>NC_139335.1:13337500-14565000 GCF_056507025.1 Lutjanus erythropterus | reverse complement strand
ATATACATACATACATATGACCATACATACATACATACATACATACATACATACATACATAAGAGAATACATACATACATATGACCATGCATACATACATATGAGCATACATACATACATATGACCATGCATACATACATATGAGCATACATACATACATATGACCATACATACATACATACATACATACATACATACATACATACATACATATATACATATGACCATACATACATACATACATACATACATATATACATATGACCATACATGCATACATACATACATACATACATGTGACCATGCATACAT
This sequence comes from Lutjanus erythropterus, assembly GCF_056507025.1. Lineage (NCBI taxonomy): Eukaryota > Metazoa > Chordata > Actinopteri > Lutjaniformes > Lutjanidae > Lutjanus > Lutjanus erythropterus. The sequence goes on along the minus strand of NC_139335.1, from coordinate 14,564,688 downwards.
ACATACATATGACCATACATACATATGACCATGCATACATACATACATACATACATACATACATACATACTTATGACCATACATGTATACATATGACCATACATACATACATACATACATATGACCATACATACATATGACCATGCATGCATTCATATGACCATACATACATACACACATACATACATACATACATACATATGGTCATACATATGACCATGCATACATACATACATACATACATACATATGAGCACACATGCATACATACATACATACATATGATCATGCATACATACATACATGTGACCATACATACATACATACATACATACATACATACATACAGACATACATACATATGAGCATACATACATATGAGCATATATACATACATACATATGACCATACATACATACATACATACATACATACATACATACATAAATATGACCATGCATACATACATACATACATACATACATATGAGCATACATGCATACATACATACATACATATGATCATGCATACATACATACATGTGACCATACATACAAACATACATACATATGAGCATACATACATATGAGCATATATACATACATACATATGACCATACATACATACATACATACATATCCTCCTGAGAACCAAGGGAAAAAAGTGTCTTACAATTTCTGTTTTTTAATGATTTCCTATATATTTGGGCCTAAAAAAACACCTTACAATTTAAATTTTTTTGAATATATTTTTTATTTTAATTTCACAGCATGTCCACTGTAGAGGACAACAGGACGATATCCGTGTGAAAATAGAACTGAATTTAGAAAATGAGAAAAAATGAGCAGATTATATCTTTAGAGTGATATTCACCCAAGAACACATTTCATTTGAACAAATACAATAAAATTCTGTATCACTCTTCTGTTACTGCTTGCAAGGACAAAATGTATGTAATAATTCATTACAATGTAATGTAAAACATGTATTCAGTTCAACAGTGAACTATAAGACATAGAACGTAAGTATTTCTGCTTTTCTTCTTCCTCTGGACATTTTAGCTGTGATAATCCTGGAAGCATGTTTTCTTTTTGGTTATGCAGAGGAACATCTTGCATTTGGTGCACCTGATGTATGTCTTGCCATTGCAGCCTTTGTTCCTGCATCTTTCTGCATGTTTGATGTCCATCATCTCTGGCATGTGCCGGGCTCCTAGTCTGCGTACAGAAGGCTCTGGTTGTGGGATTCTCATTTTGGTTGGTGGCTGATACTCTTCCTCACTGTCTTCACTGCTGTCATCATATGAAGAACAGTCCAGCAGCTCTTCAGCCAGGTGCAACTTGAAGTCCAGGTACTGCTGTGTGTTCTTAGCTGGTCGATTCAGCGCTTTGCTGTCAGACTTGTACTGGATCCAAGCGTTTGTGATGGCAACATCAAAGAAATGTGTCATCACACGTGACGTCCACTTCTTGGTCCTGGTTGACATGCGGTAGAAGCTCAGCATTCGGTCACAGAGGTCCACTCCACCCATGTTGTCATTATACTCCCTGATCACTGCTGGCCGTCTCACCTGGACATGACCTTTGTCTTTGTTGGACCATCTGCTACAGATATCCTCTGGATCTTTTCCATAGACAGTGGAGGCCATCAGAACGGGTTTGTTGTCAAACCATTTTGTCACTGCCAGCTCAGGCCTCTTCCGGACCACCATCACTGAAGCCCCTCTCCCTTCTTTTCTCAGCTTCTTATCTTCTGGCAGCTGGCACTGCTTTGGAACCCGGTTCTTCATAATCGTTCCAGTTGCTGGAAGACCCTTTGAGAGCAAAGTGTCCATGAGATCGATAGTTGTGAAATATCGATCAAAGAACACATAAGTTCCTGTAGGAACTGACTCAACCATTCGCAAGACAGCTGCAGCTCCAACTCCCAGTCTTTGGCCCCTGAAAGTGTTCTTGCCCTGATAGACTTCGAAATCCAGGACCAGACCGTTTGGGGAGGCAAGCACAAAAACCTTTAGGCCAGTAGGGTTTGGCTTTCCTGGCACATACTGCCTGACTGGGCAGCGGCCTGTGAACGGGATGATTTGCTCATCAATGCACACCTTGTCACACCTTGGAAGGCTGAGACAACCTTGCCTCACACGGTCAAGCAATGGTCTGACTCTCCAAAGAATGTCTGACTCCTTTGCCTCTTCAGTTACATCCAGGTCATTGACAATCTTGAGTGAGCTCCTCAGCTTGTAGAACCTATCCCTTGTCATTTTCTTGCTAATAACTGGCACTTTAGTTTTTTTAGCCCAAAACATTTTGACTCTGGGATAGCCAAGGCAAGCCATGTGTACTGATATGCCAAAGAAAATCTTGATTTCTTGGGCAGTAGTATTCAGTGACACTCCTGTAGTTTGCAGCTGTCTTTGATTTGTAAAAGATGCCAGATCTTCAAAGATTTTGTCATCTATGTACTGTGAAAAGTACTGGATTGGACTCCAGTATTCACGGATTTTGGGGTCATCTTGATTGGCAGGAAGCCCAGGTAGCACAGGTGTGAATCTGTTATGATGGATGGAAAAAAACACAAATAAATAAAAGTTAATTAAGGGAGTAGCAGTTAATTTGTTTCACATCCATTTGGATTAATGCAGTAATTTCAGTGTCATGGATGTGATATGACTCCCTATTGACCATCTTTATAAGCATATTTTTAGATAACTTGCATATTTTAACAGCATTTACACATAGCACAATACAATAATCTAACATGATAGTAAAATTTAATACATTAGCCTGAAACTAAATAAAACATACAAGTTATTCCTGGTCCACAGAGCACGACGACTTTCCTGCTCCTGCTCCTTCTCCTTCTCTGCCTCTGACTCTGTCTCAGATTCTCCTGCATCTTCTTCCTCTCCTTCTCCATCATCATCTTCTCCTATCACTGGCTGATACTCATCCTCCTCATCCTTTTCCTCATCTGAAAGCTCCAAATCTGAATCTCCCTCTACTATCCGGTATAGAATCCTCTCTGCTTCACTTCTTTCTCCTACAACAATGTGCAGTCATTAAATACATTAAAATGGTCCTGGTGTCCACTACAGTTGACATTCATTAAATGACTGTTATTTCAAAACAGAAATAATTAAACTGTTTTCAGATGTAAAAATATTGTTATTAACATGTTTATGAACAAGAATATATATAATTATCATGGTAAAAATAGCAATAAATAAAGAATATTTGACTTACCTCTCCTCTTTCCATAAAATGTGCTTGTTGGTATGGCGGCCATCTTCATAGAGGAAGAAAGTAAAGTTCCCAGCATGCAATCCCACAACATGACACATCACTGGAAAGCCCAGGATGTCCTCTACAGAACACTATAGGGGTTGGTAGGGTAACTTCAAATAGTTAAGGAAGATGCAGGTGAACAGAATGTCCATTATAAAGGACATAAATGAATGGGCCGGGTCTCAGGAGGATATGAGAATATATACATACATATGACCATGCATACATACATATGAGCATACATACATACATATGACCATGCATCCATACATATGACCATACATACATACATACATACATACATATTTAAATTCTTTTCAGAATTCTTTTTAATTTAAAACTTAAAATGAATTGTGACTTCTTGATGTTATTGAATATTTTTGCATATGTTTATGAAATAAACAATGTTCAAATTGGAAAAGGAACGTTCTTTTTCACTTATGCACCATTATGGTACAATGTTGCCTACAGGCAACGAACCCCAAAAACTTCCAAAAATAAAAATAAAAATAAAATTTCTTCAGATTATGTTTATTTAGTCTATTTTGAGACATAAAAACACATTTCCCTCACTGGCATCATAATGTGTACCATAGAGGGATATGCCCATACATACATACATACATACATACATATGACCGTACATACCTACATACACATACATACATACATACATACATACATTTGAGCATACATACATACATACATACATACATATGAGCATACATACATACATACATACATACATACATACATATGAGCATACATACATACATACATACATACATATGACCATGCATACATACATACATACTTATGACCATACATGCATACATATGACCATTCATACATACATACATACATATGACCATACATACATATGACCATGCATACATTCATATGACCATACATGCATACATACACACATACATACATACATATGGTCATACATACATACATATGTACATACATATGAGCATACATACATATGAGCATACATTCATACATATGGCCAAACATATGACCATGCATACAAACATACATACATATGACCATACATACATACATACATACATATGACCATATATACATATGACCATGCATACATACATACATATGACCATACATACATACATACATACATACATACATACATACATACTTATGACCATACATGCATACATATGACCATACATACATACATATATACATAAATACATACATACATACATATGACCATACATGCATACATACATACATACATGTTACCATACATACATACATACATACATACATACATACATATGAGCATACATACATACATAAATACATATGACCATACATACATACATACATACATACAGACATACATACATATGAGCATACATACATATGACCATGCATACATTCATATGACCATACATACATACACACGTACATACATATATACATACATACATATGACCATGCATACATACATACATACATATATATGAGCATACATACATACATATGAGCATACATACATACATACATATGACCATGCATTCATACATACATACATGTGACCATACATACATACATACATACATAAATACATACAGACATACATATGACCATGCATACATAAATACATATGAGCATACATACATACATACGACAATGCCTACATACATATGACCATAAATACATACATACAAACATATTACCATACATACATACATACATACATACATACACACATATGAGCATACATACATATGAGCATACATACATACATATATATGAGCATACATACATATGAGCATACATACATACATACATATGACCATTCAACCATACATACATACATACATTCACACATACATACATACATACATATGGCCATACATATGACCATGCATACATACATATGAACATACATACATACATACTTATGACCATACATACATACATACATAAATATATATGACCATACATACATACATACATACATACATACATACATACATACATACATATATATTTAAATTCTTTTCATAATTCTTTTTAATTTAATTTTATTTGCATATGTTTATGAAATAAACAATGTTCAAATTGGAAAAGGAACGTTCTTTTTCACTTATGCACCATTATGGTACAATGTTGCCTACAGGCAACAAACCCCAAAAACTTCCAAAAATAAAAATAAAAATAAAATTTCTTCAGATTATGTTTATTTAGTCTATTTTGAGACATAAAAACACTCCAAACATTTTTTCCCTCACTGGCATCATAATGTGTACCATAGAGGGTTAACCTAAAACATGATCTTTTCCCAAAACTACCCAGGTAGTTTTGATGTTTAAATCTACCCACACTGCAACCATTTCACATCAATAACCATGTTTTATTGTAAAAACGCTTTTTGGTAATTTCTAATATCTCCTTAAGGGTACCTTGTGCCTATATAGTATAAGACGTTATAGGACATAGCGCAGCAGCATTGGTATTGGACGAGCTGGGATGACAGCAGGTTGATGCAACAGAAGAATTAGAGGACTTCTCTCAATGACAAATAGTGCAGCGGAGTTCTTGGAGGCAGAGGTGGCTTCAACCACTCACATCCGACATAACACCTGTCTGACACTTTCCACAACTAGTGCCAACTGCTCTGGACATGGCAGAAGACTGAAAGATGGAGAACTGTCAGAGGACCATTTGAATTTTCCTTCCGGCTGCTTCCGCTGCTGGTTCCTTGTTGAAAATTGCAGTTTGTTTGTTAAATCTTGAGCATTTCAGGATGGTTTAGTTGCGGAACTGTACCCCTGCCCACTGTCAGCCACAGTCTCATTGGGATGGATGTGCTGCCCCAGGTGTTTGCCTAGCCAGATCAGAGCGCTTTGGCCACGGGGAACTGTTGACACATGGCATTTTGCAAAGGGTAAAGTTTAAACAGGACTTATCAGGGCACTGACACCCTCAGAAGGATGGGCTTATATTCCCTGCTCTGACTCTGTCACACCTCCCTGATAACCCACGCAGAACCACAACAGCTCCCAGTCAGGGCCGTAGCCAAGATTTTAGAAATACTGAGGTCATGAGTCCTTTAGCCATGCTAGGGGGTTCAGGGGCATGAACCCTGAGAAATATGTGAAGACTATGATATAAAGCAAGGCATTTTACAGCATTCTGGGGGTAACAATAATATCTTAATGTCAGTGCCAACACATAGATGGAAACTATAAGTTTATCCAAAGAATAAGGCATGATCTAAAAGTTACACAGGTAACAGTGAAAATAATTTAAAACGTCTTGTTCAAAACTTAAATTTTAAATTAAGTATATAACAATACAATACATAATACAAACAATTTTTAATATAAAAAGAAATTTCAGTTTTGTTTTTCCAAATGCATGAAAAATTATCTCTTAAATTAAGAAAAACAGAGCCATTTTTTTTTCTCAGGTGAATGCAATAAAGCATTTATACCTTGCTCAGCCTCTACAAGACAGACAGACTCATTGGGGATCCCTCCTGGTGAAAGATCTTGTAGTGTGTGACCCCCTGCTGCTGATCAGTCATGTAGTGCGCAAACCACAATGACCTCAAGATTCCCGATTACCTGGTATGTTTCTGTTATGTTGAGACAGGACTATTTCTCTTAATTTAACATTTTAAACACAGGAACAGAAGAAACTTTAAGATACTTTAATTTAATTAGTATTTCAATCATCAGGTCAAATCAGACTCCACATTAGATAGCTCAGCTACACACTATGAAAGACAATCCAACTGGGAAGCAAATGTATTCCCCTGTGATCAGCAGTGTGTGGTAATGGCCGCCGCACGCTTTCTTGTATGTCTTCTGCTTTCGCTGGCCTCCCCTGGAGATAGTGCCACTGTAATCTCCTCCTTATCTGCTTCTGGCTTTCAGTAAACTAAAACACCTTGGGCACGTATTGATAGTGTATCTGCAGGGAAGGAAATGCACACTGATGTGGGAAAGCAGTGGAACCAATAATTCTTGATAACGTCATCAAAGTTGGACGGGTGCCACCATTGAGCCACAGTTTTATGTTATCGTTACACAAAACCCACAATAAAACTACAGCCAATAATTCAACTTGTGAATATTTCAGTTTTGTCTAATGAAGTTTTTGCCTTGTTAAAAGAGAAGCTGCTTGCATTAATCCTAATATTCACCTCGCAACCTTTCTGACAGCACACCTGAAAAGCTCATCCAATATTGAACTCTGCTGAGTGACTACGACGTTCCCTCCGTGCCTTCAGGTGAAGTGACCTCTGAGTCGTTTCAAATGACAATGAAATGCTATAAAAGCAGAGTGTGATCTCTGCAGGTCACTCTCCTGCATTCCCAATAATAGAGGCTGACCTGTAATTATGTCTGAATGACAATGGCTCATTCTCAAAGTGCTGACAAAATGTTATGACATTATCTGGCTCTTTGCAGGGGCTAATTATGGACTCGCATCCTCAGCAGTGGTCCTCTCAACAGAGAACAGGTGGCAGGTTAATAGGATGAATCAAAACAATACTCATTTTGTGCTCTGTGTTATTTGCAATGGAAATAGCAACGTAAAAAATATTTAAGATGGAGACTATGTAACTTTTAGAAAGATTAATAAAAAGTTGAATTCATAAACTATAAACACACCTCCACTCAAGACAATACAATCAGGGATTTTGCCTCTACGGCCTTTTTTGGTCTTGGCTAATAAACTTTAACTTATGTCATCTCACTGACAATGCTGAGTATTTTTTTTAATCTGTCAGATAACAATAATGATATAAAAACCTTCTCAAAAGTATTTACATTCAAGTCATTATTCTGAGATACTGAATTATTATTTTTAAAAAACATTTCTAATTATTACTAACTTAACATTTTTTGATAGGGGAGACCTGGGGCAATTGTAACATTTTTATATTTTCCTTCATAACTCACAGGCTACTTGAAGTGGTTATATTTTGATAAAGCCCCAATTAATAATATAATTGATACATTTTCTCTAATAAGAACAAGTCATATATATATATTAAATTTCATGCAAGAAGCCAAAGTGTTACCATTGCTTCCTTGGTGTGTTAAAGTGACTGGGACAGATTGTAAAGATGAAAAAATAAGTCATATTAATCCACTGTATCTCTACAATAAGTTGTTTTTTCAAATGGCAGTTTCTAAGGTCAAATGTTATTTTTACATTCACAAATCTAGCCATCAGAGCAACTCTCAGAATTATGGGAAATTACACTCATTGTTTTGTTTTGCTGTAATTGCTACTTGTCCATAGAGACTGCTGTTATGGAGCAGATACGTAGTCTCACTTAAACACATAACCCAGTTGTTATTATAAACAACCTGCTAACCACCACAGTCACAAGGGAGATGATGAAACTCATATGTAATTAAATCAATTTTGGCAGGTTTTTTCCTCCAGATTTCTATCATGTTTTCTTTCCTAACCTGTAAACATTATCAGAGAACAGATTTCTGGCACAACGTCGCCAACTTCCAAGGTCCATGGAGAGACATTATCAACCAATCTCAGCAAACCAAAACCAACCAACCTTCCTTTATTCTTTTGTGTGTGTGTATGACACCAGTGTTTTTCAGAGCAACCTAATACTAAATATATGTTAAATATTACTCAGACTTTTTTTCTTCAAAAACAACAAACTAGCTGATAATTGTTCAAGATTGTTGGGCTCTAATCCCTCAGTGGCCAGACTTCATGTTGCTGTTTGGTGTGGTGTTTTTGAGCCGAAATATGGCGCAAGTTGTGAAACTCTCTTCCGTCATGGATTCTTGCAGAGTTGTGTCTGGAGCGTAGTGCTGACTCAGGCTGGCTGACAGTACTAGCAGCTCCCTGGCACCGCTACACATGAAAAGTCCCATCCGCAGCTCTGGATGATGTCAGTGTGGCACCTCTGCCTGCACACAGAGACACCTTTCACAAAGAGCCTGTATGCGCCTGGGTCTGATCTACGTAATGGAACACTGAGCCCTCCTCCCCTCCCACCTGTTTATATGGTCAGGTGAAAATGAGACTGTTGTTGTCACCTGCAGTGTCATAACCTAAAAATAAACCGTGTTTCTTTACTTCCTCCTCTCATTTCTCTCACTTGACCTTATTTACATCCTTATTTTTTTTTTACTCCTCACTACAAAGCTTATAACACAGTTTAATTTTTTAATGATCCTAGTGTTATTGAAGCAGTAACATTTTTAATACACGCATTTAGGCACTTAGAAAACACCCACAGTGCACAATTTCACAAATCCCTGGTGTCTTGTTTTTTGTCACATTTCTCCCCCTTTTTCTCTTGTTTCATTATCCTTCCACCTTAACCTGGTCCTTTCAGCAAGGCTCATTAGTCGGGGTGGCCGATGAAAAGGGCCATTCTTTCCACATAGTCACTGTGATACCAGAAATACTGAGTTAATGAAAGAGTGATGATATCTAATCACCTTCCAGAGGATAGCACCTGCATCAGAGCCAACCTTCGCTGAATACTCACAAATAGACGGCCTACAGATGTACTTCCTCATAGCTGGACCATGGTTAGACCTTTGATATCACTTGTTGCAGGGGAAATGGGAATATCTTGTGTGGTCGAGCAGATCCAGTTCACTTAGGTGTTTCCACTAGGGATTTCAGCATCAGACCGTGGCAATGGGATTAATACGTTTAGAAAGGGCAGGGGTGAAATGAACAATGGCATACTTCAAGGGCTTTAAAACAGTGTCTTATTACAATAGGGAGAGCTAAGTCTATTCTTGATAAATCCTATTTCAGGGCAATGGGAAAAGAGAAGGTCAACAAACTACATTTGGTGACTTTACACTGGACTTCAAAGTCATATGAATTTTGATACTCATCAGTCAACTTTTATCCTGTTTTAGGACTAAGTGCACACAGGTCTCCACAGGTCCACCCAAACCCAAGGACCCGAGATCCAACCTGGCATCCGGATCGGGTCCCATTATATTTCTGTTATATTTCCACGGGTCCCAGGTCTGTTTAACATTATGTGTTACCCCTAAGTGGACCTGAGAGCAACCGGCCATGATCACACAGCACTGATCATGATGGAAGTGCTTCGTGTGTGAAATAACACAAAACCTGGATGTATTTCACTAACTGTCTTAGCAAAAATTATGATTTATACGTGTCATGGCCAGGCACAGGGAAGAAGTGGTTGCCATAACAAATACCCCGCCCCATTCCCACATGGAGGGGGCGGGGTTTATGACCAACGCTGCAGTCAGCCAGCAGCAGGCGATCGAGATGTTTTGGCTTCACTTTTGGGGGCCGTTATGTCATCCATCTTTACATTACAGTCAATGTTCTGGACCTGCAGGTGGGTCCAACCTCTACGCCACCTATAGATGAGGAAATAAAAAGCAGCTGAGATGTGCAGATGTGAATATCGCCTCTTGCAGGCAGGGAAAGGAACAGCTACTAAAACATATTACAGCAGGATTTATACTTGCTCCACTATACACATCCACTGTATACAATTATATTATATTTATAGTTGTGTTTATGTTCTTTCATTCAGCTTGTGATCCAAGTCTTAGTTTCACATGTTGTCTTATTACTGAATATGAGAAATTTACAGTTGCAGTTACACTGTAAGTCATTTGTGAGTTCGTGTGATTTAAAAGCTATTTCCATCAAGTCCTTTGATCTAAAAAGAAAATGTAATGTAATCTAATCTATTCACCAGTGTATTCTGGCACTTTTAAGATTATTAGTATTACTTTTTCCCTTTGAAAATTGTCAATGAGCAATATAAAAATGATAAGGCAATGGTAATTTAGAAAAAAAAAAAGATATTTCTTAAGATTTTTAAAAAAAAAATCTGAGATAACAGCCAGCCACGGCAGCAGCAGCTTTGTCTTACCTCTCCCCATCCTTAGATGTTTTCATCTCTTTATTTCCTCTTTTTTCCTTTTTGCCGTCTAATGATCACTTTGCAGCTTGATCAGGGGCCAGAAGTGTAGACAGGAAGAGAGGAAATATGTGCCAAGCATAACACAGCACTCAGAGCTGTGTGTGTGTCTCCCCTCTCTCCTTCCTCCGTTTCTTCCTCCAGCTCCTCTCGGGTGCTCCTGTGTTCAGGCTGGCTCGGCCACAGCAGGGAAGCTCCATCTAATTGGAGCGGCCCAGCGGTGGTGGCCCCGAACCTCCGGGAGCCAGGCTCGTGCATTCTAATGTTACGCTCAAAGGAAATTGTCCTCCACTATTTCCTGAGATCTCATATTTGAGCAGCTTGGGTACCATTCTTGGTGGGAGTAAGAAAACTGTAAGTGGTTTATTAGATTTGCTGCAGAGTTCAGTGCTGTCCTGTCTGCTGTAGCGTGCTGTGTCCTGGCACTAGACTGGTGAGCTCACCACAGGTCTGCTAGTTAGCATACCACCTAGTTATTGGCCTGGTGTCATGATAAATGGAGGAATGCTTAGAGGAGTGTCAATAAGCATATTATAGATGTCATTTGTATAGAGTTTGCCTGTTGAATGGAATTATAGTATGATTAAAGTGATAGTTCACTCAATATATACTCACCCCTGTGCTGATGTCAGGATGAGTGAAGATCACCAGTTCACAAATCACTCCCAGAGCTTCAGCAGAAAACAGTGTTGCAGCCAAATCCAGTACAATTGAAGTGAATGGTGACCAGTTTTAAAATGTAAAAAAATAATGCAAAAAACCAACAAAATGTCTCCATACTGCTCATGTGATGTAATCCAAGTGTCCGTAAGCCGCAACATTATGATTTGACCCAAAAAGACACCATTTACGCCATATTTTTAGCCTAAATGTCAACTGTAGCTTCTCAGACCAGAGCCGCATGCACACACCTGAAGCTGGTACACAGGCCCTCACCCAAGCGGTGTGACACAAGATATACAAGATCTGTGTTTACATGCTACCTGGAAGCGACTCAGACAACAGAGAGAGAGATAAGAAATAGTGACTTGTTACATGCAGAATTGACTTTTCAAACTTTCAACAAAGAATAAAGTGTCCGAGGACTTCGACATAGAAGAGGAACATCATTTCTTTGCTGCAGCCGTGCCGCTTGGGTGAGAGCTTGTGTACCCGCTTCAGGCGTGTGCACACGGATCAGGTCTGACAGTCTATAGTTGACATTTAGGCTAAAAATACAGTGTAAATGGTGTCTTCTTGGGGCAAATCATAATGTTGCAGATCATCACCCATCCTCACATTAGCACAGGGGTGAGTAGATACTGAGTGAATTTTCATTTTTGGGTGAACTATCGCTTTAAGTTGTTCTGATATTCTACAACCAAGCTATAACAGCATGTTCAGACCAGTTACATATGTCTTCTCATTCACTTCAGTAAATGAGGCCAGTGTAGGGAGCTTTGGCAACAAAATTCAGGGTCGTGCAGCAAAAAAGTTGAACCAGACTCAGTATTTGCCACAACACAATCAGTGTTGTTTGGGAATGTATTGTGCTGGCCAAACAAATATGTGCAACGTCAAACAAATGTGTGATAGAGTACAACATTAATAGGGAATTTTACTTCTTATCTCACAATCACTGACCAACACATTGTCACTCCTAACTCATAAAATTCAGCGGCTTCAGAGGCCCTAGCTTCAAACTATAGCCCCTTTTATACAGCCTATTCAAGGTGGGAATATTGTGCATTTGTTCTGCCTCATCATCTGTGTTAAACGTATTGAGGTTATTTGTCAGCTGTTTTAGGAGAGAGGCAGGAGGAGAAAAATCCCTTCCAAAAGATCATCACACAAGGCGATATTTTTAACTTAACTGTAGCAGAACAAGCGATGGTTCGTTTATTTAGGAACACATAAAAAGCCGGTGCACTGTTGGGTTATGTCAAGCCCCTTTTGGTTCCATGATGCAGACTTGCTGTGTAAAAGGACACACTAGCGCAGCTTTATGCTTGAGTCTGTAAATACACACTGTGAATTCCTGTCTCATAGTATTACAAACTGCTGTGTAGTCTTTTCATATCTGATAAGCGTCAAAACTCATGGATGTGTTACTCAAACTGGCCTTGGATTGCATTTCAACTTCATCTTCCTGTAACAACACACCCACCCTAACACACTGCTTCCTCTGAATGCCCAGATTAACGTGTCTCAATAATCTCTTGACTGTTCTCTGACAACCAAAGAAATGGTCTTAACCACTTAACTTAAACTTTCAGCGTCAGTGTCTTGCAAACCGTCTGTGTTCTCATTGTTTCCTCCAGATCCGTCATTGTTTTCTGCCAAAGTAGACTTTAAATAGTGACTCAGGCGTGTGGTTTCAGTCTATAGGAAGTTCAGAGAGACGTATTGACACAAAGATGAGGTTTTGTGCCTTTCTCACAGCTTGCCCTCCGTCTGGGTGACAAACAGTCATTGACTCACCAAACAGGTTATCAGGAAGCCGTGACCCTCTTATCGCACCGCCATGCACGCTCTGTAATTAAAAATCTAGAGTTACCCAGCACCTACACCTCAGCGCACTCCTGTGACCTGAAACTGTGGCCTCAGCGTCCTTTAGTTCGGTTGAAGTTGCTCACTGAGGCCTAACTCTTTAATAATGGGTGTCTATACAGAAGGACGTGCAGATGGCAGAGCTCGAGAAGGTGCAGATGAAGTCCAGTGGATAAACCCAGGATGATGAGTGTGTGGGGGAGTGGAAAGTTTTGTCAGAAAGCCCAATCCAAGTCTCTTGGGCCACCACTTACAGTTGTGCGTGGAACAGGAAGGAAAAGGAACACCTCTGCATGTTTTGCACCAGCCTGAAGATCACAAGTCCAGGGGGGGAGAGGGTGTGACACAATGTGCATGCGGTCCCACCGGGGGCTAGAATTTACAGTTGAAGGTGAGAGCTAAGAAGGAAAAACAACAACATGGAAAAATGAGAATATGAGCTGGAAGAGGTACGAGAGTAGTATTCATATGTTACTTGAGCTGAAGGAAGACAATTTAAGCATCAAATCAGATCCATGTTTATGAGCACTGCCATCTGACCTTGAGGTGGCATTTGGTTTCAAGTGACTGTTTTGGAGTTTCATAGTTAGATAAATAAGGTAACCAGACTGGATCTGCAAAATAAAGGTTTAAGTTACAACCCCAATTCTAAAATGTTTAAACTTTTCGACCATTCTCATTCTTACTTGATATACGACTTCAGTTGCTCAGCAGTCCGTGCTCTCTATTGTCGTATTTTGCACTTCATAAAGCACTACGCATTTTCAGTGGGAGACATGTCTGGACTGTAGGCAGGCCTGTCCAGTACCCAAACTCTTTTACCATGAAGCCACGCTGCTGTAGCACATGCAGAATGTGTCCTGGCATCGTCTTGCTGAACTAAGCAGGGACGTCTTTGAATAGCAACATATGTTGTTCTAAAACCTGCATTAATGGGCCCATCAAAGATATGGCCATGGTCACTAACAGCCCCATATCATCACAGATCTGGATGATCCTTTTTCTCTTTAATATTATGGATTGTAGATGGTGAAATCCCTCTCTGTCCCGTATTAAGAAATGTTGTTCTTAAACTGTAATTGCCCATACAATTTTTCACAAAGTAGTAAACTTTGCCCCATCCATGCTTGTGACTGACTGAGTGTATACTTGCAAAAAACAATACATTTTATCAGTTTGTCTGCATTCATCTGAATACAAGTCCAAAGGTTTGAAGAGCACATGTGATTGCATTGATGCTGGTAAATTAAGGTAGAAATGCCTGTTTTAGGTGTGACTACGGAGAGTCCTTGTCCTCGGTGGTGACGGGACAGAAACAGGCACCTCTGCAACAGGCGCCAGCTGATTTTTATCACTTTTGAAAACTGACTCCACTTCCTCAACCTCTCAACTCTCTGGGGCTCTGCATAAATTTTACATTGACACGAATGATAACAGGTAATTCTATATTGGCTCAGTCCAAATCTATCATCAACAGCCTCAGTTATGAATGCCTCTACTTTAATACTACCAGGGTTTTTTTTTAATGAAAATAAATACACTTTTAAAAAAGTCAGTATATTTTACTTTATGAACTGGTACTTTTGTGGCACCAACAGAACTTGTTTGGATAAAGCTGCCAACCAAAAGGACTTCAGGTTTCTTCAAGGCAGCATAAACAACATTTATGATGCACTGATTTGATAAAGTTTGTGTATTTGTTATGGCAACCACTTTAATTTCTTAAAATTAGCTGTTTATGAATATTTATCTGCTGAATGTTAATGTTATCCCTTTACTGTACTTGTCTGGCATCCTGTAGTGTGCTGAGTGAAATCTGGATTCCATCAGGTCCTCTGTAGTGCATTACAGAAAATTCACTCTGCTCTACTAATGTGTTTTTTTAATGGGTGAGTTTTATGAAATCAGACCTCCAGTACTTTCAAAAATAACAGGCTCATATCCTTCTGGAGGACTCCACAGTATTAATCAGCGAATGAGAGGCTATTTAATTGGAGGCTGGTACATGCAAGCTGGTTATTTCCCTGCAGGTTGCAACAGATACGGTGGATCTCTGTGCCTTTCTCCAAACACTGGGGTTTGGCTGATCAACAGGGTGCCAGTGCTGGTGATGGCTCCTTTCACACATTGGGAAAGATGCAATAGCAGAGCCAATTATATAAAAAATGATCTCATCCCACTGTAGCCGTCCCGTATGACAGCCAGACTATTTCTCTGTTACTATCACCTCGGGAATCATGGAATGGATTGGCATTATTATGCTGTAAATTGCTTAAATGTGGACACACATTTATGCAGAGACTTGTCAAGTGTCTCATATGAAGCTGCACAAGGACTCTTTCAGGACACCACTTAGCACTTCCAGTTTTATTCTGAAAACATTTCAGTGAACCACACACTATAATTTCTGTGGAGTTTGAGAGAGGCTAGACATGTGGCACTGTCCTTGTGTTGAATTAGAATTAGAAAAGCCACATTAATATTTGGCTGGGGCATAGATTAAGGTTTTATGATATAAAGGTACAACAGGCGCATAAGATAAAACTTTTGACTAATAGTCTGATAAGTAAGGCATGCATATTTTGGATGTTGTCTTTGCACTAGTCTGAAAGAAGACATGTTATGGAAGCAAAATTGCTCAAAATCTCAATATTGACATGTCATTTATTGTGCATCTGACATCATGTCATCCACATCTTTTCTATATTTGTCCCCTGCAGTTGAGCCACCATTTTTTTTTCTTTTTCTTAGTTTTCCTAAGACTCACGGAATAATGGTGGCCTAGTAGCTCAGTTGGTGGAGCATTCGCCCCATGTACTCAGGCCCCTTTCCTATTCTATCTTCAGCTCTTAAGTACATGTGACTTAAAGCATTTGTGATCATATAACTTGTTAACATGATCTGAAAAACCTTGATTCATTTGTGTGTTACCAATTAAAGTTTTTTTTTATTCTCTTTTCTGTGTGTATGAAATAGATTAAATTGGGCTTGCAACTCATGGCATATATCCAATAAGAAATAAAAAAACAAAAAAGAGCTATGTTCATGTATTATACAGTGATCATGTTTAAAGTTTTCATACGAGTACCAGAGGATTTTTGTCTATATATGGTTTGACTTTGAAAACGTGGGCCTATAAATGACCTGTAAAATTATGAAACTCTGTATTTGTCTGTCCTGTTGACTTTCACAGAAGAGGCTGGATCTGCTGACGTTGCTAATCAAGAGAAATGCAGGCTAACGTCTCAGTCCCTGTCTGTGCCAGCTTTCTGAGCCAAGAACAGGGGAAAGAAAGTGGGGCACAGAACAACGATGAGGTGCACGAGGCAAAAGCCGACAGCAGGCAGATGAAGTTTACTTCAGTGATCCGACCATAAAATCCAGAGTTTGATTAGTGAGGCAGCCTGAAGCGGTTGCATTAGCCAAAGGAAGCCTAATCATCATCATCATCATCATTGCTGGACTCTTCACTTCACCTCCCTGTTGTGCTGAACCCAGTGCATCGGCCCCATTCCATTCCTGTTTTTTCATTCACCCAGCATCACTATACAAATGATGTAGTGTCCTTCCCAAATCAAAGTCATAAAAAAACGGCCTTGCCTCCTATCCTCCGCTCTGCACCACCTCTTTCCTGTTCTCCCTCCACCCCCGCCGCCCTAAAGCTGTCAGCCTCGGCTGCTGTTCCCCTGAGGGAAAATCCGCAGCCAGTCACTCAGCCAGAAGACTGCATGCTGGACAGGCCTTGAGGTTTATCATGCTGTCAGATGGTTTCTATAACACTCAGCAACTGATCACCATTTTACAGTTGTCTCGCCAATTATTGCTTATCCTTTGCAAAATGTGAAGGATTGCATATGAAAGAGTACAATACTCCAAAACCAGCAACAGATGTGTGTGTGCAGACTGCCTGGTTGTGACGGGTCAGTGAAGTTACTACAGCACTTGTAGTGTGAGGCCTGAAAAGAGACCTTTGAGTCTTACTGCCATTAAAACATGCATGTTAAGTTTGACAGAAATGCGTCAGTAAGCTGATTAAGCATTCTGTGTCTGTAGTAGACGCCTGGTGTTTGGCAGTTTGGGTAATTAAACTGCATGTCTAGTTTTTAGAGGGACTAAGAATGTTGGAATTGGCCTGTTGTGCAGAACTCAAGTCAACTTACATTAAATGCCCTTTATTTCTACAATATCTGCACAGTATTGTTAGGACTAACTGTGAGGATATGAAATATACTAAGGTTAAGGTATGGTTAATATAGCCAAGTACAAGACGAAGTTACAGGAAATTATGGTTTGTTTGAACTTTCATTTTACTTTTGTTGCTCTTGTCATCAGAATTATCAGTTATAACACTGTACTCACAGAAATAGTTGCTTAAATGTCACAACACATCAGCATTGCTATGAATATGTTCACTGGGGCAAGAAATATGACTGATCAGATAAATAAACACATTGTAAACAACAGTATTGCCAGATTAGCAAACATTCGAAACTAAAACCAAAAGTGAGCGCAGATGTGGAGCATGTAACATTACTAATGGTCTAAAGTTGCAATGGGTAACCATGAGTGTGCTCAGTTTAGGAAAGCACAGTACTGTGCAGCAGGTCAAAGTTGAATTAAATAGTTGGGCGGTACTGTGGTGGATGTTTAACAAAAAAACGGACAGAATTTAGCCGCTGAATCTTTTACCATTAACCTATTCTCTCTTCCAAATAAACCTAGGGGTTTGTTTTCAATCTCTAATCCACGAGCACCCTTGCTTATTGCCTCATACCAAGAAGATCTCTGCAGTTAAACTGAAATGAAAATCTACAATGTAAAAAAATATTGTTTTCCTTTAAGGTAAAGGTATGATTAAGGTGTTGGACAGTAACATATTACTATGTAACTACTTCCTGAAATATTAGCACTTTACATGTAGTGTTAGATATTACAATTTCCAAAACATTAATTATGTTACTATCCCAAGTAATATGCACAACTGCGTTACTTGATTATGTTTTTTCCATGTACATGTGATTTCATTGCCATAACTATGCGGGAGATTCAAGCAGCCACCAACCAGGAACAAAAGTAAAATAGTAATATAATAAGTAATGTGGCTAATTACTTTTGAGCAGTAAATAAAATATTATTATTACTTTTTAAAGGAATAATAAGTAAATAGTACATAAAATGTAACTTACTAGACTTCCTGAGTAACTTTCCCAACACTGCTGGCAACTAAGAAATGTAGTTATTGGTTATGGAAAGATTACGGTTATGGTAATGTTACAGGCCGTGATGGGACACTTTTCCTGTCTTCATAAAAGTTGGACATGCTACACACCCTTCCATTACTATTATCCCTAAACCCTAGCCATCTGCCTTGCTACCTAAAGAGCACACTACTTTCTATATTGAGTTTCAAGTTTCAAGTTTATTTTAATTACTCTAGGTCACACAACGTATGTATGGAGTACAAACATAAAATAACCTCCACCCATTGTGGAATCGTCCAATCTAATCTCCTAGAATTAGCCTGACACCTTTATCATCATCGCTGACGCAGCAAAAAAGGTTGCGGCATCCTCACAAACACTTATCCTCTAAAACACAAGGTGTGTTTCCGATAGTTGTCGACAGTGAACGATTTCTTTTACAGAACTTATTGAAAGGAAATGCTATCCATTGTTGTTGACATAATGTGGCTCAATTACACTCCCCTACAGCCAATCAGATTCACTTAAAGCAAACAGAGAACAGGCCCCAGTAGCTAATTTCTTCATCTAACCCACTCGTGCTCCCTCCACCAACCTCCCGGCCTTTGCCTCAGTAGGCACTTATATTCAATTTGTCAGCCGCTCTCATTAAGCATGCAGAAGAGAGAGGCCCTCCACTCTACATTTCAGTGGCACAGCTAACCAGGTCAGAGTTCATCTGAGGACGGCTTTCAGTATTCCTCGCTTGTTTGCAGACGGTATGGTGCACTCTAGAAAACTTCTTTTTCTGCTCTGCCAGGTGCGTCAAAGCTGAAAACTAGTTTGAATTTTGACTTGAAAGAGAATACACACTGCACACATTTTCCAAGATCTGTAAACTGATCCAAAAAAGAATTTAATTAGGTTTAACTGCATCAGCCTTGGATCTAGCCATATAGACTGTCTACTTTGGTACCGTTGTTAAATTTGACATTTTAAAACACAAGTATCCTTGAAGTCTTTTCACTGGGAGTAACTTTGTCTGACGTTTCATAGTCATTAGAATGCTCACTTTTATTTATTTCATCTCTGTTCTTGCACCACTGTCTTCCTTTTCTTTTTTAACTTTTCCACAATTGCTAATTACATTTTATTATGACCACAAATTCCAAGTATTGACCTTAACTTGCATGCTCGAATCCTTAAAAGCACAAAGAACAGCCACTGCATAAGGAGTTGTGTATGGATGTGGTCATAGCAGCCACTTGTGAAGTTAATATGTCCTGTAAAAACACTGAAAGGGATATTTATTACATCTTTCTGCATTAGAGGACTTTATTTTATGAGGATTTTATGCTTCCTTGGGGTGACTATAACCTTTAGCTTTATTTTTAGGGTAGTTTTTATTTGTATTTGCACAGCTTTTACCACCAACTATCCCTTCTCTTCCCTCAAACATCATGTGCCATTATGTGCGTAGCTGCTTTCTTAATTTGAATTATTGAGCTGTATTTTTGTGGAATCAGCGCGCAGCGGCAGACAAAGAGACGCTCCTGGTTTGCAACTTTTACACTACTTTCTCAGCTAATTTTCAGCCTTGCAGGCATCCTCATGCAGAGAGGTTTGAGCTGTAATGCATGTGCTTGGCAGTCATTTCTCCGTTTGCGTCCAGATGTTGCTTGGCTGATGCACAGCACACTTGTCAAATGAAACCTGGTGACGTTTCAGTGGCAATTATTCTCTTTGTGCTCAAGTGTAACTACACACATGTGAATGCACACTGACACACACACACTCAGGAAGGGATCTGCCAACAAATCTGCATTTGCCAGGAAGTAATTGTTTCCATGTAGCTCCATAAGATGCAAAACTCAACAGCTTTTTCTTTGCTAAGCAGCTTGCAAAATTTCAAATACAGATTGGATGCACAAGTTATATGACCTGCAGAAATTACATTATTATATGATTAATAACGAAGTAATTTCAAGGCTACTTGCTTGCCTTTCAATATTCTGTATTCTTATATAATATTTTTGGATAGCCTCCCTAAGGAGATTGCACCTGGTTTTAAAATAATGTTCATTTCTTTGTGGTAACTTTGTGAAGTTTGAGCTTGTCAATAGTTTCTATTTCAGCCTTTTGAGAACGCAAGATATCAGCAGCTGCCAAGATTTTCCTCGTACTTTTCTCGGTCCAGCCCATGGAGAGGAGTTGGAGTGAGTGGCAGAGGAAAAGGGTGGAGTGAGAACACAGAATAGAAGGGGTGGTGTGATGATCGGGAGGGGCGGTTTGGTCTGACATCCAACTCCTCAGCCCACTTACTCAGGCTGGTGATGTTTTCCTCGTGTCGGCCTGGAAGCTGGTCATAAAAGTTTCCAGTCACCCTCTGTTTGCTTCATTATTGGGACATTCTGCACAGTGCACACTCAGCTCAAGTGACTACGTGACTGGCACATAATAAAAAAATGCCTCTGATATATTGATATCACTGGAACAGTGGCAGACTCATGCTGTCTAAAGGGCATGGATGAAAAAAAGAAAAAGCGTACCAAAAATTGTGATGCACTTTATCATGTTTTCTCTACTGGAAGGGCACTCTAGAGGGCATTTTATCACTTTGACTCGGCCACTGGGCTCAAGGGTTCTTTTTTGTGTTTTTCCATTGGAAAGACATCCTAGAGGACACAATTTTGTCCACAGGAAGGGCACTCTAGATGGCACTTTATCACGTCCTGAACACTAGGTCACTCTAGAAGGCATTTATCATGTTTTATCTACCACAGAGGCTACCAAGAAAACACATTTTTTAACCTCCCTGTCCCCTGTGTAGGTGCACCACGGCACTACAGTGTAAACTGCCACTATTTTTTCAGTTTGCATTGGAAATCACATGTGCAGGCCATCTACTTTGCAGCATCTGTGTTCTGACCTCTGATCCTTAGCAAATAAATTGCTTAATATGAATCCCAAATCGAACTGATCACGTTCAAAATATTCATCATGACATCTTTATGCATGAATTGTCCATTCGTCTCGACACGGAGGACACATGAAGAGTAAGAATGAGCCCAGTGGTGGTTTTATGGCTCCTGGTTTTATAAGACAAGGGTGGGATGGTGGTGGTGAGGGGGAGTCAGTGAGCTTTAACAGGCACTTGGGGTTTGATGGCTGCTGAGGAGCTACTTGAGGATTTGTGTCATTTTACAGCTGGTGTTATAGAGGCAACAGGCTAAGTTTCATCCAGGACCTCAGCTGTGTTTCAGGCTGGTTGAGCTGCACAGATAGAAATGTGAGTCAGGCAGATGATGCCTTCCTCCTGTTCTATAGGACAGAGCGGGAGTCGGGCGGTGGATGTAGTCTGCGTGTGAAAACCTAAATAAACCTACTGTGGGTTTCAGGAAGGGAAATACAAACACCTGTCGCCTTGGTGTCAAACACCAGCAACCAATTAGACACTGGTGGAAATAAGGAAAAGGAAATTTTTACAACTCCCGGAATTAGCTATTTTTTTCCTGTGATAGATTTTTGTTTCATTATGATGTAAAATTCTAATTTATTGCATATTTTGTGATGCTATTTTCTTAGACATTTATAATTTAAGTGATGTTAGATGTTAAATCAATTAATTAAGTTAAAATAATTCTTCAAAAATCTTATGTTATTCAAAAACTTTCATTATGAAGCCGCAAAATCAGGAAATGTTGGATTTTCATCAGCAGTAACTTAACACAACTCTATTTAGGCTGAACGTGAACATGAAACAGTAAAATAAAGCAGATACCTGCAAACACAGTGATGCAGGAGAGAAACTTTTTCAAACTTCAAAACACAGAGACTCTAAAGTGGCGCTGTGACTCACTCGTGACAACAAAGGTTAAAGGTAAACAAACACTTGACACTTCATATCAGAGGAGCTCAAAGGCCTGAGTCTCCTTGCAAACCCAATGAGACGCAACACTCTCACTTAGCACTTGCGTTTCTAAGTAGTAAATGTGTTTGTTTGTTCTGAGCATACATCCCGAGCCTAAAGACAGAGAGGCTCCTACTCTGCACTGTCCTCTCTATATAGGGGTGCACACCACTTGAAAAATAATAATAATGCCTGCCTTTCTTTGCAATAAAGAAATTCAACTTTAATATTTTTAGTCTTTGTTTGAACTGTCCCTTTTTTTTTAGTTGTGTTAATGTGTATGTATTAGGACTGTCCCAACAGATAAATTATCACCAGTCTCAGTGCACAGAGTAGTTGTCCCAGCTGTAAACCACCAGGAGCTTAGTGCCTAGCTAGAGGTCAGAGGTTAATGTGGTGCTAGAGGCAATACAAGACACTGTCCTAAATATAGCCCTTTATATGTAGTCAGGACTGTCATTTGACCCCAGGGACTCTGGAATAGACATTTAAGAGGTGATTTGTCTCAGTTTGTTGACAGAGGACACTGGCGGTCATTTTGTAATTTCAGTGGGAACCGTTATTTTGTTCAGATCTTACAATAGAGTAAGATGTCACTTACTGACAGCTCATTTCCTAGATAAATACTGAACAAAAATTTTCAAGAGGAATATGCAATGAGTAAAAATTCTCTCAGTTATTGAACCTAACATTAGACTAATGTTCCCAATTAGAACAAATAAAGAAGAAGCATCTGTTGGTAATTATTGACCAGACGCCAGAAGTGACTTTGAGAGGAAGAACTTTTCTCACTGGCTCTCAAGAAAAGTTGGCCCACAGCAGAGAAAATTATCAGTGGCCATGTCCCATGAGTTCAGCGGCACTACATGCAGACCACCTTAACTGCTGCGAAACGCTGGCCTGATCAGGCCTTCCTGTTTCCCTCTGTGTGAGCATGCATGGCTCAGTGCAAAGCAAGCAGAGATGCGACATGTTAGGATTGCTCCGGGTCTCGCAGTCAGCCAACTGTGTTGAGACAGATTGCACTTTTGCGTGGCCCTGACATTTTGGGCTGTCTGCGTCTCGCCAAGGAGCCTTCAGAGACGTGGAGGGAAAGGAACTACCCGGTGAGCCTGTCTCGTCTCAGCGTCCACCCGCTCAGGCCCGCTTTCCGGCCAGGGCTTCTTAATTGTGTCTCTGGGTGAAGTGGTAGCGGCTCCAGCGGTGGGGAGGGGGCATGTATGTGTGATGTGAATAAGACCACACACACAATCACATGCAGACGCACAAATACTGTAATCCCATGGCCTGAATAAATGGCCATCAAGTTGTAATTAGACATGACTATTTTTGGATATTTGTGGTCCATGGAGCTGTTAGTCCCTGACACACAGCAGGGCCTAGCAGCAGGAAGACCAGAGGATTAGCCTGAGTTTGACTAATGCCAGGATGGTTTAACTAAAACCTGAGGCAGGTACCTTTATAACATGACTCAACTCAGTTAAAATGTGATGTCCTAATGGGTTTGGTTTCTAACTTTAATTTAACCCTTATGCAACATTAGACCAAGACATCCCATATTCACACAATACAATATCGTTTTGATGGGTTATGGTTATGGATTTTAGACAAAGATGGACAAAGTGCACTACTTTGTTACTAAGCAAAGTATAGATACTTCTGGTCAAATATTACTAAAATACTAATGAACAGTCAAATTTTGAGTTTACTGTTAAACTTACTTTTAAAAATACCTAGGGGTTCAAAAGTAAATTCTCTTTTCAGTGTTAGGACTTGTATTGCTGTCACAATGCATGTAGAAGAACCTAATAACTCTCAAACAGCTCACTGAATGCACTGACCTGCTTGTAGAATCTACAGAAACAAAACTTTGCCTGTCAATACTGTGGTCTTTAAAAAAATAATCCCTGACTTGTTGGACTATGTTTATTTAACAAAAGAAAGAACTTAAATCACTAACATTTACCCGCCATTTTGAAAAATCCACAAAAGGTAATTTGATCAACCATATATACATATACAGAAGCATAGGTGTCAAATCTGGCGGGCCAGAACCGGTCTACAAATAAGCACAGACAACTTCATATATGATGTTAAACTGGAATTAACAGATATGTTGCATAGCAAACATGTAAAACAATATGAAACTTTCTTCATGTCAAAAGTTTAAAATATGAATACATAATTTTTATCTGCTGTGGCAAATATTTCCACCGCTGGGTTCAGATTGAACTGTTCGACAAATACAGCAAGTACTTTTGAACTTGACTGACTGTGAGTAGTTTACTGTGTTTGTTTTTTCTCCTGTGATGAACACAGTGTATGGCTTATGGCATTTTAGAAAAGAAAAGTAAATTCATCCACTGTCTTCAAAGCTTCACAAGTAACATGAACATTCATGGAAATGTAGTGCAGTCAAAAGTACACTATTTATCTTTCAAATGCAATGGAGTAAATGTTATAAGTTTTCCAAAAGAAAAAAAAAACTCAAGTAAAGTACAGAAAAGTACTGAAAATGTACTTAGGTACAGTGCTCAAATACTACTTCAGTAAAGCAGTGGTGTCTCATATTTAGGATGATGTGTATATAAGCAGAGCCAGAAATAGATTCACAGCAGGCCTCCTCCTCTTCGCCTTCGTCAGAAGACTATCCCATAACAGTGATGTCACCAAGTCTTCCTCGCACCTAGCTGAAAGGATTCAGCACCGGCTCAGGCTGACCGCAGTCTGGCCAGCTTCCTGTCCGACCATCGTGGGCAAACAGCGAGCGACGGGCAGCAAACATGGGTGCATCCACCTGTTAACACAGCCAGGTCACAGGGGCCAAAGACAGCAGGAGAAAGTGCTCAGCTCTAGAGGGACAGATGTATGTCTTATAGGATCACAATTCAATTTTATTTCACAGCATGGTAGAGAAGTCTAAAGTAAATGCTAACATAGCCTGAAAATGACATCTTGATCTTTTTGTCCTTTCTTCCAGCTTTGGCTGTCACTGCTTTGTGTAAAATATGTTTTACTGAACCATTTGAGCATGAAACACAGTTGTAATGAACGGAGCTACTGACAGTGGAGTCTCCAAAGCAGACCCAGACTGGTCACTGCTCGGGGGTTTTATAGCATTTGGCTCAAAGTGGACATTTTTCAGTCTTTCTACAGTTGTCAGATTCCTTAATTAGGGAAGTCCGACCACCAACGTAAATTTATCTTATGCGTGTGCATGCAGCCGACCGACCGTCGTGTTTATTCAGCGGTAATTGGTGGACAGGTGGGATGGAGGCCTGCTGTTTTGCTTAACCTTCTCTGTGGTAATTCAGAACCTGGCCAACTAGACCTTGCTTAACCCCCTGACTTTAGCCCCAATCAACACATGGATATTAGGCACTATGTAACCTCTGCCTTTGTGTATCTGAGAACCGGTTTGTGGTAAAAACCTGTCAAAATATCCCACTCTCATTTCTGTTCGGTGGCAGCAACAAGACCTCTACAGTAATTTCCAGAAATCTGTCCAAATTGCTTAAGTCTTAAATTATCTATAATTGGCTCCTGCGTTAGGTTACTGGGGGTAGCCTCCAATCATGTGGTGGAAAGCAGAAAAGACTCTAGTCACTTCCAGCTGGTTAATGATGGCCAAACGGGTGCTTACCAACATCACGCCAGTTGCCAAAGGTTACCACGGATGAATATTAGCCCGATGTGAGGTTTATTTTACTAAATGGCATGGGCACTTATGTGAGGCAAGCCACTCTCAATTACTATGAATAATTTCACCTCGGGTACAATGCTGACTTGTCTGACTTGTTGATTCCGTTTGGACCACAGCTTTCCACATCATCTTACCGTTCTGAATAAAACTTAGAATTTTGTTATTAAAGTAGTGATATTTAATATATTTACTGTGCTAAATCATAAAATGACTATGATATGTCATAAGAGATTAAGAAAACATGCTAAATTGAAATACCAGTTTCTCCGACTACAACCCTACAATATAGCCAGCATGTTCTCCTTTGAATTTTCTATTCTGGGCCAGGGTTCAAAATAATGCCAAATGGTAATCAAATGGGTTTGTGTCCATTTATGAGTCATAAGAAATCATCAGTAATCGTAGGTGTATCCCTGCCAGAGTGCACTTGGAGTGACAATCAAATAATAACGAAAGCGCATGGCTCCGATCAGACAGAGTGCGTTTTTTGCACCGAGAGGTGCCTTTTTCTAGTTGTTTTCAGGCTGCAGTGAGCATTTTGTGCACTGCTAATGCATTCTGAGCACCTCATGTTTTAGATGACAGACAAGACAGCCAATAAAAACAAATGAAACAGACAATGCTGTGATACTTACAGTAGATTAGAAAAAAGTGATGCAGACTCTCAGTCTCTCAGAAAGAGAGATAGCACTCATGTGGCATGACTGCCGTGTAATGTTCTCAATGTGATGAAAATAATCATAAGTCAATCAAAAGAACATTTGATTTTGTGGTCACTTATAGTTGTCCAGTGTATGTAAACTTGCAACCATAGGAACATTGGTTATGTGACCTGAAGCAAGCCACAGTTTGAATGTGCACGTGCATTCATGCACATTGGTGTGTTCCAGTACAAAAAGCACTACAGCTTTATTAATGATCTTTTAGAAGGGGTAGATTTTTAATAACAGTTAAAATGAGCAGTATGTTAATGGGATCTGGCAGGCAGTAAGGCAGGCAGTCACTGAACTGAAACTTCAGAGTGTATATTTCCCATGCAGTGGGCTTTTGTCTTCAGGATAATGTGCTTAATTTTACATTGACAGACAATTGACAGCAACTGGTCAACTTACAGTGTAGGACTCATCATCACTTGTCAGTATCAAAATATAATGTTGTGCTTGTCTTGCACTCCTGTTCGGTATCCATGCACCCGTAGATTCTGAATTGAAAAGCTATTCAACCTATTTAATATGCCGTTTATGACTTGAATACACTATTTGGAGTGCAGTACTCATTTTTGAACACATATTTCTCCTTCAAGAATCCAGCTTGATTTTTGCTTTGAAATTGAAGATTCACTGAACTGGATGTTCTCAATATTTATTCCTAAGTGAGCCCCCACAGCTAGCAGTCAGCCTATGATATGTCAGTATTATCTTTTTAGTACCTGACTCACCTGTAACCTGAACTCTCTAAATAGCAATGATAACAGGCTTCTCTGCATGGGGTCACACTGCATTAGGGGTCAGGGTGAGACAGACTCCCTCTTTGTGCTTTGCCAATGAAGTTTAGGACCAGGGCTAATCAGGGGGGCGAAAGCGTACACCACTCCAAATCAGCTCCAGCCAGGCCAGCTGAATTTATCTCAAACTTATTAACTCTGCTCGGGGCTCAAATTGAAACCAGCTCGGGTGCTCACGCTCCAGAGGTGCTGAGTGTGAGAAGTGACAGTATGATTTACAGGGGGAGCCGTGCCACAGATGCTGCAGAGCGAGGACTGGTTAGGAGGGAGGGGTGAAGTGAACCGTTTTCATCAAACAGGAAACTCTAGAGATTTATTGTTCGGTTATTCTCAGAGTGACTTAAAGCCTACAAGACAGTCAGCTCATAATGAAAACATCACTATCAGCCGGTCTCATTAATCTGCATACAAATAGCACACTTTCAGGTGATACGCCAATCCTTCCCATTAGGAGAGCAGTTACATAGTCAGTTAGTTATGGCAACAAAAATGTGGTTAATGTTGTGATATGGTCACAGTTTAGTTTAGAGGCAATAACACTGTAAAAATGAAAAACTTGAGAAAAGGCAAATTTTCAAAGCAGCTTACTACAATAGGTTTTTGAGTCTTGAGCCCAGCTCAAGCTCTCAAGTGCAGAAAAAGTTTTACCAACTAAGAAAGTTTTGTTGCGATAATCTAGTAGTTTTAGAAACCCATAAAAAACTGTATTTCAAAAATTGTTGAATAAACTCTTTGCAGTGAAAGTCAATGATAATATTTTCAGTTGCAACCATTTAATTTTCAAGCACCCAAATAATGACAAATCAGGTTCACGTCTTACTGTGAACAATTTTTGTAATACTATTTTTTTCTACCAAACTCAGCACGTATAAAAAGTCAAGTTGGTTGGACAGCTGGCAAGCAGAGTAGCCTTGAGGATAGAGAGAGATAACATGTGTCCTCCTGATAGTGAAGACACTGAAGCCTGCAGCTCTGTGTTGTGATGTTGAAAAACAGTATCAGCTTTGTAGAAAACTGTACATTTTCCAAGTAAAATTACCTTGGCATTCAATGTGCTTTGTTGTGTCTCATTTTATTGAATAATTGATATTATTTTCTTCTTTGACAGTGATTTTTTTTGGACCAATAAAAGAGTAGCATTACTCTGATAAATAATCATGCCCACTGGTCGTCAAAACTCAGACCTACCTCACAAAACATTTTATTATCTGTCGCATTTTCTGTCCCACGTTGAGTTAGTAACAGAAATATTGCTGTTTGTGTTTTCTTTGGCTTTAATAAAGTACAAAGTGTGTTTGTGTGAGTCTTAGATGCCCTCGCGAACGAAGGCACAGTCTCTCAACTGCCACATAAAGTTTCACTGGCTGGCAATACCTTTTTATTGTTCCTGACCCAGTCTTCACAAGAGAGTCTCAAAACATATAAATCCTCAGTGATGTTCTCCAGTTCGCTTTCAGTGTCTTATTCTTATTTTTAGCATTACATCTAATGCTAAGGAGGAGCCTGCAGATGGCTTTAAAAGAAAACGCTTATAAATCCTCGCTTGTTTACATGATCTTATACCAGTAGTGGTCAGATAGTGTGTGTGTGTTTTGTTCTGTGGGAGCATGTCTGCGTGCATGCTCATCCCTCCCCTCTTCCTGGGCTTTGTTAGGCCAGGTGTGCCTATTCTCAGTGCAGTGCCCGGGGAGCCGTGAGAACGCAATCGCCGGCCCTTCTCTCCCTCCTCTATCTGATTTATTTCAACCTCTATGGCATTTTAGCAAACAAAAGTGCCGCTCAATATTGATCTGGATCTCTCCCATTTTCCCGCTCCGCTCCCTTTTGTTTTGCTCAGGTCTAGGGTGGCTGCTTTAAATCAGACCCTCTTGACGTTTGGTTAATGTCTAATTAGCCATGGGTGGGCATGGCCTTTGATTATAGGAAGTGCCTGGAGGTGGGGCTGTAAAGACGACTGAATTTTGACAAAACACCCCAGACTGATCAATCATTGCCTGACACATTGTTTTGTCCCTAATTTTGGAGTGCTGACTTTAGGGATATGTCCTCTTGGTCACCTTATTCTGAGTTCAAATGATGTGATTTCCTCTCATCAGCCCATGTGCCACTTTTCCTGAGCCATGATGCATGTCTCTAGCTCCACTTACATTGACTGCAGGGTGTACTGCGATCGACTCATCAATCTGCAGTGCACTGAGTTGATACAGAGAGAGACAAACGTCATTGTTAGTGGTGCAATTGTTGTTAATGGATCCAATTTTAACGATAAAATACTCAATAATGAGTCTCACTCAAATCTTTTAGCAATTTGAAAAAAAATGAATGAGTAATGGATATTTTATATATTTGGTACATTTTTTTTTACTGATACACACCTAAAATCTAAGGGTTTATGGTTGTAAAAATGACCTTCCTTGGTTTGTATTGCTGAGAGGTTTTGGATACAGAGCATTAAAACAAAGCTTTCTCACTGTGGCTCTATGAGCCTTCAAGGCTTCCCCCTCTCTATCCCAAACACTGGCCAGATGGCCGGAAAGTTGACTTTATTTAAATCTGGTAATTCCGGCTCTTTTCCTACCCCCCTCACAACGCCTCGCTCCCACCCCCACCAGCACTCCTCCGCCTCTCTATCTTCTCTCTGAAGATCGCGGCGGTGGTGTGCCAGCGGGTAACAGCCTCAGCTTAGAGTGGACATGTGAGAATGACACAGTGATGACATGCTCCCACCAAGGAGATTAGAGAGTCTATCGCTCACAGAGAGAGAACGTAAAGAAGTGAAACACTGAAAACAACAACTGATTTACTCAGAACAGAGTAATGAAGAGAGTGGAAGAGGCAGTGTGACTATTTACACCTGGGTGTATGTAGCCTTGCATGGCAGACACAAGCACCCAGGTTTCTGTTGCCAACAATGCTATTTGCACGTAGGGTGGAAAAGCAAATGTGACTATTTGCACCCAGGGTGGAATAGCCAATGTGACTACTTCCACATGGCAGAAACAAGCCATCATCTTACCCTAAATCTAACTAAGTAGTTTTGTTGCCTAAGCCTAATCAAACTATGACTGAAAACTGAAAAGAATAATTCAAAATTTTATATAGTAAGTCCACTAAGGCTAAAAATGTATTTCACAATGAGTTATTATTTACATTAGACTAAAATCCTGTATTCCCAGGATCGAACTTGAATCCCACTTTCCTTTGAGTCTTGTACTTAACCCAGTTACTCAGCACAACCTCTTGTAGCCAGCAAATTTGTAGCTGTTTATAGCTAGACTGAGGGGTTCGGCTGTGAAATAGTTGCGATGTGCCTATTCTCATCCGGGTGCAAATTAATACTCTGTTTTGTTTTTTTTATGATGAAGCTGATTACATTTTCTGATGACAGTGATTCTGTTTTTCCAGTGTGAAGAGGTAGAAAGAGGTAAACATATATCAAACGTCTTTAGGCTACTGTAGCTGCTGTGCTTACAGTGTCTGTTCCACACGATCACTGCACCTGTCTCTCATTGTCTATTTAAACCGTCATCCCACCTGCAGCACACACTTCAGCGGGTACCTTTCATCTTGCCATCCTCCGTGGAGCAAGACCCCACACTGACAGAGAAATGTCCCTTATTACAGCCCTCATTAAATTGAGGGTCATGGGTCAACCAGCAGGCTGGAGGACATCAGACTATCATTAAGGCTAATTGTTGGCTTGTGATCATCCCCCTTCCTCTGAAAAAATACTGATCAGTATTTCATACCACACATTTTTTTTTTTATGTTTTGTTTTC
Organism: Lutjanus erythropterus; assembly: GCF_056507025.1. Taxonomy (NCBI): domain Eukaryota; kingdom Metazoa; phylum Chordata; class Actinopteri; order Lutjaniformes; family Lutjanidae; genus Lutjanus; species Lutjanus erythropterus. The sequence continues at coordinate 14,532,840 of NC_139335.1, read as the reverse complement.
ATTATAACACCAGTAACTTTTGTATTGTTGTTACAGGAATGCTTGAAGAGATCAGATCTAGTGTGTGAAATGGAAAGCCCAAACTAACAACAAAACCTCTGACATCACTGCTGTGTGCCATCTATCCCAGTTCCTCCTGTGTCACTCTTTCAATACTCCCCACCTTAGCAGGACTGTCTTTTAAGCAACCCCTTTTCTGTAAAGAGAGTAGCCCACTTCAGTAGTCCTCCACTGTGTGGCCATCTGAGAAGGAAACTGAATATAAATCCCTAACAATGGGCAGGGTGCTGGGGGAATAGGTCGAAACGGCCATTTAGCAGGTGCACCTTCGTGGCCTCCACACAGTTCCCACACATATCACCGAGACCGGCGGCCTGCCCTAGAGAGTACCCCTGAATCACCATCGAAGATCAAGTAGCGATCAATTAATGGGAGAACAAGGCGTCCGCTGGGGGGATGTCCAGTGTCCCACCCTCCCCTGCTTTGACTCATAGAAGTGCCCATTTGCAACTCTATCTGTGTGGCTGCTCCATGTCAATGCGTGTGGGGCTGGGGGGACGGAGATATTATCGGGGTGACTGTGAGAACCAGCGCTGGCATTTTCACCGGGCCGACCTTTGTTTGCCTGAGCGAGGGCCGATTGGCGGCGCTGTGATGAGGTCACCTGGCAAAGCAGCAGGGGGTCCCGTATCTATTGTTCACCTGAAACAGAGGGATGAGAACTGGGGTGGGCCGACAAATAGACTACGCGGCTTTGTGCAAACACATTAGACAGGTGATTTTGTGAAAGTTTTCGGTCTGACTACATGGGAAATAATGAATATTTTCCTCTTACATAACATAAGTCCAACATATGCAGCCAACTATTTGGAGTTCAGGTCATATTTGACATTCCTTTCCTATCTGTTCAAAAGAAAAACATGTTTGCTCATGGGTGACTGCAGGTGATATGCCAGCATTGATCAGTGAGTGTGACTCTGCTAATTGCATTCTTGTCCATAAGCAAACAGACTTAATCCTGGGCACTGATAAAGTCATGAAGGCAAATCATACCAGGAAAATGCTGTCAACAAGGTTAAATTAATGCTGCAGTGATTCACTGAACAACCAATAAATCACGAGGACTGAGACTTCATACATTAGTGCGGTAATACTTGCAGCCTGTGGGCCAAATCTGGCCTCTGGCATGGTTTTAAAATTCACGCTGAAAATAAATTGATTCACACTGTTTTTGAAGAAGGGACAGATGTGTCACACAAATATCGACTTCAGAGGGGCAAAAGTTATGCAGAAATGAGGATAATTCTGATCTTGTAAATGTTTATTTCATACTAGAAGAACTTAAACATGCACTGTTAATCATTTTAAGCAGATTCATTACTGCCTTAAAAGTTGCCTTGATCATATTTTTAAAAATAGTAGTTGTCAAATGGTCATGTTTCTTTTAAAATTTGATTTGATGAGTTGAGTGAACTCAGCTGAGCATTTATTCAACTCATCATTTCAGGTCACTTCAAGTCAGAACAACTCATGTTTATAGGTTCTGAGGTGGTCTGAAAACAAATACTAGAAATTTTGAGTTGAATTAAGTTGAGAATAAAAAAAAAACAAAAACATATATTTATGTGAAGTTAATCAGAAAATGATTTGATTCCACTAAATTCCTGTATGATATTGTACAGCGTTCTTTCTATCCCTGGTAAGATAAAATTATGTTCATGGTAAATGAACACAAATAATTCTAAAATTGTTATTAATTGAAATGTTCTTACAGTATTTCCAACCAAAATTCAGTTGCCGTTATTAAATGCGGTAAAATATCAGATTAATAAGTTCTTGAAAAAAAAATTGACAATAGAATTTCAAAGAAAGATGAGTTATGGGCATTGTAATGTTTATTCATTTACCTTATTATTAACTAAATTAATAATGTTTGTTTATTAACTGACCCCTGGCCCCCGTCACATTGCAAAAGTGACCCCTGAGCAAAAAAAGTCGTGTATCCGGGCACGGCTGAAACAGTGAGCCTGCTTATTCCTAAAATGTTTTCTTCCTGTGTTAAAGTATAGCTTGGGTCCGTACCTGTATGCAGTTTGCTCCCAGAACACATGCTGACATGCTTGTGTCCATATTGCGGGTTTTCTTTATAAGCCTGGGAATGTGGTAAAAGGGTATTCATAGCTTTTCCAAGTCAAGCAGCTCCCCAGTGGCAGTATAGCCACCTCTGAAAGCCCCAGCAGTGAATAAAGCTGTAAGTTATAAACAGCCTTATATAACTTCACACCCTCAAATATCATTGGAACATTTTTTGTTACCTTTAGGTAACCAGCGAGTCTCATTAATGCAGTGATTGATGGCTAAACTGTTCTCTCAAGGATCATTTCTTTTTTTAAACAAGGAGTGATTCTGCCCATATAGAAAATATAGGGAGACACAACATGCATAATGTATGTCCTCAAAGACATAATTTTACAACTCGTGGTACTGCCAAGACACTGTTCTAGCTAGTTTTATTATCTAAGAGTTACACTCATTTCTTGGCATTCACAGCAAGGTGAGGAGCCCATTCACACAATTCACCTTTTCACCCGGTTGATTAAATGGATCCTTTCTTTACAGTCCTCTCCTTTCCCTTTGCCATCAGCAGACCATGGAGTGATGGACAACTAACCTGCAATTACTGTGACCAGACAACCCCAACAAACTAGCCTGTAATCAGCACGATCAACCAGAGCGGGAAGTCCTGAGAGGAACCTGGTCTGCCCCCCTCTGTTTGGCCACCACCCCGTAAGACCAAAGGAGAATTGCGAAAGGTATCCTGCATCAGTAAACAAGGGAGGTCTTCAGGTCTTTAGAGGGCTTCCCTCTGTTTTCCATAGAATCAAAGTGTGTTAGGAGCTCACGCAAGCTTTGCCCGCGGCTGTTATGACAGCAAGGTACTCTCTCAAACCACCTGTGACACTGAGCCCAAACACAACCTTTTAACCCGAGGTCACATCCACTTTATCGAAACTATGACGCAAGACCTGTCTTTTTTTAAAATTAATTAATAAAGATAATAAAGTTTAATAACTTCTAGAATGTTGCGGCGGTGAATCAAATTCAAGATGGGCGCTGAACGGCCATTGAAAGGCAGGAAGGTGTGGCTATTTACTAAAAAAGAACCACAGATCTTAAAGTTATAAGTATTTCCAGTTCCAGTTAACACAGGACTTTTTTTTCCCATGTCTTAATATACTGGGAATGATTATAAAATGATGGGCGCTCCAAGGCGCTGTATTGAAATATAGCACTATGGGGTCTATAGAGTTAATCAAATAAATGTCCTGATGAATACGATTCAAGTGCACAGAACTTAGTTTTTCCTTTGAAATCTATTTTGGCGCATGTCAGATTTGAAATATTTTAGATAAGATACATGTTGTGCATTCACAGAACACCACACCACCCAAAACTGCGGGTGAGTTTCAAACAACCGAAGTATTAATCCATGGATAGATCTTTACATTCATACGCCTAATATATTTAGTGTTCTGTTTTTCTTTGGGGAGCAAACTTGATTTCCCAGTTCATTTAAATTTATAAGAGTCAAGCAAATGGAATATACATATATGTACTTTTTTGGAAAGGGCAGTTTTATGGCAACAAAAACAGAATCTGTGGTCTCAACAGTCCAGGTTTGATGCAAACGCCTGTGGAACCTTTTATGCAACCTGGCGTCCAGGAGATTTATAATAATATTTTGCTTTCCACCCTTTTGAGCCTTTTAGCCCTTGCTAAAGGAAAAGTGCTAGCTCCAAAAAACCACACAGAAAAACGAAAAATCCACAGGGTCAAATGTCCTGAGTGGGCCATTTGCCAGGTCTGTTCCACAAGCAGGATGCTCACACACAGACTGGCTCCAGCCTCCCAATCCTGCAGAAACATATGAAAACAGAAACAAATCCCACCACGAGGGCTAGCACCAGTGGTCCATGAGAATATAAGAGGCTGTTTTAGTGCAGGGAACACCGTAGATCGCACAAGAAGATTAGCCTCTGTGCTACAGGGGCTCGTGTAAATCTCCTTCTAATTGGCAGGGGAATTTGATTTGACTCATACACTGTGAGGGGCCAGTGCTCATTATTGCTGCCCAGTTAATGCATAAACAGAGGTCTCAGCAGGTTCCCACTAAGTGGTACCAATGATCAGATAGCAGCCTGTTGGTCTGAGAGGCTGCCTTTACACAAGTTAATTGTTCTTACTTCATTGAGCAGCTCTGATAGCATTCATCAGTCATTTTTGCTGATCAGCTCAATCTGTCAGCTCTTGGAAACAAATTTTATGCTAAATGAGGTTTTCTGGCACAGCTAATTCCCTTAACAAGAACTTTATATGAATGAAAAGGTTTAGAATTTTAGACAATATGAGGTCGCAATTTATTTTACAGGTCACCAATAAGACATAACAAGCCATACTTTGTTTAAAATTAGACCAAAACTAGAAATATGGTCTTTACTAGACATCCAGCAAACACAACTATATCCTGATTAGAGACCATACCCCTAAAAATATACTAAAAAGATATAACAAGCCATGTACTTTGCATCAATGTGCACAAATATGTTCTTTATTAGACAGTATTAGACCTTTATTAGTCTTCATTATAGTGTAATTAGAGACACAGTATAACAGAACTGAAATGTAGGAAGTAGCTACATACTACTGAATTTAATGCAGGTTTACATATTACTAGCAGTAGCAAGTAGTATGTATTGAATGAAGTACTCTATTGGTATCTGTATCACTTTAAGGGAACAGGCATTGTTGCTGTTATCCTAATTTTTGAAACGATACCCAGCCCTAATTATTCCCCACTGTCAGACCGTTATTGGACTTTCTTAGAGGGTAATTAGGGACACATTACAGCAGAACTGTACTGTAAACTAAAGTGACATCACATATCTGATACTTAAAAACTATATGTGATCCAGATCAACCAAGTAAAGGACAAAATTATTGAGGTAGAGGAATATTTTGTCAATGCATGAGGCATCAGTCTTGGCTACTCTGCCAGTTGTACGAGACCAGCCGGTGCATCTCACATAGCAGATATGTGATTGCACTTTATTTTGCAGTACAGCTCTGTTATAACCTCTAATAAGAGTCTAATAAGGGCCTAACAGGAAATAATACACTTTTATTTAGTTCTGCTCTAACATGTCCCTAATTACTGTTTTTGTCTGATGGGAAACAAAATAAGACTAGTTAAATCTTGTGTAGAGTCTATTGTGCCAATCAGGGTGTACTTGTGTGTTTTTTTTTACTGACTAAGAAGAAAATATTTTTCTATTTTTTGTCTCATTAAATAGAAAGTAGAGCTTGTTACATTTTATTACTGAACTGTAAAATACAGTGTGGCCCAATATGATTATCTTGATGTGAATGTAAAAAACATCCTGAGCAACTTCCTTCCAAGTCTGAAGGAGGAACTGAAAGAATGTTATCAGTGGGATGCGGGGGAGTGCTTTTGTTCTTGTTCGTCCACCTGCAGTGGGCAAAACTGGTCTCTCACCGCTCTCAGTGTGATTATAGGTACCCTCAAAGAACAAGAGTTAAGATTGGTTACTAATTTGACAAAATTGAGGCCAATAAGTAGCATGACACAGCAGGGTCTGGCCCTCTGGTTAGTGGCTATCATGCTGAGTCTGCCCACAGGCAGCGGTGAGGGTCACAAAAGAAGACGTAGGCACTTTCTGGAGACTTCAGCGGAGCCAACCACCCACCCCTTGGCTCTGTGGGGTGGAGGGACAAGGGCACAATAATCCAGGATCCATTAAAGTGTGACTGATGCCATTCTTTTTGGGTTTTATGACTGGATATCTTGCCTATGGCCAGCCTGGGGTGAGCTGGCTTATGGGACAGGACAGACAGACCCACAGCAGGCTGCTCACGATCCAGATCCTGGCCCTCAGACACTGACCTCACACTGGAATCTACTTTGCTGCCAAATTAATTTTTCCATTTCACTAATGGGTGATCTCAGTGTATACCAATAACATATTTAATATGACAGCTTGTCAGGACAGCAAATGAAAGTCAAACTTGGAGGCTCAATCAAATATCGACACACCCTGCTGTGAGCTGAAAGGTATTTGTTATGAGTTTATTTTGTGCACATGTGCGTGTGCGTGTGTGTTACATTCCTGAATAAGTTATCTGGAATTAACTGTTCCTAAGTACCATGTAGAGCACTACAACCTGCAATTTATTTTAATAGTGTAAACAAACAGGATTTGCTCGAGCTGCTGCTTGCAGTATGAGCAGCTCATGATTAAATCTGTAACTAACAGTGGGTGGTATATCCTACCTTTCATCACCAGCTAATATGCGATGTCTGGCCCCAGATTTGGAGTAAGATGAGGGGTGACAGGAGTCAGGATAAGATTTGCTGACCACTAGACTGAGGACAACGTCCTGCAAAGCCTAAAGACCTGCTGAAAACGAAACCCTAATATAACTGCTTATTCTAAGAGAAACAAATAAGGACAACTCAAACTATGAGTTGTAGGACACTGTTTATATGGGCCTTTATATTATTTTCTGTAAATAATGGCGTTAGCATTCATTTATTTCATATCTCAGATGTATGAACAAAACACCTCCTTAGGAATAAACAGCACCGTTGAAAGAGAAGATTACCCCTAACCCTCCCTCTACACGACTCTGGGTATAAAATCGAGCGCTGCACCTAACTTTTTTTGATTAATCTAATGACTTTTACTAATTGTGATATTAAGTGATTACTCACTTAATATAGTCCAACAATTCATTTACCCCAAATAAATGTTATTACTCAAATGTTTTATTCAGTCATCTAATCACCATCTAATTTTCATGTTACTGATGTATTATGATATTAAGAACAATAATCGACCCTATTTGACAGATGCCTGATCAGTAAAACACTTGACCGCAAATTCAACAGGATTGCAGTGACACATGAATGATTTTTTATTATTGTTATCGCTATTACTGGGGGACTGTTGTGCTTTCAATGATAGCACACTGCCTGTTCAAAATGTTCTTGCATGGAACTGGCCGATTGCTGCTTGCGGCTTTCGTGAGAACTGCTCATGCAACACCTCTTACTCTCTTAAAGTAAACACATCATTTCACAGTCTAGACTTCTTCAACTTTTCTGACTCCATCTACAAGGGAAAGCTCAGTGAATCATGTCAAACTGTTTTGTAAAACTTGTGATTTTTCTGAGTAAAGTCATTTTGTTTTAAAAAATAATTGCATGTCTTATGAAACACTCACCTAAATGACTCACTCACTTAAGTATTTCTTAATCGAGAATTTGTCTAAAGCCTTATATTACTCAGACTCATATAACATTGAAATGAAACTGACAAGCTTGTGTTTCCCCTAGTATGGTTTACCTTCTTAAATAGACAGTATTATGATAGCATTGTTTATGAATCTCTTGTGGTAATAGCATGAGATTTTCTAGACTGGGCCATTAGCCAGGGATTTTTTTCCCAATAATAATAACTGATTATGTCCATAAACTTGAAATTATAGCAATTTAGATTAACACAGGAAAGTTGGTTGTATCTTATAATGTAATTTCTCTCAACAATATTTTTTATATAGTACATACATTATGTCATTATATATCTAAATCCCAGGCATTTTAATGTTTTTTTGGGGGGGGCATTTTTGCATTCATATGCTCTAATATAGTAAGTCTTTGTGTCTATCAGACAGAAATAACTTTTATAGTATAATAAAATTCATTCTATAATGCAACACTAAATTGACCGCCTATTGTTTCCTAATGTCTTTACTTTTACGAGAATTCCTCCCAGCAGGATCACAACTCAGAGATCTGCTTAAGGAGCTATACGGTCTCATCCTTGTAAGCCCTGATAAGGGAGTTTCACTCCCCAAATCCTGTTTAAGCTCAGCTGTGTCGAGTTGCCCCAGATGATCATTTCAAGCCCCGAGGAAGCAGAAAGGTCTACTTCATCCCCAGATGGTCAGCAGAAGTGTCTCTAATGGTTAATGTCCCTACCTGTGGTGCCCCTGCATGAGCCAATTGCTCAGGCCCTGGTCATATTGACTGGCTGGATGGTGGGAAGCTCCTCCAGGCTATGGCTGTCGCACAGGGTTCTGATCCCTTTTACCAGAGGTGTGGCACCCCGCTGGTCCAAGGCTTACTGGCTTTAAACTATAAAGCACGGACACTAATGGATTGAGTATGCATCACATGAAAGTCAGCCACACTTGTGATTTATGCCACCCTTCTGTGTTGAGGATAACGGGGTATGACTTGGGTGAACAGCTCAGTGGGTAAGACATCTGACATTGTGGTATGACTTGGATTGTGTAAGCGAGACCACTGTTGAGATACACTCAAGAAATGAGGGTTCCAAAAGAGTTCTTTCTGAAGACTGATGTTCTAACCAGAGCCATTTGAAGAGTCTTTTTTTTGAAGAAGAAGAGGTCTTTGAATTCCTTCATCAAGAGTTCTTTCTACCATAATATAAAGTGTTCTAAGTAGAACCCCCTAGGTGGATTCTAAATAAATCCCTTGGAATTAAAAAAAGGTTCTACGAGAACCCCTATCTGTGTTCTAGATAAAAATCCTTGGAAGATAAAAAGGTTCTTGGTATAACCACCATGGGTGGGTTCAAGACAAAATGCTTGGACTCTATAAAAGGTTCTACATGAACTTTCTGAGTGTGTTCTAGATAAAACCCTTGGAATAAAAAAGGTTCTCTGTAGAACCCCCTGGGTTGGTTCTAAATAAAACTCTGGGCAAATGAAAAGGTTCTTGGTAAAACTCCCTAGGTGGGCTCTGGGTATAACCCCTGGATTATAAAAAGGTTCTTAGAACCCCCTGCGTGTGTTCTAAATAAAACATTTCTCATATATAAAAATGTTCTTGGCAGAACCCCTGGGGTGGGTTCTTGTTAACAACCTTAGAATGTGGAAAGGTCCTGGATGGATCTCCCAGAGAGGGTTCTGTGAGGAAGCACAACACCATAGAAAGGCTCTCGCTAGATCCTTTCAGGTATTCTGGGTGAAACCTTTCACAGATGGCTCTCGTTATTACCCTTCATTTTGGGCTCTAGATAGATCTCTCTGAAAGGGTTCCAAGTGTAACCATTATAAAATGTTGTACCAAGAATCACAAAGCGTTCTTCTATGGGGAAAAGAAGAACCCTTCATGGTTCTGGTTAGCGTCTTTATTTCTCAGAGTTTAGTTGTGATACTTGCAGAAGTAACTCTCGTAGTCTGATCACATCATTAGGTGTTGACCCTCCTGACCCCAGACTCTGGGAGACTGAGCTGTAACCAAGGGAACTGATGCAATGATGAGAACCTGAGGGGGACCCGGTCTGAGAGCTGAAGCCACTGGTGTAAATAATGCTAATGAACAGTCATGCAGTGAAACAAAATGGCTTAATTGTACTGGATTCATCTCGTGCTGAGCAACAAAGGCTAGGGGGAGGTTACGCTTCCAAACGTAGATTATTGTAATCCTCCAGTAATTACTGAGCCACATCTTCTCATGGGAGCAGAGGGGCACAGGAGAGGAGTGGACTCTGCATTTTTATTCGTTATGGCAGCCACTGATGACAAACTGCTGCTATGAGCAAAAGCTTCCCAAAAAGCTGCACACAACACATTACATGTCATTTAGACAATGTGGTCCACGCAGAGTCTGCTGAGGAGGTCGGCAACTGTTAAAGTCCACGTCAACAGAGCTGAAAGCACTGACTGCTTTATGAGGCCTTGTTGTATCTTGGAAGGTTAGCGCTATAATGTTTTTATAATGCTTGCCTTTGACACAATGGCCTTCGTTTTAGGCCTTTTCAATGCCTTGAAAATGTTACGCTTTTATTCTCCCTCTGAAGCCACAGAAAGCCACTTGGCCAGGCCTGCCCTTTCTGGCTTTTGACAGGAAGCTCATGATTTTAAATGTACGGCTCATGCATAATGAATGAGACTGCACAGGATGTGAGGGCAGTGCATCCAGAGAGCACCTGGGCCAAACAAAGATGCCCTTTCTGCCATGGGATTTGTGCCCTGGTACCCGCTGTCACCAGCGCCCGGCTCGCACCCAGCTGCGAAGCATTCAGGCTCACCACGCACATTCATCTCATCAAAGTTGACTCCAAAAAGTGACACTGTCCACTCAGATATAAAGAGCTCTTTATGGGGTTATTAATGATAGGCTGAAAGCTGTGGACAAATGTTTTGGGAACAAGTTTGTTACTGTGGCTGAGCGTTGCTTTGTTTTAATCCATGCTGGTTCAGTCGGGGTGCATTCCACCGCTATGGTGGAGCAGTCTGTAGGCGCTGAATATGTCAGAGGTTAGAAAGCGCGTCTGATTGTCACAGTGTTGCAGCATGTCTAGTATCTGTTTGTCTCTATTTCAAAAGTCAAGGACAAGGACTAACTTGTGATCATTCTGGAAGCCTCCAGACCTTTAGTGACAAGTGATCATCAAAATGAATCTTGGAGCTGACCCCAGCACATGACACAATCTTGTCTGGTCCGGTGGACAATACCAATGAGGCTGAAAGGAATAATTAGCATCGTCTGGGCTTTCACTTAGCCTCCGACTGAACAAATGATAAACGATTAATATATGCATCCCACAAGACAAAAAACAAAAACGCCTTGGTAGCTACAAACAACCCCACACAACAACAATTTATTTGTGAGCATGTGCGTGCGTGTGCGTGCGTTTGTGTGTGTGTGCAGACACAGCCGACTTGGCATAGAATGACCCAGTGGCATTGTTGCAGTGTTTGCAGCCTCAAGCATGGCAAGATTTATGCCGATGGGGGTGTGTTGGAATCCAGGCTCCCTCATCCAGCCCAGCTGCATAGAGAACAAAACCAAAGGCCCAGCTGCAGATATTAGCATGGGCAGGCTCTCTCTCTCTCTCTCTCTCTCTCTCCTTCTCCTCTCTGTCTCTCCCAGCCCATGTGCCCCCGTCCCACAACTCTGTCACATGCCCACAGGGCTTTTGTGCCTCACTCTGTTGTTATGGTAATGACTCAGCCCACAAGAGAGAAGAAAAAGGAGAGATGTTAAAAGTTGATTGCAGACAAAATTGAAAGAGAGAAAACCAATAGGAAACAAAGAGGGGACAAAATATAAAAGAATTCTTAATTAATTATCGAGTTCCGCTTAGAAAGTCAAGTCACACTAGTGTTAACACACACACACACACACACACACACACACACACACACACACACACACACACACACACACAGAATCAGAGAGTAACTGATTACAAGTGATAGAATACAGTATTTAAAGTACAAAATATGAGTATTCTGTTATAGTTACAGTTTAAATTGGTGGTATGCTGATTACAGTAATTGACTTTAAAAATAGACTAACTGGACAGCTTTGTTTTTCATTTTACATTGGAAACCTCTCATGACGATCACAATTACAGTGATCAGCTGCTTACAGGGATGAGCCTGGGACAGAAACATTCATATGCAAATACTCTTTAAATAATTTGCTTACAGTATTCATTTTGGGTCTTTTGCACATAACAACATCTGTATTTTTTTTTTCACAGTGGGCAAAATTGTTATTTTCCCTCAATTAAAAACTTTAGTCTCCTCAAAGCTTATGACAAACTGCCAAAAACACCTGGGCAGATGTATGTATATTTATTATTCGTTTGCATATAAAAATAAAATAAACATAAGTAAAAAGTTACTGTACTTTTAGAAAGAACTACCTCCAGAGCTTAATTTAGGCCCTCATCCCTGCAGAGTTCCTCCAAAGATTCTTTATCCCCAGGGAAAGTTCTTGTGGTGGAAACGCATCTTATTTGATCTAGTGTGTAAGTAACCCTCCCAACACTGCACACACAGTCCAACATGAACAAACAACACTTCCCTGCTATATGACTTGCATGAGGATTGGCTGGGCCTGTTTGAAATGTAAATAGTATTAAATATAAATACATTCTGTAATTGTATGGAGATGCTCATTTTCTTTTCTGCAAAGTTCTTGTCCACCTACCTGGCTGTGTTCTCTGGACCTATAGCAAAGATTACATGTGACACTGACCATATGGGATCAGTTACCAGAGAAAAAGTCAAGAGAACCCAAACAAAAATTTATTACGTTTTCTTTCTGCTTTTTTTTTTCAGAGCTTTGTCAGCTCTGACAAAGTCCAGTATGTACCATTAAAACACAGAATCTGTAACAGGAGCAGAGAAGTTTAGTTTCAATTTAGCAAAGCTGCCAAAGTAGTGCAAAGTAAATGAAGTACATTCCCGCTATTATTATCATTCCCACCTTTCCACTGTGTTTTTGTCTAGCCTCAAAAGACCATGATTCCACTGGTGCTTTACATGGTGAGACCTGCCACAGACTTGGCATGCGTGTGTGTCTGTGCACATGTTTAAGAATTACAGGGAAGGTCTTTTTCAGTTCTGGAAGCTCTCACTGCACTTCCCCACACTCTGTGGTCTGATAATGTTCTGCTTTGCAGGATAGCAGCTACAGACTATGATCTCTCTAAAGAATAAAGAATAACTCGGTTTCTAAAGTTTGGGACAATCATTCCTATACATAATGCTGTTTAAATAATTAGATTAAAGTAGTCAAGTCATCCAGTTGCATTTAAACTATAGTGTTTTGATTGTTTTAGAGTGACCAGCAGCTCTATAGGTCACTCTGTTGATCAGTCGGTCCGCAAAAATTTCCCCACCATTTGGCGACAACAGTTTCCACCCTAAGAGTCTGAAATCTGGCATCCAGGTCAAGTGTGTGTACGTGTGAAGGTCAGCGTTTGTGTTCATCTCAGTTGGCTAATTGGTTTTAAGAGGGCGTGGCAGCAAGAGTCTCCTGTCACAAAAAAGAATATGTTGATGACAACTGGCTAAAAGGTGGCATGGCAGTGGGAGTGGCCCATCAGAAAAAGGTGTATAACTTTTGAATGGATAGCTGCGACCAGCTATTGCAACGTATGTAATTTGCGCTTGTTTTACCAAACTCTTATGATTCTGTACTTTACTTTGCAGTAACACGTCTGATTCCGGCGGTCTACCTGAGGCTGCTGCTGCGTATAGGAAAAAGAAAGTAATTTTCTGTTAGTGAAAAATACAACTGCCTCTGAGCTGACTGAAAAACGAGCCAACGAGCTTACCTCCAGTAAGCTATGTTTCAGATACAGTACTGTACTTTATTATAGAGTATTTGAACTATACACAGTACAGCAATTTAATTTGTCTATTTCATTACTTTATATTCATGTAATAAGTAAGGTCCATTTTGATCTGCATTAGAAATAAATAAATGACATTTGGTTATGATCCATCAGCTACAGTGATCGATTCAACCTATACAAATGTGGTCACTCTAAGCGATTTCCACTGTGTTTCCACTGCAATGCTTTCTTCTGGCACTGGTTTAAGCTCGACGCCTTCTTCACCACACACACCCAAACACACAGAGTTACTGCTTTTTCCACTGCCCAATCACCCACTGATGGTTGGCAGGTTGGACAACTCACTTGTGCCACTGCAGCCCTGCTGTATTACAACGATCAGACAGATGGCTGTATGAAAGGGGACTCCCTCTGTGTGGCCTAAAAAATCCTGGCAAATGACAGCTACTAGATGCCGTGATGCTGAAGGGACTACTTTCAGTCTCCTGACCTCACTTATAGTAAATGTATGCAAAGTGTCACATGAACGTGATGTATATGCACCTTTGCCCAGACATGAGTAAAGGTTTCCCATTTGTTCAGTCTGACCTTTTCACCAGAATAAGTACATTTGAATGCATGTTCACAGTCCTGAAGACATAATCTCACATCTGCATGCGATATTGTGTGCGGCACAGGCACATAAACACACTCATGCACGGATGCATGCATGCACACATATTGTATGTACATCATAATATACTTTCCCGTAATGTTTCACTGACTTAAGTGTTTCGACAGCATATGTGCAGTGTAGACCTTTCTTTTTTTTCTATTCATGTAGTTTCTACATCTTTCTTTCTTTCTTTTTCTTTCTTTCTTTTTCTCTTTTCCCAAATGCTTCACTACATTAATAAACACTTTTGTAAGTAAACATGTTCTGACACTATTTTAATCTAACTGCTTAGCCTTAATGTACAGTAGTCAGACATTTAAACCTAAGCAGCACAATTAGATTAAGCAATTAGATGTGTCACTCATTGACTGTTTATTGACCTTAGATAGGCCACAGGGATAGGGAGAAATCCATGTTTTAAAAGCATACCTTGGCTAAATTCAATCCATTTCCTAATTCAGAGGTATTTATCTCTTGGCGTCAGCTAGGGACACTTAAGTCTTGTGGGGCAACGTTTGTCAAAATAAATTTTCCCATGCATGGCTAGTGGAGAGTGACAAGTGTGTATTTAATAAGCCCTGATTTGTTTACCGACTGAGCACTTAAGACCATAGGCTCCCTGAGCAATGACAGCTTGGACAACAGTCAAATGCATGTTGGGATGCAATGTTACTCCCCATGTGTACACTGGAGTAATGAGACAGTCCTGAACATTCATTATGTTCTGCACAAGTTGTGGACGTGGGGGTGAACGTGACTCCCATGGTACCTAAGCAATCAGTTTTACATACATGAAGCTGATGCAAGACCCCGCATATTTGATGTAAGTCTAGAAATTACAAAGTTAGTTTCATATTCACAGTCCCTTCCCTCTCCTTTGTTGCACTGTGATGCAGCTCTGACTGTGGACTTTGTTCTTACTCTGTTGCTGTTCTTTAGACTCTCAGGCCATAGCAGAGATCTCTTTAAGTGGTACAAGCACTGATAAGAAAACCTGCCAGAGCTGTGTCCAAGCACTGATGTCCCTGTAGAAAAACAAGCGCCCTTACAAATGCAAACTCATGTTTGAACCATTGTTGTAAAAATGCAGGTATATTCTGATAGATGAATATTATACAAGTATGGATACAAATGCATTTCACTTCCATTCACAACATCTCTAACTCTTTACCTGTTCTGCTTTAGTCGTTTAACTCTCTTTATAGATCAGTGCCTCTAACCAGACAGAGCTCACTGGTTGCTGTAGCATAACACATCTGCCAACCACTTCTCTGTCATTAGCAACTGGATATTGCTTATTGCAAATGCCCTCATATCTGAAAAACAGATTAGGTTTTTTTTGCCCGTGACTCATAATACAAACATATATGATGCTCCAAATTTTAGTTTAGGTAAGTTCAAGTTAAAATAAGCCAAAGCTAGTATACAAATGGCAGTCTCCTGGGTGAAAGTCTGGGTGTGTTTTAGACTTTCTTTATACTATGTTGCCTGACTTCCTCTTTTTCTCATACTAACTATGGGGCAATGGAGGGTACTAACTGTAGTGGAGATGTCAATGAAGATGTGTGTGCAGCACAACTCTTGTTTCACTGTGTGTGAAGCCATTTTGGAGGGATTACGTTGGGCGATGTAATAGCCTCATTATGACCTCCAAAAGGCAACATTTGGTTGTCAATCCATCAAACCTAACTGACATGAAAACTCATAGTGTTCTGGTGCAGTGGAACCTAAATTACCTATTTTAAACACGAAATGTAATGCAGCTCCAATAAAAATGAGTAGTAACAGTATGGACCATCAGATTCTGCTGTAGTTATTATTGGCATTTAAAACTAAATAGCATAGAATTCCTTCTCTTATGAATGACTTGACTTGTAAATTTATATTATTCTAATCATCCACATTTTGTAAATGTCAACCACAGTACATAATGCTTCCAGTACTTAAAATACAACTCCAGTGTTGGCAAATGCAAGCCTTTCCACTGAGCCCAGCTAAAGACAGACAGCATTCAACAACATATGGAGGGCTGACCATTGAGCTGCCCCTGCACTCAGGAGGACAGACAAACAGGAGGAGATTTACTGCTCTAATCAAAGCCCTGCCGGCTGCTGGAAATCGACCGTGAATGACGTCATCAACCTGTCTTCACACTGATGGTTTGATTTATAAAGAATGCTTGAGCAAGAGAAACGAAATACTTTCACAGTCCAACACTGAATGTGCAGTGAGAAAATTCTTCATGTTTGTTTTTTGTTCTGTCTCAGATCAGCTGAATCTCTCTTGTCTTGGTAAGGCTACTTCTTTGACCGTTCCTTCAAGACCAACCTTTCTAGGACGCAGTCCAGCGTTGGCCGTTAATCACACTTTATACACAGAGGGGTGTTAGCACAGAGGTAAACCAACTTATCAGCACCTTATTTATTTGTTTTTATTTTCTGAGAGCTAAAGCCAAAGACGTTTACAATAAAGCTTGTAACGGGCTAAGAACACAGCTCATTAGCTTGTATTCCTTGCTGGATAATTGATCAGCTTTTGGCAAAAAAATGTCAAGAGGTGTTTTAGTATTTCTATAGCAGCTGTTTCCACGCTGAAGTAAAGTATGTTGGAGTGTATGCGGCCTGTGTGTGATAATGATGGTGTTTTCATTGTATCGTGGCTCTCTGAACACATTTATCCCCTCGTAGCTTGCAGGAAGCCCAGTGCACTCTGTCCTCAAGTCTCTGGGTGGAAGAAGACTAATTTGGTTACTTGCTTTCAAAGTCTAAGACTGCTGGCCTCCCCTCAGACAAAGCTTGGAAAAAGGTGCTCCTTCTTAGTTTACTTGCTTAGTTTTGCTCAATTCCTGGATATGTATGGGATTATATACCATAGACACTCAACAAATAAACCATTATAGCCTAATATTGTTGTCTCAGATATATAAATAACCCTAAGTCCCAACTCAACTCTGTGGGTTATGTGCCAGACCTATATATTGTCATCTTAAGTTAGCTAATGTTAGCAAAACATGAGCTGACTAGCTAGCTAATGATTTAGGCAGATGAGGTCGCTAGCTTGAGTTTTGCTAACATTTCCTATCAAACATAAGTGGTTATCTAACAATTGATGAATAGATACTTAGCTATTAAATTCGGTAGATTAGGTAGCCAGTTAGCTAGAATTTTGCTTACATGGCTATCAAATGTAAGAAGTTATCTAACAAATGATGTGGATTAGCTAGCTAGTTAGTTAGAGTTTCACAAGTAGTTCGCTAATGATTGGCATAGATTAGTTAGCTATTTAAAGCTGTTTTGGAGACAAAAAAGGGGTGGGACTTAAGAGTCAACTCCCCAAAATTGTATCTCTGAACCATCTCTTTAATCAAATCACACATATTTAGGCTATTCTATGTGATCTCCTTTTGATAATCTAATATTTTCATTTCCAGACACTCCCCTGACAGTGTTTGGAGGCCCGCCCTCCACTCTGAACCTCTGCTATAGGATGATGGATGGTTTGTGGTTAGGTAGCAAAAACAGTCAGGCTTTGGGTTTTAATAAACAATTTAGACCCTGGAGAATATTCCAGAGAAATACTCATCTGCAGTTTGTAGATGAGATGAGGCCCCTTCATGGAATTCAAGATTTTCAAATTAATGTTAAAACTATAAGTGTAAAGGTAAATGCTTCTTGGGTTCTAGATTCCACAACATAAAGTAAACTCTTGCAAGGCATAAAATGCCCCCAAATTCAAAACGTGCTTTTCCAAACATTTGGAGCAACACTCAAAGATGCCCTGAGGTGGTAATGAATGGAATGTAAATGGATAATGTTTTTATGGGACTGTAGTTGTGTTGGACTCAGAGCAAACCAAATACTGGCCAAGCTTTCCTGGCAGGAACCTTTTATTGGTATTCAATGATAATTAAAAAGCCTGACTTATGCATAGGCTTTTAGAGAGAGGCAAAGACCAAGTGTAAATAAAGGGAAATTAATTAAATGTTAGGCAGTTTAGTGTGGCGCCATGGAAAGAGTACACAACTTCAAAACATGCCAAATACTAGATGAATCAAGTCAGGGTGATCTGTCATATATTGCCTCGTTTTGACAGGTCATATACAGTTTCAGTGACGTGACTGAGCAATTGAGACAAATTGAGCAACGTTCACAAAGTAAACACAAGAGAGTCTTGGGACATTTCATGTTGTTTTTGTTTTTAAATCTGTGCATTGCCCAGTAGGTTGACATGTGTTTTCTGTAAACAAAGGGTTTCATGTTAGAGCACATTTGGAGTCCTGCTTTCAAAAGAGGAAGTCTTATAGCAGTGAAGCTAGCCAGCGTGGTGCCTTGGTGCTTAGCACACAGCAGGTCATTTCACATGACAGGTTCTGCACTGAAGAACAAACATTAGATGACAAATTGTATTGGATACATGTGTATGTGCCTTTTTGTTGTTTAGCTCTTTATTGTAAAGGTTTTGTTTGAATAGATTTTAAGCAGCATGTACTGTTAAATAGCATTAGCAAAACATACCAGCCAGCGAGCAATTTTTTAAATCATCATTGCTGTATATTAGAAAGGATATTGTAGAAAGTTTATTCATGCTTTATTTTAAAGTACATTAATAATACATTAGAAGCCAGACTTTGTATCAAATCAGACAAAAGGCAGAAATAATATGTTCTTTATTAGACAGTAACAGATTCTTATTAAACTTTGTACTGTACTGTAATCTAAAGTATGTTATTTTCCACTGTTAGACTCTTATTAGACCTTATTGGAAGGTAATTAGAGGCACTTCACAACATAACTGCACTGTAAACTAAGGCGAAATCACATATTTGCTAAAATCTGCCTCTATAATTTTGGTTTGCATTTGCATTTTAGTTTAAGTTACAATTCTACTGTGATGTGTCCCAAATTACCCTCTGAAAAAGTCTAATAAGGGTCTAATGCTGTCGAATAAAGAACATATCGTTTCTAATTTATGTTTAATTTGATACAAAGTGCGACTTGTTACGCCTTATTGGTGTACTGGAAATTAATGTGCAACCAACTTTTCTACATACGACAATTCATCATATGAAATCAAGAATATAGAACATTTTAATTTCAAGCTCAAAATAATAGCAGTTGGTGCCATATCATCACAAAGTTTGTCACTTACAACAGATATGACATTGCGCATCTTATCCTTATATTTGAAAATAGTCATTACCCTCAGAAGTGTAAAAACAGGGAGGCTAGAGGGGTTGTGGCTAGAAGTGTCTGATTGGGCCCTCAACAATGATTGTGCTCTGAATGGCTTCACAAAGCCCAGAGCCAGTTTGTTTAAACCGAACTAATCCAAGCGTGGAGGCAGGACACTGAAATTGCAGGCCTCCTGAAAGGTGATCTGGCAGCAGAACCACAGTCCATGGACTGAAGTTTACATTGGATAAATAAAAATAATGAAGAACAAAATAACAGTGCTGGATGCCAAGTAACCATGCATTTATCTTGTGCAGAAGGAACTGTTTTTTGTTATCCTGCTTTTACCTGTGCTGTTGCCAGTGTACGGCTTTTACCAATTACCATTTTAAACAAACAGAAATGTTATTTATTTGAAAAATTAGATTGACATTTCTAAAATAAAGACAAGAAAGAGGGAAAATACAGTTCTGAGTGTCCAAATATAACCATAGTCAACATTCTTAAAACAAAAATTAGGATTTTGACTGCACACCAAAAGTGGCTAATTAATTTCAGGGCTGTAAGAAATAAAACGTTCTAGGAATTCTTCATTATTGGGGTGACTTCGCTCTCTGTCCATTAGACAATTAGACCTGACAACCTTGTCCTGCACGTCTGCACCAGCAGTGTGGTAATCAGCAGTGTCTGTGCAAACCACAGTATGGATTTCAACCCTGGACTGCTGAGGACTTCCATTGCTCACATGTGGCGCAGAACACCTCTGCCAGGCCTGTCAGTTCCTGTTCCAGGCCACTGCTGCCTAAATGGATCCTGATTGGCTATTTGGACAGGGAAGTGTGCAAAAGGTTGACATATGAGAGGTTGAATCGCTGTCACTCCCCTATTTCACACTGTAAAGAGAAACATTTGGTAAAAATGCAATCCATGTAAGCTACATGAAATCCAATATGACTGAGTTGACCTTCATGGTCATGGTTAATCAGTATTCATAAATGAGACTATTAATCTCTCTTTCTATCATGGGTTATTATGACATTTTGACATGATCAATGCTACTGGGGGGCTGGAAAGTACACTGTTTTGTCTGACTGTTTTTACTGTTTGTTTGGGACATGATGGATGAGTTATGATGTAATGACTTCACCTCGACCTTGCCAGAGTTTTGTCTACCTGGCAGCCTGACAGTCTTAGAAATAAAGATGCTAAGTTGAACTATAAACAGTTCTTCAGTTTGTCTCCATAGAAGCACCCTTTTTAGTTCTTTTTTTTTTTACAAAGGTTCCCTTTCAGAGATTTCTACCCAGAACCCAACATAAAGGGCCCTATCTTACACCTGGCGCAAAACTGTTGTCCAGTGGCGTAGGTGGTTTTGCTGTCTTACACTGTGCCATTTTTGCCACATCTGCAAGATAGCAAATGAACGTGCACCTGGTCTGTGCAGCCATTTCATTTATGTTAAACGGTGTGTGCGTGTGTGTATCTAAAATTATTCTCATTAATAAGGATTAAGGAATCATTCTTACAATTATAAAGCCTAATAAAAATCAACAGACCTGCAAAGTATGCAAAGGATGGGATGACAGCTGTCGTGTCGTCTTTAACAGATCGGTCAAAAAAGATTCTATTGGTTTGAAGACCGACCAGACCCGGAGAGAAAAGTGTCTGCTTCTGTCACATGCTGGTCGGACA
Organism: Lutjanus erythropterus; assembly: GCF_056507025.1. Classification (NCBI taxonomy): domain Eukaryota; kingdom Metazoa; phylum Chordata; class Actinopteri; order Lutjaniformes; family Lutjanidae; genus Lutjanus; species Lutjanus erythropterus. The sequence continues at coordinate 14,512,117 of NC_139335.1, read as the reverse complement.
CTTGTAGATAACCCATGCATAATTTTGCGCACACACTTTCTGGCTCTTTTTCCTTCACCCACAGTAGTGTTAGCAGGACGGAGGAACGAGGATGGAAGGGGGAAATGTGGAATGGCCACCTACAAAGCTGCGCCTCAATCCAGTTGAACACTTTCATAAGCCAGAGTGAGGTCTGGGCCAGTTCTCCTTTCTTGTCAATCGCACCATCTCTCTCCCCACACTCCTCTCCCCAACTCCTGCCCACTGACTCTTTCTTCAGGAGCTGCAGCCATTGCGGCTCCTGGGTGAAATTTCTGTGTTTGTTTGACCCATCCATCAATTGCATCCTCTCAATATGCAGACTTTCTTGCTTGCTATACCACCTAACCTGACTTTGACAGCACCTTCAGCATCGTAGTTGGACCCACAGAACTACTGACCAAGCTGCCATATTTGAGACATGAAGAAAGACATCACCCATGCAATAAGCCAGCCTCTGGATTTGAAAATCAAGAGCTAGTACAATGACTAAAAACACAGCAATTGTCTCATTACTTATTGGGCAGGAAACACATTGCAGACCCTGATGCCATAAAGCATGAACAAAACATCCACACCCAGAAGAGAATGTTTCTTGCATGGAGAAACAAACCTTGTTTTGTTTAACCTCTTCTATCATTTAGATACGCCTGCCTGTCACTGTCCATGTCCTTTCACAGTCTCAGGTAGTGTGTCTGGTCATGTTTACAGGAGCCAGAGAGGAGACAAGAGTACTGGAACATCTTTGCCCGAAAGGCTAGTATTTCCTGTTGCAAGGGAGGGAATGTAGAAATACATGTTTGATGCTTATGAATGTGACTCATTTGCCAGGAAATATTCCAAAAGTTGTTTTATGGTCAGCATGCAAAACGGCAACTCTGTGATGAGACAGTGTGGAACATAAACCGTCCAAAGTCTAGTGCAGAGTCTCCATTATCAGTAGAAAACAGGAAATAGTGTTCTGAGGGGGAATCCTGCTGATAGTGCCCATCCTCAGAAAACTAAATATCATCAGTTCTGACACAACTGCCTTGATGGAGTTGATGAGGGAGTCTTCATACTACCCTGGAAAGGAGGCAAATATGAGACTAAGTGATTGTTTTGCAAGTCTCATGTCTTTGCACTCAAGTCTCAAGTTAAGTTCCAATTAAAGTTTCAAGTCGAGACTGAGAAGTCTTGACTTTTCCTAAACTGTGAGTTTCAAACCCTAAACAAGTCATAATGTACTCTTAACCAAATGTAATGTCATTTCAACAACAATGCCTTAACTTACTGTCCTTGGTGCAACTTTAAATGTTGAATGAAGTTGTTGTGTCTCCGTCTGTAATTTTCGACCTGCACATTTGCTTCTGAAATTCATTTTTTGCTGACCCTCACATAGTGTTTGTTCACAAATGATTTTGTCAAGTCATGTCTAAAGTTGTGAAATATGTGACTCAAGTCTGACTCAAGTCCAAGTCAAAAGACTCGAGTCCACACCTCTGGAAGGAGGTCAGCACCAGCTGCACTGATGGTGAGGTTGAGGAGGAGAAAAGCAGAAAAAGAATCCTAAGACATCGCTCAAAACACTCACCCCTAGGGAGAGGGACAGCCTCTTTTAATTGCACTGAGGTGGCCGGTGATGGCAAGTTGAGGCAGACAGAAAACCTTGCCCATCATGTCTTCCTGAACATGGTGAGTCAGAAGCGTGAGAGAAAGGATGCATGGTTGGCACATGCAATGCAAAATTCTCTCCCACCGCTGCAAAGACACTGGGTTGGATTCCCCATAGCAGTACCTCTGGCTTGGCTGATTTTTCCAGTGAACACAACTGGCAGTTTTGGGTGGGAAGCTGGCAAATTCTCGTCATTGGTGTGAAATTCATGTGAGAAAAAATGATTGACAATATATTCTCTCAACTAGATATCTTTCTCAGTAGTTTCCTCTGGGTAATACATCCCCATTTAATGCAAGAGACCTGCTTTATGTATTATTTATGCTTTTTTAAAGTGTATTATTTTCCACTGTTAAATCCTCGTCCCAGTGCTCTTCAGTTTACAGTACAGTGTTTTTGTAATGGGCCCCTAATCTCTGAAGTCTAATAAGGGTCTAATAAAGGGTCTTCTACTGTCTAATAAAGAATATATTTCTTGTGATTTCTTGTTTTTTGATGCAACCAATAGCTTGTTATGTTACATTAGTGTACTACTGCGTGTATGCTGTCAATTAGGCTATAAATGTATTTGTTTAATATCTAATAACAAACATCTAATTTGATATGAAGTATGGCTTGTTACATCTTATTAGTCTACTGTAAAATAAAGTATGATGTATAAAGAAATCTACCTCGTTCGTTTCTGGAATTCGCATTTCACAAGAGACAGGCATGCAGGCACAGTCGGTGTGAAAATAAATATCACTGAATCAATAAATGTTTCCTCTGTTTCTGTTTTTAAATGTCATGAACAGCTTATCATATCTTAAACTGGTGGTTTGGAAATAAAAAAAGTTGCATTTTCTCCTATGAACATATGCAAGGTCAAGGGAGTGCAACAGAAGCAGGAGAAAAATGAAACAATCCTTGCTCGTCTGATACAGAGGGAATCCTCTGTTTTGCACAACGCTACTACTGTGGCATTTTGTATTCATTAAATAAATTAAAAGTAAATAATGCTAGCATATCATCTAGTCCTAGATGTGATTTTAGTCATTGCACTAGCTCTTGATCTGAACAGACTCAGTTCAGTTTAAATGGTGCAGGTATTTCCTTAGTCCTTTCCGATGCAGAATGTGTACAGAGTGATTTGTAGGTCTACTCTCACACCAATCAGGGAGCATATCCATTAATTTGTATATTTACAGTAGTAGAACCCAAAGGGTGCCCTCATGTTAATTAGCCACTTACACTAACATTGCTTTTTAATGAAGCATGCATCCTCCAGTGTTCTTCGGGCTACTGTTTATTTAATTTCTTCATTGTAATGAAACTCAGATGCCTCATGTTTACACCGGCAGAGGTCTGTGAATCCATTTCTAATTTGTTTCAACACAGCTCGAGGTTAAGTAAACCATATATATCCATACGGTTGTTCCCTTGGAATCATTAAGACGTTTTCCTGTAATTATGCTGAAAAATTAAGTTTGCAATTATGCCATCTCCTCTCAATATACAGAAAATGCCTTTCTGCCTGCCACATTGGTACTCAGGGTGATGACAGTGACATCTAATTGTAATTAGAGCCAGTTAGTGAGTTGCTGACAATTTAATCAATGTGGTCTTATGCACAAATATAAAGCAGCATTGTAGCTTTCTACTCTTTTCACATTCAATGTTGTCTCTCACACTGCCTTGCAGTTTGTAACTGGTGCAGTTTTCACTGTTAATATTAACTATTAAACATTGGATTGCCATTATGAGATTTATAAAACTTAATAATTGCTTAATAAATGGTTTATAAAGAATATAGAAAAATGTTTTGGTACATTTTTGTGATGTGTGTTTTGTATATAATTGCTGTCCCTTGCCTTGTTTTTTAAAAAAATATTAAATCTTTTTATTTTATTATCTAAAATAAATAATAAATAAATACATAAATAAATAAACAACATTTAATACACTGGCTATGAGTCCAGATGTGAAATATAAATGTTAGAGGTTGTAAATAGATTCTGGGGACCTCTCTGACTTCCTGCCACCAGCGCTGGTCGGGTTACACCAAGGGGCGTATGAAGATTGTTATCATCCGGTGATCCGTCAGAGTAAATAGGACATCTTCTATACACAGGAAATGCACGCATTCCACATGAACTGAATGGTCAAAAAGTCCAGGACAGCTGAGGATAAGTGGTTCATTCTATGAATGGAGAAACGAGGGAAAGTGAACAAGTATTGTTTGGTCTGCAATCTGTCTTGGAGAGAGACAATGCCTCTTTGATTGTAGTCTCTGTGGCCCCGAAATTTCAAGTTCAATGCCAAGGAATCAATAGGCTGCAGCACAGGGGCCCCATTTGTCAGAGGTCAAATGAGTGGGAGGGTGTGTTGGGTGTGAGGGGAGAATGGGAAGTAGATGTGTTTTAAGGTCAGACAGAGAGATTTCCCTCTGAAAAAAGAACGCCACAAAGCTGCGGAATATGTTATCTGACCTTTGACCCCAATCATGAAATACGCTTGTGATCGCACTCATTTGTGACAGGGGTTAAATTAGCATCAAAAGCCCAATGATTAGCACAATCAGGTGCAGCTCTGCTGTAAACATAACCTGCACAGTAGCAAAACAAACAGACTTTTCATATTTTTCCATATTTTTCCATAATTATTTCAAATTACCCAGTATCCCCCTGGAGATCAAGAAAGCATTTCTGAAATGACATATTATGTTCTTAATAAGTAGCTTGAAATCTCACTGGCATTGTTTTGTGCCAGTTTCTGTTTTCCATCTTTTCTTTCCAGATTGTGTGTGTGAATGTGTGCATGCGTGTGTGCGTGCGTGCATGTGTGTGTGTGTGTGTGTGTGTGTGTGTGTGTGTTAATGTGCACATCCGTACAGTTGCTCAGCCCTCTCTACACTGATTGGATTGTCCATTGTGCAGTTCCCTCTGATATCTTGTGCTTTCTATCTGGCCAGGTGTCTTCTATCAGTCTCACTCACATGTATCAATGTTTGTCAAATCTAGACGTCAGCATGATTACTTTGTGTCACTCTGTTTTTACAAAGTATTTATTGTGCTCCACTTAACAAACTGATATTGGAAAACACATTTTCTGACAAGAGATGTGTGCTATAAGAAGTAAGCATCTCCCATTAATTTCAGAAGGCATAAAAAGCTCTGGCAAAGGAAGAAGTGCTGATTCATCTACTTTACTCAAGTAAAAGTGAAACAATACAGGCTCTCAAATGTACTCGAAGTATAAAAGTAAATAGTTGCCCTCTGAAGGACATTTCTCCGGGCTGTTTCTGTGCAAAACTAACTGAACCTCACCTTTTCCCCACGGTCGAGACTCCCTCTCTGTCTGTTGTGTCTTGTTACATCTTTTACATTCTTCTCATCTTATGTCTTTTTAGTCTTGTCAGATCCATATTGTTATGTTGGTTTCAACTTGTTACATATTTTTGTTGTTTTTTTCTTGTGATGTCTTTTATGTCGTGTTCGTCTAGTTACATCTTTTACATTATTTTCGTCTTGTCATGTCTGTGGTGTGTGATATACACTGATGGATAAACTATCTTTGTGTTATTGCTTGATACATTTAGGTTGAAATTCAAAACAAAAATAATTTATAATTCCCCTCAAATGCATCAACACTAAAGGGACGAGTCTGTCTTGAAAATGTAAGGAGTAGAAAGTACATATATTTGTTATTATATTACATGTAAGGAGTAAAAATAATAAATTGTCAAAAACATAAATATTCAAGTAAAGTACAGATACATGAAAACTCTACAGAAATAAGTATTTGTACTCAGTTACCTCCCATCTCTGTTGCCTTGGATATGTAAAAAAAAAAAAAAGCCCCATACACTAAAGAGTCTGTGAGACAGCGCCATAATGAATCACTCGTGGTCCGGAGGATGTATCGTCTGAGCATTAGCTGAGACAGAAGCCTAATACTGTCTGTGTCTGAGATCATTGGCCTCCTGCCCACTGTGCTACTGTCTGGAGGATGAATATCAGAAGGGAAAAAGCTGAACATTTGCTGTGTCTGTCTGTGTTTGAGTGTAATCCTGAAAAACTCACACTGCAAAATAATATAGTTTGCCTTACTTTTGCATTTTAATCTGACGATTCACACAGGTAAGTGAGTGGAAAAAAAGGAAAGCAAAAAAAAAAAAAAAAAGACTTCAAATCCACTAGATTAAAACCCATTAGATTAAAAGCTGATAAATCTCTTTTCACCTATAATCAAAGTTTACAGGTGAGGGATCAAATTGCACCCACGCACTCTAAAGACAAAGGTATGTGGAAGGGTGTGTGCGTTCATAGCACAAGTTTAATTATAGTGTCTGAGTAATAGTATATCTATTGAGTCACACGCAGTGGACTGGTCGACGGGGAAATTAGCTATTTCTTCAACATGATGTGTGTTGTGTGACAGGAAGGATTTGCGGCAGGAAACTGTCAGAGGGTTAAATGTGCGCGGGGTAAAAATACAGGGTAAATTTTATTTTTCCCTTAAACATGGCTCCGAATGAGACCGTTGCCACAAAGGAAGCCACAGTACACCCTGAGCAGCACACCCACCTCGTAGCTGAACGCTGGGTGAGACTGTAAAAGGCCGACTGTGTTGATGTTGGTGTAAAGACATAATAACCGTGCATACATGTCCAACTGAGTCATGAGACTCAGGGGTACATCACCAAACTATCAGGTGAGAATGGCAAATATTTGACTCACCAGTTTATTTGGTAACGCTCTACAATAAGGAACACAAAATTTGGAGAGGTTACCATTAAACAAATAAGGAAGGAAAAAGGAGCTAACTGCTAGTTAACCATTAGTTAATGAGTACAACCAATCAAATTGTAAAGAGTTGCTAGTGCTTAGTTTATGACTAGTTAATTAAGAAACGAGTGAGGAATGAATTGCATTACAAATTGCATTTGTTCTCTGGTAACAACACAATTTCATGTACCTTACTGCAAAGTATTACTGTGTGTTCTCCTACAATAAGTCAGAAAGTAACATTAAATACCTGTGTTTGTCACTAATGACACATTTGGTTGGAGCCGAAGGCTGCCTCTCTCTGTGGAAATCTCTCATAAAGTAGTTTTTCTATTGTCCGATCAGCAGATACTCAGATAATAGCTTTAGCCTCCAAACCACGCTTGGATAAACTTTGTGGGACTTGCGGAGGAATGCTTCATTGCACTGTCATCCGAAAGAGGAAATGTAAAACACACGAAACATGAAAAGGCTGTAATTATTGTCTAAGAGCTGTGGTGGGGCTGAGGAAGGTATCCTGTGTGCTGGTGGTGAAAGATATTTCATTTTCTGAGGGGATTCATATACTGAACTCTCTGTAGGGAAATGATATAGGTTTATTAGCTCAACAGGGGAATTAACATTTATAGCGATATGTTAATGATATGAATACATTTAATAATTTTACTTGCATTTTTCTTTGAAAACAGATAACTCCTCTTGTTTCTACATCTTATGAGATATTTTCTGATGCTTACAATTAATAATTTTTGTATTGAACAATATGCAAACGATTTCTTTTTTAGTGTAGTGTAAAATAAATACAGCAACAACCTCTGTAATGCAATGAGGGATTCATAAATTTCAACTCCATTTTGTTTCCTTATGGTTTGTTTGAAGGGACTGCACTTTGCAGTCTTCATGTCGGAGGAGATACAAACAATTTTCCTGTCTGACACCGCCGCAGGGCTCCATTAAAACAACCTTTGGTGCGCAGGTTCTGACAAACAGAGCTCCTTCTCATGAACTTCAGACGCCTTTTGGTCTCCACCGCCTCTGATGAAATGGCTCTTGCATTCCTGGCGAGGGTGAGTCAGATAAAGGAACAGTATGGAAGCACATGCAGTTTTCTGTTCAGTCACTCAAGGACTCTTTTCCATTCGTACTGTACAGTTACAGCAACTGAAGGACAAACATATGAGGAGTGCAGATGTGGTTTAATTCAAGAGCGTTTTCGGTTCTGATCTCACATGTTGTAGAGACTTTTCATTTGTAGCCAAGATTTTTTCAGCGGTTATTTATACACATATCTATAATTACACAAAAAACACAAAAAGCAAAGATTGTACTATTTAAAAACTATACTGCGATCATGACTAATGTCACTCAGTAGGAATACATGTTGATCCAGGGAGCCCATGAATTGACTTTCCTGCTGAGCATCACTCACAGCTTTCTCCACCTTTGGCGCAAACACAAGTCGTGTTTTCCTTTTAGTATAATTAACATGTCAGCACAAGGACTGAGCCATTAATCTACTCTGTTAGGTAAGTCACATGAAGAAAATAATTTACAACGCAACGTTTATAAATAGTGTGACCTTGTTTTATGTATACTCCAATGCACGGTTATATATTGTTTGTGCAAAATTCTTTCAAACATTATTATTATTTTGATAGCAATCCAGGTAAGAAATGGCGTGGTGTATCATTAACTACACCTTGTTCAGATGTCACAACTGTTTTTTTTCATCTAATCTTTATCATAATTGAGCTTTTATTGGTCTCGCCGAAGTTATTACAGCTAAGTTCCACAGCCATATACGTCAGTGCATTATCAGCAGAGCTACACTCCTGTCTGTTGATCAACAGGGTCATCGCTACTGGAGCAAAATGAAATAGCCATGACCGCATGGTCTTACGGGAAGAGCCAGAGGCAGGGAACCAATAGATAGAGAGAATTTCAGACCTGATGGGTTACTGCAGTGCATGGCTCTGCCCACAGCTCCTTATTGAGGTCACTCAGTTGGCATTCCTTTTGCAGAGGAATGCACCTCATAAAAAACATTACTGATTGCTTAACTTTGCCACAGGATGTTCACTTTACTGTAGCAATACTCCTGTAAAATGGTACTTGTAAAGTAGTTTCCTTTGATACTGGTAATCGGGTGGTTAGTCCGTTTGATCAGGTTTTCATGCACCAATTAGAAGCTCCATTATTGTTCAGTGTTATTGTTATTCTGTTCTGCAGGTAGGTTTTTGACATTCTACATTGTGTTTATGTTATTTAGGTAGAAACAATGAAAATTGCTGCATTTTTATTTGATTCATTTCTGAAAAAGTAAAAAAAAATCAACTCCAAAATAGCTGTGACTCTGTGTAGAAAGTAAATAAAAACAGAATGCAGTGATTTGCAAATCCTTTTTGCCTTGTACTCAATTAAACACAATACAATGACAAGATATTCAATATTTGATGCCAGCAACATGTTCCAAAAAAGTTGGGACGGCCTTTGTGAAAGACCGTGACAGCCGATAGTCCAACAGTTTAAGAACAATGTTTCTTAACACAAAACTGTAAGGAATTTAGGGATTTCATCAACCACAATCCATAATATCACCAAAAGATAGACAGAATCCGGAGAAATTTCTGCACAAAACCAACAGTGAATGCCTGTGACCTTTGACCCCTCCGGTGGCACTGCATTCAAACCCACATGATTGTAGTATAAACACTAGTATGCCAAAGTTTTTGGAATTGGGATTTGTACAAATTTAACATGTTCAAAAAATTCTAAACTCTTCTGGGATTAATTTTGTTTCTGTGTACGTTGAGTTTTTTTTTTTTGTTGTTGTTGTTGTTTGTTTGTTTCTTGTTTTTTGTTTTTTTTTTCTATTAAAAGTCATCCTCTTATGGTTGGAAATAAAGCACTTTGTTGCATGAGTAATTAGCCTACTACACACACTATTTCAAAACTAACTTTTTGCAGTTGTGGTCTTGGTAGAAAGGACATTCTCACATGAACATTTTTCATAATTCATAACTGGTATAATATTGCAAATGTAGGTATGTTTAATCCTAGCGAAGGAACCATGCAGGCGATATGATCTACATATCATGACAGACAAGTAGGATCTGAGGGGCCCCGTGGATCAGAGAAGAGCAGATGAGCCCAGCCCAAACGATGAAACCATAATCCTGGGATCAAAGAGGCACATTCCAGGATAGCCGGACCTGTCTACAGACATGCTGTCTGACCATTCACCTGCCTGACAAATGAGTCCATCCACCTGCCTGCCCCGTATGTGTCGTCACTGTGTGCAATGTCCAGTATTTTATTCAGTTTAAATGTGCAGAAAACAAAGGCTGTGAGATCTACAACTCTGTGCAAAGTCATGTGGTGGATATTTCCTTTTGTGCTGAGCAGGAAAATCTTTTAAATCCTGCTGGCTGCATTGGCTGTATCACATTTTGGAGATCTGAATATGACCTGGAGCATTTGCTGCATGCCATACGTTTCTTGTAGTGTTTTCTATCTGCCTTCCAATGTATCTGTCAAACAGAATAGCTGAAAAAGACTATTTGGTTTATAATCTATAAATGTCCTATTTTAACAGAAAGATTATCTTATTCACTATTTACAAGGTAGTGGTGACAACATAATAAGTTAAAGTTAGATGATGATGACCAACTTTGGTGAGAAGAGTCACATTTTAGGGATAAATGTGGAAAATATGCGACAACCAAAATACTTTTTCTTTCAACATAATGAGGAAATGTTTTCATTAATTTACCCAGAAAGTTGCAAAATTGTTAATACTGACCCTGTAACTAAAAGGTTCAGTGACAATATGTTTCATTTCATTTGCAGTCTTGCAATACACTATCTAGTCCTAGTGACTACAACAATATTCAAAAGTCAGCAGTGACGTGAGACATAAAATTTACTTATTAATACTTAACCAAAATGCTTCTGTTGCAGGAGTCTGGACGCCTGACTGAACCCCAGACGGATCCAGTGTGTTAAATATATTATTAAATGTATTATTTTAAAGAAACATCGTCTGTGAACAAAATCTAGGCAGGAATTATGTTGTGGCCACAATGTTATTACGAAAACAATTCAGTAATATACAAACTAATTTCTAGGAGACAGGATTAACCATAAGGAAACTAAGAATGTGCGACGCTTTTTTTATTTCCTCCAAAGAAATCCAATATTTTTTTTGGTCTGTTGGTAAAAAATATATATGTCTATAAAAATCCCAGTGACCAAAGCTGAAGAATATTACACATGGTGACGAGACACAGGTGCAGAAAATGCCTTTTGACTGTTGGTTTAAATAAACCGTAAAAAGCAAATCAGCATAATCTCCTGAGCTGGAGCTCAGAGTTGACTACCATAATATATTTGCTTAGCTATAAACTGAGTAAGGACGTTATCTATGTTTGCACTGTTGTTCTGGCTCTTTTCACGCCTTGTGTTTCCTTGTTTCAAACTAACCACTGAATGCCTGTTCTTTTCTATAAAACATTCAAATTCAGTCATATTACTCATCATACATGTAAATCAGTTGTGATAACCTCAGTAAGTACACCACACGAAAAACATACAGATCGGTTTATGCGTTTTCAATTTAAAAAAGAAAATAATTATTATTTAAAGATGTGAATAAATGATCATGCCTGGAAGTTTAAACATTAACAAAGCTTTTCCACTTTTCCATGTAGCTGAGGAAAAAAAGGCCAAAACACAGGGAAAAAGTAGATGGCGTGTCAAACGGATGTATATTTACATAAACTAACATGGATGACAAACAAATCAAGCACCTGTTTCTACACTGACTCACCGACTCTCCGAGAAGATCAGGAAAGCTTCTGGTTTCCAGTTTAATTTAATCTCTTCACAGTCAAAGAATTATGAGCTGGCTGCTGCATCAGCCCTCGAAGCTGATGATCACTCCCCCCGGTCATCAATCATTCTTGTTGTACATGATAAGTAGGCCCAGGAGAGCTGCAGGCAGGCTACAAGGTGAAAGTCAACACTAAAAACATTTTGGGGAGCAGGAACCTGAAACCCACCTGACACCAGAGTGGAGTGCAGCTCCTCATTTATCCTTCCGACCCGGCCGCCCTTCGCTCGGGATGATAAAAGCCTTGAAAGCTGTAACGCTTTGCAGCCTCTGATCTGAAAGCCAGTCTTGGATACTGTCATGGAATCTTTTTTTTTTCTTCTTTATAATATCTCCTCCTTTTCAACCCCTGAAAAATCATCAGTGACACGGTTGTTATTCTTGCACATTTCTCTTTTCCCTAATGTGGCGTAAAAGGCTCTTCTGCCTGAGCACTTTGTGTCGGTGAGTGATGAGCTCCTTGTTACTTGAGATTTACCTGACAATAAATATGTTTATAGGGAGTTATTTATTATCTTTCCCATTATCACTGTCTAACTGGCCTTCTGGAGTAGCAAAAATTAAACAAAATCTAAATCTCACATGATAAACCACCTTCAAAAAAAGCTTTAATCTCCATGAGGGTTGCCTGGTTAAATAAAGGTTAAATAAATATTTTATGTGACTTTGAGCATCTTAATTTCAAAGAGTACCCCATTAACTAATCGAAAACGTCACTATTTTTAATAGAAATACTAGTTTTTACACTTAAACTGACCTGACTTGGTATTATAATGATCCTCCACCGCCCACCGGACCACACAAACAAAACTCCACACATATAGAGCACAGACAGTGTCGCAAATACACTCTGTATAAAGACACATAGTAATTATATTGAGGGACTTACGATTACTAACAAGTGAAAGAATCATGCAAGTACATCAACTTTGTTAAATCTCTGTATATATGTAGAAGAAGATAAACATGTTTACAAACTGTTGCTAATTATTTTTTCACGGTTTAATACATTATAAAACATTTATGAGTATTATATTAAATTTCTTCCATATTCTGACAATATATCCGTCTAAGTCTTACACACTGGACCTTTAAAGTTGAATCAGCTTATCAGACAGACAAACTTTACAAAGGTGACACTGTTTCTAAATTACGTCTATTTTGGCATTTCTATACCGACTTGTCTCACTAACTCATAGATCAGTATGTATCAGTACCAATTATATGCACTGGGCTAATATCAGCTGGCCCAGATCAAACACATACACATTTATACATATAGGGGACCTTCATATTACACTAACATACAGTTTTACAGCAGAAAGTGAAAGGCTTTAAGGATTCAAGGATTTGTTGCTCATCCAGTGTGACTTGTATTTCGACTTTCACACAAAGATCTGTTTATTTTTTTGGGTCACCAGCTCATCTAAAGGACATGCTGCGTTCACAGCTGTTCTGACATTGTTGTATTTACCCTCTAACTGCTCCGTTCTTATGCTTTACACATTTTAACATTTACTCATCTTATTTGTTCACAAAGTCAACAGATCATGAAGATAGCAGTTTTCATCTGAGTAGGGCGGTTGTGTATTATTGTTGATCTGTGTCATTCTGGTAGCTTTCATGCAAATGTTGCTTTGACAAAGAGGGGGATTCACTTTGGTTCAGCTATGGGACGTCGAAGTGAACAAACAGAAGTCCTTTCATAGCCTCAAAACCAGCCGCATTACAGGTGAGCTATAATCTCCTGAATTACCATAGCTTTCATGAAACGGCTGGGCTAGTATCATTAAATAAAATTACAAACATCAGTTCCAAAAAAGTTGAAGTTTTCACATTGTATTCAGCTGAATGCAGTAAAACATCAAGATATTTACTGTTCAAAACTGATAAACTTTATTATTTTTGTAAATATACACTCGTTCTGAATTTTAATGTCTGCAGCATGTTTCAGACAAATTGGGACAGGGACAGTAAAAGACTGGGACAATCATGGAATACTCAAAAACACCTGTATGGAACATTCCACAAATAAACAGGTGAGCAGGTAGCAGGTGACAGTATCATTAGGTATTAAAGGGGCATCCTTGATGCTTTATGAAAAGCTGCGTGGGATAAAGGTCCAACAGTTTACGAATGTTTCTCAACACAAAACTGCAAGGAATTCAGGAACTCTACTATCTATAATCCATAATATTATTAAAAGATTCAGAGAAATCTCTGCACATCAGGGCTGAAAACCAACACTGAATGCACATACAGGTTTTGGAGCAACATACGCTGCCATCCAGACAACATCTTTTTCAGAGACACTTCTGCTTATTTCAGTAAGACAAAGCCAAGACATATTTCAACAGGGTGGCTTTGTAGTAAAAGAGTTTGGACACTAGACTGGACTGCTTGCTGTCCAGACCTGTCCCCCATTGAAAATGTGTGGTGCATTACAAAGTGCAAAATACGACAACAGAGACCACAGAGCACCTGAAGTCATATATCAAGCAAAGAAGACTTTCACTTTCAAAACATCGACAATTTGTGTCCTCACTTCCTAAATGCTGACTGAGTGTTGCTGAAAGAAAAGGTGACATATCACAGTGGTAAACATGTCCCTGTCCCAACCTTTTTGGAAAGTGCTGCTGTCATCAAATTTAAGAATGAGTGCATATTTATGAGAAATAATCAAGTTTACCTTTTCAAACATTAAATATTGTCTAGGTACAGTATTGCACTGAATAACAGTCATGTTGTAAATCATTGCATTGCATTTTTATTTACATTTAATACAGCATTCCAATTATGGGGGGGAGATATTATAAATCCATCCTTGCCAGAAATGTCTATGCACTGTTTATCATGTGGCATCAGCCCTTAAATAAATTGATTTCTCTCATCAGCCTGTTTTTCCTGTTCATTAAATCTGGAGTTGGGCTTGTTTATTTAAAACTAGTCAGAAAACAAACGCAGCCTGGCAACTCCCTCAAAGCTACGAGAGCGATTCAGTCTGCCTTGACCCACGTGAAAGGCCTTTTGAGTCATGAACGGCGTTGCTCCCGTCCCTCTTTCATTCCTTCTCCTAATATTTAGATGGATTGGCAAAGCTGTTTACTGTGCACCGCATGTTTGACGTAAGCTCTAGTGCAAAGGGCGCTGCAGCAGCCATACCAGTAAAACCAGTTTGACCACAGAAGTTCAATATAAATGAGCGGAGTCACCTGGAGGGCATGGTGGCAGCCAAGGGCCCAATGAATGTAAGCTGATAGGAACCGCCTGCCTCATCTTCACCCTTCAAATCAAGCGCAGGGGAACTACTTGACCTTGTTTTTTTAAAGGGCACACCTGCTGCTGATAATGGAGAAAGCAGGGAAGTTTTGGTCAGGACAGAGGTCCTATACCTCCCTGCCTGCACTCTCAGCCCTGCCTGGGGTTGTAAATCCCACCAACTGAGACTGCATGTTGGAGGGAACAGCAGCATGCTGGAGCTCCCAGAGTGTTTGCAAAGTCTGCAAAGCTTGTAGCAGGATGAACTCGGAGAACTCAGTTTCAGTGACTGATTGGTGTCTTGGGCTTTCAACTAATTGTAGCTGTTGTTATGATCCAGAAATGACAGCATAGTGTATTTATTGGTTTTCTGTTTTCACAGGATACCTTTTTGTTTGATAGTTTCAGTGTCCGTGCAAATTTAGCTGTAACCTTTTCCACAGGAATGGACAGCTAAGTGGCTGCAGCGCCTGGCAGAAATGAGAAATGAAGCTCTGGTCTCTGGGCGCTAAGATTCAGAAGAGGTGTTGTGGTCCCACCTGTCAGCTGGCATCTGTCACCGAGTGGTCAGCTACTGTACAACTTGGCCATTATATACACGCGGCTCAAACCCGCAGAGGCCTGTAAAGTACACATTGTCGTGCAGTACAAACAGCCCACTTCCTGCAGCGCCTCTCCTACTGCATTACTGTGCCATCCACCCTGATTTACACCACTGCTGTTTAGGATATTATGTAACTGTTACTGGATACCTGTTATTTTTGTCTCTTTCAATTGTTGTTTAATTGTCTCAGATTTTTTAAAAGGATGTCCATTCTTACCAAATAACGTTTTCAAAATTGCAGTAATCTGTTCATTGAGATATTGCTGTGCTCACTGAAGTAAAATAAGCAAACATACAGTCAAAAAGATATTAAGTAATTCATTGGATTACAGAAAATGTAATCTAATCTGAATACTTTTGGATACTACGATACTACTACCACCTTGTCCTAAAAAAACTGGATGCAGTTGCAAAAATTTCAACAAATAGTTCCACATCTCAAAACATTTCCAGTGCAAGTAAAATACATTTTAGTGCAGAACTCTTTTTTGTGGATTAAATCAGTGATGGCTGTAAACACACAGGTGAAACAATCTCATGTTTGAAAAGCTTGTCAAACTCTTAAAATACACATGAAGATCTGTAATTTACATGCTCATAAAAAAGGCAACCTTTCTGATTGGGCCTTTAAGTCCAGTTTTGTGTGTGTGTGTGTGTGTGTTCCTTCACGCATGCTCCTGCACCAAGCAGCTCACTCAAAAATTGCGAGTGTGTGTGTGGTCCATTCCATTGGTGTTTACAGTCTCTGGTCAGAGTGGAGGATGTCAGTGGTGAAGAGTGTGCAGCATGGCACTGGGTGTGGGCTCGAAGGATGCCAGTGCCACGGGCCAGGGTCTGTGTGCCACGAGACATGCAGTTTGTGCCAACCACAGACGCGCAGGAATCCATACTGCACCCTGGGAAGTAAAACCTACTCAGATAATCTTAGCGGAACGAAAGAAAGCACAGAGGGCTGTTAACACATTTTGACGCCTGCTGTCATAGCAATATCTCTGTGCTTCCTTGTTGTTGTCTGCATGTACTGTGAACATTCAGGAGGCTGCAGAGTGAGACACTTTCTTTCTCCCTCTCTTAAGGGGATAGTGAGGATTTTTAGTTTTTTTATTTTATTTTTTTTAAGTGGGGGTTGTATGAAGTACTAATCTATACGGTACAGACGGCAGTCGGCACACATTCAGTCTGCTGTGAACAAGGTCAACAACAAAATAAAGATGGATGACACCTTTCCACGTCCTCCTATGGTACAAAAAATGAAGCTAAAATATCCTGGATACACGCGTCGCCATCTTGCACTGGTGACGTCATTTGGTGCCAGAGTCTGTGCAGTAGTGACCAGCGTTGGCGCCCACAGAGCCGGCTGAAAATATAGCATACATTTAAACTGGTATTGATTTTTTTAAGTTGCTAAAATTCATTTTGCTGCTGACCCTGTTCGCAGCAGCACATTCCTTAGCTACCTGTAGCAGTATTCATCTCTGCTTCTCCAAACTGAGGCCAACTATCGATACCTCAAATGACCTAACTCCCAGAAATCCAAAACTTTCTCTTTAAGAGAGTGGAGAGAGGGACGTCTGGCCCGTGTTCTTGTTTGTGTCCAGAGCCATGGCAGAGCCTGTCTTCATGTGTTGCAGCGGTACGGCAGCACAGACTGTTTCCTGGCAGCAGCGCCAGTGCACACGTTCAAGCGGTGGACCTGTTCAAAACTACAAACTATTATGATCCTCTGCTGCTCGCGTTGTTTGAGTTTGGTGGGTGGAAAAAACTAGAGAGGGAGTGTATGTGTGCGCTGGGGTGGGGTCCTGGGGGTTGTAGTGCACAAATAATCTCTGATAATTGCCGGAGTGTCCACTGGTCCTGCCCTAAGTGTATTCAGCAGAGGCACCAGTTGGCCTGTTTCATATTTGAACGAGCAAACGCAGGGAGGGAGGCAGTAGCAGCAGCAGCAGCAGTCATTTTCACCAGAATCAACACCTGTGTTTAAACAGTGAGGAGCAAACGACTTTTCAATCAAAAGGACATTTGTCTTCAGGTGAGCTTGTGTGCAAAACCTCTGGAGAAACACTGTTGCCACTGTTCGCTTAAGACAGATCGGTACAATGATAAACAATTTCTAATAAAGCAGAGAAAAGTATACACTTTAAAAAGAAGCTGAAAAAATTCTGAATTTTAAGGCAGTTGGCTTCGATACGTTTTGAAGTTTTAAAGGCACAATATGCAACATTTTCCTGAAAAAAAAAAACCCAATATATATGAGCTTAATCCCTCTCAAGACCTCTGACCCACTAGACATGTGTGATGGTGGCTGTGTCTGCAGAAACTCTGCCCTCTGCATGTATTTCTTAATATTTTGTTGTGCTTGTGACATTGTACCATCCCAAAATGTCAAAATCTTACGCCTGAGGAATGAGGGTCAGATAACAACAAACAAAATTTCTGGTGCATTTGCAAACAGCTTGGACAAATCCTGTTGATTCTACCTTTAAATTATTAACCATTATTCGCTTTCACTTTAATGAATTTACTCAACAACTTTTAACACATTTCTTCATCTCTAAAACTCAAAAATTAGAGTTAGTTATTTTTTAAAGAAGAAAAGTAAATCATCTCAACTCAGAATTTCAAACCAGTTTACTTCAAATTTTGAGGGGTTTGAGTAAGTTTAGAAAAAGTTTCAATCACTAATAATCTTTAGTGAGGACAGTAGCTTGAGTTTTCTCAGACATTTTTTTTACAGTGTACATTTAAGAGAGGTCTTTTACAGTACAGAGCTGCGCACTCTGTTCAACAGATGAACAAATGATTTATGATTGTAAACTAATGTGACGCGCCTCATAAACAGAACCATTTCATTATGAATGGCTATTAAGCATCTCTGCGACACTGATGACTGTAACTTAAACACATTACAGTTAAATTCACCATGCCAGGACTAAATTATTTTTAATTAAGATCATGAATGAAATGACGGGAACATTTCTTTAACTGTGAGCAGATCCTGTTTGCAGACTGAGGTGCATTTTGTCCCGAAACTGACCGAGCCGTAACGTGCCAGTTCGAGTTTGGCCTATCGTTTCATAACTCTCGGTCTCCAGTGGGTTTAATAAGTCAAGTCACCTCAGGAAAGACGCTTGTTTTGCCACCTCCATAAAATTGGTAGGGGATTTTGCTGTTTTTCCAAGCCTCTCAGGCCAGTTCAATACTTTAGGGAAACCTAAGCTACCATTACTACCACTTTTACACATTTGCCTCGCAAGTGATGTGGGTTGAATTAAACTGCAACATTATATCTTCAGCTCAGGGCTTAGCTTATATAATGGAGAGCCCGTTACTGGCATTTTCAGAGTCCTCAATCAGAGTAATAAATTGGGTCTGATGGCTAATTTTAGCTGAAATCCAATCCTCGACAATAAGTTACAAGCCTTGTGGGACCTTTTAGTCAAACTGTGTCTGGCACTGCCACAGTTGAAAAGAGCCTTTTAAATAAATGTCTTACCCAAAAAGTTGCATGTTTTCAAAGCAGTGCTCACTCCAGATGCAGGGGTCAAGCAAATAAAGTGCAGTTTACCGTGTCTAACACCTATGTTGATTTGTGCATTTCGGATCACGTCATTCGCGTTCCGAAACTCGTTCATTGCACTTTTTTTTTTTTTACATTTAATGGATTTTTATTCGTTATCACAGCGCCGTTCTCGACTGCGCCGACCCCCTCCTCACGAGAAGACAAGCGTCTCGGTCAGTGTGATTTCACTGTATGGCCCTCAGTCAGTGCATTAGCAGTGACGTGATCATGATTAATGTTAATCACGCTGGATTTACTGTGTGTTTATTTTATGGCGCAGTTGGCAGAGCGGAGCCAGGCCCATCTACGAGAACTCCTGCTGGCAGCATGAGGAGGTGGACTGGGGGATTTGAATGATGTTTGCCTTGATACTCGGCTGTAACGCTGGCTTGTCTGAGGACCTCGAGGCTGAACAGAGGTTGTGTTGTCAGTCATGAGTGACTGCAAACATTTCCTGCTTGCTGAAAACTCACTGATTTCTCCAGCGAGGCTGTCTCTTTTGATAAGGAGACATGATTAGATCTTACATAATTCAGCACATTTTCTGAGCTCAGACAATCGTGTATGTGTGTATCTCCACATCACAATCTGCACCACGCTCAAGCTGACATGTGGCGCTCTGTACATCACAATTTGGTAAAAAATCAGCCTGTTGATCCACATGGCTGCTTCATAATCCTCAGCTCTGTCTCCAGCTGCTTGGTACGGAGTGGCACAGAGGGCTTCAGGTGTCCCAAAGACAGTGCAACACTGCCACCATGTTGAACATGTGTACTACAGTGTCACAACAACTCAGCCTTTTTTCATCGTCACAGCAAACTTTCTGTACCACACTTTAACAAGCAAATATTTTCTGAACTGCCAAAAGAAAAGTATGAAAGCTTATTGCATTCGCTTGAGCAAAAAACATTCCTCTGTTTTTCTGAATTCTGAATTTTTATGTAAAAATAAAAATATCATGATTTTTTCATGAGAAAAATATTCTTAATTCAGTAAAACAAAGCCAATTTCTTTTTACCTAAAGATTATTTAATAGAGAAATAGAAACAATTGTTTTTTACAAGAAAAAATTTCTTTTACTTTGACATGAAAAATTATCTCATTAATTCAGGAAAACAGAAATATTTCTTTTTTTTTTACATGAAAAATTAACGCATGAATGAGAAAATCAGAGCCGATTTGTACATGAAAATTTATCTCAGTAATTCAGAAAAACAGAAACAACTGCTTTTTGCATGAAAAATTATCTTGTGAAATCAAAAAAACAGCCTAATTTTTATTGGATGTGAAAAATTATCACAAAAATTCAAATGAAACAGCTGATATTTTTAAACATAAAAATTATCTCATTAATTAAAAAAATTATCTCACGAATAGTATTAATAGTAATAGTAGAGTATTCTTCCCTAGTGAACACAATTAGCTGAGAGAAAACGGAACAATAGTTTGAAATCTGATATAATTATACTGTTAAGAATTAAGCAGTTTTTACCCTGATGCCTATCAGTCTGGCATCAGTCTGGCATCAGTCTGGTATCTCCACAGAGCCAATAGAAGCCAAGAGTGGATCTGATGTTTAGTGAAGCAGTAATTGAGGAAAACAGAGACGTTGAAGACTCTGGGTCAAAACAGCCTATATTTCATTTCGACCAATTTCACTTTAACACACGTACACTCCAATATTTGCTCCAGCCCTGCCCTTAAAAAACACAGAATAACAGAAAAGGCTCAGATAAAATCCCAGTGTGCATTGTATCTGCCTTGTTTACACTGACGGATTCCCTTACAACTTGTGTTAAATGTAGCCCTCCGTGTTATTCTACCAAGCAAGAAAGAAAACAATTACTGAAAATGAGGCTGAGTTGAGAAGAGGCCTGTGTGTAAAAAAACAAAGACGTACGACTGTTGGATCTGATAAGCTCTGTCGAGTGTTTCCTCTAATGCCTCTGAAAATAAACAGCCGGCCTGATGAGGTGAATGGAGGCTTGGTTTGGGTCTTAACCGCTGCTGCAGCCCGGGAGCTTGTTTTAGGGGCTGGACCAACCAGGAGCAGTAAAGGGCCCCCATCAGTGGCTCAGGCGCCGAGTGAGTTAAACAGGTTAGTGTGTTGGACGTCTGAACCTGCTGCGATACACACACTCTCGCAGAAATGCTATACTGGCAGGACACACACGCAGAAATATCCGTACATGCAGATACAACACAGAC
Organism: Lutjanus erythropterus; assembly: GCF_056507025.1. Taxonomy (NCBI): domain Eukaryota; kingdom Metazoa; phylum Chordata; class Actinopteri; order Lutjaniformes; family Lutjanidae; genus Lutjanus; species Lutjanus erythropterus. The sequence continues at coordinate 14,491,159 of NC_139335.1, read as the reverse complement.
ACAAGAACAAGAGCAGCGTTCCCAGAGCTCCCAGCTGTTGACTGTATAATTCTGTCTGTCATCAACAAAAAGATTAAGATGCCTGGCTGTGCTCTCATGCACAGTATGAGTGACATATGTGAGCTTAACACAAAAAACAACTCAGGCTTGCAAAACACTTTCCTCTGAAATCATCCCTGTAGAAACGTTTATATAAACATCTCTGTCTCTAAATAGCTAATCTTTTAAATGCTTGATTCTCACTTTAATATAGCTTGCATTCCTGCAGTGTTCCTGCGGCCTGCCTGAGCTTCCTCGAGTCTGAGGAGGAGGTGACAGGGGAAACAACCCACTTAAAGCACATATTATATTTTACATAGGATTTCAAACTATTTAATACACCATTTATGAGTCCAACTCCCTCTTTGGACAGCGGTACTCATTTTGGGGCATAAATTTGTTACGAATTGCTCCTTTAACCGTCTTGATCAGTTATATGTTATGTTATCCTTCCTTTTGTATTATCTGTGTCTAATGTTTTATTTCTGATATGGCTTTGTCTGTAGAAAAAAAACGAAATAAAGGTTATTATATTTATTCTCACCTGTCATAACTGTCATAAATGTGTATAACATCTGTGTCATGTGTGTATTATGGTAGAGCACATGATACCAAATAAGAGGAAGATACATTAGAGATAGGAAATGCTACATTTTTTTCATTCAGAATTAATTTTTTGTCACAATTTTATTAACACCATTCCTGAAAATTTCTTAAATGGGTATGTAATGTTTCAAAATAATGACCACTTTTTAGAAAGTAAAACACAAACTGTGAACATACTGGCCATTAAATACAAATGTATTACAGAAACAAATATAAGTACAATTAAATAACAATGTTTGTACTAATAAGGGTTAAAAAAAAAAGTCCTTATAACTTTCAAGGTGTGTTGTTTATAATTGTTTGAAGATGTTACGCATGTTGCTGCGTGGCACTTTCTTGTCATAAATAGCGCATCTTACTGTACTTTTATCTACAGCTGAAAAGTTGTCCCACACAAGCGCTGCAACAATTTCTGAATAATTGATTAGTTGTCAAATGCAAAATTAACTGTTTACTGTTTTGATAATTAATTAAATTTTCTTCAGCTCTCTGGGACAGTAAACCAAATATCTTTGGTTTGTGCGGATTTGAGGATGTCGCTTTGGGCTTTGAAAAACAGTCATTGGAGAAAATGACTAACATATTAATTGATAATGAAAATAATCATTAGTTGCAGCCTTACACCACATAATGCTACGTTTCCTTTCTGCCATTAAATTAATTAACTAAAGGGACACGTGAGGGATCTTGTAAAGGCACCTTGACTCAGAAAAACTGAGAATGTCTGGTTTAAAGGAACTGATACCAAACGATAAGCTTGAGTGTATCGATGTATCATTGCTTGAAAAAAAAAAAAAAAAATCGATCCATGCATCCCTTATATGGATATGAAACCACTCTCCATAGTCAAAAATTACCCAGCTTATCATTACAGAGAAAATCAAACCAGTGATCTGCAGTGTCTCCTGGTGTTTATCTGGTGCTTCAACATCTGTGCTGACCAGCCAGACGCAGTCTCACAAGTTAGTGCCACTGAATCACCCCTGAGGTGTGCTCTGACCTCATCCACCCTTTAAATGTTTCTAAAAATAGCGTTTAGCACGGCTGCGCACCCACACCCCCTCTGGCCCCCACCCACCCCAGCTGGTGTCATACCTGTGTGTCACACGCAGGCCGATAAAATCACATCCCTTCAGTCCCACTTAAGCTCTGTTTGTTAAAAGCTTATGATAAGTTACACAGTTTAATGGAGGATTCGGTAGTTTATTTAGAATTACACAACAAATGAAGACAGTTGCTTGTTGAATTGAGGCAGCGGTGTTGTATATTGTTTCTTATCACAGAGCATATTATCACACCTCGTTGAGGAGACTAAATAAAAACACGTCCATGATCCAACTTCCTTGACATTATCTGCTCATCAGGGCGAGTGATGTGAGCAAGACAGAGAGAATGTGGGAATTTCACCGTCAAACAGGTAGAGACAAGACCTGGGCTGCTTGCACACAGGAACATAAATTCATTCACAAAAACCACAGAAAACAAAACATGCTTTATCATCCAGACGTGTTGCATCTCTCAACCTGTTCTCAGGACTTTTTCTCAGCGCACCTTTTTTTCCCTCTGTGCACCAGCTTCTTCAAGTAGTGCAGAATTCAGAAAATTTGTAAAGTGCTGGGATAGATTAAAATGTTATTTTGTATGCATGTGTGAAATATTATGCATATATGCATAGTTACAGTCATGATAGCACAGTAGAACAATGAAATGAGGCCATTGCAGACGTCTGGATTGAGTGTCCCAGATCTGTCGGTTTAGGAAAATACTATATACCAGGACATGACCTTGCTATATTAAGCATAATTCCTTTGTCAATAGGTGCTACAATAATAATATAGCAGTAATTACTCCTGTATAGAGGAGTATATTTCAAGTTTTGGCAGAAATATCAAAGTATTGCCTTTCCCAGGAAAAAAAAAGGCAATACTTGAAAGCAAAACCTTAAATGTCTTTTGTTTAATTGCAAAGTTAGTGAATCTAACAACTAAAGTATAATGTGCAGTACCAGCTGACAGGAGAGAAATGATGATAGGCGGTCAGTAACACTCTTCAGAGCTTCCAGCAACATGATTTTGAGGAAGTTTGGAGCCTCGGTTTGGCTCTGATTGCTCGTTTGAGTTCATGGGCTTAAATAAAGACACTTAATCACAAGTGCTCAGCAGAGTTTTTCCCGGACTGTGCGGGACTTTGCCAAGACCTCAGGCAGTCACATCTCTGGATTGGAGGAAAAATATTCCCCTCAGATTACTGCATGACTCACAAAAACAACTGCCCTGAGAGAAATACGATACACATATCATTTAGATTTTAACATAACATGGCGTTTATGCCAGATTTTAGTCAAGCACAAGTCACCTTACTGCATGTGTTAAAGGCACAATTTTACAACCACATAAAATTCATGCATATTCATATACACAATAGAGTTTAACCTATAGATACTTCATCTGAAAATATACTTGTGTGACTACAAAAATTACTGATGTAATAAGCTGTGGCATTTTGCAATATAGTGCACAAGATTATCAGGTCAGGTAATTATGAAGTAATTAGGTATTGCTTAATAACTGCTCAGTATAATGTCCCTAAAAACGTAGCATGTCCCTGCAGTGTTGCCAAAGTGACGTATCATTTGTGATGTTGTAACTACGTTATTGCAACATTACAGTTACAGTGTTACCATTCGTTATGCTGGTGCTATATGACTTTTTTTTGTCTGTTAAGTGTCCTCTGCATGACATTTCCCGCATGTTGTGTAATGACACTGTTGCAACATTGCTAACACGTCACAACATCTCCAGAAAGTGGAAGGGATAACATTGGGACAACATACCAGCAGATTTAAAATAACGTGTGGATGGCGACACTTTGGAATTTCACTCGGTAGGTTGGTCCAGTGTCACATGTTCCAAAAGTTACACTGTAACTACATTACATCCTGCAACAACATTTTAGTAATCGATGAGTTATTATTTGACATGTACCAATCAACCACCTGATACCCAGAATTTGCCATTTTTTCATCTTGATATCCAATTATATGCCTGTCAAATTTACATGCATGTGCTCGAGGAGCAATGGATTCCAAGAACAGGATAAAGAGAAGAGAGACGAGTCTTGAATGAGAGGGAAGCAGCCGAGCAGCTGAAACTTTCTAATCTGTGAGGCTAATGTTAGCTACAGTAGCTTATTGCTGTTAACAAATATTAAAGAATATATATATCAAAGTTAAGTTTCTCATTAAGCATCCACAAAGATTTGAGTGTAAATAAATGTTCACAAATATTATTATACAGCCTTCTTTGATGGGGAACTGAAGCCGCCATCTACTCTCTTCAAAGCCACCAAGACTCTTTGCACACAAACAGTAATTTCACCTCGCAGAACGCTGCACAGCTGTGTTTGTTTACTGACTAATAAAGAGCATATTATTCCTGTTTTTTGTCTAATTTAATGCAGACTACAGCTTGTTGCATCTCATAAGTGTACTGTGAAAGTTTTTCACACTGTAGAAGTTAACAATAGGTGAAATTATGAATCGCGATAACTGGGAACGGCTTTTAAAACAATTTAAAGACGCTTAACGCTTCAGATCAGATCACATGGATCATTAAGTCTTCGTGCCACAGCTGAGAATCTTTATTTGACAAGTCAGCACAGAAGGCAGTTCATCAATTCAGAGTGACATTTACGCTCGCACTCACCCATAGGGGGTCAAAACCTGCCTGTTCAAGCCCCTGTGCAACACTGTTCCCTTTTACATCTTCACAAATGCATGGTAGTACTCTACATACAGTGACCAGTCACATATAATCTTGTGAAATTATAACTTTTGGGCCTTTAAGCACAGTGTTAGATAATTAAGCAATCATGTCAATGCTGAAAAATGTCTCGCCCAGTAATTACCTTGAAATATTAGAATGGGTGAAACAATGTGTTAACTGTAGACAGCCACCGGTTGGACCGCTTTGTCAGACGCCTTGGTGAAAACTAAGAAGCTTGTCTGTTGGCCAACTTCCTGTACGGGGTGATTGTGACTTACTATTTCTTCCTAGAACTTGCTCTATCATTGTGTACAAGTAGAAAGGCATCTTGACAGAAAAAAATACCTTTACGTGTGTGTCACAATCTCTTAACTCTCAATATTGAAATCGGTTGATGAAAGCCAGTGGTATAGAGGTTGCACGTACAGTATTAAGACCGGAGTGGACACGTCAGCACTGTGCTGAGCAGCACTCGAGAGACCTGTTTTCTACCAGACTTAGCAGTACATGCTGTCATTACACAGAACATTTGATATTATATACAGCTGGCTGTGTGCATCTTAAACCTACATGTTGACAGCGCAAGATTCATGCATTTGACAACATAAAAACTGTTTAAAGGCTGTTTATTTTAGAACTGTGAGAGTAAAAAGATCAGAAAAAAAACAGAAAGATTTAGTATCCGCAACACTGAATAGCTCATGATATAGGTAACAACTGAGTCTTAATCACTACTTTCTATGTATCTTGTACTGACATTTAAAACTTGGTTGTCTGCAGAGGTGGCGAAAGTCCACATGCTCTTTACTCAAGTATACATTTACAGTACACCTGCTGTTTCTGTGCAAAGCTAACTGAAACTTTTACATCTTTGACATTGTTTTTATCTTGCATTTTTACATTTTTTGTTTTTTTGTCTAGTAACTTCTTTTTTGTCTTTTTGTTCTTTCGTCTTTTATGTAATTTTTTCATCTTTTATGCCTTTTATGTTGTTTTTTTGTTGTTACATCTTTTTCGTCTTGTTGTGTCTTCTTACTTCTTTTTTGTCTTGTTACTTCTGCCATGCTTAATATGCAGTGATGGATACACAGAGAAATTGTCATTTTGTCCATCTTGAGTTTGGGAAAGCTGAATGATGCAATATTAACATAACCGAAAATTTCCCTCAAATCCTTTAAAACTGAAGTTATGGATTTGGAAAAGATAAGGAGTAGAAAGCACAGATATTTGTGTTAAAACATAAAAAGTAAAATGTTGTCATGACTTTGTCAAATAAAGTAGAGATAACTGAAAATTTGACCTAATTACAGTAACTAAGTATTTGCACTTTGTCACTTCCCATCTCTGGTTTTCTGGAATTTCATATCCATTGTGAAATAATTGTTAACTGGCTGCACAACACCTGAAATACAATACACCTACCTGAACATGCTGAACATGCCGTACAGATACAGATAGGTGTACATGTTGTACAGATAACTATCTATAAAAAAAAAATCACTGGAAGAGATCTTGTTTACCGTCCAGAGTGCGAACAGCAGTGACGTCATTTACATAAAATAAATACAGCACGGCTCCACACCCACACTCAAGTGACTACTGGTTTTCTTTGTGCCAACACTGGTTGACGTCTCTTCCAATTATGCCTGTTCATTTGCACATCAGTGTAACACTGGAGCTCAGGTTTGTTAAAACAGTGTTAACAGCCAATTACTCCTGAGCAGAGGTGGTGGATTTTATGTTGCCCTGGAAGACAAGCGTTTTCCAACGGCATTTTATTTTCCAGGTGTGTTAAGCTGCTTTTATATGGTGTGGGCAGACAGCCTTGCCCACCCTGTAAACAGTTATGTAGAATGTGTCAGGACAATAAAAAAGGACCACCAGAAATTTGTTGTGAGATTTAATTGACTTCTATTCATAAGAAAATCAGCTTTGTGAGGGCTGATCGGGCAGTTAATGTAGGCTGTTCTGGAAAAAATCTTATTTTAAAATGTAAATATATGTAACATATCATAACAAGGACAGATTCAGTATTCTTAATTTGATGTTTGTTTATGAGCAGGTAGGTTTGATCAACATTATTTGCGCCATCTGATGGGATGAAAGAAAACATGACATTGCAGTTCTGCTGTAATGTGTCCCTAATTACCTTCTGATAAAGTCTAATAAAGAACATATAATTTGTAGTTCATGTCTAATTGATACAAAGTATAGGTTGTTATGTCTTATTAGTGTAATGTAAAATAAAGTGCAACTCATTTTTAACAGCATGGAACAATGATATCTTTTACAGTAGTTGACATAAAGGTTCTGTTAGGATATACAGAGTGCAGGTGACCAACTTGTAGCCCAGTCACATGGCTGGCTGTCAGGCTACAACCTGAGGCCTGGCTGATTGTTAACACCCCACAGCGAGACCTGTTGCCCCGGGCTATTAGTCATCCTGACAAGCATGGCGTATGTGTCACTCTCTCTGGTCATGACACACTTGTTTCCACCATCTCCCCACCTTCACACACCGCTCCAGCTCTGATATATTCCTAACGCATAGTGGCAAGAGTGACACAGGGCCGCTGAACCAAAACAAGCACCTATCAATTACTGATGAAAGAGGCCTTTTACCCATTTTTTTTTTTTTACAACACGTTAAGAGTTTGAGCATGAATGGGATTTAAAACAATGTCAGAGCTAAAGGAGAAAGAGCTTCTGAAGTAAGAATTGAACTATTAGCCCAATCTTAAAGGCATAGTATGCAACATTTTCATAATTATGTATAGACTCAAAAACATAAACCATAATTACCAGTAATGACTCACTACAAATGTGTGGTGGTGGCTGCATCTGCAGAGACCCTGCCAACTCCCTGTATTTCTTGATATTTTTCCATGTTCAGGATGTTTTACCATCTAGTATGTTTGTGTACCATATCAGATTGAATATTTACTAATGACTAAATATGCAGAATTATTTGTGTTATTTCAATAAAAAACAAAAACAGCAAAAAACAATTCCACAAACACCTCAATTCCTTTGCACCTACTAAGCCCACTCAAACTGCTAGCATGATCCTCACAGAAGAACCAGAAACACAAAAGACTATGAAAAAAAAAACAGCAATAAAAATTTTGAAGTAAATGGATGCAACTTGCCAAGAAGTCTAACTGGATTTCATTGTAATCAGTGCCTTCAGGAAACACCACATCACATTTAAAGGGAAAAGTGGACAACACAAGTATCACGGTTGTGTTAAATTGTGTCTATGTTAAATTTTGTTAAACTTACGTAAGTGTATCACCAAAAACTTACCAAAAATATACTTTGGCTTCCAGATTAAAGGGCTTGGTGGCCTCTTAATAATGTTAGCGTGTATCCCAGGTTTAAGAATAAACTGTACTAAACAAGTGACAGAGACGTAATAACTAGATCATCTATTGAAAATATGATAAAGGCAGCTCTTTGAGACTTTTGTGAAATAACGTGATACTAGAGCTCTGTTTACGATACTTTATCTTGTCTCAGGCACGTTCTCTGACCTGCCTGCACAAAGGACATTGTGAGCATGTGGATTCATCTTCAACTTTGTGAGAGGAGGAGATGCCGCTATTAAAATTCAATCAATCTGATTTATGTCACCATCGATACACTTCATTTGCAGATCCTAAGTCTTAAAACAGCCACGGGACTATTGTTTTTTGTTCTTTGCATGTGACGCTTAAAAGCCGACCTCAGAAAGGCCACTGCATTAAAGTAAAAAGTCCCTGACCTTCTGATGCATGTGATGTGCAGCTACGTCCTTGGCTTTACTCAAACCGAGGGCATACAACAATATTAATGTGTCCACACTGCCGCACACTAAAGCCTAATGTTGACTTATATCAAGGTATAATCCATATTTTTGTTAGGCACCACCGGTTTGTGACTTCTGCCTGAGTTGCCATTCAAGGCTTAGCCAGCTGTAAGAAATATAAGCAGTGATTTAATATTAGACAAGGCAGGGATTCAGCACGCTGGTAAATCCATTAAGAGCTTTCTTCTCTTTCATCATCTCCAGGATAGGAGGCCTCACATCGCCCGCTGCAAAGAGGAGACGGTGATCAGCGGATCAAATTTTGGGGCCATAGATAATGTATGTGGTTAATTTACAGCTCGGAGGATCTTGTCCTGCGCCGGTCCTAAGGTGACTAGCAAAGCGGCACTCAAAAACTCTGAGGTGTAATCAGCAATCAGAAAACGGAAGCCGGATGTCAGGCTTTTATAAATGGTTTCCTCGGAGGAGTTTGATTTACTGTCCCGAGCACAGTTGAACTTACAGTGTGTGTGGAAGCGATGGAAAGGAGGTATAGGAAGGTGTGTGAAGAGCTGGGTGAGCACAGAACTACAAATTACATTTCAAAGGACAATAATCCAAAATCAACTCAAATATTTTCGTGTCCGAGGAGTCGATTTATGCCATGTTTAGTCAGTGTAAACCATCACAAGCTCTGGAGGTCTTGCCCTTTGACCCTGCTATTCCCACAGGGGAAAACATCCGTAATGACTACAGTGGGAACGGGGTGACATGAATTCTGGGAGCTGAAGTACTCGTTGAAACATATAGGAGCCATTTTTAGTTTTTTATTTATTTAAACCCTGACAGCTGCAGAAGTAATTGCTCCTCTTTTATTTCATGATTCTAAAATATAGTGTTTATATTTCAGTATTTAGCTATTATATGTAAGCGGAATATTGTCATTATTTCTCCCATTTTCTTGCACTGAATATTATCTAACCACACAAGAACTGAGGCTTCCAAAACTCAGTGGGGAAGAGCTGAATTTTGGTTTCAGTTCAGTATTTTTAACGTTTCTTTCCTTTTTTTCACCAATAAACAGCAACATTGGTTGAGTAAAGATGCATTTTCTCTGCCAAAGTATTTGCTGCAATGTGCACAGCAGAAATCTGTAATATATTTATGTAATACATCATAAAATCAGAGATGAAGGCCAGCCACGTTGTCCTGCTTTGAAATTTCCATTCTGGGCTGGAATGACTGTTTTTGTTTTCCTGTTTCACATTGATTAGAGTTAAAAATTAATGCTGATTGAAATGTCACATACATGTGGTGATATACTATTAAATGTTTCTTTAACTCAGTGGTCTGGTTCGACACTCTGCCAGGGAGACCGTGAAAAGTTTTCAGATTCCTTTAATTAAATAATAATAATTGATTACATTAATATTATATCCTGTTGTTCTTTTTGTTGTTTGATTAGGACTATTTTATATTTTCTATATTTTATATTTTATAATGTTTTATTGTACATTATCCAAGATAATCAGAATCTGGATTTTATTTCATGTAAGCACTTCGATACAAACACTCTCTTGATATTTGTGTGTGTGTATTATGGGTATTCTGTGTTGTCGTGGTGTAAAATGTTTTTAATACATGTCTGATATCTTTCTAAGACATTTGTCTTGTGTTGTTCTTTGACATAACTTAGTAGAAGTGGAAAAAAAAATTAGGAAATGTCAAATTATGTCAAGGGACATACATGAGGGGGTCCTCCTGTATATATTCTATCTTGTAGGGGTTGTAACTAACACATATGAGAAACAGTAGGTAAAAAATACTACTTTATCATGAGGAAGCTGAGCCTGTGTTTTTACTGTTTTTATGTTCTTTCCCTTCCTGCCTGTCCATACAATTATAAAAAGTTATTACCATCCCTCTCTTGCGCTACTTGAACGACAACACTGGCAGAAACATTGGGTTTTATTGAGCTTCTTCTGATTTTGGACGAGCTGTGCTCTGACCCATGCAGACCTTTCTGTGTGGATTTAATTGTGCCTAAAGCAGGTATATAAGGTTTACAGTGCGAGCTTAGCCAAAACAGAGAAGATGACATGGAGGACAGTCTTAAATGAAATGGACCGTGACGCTGGGATATAAAGTATCTATTTTATTACTGTTTAGAGAAAATAAAACTAGAAAGAAGGGGCTACAAATGTGAAAATAACCGTGGAGTTCAAGAGTTTGGGGAAATTGACTCGTTGGTTTTAGAATTACGCTGCTGAATCTCTTACCTTAGCGGTTGCTTAATTTACAGACATTATTTTGTTGAGCTGAATTCTTTATCCAATTATTATTTTTTTGTTTTGTTTTGTTTTGTATTCTCTCTCATTTACAAGTAACTTTGCACACAAATATCCAAGTTTTGAAGATGTGATAATTTGAAGAGATTGTTAAGTTGAAATGTTGTGAGTTATTAAAGCAGAGTCTCCAGATCCTTACCTGTGTGTGTGCCTATATGTAAGACACCATATGCTGGAGGTGATGACTTAAACATAGCAGTTTTCAAGCATATGAGTTATTGTGTCTTTAACACACCCAGACATGTCTTTTTTTCATAAGGAAGCCGTTACCAGTCAGGGGGTCAAATCCTGCCCTCATTAAAATGTTGGTCTTTGCTACTAAACTGTAATAAACAAATCTCTGTAAATGCAGAAACACATTTGCGGATAACTTATTGGTCTGCGGATGTCACGGCGTACGCATTTATCCCCACGTCCTCCCAGAGGGACCTTCACCAAAGTGGAAAAGGGGCACATTACTCATATTTATGGAAATTATCTGGGAGAGCTCTCCCATGGTGCTCGGGCCTCTCAGCGGGTGCCATGCAAACGCAGACGGTGATGTCTCCAGCAGCTGCCTAACCAGGACAGACCTGTGATTCCCATCAAAAGGCCACTGCAGGGTTTCCAAAACAAAACACAGCAAACATAGTCCTATCACTCCTGTTGGGATTGGTGTTGATGAAATGTGGCTTAATTGTCGGACATGTTGATGAGTTTTTCCTCTGCAGCCGCAGCTACGTGCTTTGAGGTAGAAAGAGGGACAAAAAGGGCTGCATGTTAGACTCACTTTATAGTGTATTTAAAGGTCCAGTGTGTGGGACGTGGTGGTATCTAGCAACGAAATAACAAATTCGCCTCACCTTCCCTTTCCGAACATGTCAGGGTGGTATCTGTTTTTTCATACCTTCATACCCTCCTGACATTTTATTTTTCGTGTAAAGCAGCTAAACTCGACTCGAGACGGTGCTCCCTTTACGTATGTGGAGCTGATCATCATAACAACACTGTTCCCACAGTTGGGAAACAACACACACTCAGGAGCTCTGCTTTGGCCTTGAAAAACTCAAACCTACACCGTGCATTTACTGCCACGATGACAGCTTCACTGCTCACCTTTTACTCTGTTTGGTGACCACTGACCATCACTCTCGGCCACCATAGACATTAATTAGCCTGCCAACTCACCCTAGCTCACACTCGCTAAAATCAGGAGGAGTGAATTCATAATACTCTGAGTGCAGACGAATTTTGTATTTTTAGTCCTGTAAGTTCATCCTCCACATGCCATATTTCTAAGCTTAGGTGTGCTGCCCTTTCCACCCATCTGGCATTAAAATATCATACCACTGCAGTTTTTTAATACGCTGGTATGCTGTACCTTTATACCACCCAAGCCTACCTATGGTGGCAGAAAAGCTCATGCAAAAGGTTGTATCTGGAGCCAGTGTTTGGCGTGTCTGTTCTGAGCTACTGTAGAAACATGGCAGTGCAAGATGGCAGACTCTACAGAAGAGGACCTACTCCACTGGCAGATATAAACGGCTTATTCTAAGGTAGCAAAAACACACTAAGATTTTACACTAATTAAAAATACTTATGAATACTGTATACTATTTCTGCCATAGCTTGCCAATAGATTCTCCTAAATCTTAAACACTAGACTTTTAAAGGTAGAAAATGTGGAATTTTTTTGATTGATGTTTGTAAATGCACCATTCAAAGCTGGCCTCTCCTCCCCAAGGGAGGTAGAGAGTGAATGAAGTGAGGGAGCAGCATCAGTGAGAACAAAACAGTAAATCAGACCGCTGGCCAAAGACTCACACCCAGAAATGTACCAAAATAAAATGAAATAAAATAATACAGATAGAGACACCACCACACACTTGTAGTGCGTCTTTTGAGTCTGTGCATTGTCACTGTCTGTGAATACACTGCACATATGCTTTAAAGTATTTACAACTTCTTTCTGTCTTGACAAAGGGAGCACATCTGGAGCACTATGTGAATTATGATTGTTCTCAACGACCACATGATGTGATGACCTCGGGATACTCCTTTAAAAGCCTGACAAGTCATTAAAGATCAGGATTTGAAAAAGTGTCTGTTGATGCAGCCAAGTCCATTACACATTTCAGTTGGATGTTGCAAAAGAACAGACATTCGATCCATAAATAATAGAGTTTATAGAGCAATTGTAATTCCAATAGCTATCAACAGACACGGGTCTCTAAACTCTCAGTTCGATTAATGTGGATGAAATCATTCTCATTTACTAGCAATTAGCACAAGTGTGTTTTTTAAGGCTAAATTTACTCTTTAAAAACTGGTGACACATTCACTGTAAAAATAAATGATTTGTTTTATCTTAAAAAAAAAAAGGCTGAATTTGACAAGAAAAAAATGAGGGAGTTTATAATGATCCAAAACAAATAAACTTTTCTTGTCAAATAAACCTGATATTAATTCATTTGTACTTGACAAAATATGTTCAATAATGTTAGGATATTAAGATGAACCAACAGCCCTTCAGTCGCACTAACAAATGATACAAACAAGTGAATTAATTTTACATTCTCAGTTTGAAAAGTTCTTCATTTCTCAGAAAGAACTTGTGAATCTGACTTTTAAGTGTATTAGAGACAAATGGCACGTTTTAATCATACATTTTTTTTTCCTGAAAAATATAAAAAAGGGTCTCAGGAGACATTTATATTAATTTAATGAGAAAAGTGTCTAAGTGATTTTATTTGCTGTTCCACCGTTTCTGCTTCTCTTTGTACCTTTGCTGTTTTATTTTATTTTTACATTCCTTCCTGATATTTTAATCAATACATTTATATCAATAATGATGAAATTATGAAAATGATGATGAAATGATGAAAAGAAAAGAAGTACTCTGCCTTTAACACCCAAACCAGGAAACTGTGTATGTTTTTAAATGTATTGAATGTATCTAAGTGTATCAATACTCTATCAGGTTTCCTTTACCAAGCAGTTTATCACATACCAAGACAAATGTGACTGATGCAGTCGTGTTTTTAATCTTTTAATCATGACTTATGGCTCAATTTGTCTGCTGGGCTTCACTTCAAGGCAAAATGAAACGTCTGAATTGAGACTTTGTCTGCTGTCAGAATTTAATGCTTTGGTTTACGGTTAATTCCACTGAGTGACATAATAATTTACATAAGATTACACAGCTTTAAGGAAAGCTAGAACATTCATCTGATATCTGGGGATTGTACTCAGCCTCGCATTAATTATTTAGCAGAATAGTTATTTAACATTTTAGTTTAAGTTTAGGATGATAATAGGTAAGTGTATAAGCTGTGTAATTATAACATAATACTAGTTATCTAAGTTTTAAGAAAGTGAAGTGGTATTTTTTTCTGTGAAGGTGAAATGAATTAATGAAGCAAGGAGGGCCCAGACAGGCTCTATATGACCACGGCAGGTCACCCTTACTCTGGAAAAGCCATACTGAGACGCAACCGAAAGACAAGAGCCAAAAAGAATATTTACACAAAGGCAGTGAATCACTGTTTTGTGTGGGTTTGCCTGAGGCAGGTCACTCGTCTTGTACTTAAATCAAAAGCACACGTAATGAAATACGTGTCCAGCTCATGACGTTTTAACTATCGACGCTGAGCGAGCCAACTGCAAGCATGACACCAGTGTTGATGAGTTTTATTTATTCTCCTCTGCTACAGTATCACAGGGACATATTAAGTGTCATGCTAGCAAGCGTTTCAAGCCTGGGGTGTATTGTCCAAAGGACTGCAAGTATTTTGTGGTCAAAAGGGCTGTATTAGTACACTGTAAAACACCGTACTGTTCAGAAACTTGGAGGAATCAGCCAATGTTTTCTTTAAAATTTCTAGTTTTAATTTCAGATCACCTCAAAACTTCACACCATGCAATTGTCTGAGAGATAAAACTGTCTTCAGACCCTTCTGTTTTATAGTTTGATGAAAAGAAACACGATGGAAACTCGCTGTGTCTCTTTAATACATGTCAAGATAAGTAATGGATAGATAAAGGTTAGTATCAGTCAAGTCATACACTACACTACTTAGCCCTTAGAAGTCTTGGCCCGCTTTTGATTTTGGGGCGGTCACACAGCCAGATCAGTGAGACACGGGACACTCTAGGAAGACAGCACCCATGAGAGCTAATAGCGCATTCCCACGTTTCCAAGTTTCCGAAATGGGAAGTCACACACCAACACATCTGCAGTTTACGTTAGAGCAGATAAAGACAAAGTTTAATCCATTCCTGACACGTGTGCTCTTGTGTTTTATGTTGTGTTCATGTTTATGAAGACTACAAAGAGACTCTAACAGTCCAGATTCGCGAAATACTGCTCGTCTTAGAGCCTCGCGCACCACTTCAACGCGTAGAGAAATGCATAGCTTGACAGGCCTGCGGCACCCTAGTTGGGGTCTTATTGGAGGGTCAGTCGGTTTTGCAGTTTCAAAACTCACAAGACAACTTTAAACCAATAATTTAACCCATGTTCAATTAACTTACATTTTAAGGCAGCCGGGGAACTTACACGGTTTACATTCCTGCTGAAGCCAGGATGGATCCATTCTGCTTGTCAAAAAGATTTAATCCACTTTTCTGCTTTCTGAAAGTCTATCAATCCAGACTGAGGTGGCCACTAACTTATTTTTGATGGCCTTATGTGTGTGAGTTTATATATCAGCCATCTCACCTTTTTCAGCTTGGCGCGGACAGCAGGCGCCGATGGAAATGCAGGGTGGGTGCCACTGACCGTCATGCCATAGCGCTCTGGCCTCTCTCCTTTACCAGCAGGCAGACAGGAAGGGTAAAAACTGGGCCCTCGCTTATATGGACAAACGCTGGTTCAGTCCGTGTAACCTGAGCGCCAGGGGAAAACGCTGTATGAATGACAGACATTTCATTGCTGTGTGCGTCAATTAATCACAACCTTAGCAAAAACTCTCACTTCTCTCCAGTGTTCTGCTATTTCTCTGTTTTCTTCACTCCAAAAAATGCTGCTTTACAGGGATTTAAAGGAAGCTGAGCCGTAATTTAAGAAAACTATCAAGCAAGGGAAGGAGATCCGGCTTCCCTTGGCATTTTAGAGTGCTCCAGAAATTGCATGATGATTTTGGCAGGTTGCTCAGTTTGCTGTTTTCTTTTTTCTTCAGTTACATGCGCCTTCCCAATGATCAGATTCTGGCAACCACAAATGCTTCCCTGTGGACGTCCTCGGGCTGTATTCCTTCCAATGTCCATCAAAACTCAGCAGAACAAGTCACAGACCTGGTCAGGAACCACACCTCACTGACCAGTGAAGTACACTCTACATGCGTGTTGTTTTTTCTATTAACTGAGGAAAGAGCAACTTTTAAAATGCATCCCAAAACAACCACTTACTGCAGTAATGTTACGTTACATCACTGCACTTTCTTTAGTGCATATGAATAAAAAGAACACATAAAATAAAGAAATACACAAACTCCATGTATTAAGGAACTTCCTGGTTAGAGTCATAAAATTAGAGAACATACAGTTCTAACTATACTGACAAGTCTTAAGACTAAACAGTTAGATTTCAGACACTGAGGTATGCATTATAAACATGATTACAATGAGTAATATGCATCCAGCACTGTATAATTCTATATAACTACAGCCATTGAGAAACATTTATAATGCTTCATAACACATTATAAAACATTTTATAATGATTTATAAGGTTAAGTATCATAATTCCTTGTAATTGCTAGTCACTTACTGACTTCTTTGCAAGTATCATGTTATATTGTAATTCAGTGCATCAAGTGGTCGTTTGGTTCTTTATGTGAAGTAATAAAATCCCCTAATAAATGAACTCTGTCACTAAAAAACTGGACACAGCCACAAAATGAAACATCTCAAAACATTTTCAATGCAAATGAAATGCATTTTTGCATAGGTTTCTTTTATGTCGAGCAGCTGTCTAAGAAATTCTGTATGTCAGGTATAAGTCAGGTTAATAAAGTATTATTTATTATGAAAAAAGTTTATTTGAAATTTTTGAATTTGAAAAGTGCTGTTTTTTTTTAAAGGAGTAATCAAAAATGTAATCAAGTAATCCTTGAAACATAACAAATCTAAATACACATTTTTCAAATCTAATCTGGGATGATTATAGTTACTTATTTTTGTAATCTGGTTACAAAATCCTGATTACATGTAACTCATGATAATATCTATAAACCACATCATGCCTTGCTGTTTCAACTTAACAGTGTTAATGTCTTTTGTATCTGATCCCTATGGAGTTGCTCCCTCTAGTGGATCATATACTGCTTGTTTAATCACTTGAGGGATATTTACACTTAATCAGTCTTACATACTTTTTCACAGTAGAGCTACAGCGCTATAAACACACAGATTAGTGTAAAGTTAAGAGTTACACAAGTGTACCTCCCTCAGTAAAACTTTAAAACTGAACAGGAATAAAAACCTTTGTCAAAGCCATGTATGCCAATGTTTATGTTTTCATGAAAACATTACTGAGGCCTATTAAGTTAATTTCGATTTAATTGTTGCATCTGGGGAATCATTAATTAGTCAATCAATCGCCTGCTGCTGTGACAGGGCTCCCGGGCTGTGGGGCGCGATGGAAACCACAGCTGGCCATATGTAAATGGGAATTAATTAACAAGCTTACGTTTCAGCGGCCGTATTTGGACTGAAAACATTCTCGAGAGTCCGAGCCCGGCCAGGAGAGTCTCCACCAGCCTGCTGTGGTCACATCCCATCTCTGTCGGACAGAATAATTTCACCTCATTACCTCTGCCATGTATAAATAGAACTCTTTCCACCCAGCAGCTCTTTAACGACATGTGCTCTTTAAACACCTACAATTAACCCCTTGTGACTAGGGCCTTGTGTCTACCCCCATGTAGGCTGGTACTCTCCGAGCCGAGCATAAAGCCCCAGTGGATTACACCCCCACTGAACCCGTACACCCCATTCAGGCTCAGTCCGGTCAGCTACACCTCCACCTCGGCCTGCGATCATTAAACAGCCATATATCTTGTGTTGTGTTTTCCCTCCAGCAGGATTTATTGGGTGACTGATAGAGTTTACAACGTGTCTTGAGCAGCACGAAACACGTCATGACAATCCGCATGTACACGCATCGTGCTTACTGTTTTCTCCCCGAAACATGCCACACGTATGCCGGCCCACCCTCACACCCACCACACACACAAACACACACAAAAAAAAGAGATGTTACTTGTCAAGTGTATGATTTTTTTTTTCTTGCGTGAGTAGCATGTCATAAGGCAGTTCTGTCTAAAAAGAGAGGGGGGAAAAAAAACTTAAAGTTTGCGATACGGCTCCCCGGAGACCTCTTGGTCGAAGTTATTTGTGGCAGGTATCCAGCTGATGGACTGTAACGTGCTTGACATTATGGCTCTTCAGATAGAAAGATATAGTTTTTCCAAACCCACAGGCGCAACCCACATCTCGATCCCTCCATCATGGAGATTTGCGTGGAGGGTCTCTGCTGGTACACATGAGGTAAGTGCTGCCACATACAATGGCTCCATTGGAGTGTGGATTATGGTTTATTTCCTCCTCAGAGGTCCCTTAACAGTGAAGCAAAGTGAGTGACATCTTAAAGTGGCGATCACCTCAGATCTAATCATCCTTTCACTCATGTAAATCTTTGTACAAAATTACGTAGTTTGGTTGCACTTTATTTTGCAGTTTGTGAATTTAACACTGTACTCTGTTAAATTAGACAAAAACTAGAATAATATGTTCTTTATTAGTCAGTAAACAAACACAGCTATGCTTAAATTAGACACCATACACCTAACGATACAGTAATAACATGTAATAAGTCACTTTGTATTAAATTATATATATGTTCTTTATTAGGCAGTCTTAGACCATCTACTGGACCCTTATTAGACTGTTTTAGAGGGTTATTAGGGGCACGTTACCACAGAACGGCACTGTAAACTAAAATGTTTTTAGGTCCTTATTAGACTTTTGAGTTTACAGCATAGTTTTGTTGTATTCTGTCCCTAATTACCCTCTAAAAAGGGCTAATAAGCGTCAGTGCAACAGTGCAAAAATAAGAGACTTTAGTTTACAGTACAGTAATTTCTCTAATTGCCCATTAAAAGAGTTTAGTTTGGGTTTAATAAAGGATCTAACACTGTCGAATGAAGAATTAATTCAAGTTTTTGACTATAAAATAACGTGCAACCCATATTTTAACAAATGCAGCCGGATTATTCTGCACTTATTCCGATATCTTGTTCAAACAACAAAATGCATAACACATATGTGAATGTGCATTCTTAACACCCGGGCCTATCCGCGCTGCAGCACGGCTGAGATATAGCTCCTAGTAACAGTCCGCTTCCTCCCTATGGCAAATAATTCAGTCAAGCGCTACCTCAGAAAAGGTGAACCACACAATGGATTTCTCAGATATTCAGCACGAAAACCGCAGCTTTCCTCACCCAGAGCACCACCTATAATCACTGTGTCAGACTCTGGCTCTGCAGCAACCTCAGACAAGTTGTTCTTGGACACGTACCACACCAGTGGCGGGAGTCGCCCGTGCTAAACCTGGCAGTGTGAAGGACTTTTCTCCAGACACCCTCACTATCAATTCTAGCAAGTTATAATGACTGGTTTGGTCACTGACATGTGCCCTATTTGTCATGTTTCCTCGGTTCAAATGACATAAGTTAGTAAACAATAAGAAAACTAGATAACTGTAGTTTTCCTCATGTAAGATGTGATAAAGACCTGGAATGACTGGCATGAAGGGAGGATTAAAAACTGTCTAGTTTCTACTTGTCAAGTCCCTCAAGTTATTTTATTATCTTTTTTCAGTTTTACATGTCAGCCTTTCATTACATCAAGCTATTATTCTAACCTTGATTCCTAGTTGATGTGTGCTGATAATGACATTACCATGGCTATTGTGGTACGCTTCATGACTACATTTGTTTGTTTGAACTAGAGCTTAAGGCCAGGCATGATGGAGAGAGGAGCAAGATGGTGAAATATTTTATACATGACTTCCTATAAATAGATTAATGAGATATATGGGCCTATAGGAATTTACTAAAGATCACAAAGCCATGCATTTAACATTTCCAGTGGCTATATTTGCAAACGTTTTGAAGCCAAAGTATCCATTACAATTTGAATGGTAGTCTCAGTCAGACACCGGACTCATCTCATCCTGTTACCTGTAATTAGTCATGTTTCTATCAATGTATTTCAATGTGCTTTTCAAAGTTTTGCATTAGAACATGTTGAAAGAATAAGTCAGAAAGATGACTTGAACGGTCAACTCACATGACTGAACAGAAATTAACTTAACTGTGTTCTCTGACAGAGGAAGAGGAAAAGAAGAAGAAGAAGCTGTTCTGTTGTCCCATGAAATAATACAACTTGCACAATCAAATCCATCAGTGCATATCAGGCATGATAGAAGTAACAAGACAACAAAGATGCAACAAGACCTAGCAAGATGAAAACAACATAAGAGACGAAAAAGACATAACAAGACAAAAAATAGCAGAAATGACATACAAGATGAAATAGAAGTAACAAGACAAAAAAAGACGCAAAAAGACAAAAATCAAAGTAAAACAGAACAAGGTGAAAAGTTATGTAAAAGACAGGACAAGACAAAAATGATGAAAAGTAAAAAGAAAATAAGTAACGACATAAAATCTATCAAATATAAAAGGACACAAAATGATGTAAAAGACATGAGATCTAACAAGACAAATATGACAAAAAAAAAAAGAAGGAGCAAGACAAAGAAGTTCAAGTACCTTCGCATGTACTTTTTCACTTTTACTTGAGTAAAGAAGTTGAGTACTTAAATACTTTTACAACAGCCTTTTCCCCCCACAAGTATCTGCACCTCTACTTGAGTACAGAATGTGTGTACTTTTGCCACTCGTGCATTCCCACAGTGGAATATATTTTCATATATAGTGTGCAGTGGGGATGTGTCGAATGTTAAAGCTATTTTCATATTTTTGGTGAGATTAATATCAGCGAGGGTTAGAAAAACACTGATATACTGTACGTGAAACCTGATGTGGCCACTGCAGGTTTTATGTTATGTCTCTGATGTATTAGATTACACATATTAGATTAGAGTTAAAAAATATCATAAACTGTCCTTTAACAGTCTGCCATGATACCCGAACTGCAGCCTTACTTTTGTCAAGTGTTAGCTGCATGAATATAAAAGAAAGTGAATTTTGAATACTGTATAAGTTGGCCTCAGTTTCTTAAAACATGACTAAAGACCACCTCTTTCTTTAGTGTTTCCATCCTGCCGGTCTTACACTACCTCTCAGTTTTTCATGTCAGACATAGGTGGGGATATAAAGATATTAGCTTAATGTCTCAACTGCAAAAGATAGTTGATTTAAAACATTTAAAGGAAGCACATTTGCACCATTGCAGCATTTGGCCTTGCCTTGGATAAATAAAAGGATATGGTTTCTGCAGTAGTGACAGTCTCACATTATATATACTGTAAATGTGTCATCGTGCCTCCGCCTGCGCCCCACGGTGATAGTTTACCTGAACTGATGGAAATTAATGGTGATGTGTCACTGTATCCATGGGCCTTTTAGTTTATATATTTTGACTTCTGATTATGGCCGGCGTAATCACAACTTTTTTTTGATTCCCCTCCCCAACCGTAGCACGCGTTCATGTTGACTTTGTGGTTTTCCTAAATTGGACTCTGGCTCCAGTTGGCTGAGTTTCCATAGCAACCTTTAGCCTTATCTGGTGCTGGTGAAGACAAACAATAAGGTCTTTCACTTTCTCCACTCTTTCTTTACTTTTCCATAACCTTAAGTGAAAAGGCTATTTATGTGAATATGAGCTATATATGAAAATGTGCAAACAGTATTAAGTTCAATGCAAATATCTGCCATCCCAAATATGATGCAATTTTGGAATTTGGTGTTTTAGTTATGTGTGGTATTTATAATACTCCATAACTGTGTTTTTTTATAGGAACTCCTAGGTTAATTCATTAATGCTTTTGCCATACACTGAGAAAAGACTTGTTAGAAAAAAAAAATTGTTGGAAATACTTTTTAAGAAACCTATTCAATTTTTAACACAGATATATATTTTTTTCAAATAAATTTCAGAGCAGATGTCAAATTAACTTGTTAACTGAAAAAAAACTTAATTTGTGAATAGTTTTATTTATTTTCACAGAATTCAAATTAAAAAAACAAATTGATCGCTGGTGTCTCACCCACTTAGGTTTTTAAAAGCAAGTCAATAATTCTCTTTTTCACAACATTTGTTTTCTATATCTTGCAATACACTCATTTTCAAAATAAAAATGATCCTAACGATCCCTCCTAATTTCCTCAGATGCTGTAATGATCAACTGATGATGTAATGTATCGTCTCTGTGATGGATGAGGCTGTGGTTTCACTTCACTGAGTTAAACCAACTCCTAAAACACACAGGGGAGGAGATGTGGAGTGTTTTCCTTGGTTTGACTCCTAGTTCAGTACATTTGTTCAATGCAAAAAGTCATTATTATTAACATAACAGGAACTAAACTAGCCCAACCGTTGCCCTGTTAAGTCATTCAGCCATTCTCCCGAGCTAAATTTGTAATAAAGTACTTGATACTGTATCAACCCTTTTTGACCCAAAGTGACGTTCCAGATCTGTCAAATCTGAAGGCACAGTAGTGAAGGTTTTGGTATTGCATCTACAGGCACTTGCATTATAGCAATTGCATGAATGAATCATTACAATTGTGCAACTTCAAGTAAGTATTAATAACAATAATCATAACATAACTCATAATTGTTACTCACAATAATGTTGCTATCCAGTGTAAGTCATTTTAATTTGAGGGGGAATTCTGTGGGTTATAATTGAATATAATAGCAGCAAGCCTCAAAATCTTATTTTGCAACATTGCTCTTTGTTTCAGGATACTCCCTGCCAAATTGCATACAACTCTTAATGTGACTGTAGCACCTATTTTGATTAATAGATCTTAATATAAAAAGGGATTTTTGGGATCCCAAAGACCAAGTGGGATATTATATACATATATATATATATATATATATATATATATATATATATATATACATATATATAATCTGTAACATTTCCACATTAAAATGTCTAAAAACACTAGACATGTGACATATTTTTTGAGTTAGGTACTTACATTATCCCAAATATATCCAACAAAATTCAAATACAGAGAAACTCCCATGATCCCAAACTGCTTCATGATGTCATTAAACTACATGTTTTGTAGTTGTTTTAATGTGAGATAGTCCCCGAGTGGTAGAACTTACATATGTGCAAGTTTTGTGATAGATAACAGCATTTGAGGTTGAGTTTAGACTGTTACACATATTGACATCTTAGTATGAACACAAAGGAGGGCTCACAGATCGACACCGACACCCACCTCTACCTGCCAACACATATAACAGTGGGACAGCCTCAGTGGGTCCTTTTGCATGAACTACAATGACACCTCTAATCACTGAGATTCCCAACTTACTGCCACTGTAATAATATTCAGCCTGTGTCAGCACAGTCGTGTGAAAACAAATTAGGACTATGATTAATGAACACTTCTAACAAGTCCCAGACTGACCACAGTGATGGGACTCCCAGTAAAGACTGCCTCCGGCCCTCGGAGCGGACGTTAACCCCTTCAGCATCAACGCTGATGTTCCCTCGACTCTCATCAATGCAGCGCAGACTATACAACTCATTCTCCCAATCAGTGCTATGTAGGCCTCCACTTCTAAGGTGCCTGTCTGCTGTAAGGCCATACATGTTGCCATGTTTCTGACTTATTTGTAAAAAGGAAGAAAAAACTGTTTGAAATGCCTTATAGAAA
Organism: Lutjanus erythropterus; assembly: GCF_056507025.1. Lineage (NCBI taxonomy): Eukaryota > Metazoa > Chordata > Actinopteri > Lutjaniformes > Lutjanidae > Lutjanus > Lutjanus erythropterus. Next base: position 14,467,698 of record NC_139335.1, on the reverse strand, counting down.
GTGTTTTACATACATCCTCTGAAAAGGATGTTATTAATATGACCCTCTAGATTATTTTTCACCTTGTTGTTAACTGACAGCGTATCCTTACCTCAACATGAACATGCTAACACATAAATAATCAGTATCCTCACATAAACATCCTCAAGCAGGATCCACGTGCACCAACATGCAGCATTTATTTGATTTATATCCCAGGTGGTGATGATCCTTCAGCACTTTATTTAAACGCAATCAAACTGAGTGAGTGTCAATATCAGGTAAAAGACATCTTTGTCTGCTCTGTCTCTGTCCTCTCCGCCGATACTGTACAGTGTGAGCGAGCAGTTGGCGAGAACTGGCTGGCAGGAACGGCGCGCTCTGTGCTGACAGCCTGTTAGAGTTGATAGACATGACGTGTCAGCGCCCAGACTGCCCTCAGAGAGCGATGACGGTGGCCTTTACAAGGATATCTTTCTGCAAATCACTCGCTGGGCAAATATACAAAAACTGCCCACTGCCTGGCAAGCTGGCTGTCCATCAGTGCTAAAAGTCCCTCGGTGCCAGTTTGGGTAATTACTGAACTTAAAAGGTCCATTTGATATCAAAGGGACATCCTTTTAGCTTGATTTTCCTCCTGGTTTTTGTGCTTCTTTAGCATCCCTCTACGGAAAGGAAAGGCAAACTGAAGCTAGTCTGATGTAAACTGCTATCACACACCTTACACAGCAAAACTTAATATAAAAAATCTGAATTCTGCAAAACTAAAATTACTTTTTAACATCCACCCTCATATACACAGTCAAATCACTGACTGGTTACACATACAAGAATTATTTTCTAAACCAAATTAAATAAAGGTTTAACTTGAAATAATGTTGCACCAAACTAGCATAAAATGAAGAAAGATTAAATTTAAGTCTCAGTTTAGTTTTTACTCTAATCCAAACTAAATTTTGTTGCACCAAAACATCCTGTATTAACTTTAAACTTACACTTGAGGAGGTTTAACTTCAAATGGCTGCTGTTTTGAGATGGATTAAGCAAAATAATCAAGCTCTTCAAAGAAAATTAAATTAGAGCCTCTCTGTCAAGCCACGAGCAGGCTACTAACTTTTTAGCTAGCTAGCAAACAATATAATGTTTTGTTTGTTTAAATACAAGAAACCAAAAGTTAAGGATTTACAGGATGCATTCTAATTTATTTTTTATATGTCCATTTATTTAAATTTGGGCAAGGAAGCATCTCCATATTGTTCCAACTCAGGTTCGTTAATTTCCAATTAACTTGGATCTACTAAATTAAGATTAGCTTTTAATTGTACAACAGAGCTCTGCTTTATTTTAAATATGGGTTTACTCATTTTAAAGATAGTTTTTAAAAACTAATCTTAGATTAAATTAATCTTTGCTAGTGCAACCCAGTCACAAACTGAAAAACAAGAGGAAGCAAACTGCAGTAAAACAGAGACATTTTTTTTAACATGAGTGAGAAACATGAGTGTGAAATCCAAATTATAAAACAGTGTGAAGCTTTAGGGGGTGAAGTATATTGCTTACAATACAAGGTAATTACTCACATTCATCACTCTGGTTATAAATGGAAATCTTTTCCCTCCTCAAGGCAAGCCATAAAATAATGTAAACATTTACCCACAACCCAGCTACTTTATTAGTATAAAGCACACCATATTTTCTCAACCTGCAGCTCTTTTCCAAGCATGTATTATGCAGTAATCTCCCTATTTTACAGTAATAGGTTTTAAATGTAATAAAGAAACACCAAGGGCACGTTTTGCTGCATGGGAAAAGTCATAAATCACAGTGTGTCTGCAGAGTGACAAATTACTGATGTCATCAACGTGCCATGCCAAAAGCAGAATCTTACCGTTGGCTGGTGCACACTAACTTAAAGGCTAACACTGCCTACAGCATGCTGGTAAAACTGTGTGGTGCAAAATGAGAAACCCTTAAAAGCATGGAGCACATTTATGTGGTTCAAAGGCAGAGCCCTTAACACAATACTGGACTGTCATAATATACTCATACACATCTACAGATCCATAATCCTAACAATGACATGCCACTGACTGTCATGTGCCACAGCGGTGGTCACAGCTTGTAATGGGAGTTGACTGTAAGTTTGGTCAAAGTAGAGAATAAAACACAATAAAAGGGTAAGACTTGGATGGCAGATGGTTCATTGATTTTGGTGCTCCTTGGCTTGTGTGCTGCTGTTTTAATTGATCACAGTTTTAAATATGTGTGCGTTGTGATGGTTATTTATGGATGGAGACCTCTAGTGGCCGTACTGATTATAACAGGTGCATTATAAAGAGTGATAAAGTCAAATATGGAGAAGAAACCCAGGAGACTGGGGTTCATGACTGATCTGAAACCAAAAGTCAGTGTTGACTTTTTTTTTTTAAATGAACATAACATTACATACATGACCTACATCACTACAACGCATGACTTGAGTAACAGACTTATTTTAACCTGTTTTTGGTGTCCTTTCCTCAGCCAAAGATTTCTCCAGCAATATCCCTGCTTTTTACTGTGTCAAATAATATTTTACATGGCAAGGAAGACTGGACAGCAGAATCTACCGGTTGATGTCTCAGTTACATTGTGCTTTTTTTGGCCGACAGACAGGACTGGTCACCATAAGACGTATCATTATTCTTCTTCTACTAACCACTTGCCTGCATTACTTTTAGAGAAAATTCTTACACATATAAATAATTAAAAACACTGTAATGAACCATTGTAATTTGACCATCTACTTTATTAAGTAATAATAAATAATTTACCATAGCTTCACTTACAATGATACAGTAAACTGTGACCATTTTACAATGTTGACCGTATGTTTAATGTCACATCACTTACATAATGTACACAAGGATCAGGTACACCTGTCACTGTGGGTTCTGTCCACCAGTCACGGTCATGGTGTCTTTATTGTTATGCAGATGACACACAGCTCTACATTCCTGCCTTAGCTGAACATTCCCATCTTTCAGCAACCTTGTTAACCTTCTTTGCCTTATAAAGTAATAAATAGATGACTGTGATTTTTACATATTTTTCTCATCTGTTTATTGACTTCTATTCTGTCTTTTGTTATGTTGTCAAATTTCTCTCATTACTTTTTTTTAATATATGACTTTTTCAGTCTTTATATTTCATTGCATGTATAATTATTTGATGTATAAATAAAGTGTATTATAGTATTATTTTATGGTATTATTTTAAAACACTCAGCATTATCCGAATGTCCAAAAATTATTGCTCTGCAAAGCACCAACTGCATTCATTATGAACAGTAATTAATACACAGAGTACCCTCTGACATCCTGTTATTAATAGTCTGTAAAAACCACCAGGAGAAGGAGAAATGCTCCTAATTTCTTCGACGGGAAAGGGAATATTGAAATGAGAAATCCCACCCTGGTAGATGGTTACAAATGACGAAAAACCACTGGAAAGATTTCCACTGAGCACTCTACCTGCATAAGTGTGACTACTGTACAGTCCAGAAATTATACAGAGACAAAAGTAAACATCTCTAAGCAATGTTTACTTTACAGCACACCTCATTTACCATTAAAAAAGTTTACTGAATTAAGCGAAGACCTGCTGAGAACGGGAAGTAGCAAAAGGAAAGGAAGACATGGGCCAAGGAGAGATCCTGAACATCACACATACATAGATTAATCTTTTAAGATTCACCTAAGAAAGTGTGCGGTCATATTCCTTGGCAGCAGGCTACATCACTCACACAGGTGTGATATCTTATTCTGTCACATGCATGCTCACACACAGCTTCTCTCTGCCATGTTTATTTGGACACGTGCCATAAATCCCAAGCTTTTCTGTCAGGGAGGCAGGGGTGGGCCTGGTTATGGTGCAGGAGGCCTGTCCTGCTCCAATGATAATTTGTGGTTTGGTGCATGTTCGACAGCCTACAAAGAGGCTTCAGACTGCCACTGGCTGGCTGCACCTATGGCCATGTCCACTACAAATAAGCTAAGAACCCTTATTCTGCAGAAGGAAATATTTTTATAATATAAAGTTATTTTTCTGAATTTACCCACAGACATGTTGGGAAACTGTTTTACTTCAAATAGTGTGCATATAGTCACTTTGGGGGAGAGCAAGAATAACTTCAGTGAGAGTAGGAAGGCAGTAAATGAAAGAAACCAAATTAATTCTATAATACAGCAATATGACAGTCTGTTGAAATGATATGAACACTTGAAAGATCACCACTGAACTTCGGACAGAGTTTACAACTTAATTTATGAACTTATTATAAAGTCTTTATAAATCTAAATTTATAAGGTTAATCTGACTTTCTCACATGATTGTTTGGGGACTAGTTAGATAATGATTGACTATAATTTAATCCTATTCATGAATGATGCCTAAAATCCCAGGCCTCCTCCTCGTGCCCTGGACCTCTTAGCCTCTGCTCTCCTCCTGGTCAACACACTCTGGACAAAGTCAATTTCCTACCAACACTCCCTCATCCACTCACAGTGTTTATAAACCTCCCTCTGCAGAAAAGGACCACTAATTTAAAGCCGTGCTCGTGTCACCTGGTGAACCTCATGCCCCAGGACCCCGATCGGAACTGCTATGGGTCAGAGGTTACTGTCTGGCCCCTGGCTTATCAAAGCTGTGTTTATTTAAAGTCTATGTGCGGCAATGGGCGACAACAAACAGAAGGACCACAGGCAACGGAGCAATTTGGAGGCAAATCCTGCGTAGGGATACAGATTAGGCGTGTGCTTTTCTGAGTGTATAGCTGTTGAAATGTCAGCATTGTCACTCTTAATCCAGGTGACGATGGCTTGCTTTGCTCTGGAATACTGTAAGGTGAATGCTTCTCGGCACCTCGTGACACTCACAGAGAACGTGCAGAGGGACTGAAATCGGGTGCATGTTTACAGCCTTTCCTTGAATAAACATCTGTCTTGATTGGCACTTACTTAGCACCCACCCCCTAAACATCTTACTTAGATCCTATCCTCAGACATTCATTTCACCTGGACAGTCAACAATGTTCTACTCCTTACAATAGATTTGCTGCCAGAGTCCAGAGCTGTTCAACTCCTACTGCACGATTTGCTAGATAAATCTAACACTCCTTCACGCTTGTTGCTCCTTTAACCCCGCAGCAAAAGAGTATGGAAACACTTGTAATACTAACATTAGTCCAGTCATAAATACATCAGATGAACAGCCTCAGGCTCCATGCAGCCTGCCGGCCCTGCTTCTTCAGCTCCTCAGTAACTTACTGAAGTAATTAACATCGTGCTGAACAAGCAAAACGAGGTCTGACAGTTTTCTCGAGACTGTCCTCCGAAGAGAAATGACAGCATTAGTCATATATTTACATGAAAGTGACAGGGGTGTTAGACTGTAGGGTGGAAAGGGGACTGAGTATACAGGGTCTTGATGCAAGGAGGGCCCACAAAGAGACTGAGAATAGCTGGGGATTTGGCTCCCATGCAAAAGTTTGTGCTACACCCCTAGGAAAAGCCCTCCAGCAGCCACAGTAATTATGAGAGTAGCACAATACAAAGTAAGGTGACATTGTTATAGAGCAGTGTTTCCAAAACTTTTTTTTTCTGGGAATTCACTATTTAAAAATGATAAACAAGTGTGACCCACTTCATAACAAGGCAGACATTTTAACCCAAACCATGATGTGATGTTTCCCTAAACTGAACAAAATTTTTGTGGCTGAAAACCCAAACTAAACCATAACATTCTCATCCTGCTAATAGAGGTATGAGATCAGAAAAAAGCTTTTTATTTATTTTCTAGTTCATATGGACAAACTGAATATTTTGTTGTTCAATTTGGAGGCAGTTTTGGACAGTTTTAATGATGTCAAGACAAACTAGACAGACGATTTTGAAATGTAATTACAGCTAACTGGTCACATGTAAGTAGCTACTTTACAGCACTGTTTATGTAAGATTTTGTCATAATTAGCGTATTAATTCTGACCCACCAAAATCTAAGCAAAATGTAGGTTTGTTTAGTCCAGCTGGTCATTTGTTTCAAGTTTGAACAAATTCTCTCAAGGCGTTCTTGAGATATTGCGTTCACGAGAATGAGATGACCTGAAAACATAATGCTTCCTTTAGCATACAATCATGAAGGCTGATGGTCGAGTGGTATGCGAGATTAGCTGCAGAAAACTTTCAGGTCCAGTGGTCACGCACACACACTCACATCCACACATCTGTACATGAATATTACAGATATTAAGATTTCTTATATTATTTTAATCAAGACCTATTATGACCTCATAGGGATGTAATTAGATGAAGCTGCCAAACATAATCATAACAGATCATTCTGAGAAAAGGTGAGCTGTTAATCATGCTTGACCCAACTTTGTTTTCCCACCAGTCTGCGCTGCACGTAGCCACACATGGTGTCAGGGATGGCTCCCCTGGTTTATTTACTCTCATCTCAGGATCTCTGGGAGCTGTGTGTGGCCTCCATGCTCCTGTGTTGTAAAGGCACTGCCAGAGGAAACGTAACATTTTACAGTACTCTGTGCTGGTGACAGATCCAGCACACGTGGCTGGTGGAGCTCAGACACAATGAGAGAGGTGGATTTTTCAGGCTTCAGCTGGGACTGCGTGTCCGAGATGAGAGCGGTGTCCAGAGGTCAGGGCTGTACGCTAACCTATGCTCTTTACATGACTGCTAAATAAAGTGGTCCGATAAAATGTGTTTTCACATGCCCCAAAGCATTAATCAGAATATTTTTGGAATGCACAAACTTGTTCCGCCTGCTGTGAGGCATTTAATCTGCTAGAAATACATCAGAAGAAGAAGTGTTTCTAGTTTGCCAACGGTCAGTCAATAAAAAAGGACTCATATTGTATCATGGGAACAACATTAGCATCTTTAAATTTTTTTAAGGTTTCTAATCAACTGTTAACATGGTCATTATTTTTTTTACATCAGCTGTTTCAATCAGATTGAAAATTGCCTCTGATCTGGTCACATCAGGTAAGACTAAGGTATTTTCTTCTTATTAGGCTCTCCTGGTAATTTTGGATCCATGCAAACAAAGCTAGTCTAAAAAAAAAAAAAGACATGTCGGATCAGAAAGTAATTGATCAAATGTCACATTATATTTCACTTTGACTAAATGTAACTAGTTTATTCAGTTTAACTTGTATTTTTTAAGTCCATGCAAACCATTTTTTGAAGGTTGAGCAAAGTTATCCTAAATTTCAGAAATAATGTTGTCTTTTTACCGACTTACTGTAAATAATCCATTAAATTTAACCCGAAAAATTGAGTGAATATTTTCTAATCCAAACCAATTTTTGAAGCTTATAGCAAACTGATTACTTAAGGTTGTCTCTTATTTAAAAAAAAAACCACACACATTTCATATTTGTTGTTTCATAAACTGAATATGGATTTGTTTTACTGATGAAAAGACCAACTTACAGAAAATTGTTCACAACTGATATTTGATTATTAGTTATTATATCATCATGTTATATCCTTACATGGGATATAAAAGTGCCCTGTACAGCATGAACCTGCCTGACCAGAAGTTTAACTTTTCTTTTAATAATGAACAGATCCATGTGGAGCTGAGAGGTGGAGGAAAGTCGCCCCCTTTGTGCTTCACTTTGCTCTCTTTCAGCCGGCAGTATCGGGTCACCCATCCTCTGTTGGACTGATTTTAGATGATCTCTCCTTCCCGGCCTGCTGTGATTGTTTGGCAATGGGGGCAGGTTTTTATTATGCAGTGGCAGGACCTGACTCCGTCTCATTATGAAGGGCAGGGGGGAGGGATGGAGGGGTGAAAGGGAGAGGGCGGGGGACTCGGATAAGTTCCCCTTTGTGTACACACAAGAAGGTAAAAGGCAGACTGTATGCGGTGGCTGGGGGATCACTCGAGTGGCTCCACGGGTCCTGTCGCGTGGCCCTGAGGGTTTCCTTTGGTTAGCACGCTCAGCCCTCCCTGTTCACAGCTTCAGAAATGTGCCACACTGTACGGCCACCCATTGCTCTGCCTCTCATTGACACACATACAACTGCTACTGACAGTAACTGGAAATAGAAACTCCAGCTGTTGTTAACTAATAACAGTAATTATAAAAGTGGGCATGTTTACTGTTCACTTTACTCCAGTTACTGGGGGTAATTAGGTTACGTGAAGGTCATGGTAAGGTCATGGACCACAATCATTTATGTGTTTTACATGCACAATAGTAATGGCAAAGGTAACCCTCAGAAGTGGGAAGAAATGAAGTATAAATACTTCATTACTGTACTTACATACAGTTTTCATGTATCTGTACTTGAGTACTTATGTTTCATCTTTCTACTTGTTCTTAATTCTAGTTCAGGAGACATCTTAATATTCAGGAGTGTCTGTGAATCAGTGTTTTGCAGATTGTGTTATACAAACTCAGCAGTTGAGTATAATATGAGCTGGTAGTGAATCAGTTTCTGAGGGTGAGTCATGTCAGCCTTTTTTTGCAATTCTTAAACTGGAGGAACACAGCATAAGTGTTTTGTGGGACTATGTTTTATGTTCCCCGCTAACTGTCTCAGACAGTCACCTCTTCCTATTCAAGAGGGCATGCATGGGCACATGTGGTCTAAATTATGATGTTATATGATGCACAAACACTGTGGCACAGAGAATCAATGAGGTATGAAGCTTTGCCATGTCTAGTTTCGGATCCCATCATTCAATCCAAGAAACTTGGCAGATTGCAGCTTTTTCTGTGCCTTCCTCAGCACACACCACTTCCTGTGTTTGACTGTAAACACTTAATGAGATGTTAGATGCATATAATCACTGCAAATTATTATCAAGGGTGACTGCTGTCCTTTAAAGAGATGACATCAATACTGGCGAACCCGAGCCAGAGAAATTCTGCATTTCCTTCACCTCATCATCTCCAAACGTCATGCAGCAGTATTTACTAACTGATCATACGCCGCAGCAGAGGTCTAAGCCAACGGAGTGAGGATAACATGCCTCACCTTTGTCTATGAGCTTTGGTACATGACGCCCAGCATGATAGTGGTGCTCCATACAGGCCTGCCACCCTCACCCTGCCTTTCAGCACCTTCTGGCCCACAGAAAGGGCCTCTTTGTTCAGCCTTGTGCTTGTGACGTCCACTCAAGACCATGCTTCCATTAGCAACAGCCTGCCAAATAACCAGGGATTGTGTTGGAGCCTAATACCCACTGCATATGTAGTATTTACTTAAGGAGGAATAGAAAATCGTCCCTCCCATAGCGTTCAGACACAAGACTACTTTTATAACTCACCATAGTCTCACTCACCGGCCTTTGCCAGACTGATTGACTGATTGATTTCATTAGTAAAGAATCTCCCCCTTTAGAGCTTGTTTAATATTTTTTTGATTCATCATCATCATTACCACTGGATGGATGATGGCACCAAAGTTAGATTGCAAAGTAATTATTTTTAATTAAAGAAACAGCGCAAAGAGCAGGAGAATGCAGGAGAATACAACTGCAGAAATTTACTGCAGATCATGGAGACCTGATGCAAAAAAAAAAAACATCTTGGTGACTGTTTTAAAGCCTTAACTTAAAGGAGATATCTGTAATATATTTATCTACTACTACTACTATTATCTACTCTGACATTTGGAGGCACTTGAGTATACATGATGACAATATTCTGTTGTTTTTATTCTTTGACCAGCAGCTGCATTTTGATTTAAAATTCTTAAGTCCGGTTGTACAGTCTTCCATTTAGACAGATTTTCACTAGAGCCAGCAATAAACATACAAGATTTTATATTTTATTGGAGTAACTCAAGAGGTGTTTTATTGCACATGAAACACAACCCTGCGCTAATGAAATGTAAAAATCAAATTTCCCAAAACTTCCAGAAAGACTACAGAGGGGACACCCTGGATTTGATTTGACCTGTGGTATTTTTCCACTGGGCAGGCCTGATATTCAGTGGTCATGTTTAAAAATAAAGTATGCCAGTCTTATGCTTATTTTACTTGGATTCAGTGACACAGATTCTCTTATCACAGCTTTCCTTTTACTCACATAGTCCTGATAGAGACTACTGCATGAATTGAATCCAGCAGGCTCTCAATTCAAACATGTCTGAAAGAGAGAGAGACTGACCCGCTGAGCCAAGTCTACAAGTATATGGAAATAAAACAATATTCAAACATCACTTTTAAAATAAACATTTGCACTTGGTCGACATAGCTGGCAAATGCTCTCCTAAGCTGTCTCTATTTAAGGAAATGCGATTCATATGTCTTTTCGTATTTCCATGGGTTATAATGATCACCATGCGACATCAAATCATCATGTAGTCTAACCTTTGAACTCTCTGGTTTCTATTTAGAATCAGAAACAATCTACCAAACTGACCCTTAATATTGTGTAGCTATCAGTAGGTGCAACATATCTAACAAGTATCGATACTTATACCACGGTCTGTGTGAATTTGGAAGGAAAAGGAGAACTTTTGGAAGTAACAAGTAAGCAAACTTTCCTCCAACTATATAGAAACAAGGCTAGTTAAGAAAATGTCAGTAGCTGGAAATAAATAACTCAGATGCCTAATTTACTCATCTAAAGAGGGGAGAATCTCAAATGTGCCGCTGTGACATCACTCGTATATGTGGACAGTTGTTTGCTCACATCATTTCTAGTTGGGGAGCGATGTTACTTGTTATCAACTGTGGCAAGCCAGACGAGTTTAGACTAGAATTATACCTTGTCATGAGAACGGTAAGCTCTCGCCTCATAACTTTAGATTCTGAGCGACAATCAACTTGTAGATGTGATTTAAATGCTTTGAAGTCACTTCACGGAGGCGACCACCCTCTGCTGAATTTAACACACACCTACGCCGTCATTATACCTTACTTAGATTGTTGCATTAGCACTAGTTTGGTTATCATCAAACTGATCAAAGTAAGACAAAGGAACCTACAAATCAATGATCACAAAACAGCTAAAACATAAGCAATAGGCTACCTACAGATAGTTGAGTTGAGCCTGTCTAAGGAAATAGGAGAAGAGAAAGAAGAAATTGAAATTAATAATACAGAACAAAAACTGTTGTGACATTTGTACAATAAATACTAAACATGGGGAACAGTAACTGGCAGTGGTTGACAAATTTAACACTAGCTTCACCTGGATTTACAAGAAAACAAGAAGAGTTACAGACAAGGCTTTGCTGTTGACTGCTAATAACCTGGACAGAGTGAGAAAGAGAAAAAACAGGAATCATTACTGTATTAACAGAATGACTCAGGGTCTCATCTTACTTGCTGTCCTATTTCTTTTTGTTTACTAAAGCAAGATATTTTCCACTTTTACACCCTTTTTTTGTTATTTGTTCTCAACCAATTTGACCTTCATTGAATTTTTAGAAAAAAAACATCTGAAAACAAATAAGGCTTATAAAGCTTTATAAATGGGCTTATTCTTAAAAAAAAAAAAAAATCAAGGGTCATTTTTGTGTATTTCTCAGACAGGAAACCCTGCCCATCTCTGTTTTTACTGGAAATCTGTTCAGGTGTTTCGTTGTAAAAGTTGACTCATTATTACAGCCCTTCTCCCTCTCAGTCCTATGATGCAGATGTCAGCTGTATCCACAAACACTGATCTTTTGATTATCTGCTCGGGTAATCTATCCGAATGTGATGAAATCAAGCAATCCCTCTCCTGGATAAAGCTGTCCAGGCAAAGACAAGGTTGAGTGCTGTAAATATTAAGTGACAGTACCACCAAAAGCCTGGTGAATTGATATATCCTGACTTATGAGAACCAGTGTCTGTGTGATACAGCCACCCACTCATTTGGACATACTCTCTGAATATATTTTCTGTTAATAAATGCAGTACAAATTTAGGCATAGTTCTGGTGAGATGTAAATGGTGGTTAAACATGAACTGCCTTATTCAAGGCTAGGCAGCGCCGTCACCACAGAGAATATTTTGGTTCATTTTCAAGACCTTTCAAATAGTTAAAGAAAAGGAGTGTGTTTGTTCATTGGTGGTAACTGGCTTACTAACCAACTGTCAGATGTTGAAATTAAGCCTTGTTTTACATGCTGTTTAAAAGTCTGACCACTGCGGTGTGTCCAGCATACTTGGTTATAAATCTTGCAGGTACTGTAGAGAGATGCCATGCACGCACTAATTTTTCAGGCCCGCCACACACCTTTCCACAGGCTTACACCAAAAAAACAAGGAGTGTGGTCAGTTTTTCCAGTCCGGCCTAATTAAAGGGAAGGAATATGAAACATGTGTCCTGTGCTTACAAAGGGCTGTGGCAACCAAATGCATCACCAAGATCAACACACCTTTCAACAAGCAACAGCCATGTCATTGTTTACAGAGAACCGTACACTATAATGGAGAAAGGGGAGACTATGATTACATAAATTAAGATAGAATCAACATGAAAATTTACATTATTGACTTACTTATAGTGAACAAAATCAGATTCTCTCACACTGAAATCAATAAAGTAAATCAAATAAAAAAGACACAACAGTGAACAAGAAATAACATTATCCCATATGGCTACTACATTATAGCATATAATGTGTAAATGTTATAAAATTAGAATAAATACATCAAACATCCCAACAATTGAAAACATTCAAATTAATCAAAAGGATAATTTGTAATTTGTCAAAAGGCATTCAGTGTAGGCACAGAAATGTTCAATTATATAATTACAGTATATTGCAGCCAAAAGGTCAATTTCAGAGGCAACGAGGAACGCTGCATGTGGTGTGACTTGTGGCTTTGACCTGAGGTAGCGGTCGACCTACATGTATAATAAGTCTATTCACACAATAATTGCTGCATGGCAATACCTTGGGTAAACTAGTCAAGACGTATCAAAAACAATCGGGTGGTCGCAGTAAATTCCTGCCTCTCCATGAGCTATTGGGAACAGAGGTGCTCAGTGAGAGTTTCAGTCCCATCTGCCAGCGAGCCCATCAGGACCTGGAAACCAGACTGCTTTCTCTCACAAAAAGTCTGGAGGAATGAAGTGTGGGATGGCTGCTGGGAGGCTGCGGCAGGACCCAGCTCACCTCAACTCATCCTAGCTCAGTTAGGCTGAGTTACCTGTGTGACACACTCCTGTAGTGGAGCTCCAAATATCATGTGAAGAGAGCTCAAAGAGTTGGTCTTTTTTAATTTTTTTTGTCACTCATAATTCAAACAACTTAAAAGACACAGAAACCTGACTATGTGAAAACATGAATGCTCTTTTGAAAGCTGAGTCATGTTGGGAGAGCCGTTCCCGCGTTTCCTTTGTAACACCCTCGGAAAGAAGGTCGAATCATATTTGAGCCCTGCTGTGAAGTGAGCAGTATCCCAAACTCATGATGAATGAGGCTCCTAGCAGGATGGTGGCAAGGAGGACAGCTCCAATGTTATCGCACAGCACCTTGAAGCACTACACTTCTGAGGGCCCGCTCACCTGGGAGGGCCCGGCACATTAGGGCCTTCATCAATCACGCCGAGGCCAGTTTCCGCAGGCAGTTGCATGGACAGGCATGACACGGCATTAGAAAGAGGACTGCTGCTGAAATATAACTGACAACCTCATGTTCTGACTAGGATCCTATGGTGATAAATGGGGGGGTATTAGTAAGACTGTCATGGAGATAAGCAAGCAACTGCAAAACATTTTGTATTTTGGAGGCATTGTTATTGCTAATTTAAAAAGGGAACATTTACTTCGCTTGCACAATGAAGAAAAGTTACTGGTAATGCAAAATAAACACCTCCTTGTTATGATAATATGTTGGTTAATAGCAATCGTTACTCAAACAAGACTTCTCATAATTCAAATTGGAGAAATGTGTATTTTATACAAGGCGCACCTTTAAACATTTACAATCCTGCTTGTCTGTGCTGTAATTAGTCCCAGGGGACTCCTGATGCCTTTTCATAGAGTCATATTATCCCTGCCATTGCCGGACGTTTTCAAAGCTCGAGCAATCAATGCAGAGTTAATGAACCCAGTCCTGGGGCTCCTGTAGCCCACTGGAGGCACACGTTGAGAGGCCCCATTACCTGAGAGATCCATTTAAGGGTGAGATATTCCAAGCGGAAAAGACTATTGGTAGCCAAGCCACAGTTTATAGGGGTCAGAACAATTGGGAGAAAAGCACACCCAATCTTTCAGGGGTCCACATGCACAGTAACACTGTCAACACACAAGGGAGAGCAGGACCCCTGAGGGTCGGTCATGGGGCAGAGCCCATGCCAGAGCCTCTCACCTTCTCTCATAAATCCTTACAGTCTGAACTCCAACCGAATGTTGTGGGAAGGTCAGGTGTTTGGTGCTCTCTCTGGAGAGGCCAGAGTTGTCCTGCGCGACCGTATTACTGCAGAAAAGTCCCTGGAAACTCTTGACCTCTCCAACGGCATGCTACTGGTTTCATTTGATACTTGTAGCGCTGGAGACAGTTCCTCAACAATTTGATTAAATACACTTTAGATGAAGACAAGCAGTCAAGCTGCAGTTTATATCCATGTCCAGACTCACATGTGTATAAGATTTTGAAGCAATTCAATAAAAGCGATAAAGTGTATCTTTTGGCAAAATGGTGTGATTCACGTGAATAATGCTCTCTTTATTTAAAACTATGACAGTATGATGTCACAATGAAGTTGACCTTTGACCTTTCATTATTTTATCCTATTAGACATTTGTGTGAAATTTGTCATAATTAACATGAATTCTTGAGTTATGGCCAAAACATGTTTTATATATTTTTGACCATCAAGATCTCATCAGTTCATCTTGAGTCCAAGCAGATGTTTGTGCCAAGTTAGAAGAAATTCCTTCAAGCTGTTCTTGATATATCGTGTTCACAAGAATGAGATGGACAACCTGAAAACATAATGTGTACAGCCACAGCTGATGAGAGCATGCAGGCATAAAAAATACAGTGATTACTGGTAAACTGTCAAGTGACTCATGAATTCAGGGTACCCCTCCTAACTCCCCTAATATAGCTGTAGGCTTTTATTATAAGCTTAACATGTTGTATGGCAGTGTGTTCAAGGGTCATCAAATCATGCTGGTTGTGTGGGCTATTTAGACTTTGTTCCTAGCCAAAAGCAACTAACTGATTAACTGATTTTTTAAGGGCGCCATGGGTTTAGTTTAATTCCCATTTGCATTGCCTATGGTTAAAAAAAATGAAACAAAAATGCACTTGTGTTACTTTTCGTAATAAAACCTTCCTCCAAATGGCCAAAGCCATACAACGAGGCTTCCAGCACACTGCGGTACATTGTGGTACAATGTTATGTACTGTGAGTCAGGTGTGCTGTGGTATCTGGCCTCTGGTTTTTCTAAGAGGTGGAGCGTGCCTGTCTGCTGTCTGCTGGTCCGGCTCTGACGCTGTGGGAGAATAGGAGGGTACGCCGCTGTTTGGTTTGGCCCAGAAGGGACATGTGTACTGTACTGCAGCTACAGCTCGCTGGATAGGTGGATATGGGCACTGGAAGTTGGCATGGTGCGTACATACTCATTATGACAAGCACACACTCACATGTCCACACACTGGCTACACCATACACACACAGACACACACACACTCTGGTGGATCCATTCCCAGAATATTTTGGAACTAAACCAGCTGCATGTACTTTGTAGACTGTATGCAGGTTGGCCATTTGGTTTGGCATTGTCAATAGACTGGAAACATGTCATGTGACTTCTGGGAAAAGTGGTTCCCACCAGCCTCATGTCTGCATGCCAAACTGAGACATGGGCGGTAGAATGCTGGGTTCCAAAACAAGGTAGATCATTTTAGATATCTGCTGACAGTAGGTGGGTGCGTTAATTTATGCTTTTGCAAAGAATCGGAGTATCCATGATTAACCCTTACTAAGCCCCACCCCTTTTCACTCTGTGCTCCAATGACAGTAGAGTAAGCTTGCTACTTGGTGGAATCTCGGTCATCTTCCTCTTATCCTGTTTCCTGTAGTTATCTGTGCTTGACTATGTTGAAAAGAGAACCTGTTTTTGAGGATGTGAAAAGATGTTGCTGGGAGACATGTAAAACAAACACATATATCAGGTGACATCTTAAGTTATCTCATGTTAACAAAGCACAAGGTAACTAGCTAGCAAACCTACATCAGTTTCATTAGTTACATCTGATAGCTCATGTTCACAAAATGCTAGCTAACTATACGAATAATTAATTAATTTGCTAGCTTTTTCTATCATTATGTAACTAAAGATGTGTGTAAAATGCTTTTACAAGCCATCCATCAAAATGTTAACCATCTTCAAAATTTGGTTTTCACATTGCTAAGTAATACAAGAAACAGGAAATAATAAAGTTGGCTGAGTTACTCAACTGATATTGGAGCACAGAGAAAAACAGTGTGGGCTTAGGAAGGGTAAATTGTTGTCGACAGATGTAGTTGACCTGGAATTTAAGTTCTTCTGACTTTTTTTGGCTCTGTGTTGCCTCAAGACAACAACTGTACAGTCATCCTACTAAATAAGCTGTTAGAGGTGCAGCTTGCGTGAGTTAAAGTAGCTTATAAGACGACTGAGAAACATCATGCTAACAGGCCAACGGCACTTAGGTGACCCAGCAAGGTGGCAGTTCACCTGAGCTGATAAACAGGTCCACAGGAACACGAGTGTGTTGTCTTTAGAGGAATTTAAACCAGCAGACTTGCAGGGGCCTACACTGACACTGAGAGCTTTATAGAGGCATGACACTGGCAGGACTGAATCAGTAAAGCACTAAGACAACATACACCGTAGGAAATAATGATTCCACCAGCAAGTACGGTAAGTTTGTTTGTGTGTGGCTCTGACACGCATATGTGTGTGTGACACCCACAGAAACTCCATGTCTACATGCTTGTGTTCATGCAAATGTAAACCTCTTGGTGAGCAGAAAGCAACTCCTCTGTTCACTCAGGGTCAAGTGAGCGAATAATTATAGGAGGTGGCCTTCTCTGGAGTCTGTTTATAAGTCTAATAAGAGAGAGTGTCAGTGGCAGAAAATGTCATGCTTGCTTCATAAATACAAAACCACCTTGCCTTTCTGAAGTGA
Source organism: Lutjanus erythropterus (assembly GCF_056507025.1). NCBI lineage: Eukaryota > Metazoa > Chordata > Actinopteri > Lutjaniformes > Lutjanidae > Lutjanus > Lutjanus erythropterus. The sequence continues at coordinate 14,450,574 of NC_139335.1, read as the reverse complement.
ACTAAGAGCAGGGCAAACCTATAAGTGACTCCCATGCTTCCACTGAAACACACACACACCCATACAAAGAGCCAAAGCCAAAAGGGACCAACAATCTACAACCACGACTTCCAAATAGAAGTTGAGACGACATGTAAAACAGAATGCAATAATGTGCGAAATCTTTTTCAGCCAATATTCAACTGAATACATCAATGAAAGCCATTAGAAAGCCATATATCAACATCATTTAGAAACACTGCTGATTTCTCTGGGCCCGAGTTCATCTGAGATGGTCTGACAAAAAAAAGTGGAAAACTGTGCTGTGGTCTGATGAGTCTACATTTTAAATTATTTTGGGGGTTTGTTTATTTGTTTGTTTGTTTTTGTGGAAATTATGGACATCATGTGCACTAGGCTAAAGAGGAAAAGGACCATCCAGACTGTTATCAAAAGCCAGCATCTGTGATGGTATGGAGCTATGTTCTGTTCATTGCATCACTGTAACTGTCACATCTAGGAAGACACTACTCATGCTGAAAGGTTCATGCAGGTTTTGGAGGAGCATATGCTGTAATCCAGGCTACATCTTTTTGGGGGATATGATGTCTGCCTATGTCTGCAGTGCAGACCTGTCTCCCATTGGAAATGTGCGGTGCATTATGAAGCACAAATTTTGACAACAGAGACCCTGGACTCCTGGATTTCACTTTCAAAACTTCTAACAATGAGTGACTCAGTTCCCAAGTGCTGAGTGAGCGTTGTTGAAAGAAAATGCGATGTATCAAATAGGTGAACATTTGGAACAACTTTTTGGTTCGTGTTGCATGCATCAAACATTGACAAAACCAATGATGTTTATCAGTTCATACATAAAATATTCTGTCTTGTCAGAATGCAAATGATTGCATTCTGTTTTTATTTACATTTAACACAATGTCCCAACCTTTTGGAATTGGAGTTGCACCAGTCAGCACAAACAAAGAGGCATGTACACACAAGCACACATTAAAATACAAACATGGTGGTAAAAAAAAAAAAAAAAAAAAAAAAAAAAGGCTGATGTCAGAGTTACCGGCACATTTGGGCTGACACCTCCTGGGTGTCACACTGCTGTTTGCAGGCCAGGGCTGCAGTGTTAGCAAGCTGGGATACGACAGCCACAGAGGACAAAGACAGCCTTCATGTGGTGTTCACTCAGCCCTGGAGACTGCTTCTGGTTTTGTGTGTCTGGAAATGAGAATGCAAGGTGGCAGTAAGACTCTATCGACCCAAAATTAAGCACAGCAGCTATTTACACACTTGACATTTACTGTTTACACTGTCTTTCTTTCCCACTGCTTCTTCAGCATACTTTGCATGTATACATTTCCTATCTTTCCAGAATGAGATGGGATAATTGCAAAGGAGCAAAGGTGCAGTGCGATTCCTCCAACAAGCAAATCCTGATTTCCCTCAGTGGGACACGGTGTCAGTTTTCGGTAAATTCTATAATGACAAAGACAAGGCCATCACCAAGGTAACTCTAAATTTCAACAAGTCACGGTTTCGATTTCTGATATACAAAACCTCCCACCATCTTGAACACCACTGAAGAGGAAATATTAGTTCCTTAATAAAACATAATTTTGTCTGGAGGCAGAGCCCGGAGGCCCAACAAAAACAGATGTTGTCTTGTCATGTTAGCAATACCACGCGTGAGGCCGGGATCTATTTCATTCTGTTTTCATAATGAGAGGATTTCTCCCTCTCTGTCCGCTGTCTCTCACTTCAGTTTGTCTTGAAATCGAGCCGCATTCCACACACACTGTCTCCTTAATTTGCCAGCCTGATTTGAGGCCTGTTCTTGAGATGACAATATTAATTAAGGGCTAATTAAAGTTATGCAAACAAAAGCTCATATTCATATTTTCTCTGCAAAGGTAGCCATATTAAACCAGATGAAGGCGAGGGGTGGCCCTGTAGGCAGACAGGAGTTGTAAGCTGTATGTAATTAAATAACATGACACCTCTCAGCCTGCCAGCTCAATGTAGGAAACCCTCCACAACATGAGACACATTCCACCACATACGTTTGTGTGTCTTGGAATCAGTCAGCCCTCAGCCATTGTTAAAGCGTGACCGGGCCACCAGAGTAGGGAGGGAGTAACACAAACGTCCAAACATATGACGTGACTGACAGGAGGGATTCTCCTGCACGCAGTGTGGTGGCTCATCGAGGGCAAAAATGTTATATTTATTTTGACGGGATCTTTTTTCAGTGTGTGTACTGGATTGGCATGTATTGGCTTCTAGACATCCAAATGAATTTACATCAACGAAAAATGTGCCACCACATTGTCTGACTCAGAAGTGTTAAAGTATGCAAGATTGCCGTCAAATCAAAATGGAGGCTGCTTCCTGCTGAATATTACCACTGCCAATAGTTTGGGTTAGTACTAGTATATATGGGGACATCAAACAGTGTTTTCTAATTACAGTTAAAGTACATGTTGCTCACTTTTGGTCACAAACTTTGTGAGATTGAGGAAACTGAATGTTAGTTTGTTGCATTATGCTTTCAGTTATAAATTCATGATGGAGGATTATAGAAAATATAGCATAATTTAATGTTACTTGGAACAAATGGAACTATCTGACTAACTTAACTTGACAATTGCTGCAGGAACAGAATAGAATGACATTTTCTTCTTGGACCTGGCTGACAACAGAGGATCTATGAGATACCTGCGATGGCTGAAATGCAGTGTGTTTCCTTGCTGCACTGCAACATCCTGAGGCTGGGCACCCCAGACTAAACACACCATCGTCTTTTGTTTCAAAAGTGGGCAATGACTCAACATTGAAAGGCTAAAACCATTTCCGAGGAAGCCTGTTTAAGACCCACATGACAGCACTGTGGTCAAACACTGGTTTAAAAAAAAGCTGAAGGAAAACGGTTTGAGGATGCTCTGTCAGAGAATCTGTTTTTGAGACATCTTTCTTGAGGTACAGCATTACATGGACCTGACTGGGTTGTCGTTTTAAGCTATCTTTACAGGCCTGTCTTTGAAGTGATTTGGCTCATGACCCGTCAAAGCTTTTCCGCGTCTCTTTTCCTTTTCCTTTGATGTGCGTCCAGCGGAGACATCTCTCTTTATTTCTCCGGAAGTGATAGGGGAAAGAGGGGGTGGAAACCGCTGACCTTACCAGCAGCAGAGACGGGCTCCATGGCGTTGAAATGCTGTCTGAGTCTGTGCAGGGCTCCACTCTGGAAACACCAAATGTACTAAATAAAGAGACGTTGCAGGCCTCAGGCTGTCCACCCACATACCTCAGTAGGCTTCAGGCTGCACCAATGACCACCATAGTTCAGAGTGATAAGACAGCCAATATCCCTACAGCCTTCCTCAATAAGACTGTTATCATATCAGTATAAACAGACTGGTTCAGATTGTTGCATCCATTCGGTTTCAGTGAATTCACTGAAGTCAGATGTTTTTTTGGTTTTTTTTTAAAAGGCACTGTCCAGAGTCAAAACATGAATTTCATGAAGTACAGTATATATACACTCTGGAGTGTACATTGGCATGATCATGCTGAGTGTGTGTGTTTAAACCAAGTCTGTTGCTGACAGGTAAAGCTTGAATGAACACACTAAGCCTTACCCGGAATAACTGGACCTCTTTTCTGTCCATCGTCCTCAGTGTTTCATCACGGCCAGTACTGCACAGTTCCTGTTATGTTTAATTAGTACATGACTACAAAATCATAACATAAGCAGTATCAGGTTCCTGCTGCCCAAAATGCTCATTTCTAAAACAAACTGCTGCTGGGAAAAGTGAGGTTTTTGAAATGGTGGTGAATGTAACGACGTGATGGTGGCGGTAAGTATGGTGGGCGGTGTTTGGCAGTGGTGCAGCCCTGTGGGTTTGGAGGTCCCCTATGTTTATGCTTTTGTCAGACACTGTGCTGGCCCCCGGGCCAGGCCCCTGGAGGACTCCTCCTGGCTGCTGCTCTCGCTCCTGTCTGCTTGCCGGGGCTGCTCCATAGTAAATAAGCAGCTGTAGGCCTGGACCTGCTCTCTGCATATTCTCACACAACCAACTGTAAATGAGAGGGAAAGCTGCCCCAGCCCCTGCACTTCACACACTTACAGCCTGCCACACTTACTGTGTTACACAATACTGGGTGAAGCCAGCATTGGGCTTACTACAGTCTATAATGTATGTGAATCTTACACACACCAAAGGAGGATCTCCTCCAGTGGTTCGCAATTCATCTACATCTTTGTATTTGCTACATGCTACAGCTAATGTGAATAGTTGGCAGATTTCAAATTTTAAATAATGTGTTTTATGATTTATATCTGTTCTGACCATTAAGTAGCAGTAGAAAACATCTTGCTATTACACAAATAGGTTTGGTCACTATTGGTTACTGCATCAGTTTGGCAATTAAGTGGCAGTAGAGTAGAATTATAAAGCTAGAATATGTATATGCTATGTCTGCATTAAAATGTCTTTAAATGCAGGACATATGCTACATATTTTGTTGAGCTGTGTACTTACATTATCTTAAATGTTTCCATCAATGGCTAAACCTAGAGAAATGTTTAATTTTATTTAAGGTAACTGTGTGTTTCCCATTAACTCCTAGTTGCTATAACTTTTGATCAGAGAGTGAGGAAGGCAGTTTGAAAAAGGTGAGTAAAGTAACATCACCTGGAAGCAAGCACTGAGTAAGGTGCAGACCCCCACCAGGCAACAGACACCATAACTGCCAGATGCAGCCAGCTCCACCAATGTTAATATGACCCCCACATACGTTGTCCTAAGCTGAAACAAGATCTCAAACTGAGGTAGTTGTTGATCACTTGCCAGTTTGAATAATAGGCCAAAGTGTCATCACCTTATCATTTTATCTGATTAGATATTTACGTGTAATTTTGTCATAATTAGCATATGAATTCTTGAGTTGTGGCCAAAAATATGTTAAATGAAGTCAACATAACCCTAGCCTTTCACTACCAAAATCTAGATTTATCCCCGAATCCAAGTGGACATTTGTGCCAAGTTTGAAGACATTCCCCCCAAGTGTTCCTAAGATATCGCCTTAATGATAACTTTACAATAATTACATGATGTCATTTGTGTGGTGATATCAAATGACTGGGACCTATTATAGACAGAAAATGTGGGATTAGAAACTACCAATCAGGAACTAAAACAGCCTCTGAACAGTCGCTGGAAAGGTTTCTTTGGTTTAAAAGGACCAATGTTAAGAGTACTGAAACAAGCCCAATATAGTCAAACATCATACATCTAACCAAGGAATAACAGCATGAGAAAATCTTGCCTTCAGGACCCATTTACACTTCACTGCAGAATAAATTGTGGTTTTAACACTTTTCTTAAAGAGATCATTAAGTTACAGAAATTTCATTTGTCAAAAAGCATATTTTTGACGCCGTAGGTACACTTGCTCAGTCTTCAGATCCATACTCCCCTGGACCCTGTCCGAGAAAGCTAGCTGGAGGGTACTTCCACGCATCAGAGAAGTATCAAAACTTTGACATCAGCAGAGGAGCCTCAGTCACAGCGCTGAGTCTGGCCTTTTTCTGACAGATATAAACACACAGATTATAAGTCAGTTTCTCACACTCTGGGGTTCATTTTCAGCGAATGCCTACAGTTGGCTGAAACCACAAAGCGGTCATATAATGCACATAGAGCGTAAAAGCCAGTCAAATGGGCCTCGAAGGCACCTTGGGTACAATTCTCTTTCAGCCAAAGCTGAGAAAGCTCCCGCACTCCCTGGCAATCAGGATGACTGTGGGGCTAACCTGGTCTTACAAGAGGCCCTGATGACAGCTCTTCAGCCACGCACACTAAATTTAGTACGGCCATACTTCTCAAGCTTATGTATCAACACTTCAACTAGATTTTCTTATGATTAAGTTTAATATAAATATTGTCATGATCAAGTTAAAAATGAAGAGAACTCTTGAAAATAGTTATTTAATTGTCACTGTCATCGATGGCTGTCATTGCTGTGTAAATAAAGCCCCTTTTAGCCCTGACAAAAAAAAAAAAAAAAACACTAACACCATCTATCATCTATCATATTTTACAGGATTTTCCAAAAAAAAAGCACAACACAACACACTGTAGAAGTAAGAAGCAAGAGTAGAAATAGACATTTAATGTATGTAAGTTTGGAGAAAAAGACTACTCTGAAGTACCTTCTAAAAACTACCCACTCACATTCATGTACACACATTCTCTGGCATGCTGTGTGAATATGAAATGCAAAGCAAACTTTGGGCTTGGTAAGCATCATTAAAACATTGCTGCTTGCTATTGCATGAATCAAATGCCCCCCAGCAGCCTCAATTATTACATAACATGCTAATTCTGTCTGCTCCTCCGTTAATGGGTCCCTCGTATTTTAAATGTTTTCATGGTAGATGACAACAACAATAATCCTGTATCTCTGTGTGTTTGTGTCTGCAAATTTGACCCGACAGTGCAGACATACTCTATCATGCCAGATGTCTTGGGGTTAGCCCACGCAGCCTCCACTGGGGCTCAGGGGAGAGGCCAGACATGGCTGTGTGACGGCCAGAAGAAAGACACTTGTGAAGCTCTAAATCTGCTATTTCTTCCATGAACACCTTTCTACAACCCCAGTTCCAAAAAAGTTGGTGTGTAATGGGTACTACATAGGCTTGGAAACGCTTTGGTAAACAGTTGTTGCTGAACACAGTTTGTCGCCACAAAGACACCTGAGGTCATCTGATAGGGACTGACACAAAATGGAAAAGTGTGCTGTGATCTGACATCAGATTGTTTTTGGAAATTATGGACGTCCAGGCTAAAGAGGAAAAGCCTAATTGTTACCGGTGCTAAATTCAAAACCCATCATCTGTGATGGTATGGGGGTATGTGGGGGGTATGTGGGTGCCCATGGAAATCTGTCACTTCTGTGAAGGCCCTGTTAGGGTTAGGTTGTGTGCTGAAAGGCACACACAGGTTTTGGAGAAACATATGCTGCCATCCAGATGACGTCTTTTTCAAAGACAACCATGCTTATTTCAGCCAGACAATGCCAAGACACATTCTCCATGTGTTACAACAACAACAGTGTGGCTTTGTAGTTAAGAAATTCAGGTACTGGACAGGCCTGCCTGCAGTCCAGATCTGTCTCATGATCTGCATTATGATGATACACAAGATACAACAGTGAAGTCAGTGATAAACATGATCCTGACTTTTTTGGAACATGTTGCTGGAATCAAATTCAGAATTAGTGTATACTTCCAAAAAAAAAAAAAAATTAATTAATCAGTCTGAAGATTAAATGCCTTGCGTTTGTAGTGGATTCAACTGAATATAGGACAAAGCGATTTTGTATTGTTTTTATTCATATTTTACAAAATGTCCCAACTTTCTGTGGACTTGGAGACCTAAGGGGATCCAAATTTTGGTGTAAATACATCCTTCACATCAGCTGATTTCTTTCAGAATACTTGGTTGGCTTGAAGGCACTATTATGCAATGGAAAATAACTTGTCATTAGTGACCTTTACCACTTTGTCCATGATTAAAACCACTTATCCTATATTAGTCCTTTGTGAATCAAAGGTAATTTTTCCCTCCAATTAAACTCAGAATGTGGGTGTTGCAACACAACATCTGGTGCTGCTGGGGATCAGCTGGGAGATGTATGATTGTATGAGTGTGTGTGAGTCCAGCATGCATGTGTGTGAGTGTTTGTGTGCACATGCTTTGCAGCCTGTGAGTATTTACATGTGTACACTGGAGGAAGCAGGGCCTCCAGGAATTTGATACACCATCCCACTCAGGAAGAGAGTCCGAGTCACACACCAGATAACACCCCAGTAGAGCCGGGCGCTGATGTTTGGTTAAAGCTGCATGCATTATGCATGCCCTCTCACTGTAAAAGTACACATGTGTCAAAAGCCTCCCATCATCATCACTCCACTCGACAGAGCCGCTTCCATCGTACAGAGGTCCCTCAAGGAGACCAGAGCTCAATATTGGAGGGGAAATCAGTTGTGACACTAATGAGGCCCAAGAAAAATGCTCTGAGATCCAGTCAGATTCTCCTTATTCATAAAATTCTGTGGGCTGGGTTGATTTTTGGATTGATTTCATCTGTCAAACAACCTATTCAAGTCATTTTCAGAGAATGTCTTGTTCTCAAAACCTACAATACATTGTCAAGACAACAATCATTCATTTAGAATCAATTTAACAATCACAGTTATAAGACATCCTCTGCAACTGACTTTAATGGCCTGAAGCTTTGTTTTACGTTTTAGGTTATGTTGTCTTTTTTTAAGCACTTTATGTGTTCCTGTGTCATGCGTGTTGCGTTTTATGGGCACATTTATGTGCACTGCTGCTATATGTATAGTATTGCGGTTTCTGTTTTAACGTATCTCATGTCTCAGTAGCTGTCATAACTGTTTTAATGTCTTTTATGTGTCTTTGTGGCTGTCATTACACATCCCAAGAGATTACAGCTGAAAATTAACCATGATGGCTAAACTGGCACATTTACAGAAATGTTTACTAATGTACACCGTCAAAGTAACTTTAACTTAACTTAAAATAAATAAAAATAATGCCCTCAATGCATTCTTGAGATATGACATTCACAAGAAGGGGACTGACTTGAAAACATAATTGCCAATGTGGGGCCATAAAAAAAAAAAATAAAATAAAAGGTTTTTCAGTCGTTCTGATTCACAGAGGTCCTTCAGCATACTGTCAGGAAAAAGTGCAGAAAAAAATTAGGCTGATCGGTCCACTAGTACTCGAGATTAGCTGCAGACAAGCTTCAGGTCCATCAGTTACATACACACATGCACAAACAAGCAATAACATGATCCCCTCCAGGCTAATAAATAAAAATAATAATAATATAAATAATAATATGCTCAATCCTCTCTGTTGCATGCTGTAACCTCTCATCAGGCCCAATGAGACAGATCTCGCTCTCTTCCCTCCCATCACTGCTCACTTCCTCCTGGGGTCAGTTGGTTATAAATTCTCTGCTTGTTTTAGTAAACAGCCATCTTTGCATCGCCCTCACAAGATTTTAACTTTAATGTTGTTTGGTGCACAACATTTACCACTTCTCTCTTCCTCGTGTAGGTTCCAGTGTGAATCCAGAAGAGCTGGAGCGAGAAGCGCCTCACCAGCAGGCCGTCGCCTTTGACCTGCAAATAGCAGGAAGAGGAGGAAGAAGCCGAGGATTGACCCTCAGGGGGCCATTCCCAGACAGAGAATCTAGAGCGCTGAAGGAACATGTGTGGTTTTGATATCCGCTGTGCTGCTGAACAGGAAACAGAGGTGAATGGCATGGGGAATCATCTGTTGATCATCTGGGATATTTCGCCCAGAAGGGCGTCACCTGTACCCTGTAGAAAATCCTGAGAGAACAGTTTTACAGCGTGTGAACAAAAAAAAAAAAACATTTAAAATGCTAGATGGACTATGGTTGTTTTTGTTTGTTTTTTGCTGTAGAGGACACTGTCAACATGATCCTAACCTGTAATTTGACCAACAGAATGAATCCATAATAAAGAGAATAAGAGGTCATGCACATTTAGAATATAAATATGAAAAAAAGTACAAATAAATATGTTCTTGAAATGAGAGAGAGGCTAATTGTCCCATTCATTATCTCTACCAGACGTAAGCCTGGAGGGGATCATGCAATCACTTGTAAGCTTGTCCGCAGCTAATCTTGCATACCACTGGACCAGTTTTCCTAAATTTTTTTTTTGTGCACATTTGTGACTGTCAGCTTAGGAACCTCTGTGATTCACAATTTTTGAATAACCTTGAAAAACCTTTTATAAGGCTCCACACCGGTATCAGTCACAGCCAGAAGCATTATGTTTTTGGGCCATCCCAAAAACAAGGCCATCCCAGTCTTGTGAACATGATATCTCAAGAACTCCTTGAGGGAATTTCTTCAAACTTGGTACAAATGTCCACTTGGCCTCAAGGATGAACAGATTAGATTCTGGTGGTCCAAGTTCACTGTGACCTCACAAAATGTTTGGCTATAACTCAAGAATTCATATGCTGACGAAACACACTACTAAGCTGGCAGGTAAACTGAGGGAATTTAGGAGAGTCAAACTGAATGAAAAAAGGAAAAATGCAATCTAGAGTTATAACATTGCATAGTTTTTTCCTCTACTTTTGTATATGAATATTTTGTATACGTTTCTTTTCCAGTTGTGAAAACCAATAAAGAGGAGGGAAAAAGGAGCTTTTTACACGTTTAAATTCCTAACGTTACAGGTCAGACATGGGAAATGTAAATGCCCGACCCATTGGCATTTAACTTTTTTCCAAATCTGCCTCTTTATAAAAACGTAATTAAATAGGCCTGGTGTATCGTACGATTTTGTTTGCCCACTATACTTAAATCCACCATACAAACTGAAACATCAAAATCATGAGTAGAGCTACTGAAAAAAAGCCAAATCAGGTTTATTTCAGTATAAGAAAAAATGATGGATGAGCTGCAAATCCTTTGAATATTCAGATTTTTATATGCTAGATGTGAAGCCATGTCTTGGTGTGAGGTTGATCCTATTTTAGGAGCAGGCTGGGAGGCTCGGGGGCTGCAGCAGACACTGTGGCGCTGCAAGTCCCGGGCAATGTTAGGCTGGCTGTGATGCTCGAGGGGTTTTACACCTGAATGTGAGAGGGCCTGGGGACGTCAGAACCTTGTATGCCAGAAGACCCCCTACAGCGCCATTCCCAGCTTCAGCTGTGCCTGCCTCCAGAACGCCTGTCAAAACAGGGATTTCTTTTGGTGAAGGGGCTTTAAGTGAGTCCTGACTCTGACAGTGATGAATGGCCTTGTCCATTGAATATGAATTTGTGTCCACAAAAATTACAAACCAAGATAACTTTATTTGTACAACGGAGCTGACGATAAATACAAATTCAAATTCAACATCTGATGAACAGGCAGAAACTGTAAGTTCTCTGTATTTAGTAAAGAAATTCTTGCATATAACCACTTCAGGTTTCCCTTCAGTTTTTATCTGAGGATGCCTTAGGAATAAATGAGTTGCATAAAATCACCCTAAGGATTCCCTTAGGATGTTGTAAGGAAAACCCTTTAATCTTTAACTGTTTGCCTGTTGCCAGCTCATCGCAGGGCTGACACATGGAGACAAACAACCACTCACGCTCACATTCACATCTACAGGCAGTTAGAGTTCAATTAACCTATGATACTGCATGTTTTTGGACTGTGGGAGGACGCCAGAGTACTCGGGGAGAACCTACACTGACACAAGGAGAACTCCGCACAGAAAGGATACGAACTCAGGACCTTCTTGCTGTGAGGTGACAGTGCTAACCACTGCAGCACCATGCCACCCGCACATTTTTCAGGATAGAGAAAACCCATTGGACACTATGAGCGATGTGCAACTTGTTAGAGAGTATAGATCTGACGTAGCACTAGCAACTTTTTAGCAAGCTAGCTAAACTATAGCATAACTCTGTCTCGTGTGTCAACATTAAACTGACAGATTTTTGTTGTTTCAGATCTCCTTTCTTGCTGTTATTGTAATATTTTATATATTTCTTCATGACTTCATCTTCAGTTTGTTTCACAGCAGTGTATTTGTTATGGTTGGGTTAAATTAACTTTGCATTATGTGCTTGTGCTTTCCATATTTTTCACGAAGAACAAAATTCTCATCTTTTCGTTTTTCTTGTCCATTTTGAGAATCTAGCTAACGCAGGCTAACTAAATTAGTCAGCTAAGCTGATCCTGGGAGGAATAAAAGAGAAACAGTGTGCTTCTCTGGGATATAATAGTCTGTTTGCTTTCAGTAGCCTTAAGAGTGATTAGCCTTCTCTTCGATAACAAAAGTAAACCTGTCACCCCCAACAGAATCGTGCTACAGTCATGAAACAAGATCTGCTGAGCCGATGGGCTGTGAACAGCGGCTTCATTGATTTTTTGGGGGAGGTGGTTGATATTGTCACATTTAGAACAGCACATCATATCTGTTCTCAAGTTCAGTCATGTGCGCCAAAGCAAACAAATTGAGTGCGTGTGGGGGTGAGTGGATATGGTTGGGTTTGCAGGGGTGGGGGTAATGTTGTAGGCTGTGACACATGCAGATCTTGTCAGGATCAGGAGGAGCATGTTGGGTTGATGACAAGGCAGAGGGGGTCAGAAAAACCTGATCCCCTTCCTCAGGGAGGACCCGTGTACTGTGGCTTCCTGTTTAGAGGGACAAAGCCACGGTGTACCTCAAGACGCTGTATCACCTCCACCATACCACGTCAAGCCACATCACCTCCCACTCTACCCCACGCATCCCCACCTCCAATCGCGCTTTGATTTCCAGCCAAGGCAAACAGCAAACGTGCTGGCAGCCGCAGTCCTCCGTTCCCATGGCGACAGCGCACAAGGGCACAGCGTCGGCCTTGATGATTTGGATCTGCAGGGACGGACAAAGAGGCCAATTCAGAGGCAGCCGAGAGATCTGGATGCAGGCAGAGCTTTCTGCTGGACACTGGGCCTGAATACACGAGAAAAAACATCGGCGGCGTGCAAGACTTATCGCATCCAATCAACCGAGTGATATTAACACATCCTGTCACTTGGAGGAGACTTGCTGAACAAAGAAAGCGCTTGTCAGGGTTGGATGGGACCAGTAATAGGGGTGTAATGGGGAAGGATACAACTCCAGCAAGTGTAATTAACTGGGTGTACTGTTGAGAGAGTCATGCTGTGTCTGGTCTAAAAATACAGTGCGAGTGTCACGGTAAAGAGGGTAAGAAATTACAGGATGCAATCTTTTAGTAGGTTTCAATTTATAGACAAAATAATCCCAACTTAAAGGTCCACCTATTAGTTGTTTTTAGAGGGTGCAACCACATACCAAGGTTAGTTGTTTTAACACTGGTATTCAGTGGTCATTTTCTGTCAAGCGGTGTCAAAAAAAGCTCAGTGTGATTCAAAGTTTTGAAACAAAGTTGTGTAACAATTAAACATGAAAAAAACAAACGAGTAATTTGATTCCTGATCCTCATTAGGTATAGCTTAGCTTATCTTTGATTTGTTTGTTTGTTAGATTTTCTGACCTCTGTAACTGTCACACAAGGAAAGAGATGGGGTTTTTTTTCCTTAATAGGTGGTCCACCAAATTACAGTAATTACAAACTATTAATAAGGATTTGACATGGTGTCCTCTATATATTTGAATTAGGCTACTGCTGTAGGGGAGATGCACCAGTGTGAGACCTTATTTGTAATATTTCAATATAATACTATTAAAAGTAGTATTAATAATATTATTAGTAAATACAAATGGTGAAAGTTAAAAAGAAACTTCATTGGGGGCAGCCCTTTGGATGGACGGCATTAGCATTCACCTATATGCCACAGACCAGGTCTAAGATTTTTGAGTATGTTCATTTTCAGTTTACACAGTCAATACAGCATGAATCTTTCTGTGAAAAAAATTCCACGAAACATCACTCAGGTTTGCATTTTTCCCCAAATTCCTTATTACCTGTTAGCTGAAGTCCGAAGTTGGTCTAAGTCTGTTAAAGTTCTCAGGAGTAATTTATTTCTTGAGTGTCATTTTAGAAAAATTGAGGCAGAAACCAGCAGACTATAATAGCTGAAGTGCTCCTGTGACATCAACCTTCTTTTGCAATTAAGCACAGCTCAAAGCACTTTCTATTAACGCCTGGGGAGAAAGAGCTGAGCTATGTGATCTGTAACTCAGACAATTTGTGCCAAATAAAACCTGAATAAATCAGAGCCATATTTCAGTGTTGCCTCACTGAGATGTAAATCTGGGGCTCAGAACGGCTCTGTGGCCTCGCCCTGGGACTGGAGGTAGTGTGTTATTGTTGATTAAAATGGATTAAGGGTGAGATTACAGTCTGTCTCCTCCCAAAGTCCGCTCTAAACTAGCCCAGCGCCAGCAGTCCAGGTCACTCTGAAGAGAAATAGACTCAGTGAGAGAGGCTCTTTCAAACGTCTGTCTGGCTGAGTGTGGTTTCAGTGACACAGTGGCTTTTTCTTTTTTATTGGACCACAGAAGGGAGAGGGGTTGATTGAGAGAGGTGGAGGAGGAATGAAAAGAGGGTGAGGGTCTGCGTGAGACAGAAAAGTAGAGAGATATATGACACCCACACAGAGGGAGCGACGGCTATCATCATGTGCCTGGGAACTCTACAGGCTGACCGGTCTTGTCTGCCGACGGGCAGCAAGTTTGTGGACTGTGGCTGCTGTGGCCTGTCCTCACAGACCTGGAAAGATTGGTTTCACATCTCTGCTGGAACACAAGTTCAGGCATATGTAGCTGACAACTGTGACACTGATGGAGGAGCTGTGAAAGAACTAGTCTTAAAGCTCCACGATATTCATTCATGAAAAGATGCATGAATTAATCAGTATCATGGGGGTGGGTGTGCTTGAACATGATTATTAGCACAACAGTGGTGGACTCAAGCCGTCTGAGGGGGAGAAGCAAAAAAAAAATAAGGGAATCAGCTATATGCAATGTATACAAAGCACTGAAAGTTGTGTTGCACTTTTTCATGCTTCGTCCACTGGAAGGGCACCATGGAGGGCATTTTATCATGATGACTCCACTAGATGGGCACTTTATCATGTTTTGTCTACTGAAAGGGCACCCTAGAGGGCACGTTATCAAATTGTTTTGGATATTGGGCAACTCTGGAGGGTATTTATTGTATTTTATCAACCATTGGGGGAATCAAAAAGGGCACTTTTGCGCCATTTTTTGAACACGGGGGCAATCAGCCCGTGCTATCCCCCCTGAGTCTGCCAGTGAGTGTCTGCACTGAGGTCTGTAAGCATCACTTAAGTGCTAATAATAATGGTAGCACTCACCCTCAAGTGTAATATTGCAATTATACAAAGGTTACCAACAAAATTAAAGATAGAATTGTAATGCATTTGTATTGTGGGGCAATTTGCTCTTAAAATAAAAAAAAGTTTTGCTAGTGTTATCTCCATTTGCCTGGAAAGACATGGGGTCTGACTAATAACTAGAAAACTATCATGTCAGTAGAAGCCTAGTTTTCTACTCAAGCAAGCAGACCGACCCTCAGTAACGAGGGTAACGATGTGTAGCCCCTGCTGTGTCAGCCAGCTAACTTGAGCTAACATTTATGTCGCACAGTCTTGTTGTAACTAAGATATCCACTGAAAAAAATTTATATTGACAGATTTTGCAGATTGACAGATGGAGATGATGGAGGATGCTGATCAGAGTTTCTGTGTAATCCAAACATTTCCAAAAAGTCCAAAGATCAAAAATGCATTGATTTTTTTCCCCAAAACTCACAACGATTTTAATCTTATGAAATATTCTGCTGTAACCCATACCTGTTACCGTTTAGCCTTTCAAAAGCAACACGTTCACTGCAGTCACAAAACTGTTTTCTCTTCAGATAGCACAAGAGAGGCTGTGTCATTTAAATTGCTGCAAGAAATAGCCAAAGAAAATCCCATAGGCCTGCTGCGATTTGTGATTTATTTTCATTAATAAAAACTTTTCAGTATCATTTCCCCACCTGGGCAGAATAGTATTTTGAGTGATGAGCAAAGTGTGCTGTCATGAGCACATTCTACATGTCCAGCTGACCAATCAGATTGCTTGGTCAGAACTATTGTTTAGCTGGCAGTGGCTGAGGCTACCAGAAATGAGTGTTGCAGGTGTTTAGTCAGACATGAAAGTACTGGACACACAGATATTTTGACCTGACGGTGGCGCTAGATGAAAAGTCAGAGGATCACCAGTCTTTAAGGATTAATTGTCTGAGAACCGTGAATTTCAAAAGAAATTTCATGGCATTCCATTCAGTAGCTGTTGAAAAGTTCTCACCAACCATCGTTATTTAAAGCTGCACACTGGCAATCCACCAAATGCTACACTGATGGATGAATTATGTTGTTCTAATCCCACTCTTAAGCTCTGTGCATCTTAAAGACATAGTCAGATCATTGTTGCTCATGTCTTGGTATGTAGGTATGATGCAGTTTCAACAACTCCACCCTGAGACTGCGATTAAAGGTTTTGTAGTACAAACAAACTGAACTAAAATGCGGCATACAATTCATTCCGTCAGTTACTTATTGTATTTATAAGACAGTTTTATCCAAGTGCTGAGAAACGCCTGATGCTACTCTTCCTTGATGGTCACATAGTTATTAACAACCACTCTCTTTTGTTTATTTTGGATGTATCACAGTGACATCCTTCTTCCCATCACTGCCCCATTGATGTCTTTCAGTATACCAGTATACTGAATACTTACTGTGAGCAATGACAGTGAAGTTGAATCTAATTGAATTAAATGACACCCAAAAGTCCCAGGACAAGAAAAACAACAAAATCTTGCTTTTGTCTTCAATGGGACAAATGGCTTTGCAGTAGTCACAGGTATATATCAGCTAAAGCTCTGATTGGAAACATGCTTTCATTGCATCTTTTCAGCAGAGGCAATAAAGACTTGTCACCTCCTTTAATAAATTCAGCGATTATTTTGACCCTTGACTCTGTCCAGCACAGCACCCGAGTTTGCACCCGTTTGAAGGGGTGTATTTGCCTGATGAAGCGCTTCTTCCTTCAAACCTGTTTCATGTTTAAAATAGAGTAGATACCTGAAAGTAACAGTGATGAGAGAAACCAAACTTCAAACCACAGAGATTCTGCTAGAAGCTGTAAAAGAGACCCGAACATACAGAGACAACACAAAGTGTGTTTCTCACCGTCACCCACTGACAAAATATTCCCCTGCCTCTATAATTTTGGCCTTTACTTGGTAGTTCTGGTTCACATATTGATTTTAAATGGGGATGACATATGTGATGTCATTTTAGTTTACAGTACAATTATATTGTGCAGTTCTACCCTTTGATAAAGTATAATAAGGGTCTAATAAATGGTCTTACACTGTCTAATAAAGAAGATACACACTAGACTTTTGTTAAATTTGATATCAAGTACAGCTTGTTAGTCTTATTATTGTACTATAAAATAAAGTGCAACCAGAATTACCTGCAGCTCTCACACACATCACTTCTGTAGCTGCTACAAAATAGATTCTGCATAGTAAATACTGAAAAAGAATTTATTTCCATGACTGCTTTTTGAGTCTTCTGTGTCTTGAATGTCTCAGTGTATTTTAAAAGGTAATGTCATGAGATTTAAGGTCCAATTAAGATAACAGACACAAGGTCATAAAAAAGACACTCTGCAATTGGCTTGATTACCCCTGGCTTAGCTAGAAAAATCTTGAGGGGACGGCTGAAGTGTGTATAATAACTAGAGTGGTTTTGTTGTCATAAGGCAGTATTTATTTCTGTTTTTAATTAAGGAAAATGATTCCCATCTGTTAAAAGGTTATTGTTGTGCTCGTTATAAAAGGCTTCAGCAGAACAGTTGATTAATTGAGCATGTCTTCGGTGCCGCACTCGAGCCTGAGCTGACCAACCAATTATCATAATCCAGGGCTGTTTATTTTCTCTCCACTGCCAGTCACGATGAGTCGGCTGAGCCGGTGGTTTTACACCGCGAGGCCTGGTGACAGTGGATGCTCAGTAGCCTGTGAGACGGAGGCAGGAGGCAGGACAAGGTCTGTTCAGTCTGTCAGTCATCTAAAATGCAGTAATAACCGAAAGTTGATCTGTCGAGGTTTGGCTGAGCAAGCTGCACAACACTGACATGGATGAGGAAAACGCTGACATATTCAGATCATATTAATTCTGAGCTAATTTATTGTATGAGCTTGTTTGTTATTATCAGGCTCATTTTGTGGACTGAGGCCACCCGGAGAGAGGACTTCATGAGTTTTCACTGTTGATTTTATGCTTTTACTAATGAAGAGGAAGAGTAGAGCTGCTGTTGACCGTCAGGCTTGGAAAGTAACAGATTACATATAATGGAATTACACAATTAAGGTACATAAAAAGGTAAATTCACTTGTGCAACTTCACTCATGTGATCAGAAAAACTGGGGGTGCCTCATCTAATTTTTATCACAATACAGAGCAGGTTAGACTGATGTGCACCTCCATGAAACATACATTATTCGTCTCCAACATAGCCACAACAGGGTAGCCTATAAAAAGTGCTTTAGTCACTCTAAGTCCATTCCTAAAATAGAACCGATAACAACCATTAGCAAGACTAGAATCTACACAACATTCCCCAAAATGACATTTATGAACTTTACTGACAGCCTACCTGTGCAAGTTTAAAGGGAAAGACTATTCGATTCGACTATTTCATCAGACTCAAAAGTCTCTCTAAGTTCCCTCTCAACTGGCTATTTATATCCAAGCATTATTTGCAGGCAATACATTGATTACTACACTGCTACTCTCCTTTGTAGCTCACTGGGGTTAAAGCTACTTGTGTGTGTATCAACTCGTATGAATTTGATCGTAACCAGACATTGTTTTTTCTGACAAAACAAAGTTTGAATCTTTTAATCTTTTAAAACTAACAATTATTATAATTAGTAATTATGAGTTTCAGTAAAGCTATAACCAAACATGTTTGACACATGGATTAGGTTATGTACTACATTTCATAACAGGCAATTGTATCGGAATACATTTTCAAAATAACCCTCCCAACCCTGCCGTTAGCTCTTGAAAACACTGGAGATGTTCAATCGGCAAAAATAGTAACATCTAGTACTTTTATTGGCCAAAACGCCAAAAAAAGTCTGGTTTCAAGAAGGCTCTTTATTTCATGTCATTTTGTAAGACACCATGTTTAGATGAGACATGTGCAGCCTCCCTTTCCAAACAAGTCAGCTTAGTCACATTTAGTGACCAATGTAGCTGCGGCATGTCGACAAATGTCTAGTGCATTAATCAAAATTTGCCCACAATTGTTTTATTTTCCAAGAAAATGAAGTATTTACTGTATGTCTTCGGTTTTAATTTTTGGCAAGAGAGAGTAAATGTCAGAGTTAATAAGAGGTTATCGGGAAGGAAAAAGTAATTAAACTCCCTCCCCTCAGAATGAGTCCTTTTATAGTACATGCTGGCGGATAATTCTCCTTTTTCCTCTGTCTAGACTTGCAGGGCAGGACTGCAGCTGACATACTGGACAAAAGGGCCATACAGGTCTCAAGAGAACTGTGAAGACCAGTCTGACATTATAGACTTCTCTGACCTGGATTATATGCTATAAGTGAAAGAAACTGTTTACCATGTTTGCTTGTCAGTTTAGAGGGAACAGAGTGGTTTGAAAAGGTTTTAAAGGGATAGTTTGGGGTTTTTTGCAGTGGGGTTGTATGAGGTTCATGGTGGTCGGCGCAGATGCTGTTTAGAGAAGCAGCAGGAGTATTGGTTGGTGGTGCACAGAGACATCATTACAGTATCTCTGTATCTCTTCAGCCAACAACATTATCTGTCTCTGTACTCGAATAGAAGACCATGGTATATATCAAAAGTTACATTAAATTGGGAAAATTACAACAGACCAACAGAGGCCACACAAGAGTCCAGAATGCTATGATCTGCAGTAGTGGAGCTCCGTCATCCCAAACTTGCCCTGGTAGTCTGGCTACTGTGCAAGTAGCCAACATGCGTTTACCAGTGGCCAGTGAGGAAATTAAATTTCCTCTCCCACTCTACATGTTTGATAATGGCCTCTTCCAGAAACCTGCTCCCTCCTGACCTTTACTTCCACCTGTTTTAGTCATGGTCTGCCTCATGTCACTCACCTCGTAACATTGACAACACCGCTCTACAGAGCGTTAATTGCTACATTCACTACTCAGTGTCCTGGCTAATAAACCTGGACGGCTGGCGACATGCATCATGCCCTGGCATTAGACCACTGGTACAACTAGTATCTCTGTGTTTAAGTTAACAACAGCAGATGTGGTCAGTTTCCCAGCACCTATTTACTAAACACCTCTTTTCTATTGAAAAAAAAAACAGATTTCCAGGTTAGTGCAGCAGAATCAGTTACTAACTGCTAACCGCTTGTAAAAATTTTCACAGGAGAAAACACAATATATTGTTTGTTTCCTTTTGCTTGGGAAAAACTTGGTGGGAAATTGTAGCTGTGACGTCTGAAAGCAGCAATTGTGCCAAAGTCAGAAGAATTTTACCAGTCAAGTTGCAGTTTACATCCATGTCCGTCCAGACTCATATAATGCATGTGGTGAAGACTTCATGGTATTAGATGTAATTTTTGGCAAGATTTAAGTTATCATTATATTGACTGTCAAGTTCTGCTTTAAGTCCCTGTGCAAATTCCTAACTTAAAAGGATGAAGATCCCAATTCAGAATTCACTGGCTTTCACTCAATGATGTTTTTTTTTCCTTTTCTTCCTTCTTTTATTTGAACATAATTCAGTCCATTTGGATCACATAGTTAGATCAGTTAGTGCCTAGCTCAGTTAGTTTATTTATATTCTATCATATCATGATACAATATTTATCATATTTATATTAATCAAATTAAATCATGATGTTTTAAGTTATGCAGGCATGTGCAGTGATTTTAAATTATGCAAAGTATTTTAAAATTTTAAATACATTTTTTTTTTTACTATGAAATGTTTTTTAAACACCCAATCATGAATTGAAAAATTACAATCCTAACACAATTATCATTTTGCAATAAAAGTGAAGCCCTAACACCCATTTCTTTCACAAGCAGCATATTATTAATCTTCAAACATTTGACACGGTAGGTAAATTAGCCACATGCTCTCCAAGGGTTAACGCACTAGCCACGTGTTGCCGAGCAACCGAGCCCGTGGCTAAGCTAGCGGTAGCAAACAACAATGGCTCTGACTAAGTCTGGCACAGTCTAGGCTTCTGGCCCTGCCGTCTTACCGGCTGCCTCTCTGTTGTTGTTGACATCTTCAGTTGCACAGGACCAGTGTAAGTTTCAACAGGCCACAGCAGCTCCTCACTCAAGTGGCGTCTTCACCAGCCATGTACCTTTCCCTTCCGCTACGTAGCTGTGCGCCACTTTTATGGGTCCGACTGCGCACGGGGCGATCGTCCAGTTGTTCCTCCTTGGATATTTATTTGCCGTGCATTTGGAGATGGACTCTTGCAGTTTATTTTCCTCCATTGTTTGACAGTTCAGTTGTTTAATTGATGTTGCTTGTGATTTGACTTGACATTGACATACAGAAACAAGCTGTCTTCACCTGGACATAAGCACTATGAAGCACTACATTAACATGATGTCACAGTGAAGTGACTTTAGACATTTTGGATATAAAATGTGATCACCTCATCATTTTATCCTATCAGATATGTGTTGGCAATTTTCAAGCATTTCTTCATTGAGTCCAAGTGGATGTTTGTACCAAATTTGAAATTCCACCAGAGGGTTCTTGAGACAACCTGGACACATAATGAAAATACAGTATATAACAGCATATAGGAAATAATTAAATGGTCAGACTTTCTTATTTGTGTAAAAAAAGAAAAATCTTGTAATTGCAAAATTGAAAGTTGCTGATGAAACCATAATGATATTGCATTTGTGCATGAATAATCAACTAAATTAAAAAAAAAAAAAATCCAACCTGTCCTCCTACAGGTTAAGAGGTTGGCCTGTTGTGTAAATCGAAAGTTCAGTCATCCATGCCTGAGGCAAGAGGCTGTGACGCCTTATATTCTCCTCTAACAAAGGAATGTAGGCTGCTGAAAGCATCATTAATTGTCAAATCACACAGAGACCCTAAACATCGGTGGCCTGCAAGGGCATCTCATGAGAAAAAATGGGGTGGGTGGGTGTGTAAAGAGTGCATGTTAAAGTCAAATATTTTTTAATATATTCAAATGTTACCTTTGAAAATGTTTTTTGGGTCAGTGGGGGATTCACATATTCAAATAGCTGTAACAGCATATCAGCAGTTTGTTTTTTACAGTATATAATAAACACAGGAACTGTCTGAGATATAATGTTACAAGTTTAAATATCTCTTAAGGCGCCACTTTCAGCAGCTCATAAATTTCGTACACTATACTTTCTCTGCCAAGAGACTTTTGCTATTTTTCTTATCTTGTACAGTATCAGACTGTGAAAGTGGAGCAATAACATCCTTGAGTGTGCTTTGCCAGGGCAGCAGCAGTCGTCTGTGGAGGAAATTAAAGTGAAATACATCTCCCTGCCTGGCTCTTGCACTTCACACACCCATAAAGCACTTCTCTGCGATTGTCATCTTTACAGCCTACACATCGTTTAAGGAGATTTTTCATGTGGCCAAGTAAATCAGTGTTGAAATATTTGAGATCTGCCTATAGCACCAGCAATCAAATGCAGAAGGCATTGCTGGCTGTAGGAAAAAAAAGTAAAGGAAGAAAAGTGGGGCTTGGTATTTGTTCAACAGTCAGCAATCCACATTAATACCAGAAAAAGTGATCAACAGGGGTCCGTGAGTGGATTGTAGGGGTTCCCAACAAAAGGAGGAATAGAATAGTTAAAGTTTTATAATTTTTTATGTCAGTTGGTGGTATTTTGGAGTGGTTAAAACTGGTTAAATTGTGCAATAAATAACCCAAAACCCAAAAACTGCTGCAACATTCATGAGACATGAAAAAGCATCATGAAAATTTCATCATATACTTCACTCACAATGTTCTAATTCCTGTATATATTCTTATAACTGTCCATGGTCTTCATATATCTATGAAGTGTATTTCTTAGCTGACCTACGTATACAAAGCAACCGGAGCTGAAAAGTTTTAATAACAAGAGTGAATTTTTAGTAAGAAGTCTTTAGTGTTTGTGTCTGAAGCTTAGGTTGCTAAGGACTACTCTGCGCTAACACTGAAAGGACCTTTTCATGCATGACAGAATGAATCTGATGCACAATTTGGTGAAAGCTGCTGACAGAAAATCAGCTAGGAAAATATTTGGACGGTCATACGCTCCCCCAAACACATCACATGTTAAAAATACATGAAGTTCCTGCACATGCGTGCGGGATGCAGGGGCCAGGGCGCCTGGCCACCCTCTAGTCTCACTCCACCCACCCCACACACGCTCTGTAAATATCCCATCATCCCCAGGTGGTGGAGACGTTAGTCAAAGCCAGAAAACTGCCAGTATGACAGACACATATCTTACACTTCGACCCCCTCCACCTCCTTCAGCAGACCCCCATCCTCAGTCCTCAGACTCCTCAGCTGCTAGAGATACATGAGAGGAGAATTAAAGGGAAGTTCTGGTATATTTCAATCTGTCGTATTTCCTATAAAAGTGACTCTGTTGTGACTGTATGGCTGGGTTACTTTTAAACCTGATTAAATCATGGTTTAACTTTAAATTGTGTCATACCAAACTTTTAAACTAGCTTAGAAATAAAAAAGATCAAATTTATACCTCTCTTTAAACCTCAGTTTAATTGTTAGTCTAAACCTTGATTTACTTTTCTGTCACAGTTGGAACCAAAACTGTAAAATCCAATTTAGAATGTATTCCAGTATTACTAATTATTGAGGAACTTTAATATTTTTAAGGGAATTTCAACAAAAGAGCTGAACCCAATTAGGCAAAATGACTAAACCCAATTTATGATGCATCTCTTATTTTTTTCACCCCAGTTTATAAGTTTTTATACAGTTTTTTTAGGAAAAAAATTAGAAATAGATTAAATAAATCTCTTTAATTTGGGTTACATCACACTTTTCATCATCTGGGTTATCATTTGGATGAACGACTGCCTTTTATGAGACATACTGTACTGTACATTAGAAAAACATTGCTGCCACACAGCCAGCATGGGATCATGTGATCATAATTTCTGCAAGTGGTTCAAATCTGAAGTGGTTCATTTCCTGGCAGATGTTATAAAATACATAAATGTAGTACAACGTAACTCTAACCCTCAATTTTACAGAACCTCAATAATAATTACCATTCCTTCAACCATTACCACAAGGACAACATTTATAATGTTATGTACCAAAAACACAAAGGATATGAAGCTGTGTAGTAATTTTGAAAATTTATGACATTCTAGAAAGAATTTAATTTAAAAACATGAAATTAAACATGATACCGAACACTCAACATGAAAAGTTACTAAGAGGATATATAGATTTTATTATCTCACAAAAATGAGGACAACACAATCGCATGATTTTGTGAAGAGGAATCATGTGATCATGTTTTCCTTGAGGCTAAACTTAAAAGTTTGTTTCATATTGATTAAATCAAATACAGATTAAACACAGGTACATGATGAATTAAGAGTTAGTGAGCACCACAGGAACAAAAAGTTTTTTGACTGAATATAACTTGTAATCATGCTGGGTGACTTTTCTGCTACATATTCAAGATGCACAGCAAAAAACAATGTAATAACCTGCAAGCTCCTGCAAGTGCATTCATGCAAGTCTCATTCCAGCTATGGAAAATAACTCACAGAAAAGCATATACCAGAGTGTGAATATATTAAATGGTTACTGCTGTTAGAATGCAGTGGAGAAAATAGTATCAAGTAGCTTCATTTTAATTTGAAAATCTTCAAAATGACATCTTTGTATTTATCAATAAGATCTTATGTATGTTTCAGTTTTATATGTGCTGACAGGGTTACAATAAAAGGGTTGAAGCCAGAGACACAAACATTTGCACATTTAGAAAAGAGGTCTGTTTTTTTACTGATGCAGTGGGACTGTATACAGTAAGGCTGCCATGGTCCATAAATGTAAATCAGCATGGCTTTTTCTGAGAAAGAAATATATGGTCTGGTTATAGCAGAGGTCTCTGAGGATTAGCCTTACCCTAGAAGCATCCTTCAAAATGATGCAACAGGTCAGTATAGTCAGACACTGCTGGCGGTCCACTGCTTCGCAGAGATGAACACCTGATATGAATGCAAAATAAATGTTATTAAATGATTTAAGATGGATCTTTTCTATCTTTTGGTCCTGGGTTTTCTTATGGAAGCTTACTGGTTCATTGCCCTCATGAGAGACACCCCTGAAGCAATGTATCACAGCCATTTTAATGTTTAAAAGACTCAGAGGAAACGAAAAGTGTTCACAGTGGACCAAGGACTAGAAGAAATGAACCAGAAACCTATGTGGGCATAATCTTGTGCACACAGAGATTTGTTTTTTTATTGTCCGCTTTAAGCAGTCTGTAAAATTTGCTACTATTTTTGCAGACCAGAAAACAATAGATATCATATTTTTGCATATGTTGAGATCATTCCATAGTAAATTTAAAGGCCTAATTGTCTGAGTTGAAATCATTGCAGTATCTGGAATCTAGGATCTGATAATTACAGTTAGTGACACAGTTGCTGGCAAGGTTTGAGCTCTTGAGTTGCAGAAAACAATGTTTAAAACTCTGAATCTTAAACCACTGTAACCGTGTGCAAATGGACTGCGAACATGCAAGATAGACATCGCAGAGATCCTGAACAAATTATCTGACCTGTGGATGAAATGGCCAGTTCAGCTATTAACAAAACAGGCTACATTTATGTGCTATTAGGACCATTTATTTTCAAAGAGATGGAAACAACAAGCTGATTAGGTCGACACTGCACCGCCCTCGTTTCAATCTGCAGTGAGAGCCTGTTTGTGCGTCAGGCCAAACTGAGAGGAAAATATTCCTGCTTTAGATTGGATAATAACATCACAAATCTGATAAATTCAATGTAACTCATAGCCTATTAGATGTGGTGAATTTAACACTGAATAATGGTCATTTAGTTTTGACCAGCAGATTGGGGTGCATTTAGAGGTTAGTTCAAAGATGAGTCCAAACTTATTTTCCATTACACAGACTCTATTTGCACACTTGTTGCTCTTCTGAACAACAAATTATAAGAAAATAAGCAAACAGACCCAATGCCTTCTAATTTAAAACACTTTCACTGCACCTACATGTAATTTTAGAACTGTTATCAATATTATATTATACTACCTGCTTACTGTTACAACATGTTGGAAATTCCAAACAAAACTAACAAAACAGTGTGTGTGTAAATGTGTCTGTGCCTCTGTGCATGTGTGTGTATCTGTGTTCATAAGAATTCCTGAGGGATAATCCCATAATTAGAGCAGATAGCACAGGAAGTTTATTCAGGTGGACTTTTTAAACAGGCCTGTCTACCTGCTCTACTGTATGAGAGACAAGCCAGGCACAAAAGCCTCAAACTGGGAGACCGTATAGGTGCTTTCCACTGGTACAAGACTGTAAGAGTTTTTTGTTTTTGTGTTTTTGCTGATTGAAATCTGTCTGTCTGGTTGCATTAGGCTACAAATGTTTAAATGTGTTATGCATCAGTAAAACCAGCTGTGTTTGATAACCAAACCAGAAAAATCGGTTTTATTGATTTCATTAAAGGCACAGTCCAATATTACAGACTTGTGATATGCAAATATAAACAGATTTGCATTTTGTTTTGTGCAATGTACTAAATTAGACAAAAACTAGAAATAATATGTTCTTTTTAGACAGGATTCAACCCTTTTTAAACTTTTATTAGAGGATAATTAGGAAGACATTACAAGAAAACTGTACCACAGAAGTTGAATCTCATGTAACAGATATGTGATTCTGTTGTAAGGTGTCTGTAACCATCTAGTAAAGTCTTATTAGGTTCTAACTGTGGAAAATAGTGTATTCACCTTATTAATGTACAGTACAGTGCACAGTGTCTAACTAAGATCCATCTAATGTCTAATAAAGAAAATGTTATTTCTAGTTTTGGTCTAATTTGATACAAAGTACTGCTTGTTATGTCTTGTTAGTGTACTGTAGAAGACCCAAATATCTGTGGAGCTCTCCCTTTTAATATTTAGTTAATATCAATATCTAGATTTATTAGTTATTTTCTTTGTTAGTACCAAACTATTAACCCTTTTCACTGATATGAAATAGCAGGGTAAACACAGGTGTTACCAATCATTCTCACTAAGGTCCAGTTCCATTTTTTGTAGCAGAGCATTTCCATAGAGCCAACAGGCACGCTCTAACTATGTTTGACCTGAATGGAACTGAACCTTAATTAGTATCATTGGTAACACCTGTGTTTACTGTGTTATGTCAAAAATAGCTGCTGTGAAAAATGTCTGTTGCTTTGCTATCTTTCATCAGTTTTCTGTGAGCATTACACACACACCAAAAAAAATTATATTTAAAAGAAAAAGAACATCTGGCTCGTGCGCAAATCTACAGCAAAATCAAGGCGGCACGTCTGGACACCCAAAACAAACTCTCTGTGGGTCAAAGACAGGAAGCAGATGGCCTTCCTTCACTCTCCATGTGGGATCATATACCCTCCAAAAGCCCATTAACACCTACGATACAGTAGCCACGCCGCTGCGCTGCGCCTTAAACCACAGTTGCACATCTTTAATCAGCTCATCACTGTTGTCTTCCTTATTGAACACAAACAAAGTCACATTGAGGCTGCGTGAAGCCATTAGCTGTAAATTGCCAAGAACAGTGTGAAAACCCAGTTGAAACCATGTGGTTTTAAACTGCCTCCTTCTCGCAATGTTTTTGGAATCACTTCCAGCTGCTCCACAGCCACTAATGGCACCTTGGGCCCACATTGCCGTTTTAACACCGGCCAAGTCTCAGCCCCCTCCTGCCCGCTAGGAGCTAAGGAGGTTTTCAACTACTGTTGAACAAATGATTTTAGCCCATATTACGAGCAATAAAAAGACGTCCTGCTGAGTGTCCTGAACGCTGTGTTCATGCACATGAGCAGATCCTACAGTATGTTAACAGTAGTTTATATAGATTCTTTTCAAACTGTGCCACTTATATAGGTTTAAGGAAATCCACAAAGACATTAAATAATTGCACGTAAGCCTCTGGTAATACTTTCAGATATAGTGTAAATGTGCAACTTAGTTTAATTCTTAAGTGGACTTACAGCTTACAGTCTTTCTCTCTCTCCCTGATACGACCAGTTTCTGATGGTTTGTAAAGGGACAGTCCACACCAAAACCAAAAATACATTTTTTTTCTCAGGCATGTTACCATCTAGTTTGTTTTGGTGTGGGTTGGCGAGTTTTGGAGATATCAGCTGTAGAGATGTCTGCCTTCTCTCCGATATAATGAGACTAAACAGCACTTGGCCTGTGGTGCTCAAACGCGCCCAAAAAATACATTTGAAAAATTCAACCCCAGTGTCTTTCCAGAAATCATCACCTTACTTAAGATAATCCACAGACCTTGTTGTGAGCAGTTTCATGTAGAAACTACAATCTGGAAGAATTTGACAGAACTACTTTCTTTCTACTGGAAAGAAAGTAGTTCCTACATCAAACTGTGCATAACAAGATCTGCGAATTATTTTGCGTAACTTTCTGGAAAGAGACATTGCTGTAGAGTTTTTCAAATGTGAATAAATTAGTTCCATTATATTGGAGAGAAGGCAGACTTCTCTGCAGCTGATATCTCCAAAACTCAGCAACTCACACCAAAACAATCAATTTGTATAAATAGTACTACAGGTCTGAAGAAAAAAGTGTATTTTTGATTTTGGGTGAACTGTCCCTTTAAATCCACTGCTCAAATGACTATATGATGATAGACATACACAGGGGTTAAACTGGAATTTGTTATGTGGGTGGGCTCTTTGGCTTCACAGTTGCCATTAGTGCACACATGTGTGCACACATACTACAAAATCTGATATCATTTAACAAACTATAAATAAAATCTAAAAAGCTCAGACAAACCTCTGATCTGAACATTAACAAGCTAATCAAGCTAATCATTGAGGGAACCTGCTGCAAATTATCCTGCATTAAAGTTATACTTTAATCAGTTTTGCTTAAGCAGAATATCAGAGCAATTACATTATAATTAAAGTCAGTTTCTGACCTATTTTTTCCACCTTGAAACCCACTGACAGAAAAAACAATGGAAACCCCATGAAAGTTTGCAAGTTCTTACATCATCTCATTCAGGCCTATTTTCTCTACATCTACAAAGGAAATGTCTTTCAGTCATTATTTGAATCAGTAAGATCAAGAAAAGGGTAAATATATATATCCAAGTTAAGCATCCCTGACTACATAGAACAGTGTTTTTCAATCTGAGGTCTGGGGACCAACAGGGGTCCTTCAGTGGGTTGTAGGGCGTCCCCAGCAGAAGGAGGAATATAATATTTTCACTCACAATTTTTGGTTGTTTTGGACAACAAAGCAAGGGTTTGCCATTATGATTGTAATTTGTAGTGAACCATAGTTTGATCATTGATCAAGTATGAATATTTTATTATTTTCAAGCCTACACAAAGGGAGGGAAATACTCAGGGGATTTCTCAAGATAAAAGAATTAGGGGGCTATGGCTTAATGTGCACCTATTGTGGGGTCCTTGACATGAAAAAGTTTGGGAACCCCTGACATACAAGAGTGTAGGCCTGTGTGCCGCGGCTGAGCTCTGGACACCCGATGTAAGAACGGGATGTGCAAAAGAAAAAAACGGCCAAATCAAAAAACACAAAAGACTTCTTTGTGTAGGTGCTGGTCTGTATGTCTTTAACTGTTTAAAGTCACTATGAAGTAAAAGCATGTTCAGTTTAGTTTTATTTACCTACAACACCTTAACGGCCACTGTTCAGTTCCAAAAACGTGCAGCTGTACACACAGTCTATGCTGAAGTGCGGTGTCAGATGTTCGGTCAGTTGACAATGGTCAGACATCCACTGTTCATCTGTGTGTTTCCAGTATTCTGGCAGTTTGCATCTGCAGCATAATGAGAGGTCTGCGACAATGAAGGGTTTTGATGTAGAAGGTCAGACAGTTTGGAGACGAAACTGAGTGGCTAAAGGTTAACAATCCTGTGAAAGGACACTTTGACAGGTGTAGCCTCAGTGGTGATCAGAGACAGATACTGTAGTCTGAGGGACGACTTCGGTAGCCATTATGCAAAATGGACACATCCAAAACACAAATGCATGTGGAAGACCTACATAAACAGCCTGGGGAGATGTTTAAATGTGTGTCATGGCGGGTAAACTTGTTTTCAGCTTGTGTTTATGCTGAGGGGATCTCTGTCTGTTTGTTAGAGGCTATCAGTGACATCATCGGAGAGAGAAATACTGCTGATAACCTTTGACCCCACACTGCTGTCAGTTATACAAACAGCCAGGGTTTACAACTGAGTGTGTGGGGGGCAAGTTACATACTCGAACATGCAACACTCACACACAGAAAAATAAAAAACTTGCACTATGCAGTGCAATCCAATTGCTCTGCAAGACAGAAAAAATAAAAGTTGCTGAAAAACTTTATAAAGCTGTGGTAGGGAGGCCTGTGGTATTCTGGGGGGGGTGCAGTTTGTAGTAGTGGTGTGTTGTATATTATTGAAAGGGCTTTAAAGTTATTCCGTGAGAAATATTGTGTGTTTATTTTTGTCATTTTCATTTGTGTTTTATTAGTGAATGTACCCAGGACCTGGTAGAAAACAGTATAAAATTAGATATATGAAATTTTCTGCATTATTCCAGTTACCACAGTGGCTACACTTTAAAAAAAAATGTATTTCACTCATAGCTAAAGTAATGTTTTGAATGAGTCTTGTTCAGCTTTGTGCTTTAGTGGTGGCAGTCTACTTTTGTGGTTGTGTTATAAAAACTTAAAATACATCCCGCTGCCTGTTCATTTTTCAGTAAAAGTGTGCTAGTTTGGTTTCTTTTTGTACTGTGCGTCTGACATCATTATATCCATTGTATTTTGTGATCAAATAATATGTTATGCCAGATATATGGTCCACCTGAATTGGTTAAATTATGTTACGTTTTTTAAGCTCACTGAACCAAACTTGTCCTTAAGTCAGGCTACTATTTAGTTATATTAATGTTAGCAGTTATGTTAATTAGGTTTAACAAACTAAAATAATATCTATAAAAAAAAATTCCCCAAATTATATAATCTGTTTGTTAAGGAGCAGCATTTTACTTTTCAGTGAAGCAAATAATTGAGTTGTATAATTAGAAACTTTTCAGATGCCTTAAACTAATGCAAACTGTTGGTTTGAAAGCAATAGGATTATTAAGTGCATCTGACTCAAAGCAACTGCGTTCATCTAACTTGTTAACTTGATTTGATAAAAAAGCTAAATTAATTTGTGTTATCAATTAAAGTATTCTTTAAGTTTTTAAATTCTCTTTTTCAGTTAACTCAAACCTGCAAATGTGAGGCTACAGACAGACATGTCTGCAAACATGTATTCATATGTGCACGTGTTAATTGACTGCTTGTGAACCATGTTGGCTGGTCAGATGGCCAATTAGTGCTTGAACCTTTCTGCTCCAATCTCAAGAATAGGGGCAGGGCACATCTGGTGTCAATACATCTTAATAACTTATTGTAATTCTCCTTTTCCTGGACTGAACGTGCTGGGACAGAGGCCCATTTAAAAACCTGTCAAGCAGTTCCTGTGTACCTGTTTGAGTGGAGCCAGATTGCCATCACTAGATCAGCGAGGGTACTGCAGCAGAGAAATAAGGCAGCAGAGCTGAGGCTCAGCTTCTTGTCATAGTCAAAACCACACCTTTTGGAAGGAAAGAAAGAAAAAAAATTTAATTGTGCAATCAGTGACACCAATTCAATAAGAAAGTGTTTTATGCAGTTACACCCTTACTGGCACACCAGGGATTTATGCAGAAGACTTTTAGTATAATGTGGGCACTAATCAAAAGTTAAAAAGGTTCCAAAATGAGCCTACTCATCATATACTCTCAAAATTAATTCAGGGGTCCTATGAGCACCATTTAAATAAATGCATGTCTGTAAGATAAAAGAAAGTAAAGTCTAATTAATTGATTTTATAAACCTTCTAAGTAGCAAATATTATTTAAATGAACTGTGTTGAGATAATAATGTAATCACATCATATTAATATTGCGTGTAATTTAACATCAAATCTCTGGAATAATTGATTTAGGACTAAATTCAAGTTGTAGTAACTTAATGAAATTGGCTTGATAACTTAAATTTTCCTCCACATTGAGTTATTGATTTCAAGTCCCCTCCCCCGCCTACTAAACATGCTTCAGGCTGTTAAGACTGTGTGTTAGAAGACCTGAAGATAATTAAATGCATAACACTTGAAATGTGTATTTATGCTTCCAATTATTAAGTAAGCGGTATTTAAAAATGCGACTGATTACACCTTTGATTAGGAAAAGCTAATTCCCCCGACTCAATGTAATTTTTTGATTGAACTTAATATCATTAGAGGTTGCCATAATTCAAATAATTCAAATTCAGACTGATGCATTATTTTTGTTGTTGTTGTTGTGCCAAAAACAATGTTTTTTAAGTGTAAACTGTATGCTGAGTATTGTGCTGTGCTGTGTGTCAATACAGATAATACAGTTTATAACAGAGGCAGTTTTTCCATATATTTATACTTTTGCTGTACCAAACTGTATTTTTTGTTTGTACCAAACACACATGATTTTTTTAACATCTGGAGAACAAGATTTGTAGGCCTGAGCGTCTCTGCAGCACTACAATACTTCATTATAACAGTATCTGGTCACACCTTTAACACAATGATATTGCAACTAATTGTGCAGCCCTATTTGAACTTACCCTAAAAAAAATAAAATAAGGAAACCTGAGCACCATTACAGGAAAATGAAATAAAAATGTATACAAATTACATGTACATATGTGGTTTTATTTTACCTTAGGCGTTGTTTTGATGCATATTATGCCTCTTGTAAAGCACAGTGAATTGCCTTTGTGTTTTACAAAAAAAGTTCCTACCAACTCCAAGAGCTGGCATTATTTCTTCAGTTGGTTTGACGACAGGATAAAGGAGAGCTTTTGGTTTCTTCAGCCTGTAGATGAAAGAAAGGAGAAGTTGTGGTGTTACAGTTCAGCCCCAAGGCCCAGTGTCCTACATTCTTTCTCTCCGTCTCACACATTCCTGTAAGGGGAACAATACAACTAGGCTCCCAATCATAGTTATGTTTTCTGCATTTGTTTTTGTTTTCTGTGAGGTGTTTAATTGATGCTTTAACAATGCCATTATTTTTTGCTGGGCACACAACAATTTGCTTGCACAAGTCATTATATCCTCCATAGAAAGGCTCAGAGGAAAAACAATGGCTCAGTGTACAGCCAATACTTTCACCAAGGTTAATTTCAACAGATGTTTTTTTTTTGTTGGAAAAAAAAAGGGAGTGGAATACTTTCTGTCAGTGAAAGCCTTTGGAATTTCAAGGTCCATGGAAAATTAAGATTAAAACATCAGATACACTTTTCTGTGTAAGTACCTGTGTCTCATTCAATAGTTAGAAAACAACGGGCAATGCTGTCGAGAACGGATTGGAGGATACAGTCTTTAGGGAGCTTAGAGAGTAAATCTATCCACCATGCAATTTACTGATCGGGCTTTTGGCTGGCCAATATGTTATGAAACTAGAAAAATGTCTTCCTCTGTCAAACATACTTATTTTAAGCACCCAAAACTATATAGTTTGTGTCCCAACTTGGCTGTCTCGGATGTGACAAAGCATAATGTATGAATTTCAACAGCAAAAACCGAGTGAGCCATTTATAATATCAAAGAGAAAACCAAATATTGACGTCAAGGATGCGAAAATTGGCAGCTGTCGATGGTAACGCCTGGGCAGAAATGAAAGTGGTTTGCACATGAGCAGAAAAGACAAAAAATAGACCTCAGTCATTCAGTGACACTGCCTATTACTGGTTCCTGCCAAGCCCTACAGGGCAGAGCGCAGGGAGGAGTTCCCCAGAGCACGGATTAGCTCATGCTGTCCCATGCTGTGACATGTCATCATCCCTTGGCGTCCTCCATCTTCCTCAGGATGTGATGATTAGGAAGGCTGACGTCTCTGGGATCAGACAGGCATCCAGAATCATGCTGTAGACCGCATGGGTATGTGAGATGCTGTGTCAATATACCGCTGGCAGTTTCCATGGTAAACACAGTGCAAAAGCTATTACTGTAAGTGTCGCTGTGTCCAGTGGCCTGAAATCACCCTCTGACTGCAGTATGGACTGTTATGCAATAGTGTATTTGGAAAATATATAGTACTGCATAATCCCACACGTTTAGTCAAAAAAATCCATTATGATTTATTCTTTTATTATGTACTGAAATTTTGTCTGAACGGTAAAGCAGGTGAAAAATAAATATGCTAAGTATATCATTATGAAGCTCAGTGTAAGTCTGTATGCCTCATTCATTCACAGATCTCTCTTACTCTCTTTACTACTTTTGCTCAATCAGCTGATTATGAGTGTGCACTTGTCAGTTAACCAACCAGATGTAGCCGCTGTCTCCATCAGCCAATCATGCCATAGCCTACAAACTTTAAAATCTGTTCTCCTCTCCGCTGTCGTCAGCCGTCATTTCAGTGTGGAATCGTTGCGATTCTCCTCCAGTTCTTCTTATCCAGAGCTCAGTCCACTCCTCATCATATCCTGATCTTCAGCCATCCCTTCACCACAACCACTCAGAATGATTTATCTCCTGATTGAAATGCACTAATGTACATGCTTGATTAATAAGATCAAAGTTTACTTTGGTTGTGCTACTTTTTCAATCTTACTGGAGTACAGATTTTTGTAAGCATACTTAAACACACTTTAAATGAAGTGAAATTAAAGTGGACTTCAATAAATTATACTAATTGTTGTATTACAACAAAAAATACATTATTAAATATATTTTGGTTAGAGGTTTTTTAGAATATAGTAGTTACAGGGGAGAATTTTTAAAAAAGGTTATCTAAAAGCAGAGCATGTAGTACTGAGGAAACCTACAGGTTTCTGTCCTCAGAATCAAGGGACTGATGCAAATAACAAAAAGGTGGGGAAAAAAAACACCTCCAGATTGAATAAAATGGAAAAAACAATTCAACAAGTACAACTCGTGGAGAGAGTGACTCACAAAGTGAGGAATATGAAAGATATGTTGGAAAAAAGGTGAATTTTTGATGATGGAAAACAGATTAACAAAGTGACTGTAACTGATCATTCTGTGTAATTAACATATGCCTGAGCATGTATGTAGCTCTATTTGTGTATGAATATGTATGTCTATATACTATATGTATGAGTAAAGGTAAAGATATAGAAATATATGTCTGTATATATATATATATATATATAATTATATATATAATCAGAATCAGAAATACTTTATTGATCCCAAAGGGGAAATTGTTCAAATAAAGCACATAAGTGTGTGCAGTGTCAAAAATGTTCATTATTATGAAATGTATGAAAAGTATTAAAAAACAATAATAATAACAATGATGATGCCATCCTACTTGGCTGAGCTGTAACCGCTCATCGATGAACAGATGCATGCTTCATTGTGTGCATTGGTTCAGCTGGCAGGCGTAGATCAGTGGACAGAAAATAATTCCTACATTAATCTGCTCACAACAAGGTCCTTGCGTTACCTTAAGTAACTGGGTCATGATTTCTGGAAAGAGACAGCACCAAAACTCAAGCGCAATCTACTTCCATTATATTTGAGAGAAGGCAGACGTTTCTATGGAAGGTATCTCCAAAACTCACAGCTCACACCAAAAAAATAATACAGATGGATAAATAATACTACAGGTAAGAGTTAAAAATATGTATTTTTGATTCTTCTCAAACTCTCAAGCTTTATTTTTTATTCCTACCACTATCCTCTATATTCCCTGTCATAAATAGCACAACACTGGATGTTAGACTAACAAGCCAAGGGCCACGGACCACAATCTGTGCAGAATAGAGCTCAAGTTGCTTTGTCTGTGAGCTCAGCCAGTGCAGTAGATAATATGGCTGGCCATTCCAAAACCACAACTTTTAGCCATACTATAAAAATCTGCTGAAAACCCAGAGCTCCTTGTGGCTGACACAGAGGAAGCCGAGCTGGCTTTCCAAATAGCCAGAAACACAGCCACCGTCACAGCTCACTGGTTTTCAGAGGCGGCTGACACAAGAGTTCGGGACTGGACGTCTGGACCAAGACTCTGATACCTCCACCTTTAAGAGCAGAATTTTGCTGACATATTGATTCACTATATTAGAGCAGTGAGACCCTGAGGAGCTGCAGCGCTGACAGACTCACAGAAAATAGAGGGAGGGCAACAGGACTTCCTCCCTCAGAGAGTAATCCCCCCCACCATACCATTAGGATACACATATACACACACACACTCCCTGCAGCTGTTCAACATGTGCATTTCCACGCAGCTCAGCTGAAGACACGGAGACGGTGACACATTCACACCTGTTAGCACCGGCAGCACCGGCCAACTCTGACTGACAACTTCCCTCTGGCCATCATCACCTCTCAATCGCAGGAGAACTGTCCAAGCAAACAGTCCATCAGCGGCGCGTCGGAAGGCTCTGCCGTACAGCATTAGTATCAACAACCTTTCCACATCTCTGCTGATTACTGGACAAAGGCTCTGAAAAAAACTAGAGAAAATGTCTTTCTGTTTGTTAATAGAAGCTCACTTACTGCAATCTGAGCCACCGGTTGGGAATAACTGGAGTGTGTGTGCATGATAGGACAAATTTCTGCTGTTTTGTGTTTCTTTATGTGTGTGTGCTGCCTGTGTGAGTTAATGTGTATAAACTGTTATATGCAGGGTACAACCAGTAAGTTCCTATTGTCTGATTTGTGGCCTGAGCATTAAAGGAGCAACATGTAACATTTGCACATTGTATATTAAATAAGTTGAAATCCTATTTAATACACAGTCTGTGGTTGAAGTGAGTTGTTTACCTCCGCCCCCTCCTCTCCAGACTGCAGCGTGCTCAGGCACGGACTTGCTGCAGGAGCACAAGATGAGCGCAAGACTAACACAACGTTATAATTATAAGTTGATCAGCTGTTTTTAACTGTCAGTTGTCTGTCAATATAAAGTTAAGCCTGTTATCCTGAAAACAAAGGCTCTGAAAAAAACACTGACTGGAGTTGGAGTCACTGCCTCAGCCTGCCAGACTCCATTAACATATTGCTCAATATAAACATCTGCTTTTTCTAAAACATTATTAATGATTTCTTACAACTCATACAGAAATGGTCATCCTTGCCCAGAGTAGAGAAGGAAGCAAGTATTTCAACTTCAACTTAATTCCCTTATGTTCTGATGACATATAATGGACATTTCATGATTTGTTACAATACATATATTACAAAATACTTCTATAAACTGAGGCATACGGTTGTCTTTATTATATCAGCTCCACAACTTTGTTTTCTTCACTTTTTCAGTTTTAAACCTTTTAAAACCCAGAGGATCCATTAAGGTTATGATTTACTGGGGCTCTTGGCAGAATATGGCAAGAATGAAATATATTTTTCATATGTATGTGTGTAAACATGTTTTCATTAGTGTATAATCAGCTTCCTCATGTCTGGGAGGAGGGAGCAGGAGGCAAACAACTCGCTTCAACTGTACATTATATATTAAAGGGATACAACCTATTGAATATACGGTCTAGGGATCCTACACGCTATTTACATGCTTCTTTAAAGTATGAGAAAACTCAAAACATTAAAAGTACAAACAATGAAAGTTTTTTTTTTACATTCAAAAAGGTTAGAAATTCTCAGTGTCGGTAGGAAAATAACTGTTCAAAGGACCACTGATCTTTATTTCTTTTTTTCAAAAGGTTTTTACAAGTTGCAATAGCTTCAGAAACAGCCACAGAATTCTTCTTTCTGCTGCTCATAACAGAGCCATACATACACCCTTTGTTTGTTTTCATATGTGTTGCAGAAACTTAACAGAGCTGCAAGGTTTATTTAATGTGTTGGAGAAATGGGTCCTGTCTGTGGTGAGAAATGGGGAGATAAATTGTCTGTTATCGTAGATGAAGATCATAAGGAGTGCAGAGAGGAGATGTATGTGTATGGATGAGTATAAATCTCTGACAGTTCCCCTGAACTCGGGGAACATGCAGCTGAAATATTAAGATCTCACGGTTCTTTGTTCGAACGACAGATTTACATGGTTGCAAGGCAGAAACAGATCAACAGAATATCCTTTTTCAGCACAAAGGGCCACGACGGACATAAATCCTACAAAGACCCGAACTGAATGAGACCGGTCCTATCTCTCTCTGTGTTTCAGGTGATTAAATGGCAGCTCTTGCTCTGCAATGAGGAAGGCAGTACGTTAAACACCCCACTGGCATGAACTCTGATCCCTCATTGTCTGCTTATCTGCACTAAAGACCTACAGATGGATGAGTCCAAAGGGGGGACGAAGGCTGTGTGGTAAAGTCATCACACGGTGATGTAAAGCAGGCGCACACCGAGGCTTCTCCACAAGTTCAAAAGGAAATGAAATACTTATTTGATTTTTGTTTCACTTTTTTTTCCCCCCTCCGAGCAGCCTCCTTCCCTTCTATCCTGGCCATTACCAGATTTATTAATGTTATTCTTGAGATTGTCTGCATAATGTATGTCGGAGCTTTACATGCTTGACCAGATTTTGGTCCGTTGTCAAGATCTGACATAGTAAGTCTGACTCAGAGAGCTGTTGAGTCCTTAGTTTGACCCAGAGGATTGAAAAGGATCTACTGATGTGTCTAAATGTCCTTAAGATGACAAACTGCTCGTCTCCTCCCTGTGGAATCTTAAACTTGTTTTCAAAGTGGAACACGTAACATTGACAGCCAATATATTACGCACTGATAAACTGATATTTCATCTGATGATTACAACCAATCCACAAAAACAAAAGTTGAGAAAAGTCAAAATTTTCAAGGCAACTTACTTGAACAGATTTTTGAACCCAACTCAAACTTTTATGTTCTAAAAAAGTTTTACTATTTATCTTTTTACTTTTCGTCTTTAGATAAAATTGAATGTTTGAGCTTTAGAAACCCCAGGAAATTGTATTTCAAGGATTACCCATTCTCATTAAAAGTGAAAGTAAATTATGGTTATAATATTTTAATATTTTCAGTGACCACCACTTAATTTTCAGACACCCAAATAATGACAAACATGGTTCACAGATGTCCGGACATTGCAAAGGAAACAAACGTGGTTATAAAGAACACATTGAGATGCATCATCGGTTTGCTCTTTGTTCATTAACTGATGAAATCACGTAATGGTCCAAATCAATTATTGATATTAGCATTGGTGACAAGACGTATATCAGTATATTGCTTGTTGATTTCAGCTCAGCATTCAACACAATCTCCCCCATGAAGCTGATTGGTAAATTTAACACTCTGGCCTTGAGTTCCACATTCTGGACTACTTCACAGAGAAGTGACAGAAAACATCCTGACTGGAAACATCACAAAGTCAATGAATTACGCTACAATCAATCAAAAGTTGCCCATTTTGCTTTAAAAACCAGCTCTTGAACAACACATTGTCTTCCTCAAGCTGAGCTGACCTTGGTAATCTCACAGTTTGGAGTTATCTGTGTGGGCGAGAGGTCATCCCAGGTTATCACCTGTGCCTCCTCCACCTCTGCTCATCCCCTCCGCCTCTAGGAGTTGAACAGTTTGCCTAGAGCTCCAGCACAACTGATAAAGTCCATTCAATTTGTCCGTGGGGGTAAAGACACAAACTACAACACGGCCTGCACTTCCGCCTGCTTTGAGATAATCCACCGTGTGTTTAATTGGGTAAATTCTTTCAACTGTGAGTGTGTCAGAGACACAAAGAAAACTGAAACAACTGAAAGAAAGAACAATGAACAAGATATTACAAGATCTTACAAGACATGTAATTCTACTTGAGTAAAGAATAAATGTACTTGCTAGCATTAGCAGTGAATGAAAGACTGAAGAGAAGGGGTGACTTGTAGAAGTTTGAGAATTTATTTCTTTTTGTTTTGCTTGGAAAAAATCCTGTTGCACTGCACAAGGCTGTATGCTACGTGCTGAAACTTGATGTGCTTTATCTTCCGTCTTCATGAGCTCATCGTTGTTATCCACTGCAGAACCTCTCAGCTGAGCCTCGGACCCATTAGGTCAAGAGGATAGCATGATCCTTCCTCCCCTTTATAAACAGTCAAAGTGTATTTTGACATCTCAGGGCTGTTCTCCAATGGTCTCTTTTCACACGACGTCATTGTAATGCTGTTGCACAGACAGAAGCGCCACTATTTTCACCAGTTCACTTCCTCCATCATCATGATTTTAAAAGTTCATGGAGTTCAAACACATATATACTCTCATGTGATTGTGTCTATTGGTTGATGGGCCCAGCTGCTTGTGGCCAGTAATTCAGCCATTAGTCCTTCCTTGGCAAACAGCCCACACCACCGGCTGTGCTATCAACCAAGCCAACTGTCTGATAGCTGTGGAATACTGATGCTCAGCTGTGAGGCCCTGTGAGGGTGAAGCTCCTGCCTTTTAAAAAAACTTCAAGGCTCTTTATTTTATGCCAGTCCCTTTTGTTTTGCTTTTTTTCCTCAATAATGGGCAACCAAAGCGAAATAAATTGCCAGTAAACTGGATGGAATGAGCTAAGGCTTGCACATTTTTTGGTGGATGGAGCTTATTTCAACCTCAGCGTTTCAGTTACTTTGTTGTGTCATGGAGAGCTTTGTTACTGAATATGGTGCTGGGATGTTGGCAGTGATAACCATCACTTTTGTTATATTTTGTTTACACAAATGCACAGGTTTGTTAAAATCTGAATTCACAAATAACATCAAACTGTTTAAAGGAGCAACATGTGGCAGTGGAGCATCCAAAAATGAGCATTGCAGTCCAGAGTTGGAACAAGATGGAACCATAAACTGGATATTATATTATATTGAAATCTGTAAATTAACCTGTAAATAAACATTTAAAGATTTGCTTTTAAACATTCAAAAGCAGTGGCAAAAAAAGGTCTATGTCAACTCATCTCTTCAAAATAATTGATGTACTCTGTAAATTATTATTATTGTTATTATTATTATTAATAGTAGTAGTAGTAGTAGTAGCAGTAATAGTAGTAGTAGTAGTAGTAGTAGTAGTACTAATATAGGATTAAATACATTAATGGCTTATTTACCAAATTAATTTGACTTTCTTGCTTTCTTGTTAATATTTGTCAGCTGTCCAAATGAATAAAATGTAAAGGGTGGATCAAAGAATAGTTACTTTATTGATTCAGTTCAGATGATTTGTATTAAAATTTATTCTTGGCTGTTGTCATATAATATTCCTTTTTAAAATTTGACTTGATTTGTTTGTTGTTTGTGGAATGTTTTTCTCTTATTTTTCTTGTTAGTGTAATTATATTATATGTCCTCCATGCACTATGTCTGTGTTATTATTATGTATTGAGAAAAAGTTGATCAGCTGTTTTTAATCAATTATAGTTAATTGTTAGTTGATGAAAAGCGAAGCCTGTTATCCTGAAAACAGGAACCCACTGCTCTGTGGTTGGAGTTCAGTGTCTGTCGTACTGCCCGCCAGATTCCATTAACATTGCGCTCAATTTAATCACTAACTCGTTCAGTGAACATTCAGTATTAATTTGAACTCTAATTAATGTGAAACGGGCAAACAGTAACACAAGTTACAGAGCGGAATAGAAATTTCAAAGGAGGACAACACGGCTGTAGTGCTGATGTCAGGAAAAGTGTTTTTTACTTAGCATTTCCTTAATTTCTGATGAAATATTTGGGCTATTTTATGATTTATTACAGTAAATATAATAACGATTTCTCCTTTACATTTAAAATTCAAATTAAACAGTTTGTCACTGTGTCATTAGGAATTGATCTCACTGAGAATGAGCCTTCGACTCCACATAAACTATATTCTATACTTTCTATACTGCAGTCTCCACAGTGGTTGAATGTAATTTAAGAAGACAGTGGCCCCATCAGGCCAATGAACTTACAGAAAAGAAAGGTGGAGCTCATTCACTTTAGATACTGAATGTTCAAACAACATTCATTTTAGTCAGTACGCTCATTAATAACATTTAATTACATGTGACCTTCCTGTTATCACCAGCTAAACATCATGTAATTCAAGATACAATGTAATTAGTCTGTATTGTTTGTGCAGGGTTTATGTAAACAGTTTGGAAATCCATCCTACGGGCACTACAGGGTAGAGTAAACAGGCTATTTTTCAAAAACCAGCGCACTTCTGGAGCATATTTATACATGGTCCGATTCAGACACTTCATACATTTCATTATAAACTGAAGTTTTTTAAAGACCTCAAACCTTCTCGATCCGCAATCTTGATTTGCCTGGAAATATCGCTGCTGTCGACAAAAGAAAAATATACATGTTTCATTTTGGAAATCAGAGACAGAACATGAGCGGGCTGCCAGTGAGCAGCAGTAATAACCAAATGACTGCCCCTGGCAGGAAATTACATGCATGT
The DNA here is from genome assembly GCF_056507025.1 of Lutjanus erythropterus. NCBI lineage: Eukaryota > Metazoa > Chordata > Actinopteri > Lutjaniformes > Lutjanidae > Lutjanus > Lutjanus erythropterus. The sequence goes on along the minus strand of NC_139335.1, from coordinate 14,408,212 downwards.
CGTTCCTGGGCATCACAGGGTAGTGCTGACTTGCCCAGAACAGGCCCTGCCAGTAACAACAATATTACACACAGATCTCTCTATGTGTGTGCAGGTTAAAAAAGCAGAGCCTGGCAGCCACTCCTTCCTCTCATTATTTCCATCTACTTCCCCTGCTAGAAAATCCTCAATCCTCTGATGCCATCTCTAATAGCCAAGACAATCAACAAATCACAGGCTGATCCTCAATAAGAGCTCCAGCTTATGGTGGATGCTGGCTGACCAGAAATGAGACGGATGATCTCAAGACATATGGGGTGATACAGTTGGAGGCAATAAGGGCCATAGGTAATGGGATGCATATACGGTACTCTCTAATTGGCCAACTCAAATATTGCTCTTTATGTACACAGATTGGATTTTTACTCAAAATACATGCAATGTTATGAGTCTCCTTCACAATCGCAGGTTAGCCTGATGTCATGTAGTGAAGAACTGCTAGTATATTTGGGGTCACTGAGTTTAATGTGACACAATTGGCATACAATTTGACTTTACAAATTTATTACTGTTTAAAAATGGTAAGCTTTATATCTACAACAATTAATTTTATGTTGCATTCAAGTGCTCCTGTGACATTCTCTGAGTTGGGAAGTCATTTTTCTCACAGTGGTGTGTTCATAAGCTTTTGTAATGAGGAAATTGTGGATACGGGTGGGGTTGTTGTTGTACTTGTTGTAGTGTCTTGGTGGTCATTGCCTGAGACTAGTGTCCCAGTGATGATTCATGTTGCTATCCAAGTACGCTAAAACAGTTTCATATTACACAGTGATTTTGTCCCACACTTGTTGCTGCACCAGTACAGTCCCTAAAACTACTAAATTATTGCTTTACGTGACTTATCATCAGGGTTAATGACAATAAATAACTTTTATAACAGATCTAGGTCACTTTTGTCTGCAAATATGACCTCAACAACTCAAGAATTCTGCAAGTTGTGTGACAGTTGTGTGACAGTAGTTTTCCAGTTGTGAAATGATTATTTTGACCCCACAAGAATGCACAATAATATTTACAATGGATCACATGAATACTTGCATGTGAAATGGATCATTCCATACCAAACACACTCGTTTGCATAGAGCAGTTCCTGGTTAATAAAGTCAGTAACCACTCTTCACTCAATCCATAACGCAAATGGTTAATTTTCATGACTTTGAGATTCCCCATCTTCCCTCAAACTCCTTCGAACATTCATCTGCATGCAAAACCAACAATCTGACAGTGTTGTTTCCTCTCTGGAAATTATCAATCAGCTGGTTATTATTAATCATCCTATCCATTCAGGGTTGTTTTTCATACCTTTGTGTGTTTACTGTGTGTTTGACTAGTTGATGACTTCACTGTTTACAGCGTGCTGTTCAACTGAAGTCTTTAATACACTTATCTTTGACTTTGCCTAGTTTTAGAGGTTAATGCAGATGACGTTGTGGCTGACAAGAAGCTGGATTCATTTATTTGAACTGTGACCACCCCTCACATGCAACACTTAGTGTGTATCCTAACCGGTGTCACATTTCACTATAGCAGTGCATGCACTCATCACAAGGACAAATATACAGCCAAGTGTTTCCTGGTTGCATTGGGGTTCTTAATGGCTACATTGCTTATTTTGCCCCACTGCTGAAGAGAACATGAATTGTCTGGAGTTCAAGAACTAACCCATCTAAGCAAGGCCTAGTCGGGGGCTCAAGGCCGCTCTGCTTTGTCTGCTGCCACTGTACTCCACTCAAGAATCCATATCTGTGGAATTATAATTGAGGATAAATATTATCAAGTGCAATCGGAGAAGGTGTTGTGTATTTGTGCTGGGGCCAAAAAGCTGTGAAACTGAACACCGGCGTGGGCCCTGACCACGGGAGAGCTTAGTTGGAGGCAGAGGAACCACTTTCCTCTGTGGGCCGCCGAAGGCATCAGGGAATACCGAGGTGAAAGGTCAAGGTAGAAAGTGACGTCATTTCCACAACTAAGACTGCATATCATGAGTTACAGCTAACACAACTTTGAAGAATGAACAAGCCAATGTTCACAACAAATGCTGAGGCTGTGGAGAACTTTCACTGAAGACAGCCTCGTTCCCCTGCACCCTGGTTCCACCTAGAACTCTCTCTGGGAGTGCTACCAAGAACCCTTTTATATTCTGCACCCCAACCAGGGTGGTCCACTAAGAACCATTTTATATTCCAAAGATTTTCATCTAGAACCTAGCCAATGTGTTCTACCAAGAACTATTTTAAATTCCAGAGGTTTCATTTAGTACCCACCCAAAAATAAATTTTTAAGGGTTAAGTTTCACCAATAGCTCTCTTGACTTCCAAGGGTTCTCTGAAGAACGATATTGAATTCTACAAGGATGAAATGAGGCAAGAAATCATCACCCATCATTTTAACAATCTGCATCACATTTTCCGATGTTGACATTGAGAACACATCTTTTAACACTCATGCTCTCAACAAACTTTGACAAACTCTTTCTTCCAAAAGGGTTCTTCGTGGAACATTTAGTCTTTCAGTGAACCCCTGACGAACCCTTTCTTCAAAAAACAGGTTCTTCAGAAGCATGTGGTTCTGGGTAGAACCTCAGCCTTTCAGGAAGAACCCCTTTGGAATCCTTATTTCTAAGATTTCGGGTCTTGGCTCTGTGACGTTCAGCCTTTTCTTTTAGTCTCTCATCACCAGGTGGAGAAAACAGCCTATAATCCAAGTTCTCTAATCTTGTACAGGATAACTGTCAGCACCTCCATACACCATGGAAGGCTTCCCTGGCTTGTTACAACAGTGGCACCAGTAGTAATCACTCTAATCCTCTGGTATCCATGGTAAACAAAACCTCTTGCACAGTCATTATCTATTCACAGCCAAAGGCTGTCAGATAACAAAGCACATCAGGGAGAAGAGGATGAATGAAGGGAGCTGCAAGAAAGCTAGAAAGAAAGGATAGAAGAGTGTGAGAGAAAGCAAACAGGAAAAAAGACAAGGGGACAAAGAGGAGGGAGAGAGAACAGTATTTAATTGTATTATATAACACTCTTTGCTGTGTGCCAAGCAGCAACTGTTTTCTCTCTTTCAAAGGAGAGTTCTCTGTTGTAAGCGCTCCAGGCATCTCTCAGCCTCGATGTAAACTGATTCTCCATTGTTTGATTTATGTTTTTTAATCCAAACGCCTCCAAGAATGTAAACTCTACACTGTCAAATTTCTGGAAATCTTACATAATAACAATTTAGTGACATTAATGACTAAAACCCAGAAGCGTAAAGATGGCAAGTGGCTCAGTTTTTCAATAGCAGCCATACGTCACTGGGCAGAACTGAGAAGCATCGGAGTGGAGAGGCAAAACCTGGGTGGGAACCTGACAGGTCTACTAAGTCCTCCTCAGTCAAACTGGGACATGTTTGGGACATGGTGGCTCCAGGTGACATGCTAATTCTTCACGCTGTATCTGCTGGGAAAATATGAGCTGGCTATGTTGTCTCTGTTTAAGATGAGCCTTAAATATATCACCTCTTATTAAGATCAACTGAGAAATAAACTTAATACAGCCTTTTAACCAGAAAAAGGCAGCTCCCCCCGTTGTCACAAAACGAAAATGGTGGCGATGTTGATGTAATACAGCAACAAGCAGAAGCGGTCAGTACAGGGTCTTTGTGTATATAACTATGCTGACAAGACTCAAATGTCAATGCAGCAAGCTGAGAATTTAAACCACTAGAGGTCAACAAAAACAAGATTTGTACAGGCGTAGCTGCCTGTCAGCCAGGGCGATAGCACTCCCTTCAGTGGCAGACACCTGGCTTCAACCGCTGACTGAGGAAATGAGACAACTGATGTAATGTGTGTATCTTCACGAGACACTGTCCCCTGCAGGACCTGTAGTATATCTCTACACAGCACATGTATCCGTGGTGATGGTAGGAACACAGCCATGATTCTGCTATAGCTCATTAGCACTTGATAACAAACATGACCACCTGGAACAACAAGACACCAGTATTAGAGCATAGAAGAAACCATTCTGTAACGTTAGCACATTTGTCTCCCAGCCGTGAGACGGGCTTCAAATTGTTTCCCTACAAACAAAATACACAGATGAGTAATTCTGGCTCATATCCAGCACCTTAACCTTTATTGCAGGGCCTTTTTCCCAAAACAAAAGTCAGTGAGATGTGCAACGTAAATGTAACTCAGTGCCTGACTTGTAACCCTATCTTGCTTTATTTGCTTCTGCTTATTATTTGGGAAATGCAGGACATATTTCTGGGCTTCTCAAACACGCTCTCATCTTACCATAACAATATGATTCAATATGCGGCTTTATTGTTATGGAACGCAAAGGCTGAGCTGTCTGCATGTAGCAGACAGTTTGGTGTTGGAATTCAAGCTGTAGTAATGAATCAGGTACAGTTCAAATTTCTCTGCCCAAGGTGAGTTTTGCAGCAGGCTCCACCTGGACAAGGGACTCTATTATGCAAAAAAAAACAGCTATTTTCCATTGAGGAAAGCCTATAATTTTGCAGGTAACTGCTGTTTTATACCCCTGCCAGCGACAGCTGTAGCAGAGGCATTATGTTTTGGGGTTGTCTGTGTGTTTTTCCGCCCATCCTATTCTTGTGAATGTGATATCTAGAGAACATCTGGAGGGAATTTCCTTACATCTGGCACAAACATCCACTTGTATCCAAGGATGAACTGATTCGATTTTGGGGGTCAAAGGTCAAGGTCACTTTGACCGTACAAAACATGTTTTTGCCCATAATTCAAGAATTCACACTGTAATTCTGACAAGATTTCACACAAATATCTAATATGATAAAATAATGAAGTAATGACATTTTACTTCCAAAAGGTCAAAGGTCAGCTTTGCTGTGACATCATAATGTTCAGCTCGCTATCAGTCCTCTGTGCTCCTCTGTAAAAATAATCTGTAAGTTAAAACAGAATTTTTCTCACTGGAAATTATTCACTGGAATCATACATATAAGTATAGTGATTAAAAAATATACTTAATATCTTTTATTAAATTCCCTCAAAGTCCTGACTATGTATTTTATGCAAACACAGATGCAAATTGGAACTTGAGGCAAACAACTACATTAATTCTAGTTTTAATCTGTTAATACAGACAGGAGAGAAAGACGATCTCTTTGACTTAACAGTTTTGTATGTTTTTAATGCACCTGAAATTTAGTTAGGAAATCTTAATTAGCCTGAATGTTCTCTGTAATACTGCTGTCTCTTTTCTGCCATCTGTTTGCATGTACACCTTGAAATGGTGTTGCTGGGAAACCTGTTCATGTTCATGGCAAAAAATTAACTCGCTCTGAAGTCTTGAAATGCTGTGCCTCTCATAATCCCATGTGGTATGTTCCCACTTAACTAGTAATTGTATTTTCTCTTCACGTATTTAATAGAACAACATGGCAGCAGTGCTCTTAATTTCTTCCTTGTGCTTGGAGGACAACCCGAGTGTTGAGTGCAAGGAGAAGTGCACACAATTAGCTAATATAATTCACAGATGTGCTCACTTCTCTCTCTTTCTCCCTCATCTCAGCGTTGCACAGCAGGCTGGGCGACCTGAGAGTTTGGACACGGTCTCTGCTCTCACCCCACGGTGACCTACTGGCACATACATTTCAGATGACGTAGTAATTAAAATACACTAATTTGATAATAATGCAATAACAGCAGCACCCTGAAGGGCTAATTTAAAGAAAACATTTTCCCAGACCGCCAGTAAAGCAAATGTAATGCCCCATAGAAAATACAGTAGCCTGTTGGTGTGCTTTCTTCGGTCTCCGGGGTGTTTCAGCGTACTGATTTCATACCACAATCATTAAAATCTCAGCTCCTTTTTGGCTGAGAGCGCCCGACTGGCGACGGCGCCTCTGAGTGATATTGGATCCCCAAGGTGTAAACTTGATGAATATCTGAGGCTGTTTTGCAAAGGGTTAAGTTTGAAGCTCCTCCGCAGATCAAGGCGTATTGACGATTCAAAGCTGAACTTCATATTATTTTAACAGGATTGCAAAGTTCATAGGGCATCTCCGAAGGGTTAATAGATACAGAGGAGTGACTCAAGACAAGTAAAAAGGGGAGAATTGATTAAGACTGCTGACCTAGATTTAACATTGTTGAATTTTTAAATATTTTGTGAGATCATCAAGCCTTTTTTTAACAGCTCACAGAAGAGAGAGCAACATATGTGAAGAAAATTTGGAAATACATGCAGTAAGGTTGGCTGGACACATTTAAATGTCTTCAAAACCATGTCTGGTTTAAAACAATATCAGATCATTTTTAGCAGTTTTCAAATTAGTCTAATGGCATTTAACCAAAGTTGAAAAAAAATAGGATAATCTGATTTAAATCCTGATTGCAGGTACCTGGCAAAGGAACTTCTTTGGAGCTAAAATGACCCCTAAAGGCCCATCAATCAGACTCTTATATAACAAATTTTAGAATCATGATGGATTATAGTGTAATATGTAATCGTACGATTTACTAAATCTTTTTAGAAAGTTTGCTGAATAGTTCTACAACCCAATTCCAAAAAAGTCGGGATGTTGTGTAAAAAATAAATAAAAACAGAATGCAATGATTTGCAAATCCATTTTGACCTATATTTAATTGAGTACAGTAAAAAGACAAAATATGTAGTGTTCAAACTGTTTGTTTGTGAATTTATACACTCATTCTGAATCTGATACCTGCAACGTGTTTCAAAAAAGTTGGGACAGGGGTAGCAAAAGACTGGGAATGCTCAGAAACACCCGTTTTGAATATAATACAGGTAAACAGATTAATTAGTGACAGGTAATAGCATCATGATTGGGTATATATTTGGAAGTCTCAGTTGTTCACAGGCATGGAGTGAGGTTCGCCACTTTGTGAAAAACTGCACAGACAAATAGTCCAGCAGTTTAACAACAAAAGTTATCAACACAAAAATTTAAGGATTTCAACATGCACAATCCATAATATTGTCAAAAGATTCAGATAATCAGAAGAAATCTCTGCATGTAAGAATGAATGAATGAAACCCAATTTTGAATGCCCATGACCTTTGACCCCTGAATGGGAAATAATTTCATTTTCAAAACTTCAACAAAGTAGTGTGCTCAGTTCAACAACACTTACTGAGTGTTCCTCATCCTCCAACATGCTGTAGCTGCAACCAAAAGAGGTCACTTATGCGCATCATTATCAAGCTTTGTTAATCATAACACCCTCATGCCTGAGACCTGATCCCAACTGTCCATCACCCATGAATATCATTAAATGTGAGCCACGATGCACAGTAATTTTGCCCTTAATTCCTCCTCATCAAGAGACAAAGACAAGAAGCAAACAGAGAGAAGGGAAAAGAATTTGGCCCCTTTCTATCCTCCCCTTTGTGCCATTGGCAGGGTGGCTTTGAAGCCTACAGGAGTGGAAGTGAAAGTGATTCAACTTGCTCACTGAGGCTTGTTCTACAGGACTGAGTTGCACAAATCACACCTCATTACCCATTTGTGGGTGTGTTTATTAACCCCATGTACAGTACTTCCATATTGGGGTTTGCTAATGAGCAGCGAGGACACGGTGATCGGCATCACCTTAGCCTGGTAGAATCTGCTGGCTGACGGCTCTTGATTTTAGTCTGTAAAGTGGGGTTTTATCTGTTTCATCATGATTTATAGATTAGATTCTTTGCTTCATCATGCCAGCGAGATAAAGCAAAAACTTAATGGTATTTGGGTGAAATCTGGGACTACTCTTCTGGATGTCGTTTGACTGCCAGACTCCCAGAGGGTGGTCGCTGGCATGGTTTACTTTCACAGGCGCATGCTTCCATTTGTCATTGTTATGCTAAACACTGCTTTGGTATAGAGGAAATTGAATTAAGGATCCGTCCAGCACCAGTCCTGTGGCTGTCTTGCGCTTATCATTTTCATCAGCCTGATCAGAAACACATTGAGCTCCCACCAACAGAGGGTCAGAAAGTCACGTAACCTTAGGCAGCCAGCCATTTCCTGAGCGCTCAATCATGGATCGCCTCTGTTGGCGTTTGGCAGTGATGTAACATGTAAATAAGGAGTCATTTTTGTGACCTACAGTAGCAATGCAATTGAGAATCTACTGTATAATACTCTCTTTAAAGAAACACAAACACAACTTAATTTAGATCTACTCAGCTGTAAATAAATACACATTTCTGAGTTCCAGCAATACTCATCCTGTGATGTTATTCAGCCGCCAGTGGACATTTCCAGTAGCGCCCTGCTCTGCTCAGGCCCACCTCTAACGTTGATACTCATCTCCATCACCATGAACCAGACACTATTGTTAATTTTTGTTTAAATGACATTTTCCAGTGATGAAAGCACCAAAAGTGAAATTTCATTCATCCTGATTGTACAGGGATGGCAACAGAAATGTCAGAGATGGATATCTCAAAATTACTGTTATAGCCAGAAATCACTCATAGTAAGTAAGAAAGTATGTTTTGTTTTTAACCTGCTTACTTCATGCCCATAAATGAGTTTAGTGTCAAAGGACGTGAATATAAGCATGACATCAACATTTCATTAATTTATTGCTGAATGAGGAAATAATCCAGTACAATACACCAAAAAATGTAAGTGTATTGTTGTACATTATTGACAAATATTTGGACAAATTAAGTTGATATTACTCAGTGGTTTGCCAGGTGGAGGCAACGCCGAGACCACTGACACACCAGCATGAGGTGAATAAAATGCCATATTTGAAACATGTATTGTCCCACTAACAACCACAACACAAGGTAACATTTAAGCTTTATTTAAAGTATGTTTTACCAAGCACACATAAAAAATAAGTAATCAGGAAAATGAGACTAACAGGGTATTCTGCATTTTGTAAATATGATTAACATCTGATAAAGGGAAAACAGTCAAAACAAAAGAAAATTAACTTTATAGTTGTTTCAGGCAGTTGCAACTTGTTCAAACTTACAACACATCATGAACAGTGATATAAAAAAGGAATGGAAATGACAAATTTTACTTGATAAAGTGACTTAGGCCAGCTTGATTTTCAGTCCCCAGAGTTTTTTCCACATTTTGTACCTGAGTAGAATTCAGATTTTTCGGGACAGACAAATTCACATCACAAGCAAAGTGCAAGAAAGAAGACTTCAACTGTACGGAAACTGTACATGTTGATGCTTAGTAAGAAGGAAAAGTAATACAAAACAAGAACAGATAATTAAACAAAAAGAAAAACTTTTAACGCTCATATCTTCAGACAGGTGAGCTGTAAATGTGAACTGCACACTTATTCTGTGGCACTATGAAGCTCAACTTAAGTGCTCTGAAAAAGGCACATTTTATCTGCATAAATATGTGTAAAATAACGATTATATCGCACATGTATATTATTTCAATACTGTCAAGTCATGATTGACATGATTGTAAACTTCTGATTTGATCAAGATATCAAAAAGAAGGTAGACAAACAAACAACCCTTTCATTTCGTTTTCATTGTCTCTGACGCTCCTGCTTGAAGGCCACGATGAACTTCCAGGCTTCAACATAGTGGGACAGCAGGATCTCCTCTGGGAAGAACTCCTCCACGTCGGGGGGAATGTCCAAGTCTTTACGCTCCATGTAAGACACGAGTGTGTCTTTCAGGCTGTTCAGAGACAAAACATATATTTTATGCATCACACTTACACACACACAAACACACATATTCCCATTTTTTTCTTTGTTTTACTTAAAGCTACTACAAAGAACTTTCATACTTTGTTGACTTTGGAGACCCATACGGACAAAAGTGGAGTTTACCATAAAATACAATGTCAAAAATAGACGAAAAGAAATATCTCCTCTTGCTTTTTACGGCTGGCTAACATACTACTGGGAAAATGTAAACACAGGCTCATCAGACTATTTAAGTAGATAAAAAAGTAAAAAAAAGGTACTTTATTTTACACACTTAAATACATAACTTTCCAGGTCAGAAATAAGAAATGCAATTGTCCGACCCCATGGCACTTAACCTTTTGTAAATCTGGTAAATAAAAGCAATTTAATCTGATTTGCAGAGATTAACAAATCACGAACAATTTAATTAAAAAAAACATTGCGTTTTACCCCCAGTCGGGCCTGAAGGTTTCAAGTGCATTGGGCTTTTTGAGGACCAGCACCAGGAACTCGTGCATCTCCAGCAGGAAACCGTCAGCGCTGTTCTTGGAAAAGAAGCCGGTCAGCAGCCTGTGCTCGTCCTCACCCAGGGCCTGTTTGTACTGCTCTGAGACTTCCACAAACGGATCCTGAAGAACACAGGGAACACATGGAGAAAGAAATGTATTAAAATTGGTCTTTTTCACATAAGTTATATTATTAAGTCACCTGTAATACTGCGACTACCACGTCTGTACTGTATCTGTTTTGTTTTGTGATGCTTACCCTCTTGAGCCGCAGCATATTTTCTGATTTGAGTGAGGCCAGCAGCTGCCACAAAGCCACACAATGCTTCAGACAGCACATGCTCAGGGCCTGTGGGCAAAACAAGGAGAACATTAAGATTTATCTCACAACAACATGGCAACAAGCCCTTCTTCATTTACCTCCAGTAGTCAAGGAGTTAGTATGTTGGCACTAAAAGTCAGATAACAATACAGTTGCTCTCAAGGGCATGTCTGGCAAATTGTTCATATACAAAGTAACACAACTGACTGTTCATCCTGTGGAAGTGAGAGAACGTGGGACACAATAAAATAGGCTGACCTTGAGGATATGCGGAGCCATCTGGTTTTCCATCTGCAGCACCTCCTCCAGGTAGGCGGACAGCTGCGTGTGAGGCTCTCCCCCAGTCATGGCGAGGAAACCAAGAGCCACTTCCAGCGTGGACAAGGCCTCGCACACCTCGCTGTAGGAGTGCAGCTCCCCAGCCACAGCAAACAGGGTGAGAGTCTGCAGAGGCTCCTGTTGGCACGGAGACACACGTCAGATCATCTCATCGAGGCAACATGTTTGATATAATACGTGATGAATGAATGAGAGTTCCAGTGGGACACCTACACTCTTTGAAACAAGGGTTCTTCCTGAAAGGCTGAGGTTCTACCCAGAACTATTTGCTTCTAAAGAATCCTCTTTTGAAGAAAGGGTTTCTCAAGGGGTTCTTTTTAAGACTAAAGGTATTATTAAGAATCTTTTTCCTCCAAAGAACCCTTATCGGAAGAACAAAATTCTTCAAGGCTTATGAGATCCTTGAAAAAGCCTTTAACATAAATGTGCCATAACATAAAAAGGCACTGGGTGGGTGAAGTGGAACCTTTATTAAAGGTTCTACCTAAAACAAAAAGGGTTCTGCTATGAGGACAAACTTTATGGGTCTACTTAGCACCTTTAGAGTGTATTGTATTACCACAACTTACCTGCGGGACTTTGGCTTTGACGTCCCTCAGGATAATCTCGTAGTTGCGGTCGTGTCTGTTCACCAGTGTTGGAATACCCTGTGGAAAAGGGACAGAAGCAACAGGAATATTTAAAAAAATTTCCAAACAAACAGGAGTCATTTTTTTTCTGTGTTTTTTTTTTCCATTCGCTCACATTGAGAGTGATGAGAGGTTTGCCTAGTAAGAAGCGAGAGACGATCTGCTGCTGGATCTTGGGCAAGTCGTACTCGTGAAGAGTTTCCTGGCCTCTCTCGATGCTGTACTGAGTGTTGGACAGAACCAGGGGCATCAGGTCCCTCTCCAGCTCATACCGAATCACATGTAGGTCAGTCAGATCCGCAGGGCTCACTTTGTAGCTAGAGGGAGGGATAAACAACCAGTCAACCAAGAGCCAGTGGGCTTCATGCAGCAACATTCTCTTAAATTTCTCTTTTTCTTCTCTAATTTTCTGGTAAGAGAAAAGTAAGTCAACTCCAGATGCACCAACCATTCTTAAACATCCAAATCTGATCTTACAGGGCGTAACCAATTGTTTCTTATTAGCATAGGTAGCGGCCCCTAAACACAATATAAGGGCAGGTGTTGTGCCATGTGAAAATACTCTGACATGTGCCAAACTATAACATGCCACCAAAAAAGGCTCTTTGAGTAACTTTAGCAGTAATGAAATTGAGGTTAAATGCCAAGAAATGCCACATCAGCACAAAGACGTACAGTGAAGGAAGTGAATAAGCGAAGGAGTTAAAAATAAAACTTTTTTGGTCAATTTTTTATTTTTTTGAACAAATGGTCGGTGAGCAAAGGAATAAACATTAAAGCTAGAAGTCAGTTTATAGGCTCCATAGACATCTACAAATTACTCCTTTTTTTCCTCTGACTAAACTACTGAATTTAAGAAGGTGTTAAATAGATAAAAGCAGCAAATATCTGTAAGCAGGAAATACAGTAGATGTTAGAAGATTTAAAAAATATGCAGGTCCAAATCTTCTACAGATAACTACAGATATTTAAATTCTAAAACACAATTATATATAAAGGATAACATGATAATAATAAGTATAAATACTTAATTTCATTTTTATTTTTTCAACTTGAGTGTCCTTGTGTCGGCCAAACAATTAGTGGGCTGTGAAAACAGGAAGATTTTTTCTTACTGTGGTAAAAGTGCTTTCAACCACTTTTTTCTTACCTGAGACAAGAGCAAAATAAAACATTTGGTGAATTCCAGAAATCAATGGGCACTAATACATTAAGAAGAAATCATGGATACAAACAAAAATAAGAGGAAATTTGTTTGTAAATGTCTCCTTGCCCAGTGTTTCTGCAAACATGCTTTTTATTCTGTTTTCATTACTTTCTGGCAATGAATTGATCATTAAAAAGTTATCTTACTACGCTTTTGACAACATCTCACTAAAACTACTACTATAATACTAGTGAAGAAGAAGTTCACACACTGTCTTCTTACAGCCCAACAAGTGGGAAAAATGTGGCGTGAGCGCCCCCACCTGGTTTCCTCTCCGGTGTGTTTATCCACACAGTAGACCAGGTCATTGTGCAGGGCGATGAGGTAGCTGACGAGGGCTGTAGAGCACAGGCCTGGGCCTTGTCGGCGTGGTAACAGCACCTTGAAGTCACTGTTGAAGTCCAGGTCCTTTTGGCAGAACTCAGCCGGGATCTTAATCTCACCTGAACGACAAAACATTTCAATTCAAGTCAGATCACGAAGTTGGACTTTAACAAAGAGTATTGTATGTACAGTTAGTGTCTGTATTCACCATTTGTTGCCAGCGACACTCTGAGCTGATTCCAGGTTGTCAGAAAGATTCTGATGTGTTTCTCATACCAGGCTTTCAGCGAAACTGCACACATGAAGAGCGAGAAAAACTGAATCCAGTGCGTACACACATAATAGTTGAGTTAAAAGTTGTCCTCATCACGTGTGGAAGACATTTTGTTCTTTTAAGAATACTCAATCATTGTCTCCTTCCAGGTTAAAACAACTCATTCTTTGGCAGGCAGGTTTTTAAACTGCACCGTGCCAGCTATTTCACTGTGACATTTCCGAGAAAGAGGTAATTAGGACCTGCGTGGAACTTTGCATCTCTTGTGTAAGTGAGTCATACAGTTGAAAAAGTTGAGAACTGCCGGTGGAGACAGTCAGCTTCAGTACCTGCTTTCTGACTGCTGAGGAATTCGTCTATGCTGCCAAAAGTCAGCTCAGTGACGTTTTGAAACTTCTTGACCAGATCTCTCTGGAGTGTGAGGATGTCAGGAAGCTGCTTCACCAGTCGCAGCTCTGCTTCCTAAAAAGAAAAATAAAGAAAAGCTGTCTTTCTACTGAAAGTAAATGTACTTTATAGACCTGCCGTAAAGATAACAATATAGATAACAGTTAAGAAATGGTCAAACTGCAGGAATTCATTTGCTTTGCAACGCTGTGAAACTTTGATTAGCACTCATTTAGACCAGGTAGAGTCACTCACTGTCCTGTGGCTGATATAGTTAATTTACAGATAACATACAGAATAAGTTGTGATTTTAACACTGGTTTTCATGAATCAGAGAGTCTTGAGATACAAGAAAGTCAGAGGAACAAAAGAATATTAACATTAGTTTCCTATTAATATATATAGTGTTGCAAAAGTAGGTATTATTAAACTGGTTATCATTCCCTTAATAATGTTCACATAAAAAATGCTGCTAAATTGCTGTATTGTAATGTGCTAACTCAATCATTTGCTTTTTAATAAATACTGTTGTTATGTTAGGCTATGCATGCATTATCTTGGACTGGTGACCAGTAATTTTACAGCTGAAAAGATGAATTAGGATTTGGAGGATGCTTTTTCAGCCCTGAGTGATTCCTGTACTCTTCCTCGCAAGTTGGGTAACTTGATTGGCAAAATCCGGGGCAAAAAACTTGCTATAGAGAGTTGCTACTGCTACAGCTTCTGTGGGGATTTCTAAATGCAAGGTAGTTGCTTGAACAGTGGCGATAATGACCACCAACAAACACATGGCTATTGCATTTTTTTATGCCTTAGCAGAAACAACACTCTCCCCTCATTGTATTCACTAGTAGGTTAACAACAGTAAAGACTTTAGGGTTGGTTTGCAGTGCAGTTTCTAACGCTCTAATAGTTTTTACACACTTTTAGCAACAAAAGCTGGGAGACTGTCCTCAGTTTTTTTTGGGTTAAATGCTTAGAGACTGACTTGTGAGTCTATGGCACAGGATTCTTCTTTATGGTCTTCTAAAAGTGGACTTGCACGTTTGGTCCCCATTTTCTTACCTTGTGCAGAAATCTCCAGAGCACAGGCAGGGTGTCTTTGCCATCATGCTGCTCTACAATGTGGGTGAGGCTCAGAAGAGACACTTTCTCCCTGCAGCTCCACACAGCAGACCCGTGGATCAGCGAGTTTTCGGGAAGTGAGGCCAAGAAGAGACGAGGATCGCCAAACAAGAGCTTCATGATTGGGTTGGCAGAGATGCGAGAGTCAGTCCGGATGAATGTGTTCACTTCCTTAAGCTGTCGATCCAAGTGCTGTAGAGGTGAAAATGACAGAAGAAAACAACGTGTTGTATGCAGGTCTCTTCCAAACAGGCAGTTATTAACTGTAATTAGACTTAATTGTTCCCTTTTAGAATAAATACATAGACAGAAGTATTTCTACCTTCAGCTGAGGTGTGATGATTGCATTGCTCACTTCGATTTCCCATCCATTCCTAGCCTCTTTGCTGGAGAGCAGATTGTCATAAGGAACAGGCCCTGGAAGGAAAGACCAGCTGTGTTTAACAGTAGAAGGTAATCCAGTCAATCTAGTGTTTAACTAGAGAGCCAAACTGTAGCCTAGGTAAGCAGAACAAATAACTCAAAACAAATAAGACTAGAACTACTGTCTCATTGTTGTATGCCTCCGCCAACCAGTTAAGTGGCAGTTTACACCCATGTCTGTCCAGACTCGTATAGCATATGTAGTAGAAACTTTGAAGGAATTTAATCAACGGTATTTGCCACTATATTGACACATATGACTCCACTGAATAATTTCCAGTGAGAAACAAACATTTTTACAATACAGCAGATAGATACGAGAGCTGAACATGATGTTACAATGAAGCTGACCTTTGACCTTAAAGACATATATAGATATATACTGTCACTGACAGTATTAAAGTGTTCAGCAATTTACTGATAGCTATTTATTTTATTGTTATTCATTTCTTTGCTTCCCCTTTGTTCATTTCTACAATTGGTTGGCAATGCGTATGTTTATTCTTAATTTTAATATGCATATACTATATATAAAAATATTCTTTAATAAAGAAAACATCACCCCCCCACCCAACATCAGTATCAAACTTAAATGATTCTGTTATAACAACTTTATAACATCCTATTTGTATGCATAAATTGAAAAATGAACACCACCCAATTTTTACCACTAGAGGACACCCCTTCCTCTTTTGCCATTTTTTCAGTCACTGACATGCAGCTTATAAATGTACAGTAACAAGATAGGAGACGGTTCAGGAGCAACAAACTTCAGAAACGTGTTTGCATTATCTTTAGAACAGAGGTGAAAACAGAAACTTAACTGCACTATATTGGCGGACACAAGCTTTGGTATTTTTCCAAATATTAACACAACACATAATAGTTTTACAGCAGGTTTGTTGTTAGTTGTTCCTTACATTGCTGTTGCTGGTGGGGTTGCAGGAGGCTGCTGACGAGCAGGTGAACAGCGCTGACTGTGTCATCTGTCCCCTTACCCAGGGATTTAATAAGATGTTCCAAGTCCTTTCGCAGGTGAGCAAGTAGAAATGCAGCTGGGTCAGGGACCTGAGGCTTGATGATGGCAGAAATAGACTAGAAACACAAAGAAATGGGACAACTGGTCAGACTTCTCCCACTTCAATGGAAACAGCAGAATATAAACAGTACTACAACAGCAGACTGATGGGTTTATGAGCTTTGCTGTCACCTACAACTGCACCTTTAGACATTCAGGATACATTGCATGGGGAAATCTCCATCAGAATTGAATGCATTATTTTGTCCAGCCTACCTGTAGGTGGCTGCCTACACCAAGCAGCATGGCCATGTGAGTGAGCATGCGGACAACAGTGAAGGGAACAGGGGAAAGGCTCTTTGTGTCCAGCATGTCTGGATTGTCCCTGCGACGGGGGTCGCCGAGGATGTGGCCTGGCTGAGTACGGTCGCCCCTGTCAGAAGACAATTAATTAATAAAAACAAACTGTAACTTTCTTCTGTATTACATTTCCACAGCAAATTAACTTAAAGACCACTTACTGCAACCGAACAGCCTGAAATCCCTGCACAGCCTGGTGGTTGATTCCTCCAATCTCAGCGCCACAGTCTAAACAAGTACTTTTTTCCATGGGCTGACCGCACTAGAAACAAGATTTTATAATATAAAAGAATACCACAAAAAAAAGGGTCATTACAAACTTATTATGAGTCAGACTGAATAGGACATACCTCTCCAATGGTGCAGGGGTGACCATTTGGACAATCTATAATAAGAGTACATCAAAAATGACCAAAAAATGTAAACTTGGCTGCACAGACTTTTCAACTGACATGTTTCATATATGAGAGTCTACAGTCTGTTACTTACTGTACCACTGGAGATGTCCCAGAGCTTGTTGAGCCACCCCTAACATATCATCTGCCATGGTTGGCAAGAAGGCTCTCTGTACCAACAGATAAAAACATTGAATTCACTTCAAAGAAAAGGAGGGCTAGTTGCCGACACTGAAAGCAGATCACAATAAATATACCTGCATGTTGGCAGGTGCCATGGCCAGCTGCTGCAGGGGAGCTAAGATCCCCTGGTTCCCGCAGAGCAAGACTGCAGCCAGGTGAATAGTTAAGTCCATCAACACACACAGGGCACCAGAGGTCCTGGGACGAACAGCCAAAGGCCCGAGTTGGTTGGTCACCAGAGCGTGAGCGAAGGCGTTCACCTCTGGTTTGGCAAGAAACTTGGAGGTCTGGATGTAATCAGTGAGGGCTTTCAGTTGCTGTAGGTACAAAGATACACACTGTGAATATATGTATTTTACAAACACAGAAGAAACCTGCACTGCATTAGGACTTGTTTTTGATGCATTTCCCAATTGCAAGAAAGACATGACTTGAAAACAACTTGAAATATGACAGATTATATAGGAGCAGCTCATTAGGTCTTAACGTAAGCGTTTACCTCAGGCTTGGGATGGAAGCTAGCATTGGCTTCTCTGTAGAGAGTAGTGACTTCTCTGTACAGCGCCAACAGAAGATAAGCGGTTGTCCACTGTGGTAAACATCCGCACCCCTATGAAGAAAAAGAAAAAGTGCAACAAGATACTCATGTAAACACGTACACAAAAGAGTTCTGACCTGATGCTGCGGTACCAACAAGTAAAGTGATGGAAAATTACCTCGCAAGTCTCATCCAGTCTGTCCACTTTGCCTTCCATAATGACCTTTGCAACAGCATCTCTGATAGTCTTGTAGTGCTGACCACACACAAGATACTGGTCTATTGGGGTGGCTTCTTCACTCTGGGGGTAATGAAAATTGAACCACACTATTAACTGCTAGCATTATATTTAGAATACAACCTGCCACCCAAAAGTCAATGAAGTGTGGAGATCTGGCTACGCAAGATTAATGCAGGAGCAACAGCGTGGTTGTAAACTTTACAAAACGTGTTTCAAAATGGCTACAAATCACAAAACTGTGATTCAACAGCCAAATCTGATTCATATGACAAATAGCCGAGTTGGGTACAAGCCCCACACTGAAAATCACACTGTGGACAACTGAACCTTTTGCAGAACTTCTTCAGGGAAGAGCCAGTGCACTGAATCCACTCTGAGGAGTTTCTGGACAAACTCCACTCCATACTGGCTGCAGATCTTACGGATCAAGTAGACACGATACCAGTTGTTTCCACTGCGCCTGCACAAGTCCACTACACTGGTCAGGAAGGCTTTGGTTTCACTCCTTTGAGCCGCTGGTATGATTAAAAACAGAGAAGAATGTTTTTGCACAATGAATGACACATGCACCAATCACGAATGTTTAGACCTAACTAATCAATTTTTCCCTATCTGATAGTATGTGAGACACCAATACTGTATTTCATCAGAATTACACACCTGTGGCTCTCAGTTCTTCCACAATGAGACTAGCAGCCATATCCAGGTCCATACGCACTCTGGCCACCTGCTGCAGATACTCCACAGTAGCTGTTTCAGCAGACTGTATGTTCAGGTAGTCCATGAGGAAGTCCTTTTCTTCCTGCAGACACATCTGCTGGTCTGCAGCGGACCTGAACTGCAGCCTATCAAACATGGAATCCTGGACAAAATGAAAAAAACAAGATTATACCCTATGAAAAAAAGTCATATACTAAAATCTGCATGTGATTGGCACATTGACATTTTATTTATCTTAACAGGGAAATGTTTTATTGCAAAATATTCAGTAGAGTCTGAATTCATGTGTACCTCCAGGCAGTTAATGTACAACACGTAGAGTTCAGTTTTGTCTGATGGCTCCAAGAGGTTGCTCTGCTCAACTGCCACCAGATGCTGCTGCAGGTAACCTTTAACTTCATCGAAGCTTCAGAAATAGTACAATTAACACAAAAATGAGAAACATCACAAAAAGTGTAAGATGCTTGTAAATGTAAGAAAGCCTTGTGCATGCAATGTGCAACATTAGCACCTCACCTGTACTTCAGCAGGAGTTTGAGCACCACTGAGCGAACCACCGGATTTTTATCCAAAGAGTCATCAAATGGAGAGAGCATCTTTGTCAGCATTTGTCGATTAGCTGGCAAATAAACAAAATAACACGTTAGTCAGAGTTGCCAAAACATATACGAGGAGACATGGACACACAAGTGGCCCAGAGTTAGAACAGTGTCCTACGTCTGATAATGGGAACCGTGTTGGCCTCCACCATGAGAAAGGACAACAAATGGAGGATGATATCTGAACTGGGGGGAGAGTTGTCCTTGAAGCACACAGTGGACACCAGGTCAATGAAGAACGCATTGCACTGCTTCCTGAATCGAGCATGTTGGTTGACTAGAATCCTACATAAAAATAAGAGACAGAGACAATTTATTACAAGCCAGATTTACACAGCATAATAATACAGTGATCTTATTAAGGGGCTGATAAGAGGACATGGTCCATCAGAGGAGGACATTAAAATCAGTTCCTGTAGCTCTAATCCACATGCAGTTACCAACCTTATGTTGTCTGAAGGAACCATGGGGAAGTCATCGTCTACTGGCTGCATGCAGAGGGGACAGTACATCTGACCGGGTACCAGCCACTGTCTGATACAGGCTACACAGTAGATGTGTTCACATGGCAGGCAGAGCGGATCTTGGGGGTCTCCCATACACACTGGGCAAAGCTTAAGACCAAACCTGGATAAAAAAAATAAGAACAGGTTAAGCACCGTAGGGGAGATTCTGATAAAGTGCAGAAGATACAAAACTGAATTTCTACCTGAAGATGAGTTCGACAGCTCCATCTTTGCAGGTTTTGAGCAAATGAATGACAGCCTGAAATGCCTGATGGGTTTTGAGGTCTGAGTTTTTTTCCAGTATCTTATGAGAGAGCAGATATAATACATTTGTTAATGGATACAGGAATTGTTGTGGTTATTATGAATGCAGTTTTTTGGCAATTGATTTCAGGAAAGTTCAGGCAAATATAAAGAACCCAGACTGACCTGGCCAAGCCCTCTTGTATGCTTCAAAACTAAAGGTGTCAGCTTCTTTTCCACCTCCTCAATGCCCAACAACATGTGCTCCACAAACAGAGAGAGTGAAAATATCCGATTCCATCCAGCTCTGAGAACAAAGAAACACAAACCAATAAACATCTAACTTAATACGGTTAAAGTAGTTTCTAAGGAAAACCTAAATACCTCAGCATATACAAGATATACACTTGGATCACTTGAACATTTTTGACTTACTGGACTCTTTGGACAATCGCCTTGCTCCTCTCTCCGTAGCGTCTTACACTGTCCTCTGAGCAGATCAACTCAATGGGAACCTGAAGTTTTTTGACCTGCCTGAGCCAGGCCTGTCTTTGGGCATCTGTGTCCAGGACTGTGGGCTCAAGGTACTCCACACATGCAAAAGCAGCATACACATCGAGCACCTTGGAGACAGGGGGAATATCATCACTACAAATCACAGACCACTAAAAGGGCAACATAAATCATGTAAAAGCTTAAGTACATGGAGAGTGGAGTGGACCCTCTCCTCATAAGCATAAAATCACTTCAACAGTGTTTCTGTAATTACTCTCAATGCTAAAAAGAGGAGACCAAAGATAGATATTGTATATATTATAGACAGCAGAAGGATGGAGCTTCTGGGTCTGAAAATTGAAGCCAAAGCCTTAAACCTGCATTCTTTCTAATGGCCAGCAGGTGGCAACTCCACTGGCTGCAAAAAGAAGTCCAACAGTTCTGAGTCTCATACAAAAAGAGCTAGTTTCAAGTCTTCTTCTATACAGAATGATGTTCATTTTGTAAATGATATGGTCCTCGTAAAATAAAATTGGGATATGCTTTAGGGCAGAGCTACCATGTGACTGACAGGCCATTCTCAGTGAGTCAGTCAAGTGCAACACACAGGGCTTGCCATTGCATTCATTCTTGCCATGGATCAATATTCTGTTTCTACATTGCCTATTTCTTGTTTTTAGAAACATTATCCATTAAGTGGTTACTTGTAAAACAAGAAAAATGGTGAACAAGCAGCTGGGTCGTGTCTAGAATCCAAGATTTGCTAAACTCTCACTAGATTTGTATGCACTGTTTCTTCTTTGTGCATTTTCCACAAACTAATTGCGTTTTAAAATTTAACAATGCTGCAGTTAAGATCTGGGTAAGGACAAAAATCACCTCATTAGGTTAGAAAAAGGGGAGTTTACATCTAGACACAACCAAGCGGCTGCCATTGTGTTTCCAGGTGCCAATGGCGCCTCCCAAAACTGTAAAACTAGGCAGTGCTGATCAAATATGGATTGATATTTTGTGACTACATTGCCCATTTCTTGCTTAAAATGTTTTCAGAAACACATTTTAGTTTATCGTTGTAATATGAGTAAAATTGCGACCAGCCAGGCCACAATTATTTCCTGCTGAACAGACAAGCCAAACCCAAGCTCTGTCAAACTCACAGTGCATCACCCACCAGCTCCATGCTCTCATTGGTACTGCACATCGTCTGGTTCCACACAACCAACATGGCAACCCCCATAATGCAAAACTAAAGGCTTTAAAATTCTTGTCACGGATGCCAAATTCAAAAACTCTGAATGAAGCAGAGAAAGAAAAGCATTGTTTGAAATACTTGTCATTAGATGCTCACCAGTTCATCCCCATCTCTGGAGAGATGATTCTCCACGAGGTGCCGGGTCACCTGGGGCTCAATACAGATCATTCTGGAGAAGTTCTGCAGTCGGTTCTTGAACTCATGATAGGCAGCATGGACCCACGGAAGAGATGTCACTGTTTCCACAGCCATGAGCTGCAATCGCAGCTCACTGACACAACAATTCAAGGCACCACACAGGAGCTAGACAGGCAAACAATGTGCTGTTAGTATATGCATGCACACAGCATCATACAGATGTAGCATGAAATTTGAGGACTTTAAGTATTACAGCAAAATAACCTGCAGATCTTCCTGACAAGTCACGTTCATCGTCATGCAGATGAAATCCTGAAGGTAGCGGTGAAAAAACTCTGCCTGCATGTCAGGGTCTGCTTTCGCAATGTATCGTCCAAGTGGTGTCTTCCAGAAGAACTCATCAAACTCCAGTTGAGTTTGGCCTAACAGACATACACATTCAGTATAAAAGCAAAAAGTCACGATGCCACCAGTAGCGACATGCAAATTATGGAGAGAACTTGATAAGGCCTTTACCTTCATGTTGAAGTGCATGAACCCAGAGCTCCTCCAGGTAGTTCTTGATCCTCCAACTGAAGGGCATGCTGCAGGTCATGTTCCTGTCTTGGCCAATATAGTTCTGTACAAGGATTGTTCTTGTCTCAGAGCTGTGAAAAAAACACACAAAAAAGAAATGTGCAAAGTGAACGGTATATTAAATATTATTGGTTATAGGATTATGCAAAGTGCAACGTTAACCATCACATACCTGCGGTCCAGTGATAGGTGTGGGATTTCCAGGAACTTTTCATTGCCAAAGATATCTAACCACAGCCTCCTCACAGATTCACCACAGTTTGTGTCTAGCAGGATGTCCAAGTTTTGGTCACGGTCAATGACTGAAACCAGTTGTGCCAAAAGCGGGGCAACCACAGCCTGAACACGCTTCCATAAGGTGTGCCTGTCATAACCCACAAAGGTTTACAGAGTGGTTCCAAAAAATAGGAATATATAGGCAAACATAGATACTGTGCAGCTGCAGCACTCACCTGAAGGTGCCTCCTTCTTGCAAGGCATCAATGTTAGATGCTTCCTTAATGACCCAGTTGCTTTTGATGGCTGAGAAGGTATTTCCTTCATGAGTCACCAGCAATGAGTGAAGATGCCTCTTCACAGTTTGCAGAAATTCACCTGACAGGAGTTAGATTACATCAAATGCATTACATACAGCACTGCAATTGTGGCAACAAAGAAAAATACTGAAATAAAGTTGCTGTTAGAACCTGTTATTTCGTCATTGTCACTGAGGAGTGTCAGCAGGATCTCAACTCTCCGAGTACTGCGGAAGCCACTTTCCACCTGGTCCCTCAGCATGCCTACTGCACTCTGAACACAGCTCCTGATGAGTGCTGTTGTGTCCACAACATTGTCACAGCCCTGCAGCAGGAGGACACACATGGCAAAAACTGTTGTCAGACAAGATTATGTGTGGAGGGAAAATACCTCACAACGTTTTTCCTAAAATGAACACACATATTTCCAATGTATTATATATGTACTGTATTATTTTGTGTATATGGTAAATTTGTGGTTTTGCCACAATAGAAAATGTTTCAAATATGTTTTCTGTGCTCACATTTTCCCCTACCTTCATTTCCTCCTCCACCTCCATTTCCTCCTGCTCATTCTCAGTGTACATGTCATCCACCTCCATGGCTACAGAAAAATATTAATGCAAATATTAATGCCACAAAATATTATAATGCAAGGAAATTTTATATTTATATAATTGTATCAATCATTTACCGTCATTTGGACTCATTTTTATTTCAAACATCTGACTGATTGTCATGTTTTGCAAGGCTTTGATGTCTGAAACGATGTCTTTTGACCGTCTGAGGTCATCAATGTGAGCTGATTTCCAGGGGCCTGTAAATATCAAAAAGTATTAGCCTATCCTCTGTTCTTCAAACAACATGATAACACATAATTACATGCGCAAGTAATTCACAAGTTGTAGTAACCTTACCTCCATGAAAGCCAACATAGGATGTCCCTCCTTCCATTCTTGGCAGTCTGGTGATGAAGTAGACAAACACCTTGCTTCCCATGCCCTCTTGAGTTATCTTGTTGATTTCATTTATGGATGAATACCTTCAAAAAACAGCAAAACTCAATATGGCAAAACCACACAGCAGTGCATACACAATAGAGAGGAAATGTTGGACCTACTTTGCAGAGGCAATGAGATTGGCACTACGAGAGGCTTCATCAAAATCACTCTGAATGATGAGAATCTTGTTGCATGGCCCAGCGTAACCGCTTCCATTTTCAGCTGTGAAGAAGTTCCTACGAGAAAACAGAGATGAGATCTTTAGACTGAGATCATCCCTCGAGAGCATAGGAGTTAAGTATATTTTTGCTAATATTTCTTCAGTGCTTCCTGAACATTCAGTAAACCCTTGCAAACATACTACAATAATACAGGTGTCAAAATATCTGAATAGTTTTAGAAAGAAAATCCAATTAAAGTGTATATTCAATAAGAGTATAATGCCCTCTGACATTACAAAGTTTTCTGAGTTTGTGTCTCTTAGGTATACATTTCTTCACAATATATTATAGGAGTATTCACTAGAGAAGTAACTATTTTCATTGCTTTGTTTATTGCAGTTTACAAAGTGTGAAAACTAACAAATCTAAGCTTAATAGGCCATCACTGCTACCAAGAGTAAAATTATGCATTCCTCAACACATCGACAAACCTGATCTTCTTCAGGAAGGAGTGCTCTGTGTCAAACTGCTGGAGTGAGAGAAGCTCAACACTATGCAACATTTTCTCCAGTGGTTTCACATCAGATGCTGTCAGCAGTCTGGAGAATGTTGTCACCTATGGTTTAAAATCACAATTATTAAGGCCTTACAATTTCAGGACCTACAGTATTTGAAACGTCCATAGGTAATGAATGACGACTTACCTCTGTAAAGGAGGAGTAGCAGTGGGCCTCCTGCCTTGTGTGAGCAAGAATAAAGTCAGCTAAACAGCTGTTATTCTGCTCCTCAAAGTAGACCTTGGCCAGATTATCACTCTCCACTTTCGGGAGGCCTGTGCAGTCCAACCGCACCACTGAGTCTGGTGTAGCACATTGGAGCAGTACGAACTTGGCCTCATCCAATACTCCTCTCTGATCTGAGATCTCCAAATTGTTCTTCTGCTTCTCTATTACTTGAAGTATCACAGAAGCACATGTGTCTGAGTGGTAGCCAATGAAGACGTCTGGTGCTTGGTACTTGTAGGTCTGAGCTGCTGCTGTGCTTTGACTCTTGAGAGACACAAAAAGTCTCACCCATTTCTCCAATTCATCCACTATCCTCTTCTCATCCGTTTTAAGGACAGTGTGGATGTCCAGGTAGTGTTTCTCCAGCCTGTTGATCAAAGGTATTGGGAACTGTTTGTAGACCACTTCTCTTTCCTCAATGACAATTAGCCGGAAGTCTTTGTGAACCCTGCACTTCACACGGTGCGTTCCCAGTCCGAGGTCCACGTACTTCTGTCCTCCCAAGCAGACATAGTATTGGTTGAGGGCATCGTAGAGACTTTCATAGAGGTTCTGCAGGTTTAGAAGCACAACTGTCTGACCTGTCTCCATGCAGATCTTTACTCTGTTGATGTTGCGGCAGATCTGGGTATACTCTTGGTCTTTTGGGAAACTGGATCCAAAGATTATTTCTGGCTGACCACTTTCTGAAAAGAAGGTTTGCTGCAGGATCTGTAAGGCTGCATAGTTTTTTGTTAGCACCAGCAGGTACCGACATTCTTCTTCCTGTCCAACTGCCTGAATGTTTTCTCGCACAAACTCGATGGCACTGATGTCCTCCAGGTTGGGTGAAATCTGCAGTCTGTTGGTAAAGATAGTAACTGCATCCACATCATCCTTGCCACTGAAATTTCTCAGCACTGCCTTCACGGTTTCCTCTGCAGTGGGTCTCCGTTGAGAAGCCTTGGCCACTGCAAAAATCATCTTAATTAAGCTGTAATAGTCACGAAGGCCAAAAAATCCTTTGCCTTTTTTGCTGCAAATCTTCAAGTAGGCTCTTGCAAAGGGTTGGAAGAAATCTCTGACTTTCTCCAAAACCATTGCATCAGAACTGCATATGCCTTTAGCACTCTCAATGAGTTCCCTCTCATCAGGGTCACCACGGGAGACAAAAATGCCTCTGTTCATCTTTGCAGGATCTAAAGCCCAGTTGGAGATGCCAATGAATCCAACTTTTTTGTGTGGTAGAGGCTCATCATCAATGCATCCCTCCTCTAGCAGTGGGTGAAGGGTTTTCAGTGGCATCTTTGGGGAGTCCTCAGCCAGCCCAATCTCATCAAGAACCACAACTGAAATGTACTCGTCCAGGTTCTTTCCTTCCTGGAAGCGTCCGCATTGCTTGAATGTATTAATGATGCCTTCTGGTGTTGAGTGAGGGCTACACTGGAAGGACACCAAATGGATCTGTTTCAGCATTTTGTAGAGGTCAGAATGAGCAGCTTGGCCCTGCATCGCATCTGCCACCAGGGTTTTAGACAGAGATTTTGAACTTCCAGGTTTTCCAACTAAGAAGAGAGGGATCCTTAGCTCAATGCAGAGAACCATCATGAAGACGTTCTCTTTGAGGGCACTGTTTCTTGCAATAGTATCCCCCATTGGCACACCACTCAAAAGTAAATCTTGCATGAGTGAGATTTCCTGCATTACCTTTGCCGGGGTGTATGCTGGGGGTAGGCTTTTGCTCACTTTCTGTCTGTATTTATCCTTATTTTCTAGGCAGGCATGGTAGCATACTCCGATGGCCATGACAAGAGACCAAAACACAGGGTCTCTATCTTCAGGCTGTCTGTGATGCCTTTCTTCACTTCGATTACTCTCAAATTCTTCAAGCTCTGCAAACAACTTGACATGGTTCTCATAGAACCAAACAAAAGACTGCATGCAGCGTTCCACATCTCTCAGGCTGACAAAGCTGCATTCATCCTTTCTTGTCCGCATGTACTTCTGTGAAGCTGAAAGGACATCAGTTATGCACTGGATGTAATTTTGATGGATGGCTTTGTTTTCAACCACTCTTTGCACAATCTGCTGGATGTATATTTTCTCTGTGTGATCATTTAACTGTCCAAAGTCCCACACCAGAGGGATCATGCTTGGTGGCAACGCTTGAACTCTGTAGACTAGCTGGCGGAGAGGGATGGACCCAAGCTTTTCATCTGTCTCTTCAGCTCGAACTCTGTACCCAAGGCCGGCAGATTCTAACCTCTTGATCATCTCATCTGTGTGTTTTCGATAAGGGTTGCATGCTGCGATAATCTGCAACCCACAGTCTGCTGTCAAGCTGTCACCCTTAACTGTCTTGTCACAGAGGACCTCCTTGATGCTGCTGATGGCCTCAGTTGTGTTGGCCTCATCAAAGAAGAGAACAGAGTCAAATCCATAGTCTTGCTTGTTAATGGACGCAATGTCTTCTGCTTCTCTGACTTTGGTGTAAATCATCTCTGAAGTTGTCCCTCCGTGCACCTTGACCAGTTTCATATTCTCAGTGGCCACTCCACTCCTCCGCAACTCACAGAGGAATTTGATGAGCCTCGTCTTACCACACCCTGTCTCTCCCATGATAATGACAGGGATGCCACACCTGAACCGCATATGGATTGCCAGCATCTTCAATATGTTGTCAGTTGTGAGCTCATATGTTTCGTCGGGGTCAAGAGGCCACTGGATTCCAAGAACACTGCAGAGTCGCTCTATTTTCTCCCCTCTTGGAAGGCTATCAAAGTCGATGTTGAAAGGGACTCTCTGTAGCTTCAAGCCTTCATACAATTCCCTTGTCATGACATTCCTTTTTATCACCCTTCTAGACGTGGGCTCAATTGCATCAACATAGTTTTGTTCATTGGGTTGAAGATGGAAACCAATGAAGGTCATGGACACATGGTCATCATTAAAGAAGATGTAAGGATGTGGTTCTGTTTCCCATCTCTTTCTGATCCGAAAAGGAGCCAAGTCCTCATCTCGGACACCAGTCAGGTCCATCTGCAGCCTGCCGGGGCTCTGGTCAGAGATGCTGAGTGATGGAGTGGCAAAGTCCTTTGCCATCAGAATCATGAAGTCCACCACAAATGTTTTGAATCCAGTTAGTGTGTCTCCAGTGATACTGGCATCGCAAAAGACAGATGTCTCACAGTCTTGCAACTGAAGGTTAAGGAACCATGCAAAGTTTCTCAGCTCTGCCCAGGATGGGTCCATGATTCCACAGTACATTAGGAGCATCTGAAGACATTCCACGTGGGACCCTTCAACACCCTGATAGGTGAACACATCAAGATCACTGTGGTTGTGAAATCGTGTGAGATACTGGTATGGCCGCTGAAAAGCAGCACTCCTGAATTCTTCATCATCCATCAGTGGGTCGTCTTTGCTTGCAATGGTGGGATGTTCATGCTTCTGCATCTCTAGCATTAGCACCTCTTTTGGTGATCGGCAGAAAATATTTGGAAATATGTCTGTGAACGTGCTGTTTGTAGTTTGATCCTACGGAGAAAAAAAAAGATGATAATGTATCTTAACATAAGCAGCAGTTTAAAATCAGATGACAAAGGAGTACTGTTAGTGCCAAACTCTTACCTGCCGTGAAGCATTTCTAGCTGACTTGACAGTTGGCTCTAAAATCTCTATGAGATACAGATGCTTGTCACTGCATTTCCACATCTTCCCCTCAGAGTCCATCAAATAGCGCAGAATCAGCAATTTGAAAAGAAACTCATGGAGACCTTTCTGCACCTTTTCAAACACATAAAACAACAGTCTATTAACACCATATGTAAGCTGTTGAAACATATCCTATATATTAGGCTACACTACACTAAGCTAAGCATTGACATGAGACTCATTATTACCGATGATGTGATGTCAAAATGGAACATCATGAGTTCTTTCCTCTTGGGAGTGTTCAGCAGAGACTGAAGGATGACATTCTCATCGACATTAGGTTCAATCAAGCGAATGCATTTCATTGATGACTTTTTGGTTGAGTGCTTCAGCTTTTCATACAGCCTCTTGATGTAGAGAGATTTGCCTGCAATTTCAAAAAGAAAAAGGTAATTATGACAGGTATCAATAATCTTAGGAGTGAAGTATTCGCCATCACTGAAATTATCAATTTGAAAAAGAAGAGCACTTTAAATATATACGCACCAACACCAGCCCTTTTGGATGAGACGACACCAACGCACAGTCTGTCTTTGAATGCAGCTGCAGCGCTGTATTGATCTGATGGGACAACAAAGTGCTTGTGGAGGTACCGCTGGATCCTCGCCAATGATTCCTGTGGAATCATGTGCAATCTGTGTTGGCTGAAGGCTGAAGGAAGGTAGGCATGTTCTCTTTCTGAGCTGCAGATGATAACAAGTCTGTAGTCTTTCCTGCTCTGCATTTTCATTCGGTGAAAAAAGTTCTCAACTTTAGAGCTCACGTCATAAGTGAGCAGATCTCCATACAATAGAGAATATATCTTCTGTCCCCTGTAGCCTGTGCTGAGACAGCGCCTGAGAAATAGCTCCACCTGTTCATATGGTGTTGAGGAGTTGCACAGAAGGACTTCATCATAGGTGGGAAGTGTCTCGTTTTCACTACTCATGTAAATGGAGATGCAGGATGTCAAGACTTCATCATGCGGGCAAACAATGAGGTTTGGATTTCCAGTTGCCAGACCCTTAGGCAGCTGCCTCTTTATGAGATTCCTCATGTTGTCATCAGAGATGTCTTCTTCACTCTCATCTTCTTCACTCTCATCATCTTTGTTGGCCAGTATTTCTAGCAGTCTTCCAAGACTTTTCATGTCAAGAACGTGTGGAAGAAAATTCTTCATGTCTTTCATATAGGCATTCCATATCAGATCAAATTTTTGCAAACCATTTGACTCCACAAGACTTGGCAGAGGATCCAATTCACTAGTGATGTCCAGGTCTCCCAGCTCACTTCTTGGCACCACAACAAAAGTCTGGAACTCAATGTCCACATTTCTTTCTTCTGGTTTGGTGAGGATTTCATACTGGAGTGCATGCCCAACTTGCCTCAGGTCTGAGGCTGTGCAGTTTGTCTTGATGAAGGAGAGCATCATGAAAACTTGGTCCTCCACATGGGTTGCGTTGTTCTGAGTCAGCTGGCTGCACAGATAGACAATCTGTTCAGCTGTGTAGTAGTTGAGATAGTAATGCTGGGATCTCTGTTTGTCCACAAAATTCATCCAATAGTCCAGGCATTTCTCAGTTTTCCTACAAAGTTCAGGAAGCTGCTCCTCTATGCTGCCCTCCACAATGACAACACTGGCAACACTTCCCAGGTTGAAGTCCATCATAATGCTGGGTTCCTCATTGCTTAAGCAGCAACTGATCTGAGCTTCCCAGTGTCTGAACAGAGGATTCCCAGCAGTGTAGAGGGCAATGAATGCCTCAGCTAGTCTTTGAACACTGGCAAAAACCTGAAATATAAATACAAACCCACAGTCACATGAAAATGTTTATCTAAAAAATGGTAAATGTTTTATCAGTCTGAATAAAATTTATTTCAAATTTTATTCAAAGAAACTCTTGCTGTAATTTATAATTCCTTTGATTTTAATATCTAATTTATTATTTTAATGCTTGTTATCCCTGCCGTTTAAAATAATATTATATATAATAATTACTGTCAACAGTACATATAGAAGTAGTAGTAGAAGCACTGGTAGTATTAGTGGTAACATTTCAGTTTCTATGCTAAATAAAATGACCTGTACTCATTAAATGAAAGATAAAAACTTGCATGCACCTCTGCAAAGTGATCAACTTCCTGGCCTTGATCCCCTTTCCCAGACATGAGCATGAGTTTGTTCTGAAGCTCCCGCAGGTCCTCGAGAGAATAGTAACGCATCTGCTGACCGTAATCATGCTCCTCTGGGATCTGCAGCTTCAGGACGGTGTCAAGACTCAGCTGGGGTGAAAAACAGAAATGCACTCTTAAACACTGATTTGTAGGAACTTTGTTTCCAAGAGAAGACCTCCATGCTGAATGGACATAAATATATCATCATCTCTGATTTTGTTATTTACCTTTTTTACACCTTGGGCACTGATCAGGTAGATACCCTTGTTGTTGATGGCTGATGCTAAAGAGAGAGATGACAACTCCACTGACCCATGACTGTCCTTCACAGTCTTCAACCATTCCAAATGGCGTGCACTGTCCCGCTAAAAGAGAAGGTTTGATAAGGTCAGCTTTCATGTTAACCAAGAACCCAGACTGTATGATTGTTTGTGTTTGACCCACATAGTTGTATGAAGGATGCTACGTGAGATTCAGGAATACTTTGTAAAACATTGATAGTAAACACAGTTTGTCACTGCATCTACAAATGAAAGTTAAGACAAAGGGAAAGCCATATAACTGCCTCATGCTTATGCACAAATGATGACAGACCAGCTGTCTTAGAAAATGTTGAAACACACCCTTTAACTAAATGCACAGCATATCAAAACCACATTCATTAAAAAAGACTTTAATAAAAGTCCTGGAAGTGTTTTGATAATTGATTTATCTTATTTTCCTTGTTTTTAGGATTTTATCATAAAATGTCATTATCTGTCTTTATGTTAAGGTCTTTGCATTGCATTTTATGAATATATAGTGTTATATTATTATAATAATAATGATGAGTATCATCATCATCATTATTATTATTATTATTATTAACATGGAGTGAAAGTCCTTGCTGGATGTCCTCATTTTCACCTTCATTCCTTTTCCCACTTATAGATATTTCCAATAATTGCAGTGAATCTTTTTTCCGTATCAATCATTAACATTATGGGTTGACATCATTAATGTCAACCCACTTCTTTTTCATCTAAGACACAGTGCAGGGACACAATATGCAGGCCTCGGTTATTGCAGCCCAAGAAATTATTATTATGAGTTGCCGTGTGCTTTCTCTGGCTTCCTCCTCAGACACGGACAGCGCAGCAGTGTGTCCAAGGTACAAACTGAATGTGGAGAAGCAATGCTCAGCACTGGTAGAAAGCAGCTTAATCAGAAAAATTAAGTTTATATGCTTATATGCTATATACTTTTATATGCAAACATATTTCCTTATGTAGAGAATGGGGGTGTGGCAGTATGCAGATTGCAGACAGCAGCCACGAGCCTGTCATTTTAAATGATTCATGCTCAGTGGCTGGTATGCACATTTCATGAATCAGATGCTAAGTTTGCTTGGGAACTTATTTTGTGTGCACATGTTAGTGAATGAAGCCCAATGTCTTTTTCAGAGACATCCTTGCTTATTTCAGCAAGACAACACACATTCTGCATGTGTCACATCAGTGTGGCTTAGTGGTAAAAGAGTTCGGTAAGGTGTCCTCTTACCAGTTTTTTTGGTAGGTTGCTATCATTCTCCAAAGCTCTCCAGAGTTTCTTGAGGACCTCTTTAAAGACATGAAAACTAGAATCTGGTTTGAGCTCATACAGCATTGAAGAGTAGCCGAGGACAGCATCATGGAAGCAAGCGACACGATCCACGTCCATGTCGTTCTCCCCCGCAGAGATGGAAGCCAGGTCAACGAACACCTTCAGCTCATTGATATCTGAAAAAATAATAATAACAATAATAATAATAATTTAGTAATTTGAATAAATTAACATTAAAACACAATCTGCTCCTTTCACGCCCAATCATGATATTATCACCTGTTGACAATTAACCTGTTTACCTGAGGTTCCAAACAGGTATTTTTTTTTTTGTTTATTGGTTTTTTACGCACTATTTTTTGAAATGTTTTGCTGGCATTGAATTCAGAATGAGTGTATGAAGTTGATAAGGTTAAACCTTAAACGTACTGCCTTTGCACTATTTTCAATTGACTATACAAATAATATTCTTACTCTTACCTTCAAGTGCGTCTTTTATCCATTTAACAAAGTGCCCTCTGAGTCCCAGTTCCTGTAGACACAGTCTGCGGGACTCAGTGATGTCTACCAGAACCTTCTTTGCCTGCATCAAGTCATTGTCAATCCGACTGAGGGGCTCTTTCTGGAAGTCTACATGATTCTGACGGGGGAAGAGAGTTAAATGGTAAAGTTAAATACCTGTGGGTAGCTATCAGAGACACTCCTCATCAGGAGACAGGCATGAAGGTTAACTGTGCTGTCCACACACAGCATAAGAAGACGTGGACAAAGCTTCCAGGTCTGCAAAAAGAAACCAATGCAAAGTGCCTAAAAACTGCATTCTTATTAGTGACCACCAGGGGGTGAGTGCACTGGTTGCAAAAAGAAGACCAATTTATTTAGTATTTACAATTGAGTCCTATATGAACATGACCCTACTTCTCACTCGAGTAAAATAGAAAATAAAGAAGGGTATGCTTAATTTTCAGTGAGTCCATGCAGTGTAACAAACAGGGGTCATAAAACTCAGATCAAACTGTCAAACTTAACAGCACTGATCAAATCTAGATCAAGCTTAGGTTACTACAATACCTATTTCTTGCTCAAAATGTTTTGAGAAACGTAAATGTAACAGTACTGTGGTTAAGATCTGGATCGCATCTGGAACACTTTCTGTTCCATTACCTGTACGCAGTTTAACTAAATGTGTCACTAAATGCACATGCCGTATGAAGGGAGGGTTCAGCTTGATGAATTTTCACAATATGGAATATTTTGGGTTGCAGTACACTTAGTTTAAAACATTTCCACTTACAACTTCTGTGAGTGTCTCCAGAACCCGGAAGTCCCCTTGGAGATGAAGCGTCTTTTTGACCTTCATGATAATTTCAGCTGAAGCCACAGCTAGATGCAGCTCATGATACTGCTCGATCTGTTGAACCCTGGTGTGGATCCACTGTTTGTCAGTTGATTTATCAACTCTACACATGATGTCCAGGTCCTGTGCAAGCTCGTCATACTTGCCCTTGTAGGCGCCGAAGAGTTGGTTTACCTTCTCAAGCTTTATACTGCCATTTCTCAGAGAAGTGTAAATGTCTTTGTAATCATCAAAGCAAGGCTGGAAAATGTCATCATGGATCATTTCTGGTGTTGCCATAATGTCCGCTACCTCATGCTGATCAGGGTCATAGTCTCCCATTTGTTCAGCAGCCAGTTTGGCTCGTCCCTCCCAACACACTGTGAATAAATAACTTTCTCTGAGGGTGTACAGAATCTCTGCCATGCCTCTGATGTCTTCATCCATATTGAAGTAGGTGACAACGCCAGCCATGATGGAGGGCATTTGGTCAAATCGATGAACCTCCATGAAATCGTTCAGTAGCATAGTCTCAATGTGGACCTGCTGTCTCTCCTCCATATCAGCAACATCAACTGTCATGGAGATTAAATAAACATATGTTAAATTTCCTGCAGCTGCACGATCAAACCAAACAGACTCATTCTCCTACATAACTACAATTACCTGTCATATGTTCCTCAAGTTTGTGGCTCATTGTTAAAAAGACGTCCAAAAGCTCCTTCTCATGGTAGACAGCTTTCACTTCATCTTGTCTCCACTGCAACAGCCTATTCATTTTATCAGTGTTCTTGTATTGTTCATTCTCAGAGAGGCAATCTGTTAAAGCACACACACATTTTAATATTTCTATGAAGTCAGAGCACATTATGAAATTAGGTTATTTATTATTATAAACACATTTCTTGAGAAATCTTTGATAACAAGCAGATGGTTGTTACCGATCTTCAGCAGATCTAAGAAGGCGTCCCTCCTCTCCAAAATGATGTTGAGGAGGTTGGTCTTAATGTTTCCATGGACCAGTTGATTGTTGATGGCTGTGAATGCTGATATGGCAATAGCAATTCTGTCCCTGGCATCCTGAGAGAGCTTCTCAATCAGCTTTTCTTCTGCACCTGGAATGACAGACATTAAGTCATGGCTCATAGAGCTGTGAGTTGGAATGAGCAAGGAACGTGAAACTTGACCCAATAACTGGAAATTATGTACATGTGCTTAACAAGAAATGTGAGCCAAAACAGCTAGATGATGGTGCTGAAATTCAATGTAATTTTGTAAAGGCCACAACCCTCGTATCACAAGTCAGACTGACTTGAATTTTCACAAACAAGTCTTGCTTAATATGCTCTAGACCATAAAACAGAACTGCAAACTCATAAGATGGTGGGATGGTGTGTGATTGGTCTCGCTCCTTCTTTTAACAGAATTTTTCTCATCTTTGTGAAGCCTCAAACTCAACTGTTGCTGCTTGCCACTTCAATTTTGACCAATTGAGCTGCTTCCATCTGTTAAGGGCAAAAATGTTTGAACCCACAAATTGCTGTTTGCAGGTATATTCTACATCCCTACCTTAGACAATTTGACAATGTTTTAAAAGTTTATTTTTTCCTGAGGATGTACCATGTAGTTGGAAAATGTTTTTAGCTGCGGTCCAGGAGAGGAGGTGTTGAAGGACCACTTCTTGATCTTCCTGATAATTTCCTTGACGGTCCCTTGGCCAGGATTTCTCGATAATGGCTGAGATGAGTTTCCCAAACTTCCAGTTTATTTGGAGTCTGTCAAAGATTTTTCCCTCAGACTTGCTCTGCATGACGTAAAAAAAAAAAAAGAAGTCAACATTATCGTGCATCTTTTAGAGAGATGCAGGAAACCACTTACTAGGAGCATACAAAAATTCTCAGTGAATTTTTATTTAATCTGTAATTCATTCATTTTTGTCTATGTAGCATGAAGTTGTTATTTTAAAAGTGAATAAGAAGGCTTCATACCTGGCACAAAGATGTAACAGCCTCAAGAGCACATCTCTCAATAATAGTAGCAACATATGGTTGGGATTCACGGAGTTTCTCTATCTTATTGCAGTAAAATTCAATTTGATCCAGAGCAGATTCCTAAAACCAGATAGACATAGTTATATTTGCAAGCCAAATTCCCAAAAAGTCGAGACGTTGTGTAAATCAGAAATAAAAACAGAATGTAATGATTTGCAAATGCTTTTCCATTTGTATTCAATTAAATACAGCACAAAGGCAATATATTCAATGTTCAAACTGACAAACTTTATTGTTTTTGTAAATATACACTCATTCTGAATTTGATGCCCGCAACACATTTAAAAAAAAGTTGACACAGGTGCAACAAAAGACTGGGAAAGTTGTGGGATGCTCAAAAAACTTTTTTTTGGAACATTCAAAAGGTAAACAGATTAATTGGCAACAGGTGACGTATAATTTCTCAACACAGAACTTCAAGAAATTTAGGGATTTCACCTACAATCCAAAATATAATTAAACGATTAAGAAAATCAAGGGAAATCAAGGCCAAAAACTAACACTGAATGCCTGTAAGCTTTGATCCCTCAGACAGCGCTGAATTAAAAACACCAACATGATTGTATAAAGGATATTACTACATGGGCTCTGGAGAGGAGTGACAAAAGAGGAGAAGGACCATCCAGATTGTTCCCAGCACTTAATGCTTAAAGCAGTGGTTCCAACGTTTTCTGACATGTCCCCTTTTCAGAAGCAGAAAAAAAGTTTGCACCCTCACTCGCCACCCTACCTCACAATTTTTATCAATCATTAATGAAATAAAAGTTAGCAGGATAGAAACAGTAAACTTCTTTCCCCCACATAGATCATATTCATCCTACTTTGTTTCATTCTTCATTTCTCCCCTGGTCTTCCACACCACCCTGGGGGGTCTGCCCCTCAATTTGGGGACCACTGCCTTAATGGTGCATTCAGGTTTTGAAGCAATATATGCTGCAGTCCAGCCAGCATCTTTTTCAGCGATGTCCTTGCTTATTTCAGTGAGACAATGTCAAGACACTTTCTGCACGTGCCACAACAGCATGACTTTGTAGTTTAAGAGTTCAGGTACTAGACTGGTCTGCCTGCAGTCCAGACCTGTCTCCCAGGTCAGGTGAAAATGTGTGGCGCATTATGACGCGCAATATACAACAAACGGAGACCCTGGAGTGTTGAGCAACTGAACTTGTATATCAAGCAAGAATAAGAAAGAATTTCTCTCTCAAAACTTCAAAATTAGTGTCATCAGTTCCCAAATGCTTACTGAGTGTTTTTAGAAGAAAAGGAAATGTAACACAGTGGTGGTAAATATGCCATTGTCCAAGCTTTTTTGGAATATGTTGCAGGCATCAAATTCGTAATGATTGTTCATTTACAAAAAACAATAAAGTTAAAAGCTTAATCGTTAAATCATTTATCTTGTTTGTGTACTGTATTCAATTATTGTAGGTTCCAAGGTAGTTTTTATTTACTTTCCAATTGTATCAGAAAAGGGTGCATTACATACCTTTTGGTACTTGCCCTCAAAGTCCATTGTGAATGTCTGTCTCCAGTGTTTTGTGCAATCTTCATCTTTGAAGTGGATGGAGATTATGTTGTTCCACATCTGCGAAGTACAACCCAACAAAAGAACCATTCTTCAGCTTGCTCTACCAATGCTTACATGTGAACATCCATTCATGTTTTATCAACAAAATAAAATAAATCAACTCACTTCCATTTCTGGTGTGGTCTCATCTCTTAACCAGGATGACCAACCCCTGTTGAGCAACGGCTGTCTGAGGGTCCGACTGATCCAGCCTCTCATAATGGCCAGTGCCTGGGAGATCATGTCTTTTGCATATCCCTGATCTGTTTTGCCTTCTTGAGTCTCCTAGATGAGAATTATTAGCACAATAATTGATGTTAGCAAGACTTGACTCTGCCTGAAATGCTAACTGCTTGCCTTATAAGATTCACTTCACATACCTGTTGCTTGTTGGAGCGAACAAAATTTGAGACTGATGCAACCAGATTCATACAAGATACTGGAATATCAAGGTAGTTCTGAGTATGTGCTGATTTGACTCCTTTGCACAGCTTATCCAACAGTTTAACTGCTGTTGCTAGGCACTCTCTCCTATAAGCCTCTGTAAAATGACTATGAACATAAAAAAAATACAAGATTAAAGCATCACATTTGATGTTACCTCCAACACAGAAGTTTGATTTAATGACACCATAATAGACATAAAAGAACATGGAAAAAACACAGGTATTAAAATAGGAAGTGTTTGTACACCACACAGTTTTTGTAATTTCCATCAATAAGAAATTTGCTACATTTAGAGAAGCAAATCACCTGTATTTGTCTTCAATGAGATGTCTTTGGATATGTGAGAGAATGTCAGACACTGCCTGTAAAAAAGAAATCAAATGACAGTACTTAATTTAATGAAACATACCTCTAAAAGTATTATTTAAATTAGTGTTTCCACTTCACCTGGACGTTACTGAAGTTAATGTCCTGAGGAGCCTTGTTGGTAAAAATATGAAGCATGTCCAAAAGCTCTGTGTTAAAACTGATGGCACACTCCACCAGTTCATCAAATGACATCAAGTACAAGCAGGAACGCACTAAAAGTGCATCCACATCCATCAAATGACTGTGGCTTTTCATCGCATTCACCAGTGCTCTGAAAACACAAGGGCAAGTAAACATATATATATCCATTCACCTCCAAATAAATACAGTGGAAGATGTTTATGTAAGCTTTACTTGGGCAGGGGGAGACTCTTACTTTTTATCTTGACTGTTCATGTGTGCTGAGGCACCCATGTCAAGGTCTTGCAAACCTGCCCAGGATAAGCCGTACTTCGGGTTTCCAGAGGCTGGTATTTCAAAGGGCTTTGTGGCACCTTTGAGAAGGTGGAGGAGTGGAAGTACCAGAATCCATCGGGTCATTCCAGCTGTTTTCACAGTTTGCATCAGATTCACCAACATTTTTGACAGACTACAAGAAAGAAAATTTTATAAGCATCTGAACAGAAGAGTCATTTCAAAACACTGATATATGTGACTACAAATTTGTTGAAAAGCTCAGGTACTTACTTTTTGAAAACAGCTACATCCTGAGAAAACTGTGTCCAGTACTGGAGGAAGGCGTCTTTATCTCGTTTGGGTAAACAGAGCACATTGCAGAGCTTATGGAGCTCACCGTTATCCAGTCTGATACCATGCTGTTTCCAAACATAAACCATTATCACACCCGCTTTCATGGGATCCTGAATGTAGACCATCTTTTCATCTCCATCCTTAAGCAACTGAGGAATGACCTTTGTCAGCATAAATTCCTTTAGCATCTTCCTGACCTGGGGATTTAAACCAGAGACATGGAGTAAGTTGAGTTTGTTATACCTGAATGGATCTAGACTTTGTACAGAAAGATTGTGAACTTACATCATCTTCCCCATAGTTTAAGGAGTACCATCTCTTTTGTTTTTCCTCATAAACAAAAGGTTCTCCATAAACCTGAATGAACTGATTCAGCTGGACCCGAAAATTTTTCAAATTGACATCAGTCCAGCTCCTGAGAAGATCAAAAATGGTCTCCAGCATTATATTGCCTGCAATCTCTCTGCCTTCAATCAGACTTTTTCTTTGTTCCGGCCAGATTGTATCTTTGATTGCCTCCTTAATGCGTTTGTGCCATTTCTTTGATGGTTCGGCACAAACGATGTCATCATATTGATGCCAGTCTCCTTTACAAAAAGACAAAAAAAAAAAACAGAAAATGAACTGTGTGTAATGCAAATACATCACTATATAATCAGATGTCATTAGCAAATATGTAATATAATTGCAGTAGGACAAGTGAGGGTTACATTACCATCATCACTGAGGAGGTGGGGTTTCACAAACAAACATCTGTTGGTAGTCTGTTGTGTAGAATCCAGTTTGTATATGAACTCAAACTCATATGTCTTTGTCTTATTCTTATAGACAACATATTTGTATGGTATGGAGACAGACTCAGCTTCAGTTTTTGTTGTTGGCAGACAGCCCTCCAACAGATAACCGTGTTCTCCAAGATCCCTATGTGAAAAGAAAAAGAAATTCGAATGTGGTGTTAAATCAGTGAGATGGGAAACTAAGAACAGCTCAGTTGTACATCTACATGTCAAAAGGGCCAGGGCCATTCCTCCCGCTACCACTAGGTGGCAGCTCAACCCCAAGTTGAGTACAGTAGATGTACAACATTTTTACAGCACAAGCTAGTAGCAATAGTATGTATACTGTATATGTGGGTATATACAACCTCAATTCTTAAAAAAGTCAGGACATTGTGTAAAATGTAAACAAAACAGAATGCAATGATTTGCAAAAAAAACTTTTTGACTGGTATTCAGTTGACTAAAGTACAAAGAAACGATATTAAATGTTCAAACTAACTAACTTAATTGTTTTTTTAATATACAGTCATTCTGAATTTGATGCCAGCAACATGTTCAACAAATTCAAAGTTGTGACAAGGGCATGTTTACGACTATGATACATGACCTTTTCTTTGAACAACCTTCAGTATGTGTTTGGGAATTGAGGACACTAATTGTTTAAGTTTTGAAAGTGAAACTTTTTTTTCACATTTTTGCTGTGATATATGAATTCAGGTGTTCAGCTGTGTGTGGTCTCTGTAGTAATATTTTGCACTTCACAATGCACCACACATTTTCAGTGGGAGACTTGTAAGGCCACAGCACACTTTCACACTTTCCGTTTCAGTTTGATGGTAGAGCCCTAACTTGCATTTGTAGTTGAAGCATCAAACTGTGTTTACACTCACTGTTTTGGGGGATTTTTTAAAGGATTTTTTTGGATACATCATTGTTTATTGTGCCTACATATTAGGCCCCCATCTGAACTTAATTGACTGTGCATTTAAGAATAAGTA
This sequence comes from Lutjanus erythropterus, assembly GCF_056507025.1. Classification (NCBI taxonomy): domain Eukaryota; kingdom Metazoa; phylum Chordata; class Actinopteri; order Lutjaniformes; family Lutjanidae; genus Lutjanus; species Lutjanus erythropterus. Next base: position 14,367,519 of record NC_139335.1, on the reverse strand, counting down.
CCTGGTCACAAACAGTTCAGCGGCATTTTCATTCCATGACCCCATGCGGCCCCCAGCCCTGATGAATATACGATCTTCTGCTGGATCAAATTTGAAATCCTTTGAGAGAACTGCATGGAAGTAAATTGTGAGTCTGTCACTGGGAGCAATGTTCTTGTTCCTGGCCAGCCTAAAAGGCAAAAACAAATAAATACACATATATCAAGTATAACACGTAGACATAAAACTGGCAATGGTGACCTCAAACAAATGTATACAACCATCTGAGTGAATGTCATCACCTTTTGGGTGGGGGGACAGCCGGGGTGCCGGATTCTGTGTTATCCTGACTGCCATCTTTACTTCCCTTGTCAGCGACTGAAGTTTGTGCTGCAGTCGAGTCCTGCTCGCTACCAGACTGCTGAACCACCATGGGGTCTTCTTTCCCCTCTGGGTCTACACTGGAGCCTGAGCTGTCAGCTTTTACAGCCTGTAAGCAGCATTAAAGATGTCTGTTAAAAATACACCCTTAAACTCTTTCGCCACTGAAAGAAAAAGGTGACGGCTTCTGTTTGTCAATTACTTCACACACATTTCAGTCAGCATTACCTTTGACGGTGTTTGAGGGCCAAAAATCATCTTTTGTTCAGCTGCTGGAGTCTGTTTCTGTTTCTGTTCCTGCTGATTCTTTTCCTTCTGTTTGGTTTGTTCTGTCGGTTTCATTTTCGGCTGCACGTTGGCATTTTGATCTAGCGTAAGTTGCTTTGTATTGTCCACGTCCTTCTTGTTTTTGGAGTTTTTTCTGTCAGTCTTTTGGTCTTTAGGGTTTGTGGCCTTTGTCCCTTTGCCTGAACCTGACTGAGAAGCTGGAGTCTTGTTGTCCGCTGGGGCGGGCTGTTGAGCCGGAGTGTCAGCCGGTGTTGTTTTGAGTGTCTCATCCTGAACTGATTTCGGTGCATTGTTCTGTCCCTCATCAGGGTTACCTGGAGCTCCCTCTGAGCTTCTTGCCCCTGCTGTGGCAGTGGTCTTTTCACTCTGAATGACTTGCGTGTCTTCATGTGGTGCAGCAGGAGTGTTAGATGCTAAGGAACTAGGTTGGCTCTCTGAGGAGGAGGGAGCATCTGGGAGTGAGTCTGGTGTTTCATCCATTGCATTATCTGAGCTTTCACTGTCAGAGGACTCTCTTCCGCCCTTCGTCTTCTTCCCCTGGTTGTCTCCAATGGAGATATGGGACAGGTCAGACAGGCTTTGATCTGTGTCTGATGGCAAGGTACCATCTTTCTTCTTTTTGTTCTTCCTCTTTTTTTTCTTCTATGATGATCAGAAGAAAGAGGATCAGTGTCACAAGAGAGTCAATATATCCTTAGTATTATTTACAGATAAACATTTTAGATTTCAAAAGCTCTAAAATGTCCCTTTTTAATTTTTGTTTAAAAAAAGTGATAGTCAAGTTGAACATAACATGAACATGTGAACTAAAGGCAGAGCAGGACAAAAAGATAATGAAATTGGATTATGGTATTTTGGATTAACTGTTTCATAAAGAATTTCTGCCTTGTACAGTAATATTTTGCAAGCTTAAGTCAGCAGCTGCTGACTTTTGCAAACACTGATAGATTTGTGTCTATCACTGTCTAGATTTGTTCTGTGGAAGCTTTTAGACCCACAAGTCTTTATAAATGCTTTACTCAATAGAACCTCTGTGCAAATTACCCATCTTTCATTACTTAAACTGAGTGGAAACAATTAGAGAGTTTTAATTACAATCCCAAGTCTTTAAGGCAGCCCTTCATATTGGGGTGCAGACAGGGTGCAAAATTCACTTTCCTCTCCACCGGCCAAATGGCAAGTGAATGTTAAAAATTTACCAGCCACTTGATAAATCACCATTGTGTTTTTTTGGCTGCTGAGTGAAAAAAAATCTACCAGACATTTCAATATAATATAATATTAAATATAATATATAATACCAGCATTTGCCTGGGAGCTGCTAATTTTGGTAGTTGCACACCTCCTGCGGTGCGCTGATAAGTATATTTGACTTTGGGGTGAACAGTGCCTCAAAAACATGTGCTTAAGAGAGATCAACAATGTTTTTTTATACATAGATATTGTGGGGGCCATTTTTATACATTTCTTCAGATAGGACAGCTGAAGATAAGAAACAGGAGAGAGAAAGAGTGGGGAGCTGACATGTAGAAATGGACCACAGGCAGGAGTCCAACCCTCGGCCACTGCTGAGGACTTACAGCCTCAGTACACGGGGCAAACATTCTCTTACCAGCTGAGCTACCTGGCAACCAAGATCAACAATCATAAAGTCATTATATGAAAATTAAGTTACCCTCACCTTTTTTTTGGGGTTACTGATGGTGTCATCATTTGGTCGTTTGGGTGATTTGTTCAATTCTTTGCTCTCCACAGGTGGAGCATTTTTCTGTGACCCTGGTTTCTCAGTCGTACCTTCCGCGTCTGATACCAAGGATTTGGGCTGATCTCCTTTATCTGAATTGAAAACACATTGTATACAAATCAGATCATATCCAGGGACGTGTGAAAACCACTGTGACTCTTGAAGTAACTGATAATTGCACAGTGCTATTTGCTCTTAGAGTCATCAACATGAGTGTATTCTCATAAAAAGAAAGGTATGAATGTGTTATTATTGTGGAGCCATCTTTTATTTTTTGTCCTTCTGAAGAATTATTTAATTTATTAAAAACAAAACACCTTGCTCATTATTTCATGTTATGTTATGCACTACAAAAAGTAGGTCACGATATAGACCTTGAGCTCAAATATTTATCTAATCCCAACCTGTCTGACTGGCTGCAGAAGTATGCGAACAGATAATGCAGAGATGCTGCCATCTTGAGGTAAGAGAATGACACTAACTAACTAACCATTTATTTTATTATTGTTATGTCAACCACTAATAATGTATAGGTGCATGTCATGATCATATTCAGAATAAAAAGGATTTGAAATGATGAACAGCTTTTCATCACTTTTTATCATTCTTGCTTACTTTACATAAACATTGTTACATTTATTATTTAGGTAGAAAGTAACTATAATTATTCATTATATCTGGACAGTCATATGTCCAAACCAAAAACTGTGGCTTGTCATGGTGTACCACCACCCACAAAACATACACTCAGCCCTCTATGGCACACTGTTAATCAATGTTATGTACAGTAAACCACATTTGACAAAATAATATTCTGGATGCCGTATTAACGAACATTAAAACATTTTATATATAGTGTGGATATCAGTCATTAAACTGTGTAAATAAAAATGTAATATTAAAACAAAACTTCTAAATGAATCTACTTACCCTGTGTGTTTGCAGGTTGGACAGACAGCTTCTTGCCACAGTAACTGCAGAACCTGGCTGCCTCCTCCAAAATATTATGGCTACAGTCTGGACACTTCATCTTCAGACTTCAGTGACCTCTGCAAATGGAAAAAACAAGTTTAACTGAAATATGAATTACGGTCCCACCCTGTAGTAGATTCCTTTCACTTTCAATTTTGCCAGTTGAAACCTCATGGAACGGCATTCAGCTCTGCAAAAAAACCGCCAAGAGCAAAGGTGTTTCTTTCATTTGGACTTCCAGAAGTCTGACTCATCAAACTGACAAATACACATTCATTTATTGTGAAATGGAAATAATCAGCTAGTCACCAGTGTCAGTGAGCCACTGCACCATGACCTGCACACCCACCTACAGTCCTGCTAACCAGGGTCCAATAATAAACTCCCTCCAGCCAAAGAGGAGAAAAAACTAGGAGGTCTCACTGTGCACTACACTGCACACTAGAGCAAACAAAGTGCCTCAAAAATATACTTTCGAAAAGATAACACTGATCAAAACTACTTAAAAGAAGAGAAAAATCCAAGTACTCTTTTGTAGAAAAATTGCCGTGGTCTATCACTTCCTTTCTTTCTTGAACTGGCAATCACTGCTCTGTTCTCTCTTTACTGAAACCCTCAAAGCTTATGGCTACACCTGGAGGGAAAAATAGCTTGAATGTTTAAATACACAGAGAGCAGAAGACAGAATGAAATGCATTCTCTGCGCGCTTTCTAATTTACTCTTACACTGAAAACACTTTTTGTCCCTCTTAATATTTTTTAATGAAAATGTGTAAAAACTTCTTCATGCATGCAGATCATAACCATGGAGAAATCCAAATAAAAGAAAAGAAAGAAAGCTTTGGCAGCTTTGGCAAATGTAGAAGAAATAGGATTTGTCAGTTGCTGTTTGCTATGCAGTTTTTTAGGAAAATCCTGCAAAGTTTGCCTTTAATTATAGTGGAAGCCTATGTATTTTAAATTAGACCAATTAAATTTGTTTGTTAATTCATAAGTTGTCAACTACTAAATTAACTACCAAATATTGTTTAGCGATTAATCAGTTTGTGTACATTTTTGAGAAAATAAGACTAAATTTCCTATTCCTGCTTCTTAAATGTAAACATTTTCTGCTTTTTTTTTTTTTTTTTTTTTTTAAGTCCTCGGTGACAGTAATCTGAATAGTTTTGGTTGTGGACAAAACAAGATATTTTTGGATGTCATCTTGGGCTTTAGGAAACACTCACCAACATGTCCATATTTTCTAACATTTTATGGACCAAACAAATATTTGATTAATCAAGAAAATAACTGACAGATTAAGTGACATTTAAAATATTCCTAGATTGCAGTCCTATTTTAAACAGTAGGAAACACTGTAAAAGAAACATAATATAAATCATATGTCTGTGTGGTAATATTAGAGATCAACCAACTTTACATAGAATAAATGCAGAAGGAGAGGGACTTTATGGGACAACGTTTTTCAAGCATGGAGTGATTCCTCTTCTCACTGAAAAGATCTTTGGCTGCACAGTTCTACGTAACTTCCTGTTTCGATTCCAGCCTATAACCTCATTGAAAACAAGCTAAACAGGGAATGTTAAGTCGCAAACTTAATAAACACCCAGTAGCCACGTTCATTACGTCTGTATTAACGACACATTCATCAACTGCAGTAGCAGCTCTGTGTCATCCTAAATGCGCTATAAGTTGGCAGCGAGTTAGCTGACTAGCTAGCGCACTAACTCGCTGCATAACAGCCCGTGAGCGTTATCTAACACAACACGTCTCAGCAAAACAGCGACAATAAAATGTGCAAGTGCAGTGATAGAGGTCAACCAAATTACATTTAAACCCCGTTTTAAGCCAGACTTACTCAGAAGTGTCCCGTCACAGCGAGGTCTGATTGCTACTCCGGCTAATAGGATTAGTTTATACCTAGTTTATCATAACGCACGGTCTGACGTTATAACCTCCATCTTTTTTACACAGCCGTTTTTATGAGTCCTACCTGAGCTGACTGCGACCTTTTCTTCTGTTTTACAAAAGGAGACGTCCAGAAGTCATCTCTGCTCGACCTGCGGTGTACCGGCCGGGCAGACATTCACATCTGACTCCTCTGTCATTTCATTTCCGCATGTCTTGTAAAGTTTCGTTTTGTCAGAAATGGGCGTTTACTAATAAAGTTAACTTTCCTAATGAGTCATATTGTTATTTCTATGAACTGGGAATAATGACGGGGCAGGATTTAATGCACAGCTGTGTAAAGTAACTAATTAGGACACTCAGTAGCCTACTGTAACCAAGCACCTCATCAACCTCCTCTAATGTCACCCTAATTAATAATGCCAGTTTTTAGGGGAGACCAGGGACGGTTGTAACCCTTATTTTTGCATTTCTGTTACCCAAAGACAATTTGAACTGCCAACAAATCTTAATATATTAGACTTAAATCTGTGCAACTTACCCATACTATATAAAGACGATTAAATATGGCATCTCATTCACACTGTTTTTAGACAGCTTTAGTATTAGTTTAAAACTGACCCCAACCCTGAGGATGGTTGCAACATAAAAATACATTAAATTTCACTAAGTTACTTTAGCTTTTTTTGCATCAATAAGTATAGCATTCTGAAAATATGCATTGTTTTAAAATAATAGTATTGTATTATTTATTTATTTGGTAATATTTATGAATTAACGCACTGTTTTTCCTGTGAAACTCAATGACTAAATTTTCATTATGGGTGAACGGTCCCTTCAAGAAGGATTGTAGGACAAGTACATACTGTACATGTTTTATCCCATATATATGTAGAAATTAAGACACTGATAAAGCATTCAGATGTGTGTCTGTGTGTGGCTGTATTTCAGTTTCTCTTTGACTTGGAGCAAGCTGGTCATTGTTCAGTAATCAGTACTGGAAACCCCCCCCCCCCCCCCCATGATGTTCTTATCTGAAGAGGAAGTAAGAAATCCAGGCTTTTCCCAAGCTAGATCAATGTAAGGTAAACAACCAACAAATAACCCACATTCAAAGAAAAAAATAAAACAATGTCTGAGGCTACATGTATACTTCTTGCAGCAAACAGCCACAGCAAAATATCCGCAAAATTGCAGGACTGGACTAAGTCCTGGTATAAGCACAGCGTATGGGCCCTCAGCAGGCTGCTCGATGGCTGAAAACAGTAAAAACTATGCGTAGTCTTTTGAAGTCATGAAGACAAAATGATCTTTAAGTATGTTTGTAGATCTTGTATTATGCTCTACCGTACTACTGAACCCTATGTTTTCTGTGAGAAATCTGCCCATGAAAGAAATCCACAATGTCCTCTAAATTTTCAATAAAGCGAAACACACTCAGTCTGCATGTGTTTATTGTTATACTGAGTGTCCTGTGTTGCATGTGGGATGACCTTTTATCCTTTTATGAGCTCTGCCTCTTTACAGCTCTCACATGACACCCACTCATCCACTGAGGAGAGCTGAGTGTGGCATTTATTAGAGCGAGGCTTGTCTTTGGATGCTGTGCTCTTAAATTGTCAGCAGAGGGCAGAATAACCTGGAATTTGAACAAGTTTTGCACCACAGTGTTCCTTAGAGTGCAGGGACCAAACCAAACATATGCACCAAAGGATTTCACGCAGAGATGCTGTGCTCATCAAAAGATGAAAAAATATATATATCTTGCAGAAACACCCAAGATAGGTGTCTCAGTTTCATTTTGTTCAGGAATGTCACCATGGTAACTTGGAATCCACTCCCAGGTCAGGAGTGTCACATTCAAAGGTACTGAAACCTGTCTTCACCACGTAACATGTATAAAAAATAAAATAGCAACACAAAAGCAGAGCCCTGTGACCCTATGGCAAAACAATCGTTTAAAAAAAAAAACATGTTAAAAAACCTGAATGCACAAGTCAAGTGAAAAATGAAACTGTGCAAGCTGATGCTATTGAAAAAACAGTTGGGGGAGCTGTGCGTTTAGGGTGTATAGAGACTTATAGAACTACAGTGCTTTCCAGAGTTGTTTATTTCTCAGATGCAGAACACAGCACAACTTTATTTATTGCACTATTCATACAAACATGGTGCTCAGAGCTTCAGAGTAAGATTTAAAAAAAAAAAAGTAAAAAAAAACCCAAAACTAAAATAGACAACACATAACTAATAACAATAAATAGAATTATGTAAGACATAAGTTACAACAATAGAACATTAACATGTTAAAAATAAATAAATAGATAGACACAATGGATTTAAAAAAATATGACGACCACAGGCAGACTGTTGAAGAGACGATACTCACAGTAGCTGAGGGCCCATGTATTTATGTATATAGTTCTTAATGATGAATGTGGATGGAGGTGGTGTGTGGTGATGGAGGAAAACTAGGCCTAAAGGCGCAGTGTAAAGAAAGAGTACTGAATCCTATGGAGAGCCGTGAGAAAAATAGTTTTACATTCAGTTTAAGTTTTTCTCAGACAACCAAAAAGGCATTTTAGTGTTCACTTTGTTTTTGTTTGGCTCTCATTTATCAAATATAACACTTTTTACTCCACATAAATGTCTGTTTTTCAGTTCTTTCACACATTTTCATCTTTTTTTTTTTACAGCCTGTTGCACCTGTTGCAATTGTCTGTAGCCTGGTTGGGGATATCATTTTTGTAACCCGCTTTTGGGAACCTCAGGAACTAAAGACTACTGAAAGCAAATTAACTTTTACACAGTGCTAAAACCACAGCACAAGAGCATCTGAGCACAAGTAAGCAACTGAACAGTCAGCTAGTGCATGTTTGATCCAAATGGTGACAGAAATACAGTAACATGCAATAAAAAAAACACATTTTTTTGATGATTTTGATATTAACTTTGGCTGCCAGCAGATTGCAACCCCCCTGTGAGGAAGGAGACAGACTATAGTGGAAGGACATCATCCGAGATGTGTCAGTAGGGTCTGAGTCGGGTCTGAGTCACTTGTGTTGAATCAAGCACAAGGAGAAAATTAAATGGCACATTCTACACTGAAGAAGTGAAATGGATTCTCAGTGTGCAGCGAACATAATTGCAACTGTAGAGATGATGCATATCAAAACATTTATTCCCTGACCAGCATGTTCAGCAAAATTTCCCATTAGATTATGTTTTGATGCCAGGATGTGTATCACCTTTACAGGCCGAGCAACATAACACAGTATGAGAGAGAAGGGTGGGAGCATATTTTACTTCACATGTTCAAAACCTCTTATTTTCTTAATTTCTATTAAAAATTCTGTTGATTTATACCTTCAGTGCTGAGCTCAAGAAAAATGTGTTGACTGCAATCTGAGGTTTTGGGGTCTGTCTTTTTGTTTCGAGTTACAGGTACGTGTTAGCGTTAAGGGTAAGATGTGTTCACTTGTGTTCTTTCTGATATTTTTTTTTACACGTTTTCTTGTTGTCTGGATTATAATATTTATCTTCTCTGTAATGCATGTGAAGTACATCTTATAGATTTTTAAAGCATAAGGAAATAAAAACAAAAGAATTCCTCAAAAACAGATGCCCTAAAACATTCTCTCTTCACACTTGCTGCTGCAAAACGTCACACGTTTGTCATCAAATCAGAGAGTCTCAACGTCTGAAGGATTCCATGGTTGGGTCCTGAAAAAGGAAAAAAACTTAAGCCGCCTTACACAAAACTATTACTGATGAAACGTAAGTTGTTATCGAGCTTTACCTGCACACTGTGCTGTAAATCACACTCTCGTCATCACGATGTGAGTCATTCTGCTGCTCCCTGCAGGTGATACAGCCAATGATTACATACACGCAGCATGCAACATAAATAACTATTTTAAAAAATAGATATCAGCTGTAAAAAAAAAAAAAAAATCTCACACGTTTGACTTTGTCTTGGTGTGAAAGTCAACAGTTGCATAGATCATATCTACTGTTGCTGCCTCACGCTGGCTTCTCTCTTGTGATTGGTTATCGTCAAAAACAGGCCAGTTGACGTAGACTGTATTCTGAATTTAGTAACGCATGACAAGTTAGTGCAGAACAATTAGAGCGCTGAGCATCCAACTAGGGTGAGGTTTTAACTTGCTTCTGATAACTCAGTGCATTAAGCAACATAACCTATAATTTACTGCATACAATAATTTATGGAATCCAGCTTCAAACCACATACAAAATCAGAAACACATTAGAAATGTAGTAGACTCTAAATTGTCAGTATAATGATGGTACCACCTGAATGTTTTCCTCACAGTCAGTCTCTGGTGCTCTTTTCCTTTTGCATCTGAAAAACACAAACAGATTGTAAAACATCATCACATGATCGTTGCATTAGAGATATAATACAGCGTAAATATAGCTTACCTTTTGATGGCAACAACAGAGATCACAACCAGAAGCACAGCAACAGTAGGGATGAAAAGTAGATAACTGTAAGATATTGCCTCGTTTTCTGTGTAACAAGGGGAGTGCGTTAGTTTTGTGAAAGCATAAGAAAATATGACACAACAAAATCCACTCAAGAACAATTGATTAATTAAACTAACATGATCCTTAAACAATAAAATAAACACTGCAAAAGTGCTACTAGATAAATAAAACATGAAAAAGTGCCCTTTACGGAGGCACAGTGCAACAGAGAACATGATTAAGTGCTCTCTAGAGTGCCGTTCCAGTGGAGAAAATGGGACGCAGCGCCCTCGAGGGCGCCCGTCCAGTGGAGAAAATGTGATGCAGTGCCGTCTCGGATGCCTCTTATGCTAGAAAAGGGGTTTAGTGCTGTGTAACCATAAGCACATCACCACTTTTTGCAAATTTATGCTCCACCACATGACATGTAATGTGTGCATTTAAATCAACTTACCGTTAATCTTTAAAGTCACAACAGAGGAGTTTTGACTTCCATGTTTGTTGCTGGCTCTGCAGAAATACTGGCCTCCCTCACCAGAGATGAACACAGGCTGGTGTCCAACATCCACAATATCATCATCATCTATTTTAAACCAAGTATAATTCTCCACTGGGGGGTTTGCACGGCTGCTGCAGATCAGGGTGATGTAACTGCCAGCATCCACCTCGGACAGACTGACAGATACTGATGTGTTCTTAGGGCCGTCTGAAAGAAAACTGGAGCTGTTAACTGTCATTAAATTCTCATTTTGAAAAGTATTATAGTTTCACAATCCTGTGTTCAATACTTACATTCAACGTCAATATTTATGGTTCCTGAAGTTGCTCCTGTGTGTGTTTTTAGAGCACAAGTGTAGTTTCCAGAGTCTGTGGAGGACACGTTGCTTAAATGAAGCAGAGGTCCTTCATTTAAGGGTTCTCCATTCTTAAACCAGGTGAAAACAGACAAAAGGTTTCCACCATCACAGCCATTAAAGCAGGTCAGATTCACAGAGTCGCCTTCCTTTGTTGTTCTGTTTCCATTAGGTTTTGTCACGGAAAGATTCAAATCTAAAAGAGCAAAGTTCTTCTGTTAAGCTTTACAGACTGAAATGCAGTGAAGATTCACAGTTAGTTTGTGAAAAAGAAAAAGAAAAACTTACCAACAACTTTTAACGTAGAGCAAGTTTTACCAGTCCATTTTCCATCTTTGTCAGTTAAGAATCTGAAGGCGTATTTTCCTGTGTCAGTATGCTCCACTTGGTGTATTTTTAAAGAACAGTTGTGTTTTTTATCACCAATATACTCAAATCTTGAGGAACTATTAATTTTCTCACTGTCAAATATGAAAGGACCATCATAAATATGATACTTTTCATGACCCCACATAACGTTTTTCACTCCGTGGTCGTCAGGATAGTAAAATGAACAATGAATGGTAACAGACGAGCCTTTCACTGCACAGATATGTTCTGGTTGATAATCCACTTTCCAGTCACTGCAGATAGCACCTGAAACAGATGTATTCATGTATATATTATTTCTTCATTTTAATGTTATCTTAAATGAAATATAAATGTTGTACTTACCAGACAGAGACAGAAGCATCAGCGTCCACATCAGGTTTCTGTGTTCAACACACATGTTGAACCTCTTTCCTGGTAATCACAAAGCTCCTGTTTGATCTTAAAGATGCAGCGCTTTTTTTGTGTGTCTTAAAAAGACAGAGTTAGTGGGTCCTCGCTCTTCTTCCTCTACTAAGTGAAGGTTTCGGTAACACAAAGAAACGGTGTGTATTGTTCTCACCGGCTGTAATCAGGTCACGCACACCACAGACTGTATGGCTTAAATTTGAATGTGAGTGGTATACATATGAAACCAGGCCCTGCACAGAGGAAACATTTCACATGCTAATGATGGTGCATTCTTGTGGGTAAACCACAGTCAGAGGCTCTGTGACACGGAATTTTTCTTTTTAACACAATTGACAACGATGACCAAGTGTTTCTCTACTGTGTGGAGTAATGACTGCAATCAATAGTTTCATCATTGTTTAGCCAAATTATGTTTCATTAATTTTCCATGTTTACTCTTGGCAACTTGGCGCTTAAATGCAAGATTGTTATATCTACGTACAACATGTGATTTATATAATGTACTAGTACAAAACTCCAGCTATGAAAGTCAAAATCCACCTATTTTTGAGAAGGAAGGACAAAGGAAAAGGAAGGAAAAAAAGACAATATCACCAGTTCTGCTGCATTTGTTCTGTTTTCCACCTATACATCGGGACTCTGACAAAGTTATACAAGTGCAATAATGAATGAGTGCAGTTCTATTTTAATCATGTAAAGGAAGTTAGCATTATCAGGGCATTCTCCTGGTACATTTTGTTCAAATTTAAAACACCAGTGTGTAGGATTTAGTGACTACTACTCTAGTTGTGAGCTTGCAGCTTTCAAAATTTCCATAGTTTTTGCATTGAAGACTTGCATGGATGTATATATATATGTGTTACGGGGACCAGGTGAGTTCATCCTCTTAAGTATTCTGACACAGTGTTGCATCAATAAAAAGAAAGACCGTTTCACTATACAATGTTTTGTTTTGCCTCATTTCTCCAATAATAGCTTGTATGTCACATAACTGCCCATATGTTTTATTTTGCTCTCATATCTCCATTTTTTTTACAGCCAGTTGAACCTGTAGCAGTTATCAGAAGTGAATTACAACTGGAAACATAATTTTAGACGACTCTGGAGAAGCACCAGAGAGCAACTTAACAGCCAGAGGGCATCTGCAGACCCTCACACAAGACCAAAAGGAATGATGAAAGAAAGACAAAAAAAAGACATGCATCAAAAGTACAAATCATGACTTTAATTCGCTTTGATAAGGCATAGAGATATGTTTGATCATTTGACATCAGTTTTGGTTGCCAGCAGACTTCATCCTCCTGTAATACTGAGGGAAGCGGAGACAAGAAATTGCTGCTTTGTATTCAAAGAGACACAAGAACACTGCAACAGTGGAAATATGATGGATAAACAAAACATTCATTCCCTGAGAAACATGTTTTACTTAGCTTTCCACTGGATTGTATTTTGAAATAAAAAAAAACCCACAAAAACATTATTGTCTGTACATCAGTCTGTGCTGCACTTTACTGCAAAATGGCACATGGTTGTTGTCAGATTAAGATGGAAAGGGATATGAAGAGATCGATGTTTGGTAGCTGAAAAAGAGAAGAAAAATGTTTGCTTTTAAGTGCTTTTAATTAGATAAGTAAATGTGTAAGTATTCCCTCAGCTTTACCTGAACAGTATGCTGTAAATCACATCTTCATTTTCTAGGTGTCCATCTGCTGCTTCCTGCAGGTAAAACAGTCAATCAGTACATTTGCCTCTGATGCAACAAATGTGACAAGAATCAAGAGCAACTGTAAAAACGCCTCACGTGTGACTTTCTTTTCTTGTTGGAGTCAACAGTTGCGTACACGACTGTGGTTTTTTCTCTGTCACACTGATTTTTCTTTTCTGATGGGTTATTGTCACACGTGAGCCAGTTCACATATTCTGTGTTCTGCAGACAATCATAAAGAAAGATTAATTAGTGCGGAAAATTATCCTCCTCTTACAGTGTACCGTTTACGATGTGTGCCACAAAAATGTCAGAGGACAATAAGAAAAGAGTCACCTGTATGTCCTCGCCATCATCTGTCTTCAGTGCTCGCTTCCTTTTTCTGTTGAGACTGAAACTGGTAAACAGAATTAGTGCTGTTACACCACATCAGCAGGCCACTGAGCAGTGGTAGAAAGTAATTAAGGACATTTAAGCACTGCACTTACATATAGTTGTGTTACTTTTGTGGTACTTGTACTTTATTCTCTATTTAATGGTATTTTATATTTCTATTCCATTACTGTTCAGATAGAAACATATTTATCTGATAAAATGGCTGCTTTGCAGATTGAAATTTTATATGAAAAAAAACATATACAATGTACTATTTATATTCTCTCGAAAATATAAAATCCACTACAGTTTTTTAACTGTAATTTAGGGTCTTGTGTACATAATAATAAGCCTTTAAGTTTTTGTTCACTTTCCTGTATCAGGTTTGATTTGGGTGGGCCTGTGCTTGGACATTTATCACACAAATTATATTATAAATTTCACAAAGCAACCATAAAAAACCCCCAAAAAACCAAAAACAAATCCACATCATTGCTGAGTTGTGCAACAAACGTTTCTGCTCAAATTTGTGTAATCATATATCATATTTTTCCCCTGGACATCCACACCTCATCTGCAGTGGCTCTAAGCCGTTCCAGTGAGGCCTATCTTGCAGTTTGAAAACAATTAAAGTAGAGGAGCACATTTCTGAAAAGGGCTATAAATACAACTTACCTCATGACAGCAGTTACAGTGGTCACAATCAGAAGCACATCAACAGTAGAAATGATAAATACAACTCTGATGAATGTTGCCCAATACGCTGTGGAACAAAGGCAGAGTGTTAACTCTGTGAGAGCGACTCAAACCATCTCAAAACGTGACACTATTATTTTCAAAAGTGATTAATTCAGTTAACTCTATATTCTGTTTGGGCTAGATATAGATATATTTTATAAAACATGAACCCAAACAGAATAAGGTCAGAAAAAGTTAATAAATGTTTGCAGTAAACATAAGGTTGATTTTGCAGTCATTATTATTTTTCTACATTTTGTTGTAAGCTCTGTGGAACCAAACAGTGATTAAATAAATCTGACAAAACAAAAGAGTTAAACTTTAATGATCTTTGTAAAGTTTTTAAACAATAAAAGCAACTTTGCAAGTAATTTGTCATGATTATTTCACTCACTAAACAATTAATACTGACCCCATCAGTCTACTTACATTTAATCTTTAAGGTCACAACAGAGGAGTTTCGACTTCCATGTTTGTTGCTGGCTCTGCAGAAATACTGGCCTCCCTCACCAGAGATGAACACAGGCTGGTGTCCAACATCCACAATATCATCATCATCTACTTTAAACCAAGTATAATTCTCCACTGGGGGGTTTGCACGGCTGCTGCAGATCAGGGTGATGTAACTGACGGCATCCACCTCCGTCGATGGACTGACAGATACTGATGTGTTCTTAGGGCCGTCTGAAAGAAAACTGGAGCTGTTTACTGTCAGAGAAATCATATGGAAACTTCTCAGAATGATTGTTTTATCCTGTGTTCAATTCTTACATTCAACGTCAATATTTATGGTTCCTGAAGTTGCTCCTGTGTGTGTTTTTAGAGCACAAGTGTAGTTTCCAGAGTCTGTGGAGGACACGTTGCTTAAATGAAGCACAGGTCCTTCATTTAAGGCCTCTCCATTCTTAAACCAGGTGAAAACAGACGAAAGCTTTCCACCATAACAGCCATTAAAGCAGATCAAATTCAGAGTCGCCTTCCATCGTTGCTCTGTTTCCATTAGGTTTTGTCACGGAAACATTCAAATCTAAAAGAGCAAAGTTCTTCTGTTAACCTTTACAGACTGAAATGCAGTGGAGATTCACAGTTAGTTTGTGAAAAAGAAAAACTCACCAACAACCTTTAACATAGAGCCAGTTTTACCAGTCCATTTTCCATCTTTGTCTGTTATGAATCTGAAGGCGTATTTTCCTGTGTCAGTATGCTCCACTTGGTGCATTTTTAAAGAACAATTGTGTTTTTTATCACCAGTATACTCAAATCTTGAGGAACCACTATTGTTCTCACTGTCAAATATGAAAGGACCATCATAAATATACTTTTCATGACCCCACATAACTCTTTTCACTCCGTGGTCGTCAGGATAGTAAAATGAACAATGAATGGTAACAGACGAGCCTTTCACTGCACAGATATGTTCTGGTTGATAATCCACTTTCCAGTCACTGCAGATAGCACCTGAAACAGATGTATTCATGTATATATTATTTCTTCATTTTAATGTTATCTTAAATGAAATATAAATGTTGTACTTACCAGACAGAGACAGAAGCATCAGCGTCCGCATCAGGTTTCTGTGTTCAACACACATGTTGAACCTCTTTTCTGGTAATCACAAAGCTCCTGTACAGCGCTTTTTTTGTATTTAACTCTGTAAAAAGTTAGTGGGTCCTCGCTCTTCTTCCAAAGTAAGGTACAAAGTAACGGTGTGTATTCTTCTCACCAGCTGAAATCAGGTCATGCACACCACAGACTGTACGGCTTAAATTTGAATGTGAGTGGTATACATATGAAACCAGGCCCTGCACAAAGCAAATATGGCACATGCTAATGATCCTGCTTTCTTGTGGGTAAACCACAGTCAGAGGCTCTGTGATACTGTTTTTTTTTCAGCATTGTTTAGTCTACTTACATTTAATTTGTTTTACATATTTACTTTTGGTAACTTGGTGCTTAAATACAAAATTGTAAAATCTGCATACAATACATGAACTATTGTTGGATGTGTACATTTTATATGCTGTACCAGAAAACAAACTATTGAATCTAATTGTACACATCATTGAAAGTTCTGAGGTCTTCAGGAGTAATACTGCATAAAAAAAGTGTAAAGCCTTCTGTGGCTACTGAGGGAGGTGAGAAAAATCTGATATCTTGTCTTGAGTAATGTCACCTGAGTCAGCGTCAGCTGCGTCTGACGACTGCAAGTCTGAAAATGAAAAAGATATGTGGGTGTGGAGTTAGAAAAAAGTGAGCTTACCAGACCTCTGTAGCTCACTCCTCATCACTACTTAAGGATAACACCTTGATGCTTCATTAGCCACTATTAGCTTAACACACCTGAATCTCTGATCAAACTGTCTGTGGTTGAGTTGCATCATGGGTAATGTAGATGCCAGGTTTTGAGAGGGAAGATGTGAGGAATAAGAAAAATAATAACAATGATAATATAATTATTTAAAAGCGGATTTCAAGAAACAAGTGATGTTACCTGACTCTTCCTGGGACAATTTGTTGAAGAACATTTAAAGGACTGGTGTGCAGGATTTAGTGGCATCTAGCAGGGAGCGTGCAGATCGCAAACACCTCTCCTCACCCTCCCCTTCTAACCGTGTAAGACAACCTACGGTGGCTGCAAGACTCACAAAAAAAGCAAAAGGCCACTAGAGGCATTATTTGGTTTGTCTGTCCTATGTTACGCAGCAACCTCTGTGGACGAAGACCTCTCATTCTAAGGTAACAAAAACATGCTTTTATTTTTATTTACAGTCGGTATACACATATATGTCAGGTGGACCAGGTGAGTTTAACCTCTTCAGTTTTCTGACAGAGACAGAAACTAAAGACTACAAAAAAGAAATCAACTTTCACAGTGCCAAAAAATTCAAAACAGGATGTACGTGACTTAAATGCACTGATGCGCCTGTACATTCATACCAAGAGGCATGATGAAAGAAAGACAAAAACATGCATTAAAAATACAAATCTTAAATTTATTTTTCTGTGATGAAACCCTAATCACTTGATATTAATTTTGGTTGCCAGCAGACGTGTGACACTGAGACCAGAAGACATTCTTTTGTACTGAATGAGGCATGAGGAGAATAAAATGGTTCACTCCACACTGGAGAAGTTTTATGGCTTCTCATATGCCCACAGCTGACAGAGTCATTGCAACAGTGGAAAAATGACAAACAAAACATTCATTCCCTGACCAACATGGTTGAACTAAATTTCCCATTGGATTGTGCTTTCATGCCAGGATGTGCATCACCTTTGTGACTCATTGTGGTGTCTTTTCTTTTGAGTTACAATTATATGTTTTAAGGGGAAGATCTGCTCATATGTGTCTTTTTCATTTCTGCATGTTGTCTGAATTGTAGTATTTATGATATACAGCAATGGGTATAGAGTACATCTTAAAGATTTTACATCACATTGCGTTACATTACATCAGTCTGTACACAACATTACTGGAAAACACCACGTTTGTTGTCAAATCGGGCAGGTTCAATATAAGAAGGGTTCGAAGGTTGGCTCCTGAAAAAGAGATCAAAAATGTTTGCACTTAAGCACATAATTGTTCATCAAATGTGCAAGTGCTTACTGAGCTTTACCTGCCCACTGTGCTGTAAATCACATCTGCATGATCTTGGGAGTCCATCTGCTGCTTCCTGCAGGTGATACAGTCAGTCAGTACATGTGCCTTCAGTGGCTGAGAGCAGCCATACATCACGTTCCTGTCTCGAGAACAACCACGCACCAAACAGAGAACAAACGCTGTGAAAGTAGTCAGTCAGTCTGTGTGTCTGTGGCAAACACGTCTTCACAGGTCGGTTAGAGTCTGAGCTGATTGTAAAGCCACCATATAGGTAGTTGATTGCTGAGTCTCATTATCAGGACGTCAAAAATAAAAGCAGAGAATGGACACAGCCACCAACCTTCTAGTGGGTCATAAGGGATTACATTACATTATACACTGTTTTTTTTTTTTTTTTTTTTTTTTAGAGATTAGGCCTTGATGATGTTCCTGAATAAATGACATGTTTGTCAGTTGTGCATGTAGATAGAAGTGAATCAGAAAAGAGTCTTAGTGATGATGGAATTAAAGTGTTTACAGCAAACAAATACAGTCCTACCATAAAAAAACATCTGCTGTTACAGCAAAATAAGTAAATAGTAAAGAATAAAAAGTTTCAAATGTCTGAAATATATTACCTGAAGATTCAATAATTGTGTATATATCAGGTCCATCCACTTTGATGGAGGCAGACTGAAAGGATCCCAATTTTTTTTATATTTTTTTCTTTGTAACAACACCAAACGTTGATCAGCAAAGACATAGCATAACTCCTGACTGGCCACGATTTGTAAGAATTTGTACTGACCGACAGTCAAATTAGAGTGGTTGTTTTCGCCCACATGATGCAGGAACAAATACCTGGATAGTGCTTCTCTCATCCATGCAACAAATGTGACAAAAGTGAAGTACAACTGTAAAAACATCTCACATGTTTGAGTTGCTTTTCTTGTTGAAGTCAATAGTTGCATAGACGAGTTCTGTTGTTATTCCCTGTTGTGACTGGTTATTGTCGCACATGAGCCAGTTGACATAGTCTGTATTCTGCACACAAACATAAAGAAATAACACATGATTAATTAATGTAGAACAGTGTCCTCTTCCAACCTTTACATTTCTGTCACAGACTTCTGTTTAACCTTTAAAACCACACAACAAAAACAGCCTCTGTGGTCTGTTATCTGATGCAGATCATTTATCTGTTATTGAGCAGACTTAGGATGTGGGTTTGACCCACCTTTCACCTCTTTAACTCAGCTGCAGACAACCTCTGTGCAACTGACAGCCCAAGTACCAGTATGCAAGAAAATAGTCATACTACTCCAGAACATAGAGAAGTGACGAGCTAAAGTTACAGAAAGTTTTAAAAACACCTGTACGTTCTCCTCACAGTCCGTCTCTGGTGTCCATGTCCTCTTTTGGCTCAGTCTGAAACAGATAAACAGAATTATTGCTATTAGATATTATCATAATATACATCAGCAGACCCCTCTGCAGTGATGGAAACTAAGTAAAAGTGCAAAATTAAATGCACAATAGGCAATTTCTACTATTATGGCTCTCTCAATCAAAACAATGACAAAATATTGTGTTGTTGAGTTTGGTCGAAGCATGGGATCGTAGGAATTTTCATTGTTAAACAACTACCACTGCCAATGAAAATCATGTTTATGGACCAGATAATGTATTTGAGTTTTATTCATGTTACGTTCATCGTGTGTTTCCCCAAACGTTATACCAACAGGCGACAACATTTGTGACCCGTTACACAACAGTAGTGTTGAGACCCTTTGTAACATTTCAGTTCCAAAAAAGAGACATTTCCCTACTAAACTCTATATTTATTTTTAATTATATAAAGTTTGTCCCCTGAAGAGTTAAAAGCAAAGTCCAAAAACTGAAATGAGTTTGATTTTTTCTCCTTTCCTCTCCCATTTACCAGTTTACAACCATTCAGATTTATCTCTCGACTCCTAGGTTGGGATCCATTGGACTGTTCTAGTTAACTATGAAATAAAATGCTACTTCTATTCACAGTGTCTTGCAGAACTTACTGCCATGACTTGAATTCACCTGAAGGCAACAGGTGATATTCGTGACTTAATTTAGAAATTATGTTTGCGTTTGTGTGTATGCGTTTCTGATTAGTATACACAGTATACACTTGCCCACTGTTCACTGACAAAGGAAACAAACTACTACTACTACTACTACTATTCCACACAGACATCGCCCCTGAGAGGAATCAGCCAACCAGGATGCTCCTATTCAATCCTAAAAGGTCTGCTCTTATAAAAGAGCAGCAGCGTCCCTTTTCTCATATCTACGTTTCTTTGACAGCAGCAGATGATATGGACCCTTTTCAGACACGGAATATATCACAGTACCGTTAGATTAACAAGTCTGAAAGGGGCTATAAATACAGCTTACCTCCTGATGGCAAAAACGGTGGTCACAATCAGAAGCACAGCAACAGGAGAAATGATAAGTACATCTCTGGTAAATGTTGCCCAATATGCTGTGAAACAAAAGCAGCGTGTTAGCTCTGTGAGAGCGACTCAATTGATCTCAAAACATGTGACACAAAATTATTTACAAATGTGAATAATTCAGTTAACCCAAATATTCTGTTTGGGCTCCTCTTTTATAGCACTTTGTTTATAAGAGACCCAACTCCCAATTTAGATAAAAAGAAAAGTGTAAGTGTTACCACTTGAGTACTATTCTACATGTTGAGTGTTTTCAAGCTCAAAAAGAAAAAAAATAGGAAACAGTCACCAAACAACTGGTAATATCGACCATACTAGCCTACTTACATTTAATCTTTAAGGTCACAACAGAGGAGTTTTGACTTCCATGTTTGTTGCTGGCTCTGCAGAAATACTGGCCTCCCTCACCAGAGATGAACACAGGCTGGTGTCCAACATCCACAATATCATCATCATCTATTTTAAACCAAGTATAATTCTCCACTGGGGGATTTGCGCGGCTGCTGCAGATCAGGGTGATGTTACTGTCGGCGTCCAGCTCCATCGATGGATTGACAGATACCGATGTGTTCTTAGGGCCGTCTGAAAGAAAACTGGAGCTGTTAACTGTCAGAGAAATCATGTGAAGTGATGATCACGTGTCCTGTACTCACATTCAACGTCAATATTTATGACTCCTGAAGTTGTTCCGTTGTGTGTTTTCAGAGAACAGGAGTAGTTTCCGGAGTTCGTGAAGGACACGTTGCTAAAATAAAGCACAGGTCCGTCATTTACGGGTTGTCCGTTGTTAAACCAGGTGAAGACAGATGAAAGGTTTCCGCCATCACAGCCATTTATGCAGGTCAGATTCACAGAGTCGCCTTCCTTAATTGTTTCGTTCCCACTGGGTTTAGTCACAGAAATGGTCAAATCTAGAAGAGGAAAGTACTGCTTATGTAACAACATGCAAGTTATAGTTGATGTTATAGTTATAAAAAAAAAAGATAAGACTTACCAACAATCTTTAGTGTCGAGCTAGCATTACCGGGCCATCTGCCTTTTTTGTTGTTTATAATAAAATTGACAATGTATTTTCCTGCATCATTATGCTCCACTTGGTGTATCTTTAAAGAACAGTTGTGATGTTTGTCACCAATGTACTGAAATCTCATTGGGACTTTTCTTAAATTGCTAGTAGAAATGAAACGACCCTTGAAGTGATGCTTTACATGAATCCACATGACTCTGTTCACTCTCCGGTTAGCAGGATGGTAAAAAGAACAAGGAATGACAACAGACGAGCTTTTCACCGCACAGATATGTTCCTGCTGATATTCTACTTTCCACACATTGCCACACATCACACCTGAAAAAGATGGATCCAGTCAAATCCTTTAAGACTGTATTATTTTAAGAAAACATTAAATGACACGTAAGTCTTGTACTTACCAGCCAGAAACAGTGGGAACAGCATCCATGTCAAGTTTCTATGTTCAAGAAACATGTTTCCTGTTACAACCAACTCAAATCAACAATGGTGGAATCGGTTCTAAAATACTGTTGTTGATGGTTTTCGTGAAAATGCACAGTGAATAAGTGTTTTCTCTTTTTTATCTGTGTCTTGATCTACAGGCTGTAAGTACAGCTTCCTGTGACAAAAAAATAGGTTTTGGGACGCCATAACAAAGTTTTTCAGCCCCTGCAATCAGGTCACATATACCACAGATTCAGTGCACCGCTTCAGCTTTTTGTTTGAATGTGACGTGTAGGAAACCAGTTTCTGTACAGAGAAAACCTGTGTCCTCTGCAGCCTGATGCCACTTTGTTGTGGTTTAAGTCACAGTCATATCAGATCAGGCAACATGAGCCAATGTGCAGACCACACGTTTGAGCGGTTTTTATGTTTGTTTCATTTCATTTCGTTTTGCCATTTCCACTTTTGACAGTTGATGGTGAAAAAAAAAAAATTTATTTTTGCCGCCTTGTTTAAACAAGGCGGCAAAATAAAATACTGAGAATTTATGATTAGCTTTGAGCTGACCGGTTCATAAACTTTAATTCTAAATAAGTTTAACTAGTGAATGTCAAACGTTCTTCACTGCAACAAACAGTGATATAAACTGAATAAAACTGATGCAATCACTGTGGAAAATTATTTAAAGGACAAGGATTTAGTGGGGTCTAGCATCGAGCGTAAAGATTGCAAACATGTCCCCTCACCCTGCCCTTCCATACATATAGAAGAATGGTGGCTGCAAAACTTGAGAAATGGCAGAGCAACGTGGTGGTACTCCGCAGAAGAGGACCTGCTCCCTCTATAGATGCAAAGGGCTCATTATAAAGATTATTTAGATTATTTAAGATAGAAACTAAAAATGGCACCATGAAGACCTGAGCATAAACTATATTCATAGAGCCTTCACCTTCTGCTAAACAGCCTCATCCTGCATTAGAACAGCATGCAGTTAAAACTAATACAAGGAGTTTTGAACTGGTTATGAAATTGTCTTAACTTAACACTGATGCCTTGGACCTATAAGCAAACAATAGCATCTGCAAGACTGACTATTTCTGTATAATTGTTCTTCGTGCCTTCAGTAAAATCAGGTGAAACAAGCCTGTGTTTACTGTTCCCAGGAAAAGTCACAGTGAGTAGTACATTAGCCAGTTAAAATTCATTCATTCAATCAATCCACTGGTTACTTTAAAGCTATAATATGATTACATCATATTATAGTCACTTCTTGGGATGATTGTAGAGTTTATCATTTGTTCTGTGCTGTTACTATTATGCATGTAATATTATAGAAAATGGGCCCTTAAAGAAAAAGGTTTAGAACCACCGACTTAAATGACTGAATAAAGGATATACTTGTCTATACTCAATTTCTAAACACAGTATCTTGTCTATATATGTCTCTATTAAATCACTTGCCTCTCAATAACACTGCAACATGCAGGCAGTATCACGCTATTTATTTTTTCTGCAACACTGTATGAGTCACCTCTGTTCCATACGAAGTTTGCGACTTGCCACAAGCCAGTGGAAATAAAGGGTTTCCGGTAGATTTTCACTGCAGAAAGAAAGTAGTTCCTACATGAAACTTCTCACTAGGATTATCTTGAGTAACTGGGTCATGATATCTGGAAATAAACATTGCTGTTGGGGTTTCAAAATGTATTTCTGGGACCACAAGCTGAGTGCTATCTAGTTCCATTATATTCAAAGGAGGGCAGACAGCTTTACAACCTCAAACATTATAAAAAACGTGTACTATTGATTTTGGGGTGAACTATCCCTTTAAAGGCTCAAAATTATTTTATTTAAATCTGCAAATTAAATTGTGTCCTAAATGATATTTAAGGCAGTCAATGCATGAACAGTTATCAGACCTTCACTGGAATATTTCATAGATGCTTTTAGAAAAATGGGATTTTCTGGCAGAGTGATGTTTTTCAACATGACATCTTAAACGTTTAAGGTGAACAGATATTTAAAAAAAAAAAAAAAAGTTACCCAGGAAGAGTGGATTTCTCTGAGGTGCGTCTGAGTCAGTGTGAGTGAACTGCCCACTCCGGGGCACTTTTCGTTGACGAAATCGTGAGGATGAATCACGGGGTCTCTTGTATTATAAGTAGTCTCTGAAAACGAGGCTACAAGCAGCGAGTGAGAAGGACCAGTCACGTCAGTGCTCGACATGGAGATGCTCGCCAAACT
Organism: Lutjanus erythropterus; assembly: GCF_056507025.1. NCBI lineage: Eukaryota > Metazoa > Chordata > Actinopteri > Lutjaniformes > Lutjanidae > Lutjanus > Lutjanus erythropterus. The sequence goes on along the minus strand of NC_139335.1, from coordinate 14,343,544 downwards.
CGTGTTCCCCATCGTGATCATCTACGTGCTGGTCGCCTGCAGTCCGACGGAGGCATGGTACAAGCAGGTGGCCGGTCCCAGCTACTACTCGGTGGGCAGGGCGTCCGGCTTGCTGTCCGGGATCCGGAGGTCGCCGTACGTCAGGAGAGCCGAGTCGGAGCCGGAGCCGTCAGACAGCGGAGAGTCTGTTGCGACCAACAGCGTGTTTTCTGATCTCACTCCGCAAAACTTCCTCCTGAAGACGATGGTCAGTCAGAGATTTTATCGAGACACTTTGGGTTTGATGGGATCGCCATTACGCATTACGCATGAGCGCACAAGTGTAACCTATGATCCACTTTAAATCTCTTACTGTTTAACCTGAAAGTCAAATTTTCATTAGAATGATAAAATATAAGCAATTGCATTTCTTAGGAAAAAATTCTGAAATCACTTTAAAACTTAAGGCAATTAGTTTCACAGTTGTACTCGATGTGAGCTCACAATGAGCTCCTACCATAGTTTGTTGTGCTCCTTACGTATGGCTTTATTGTTACAGTAAAATAAACTATTTTATAGCATTGTAGGACCAAAATATTTCTATATTTTTAAGAAATGTATAAATCCATTGGGGCTGCAACTAACAATTATTTTCACTGACAATTAATCTGTTAAAATTCCTTCTTATTATTAAATTTGATTTATGTTTCTCCAAGTTTTGTTCACAACCCAAAGATATTCAGTTCATTTTCAGAGGGGACTAAAGAAACCAGAGAGATCTCTCTCATACTGGATTAATGGTCAATTCATTCAGGAAGGAGCTTTCCAATGAGCACCACTGAAACTACAAAAAACTAACAAACAATGGTAATGAAGATCTTGAGATTCTTATTTTTAGTGGGGGTTTTAATTTTTTTTTTACTCTATTTTTTAACCTTTACTGTAGTGAAGAAGAAAAAAAAAGTATTCAGATCTTTTACTTAAGTAGACACATGAGTATAAATCTAATTAATTACAAAAGTCTGACCCCTGTCAAATTATATTAGGTATTATATTCTCATGTTAACTGATGCATAAAAATGAAGCTTTCTAATGTAGGTTGTTGGAGGTTGAGATAATTCTAAATTTTTATAGGTATAATCTGTAACATTTTCTTGAAAAACAATGTATAGACTCATAATTCCCGTATTTCTGTATTTCTCCCATTATGTGCTCAGAACATGTAGCCAACCCAAAATGGATTGACGTTTGAGAATGAGACGATAATATTTCTGGTGCGTGTATGAACAGCTTGGACAAAGTCCACTGAATCTACTTTTGGGTTTAATCTGCAATAATGCATCCCATTTTATAAACTCACTTTATGTTTTGTAAAATCTTTTTCTGCAGAGTAATTCGTTAAACAACAGTCGCACATGTTGTCAAGTACAAAGTGCTATGTTTCCCTTTGAAATGTGGTGGAGTAGAATAAAGTTGCATACCATGGAAACGAAGACAAATTATTGAGATGAGGTCCGTGTATTGATTAGTGTAATTCTCTGCAGGGATATTTGTTCTGATATCAGTTGCATCACATTGTTTGTCTGATTCAAATGAGAAGTTAAAGGTCAGGTCTTTTGTTTAAGCACCTAATTTAACAGCATCATGTCTCTGTCTCTCTCTGAACAGCCCGTTTGTATCAAAGACATTAAACCAAACCTGCAGAGCTGCGAACTCTTCCAGGAACTCAAGGGCTCATTTAAGTGTAAAGCGGACGTCTTTCTGTCTTTGGACTCCTCAGACTGTGCAGGAGACTGACCGGTAAAGCCGACAGCTAGGATGGATGATGAAGTCTACTTCTTGAAGGAGTTGCATTTAAAAACTGTACAACTGGTGTTACACTAGATGGAAGATATGCTACTTTTCATTTATCATTTCACCAATTTATTTATTGATTTTACGATAAACCTGTCTTCAATCTTTATGCTGTAAAAGTATTAATGTACATATTTAACTGAGTTTTCATTAATAAATGAATCATTGCAACCATTTGTTGAAATTACTGAATGAAAAACATGATTTTCTTCTCATGCATACTGGAGATAACTAAATCACTTGGTGAATCACTGCTGCATTTTATGCATAAACACGTAACTTGCACAATAATGTTGGTGATTAATTCATCTGTGGCTGATTTAGGAGCAGTAAATGTGTCAATACAAAGTTAAACCACAAAAAAGTCCTTCTCTTTTTCCAATTTATAGTTAACCTGCACGTTTTAAAAGATCTCACTGATAAAAGGATAATGTGCAGATTGAACATAGTGACATTTTAGTCAAATTGGAGAAAAAAACCTGAATGAAACTGTTCTTTAAAATGGAAGATCGCAGCATTGACTAGGCATGCTTATGAATAAATATTTTATTTAAAATGTTTTAAAACATTTGGGGGAAGTGGGAGAAAGTGCAGCTTAAATAACCTCATTATCCTAACATTTGCTGTTTAAATAAAAAAAATAACATTTCCCCTCATGAAAACAGTGTTAAAATTAACTGAATGACTAAAAACAGACAAAAGAGTCTGCAAGAGAGGTTTACAGCAGCGGGACAGCTGCTAGGTTCTCCTTGACAATCTGCTCTATGACCATGTGGAAGACCACCTGCATGTTGGAGGTATCTGTGGCGGTGGTGAAGTGGTGGTACACGGGCTCGTCAGGTCTGCTGTTACACAATGAGAACATGGCAGTGATGTGGTGTGCTGCAGCATCCACGTCACCATCTGCTCCTGGACAGGGGTGAAGGAAGAAAAATGTGTAATTCATTAAACATTCATAAAACAAGACACTGTACTTAAGTTTTTCCTCTCAATTCTCGAATAATAAAATAAAACATGACACAGAGTGCTTCTCAGGTGCAGTGAATCAACCTAAAATATGTACCACTATGACCATGACCCGGCCAGGATGAATAATATACACATGAACATAAGACTGTATGTGAATTCTGTGACAATCTCTGGCCAGAAAGTATTCTGATTACCCAGCGGATAGGAGAGATGCAGCAAAAAAAGAAGAGACAGATGTGTAAACAATTCCCTGAGGAATTAAGGATTGTAAAAATCACGTCACCAGTTTGGAGGAAATGCAAAAAGGAGATCACCCAGACCAGTAGATTGATATTGTATGTTTTGTTTACTATCTGTAGAGATCCTGCCCACTGACTCTTTTTTTTATTTTGCTGTGTTCAGGAAAATGCAGGGCCCTGTTTCAGAAAGCTGGTTTAGTGAAAATTCTGAATTTGTTAATCCTGAGATAAGGGAATCTGTCGGTATCCCGTTTCAAAAAAGGGAGATAACTTAAACTCTGGGTCAGTTACTCTGGTTAATGCCTGTGCAGCGAACCTGCTCACCGGCAGGTTTTCTTCAGCAGACAGAGTTCCTCTCTGACTCCTCCCCTCCTGTAGAAGCTGACGCACCATTTCACTTCCTCATTCATACAATTCAGTGTGTTCTGCACACATCAGGACGCATTAATTTATTGAAGTTTCTGTTTTGAGAATCACGAAATGCTAGTTAGATATTAGTTTGTTACCCAAGGACTTTAATACTGACACTTTTCTGATCAATCTGTCATCAGTGCAAGGACAAAGAGAGCAATGTGTGACACTGTGGATTCATAATCAATAAAATCTATACTGTGCTTTATAACACTGTGACTCTGTGAATGTTAAGGCAGCTGTCAAGTTTAAATCAAATTAATCTGTATCAGACACTCAGATCAATCATCTGCCACATTGTAATTAGACACACTGATGGAAGATTCCTATCAGTTATCATATCACGTTAGAGATGATTGGAACATTTCTGAGTGGTGATGATTGTGTTGCAGTGAGAAACCACTTAATGTAGTTTCAAGGTGAGTTTTTGAATATAGGCTGTATACAGTTTGAATGTGTTTTGACAGAATTACATGTTGAAATATGGAATGCCGTTGAGCTAGATTTTAAATAAAACAGTAAAAATGTCAGTCTGAAAGTTGACACCTGCAGAATCATTATTACTGTTGGACTCTGATTTTACCACCGGATTCCAATGTACCTTTATAACTAGAGAGGTAAAATCTCAAGTGTCTTCCAGAGTGGAGGATCTTCTCCCGGAAAAGGTCAGTTTTGTTCATAAACAGAATCTGTGGGAGAGGGAGACGTAATCAGAATTGTGAATTCTAGAAAACAAAATCAAAGAAAACAAAAAAATCAACTCGAACAATGACAATATTTAAATAACCGCCTTGTTGATGCATTTCTGACCTGACAACTCAGAATTTGTACAAACACAAACTCTGTAAAGTAGCTTAGATTTTTTTTTTTTTTTTTTAAATCATCTTTGGTCTTGTAACATCAACAGCATTGTGACTTCCTGTGTCCTGAGTTAATCAGCTGCAGATATAAATGCTACTGGCCAACAAGTGAGTCACTCCTGCTCACGTAAATATCTCTACAAACTCGCAATATGAAAGATAAACTAATTACACAGTGTTAAAACAGTGCTCGCAGCCAACTTACTAAAACAGAAACCACCTGACCTACATCTCAATTAGACGTGGTATACTAATTATACATGTCAGGTGCAATCACAGCCAGTTTGTTTCTATCTGCTCGGCATGAATGATTATCAAAAAAGCCACTGAGTGCTTCAGTCACCTCCACACATTTAGATGAGACATGGCCAACAGCCTGTGCATAACACACCGACAGCCAAACTCTAAAGTGACACCTTGTTGGAGGCACAAGGGCAAATATTCCATTTCACTGTTGCGGGGGTGGGTACAAAGTACTGATGTATTAATGTATACAGATAAAACCTTATTTCTAGAGTACACTGGATAGTTTTTAGGGTTGTACCGGCATGTTCAGATGTTTTAAATTATTATATTTATGGTAAAAATTTTAAAAAATTAAAGGAAACATCCTATTTCTAGTTGGTTATTTTGTGTTTCACTGTTTTATTTCTACTCAATTCTCCACCTTGTTTTAGTGTTTTGTGACGAACTACTTTAATCTGCTCACCTCTGTTTTCTGTTCAGTTCTCTTCTCCACACACGCCGTCTGGCCCTGCCCCGCCTTTCTGTTTCTCTCCCTGTTCTTGTATGTGCCTGCTCTGTTGACTTCCTTTATCAGAAGAATGTTTTATTAAGGAACCCGAAAATCACAAATCGCGGGTTGGATTTTTTTCACCTGCAGTTCAGTTTTCACAGCAGCAGGAGAGCCGAGGAGGCTAGTTGTTAATGACGGAGTAACAGGAGACTCTCTTTTTCTGTTTTTTCTGCACAATGTGTCTAACTGTCAGAGCTTTCTCACAGCAGAGCGAACAGGTGAGGAAGGGAAGGCTACAGTGCCAGACTGATTAATCACAGATGACATTCCTTTCTAGGACATAAACAGAAAAACTGCCAAAATGGGTCACAAAATACTTGGGCACCCGCTCTAACAAAGTCTTGATCTTTAAGCGCAGCACAGTTTGACTCAGCACAGCCAAAAGCCTAAGTGGAAAAGCCCCATAAAAGAAGTACAAATTAACTTACCAGTGAGGTACTCCTAAAGACTGAGTTGGTGCAGACTGATCTAAACAGTTCAAGACTTTCCTGCAGCCGATTCTAATAAGGAAGAATGTGGAAAAGAAAAATAAAGAAAGGGTGGGAAAATGTAGTTTGCAGCAAATTCAGTAAAGCACATCCAAGTGAGAAAACAAATGGCATTACATTTAATTCTATTACGCATTTTTTCCTAACATACCTCTGAAGGATCCTCTATCAGTGTCATGTCATAGCTGCTGAGGGCCACGACAAACAACACGGCTTGAATGCAATCAAAGCAGCGGAGCCACTTCCTCCTCTCACTACGCTGGCCCCCGACGTCATACAATCTAACAATACAGAAGAAAACAAAAACCACAAAATTAAAAAAGGCATTGTGCATGAGCTTAAATCACTTATTGATCATAGACACATAATGCTCTACTAGAGAGCTTGTGTACCAAACAAACACTTTAAGTTGTTTTAGTAAAAATGTTCTAATATATTCCCTCATAAATAGCTTTATTGATGCCACTAGTCTCAGAAAAAGTCTCATTCCAACAGTTAAGCCCTTTTTGTTAAATAAACTATGGATAAACTGTTTGTCTACCACTATCTTTCATATTAGAAAATATCAGACTGAAACATCCAAAGCCATTTCCAATATTTCCTTTCAAAACATGATGCAGCACTAAGTGAAGCTGAGCGGTCTTGGTGACACAGGTAATGAGTTTCCATTTGGGCCAGACAGTCTCCAGGTGCATGATTGCAGTACTCATGCCAGAGGCAATGAAGCATTTATCCCCTGGGTCAAGAGTCAGTTTTAACAAGCTGTGCGACAATAAGCATTAACTGTGGCATTTGACAGCAGCAGCTACTGTGCTGCACAAAAGAAAATCATCACCCATGACCACAAGACAGCTTTTATGGGGTTTCAGATTTCGTGGGAGGGTAATACCAAACCTGTCAACTGATACAACTCGCAGGACCTGAGAAAATAATGTTTTTAGTGGAATCACCCCGAGAGAAAAGAGACTGACTCACTCTGAGGAAGTTTTAGTCATGCTCATCAGGATTATATTGCAATTTTTCAAGGAAATATTACAATCTTAAACCTGTAATTTAATATGGAGATAGAAAGCAAAGTCAGATAATCTGAGCAATAAACAAATGCGTGTTAAAAATAAGTAGACAAAGATGCCAACTACTGTAGGAAACATCAAAACCGACTGCTTAAGAACAGTGTGATACTATTTACATGGTGTTTAAGGTTGCTTAAGTTTTCTGTGGTACCTTAAAGGGAACCATGCTTCACTACTTTGAACCAGCTTCAAACTATGATGGCAGTATTCAACACAAAAGTGAAAGACTTGAGACTATGGTTACACAATAAAACTGGCATCATCAGTAAGATGAAAAGGGCTTTATGAAAGACAGTATTGTGTTGGCTGGTAATGAACATTTCTCCCGATGTGACATCTTATTGCCTGTCTAAAGAGTCGCCATCTCAATAATAACAGGTTTGTGAAGAACAAACAGGCCCCAGCAAACACTTTTATTTTGCCCACAAAATTTTGAAAAGTATTGCATTTTATGTCTGCAAGCCAGTGATACATCACATTAAGATGAAGCATAGTTATGCTGATTACTGAATAGACTTGATGTTCTCTGAAAATATGCAGGGAAAAAAAATGTGCATCTGTATTGGCACTTAAAATCCAATATCGTGTATCCCTACCACTGTTGGGAAGTAACGCGTTGCCCAGTTCATGTAATGTTATCTTTCCCAGTAAACGAGTAATGCAAGGCTTATAACTTTCAAAACAGTGTTATGCTGCCATATTGCATTATTTGTATGTCTATATGGCTGCTTTCCATCCAAAGCTATGTTCAACTTGTTTGATAATAAGATTAAATTTTTTCCACTTTTAATTGAAGAATGTATAACTGGGTATGTTGGGGGATTTGTAAGTGGGTATGCGAAGGGGTGTATACCTGGGTATGCGGAGCGGTGTATGCCTGGGTATGCAGAGGGGAATATACCAGGTTATAATCAAGGATGTATAATGGAGTATACTGGGGCATGTGTACCTGGGTATATCAAGGGATGTATACCTGGGTATTACTGGGGGATGTGTACCTGGGTATATCAAGGGATGTATACCTGGGTATTACTGGGGGATGTGTACCTGGGTATATCAAGTGATGTATACCTGGGTATTACTGGGGCATGTGTACCTGGGTATATCAAGGGATGTATACCTGGGTATCACAAGGGGAGGTGTACCTGGGTATATCAAGGGATGTATACCTGGGTATTACTGGGGGATGTGTACCTGGGTATATCAAGGGATGTATACCTGGGTATATCAAGGAATGTATACCTGGGTATTACTGGGGGATGTATACCTGGGTATTACTGGGGGATGTATACCTGGGTATTACTGGGGGATGTATACCTGGGTATTACTGGGGGATGTGTACCTGGGTATATCACGGGATGAATATCTGGGTATTACTGGGGGATTTGTACCTGGGTATACTGGGGGATGTGTACCTGGGTATTACTAGGGAATGTATACCTGGGTATATCAAGGGATGTATACCTGGGTATTACTGGGGGATGTATACCTGGGTATTACTGGGGGATGTGTACCTGGGTATATCAAGGGATGTATACCTGGGTATTACTGGGGGATGTATAACTGGGTATTACTGGGGGATGTGTACCCAGGTATATCAAGGGATGAATACCTGGGTATTACTGGGGGATGTGTACCTGGGTATATCAAGGGATGTATACCTAGGTATTACTGGGGGATGTATACCTGGGTATATCAATTGATGTATACTTGGGTATATCAACGGATGTATACCTGAGTATTACTGGGGGATGTATACCTGGGTATTACTGGGGGATGTGTACCTGGGTATTACTGGGGGATGTATACCTCGGTATTACTGGGGGATGTATACCTGGGTATTACTGGGGGATGTATACCTGGGTATATCAATAGATGTGTACCTGGGTATTACTGGGGGATGTATACCTGGGTATTACTGGGGGATGTATACCTGGGTATTACTGGGAGATGTATACCTGGGTATCAATGTTGGATGTATACCTGGGTATTACTGGGGGATGTATACCTGGGTATTACTGGGGGATGTGTACCTGGGTATATCACGGGATGAATACCTGGCTATTACTGGGGGATGTGTACCTGGGTATATCAAGGCATGTATACCTGGGTATTACTGGGGGATGTATACCTGGGTATTACTGGGGAATGTATACCTGGGTATATCAAGGGATGTATACCTGGGTATTACTGGGGGATGTTTACCTGGGTATATCAAGGGATGTATACCTGGGTATTACTGGGGGATGTATACCTGGGTATACTGGGGGATGTGTACCTGGGTATTACTGTTGGATGTATACCTGGGTATTACTGGGGGATGTATACCTGGGTATTACTGGGAGATGTATACCTGGGTATCAATGTTGGATGTATACCTCGGTATTACTGGGGGATGTATACCTGGGTATTACTGGGGGATGTATACCTGCGTATTACTGGGGGATCTGTACCTGGGTATATCACGGGATGAATACCTGGGTATTACCAGGGGATGTGTACAAGGGTATTACTGGGGCATGTATACCTGGGTATTACTGGAGGATGTGTACCTGGGTATTACTGGGGGATGTATACCTGGGTATTACTGGAAGATGTATACCTGGGTATATCAAGTGATGTATACCTGCGTATTCTGGGGGCTGTATACCTGGGTATATCAAGGGATGTATACCTGGGTATTACTGGGGGATTTGTACCTGGGTATATCAAGGGATGAATACCTGGGTATTACTGGGGGATTTGTACCTGGGTATTACTGGGGGATGTATACCTGGGTATATCAAGGGATGTATACCTGGGTATTACTGGGGGATGTATACCTGGGTATATCAATGGATGTATACCTGGGTATATCAAGGGATGAATACCTGGGTATTACTGGGGGATGTATACCTGGGTATTACTGGGGGATGTATACCTGGGTATTACTGGGAGATGTATACCTGGGTATACTGGGGGATGTGTACCTGGGTATTACTGTTGGGTGTACACCTGGGTATTACCGGGGGATTTGTACCTGGGTATTACTGGGGGATTTATACCTGGGTATTACTGGGGGATGTATACCTGGGTATTACTGGGGGATGTATACCTGGGTATATCAAGGGATGTGTACCTGGGTATTACTGTTGGATTTATACCTGGGTATTACTGGGGGATGTGTACCTGGGTATTACTGGGGGATTTGTACCTGGGTATTACTGGGGGATGTATACCTGGGTATTACTGGGGGATGTATACCTGGGTATTACTAGGGGATGTATACCTGGGTATTACTGGGGGATGTGTACCTGGGCATTACTGGGGGATGTGTACCTGGGTATTACTGGGGGATGTATACCTGGGAATTACTGGGGAATGTGTACCTGGGTATTACTGTTGGATGTATACCTGGGTATTACTGGGGGATGTGTACCTGCGTATATCAAGGGATGTATACCTGGGTATTACTGGGGGATTTGTACCTGGGTATTACTGGGGGATGTATACCTGGGAATATCAATAGATGTATACCTGGGTATATCAATGGATGTATACCTGGGTATTACTGGGGGATGTATACCTGGGTATTACTGGGGGATGTATACCTGGGTATATCAATGGATGTATACCTGGGTATTACTGGGGGATGTATACCTGGGTATTACTGGGGGATTTGTACCTGGGTATATCAAGGCATGTATAGCTGGGTATTACTGGGGGATGTATACCTGGGTATTACTGGGGAATGTATACCTGGGTATATCAAGGGATGTATACCTGGGTATTACTGGGGGATGCATACCTGGGTATATCAAGGGATGTATACCTGGGTATTACTGGGGGATGTATACCTGGGTATACTGGGGGATGTGTACCTGGGTATTACTGGCGGATGTATACCTGGGTATTACTGGGAGATGTATACCTGGGTATCAATGTTGGATGTATACCTGGGTATTACTGGGGGATGTATACCTGGGTATTACTGGGGGATGTATACCTGGGTATTACTGGGGGATCTGTACCTGGGTATATCACGGGATGAATACCTGGGTATTACTAGGGGATGTGTACCTGGGTATTACTGGGGGATGTATACCTGGGTATTACTGGGGGATCTATACCTGGGTATTACTGGGGGATGTGTACCTGGGTATATCAAGGGATGTATACCTGGGTATTCTGGTGGCTGTATACCTGGGTATATCAAGTGTTGTATACCTGGGTATTCTGGGGGATGTGTACCTGGGTATATCAAGGGATGTATACCTGGGTATTCTGGTGGCTGTATACCTGGGTATATCAAGTGATGTATACCTGGGTATTCTGGGGGCTGTGTACCTGGGTATATCAAGGGATATATACCTGGGTATTACTGGGGGATTTGTACCTGGGTATTACTGGGGGATGTATACCTGGGTATTACTGGGGGATGTATACCTGGGTATTACTGGGGGATGTATACCTGGGTATTACTGGGGGATGTATACCTGGGTATTACTGGGGAATGTATACCTGGGTATATAAAGGGATGTATACCTGGGTATATCAAGGGATGTATACCTGGGTATTACTGGGGGATGTATACCTGGGTATACTGGGGGATGTGTACCTGGGTATTACTGGCGGATGTATACCTGGGTATACTGGGGGATGTGTACCTGGGTATTACTGTTCGATTTATACCTGGGTACTACTGGGGGATGTATACCTGGGTATTACTGGGGGATGTGTACCTGGGTATATCAAGGGATGTATACCTGGGTATTACTGGGGGATGTGTACCTGGGTATTACTGGGGGATGTATACCTGGGTATATCAAGGGGATGTATACCTGGGTATTACTGGGGGATGTATACCTGGGTATATCAAGGGATGTATACCTGGGTATTACTGGGGGATGTATACCTGGGTATTACTGGGGAATGTGTACCTGGGTATTACTGTTGGATGTATACCTGGGTATTACTGGGGGATGTGTACCTGGGTATTACTGTTGGATGTATACCTGGGTATTACTGGGGGATGTGTACCTGGGTATATCAAGGGATGTATACCTGGGTATTACTGGGGGATTTGTACCTGGGTATTACTGGGGGATGTATACCTGGGTATATCAATAGATGTATACCTGGGTATATCAATGGATGTATACCTGGGTATTACTGGGGGATGTATACCTGGGTATTACTGGGGGATGTATACCTGGGTATTACTGGGGGATCTGTACCTGGGTATATCAATGGATGTATACCTGGGTATGTCAAGGGATGTATACCTGGGTATTACTGGGGGATGTATACCTGGGTATTACTGGGGGATGTATACCTGGGTATATCAATGGATGTATACCTTGGTATATCAAGGGATGTATACCTGGGTATTACTGTTGGATCTATACCTGGGTATTACTAGGGGATGTATACCTGGGTATTACTGGGGGATGTGTACCTGGGTATTACTGGGGGATGTATACCTGGGTATTACTGGGGGATGTATACCTGGGTATTACTAGGGGATGTATACCTGGGTATTACTGGGGGATGTGTACCTGGGTATTACTGGGGGATGTGTACCTGGGTATTACTGGGGGATGTATACCTGGGTATTACTAGGGGATGTATACCTGGGTATTACTAGGGGATGTTTACCTGGGTATTACTGGGGGATGTATACCAGGGTATAGTGGGGGATGTGTACCTGGGTATTACTGTTGGAGGTATACCTGGGAATTACTGGGGAATGTGTACCTGGGTATTACTGTTGGATGTATACCTGGGTATTACTGGGGGATGTGTACCTGGGTATATCAAGGGATGTATACCTGGGTATTACTGGGGGATTTGTACCTGGGTATTACTGGGGGATGTATATCTGGGTATATCAATAGATGTATACCTAGGTATATCAATGGATGTATACCTGGGTATTACTGGGGGATGTATACCTGGGTATTACTGGGGGATGTATACCTGGGTATATCAATGGATGTATACCTGGGTATATCAATGGATGTATACCTGGGTATTACTGGGGGATGTATACCTGGGTATATCACGGGATGAATACCTAAGTATTACTGGGGGATGTGTACCTGGGTATATCAAGGCATGTATACCTGGGTATTACTGGGGGATGTATACCTGGGTATATCAAGGGATGTATACCTGGGTATTATTGGGGGATGTATACCTGGGTATATCAAGGGATGTATACCTGGGTATTACTGGGGGATGTATACCTGGGTATACTGGGGGATGTGTACCTGGGTATTACTGGCGGATGTATACCTGGGTATTACTGGGAGATGTATACCTGGGTATCAATGTTGGATGTATACCTGGGTATTACTGGGGGATTTGTACCTGGGTATTACTGGGGGATTTGTACCTGGGTATTACTGGGGGATGTATATCTGGGTATATCAATAGATGTATACCTGGGTATATCAATGGATGTATACCTGGGTATTACTGGGGGATGTATACCTGGGTATTACTGGGGGATGTATACCTGGGTATATCAATGGATGTATACCTGGGTATATCAATGGATGTATACCTGGGTATTACTGGGGGATGTGTACCTAGGTATATCACGGGATGAATACCTAAGTATTACTGGGGGATGTGTACCTTGGTATATCAAGGCATGTATACCTGGGTATTACTGGGGGATGTATACCTGGGTATATCAAGGGATGTATACCTGGGTATTACTGGGGGATGTATACCTGGGTATTACTGGGGGATGTATACCTGGGTATACTGGGGGATGTGTACCTGGGTATTACTGGCGGATGTATACCTGGGTATTACTGGGAGATGTATACCTGGGTATCAATGTTGGATGTATACCTGGGTATTACTGGGGGATCAGTACCTGGGTATTACTGGGGGATGTATACCTGGGTATTACTGGGGGATCAGTACCTGGGTATATCACGGGATGAATACCTGGGTATTACTAGGGGATGTGTACCTGGGTATTACTGGGGGATGTATACCTGGGTATTACTGGGGGATCTATACCTGGGTATTACTGGGGGATGTGTACCTGGGTATATCAAGGGATGTATACCTGGGTATTCTGGTGGCTGTGTACCTGGGTATATCAAGTGATGTATACCTGGGTATTCTGGGGGCTGTGTACCTGGGTATATCAAGGGATATATACCTGGGTATTACTGGGGGATTTGTACCTGGGTATTACTGGGGGATGTATACCTGGGTATTACTGGGGGATGTATACCTGGGTATTACTGGGGGATGTGTACCTGGGTATTACTGGGGGATGTGTACCTGGGTATTACTGTTGGATGTATACCTGGGTATTACTGGGGGATGTATACCTGGGTATTACTGGGGGATGTATACCTGGGTATTACTGGGGGATCTGTACCTGGGTATATCACGGGATGAATACCTGGGTATTACTGGGGGATGTGTACCTGGGTATTAATGGGGGATTTGTACCTGGGTATTACTGGGGGATGTATACCTGGGTATATCAAGGGATGTATACCTGGGTATTACTAGGGGATTTGTACCTGGGTATACTGGGGGATGTGTACCTGGGTATTACTGTTGGATGTATACCTGGGTATTACTGTTGGATGTATACCTGGGTATTACTGTTGGATGTATACCTGGGTATTACTGGGGGATGTGTACCTGGGTATACTGGGGGATGTGTACCTGGGTATAACTGGGGAATGTATACCTGGATATATCAAGGGATTGTATACCTGGGTATTACTGGGGGATGTATACCTGGGTATTACTGGGGGATGTATACCTGGGTATTACTGGGGGATGTATACCTGGGTATTACTGGGGGATGTATACCTGGGTATATCACAGGATGAATACCTGGGTATACTGGGGGATATATACCTGGGTATATCAAGGGGGTGTATACCTGGGTATTACTGGGGGATGTATACCTGGGTATATCAATGGATGTATACCTGGGTATATCAAGGGATGTATACCTGGGTATTACTGGGGGATGTATACCTGGGTATTACTGGGGGATGTATACCTGGGTATTACTGGGAGATGTATACCTGGGTATTACTGGGGGATGCGTACCTGGGTATTACTGGGGGATGCGTACCTGGGTATTACTGGGGGATTTGTACCTGGGTATTACTGGGGGATGTATACCTGGGTATTACTAGGGGATGTATACCTGGGTATTACTGGGGGATGTATACCTGGGTATACTGGGGGATGTGTACCTGTGTATTACTGTTCGATTTATACCTGGGTACTACTGGGGGATGTATACCTGGGTATTACTGGGGGATGTATACCTGGGTATTACTGGGGGATGTGTACCTGGGTATTACTGGGGGATGTATACCTGGGTATTACTGGGGGATGTATACCTGGGTATTACTGGGGGATGTATACCTGGGTATACTGGGGGATGTGTACCTGGGTATTACTGTTCGATTTATACCTGGGTATTACTGGGGGATGTGTACCTGGGTATTACTGGGGGCTGTATACCTGGGTATATCAAGGGATGTATACCTGGGTATTACTGGGGGATTTGTACCTGGGTAAATCAAGGGATGTATACCTGGGTATTACTGGGGGATGTATACCTGGGTATACTGGGGGATGTGTACCTGGGTATTACTGTTCGATTTATACCTTGGTACTACTAGGGGATGTATACCTGGGTATTACTGGGGGATGTATACCTGGGTATTACTGGGGGATGTATACCTGGGTATTACTGGGGGATGTATACCTGGGTATACTGGGGGATGTGTACCTGGGTATTACTGTTCGATTTATACCTGGGTATTACTGGGGGATGTGTACCTGGGTATTACTGGGGGATGTGTACCTGGGTATATCAAGGGATGTATACCTGGGTATTCTAGGGGCTCTGTACCTGGGTATATCAAGTGATGTATACCTGCGTATTCTGGGGGCTGTATACCTGGGTATATCAAGGGATGTATACCTGGGTATTACTGGGGGATTTGTACCTGGGTATATCAAGGGATGTATACCTGGGTATTACTGGGGGATGTGTACCTGGGTATTACTGGAGGATGTATACCTGGGTATTACTGGGGGATGTATACCTGGGTATTACTGGGGGATTTGTACCTGGGTATATCAAGGGATGAATACCTGGGTATTACTGGGGGATTTTTACCTGGGTATATCAAGGGATGTATACCTGGGTATTACTGGGGGATTTGTACCTGGGTATTGCTGGGGGATGTATACCTGGGTATTACTGTTGGATGTATACCTGGGTATTACTGGGGGATGTATACCTGGGTATATCAATGGATGTATACCTGGGTATATCAAGGGATGTATACCTGGGTATATCAAGGGATGTATACCTGGGTATTACTGGGGGATGTATACCTGGGTATTACTGGGGGATGTATACCTGGGTATTACTGGGAGATGTATACCTGGGTATTACTGGTGGATGTATACCTGGGTATTACTGGGGGATGCGTACCTGGGTATTACTGGGGGATTTGTACCTGGGTATTACTGGGGGATGTATACCTGGGTATTACTAGGGGATGTATACCTGGGTATTACTAGGGGATGTATACCTGGGTATTACTGGGGGATGTATACCTGGGTATACTGGGGGATGTGTACCTGGGTATTACTGTTCGATTTATACCTGGGTACTACTGGGGGATGTATACCTGGGTATTACTGGGGGATGTGTACCTGGGTATATCAAGGGATGTATACCTGGGTATTACTGGGGGATGTGTACCTGGGTATTACTGGGGGATGTATACCTGGGTATATCAAGGGGATGTATACCTGGGTATTACTGGGGCATGTATACCTGGGTATATCAAGGGATGTATACCTGGGTATTACTGGGGGATGTATACCTGGGTATTACTGGGGAATGTGTACCTGGGTATTACTGTTGGATGTATACCTGGGTATTACTGGGGAATGTGTACCTGGGTATTACTGTTGGATGTATACCTGGGTATTACTGGGGGATGTGTACCTGGGTATATCAAGGGATGTATACCTGGGTATTACTGGGGGATTTGTACCTGGGTATTACTGGGGGATGTATACCTGGGTATATCAATAGATGTATACCTGGGTATATCAATGGATGTATACCTGGGTATTACTGGGGGATGTATACCTGGGTATTACTGGGGGATCTGTACCTGGGTATATCAATGGATGTATACCTGGGTATATCAAGGGATGTATACCTGGGTATTACTGGGGGATGTATACCTGGGTATTACTGGGGGATGTATACCTGGGTATTACTGGGGGATGTATACCTGGGTATATCAATGGATGTATACCTTGGTATATCAAGGGATGTATACCTGGGTATTACTGTTGGATGTATACCTGGGTATTACTGGGGGATGTATACCTGGGTATACTGGGGGATGTGTACGTCGGTATTACTGGGGGATGTATACCTGGGTATTACTGGGGGATGTGTACCTGGGTATTACTGTAAATTGTTAAAGAAACCATTTTTACATCAATACAACACACAATAAAAAAATCTGGAAAACTATCTCTCCTCTAGCAGACAAACAATGAAGACGGACATAGCGGAACAGCTGTGGAAATGTCAATCCTTTGCAGTGAGAGAAAACAATAGCCTAAGTTAAACAAGTCTGGAGGGATCTTCAGTGAGAAATCAGTCAGTCAGTTTTAGTCATCATTACCACATTACCATTGCTTGGCAATACCTCTCTCAGACTTACATACTGACATAACCTTCCACATTTTAAGTCGTGTGATATTAAAAGGAAAATTGTCTCTTTATCCATTTGTTTAAAATGAAAAACACAAAATGCCTTAACAGCCCGTGTATGAAATGTAATTCATCTGCAGTTGTTTACAATGTGTAATGAAAAATGTTCTGCACCTGCAATGTTTGTGTTATCTTTTTTATCATAAATACAAATGAACATGTATCTGTTGTTTTCTGTCTTAAACCGAAAAGCGACTGCACCTATTCCCGTCTGTTGGTTGCATTAAATGCAGCCCTACTTGGGACCCATACAGTTATCAAAAAGGGTTTTGCAAAAACAAATAAGTAATTTTTTATTTATTTTCCTAAATCTTTTTTTTGTGCAGCCAACACAATATCTGACTGGTGCTGGTTTATTTATTTTTCAAATGGCTTAGCTATTCTTTTCAAATGACCTCAACTTTATACTGAAGCAAAATATCATGTATCAAATACTGTACAGTTTCATCTTTAAATAAATAAAATTTGTTAAAATTTGATAAAATTGTACATTTCCTATTGTGAAAGATGCAGTTTCTTGTGTTAAAAAGTGCTGTAAAACTGTCCAGTTCTTTAATATTTTACGAAGTGGCACAGTTGTTGATGCGACTTGAAGAAACAACAGCATGTGCAATATTTATGTGTTCAAGGTCTGTATGGATTCTATTTCTTATAATGACCCACACACCGAATGCAGTCACAGCACAGGGACAGGGTGCAGAGAGCATCATGAATGGTTGCTTACTCTGAAAACAGAAGTTCAACGGGCAAAGGATGGAGGGATTTCATTCAATGCTGCATCGCTATGCTTCCTCCACAGTCGTGTTATTATTGATGGAATAACCAGGCACCATGAAGCCATCAATATTTCATGTCTGAGTAAGCAGCCCGGGCAGCTACCTCCCTCAGCTCAGGAGAGTTTAGCTCCTGTCAGGGACCCTTCAAGAGTCGTGGTTGTTGGTGAGGCTGAGTCTCCAGAGGCTCAACAAGCTGCTCTCTAGGACAGCATACATGTATGCATAACATATCCATGAACCCTGAGGGAACAGAATTTTTTTTTTTATATTTATTGTGGATTGTGCCTTGTTACCAAACGAGCTTATCACTAACACATCAAAATGTCACAATCATGCTCATGACACACACATGCGCATCTTTGTGCACACGCTGCTAGAACACGCAACAGAAGCAACACAGTGAACCCTCATCACAACATTGCTCTACACGGCAACTAGTTACCAAAAACTTTTTAAACAAGCAACATATTCCAGGTGCATGTATGCTACCGACTACCAGCTCTTTTAGCTTGATTTGTATCTACGCACATTAGATAGTGTATTTCATGTTTTGTATGTATCTGCAGTTACATAATGAACATGAACATGAAATACAGGGGAGAGACAGACAGCTTGGCAAAGACACACGAGCTTTCACGAAAACCTCATTTGATAAATCCAGGGGAAGCTCTAAACTATTTTTTTTTCTGTGGGGATTTTATATTTTCCTGTATATTTAGGGTCTCTGGCAGAGAACAATTAAATTTCTTTGTTGTCCCAGTATATGTATTTTCTGTCTGAAATGAAATGTACTGAACATGAACAGATATTTTTGCACATACAAACCCACGAAAAAAAGGGCTTCCTGGAAACCCGTGGTGTAATTCAAACACTGATAATGAAATTCATTTATTACGTTCTATAAAACAATGAGTGTTTAATCTCAAGTTTATAATCAAGATTTCCTCATAAGCACTGCTAAAGTGTTTCAAGGTAATTATGACACATTTCAATGGGCCACAGCACGTCAATAGCTTGGCTGTAAAGGCAAAACATGCAGAACATGCAAACGGTTAGTTTGTCCCTTGAAAGTGAAAGAAGGTGAAATACTATTTTAATATTATCCGCACATATTCAGGAATTAGATTGTCCATCTAACAATAAATATATATGATTTGATTTTCAGGGAGCTTTCAGTAAACCAAATGTGAGTCATTAAACCTCTGAAGTGTCAATATACAGCATTATGTTGGCATATATATCCATGCACACTATATCATGTTGCAACCACAGCTGAATTTGCTCTGTCAGTTTAATAAGTCTTACCGAAAGATCATTTCATTAAGTTGAAACTGCGTCTCAACGATTCCACAGGTCCTCACTCTCACTCTCAGAACGTCTGTCTCGGTGGGAACGTACTTGGGAGCAATGATCCGAGTCATGTTCTCAAAGAAACTGGAGAAGGAATAAGAGGAGAAAACTAACATATCAAAACAGCAGGTGTGAGCAAATGCAAACTCAAACGCTTGTGCTGGTTTTAGCTTTTACCAATATCAGGCCAAGAAAGCCAACATTTTAATGGAAGGTGTGACAATGTTTTAGGTTTTACGGCATGGAAATTTGATCTTTTGCATAGCTACACTGTCTATATCCAGTAGCATAACAAAAGTCCTGCTTCAATGATGTTTAGTTTTAGTTGAAACTGATTTAATAAGTTAAGTGATTTAGGAGATGTTGATTTAATGGTGCTGGTTAAATTGCACTGTGTTATACTGAGGCGTTTCTATTATTTTGTAGTTAAATATGGTGACCAAACGTTTGATTTGTCTCGGACTGTCCAAGTTGAAAATTTAATAATAAATGCTTGCGGATTTATTAACATCAACCGTGTTGCCCTCAAATGCTGCAGGGGCTTCATGAACTGAAGAGAAGCTATTCATCCAGCAGTTGTGGACAGCTGTGAGATTCACCCATATTCACTCATACACCAATGCAGACTGATCAACTGGATTTCCTGCTTTAACCACTTTTTATATTATACATGCACTAAGCAATACACTTGAGGGTCGCGGTTTGGAGGTGTGAAAATATGGTCAAGCCTTAAAGAGCTGCTTGAGGCTTATGCTCGAGGCTACACCAGCCACTACTGGTATAACAACCAAATCTGAACTGTTGTAGGTGACAGTTTCTTGAAAGAAGACTGTGCGGGGGGAAAAAAAAAAGATCATCTGTGGTTCTTCTGCAGGATTCATTTTTAAACCTCTCCAACTCTCCATCATAAGTCTGACAGTGTTATAGAGGTGCAATGCTAAATTGGTGGAGTGCTCTTTCGACACAGTACACTCACAAAAGCAACTAAAAGCATCAATATGTGCTGTTACCTGAACTACTGTAGAACGGATGTGCAGCCTGACAGAACAAAAAGCAGCACTACGAAAGTACCTACTATAGTGGCTCTAGACTGTGACTCATGTTGTTGCAGAATACACAAACTGTTCAATAATGACCATCAATATGCACACTAAGTGACATATTGTGTGCATAAATTTACACATTCTGCTGTGCAATGGCTCTGGTATTAATCTCTTTCCTCAAAAATACTTTAACATCCATTTAAACAAATAATTTCTATGTAATTCCACCTGCAGATTTCCATTTCAATTTTTTCCACTTCTCAACAGCAGTGACCTAATAAAGCTAACAATAATTAGAATGGGTTTCTAAAAACACACAGGTTACATCAATAGTGAATTTCCTGGAGCAGCAAATTTCTTTTTAGCAACATTTCAGTTCTTGCCACAGCTAATGTCCGAGAAGTCATTTTACACATTGAGGTGCCTTCAGGTCCAAGGGAAGTCTAGTGTGCCACGACTCAAGTCTAATCCAATATTTCTGGGGGAAGAAATCAATGTGGGGTCCAGCAGAGTGAGAAGACTAAAAGAGATCGAGTTGAGTTTCATATCATCCTCCAGCTCCAACCTTATCGAGTTCTGATAATGAAGCTGTCACTTCATCTTTCCCAATCTGGCCAGCTGGACTACATTTTAGCTTGGCAGATTTCCCTGTTGCCTCAGAGATAAGAAGAACATCTACTCAGTCCATTTATTCAAAGATATATTTAAAGATAAACCTCAGTCAAATAAAAAAATTCACCTTCACCTTCCTTTTAAAGACTAAATGCAACAGCCAACACCAGTCACGATACACTTTAGTATTGAAATTTGTAAGGCCAGCAATTTAAGCAGCAGCTAAATCACAAACCCCGAAGGCATCTTAATGAGTGACAAGGTCATCAAATATCAAATTAGCAAGAAATAGCTTTAAAAGAGTTCTGATGATTACCATTTAAAGGGCAGTATGACACAAAGCTGCTGCATAGAGTCTCTATAAGTGCAATGTCTTCGCTGACTGATATTCAAAGTGTATTTTGTGATACCTTAAAGGTGCTGTATGAGACATTCGCTGCCACTAGAGGTTGCAGTAGACCACCAGCATCTCAGGCAAAGACAAACGCGCTTTGTTTACTACCGAAACTCAGCAGTACTGATCAAATATAGATCACGATTATGTTACCGTTACTGCCTACTTCTCACTTAAAATGGTTTCATCACGGGTTGGCCACGGCCGGCGAGGGTCAGGCTTGAAGTTAAGTGTTTCCATTTCTGTATATTTCAATGTATGTTTCATTTAGGTAATAGACATAACAGCTGCTAAACTATACAGTTAGGATTTCCTAATATGAGCTAAGACAAGAAATAAGATACTATACAATTCTTAATTCTTTTCTTCTGTAATACCAAATCCACATTAGTAACTTATAGCTGCGCTTTTTATTGCACACACTCTTGATGACTGTGCTGCATTATAAACACTACTGCACACAGATACTAGATGTTTTACTTGAGTCCAAAATGGTTTAAATTGTTTTAATTTTAAAGGGGGTATGATTTTAACTTTAACAAGAACTGTAACGGTTGGGGTGATTTTTTTCAATACAATCACACTTCACTTCATAGTTGGCACGAAACTAAGAGCACAAAACAATAAAGCCATTTAGCAAAATGTATTCCACACTTCAGTTAATAATCCACACTTCAGCTGATGATGCAACACATACTCAACTAATGATCTATGTAGAGTGCTGCTTTTTTTTTTTTTTTTGATTAACAATTTAAAAGGGCACAACTGCTGAAGGACAGCATTTGGAAAAAACAGTTCAACCCACATATATATAAAATGTCCCCCATAAATGCATGTGGGAGAAAAACATACCAATAACTTATGTTTCATAATACATGGACATGATTTGCAAATAACTGTGTTGAGGTAAAGTACAATTAAGTCAAAAACTTTTAAGTTAAAAGCTAATGCTGTAGATTCAATAAAACCTCAACTGTAATTTTCCCTACGTTACAGCATCACATGACTAACATAATGCTGTTTGATTCATTAAACAAGAAATCGAACTCTTTAATCATGTCTGTTTCATCATAATCAATTCCCACCTTCCTGGAAGGCTGCAAACAGTGCTTTTTTTTTTTTAATTTGGTCCAAATAGGCCTCCAATTTCACAAATGTCAAAGGAATCATTTCCTGAAGATGAGTTATTCTCACCACTTGCTTCACTGTTGCTTTGTATTGATAAGATTGACGACACACTTCTTACTGGCAATTTCCCCTGACATTTCCACTGTCTGCCATAATTGGGCAGTTTTGAGCAGCACGGATCACCTCAGGTTATTCTACTCACTAGAGTGCAGAGTCATTCAGCTCAAACTCGTAACCTCTGGCCGCAGCTGCTCGCACGCCATGGTCAGCCCAGAGCGCACAGAAAGCGTGAGCCACAAACGGAGGGAGCTCCTGGTCGTCCCCCAAACACTGATTGCAGGACAGGATGGAGCGGGCATGCATCTACAGGAAAAATATCATCAGAACAGACATTATATTTTCTATTTTATAAAAAATTCGGACATTGTGTAAATAATACAATGCTTTGCAAATACTTCTTGACCTATAATTCAAGTGATTACAGTCCAAAGACAAGATATTTAATGATAACCTCTGTTGTAAATATACACTTATTCTGAATATGATGCCTGCAACACGTTTCAAAAAAGTTGGGACAGGGGCAACAAAAGACAAGCAAACTTATGAAAGGCTCAATAAGCACCTGTTTGAAACTTCCCACAGGTAAACAGGTTAATTGATAACAGATGATAGTATCATTGGGCATTAAAGGGCCATCCTGGAAAGGCTTGGTTGTTCACATAAAGATGGGGTCACCGCTCTGTAAAAAAGTGCGTGGGCAAATAGTCCAACGGAACAATGTTTCTAGGCATCATTTTACAAAATCTATGTTTTGTATGTAGAATCTTAATTTGTAAAGTAACTAAAGCTGATGAATAAGTGTAGTAGTGTAAGTATTTCCCTCTTAAATGTGTAGTAGAAGTGGAATGTGGAAAAGACTGAAGTACCTCAAATTTGTACTGCAGATGAAGACTGACATCTAGTGTGATAAGAGGGGCTGCAAGATAAAATTATATCTGTACTACAACCTAAAACTGGAACTTCACAAGAACCTGTATCATCTGTAGTCACCTTGTTGTTCTTGTTAGCGAGGTTAATCCTCAGCATTCCCATTCCTCGAAGAACAAACTTCATCGAGGTCAGCAGGTTGTCTAGTACTGCAGGCTGCGGAGGGAATGACAGTCGACAGTTTGTCAGTTGACTGATGTGCTGTGCTGCTCGGCTGCTTAAAAAAAAAAAAATCATTTGGTACAGATCCCCACAAAAATAGTAATTTTAATATTTTTTAGAAATGCAACTAAAATATACATCACTGACTACATCTACGACTCTGCGCCTTTTCCTCTAAAATTTGCCATTAACCAATCCTGAGTCATGTTGCTTAACACCTGTACTGAAGGCTCCATTTGCTTTACAGCTGCCCAGTACCTTGAAACTGATGAGCTCCTGTTTGGAGAAGCCGTGACTGTGGATGATCTTAATCTGTTTGATCAGGGTGCTCTTCCCACTCTCTGCAGCTCCTGGCACACAAACCAGATAAAATCACTTCAGAATGTCAAAGACATCAGTGATACCAGATAAAAGGCATTTACATCATTACTGTAGTTTAATTTACCAAGCATGAGGATCTTCACCACGTTCATCTCGCTCCTGGCGTGTTCACAGAGGTCTTGCTCTATTTTGGAGCTCCGGAGTTTAGCCTTTTTACCCTCTTCTGTGACATCCTGGTGAAGGCACATTCCCATACAGATCTATGGAGGAATTCAAAGTCTTCACATTTGCAGCATGGATGCTTTGGACCATAATAAAGCACTGACCGCAAAAACTATGGTTAAATATTTACATTTCATATTAAGGTCAAGGACTGTTGTAACTCTAGAAATTATTTTTTTGCCAAGCGTTTATTCTAATATACAAATATACAGACATACAGAATATACAGTGGTTTCTCTAGTTTTATTTGATGCTTTGTGTTCATGCTACCTTGAAGCCCTCATGCTGTTTAATGGCTGCACAAGCGGCCATAACACAGCTGTGTAATGGCTGCTTGGGGCGCAGATAGTTGTAAGAGTTGATTATAATGATGAGAATTACTGCATTGCATACATGTAATACTTTGCAAACACAAGGCAAAAAGAAGTGTGTATATTGTCAGTTCTGGGCCCACAAAGCCTGCAGCCCAGGGGGAACAATTGTACGTTTGTACAATGTTTACATGCACACTAAATTTCTGCTGTTATTCTGAATACTGACATATTCTAAATGTGATACAGGTCATGTATATTCCTTTTGGATATTTTGAATTAGGCCTCATTCCAAATGTAGCATATTCCCATTAAGGCGTGAGTTAAACTGGTATTATCTGGGTTTTAGGAGCATTCTTTGGACATACACAGCAAATTCAGAATATGTCTCAGTGTCTGCAGTTTGTGATAAACAGTCTTTTGCCTGTTTACAGCCACCTCCGAACATTGTTGGCTCAAAACAACAAGCCAACAGTTTGTAAGGCTGAGGTAGAGATGCATGCCCAAAAGAAAATTTAACATGAAACAATTTTAAACGTTTTGAAAGACTTGGATATCAAGAAGTGGATACGCCCAAATATAACAGTGACAACCTTTTGAAGAAGATGGCTTAACAAATGAAAGAGGGAGGCTGTGTTCACATGGTCAAACAAGTCTGCCACAGGTGGAAAGATTTTTTTTTTAAAAACTGGAGCACACATGGCGGCATGTAGTCTGGAATATTAGAGGATTATTAATTTTCAGCCATGTAAACAGTTTAGTAGGAATATTTTATTTTCTAGTATAAGGGCAAAAAAACTGAATATTTTGTGCACGTAAACAGAACAAATCCAGGAATACAGTCCACGTACATAAATTTAAAGATTTATTAGAAATAAGTGTTCTTCCTCACTCTAAATTCTTTCTTTTATTGAAAACTGTTTATTCCTTTTCTTTCACTTAAGTTATTTCATAAATTGGAGCAAATTACCTCTCATTGTAACGTGTCCTGTACAGTGTCTGTTTACTTTTTCCTCTTTACTATGACCGGAGGGAAACAAACTTATTCATTTAGTGACAGTACAAACTTACCTGCAGTGGGACAGGCAGAATATTAAGACAGCAAAACATCTCTCTGCTTCTGCTCTGCACGCCGGCGTGTAGTTTCATTCACAGTCTGAACTGCAGCTGACAAACCAGCAAGACACGACGGAGGTGGTTAATTATCTTCATTGTGTGCAGGTGTGCTGCAGTTTGGTGAAACGTGCAGCGTGCGTGATGACGCCTCATAAAATAAATGATTACAAATATGTAGTTTTTCTCATTACGGATTTTTTTTAGAGGTGGAATACATCCAAGTACATGTCGGTCTGTTCAAGTACTGTACAGTTTTGAGGTAGTAGTAATTCACATGAGTTTTTCCCAGTGGTGGAATGTAACTAAGTACATTTACTTTAATGTACAATTTTGATGATGCACTTGCACTTTACTTGGGTTACTTGTTTCCATTTCAAGTTACTTTATAGGCTTACCTCTACAGTTTGGAAGCAAATATTTAACTTTATACTCCACTGCATTTACTTATCAGATTCAGTTAGTAGTTACTATACAGCAAATTTAGAATATTTATTTTTAAAAAAAATTAGGTATTGTTAAACATTAACGTTAAGATACCCAGCAGAGCTGATATTAGCTCCACCTTGACCTGCTGAAACATTAATTTGATATGAGTTAACAATACAGTGGTAACTTACTTTAAGTATATTGATACTACTATAATAATACTTTTACCACCAGTTTTTGTTTTGGTTTTTTTCATTATATAATGCGTTACATTTTAAGAGTTACATTTCAGAGAAATATTGTACTTTTAGCTTCTTTTAAAATCAATTTTGTACAAATATAAATTGTTATAGATTGAACTACCCAACAGTATAAAAAGTTTAAAGTTATCTCTCTAATATATAACGATGATAAATGTAACACTGATTGGGGCCATTTTGCATAATTAGTACTTTTACTCTGGATACTTTGAAGAAAATTTGTTGCTGTACTTTTACTCATGTCAGATTTTGAATTCAGAACTGTTAAAAGTGTTGTTTTATTGTCATTAAAAAAAAAAAAAAACTTTTACTTAAACTATTTACTTTTACTTTAATCTCATTACTGTTTTTTAGAGTGCACTGCCGAAATTTCATAATGAATTAATGAGTTATTCAAACGTCCCTTGAAGCACAGCATGTGACCAAAAATTAGTGAATTTGTCACCACTCGTGAATCAATAATGATTTATTTTATCAACTGCACTCACTAAGGTTATGGGCCAGTTAGGAAATTTACTCTAAGAGTCGTATAACCTGATTCTCTCTAGTGTGTGCACCAGGATGCTGCTAAAATAAATTGCTTTTAATGGCCTGGCATTTAACAAACTGTTTGACTCATTAATATATTCAAAATTTTAACAAAGGGCATTTCTGTATCCAAAACATGACTTCAACCTTTCATAAAGTGACTCATGTAGACATTACAATCCTCCTTCACTCAGGCATTTTCTGTTTTAGTTAAAAGAAGACGACAAAAAGCCTTTCAGATTAAAATGTTATAATTATCAGCAATAGTATACTGTAGGCCAATCAGTTTCTACAGTATTTGTCAACTGGGAGTTGTCAATAACATATAGATTATAGCCTACACTGAATACATTCCAACTTGACATAGAGACATATTATTATGCTTTTTAAACAATATGAAACCATCTATACATTAGTTAATGGAGAGGAGGTGAGTAAAATATACATCTACAAAAAATATATTATTTAATCCCATTTGATATAGAGACAGAGGTTAAATTGTTCAGGGCTCAATGACAGTAAGAGGTCTATTTCATGAGTAAGAGGTCTATTTCATGATAAAGTCAACAACACTGAGCATCTGTCATAGTTCTCTAGTTATACTAAGAAAACTGAAAGTTAAAAGCCGTCTGTTAAAACTCTATAGTGTTCTCTATGTTAGGATAAATCTAAGGAGTGTTGGTTTAAAAAAAATTGCACTCAAAAGGCCAGGCGTGCAGGTCTCAACCGTGTGCATATTTGAGTTAAAAACCTGCTGTACCAGTAAAACAGAACAGTTCTGATGGTTTCGGAGCGGTCAGTGCAGTCTGATAGGAGCAAGGTCTGATATGTACATGAGGTCCCGGAAGAGTCCATCAACACCTTTTCATCGTCCGAACAGCCCAAGTTAGATGCAGAGAAGCAGGGACGTGTTTCTCCCCTCATCCTCTAGTGGTTTTAGCATCCTCCAGAGAGACTGTAATCACTTTATAATACATACATACAGTACATACAGTATATACAAAGATAGACCATTGCTGGGCCGAAAGCCGCAACAACCCCAAAGAAATGACAAATCAAATCACTTCCTGGTTACAGTTTAGTGCTTCGCCAACCTCTCAGGTCCCCACTCATACCCTCCATGTGTCAAAATCCCATGATATAATACTTAAAAATTAATTAATTTGTTTTTGTAGGCAAAAAAATAAAAGTACTTGAAGACTTCAAAATATTTGAAGACATAAAATAGACATTTGAAGACATAGTAATATCTTCCTTGCTCCAAATTTTTTTGTTATAACTCAAAAATTAAGACTTCTGTATGATTCTGATTGTTGACAGACATGAACATGTAGTTGCATATGCTGAATATATTAATACACAGAAGACACACACACGCACACTGTAGTATACCTGATGATCCCACAGCAGACTAAGCCGTCCTGGCTACAAACGGTCGCTGTAAAGACTGCTGTTACTAGCCAGGATCGTGTGTGGAGGGTGTCATAACATGTATAAAAGGGTTGATTTTTTTTTTTTTTTTCTTTTTTTTAGCTGTACGTGAGTTTAGATTAATTGAGCTCATCAGTGTTACGTCGCCACTTGGTTGATGGTGCTTGTTTGGGGCCTTCCTACACCACAGCCTGGGGTCTTTCTTTAGTCTTTTCCTCTTCTTTTCGCTTCATCGCCTGGATCACAGCAATCTCTTTGGCTTCTTTCTTCTGGTTCCTGGCTTCAAATAGCAACCTGAATTTAACAAATTGGAATATACAGTAAGTCAGTCAATCAATAGAGTGATGTGCTTTGAAGTGAAAGAGTTTAGATACTAGACTGGCCTGTCTGCAGTCTAGACCTGTCTCCTATTGAAAATATGTGGCACATTATGAAGCAAAAAATACGACCACAGAGACTCCAGAATGATGAGCATCTGAAGTCGATGTCAAGAAAGAGTTTCTTCAACAGAAACAGTTTCCTCAGAGTGTCCCATCTTTTTTGTAACATTTGCAGACATCAAATTCAGAGTAAGTGTATATTTATAAAAAAAATCAATAAAGTTTTTCAGGTTGAACATTAAATATCTTGTCTTTGTACTGTATTCAATTGAGCACGTTGAAAAGGATTCGTAATTCAGTTTTTTTATGTTTTACATCCACACTTTTTTTGTATTTTATCTCATAAATATACTGTTTTGCACAGTGGATATAAAATATATCTCCGCATCCAACCCTTTGTGGATTTTTACTGGAGTTGACAGAAACTTTACCCTTTTCTGAAATACCTGTTTTTGATTATCCTTTGCACAATGGCATCCGTAGTAAGGCTGTTCCCACTGTCAACAGTACGCAGGATTCCTTTCCTCCTAGGCTCCTGGATATGAATAAAACATCACCAAATTAATGTGATTTATCATCTCTGAGGATTACAGTATTTCATGGAGGTGGAGTGTTTAGAGTCTCACAGCGTAGGGGTCGGATCCATCCTTGTCAGGATATATTTCTGTCTTTCCATGGCATACAAGATCCACCTGTGGATGAAAAATACATGCTATTTCATTCCTTTTTAATTGCAGGAAATGTTATTATCTAGAGGTGAAAAATAATTGTACTGCCTGTACTTACCTTGAAATGGTCCAGCAAATCTTTTGTGACTGCAAAGGGTGCACCAATCACCACTTCTGACACATACTGCGAGAAAAACACACAACAAATTCAGAAATCAGACAAAATGAACTGTAGATACATTAGATATACATGTAATGCACAGAGCTGACGGAGAAAGAGCTAGGAGAACCTACTCGACAAGCCAGGACGCTGAGTGTTCTCTCGTGGACATTCATGATGGGGTAATTTTTCCCTTTATAACGATTCACCTCCTGAAAAATATCAGCAAAGAAGAAATGTAAATTAGAGTCAAGGAGGTGGTGAGTGTCTCACACGGATGAAAAAGAGGACAAGGGAGACTCGCCTGATCGAAGTGCAACCCCACTATTATGTATGGCTTTTCTGCGAGCTTATGCACTGCTTCCAGGAAGTCCACATGACCAATGTCTGGACAGGAGACTAGTCAAGGGTGACAGTGCATTTCAGAAAAGCTGACTATGGCACAGAAAGTTTATGAAACAGGTATGATGCCAAATAATTGGCTGAAATTTGTAGCTGGGTACAGTAGCTCATACGATTAATTCATTAAATCAATCGACATCAAACCCAGACAAGTTCATCACACAGCATTTCATTCAAGCTGCAACACTGAAACAGTCCAACAGTTTATGTCATGTAAATTAACATAACTGTATACCCTCACCCCCTTCAGTAACAGAAGGGATGTCATGTCCTGGTGTGGGACGGCGGGATTACGACTGTTTGTACATTGACCTTGGATAGAATGGGGGTAGAAATGGGGAGGGAGATTTAAAATAGACATCACATGAAAAAGTAATCATTTTTGGTGAGGTTATAAAAGGATACGGAACAGGTCGAAGGCTCCTGCCACATAGATGATCGTGTCTCCGGGTTGAGGCTCCTGGCCGGAAGCAAACTGGATGATCTTCTGTGAAGTCTGCAGGAACTGAGACACCCCCGTCCAGGGACTGTGACCCTTCTGACCATGCGACCCCCGTAGTGGAGAAACAGGCACAATAAGTACAAATTGGCAGTGTACTAATAAGGCAAGTGCACTTCCATATAGACTCAGTATCATCACCTGAGCGCTGCATCATTGCCACCTAGTGGTGAGAGAAGTGATGCCACATTTGGTCAATAGCTAACTCAAACTGTGCCACAGAGCCCCAGCACATGTATTCAACCCTCGCCAAATTCACAGCATCACTCTTCCAGGCTCAAATGAAGCCCTCTACTGCTTTCACTCCATTTAAAACCCCAGCATGTTAACTCTGAGTTACTTTCTCCACACAGGAACAGAAGTGGCATTCACTGTTTGTTGGCACAACCTGCATCTTGGTTATAAAGTGGGTCCAGAGCAAAGCCTTTTGTGTAATAAGGGTTGACATCTGGCACACATTGCAACTCTGACTACTTGAATGAAAAACAGTTTAGGAAGAGGAAGCTAAATTGGTTTTAAACATACGCCAATTAGGAGTTTGGCAGAAAGCTGAGGATTTGATTTTGTCAAGGTGACGAGCAAAGCATTAAAAATACTCTGGGAATGTGTTTAATACTGGGGTGGAGCTACAAAAATTTTCATGTGTTGGCAAGATGGTGGCATTGAGACTTGAAGGGGTGGCAGAAATATATA
Organism: Lutjanus erythropterus; assembly: GCF_056507025.1. Lineage (NCBI taxonomy): Eukaryota > Metazoa > Chordata > Actinopteri > Lutjaniformes > Lutjanidae > Lutjanus > Lutjanus erythropterus. The sequence goes on along the minus strand of NC_139335.1, from coordinate 14,312,211 downwards.
TATATCCTAATTTAATCACAATCACATGTATCAATATTTGCCTGGAAAAGGCCCCACATAAAGACATTTTAACTCAAAAACTTTTCATTGTGGCACATGACAAAATCTTTCCAAACACATTCTTTTTTTTCATTACACATAAGCTCATCGCTTAGCTTAAACTTGTCCAGAACACATCTAAAAATTATATGCATTAATTTACACTTTTTATCATGTTATTTTATTTTTAAATTATTCTAAAATCATGCATTAAATTTGACAACTCATTAATTCCTTTCTGACACTTTTCCCAACAGATTTCTGAAATACAGGTCAATGTAATCAGTAATTATGCCAATGTAGGCTTTCTTTAAGGGTTTAAATTCTCTCTCGGACATTGGAGTTATGTTTTTGTAAATTTCAAACCAGACACGACTTTTCGTTTCCTTAGTTTTGTTTCAGATTGTCCAAAACTATGGTGGCAAGACATCTTTTTAGGGTGGCAGCTGCCACACCATGCCACACCTCTAGATCTACCCCTGTTTGGTACGTACCTTTCCAAAGTTGTCTGTGTGCTGCTGATAGTCTGAACTATCCTGAAGAAAGAAGAGAGGCTTGAATTAGGGCTTATGCTCTGTACTGAAGGAATATAGAGAGAATAAGGTTGTACTCACAATGTTGCTGTGGTGTGCTTTGGTCATCAGTAGCATCCTGCCAACCAGATCTGTGGTTGAAACTCCCTGGGTTCTCTTACACTCCCTGCAACAACGTAATACACAATGTATGTATATATAAAACATCCCACAACACAGTTACTATTATCCTCTGCATATTTCAAAAGGAAACTCACCTGTATCGCCCAGACTTCTTCACTTCTTCATATGTGTCTTTCCCATCCACAGTTAGTGTTATATCATCTGGAACAACAGCACACACAGCACGTCTTTTATACCAGCCACTAAAACATACAAAATCTGTCATCTAGCAGGACACTTGGACCAGTGGACACATTCTGAGACAAGAGGCCATCGGGCACAGACATAACATCAAACATAGTTGTCCAGACTGAGTGAGACACTCTGTCCATTTGTAGTTATTTTGTCTCTTTGCTGGTAGTTGCTGTGTGACTTTTGTAGTTCTTGTATGCGTCTTTGTGGTACTTTTGTGTCTCTGTGTTAGTTTTCTGTCTCTTTATAGTTGTTTGGTGTCTGTTAGTGGTAGTTTTGTGTCTCAGTCGAAGTTTTCTGTCTCCTTGCGTTAATTTGTACCTGCTGGTGGTTATTTTGTTGCCTGTTTGTAATCATTTTGTGTCTATTTTTGGTAATTTTGTGACTCTTTGGAGTAATTTTGTGCCTGTTTGTAATCATTTTGTGACTCTGCCACAGTTTTGTTGCTCTGACATTGTTTTGTGTGTCTTTGTGGTCATTTTCTGATTCTTTGTAGTCATATGATTGACTTAAGAAATGTTAACAGGGTCCCCCTGACACCTTGGACCCCTGTGCCTCTGCCCATTAGGCCCCTTCAGTAATCAATCCATGCTTGGACCTGATCAGCATTGTTTGTTGACTATTGATCTATTATTGTGTCTAAGTATGGACATGAGGAAGTGATATACTGTACCTCCATGCACACAGAAGTCACAGTTGTACTTGTCAAGGGTCCCGAGGGTGGTGACGTAAGGCGCTCCTTCCACAACCTCATCCACCCATTTTATGGCCCGCACCATCTTGTATCTTTCTTCCTGAGTGAAGACTGGCGGGCCCTTGTGCTTTGCAATCTCACCTTAAAAACAAAGCATGTAGTCTTAAGCGATAGCGATGGCACAAGCAAATAAACATAAACCAAGATTAAAAGAACAGAGAGACAGAAATCTTTATTTCCAAGACATCCTGATAAGCAGCTTTGTAGTCACTGAATGTGGCATCACTTTCGTCTCATAGATATTTTATCATCACAGCAGAAGGAGAGGTTACTGATATCTGTGCTGACCCTGAGTATGATGTCATTTTGGGTTATCATAAAGTCAGAATGTCCCAGTGTGCCATAAGAGGGTGAGGCACAATCACCGAGCTGCTGTTCCAGCGTCACAACAACCCTTCCAAAGTGTATAAGGAACAGCTGATGCCTCGCTGGTAATGAAGGAACCGAGAACATAAACAGAAGCTCCCTAGGCTCAGCAGATTCAGACTGAAGCACAAATGGTAAAGGATGAAGGGTATGAATAGCCATGTATATAGTCATGAACAGACAAGCTAGATCTTAAAGGGATAATTCAAATGTTTTGAAGTGGGTTGAATAAGGTATTCATAGTGAGTATATTACCTACAGTAGATAGCCAACTACATGACCCCAGTTTGAAGAAGGAGCAAAAGTCACTTTACATGTTACATGTTAACATATAACACATTATTTCCTATAGATTCACTTCACAGTAAAAGTACTTATTTCTTTTTCTTATCTAAAAACTTTTATTATGAAGCAGCAAAATCGGGAATTGTTGGGTTTTCATTGGCAGTAACTTAACATGACTCCTGTACAGCTGGAGGCAACAGTAAAATAAAGCAGACACCTGAAAGTACAAACAGAGACGCAAGAGAGAAACTAAACTTCAAACTGTGGTTTCCCATCAAAAAAGACTGTCTGAAGGCAAGGTGTATTGGTGAAAATATTCTAAATATTTATGTATATTTAAAATGATATTGTTTTTTCTTCAGGTAGACTTTATTTTAGGCGGCTAAAATCCATTTTGCTGCTTACCCTGTCCACAGCATTCATCAAGGAGCTTCCTACACTGGTACTCCTGATGCTTCTCCAAACTGGGGCCATGCTCACAGCAAACTACTGTCAGTGATACACTGACTGATAAGTACCTCATACACCCCCACTTCAAGAATCCCAAACTATCCCTTTAAACTCTTCTAGTAGAGCAGCCATAAGAGAGTTTCCATTGGAGAGGTACTGCAGGTGAGGGAGGGACCATGTTTGTGCTGTGACTGTCAGTTGTTCTTACTGTCTGTGTGCACTCCAACGATGAGGTAATCTCCCATGGCCTTGGCCTGTCGCAGCTGGTTGGAGTGTCCATAATGAACCATGTCATAGCTGGGAAGAAAAAAGATAAGAAGAACGTACATGAGCATTCAGATCAGTTGCATTATCACACTATGGTACAAAAGTTGTAGGAAGAGATAGTTTTAAAACTCAAAGATAACGGATCATGTGAATTTGCTCATATCTTGAATCACAGTTAAGGTGCCACATGGTTTAAAACAATACAATGCCAACACTTGACAATATCAAAAGTACCAAAGCTATTAAAAAAGAAAAGATCTGAATGCTCATTCTAGCAGGTTATTATTTTTTTAATCCTATTTTGTGTTCATGAGACTTTTTTTTCTTTTTTGCAAAGGTATTGAAAGACATACTATTGTTTTTTATAGTAGTATTGCATCAACATTTAAAAAGGTTTGGCACAGCTCTTCTCCAGTGCACCATGCTGGTGAATAAAGCATGGTGTGCTGGATTAGAGTTGTGTGATGCATTTTAATTCTGAAGCTCAGACTGTTCTCAAAGTTAGACACAGCAGCTCCTCTTTAACATTCCGATGTCTCAGTGTTCTTGAACGCACCAACAAGGTGCTTTTGCAACTTGAAGTAACTCAGTCAAAAGAAAAATGTGAAATAAAATGTTAAATAAATGAAATGCAATGACTACCTGGAGTGAAGGAGATATTTTTTGTTCACGCAAAACTAATACGATCCTTGAATATTTATGGTGATATCATCAACCAATTGATGTAATCCACATGCTTCATGTGATCTGCGAGATATCTGATCAAAATCTCATCAGAAAGAAGTCAATAGCGCAGTCTGTTTTCCCCTCCCTGTTCAGTCCACCCCGTCTATGATACCATCTGTAGATAATTAGATTAGCACAGATTGGAGACTGAGATTGTAACAGGCTAATCTAACATAGTAATAGAGAACAGATGGGCATTAGCCTTCCATCACCATTACTGCTGCCAACAGCTGACCTCAGTCTGATCATTTGTCTTGCTGCTCTACTTGGAACATGATATTAATGTCTAACATGCAAAAAAACAGGGACGAATGTGCTCTGATTTTAAATTGGAAGGATTAGTTGATTAATCGGTTAGCTGATCAAAAGAAGGGGGGGGGGGGGTGTCATTTATGATGGTAAATGAAGAGTCTTTGGCTTTTGGACCGTTCTTTGGACAAAATATGTAATTGGAAGATGTCATTTTGGGTTCTGTGAAATGGTGATGAGACTTTTGACACTTTATAGACTATTCACAATTTGCTCTTAGAAATAAGGATTCCAAAAAGATCTTTCTGAAGGGCTGAGATATCCAGAACCATTTGCTTCTGAAGAACCCTTGTAAGACTGCAGGTTCTATTAAGACACTTTTCATCTAAACAACCCTTTTGAAACGAAAGAGTTCTAAGGACTGATGAAATTCTTGAACTTTTTCATCGAGGGTTCTTTGATGAATAATATAAAAGGGTTCTTGTTAGCAGTCCATAGATGAGTTCTAGATAAAATCTTTGATATATAAAAGAAGTTTGCTTGAATGTACTGGGTGGGATCTAGATAAAACCTTTCAAGTATAAAAGTGTTCTCTGTAGAACCCCCTTTGTGGTTACTTGTTAGCACTCGGGAGGTGAAAAGGTTCTTGATAAAACAAGAGAAAAGGTCCTGGGTAGAACCCATTACATCATAAAGGTTCTCTGTAGAACAACTCTTTTTGAGAGTTCTTTGCACCATAATCTAAAAGGGTTCTCAGCAGAAACCCCTGGCTGGATCCTAGATAAAACCTTTGAAAAAAAAGTTCTGAGTGGAAACAACAGGAACCAAAAAGGTTCTGATATGTGAATGAGTCGAAGAACCTTTTTTGGTTCTAATTAGTACCTTTATTTCTAAGAGTATAGCTTCTATAACCATCAGCAAGTCTGTGTCAGCAATTAACTTGGAGACTCACAATAATGAAAACATGATGGCTAAAGTGGAAATGTACATTAAAAGAGACAGAACTGTGTCCTGTTTACAGTATATTACACGTCAGTGCTCTCAGGAGTCAGGTATAAAACAGCACTATGAATAGCATCAGCAAAAATCAATAAGAAAACAGATGGACGCTCTCAGAACCACAGTATGTACACAGCCACAATAGTAACAGAATCCCATGTTGTTTTCACCCCCAGGCTACGCTAATAAACAGACAGCCTCTGTGCCTCGCTGCAGTGTCACTGTATACAGCCTGACTGCACTAAAAACAACTATTATAGAGTGCAGGTCTCATCTATGATTCAGATATAGGTGAACCCACAAAAAGAGGCTTGTTGCAGACGAAGCTCATCAAGATATTTCCAGCGTGAGTCTTGTGCCGTCAGTCTGTTGAAATGAGATCCACATGTGCAGCCTCTGAGGTGACAGTGCAGGTCAGAAGAATGTAGTAAAGGGGTGGGAAGAATATAGAAGAAAACTCTGAGACCCAGACAGAGTTACATAAGAGCAGGAGGCTACTTTTGGGGGGTGTTATAGCTAGATGCCCATACATGTGTTACCGTATTCCTGTTGTATTTTTTAGCAGGGATGGATCATGACAGTATCACCACGGGATGATTAAATATTAATTAGTGTAGCCTGTTAGCGGACACCCGAACAGCACCTCCGCTTCTCAAGAGCAAAACCAGACAGACATCTGTGTACACGGGGATAGAACTCAAGGGAAGACACAGAGGAAACAGCACAAAAGTTATAATGTTGAAATTTTGGTGAGGTTTCAAGTGAATTTGGTGCAATACAGTGTGATTTGACACAGAGCTCAGAGTGTCATTTACTTTTAACTGCTGTGTCTATGATGAAACACATCAATGCTGGTGTTAATTTTGACATTTCTTAATAAATGTATAAAACAGTGGCTCGAAAGGCATCATCCTGAAACTACAGCAATGCTAGCGCTGAGCTAGAGCTGACCATTCGGGATTGCTCTCCGTCATGAGATTCAAAAAAGGAAAGTTAAGACACTCTGATCAGTTAGAAAGCCATATATCAACAACATCCAGAAATGCAATCAACTTCTCTGGGCTGAAGCTTAGCTGAGATGTACTGACAAAACAATGGAAAAGTGTGCTACACTGTAAAATGTGTGACCCATTATGAAGCCCGGACCCGGACTTTTAAGCACCTGAAGTCGTACATCAAGCAAGAATCAGTTTAAACATTAAATATCTTTGACACTTTGTATTCTACTCAGCTGAATACAGTTTGAAATGACAAAGCAAATTGTTGCTTTACTTTTTTTTTTAAGATTTTACACAGCAACCCAACATTTTTGGAATTTTGGTTTGTGTAAGCTCCACCCTTGGTTAATTCTCAGGATACCAATAGTCTCAGATAATGGATGGGAAACACACTGTTACTTTACTGAGGCTTTAAAACAGCATGTTTATTGTCTTGCATGGATACACAACCTCAGCAGATCCACAGTGGAGGTGGACTTTACACTGCTCCCTGATGATGCTTCTCTGAAACTGATCTTTAACCCCCATCGCCTCTTTTCAGGGTGACAAATCAGACAAGAGAGCTGTCTTTGTGCAGCCACGAAGTGACCGGACTCTTTCCTTGGAATTTTCCTCTCACGCTGCTGACACCGCTGGATGTCAGTAAGAGCGCGGCGGTGTCCAGTAGGGCTTCATGGGAAACAATGTGCTCAGTGACGGGACACGACTGCACGAGCGACAGCGGCCGTGGCAGGTGTGGGCTGGAGGGGTTAGAGGGGTTAATGACATGAGCTCTGTTGACATTGGCTCTCTTTGCATGCTCACCCCACCGGTTAATATTCTGGCATCCCAAATATTCTGCAACATTCCATCAAACCATGGACAGGCAGCCACACCTAAATGGCAGGAATTCTACTAGAGAAAGCCACCATAATCCGGGCCTTCAAACACAGAAATTCAAAACATTTATGTCGCCGCTGCACCCTGGAGCCAGACTCCAGTCCACCAAGTCCTGGTGTTTCTCCCAGAGGAGGCATATCAGAGGGTCGGTTCCAGGGCTGAAACTAGTGATTATTCTCTCAATTAATTGATAATACAGTAGTTTTGTCTATAAAAAAAGACAGAAATTAGTATAAATGTCTTAAATTTTAAGAGCTAATGGTGACATATTCAAATTGCTTGTTTTATTCAACCAACGGTCCCAAACTCAAACATAGTCAGTTTGCTATCACGTATGACAACTGTATAACATCGTATGATAAGCTGGAGCCAGTGAATACTGATTATTTGTACTTGAAGAATGTTTCAAACAATTAGTCACTTTGTCAGAATTGTCTGTAATTTATCTCCTGTTGATGAATAAGTCAATGCACCTTTGCAGCTCCTGCCAGTTCATCCCAATTCTGCCCCTCACTCGGCACAAGAAGGGTGAAAATAAAGTTTATCTTCAGCAATGCCCCGTTTGCTTTTGATAAGCCAAATACCTCACTGACACTCACTGTGTTTTCATTATTTTCTGCTTCCAGCAGGGCTAATAAAAACTGTTCACACCCAGGCTAGATGTGTGGACAGTGTTTCTGGAGACAGGTTGTTCCTGAGTTTTTCACATGCCATGTATCGATGCCACGAGCACCACCAGCCTCCGCTGTCATGAAGGCTCAGCGGATCTAAACAGTCGTTTAAAGAGAGTTTTAAATTGAATCTTTCTTAATTGTAAATTAGTTTGGTTTAACATAAGTTAAAGCTAAGCCATGATTAAACAAGGTTTAGGCCAGTCAGTGAAACCTGTTCAGTGTGTTCAGCATCATTACGCTTGTCTGTTACAGGGACAGTAGCCAATAATTAAGTTTGGCTGTCATGGCTCATAGTCAAACAAGCTAATTTTCAGTGGTTAGCCTTGCCCTTCTGTAGCTATGTGTTCACATTCATTTATCACCTGCCTGGCATTAAAGGCCACACCTGGCACTAAGTAAGCACCTTGCCCAACTCTAATATAATTGTTCTGTATTCCATTACATCACACTGAAACAAGACACCTTGTTTGTGGAGGTGTCAGTATGGCATCTTGAAATTAATCCCAAGAAAAGTGAAACTAAGCATGTTCACATGAAACACATAAAGTTCTTTTAGCATCTGAAATACTGCAGAGTTTCATACCAGTATTAGGGATGTAACAGTGTAACATTACCAAAAACTCAAGGTACGATAATACCACAAGAAAATGTCCATGATACAATATGTATCACAAAATTGAAAAACAAAAACTATATTTAAAAAATGACAGCTTGAAAAACTGTATTTTACACATTTACTTAAATTGCCTCTGATTTTCTTGCCTAATAAAAAATACAAATAAAAACAGCCATGCAATGAATGTTTCGTGACTCATTTTATAAAATAAAATAAAAATATATAGATGTTATGTAGATATTGACACAGTCTGGTACAGTACTGGGATATTTTTAGCACAATATTTGATATATTGTTACATCCCTATACGTCAAGTACAAGGAATGAATTCTTTGACTTTTGGTCATTAAATGGGAGCATTAAAGAAGATGTTAATGTAAACATTTAGAAATATTGCAATATTTAGAGGCCACATGCATACAAACGTTTACACATAAATCCAATATTTAGCCTATGCTTTACCTGATAATGACATTATAATCTTAATAGGTTTATTCACTGTGTTCAGTGTGTAGAAAACAATAAATGGAGAGACTGATATATGAAAGCTGATACTGTACAACTATTTTGTTGCCTTTGACTTAAGCAAAGCTCTGCATTAAGTGCAGTTTGTACTCACTATACATTCATTTGATAGACACTTTGGTCCCAAGCAGCACTTGTGACACAATAATGTGTCATTGCCTAAAAAAGTTTTATCACTTAGAGCTGGTCAGAGTTGTGAGGCTTCCTCTACATCAGTGGATCTTGAATGGGGTCCTTGAGGGGGGTCCAGGGGGCAGGGTTCAACATGAACTTTTTTTTCCCCAGTTGAGCAAATGGGTGAAAAATGTACTTGCCCAAAGTAAATTTTTTACTTGCCCCTGTACGCATTAAAAAGTTATCAAATACCAACAAAGACTAAAATTCTTGCGTTAATCTAGGGCTGCAATGTCTATAAAATATCAGAAAAAAACCCCAAGATATTCAGTTTAATATGGCAACAAGCAAAGAAAATTGGTAAATCTCCATATTTGAGAGGCTGAAAACAGCATTTTCTACCATTCTGGCATGAAAAACCACTTTAACCATTAATCAATTAGAATTTTAAACAGTAGCCTAAAATAAACAGAGGTCATGTAGGCTGTACTGCAGAACAGACCCACAAACTGATCCCACCCTCAAAGTATGTGTCTTTGTATTGTATGTATGAACCACCTGCAATGTATTTACTCATGTTATTCATGTTTTTATGCACTTTGAACTATCTGTACTGTATTTATTTATTTATTTATTTACTTATTTAAGTTGTGTATTCTGCATTGACTTTGTGACTTGACTTGTGATACACACACACACACACACACACACACACACACACACATATATATATATATATATATACATATATATATATATATATATATATATATATATATATATATATATATATATATATATATATGTATATGTATGTATATATATATATTCTGTGTACTGTGCTGCTGATCTGTGCCCATATATAATGTTGATGGCAGAATGTATGACTCTGGTTATGGGTCTCATACACCAGTGTTTCCTCTGTATTTATTTTAATTTAGCAGTGGTGCAAGGAACACTGATTTTTTTTTTACATTTTTTAACATTAGAACTTCAACTTTATACACAACTACCATGCAAACAGCAGCAGGTATGAGACAAAACCAGAACTGGTGCCTAAAACACCACATCTGTATTAAAAACACTGTAGTCTTTCTGTAACAAAATATGTTAAAGTAAAAATCATATCAAATTCGTGTCAGTTTTGTGAACAAGTTTGAGAAGCACTGCTCTACATGACACTGAGTCCTGATTAATTGCAGCAACACAGAACAATGTAAATCTGGCTTGATGTTATTATGTAATAATGTGTCTACTGAGGAGGAAAACTGAGACTCGGATGCTTAACTGCTCATATCCAGTCAAAGTAATAATGTGAATTACACTTATTTGTATCTGACCATTAAAAATCTCATGGTAGAATGAAAAAAATAACAGAATAATTAATTAAAAGTTTTGTATCTCTGGAGAATAGAAGCAGCAGCAGTGGGTCCAGTGAGAGCTCTGCGCCCTGCAGCAGGCCTGTCCCGGTGCTACAGCAGGTGACAGCCTCACACACTCATTCATTCAAACGATAAGCATCGGTGCTGCAGCATCTTCATCATCTTCATCATCAGTGATCCGGTACTCACCAGCCGTCACACCACACCCGGATTCTTCGCCTCCTCTTCTCGGGGCTGCAGGCTGCAGCACCGGGGGTCGTCCCTGCGTCTTTCCCGGCTGCCGTGTTCACTTGGTGGTGGTGATGTCCGTTCTTGATCATGATGAAAGCTGGTGATCACTTAAAAAAAAAAAAAAGAAGAGTGCAACTGTAGCTGCAGAGGGGCTCCCTCCGAGTGAGACGGTGAACGGACCGTGTCGGGTAATTGTGTGCCCGCTTTCAGTGCAGGACAGCCGGGTTGTGTGTCAGCAGCAGCAGCAGCAGCAGCAGCAAGTCCGATGCGCCAACGCCTCCTCTGCCGGCGACGCAGCGACGCACGACGCCTGCTACGTCAAGTCGACTGAAGAAAGCAGGTACAGCACGAAGGAAAAGAGCGCTATGCGTACGACTCCAAGCAACTCGTCTGTATTGTCACTGCTTTTATTTTGAAAAGCTTCAACCTGAAGGTGTGCGCTTCCTGCGACGGACTTGACTCAGGTTGGATCATACGATGAAGTGCCGGTGCACGCAGCCGACATGTTGTTACATAATAGCGGCGTTTTCCACTGTCATGTGACACTATCTGGATTCCCACAGAAATAGCAGGCGATCTGCCAGAGCTGTCTTTGATAACATGCCAGTTTCTGCAGATTATTTTCAATTTCCTGCAAGTTAGCCCATTAAAATAATATAATCAAAAACATACTAATACTAATAATAATAATAATTCACTAGTAGTATTCTATTCTTTATTCAGTCATCAATCACAATACAGTATGTACAAACAGTATACATTGTACAGTATAATATACAAACAATATGGACAGTAAAGACAGTCTGTGTATTAACAAGTGACTGAAAAGGCACAGGCAGAAGTAATAAGCTTATATATATGACTGTCCAACATTTTTATCACTTTAAACAAATCCTCCTGAAATACAAATAATGATAAAATGTAAGGAAAATATTATGCACACTTGTTACACTTAAAAATAGTTTCCTGAATTCTTTTGAAAACCAAAAGCTGGTTACACATTCTTAGATTTATGTTAGCATTGTTCCATAATTTAACCCCACAATAGAAATATATCTCCTTTTAATTTTTCTCGTTTTGTTTTGTACAGTAAACTTACAAATTATATTTGCACTTCTGTATTGAGAAAAAACTTTGTATATAATCAAGGAGTGACTTTGATTTCACTCTGAACGTTATTTGCATTATTTTATAATAAATCTTTAAAATTTATAAAATGGGATTACATAAACAGTGATTTGTGATCATCATAACCAGCCTCGTGAATAAATATGTTTTTGTTGTCTAACAATTGCATTTAGAGTCGTTTTAAAGGTCAGCCCCCCATAATTCCACACAATAAGGTACATAAGAATAAGTGAACAATAATTTCTATACGAGGCCTTATAATTTAAGGTATCCTGTAAGTTATACAGGGTTGCTATTGACTTTGAATATTTTCCTTTGATATGTTCAATATGTTGTTTCTATGTTAATTTATGATCGATCACAACCCCTAGAAATTTTGTCTCAAAACCATAAATTTGTTTTTCTTAATATTAAGACACAACATCAGCCACCACATCAAACCAAGTTTTGGGGATTTCCAGCTCCATTTCAATTGCATACAAAAGTTAATAACAATAATAACTTTATTTAAAAACAGAGTTTACAAAGCCAAACAGTAAGGTCAACAAAATCAAGACAAAATAACGATAAAATTAAGACCTGAGGATGTAAGACAGTGAATTGGTTAAACATTTCTAAATGTTGTGTACATCCTATGTAATTTTATTTTTAAAATATTTGATCAACAATATCATAATGATAAAATGACATAAAGAAAAAACTAAGTTCTGGGTTAAATTAATGGTCTAGATTGTAAAACATGATGAACACAAACAGAAGCACTGACCGAAGGTGCATTACACCATCTGAATTTATTCATTCATATTAAAATACATTTTCTGATTTCATATTTGTGGCGACTGAAGAGGAGATCTTTACTTGTTTTTAGGAAGGCCTGCAGCTACATGTAATTGTAATTATATAGCCCAACAGCCCTGCAGTAAATCTTTATCTTAGTAAAGATCAGATTGTTCAGTTGTTGTGGACACTGTGTTCAGTCCACAATGAGATCATTTTGTGGTGTGTTGTACTGACTGTATGAAAACATCATAAAGAAAAAAAATCATACAGGATTTTCGTGGCATCAACCAAACTTTTCTCATTAAGATAGCTGTGTACGTTTTATTAGTTTAAGTTTACTGAACTTAAAATTTCTAGGACAGAAATTATAAACATGAGTTGTTCTAACTTGAAGTCTTTTGACTTGACTTGAATAAAACATACCAAATATATGATGAAAACTTGTTGTTAGTATTAAAATTCAGTATTCTTTAAGTTAAAAAAACATTCATTTCTACAGTGAATTCAAATGTCAAGTCAAATTTTATTAAAACTAATTTATATATATTTATTATTTATAGTTAATTAAATGTTTGTCTAGTTGTAGAGCACAACATCACTGTGAATTACTGCATTGCTGTTATCGGATTGCATTAGATTGTGTTTCTGTATAAGGCAGCAACTGAATCTGCTAAACTAGCAGGCTACATTTACTCAAGTACTGCTGTACTGCTGTACATAAATACAACAATTTTGAGGTGCTTTATTTGAGTATTCCCATTTGATGCCACTTTATACTTCTACTCCACTAAATTTTGCAGGCAAATACTATTATTATATTAACTGTGGTATTACTCCTTTCACTTAAGTTAAAGATCTGAATACTTCTTCCACCTCTGGTATGTGGTAAATGCAGGACTGAGTAGTAATACATTACATATAATCATGATTATGTACTCAGATAAAAAAAAATAATAACAATAATAACTTTTTAAACAGCAGCAACAAAAACTCACACAAAGGAAAAGGCTGCAACAGAGCTGCAGGCGACAGACTGCACAAAACCTCTCAGTGAGGCAACCAGTTCCTTTTACTGCGCCCTGCTGTTCACAGACTCACACTCTGTGCAGCATAAAATCAGATCACAGCTGCTCACAAAATGGTGGAATTACCTGACTTCTCTATTGAATTTGTTTTGCTGCCTCCAGAAGTCTGTGACCTGTAGTATTAAACCGCGTGTGCTGTTATCAGAGTAACTCAGGATGAAGCCAATCACCCAAATTTTGACCCCTGAATTTACCTTGTTCCACTAAATATATCTGATGTTACACTTTTAATGTTATTTGGAGATCCCTAGTGATCACATAAACTGAACAATTACTATTCAAACCACAGACAGCACGCAACATTATACACTGCTTCTATAGGGGTAATTTTATTTGACCAAATGTAAATGCTGAATATATAAAATTAAATTTTATTTTCAATGACAATGAGATGTTTAAAGAGAAAAAATGAATATATATGGAACTCAAAGTTATGTGGCTGCATCAATTTTGTTTGCAAGGTGTCTGAATTTGAAGCAATCCAAAAGTATTCAGATTAAATTCGACTGTTTGTATGGAATAGACGTAATTACTATTGTTTTCTAATTACAGGACAGCCTACCCAAACATATTAGAGACTCACTACTCACTATGTTATGTTCCACAGGCTGTTTTTCATGGCCTTTTATACTTTTTTTAAAGTCTTTTTATATGAGAGTTCATGCCTCAAATGACACTTAATGCCTCAAATTTTTGATTATTGTATTTGCTGTTTTTTTTCTCTTTTTAAAAATAAAATGTAAAGCATGTTGAGCTGCATGTTTTACATGAAAGGTGTTAAATAAACAAAACAGTTATTATTATTATTATTATTTTCATTATTATTATTAAAATGATATCAGCTGTAGTAGTAATAGTAATTACAAAAATTGACAGGTAACTCGTATTCAGTAACTGACTCCATTTCAAAGTAATATGATCCAAACCTGAATGAATAACCTTTTATAAAGTTTCTTGGAACCCTCTCAGAAAGTTCAACGATCCTTGAAGAACATTCCTTCATAAAAGGATTCGTTGGATGAAAAGAGTTCTTCCAGGAACCCTAGTCTTACAAAGAACCTTCGACAAGCACTTTCTTCAAAAAGGGGTCATTCAGGAGCAAGTGGTTCTGGGTAGAACCTCAGCCATTCAGGGAAACCCTTATTTCTGAGAGCTTAATAATAACACAGGATAAAGTGGGACTTCTAGTTTGTCAAAACTGCAACACAACTGTCGGTAGGAATATTATAGACTTCAACATGTGGGGTGAAATGTATGGCTTTCCTGTGTGATCCAGTGAAGATGAGCACTGTAGGGGAACTCCTCCTGTTCAGAGACTATGGCGTCATCTTGTGGAAAAACCCTGTTAAATCACACAAAGTCTTTACACACAAGTGCCAGCAGAGGGAAACCCAGACCCACATAATGCCAAGCTGGAGCAAGGTGAACTCCTCACAGGCAGAAATATTTAATATCCTGCTATCTGTAGCCTCGTCTCTCCTCTTTTATCTGGCAGGAATGGCTTTTTCTTATTGCAGGAATAACAGTGAGTGTCTGAAAATGAAAATGATGGTGTCTGATGTGAGGATAAGTGTTGCACCATCGCAGCGGCTTTAAGTGATTCAAATAACTGTGTAGTATCTCTCATAAACAGGCATGTCCTCTGCCGTGCTGGTGACATTTGCAGAGCGGAGCCCCATGCCAAGCTCTGGCAGCGTTAAGACGTGTTAAATGAACAGCCTCGCTGATGGGGATGGCAACATTAATTGTACAGCGGGGCTGTGGTCGGAGAACTGGGGCAGGCACCTGCTGCAGAAGTGGGTGAAGATGAAGAATGCTGTCCTAGATTGCCCACCAGCTCACCTTAAACCCAACCCACCAAATTAATCAACTCTTCAGAGGCCATCGGGTTTGTCTGGGGCAGGCATCCGAGGAGAGAGAGGAGCCTGTTTTAAGGCACAGGTCACACAGACCTGTAGGAGCCTCCTCCATTTAAGAGGAGAACAATACCACAATGCATCGCTGCAGAGGAGGCACTGGGGTTTAGACTTGCCCTGCAGGATGGAGTAGTAAGATGTAGCCTGTCTTCAGCCATCTGTCTCTTTGTCTCCGCGCGTTCTCTCATGAGATGTGTTTTGAATGTGCTGGGGTTGAAACGCTGCTGAGGAGGGTGATGTTTGATGAGGTGCGCTGAGACAGAGGGGGTTTAGGAGGCCCATAGGGAGCACAGATGACTAACTCACTACTCCTCCTAATCTAGGACAAGCACACCTAGACATCCTTCATGACTCTAATGTTTTACTCGTGTCGGGCCAAAAATATGTCCACTGAGGTTAGCCAAAGTGGGTCGCCCAACGGCTTTTTTTGGATCACAGAAAAAGAAATCGTGCCATCTAAATGATCGCTGTCTTCTAAAACCCACCCTGGACGGCAAAAAAGCCTTCCCCGCCAGTTTATTTTTACAAGTATCAAACTGGGTCAATGACGCCACAGAATATGACAAAACCCAATTTCAACAGTGTTTGAAAGCGTCCAAAGACAGAGAGCTTGAAATCCTTTTTCAAAACATTTTTATTGGTCTTATAGAAAATAAAGTAAGCTGTATCAACAAACATACAATATATACATCAATAACTTAGACACCTCAGAGAATCACGTTTAAATCCACAGTTGTTACTGTATATATGAATACATAGTACTTATCTACAGATTGCAAAAAGTACAATAATTTAATTTATAAATAGTTACAATTAACTATTGTCTGTTTTCATACAAAGTACTGCAATATTTTATTACAACCCATACAGAAAAATAACAAAACAGATTATTAACTTTGTATTACTCGCTTTAGTCAGATTTTTATACCTTTGAAACACAGACCCACTCCATGGAGGAAGAGGAAAAAACCTGCACAGTCAACTGTTTACAAAGCATAATATCATGAAAAAGCCAATGTCTTGAGAGCTATTAAATTCACACAAGTGCTGTTATTTATCCTCTCTAACATGTTGCTTGTAAAAACAACACACACACAAAAAAAACAAACGAGAAAAAAATAAAAGCCCATAACGAATTCAAAATAAAATCTGCAGAACAAATTACAGTGTTAAGATCAATTTTTAAATACACACTCAACACATAATGAGAACAGAAACGCTGTGGATGATGCTACAGCAAACAACGAGCATTAATGACTGGTGTAGCAGCAGAGGAACCTCAAACGTACAAAACACACACGCACGCACGCACACACACACGCACACACACACGCATACCAAAGAAAATAAAATATTGCAAGTGGCCCTTGAGACAGAGTCTATTGTAGCATCCGTTTCACTCATCAGTGCACAAACACTTATATAATAGCAATATGTTTCAGTCACAAGTCCAATTTATGGTGCCGGTAATTCAGCTACAACCCCAATTCCAAACAAATTGGGATGTTATACAACAAAAAAAAAAAAGAATGCAATCTTCTGCAAATCATTTTCAACTTGTACTTAATTGAATACAGTCCGAAGACAAGATGTTTAAAGTTCAATCTGATGAACTTTTTTTCTTAGTATATATACACACTCATTCTGAATTAGATGTGTGCAACACGTTCCAAATAAGTTGGGATGGACTGATGCAAAGGGGGAAAGTGTGCTGGTGTCTGATGAGTCTACATTTCAAATTGTTTTCGGAAATTATGGACGCTGGGACCTCTGGGCTTAAGAGTAAAAGGACCATCCAGGTTGTTACCAGCGCTAACTTCAAAAGCCAGCATCTGTGATGGTATGGGTGTGAGTGAGTGCCCATGGCATCATGGGTAACTGTACCATCTGTGAAGGCCCCATTAATGCTGAAAGGTACAGGCACGTTTTGGAGCAACATATGCTGACATCCAGACATCTTTTTCAGAGACGCCCCTGCTTATTTCAGCAAGACAACACCAAGACACATTCTGCACGTGCTGTAACACCGCGGCTTCGTAATAAAAGAGGGCCTGTCAGCAGTCCAGATCTGTCTCCGTTTGAAAATGCGTTACGAAGCAAAGAAAAAAAAATACCACAACAGAGACCTGGGACTGTTGAGCAACTATCCGGCACAAACAGGTGTCATTAGTGTCATCAGTTCCCAAAAACTGACAAAAGAGAGGGTGATGTAACACATTAGTAAACATGACACTGTCCCAACATTTTCGGATCATGTTGCAGCCATCAAATTTATGAGTGTATATTTACAAAAGACTTAAATGTTATTAAGTTTGAACATTAAATAGCTTGTCTTTGTACTGTATTCAACTGAATATAGGTCAGAAAGTGTTTGCAATATATTTCATTCAGTTTTCATTTGTTTTACAACATCACAATTTTTTTTTAGAATTGAAGTTGTAATTTAAGACCAGAGTAATTAGTAAGGCTTGAGTGCAACTGTCCCATGATTCCTTTCATAACACTGCACACTATTACAGCTTCAACATGTTAGCTACTATATAAACAAGGGCCAATTGCTTCTTCCGTTTAGGGAATCAAAAAATCTGAGGGCAAAATAAAAACACATTTTACAAAAAAAACTACAAAACAGCAAGAATTATTAAATAACAGACCATAGTCACTTTGACAATATTGATTACTCTTACATCTACTCTTTCACACCTTTCCACTGAGTTGCATATTAAGGGTCACTTTTTCACAATGGTCATTAATACCTACTGTAGCTACATATTATACACCTGTATGTGTGAGAAAGAGAGACTCGTCATCTCTAGCGGAGATTGAGAGAGATTGGTCGACGTCGGTGCCACTCTGAACACCTTAAAGACACTTGACACGAAAAAAGATTCACTCCACAAGACTGCCACAGCAATAAGGACGCCAACATCGATACTGGGCTATGTCAAGAGTCAGATATATATTTTCCCACAGTTAACCAGTCAATGTAGATAGCTAAGCATGTTGACAAAGTGAGGATAGGATACTTGCGCACAGACAGTATAACCAGCACCCAGGTAGGTCGCCGGCATGGAGTTCGGAGAGCGACCGTAGATTAACACCTCGCCGACACTGTGAGACATTCTGACCAGCAGGAGAGTGAGATCTGGATGAAGTGCATTCTGTTAATGTCATTACACGACTACTTTCACCTTGAAGTGTAAAACTCCTTCACTGTTAAATTCCTTTTACAGGAGCAGGAGAGTGACGCGACACTTGGCACAGAGGGAGCGCTGCTGGCAGCTGCTGTTGATTGTAATTCTACGTGGTCGTGCTGTGTGTCTCTTTTTCTGAGTGTGGATTGA
This sequence comes from Lutjanus erythropterus, assembly GCF_056507025.1. Lineage (NCBI taxonomy): Eukaryota > Metazoa > Chordata > Actinopteri > Lutjaniformes > Lutjanidae > Lutjanus > Lutjanus erythropterus. The sequence continues at coordinate 14,293,517 of NC_139335.1, read as the reverse complement.
AGCCCTTTATGACATGCTTATTATATAAAAAAAAAAAGGAAACAAAAAAATGAACAGAGCTGCCATCCCTGCCTGCCTCCCTTCTTCGTCTTCTCCTCATCGAGAATGGTTTGTTCATTTTTAGAGTGACCTGTTTTGTCCTGAGCAAAACAAGCAGGAGCTTAGTGCATACAAACCCTACCGCTTTTAATCTGAAAATCTGAAGACCGGTCGGTAAATTTACAAAAGTGATGCTGCACCATTTGGCGGTAACCCTTTAAGTCCTTTGAGTTAATTTTATCATTATACTTAGGGATGCATGATAAGTATCGGGCCCAATAGTGGGAAATTTATGCAATTATTTATTATTCTGATGAAAAAATTATAGCTGATAAATATTTAAAGATTAAGTCAAACCACTTATTTTGAATTCTGAGCCAAAAATCCTCTATAAAAGCCAGGGTACATTTGTGACGAGTTTTGATGTCCTTCACTAGAGAAAGTAAATGAGCATTTACAGCAGTCTGGGGCTGCAAGTAATGATTATTTTCATCATCGATTAATCTGTCCATCATTTTCTCTCTTTATTGATTAGTTGTTTGGTCCATAAAATGCAAGAAAATGGTGAAAAATGAAAATCAATGTTTTCCAAATCCCAGGGGACGTCCTCAAATGTCTTGTTCTGACCACAAAACAAAGATATGCAGTATACCGTCATGGAGGAATAAAGAAACCAAAAACTATTCTCTTCTGAGAAGCTGCAATCTGAGAATTTGGATTTGGAAGTTACTCAGTTAATTACAGTTCAAATCCATTATCAAAATAGTTCATAATTAATTTAGTTGTTGACAACTAACCGATTAATTGTTTGCTACTCTTATTAATTGAGCTTAGCTTTTCTTATCATCAGGAGTGTATAAACTACAAGCTATATAAACTTCTTTTTAAAAATACAGAAATGGGGAATTATTGGTTATCTTACCAGCCATGACAAGAAGGTAATGATTGGTTATTGGTATTGGCTGATATCATCCATCCCTAATTATAGTCTTGAGAAACTGTTTAATTTCTCAAAAACATTTGGAGGAAAACACACAGGTAAACTATAAAATTGCTAGCTTCACATTTAATTTTGTCTGTCAAAAGTGAAATTTGAAGGGTTATTACTTTCTATTCCTGTGATCTAATTCAGACCAATTAAGTTGCTGGAATGAATAAGATAATGAAATCTTCCTCCCGACAATGAAGTCATTTACTTTCAGGTTACAGGATGTATCTAGAGGGCATCCAGCTCCAGGTGCAGCTATTATTCAGATCACTTTAAAGGGATACGTTGGATTAGTTTAAGTGGGGTTGTATGATGTACTTTCCCATAGTCACCGTATCATGTGGAGTAGATGGTGGTCGGCAGTTTAAAGAAGTGGCAGGAATTCCAGTGTATGAAGCTCAGCAGTGAACCGCTGTGGAAAAGGTCAGCAGCAAAATGAATTTCAGCATTTATAAAAAGACCCAACATTTTAAGCGTATGCTATGTTTAGATTATTTTCACCACTTTACCTTGTCGTCAGACAGCCTTTTCAGACAGGCAATCAAACTCACTCTCCCTCTCGCTCAACCACAGTCCACTGGAGAAATCACTTATTTAACCTCTCAGAAAATGGGAATTGCTGGTCCGCTGCTGCCTCAATCAGTTTGTTTGTGTTGTTGTGTCACTTTTGTGACTGTTTTTGGAAAGCTTAGTTCAGATTCACTTAAGTCACACAATAACACAAACAAAATAACCGGTTGAGGCGGCGACAGACTTGCAACTCCTGCGTTCTGCGAGGTAAAATGACCGATTTCAAAAGTGGAGTGTGGCTGAGCAAGAGAGATCAATGTTCACTCACATAATAGTGTTTTCCCGTTGGAAAAGGCTGTTTGATGGTACGTTCTGTTGCTGACCCTGTCCACAACAGTCCATTGTTTAGCTTCTGTGCTGGTGCTCCTCACTGCTTCTCCAAAATGGAGGCATGTCGACCGCCACCTACTGCAAGTAACACACTGACTATCAATAAATACCTCATTCAAATAATCCAAACTATCCTTTTAAGCTTCAGGTAAAAAATATTTGAGCTAATGTCCGCTAATGCCATTTCACCCAATTCTGTCTTACATGGCTCAAATGTGGTAAACTCTTAATGACGATATGATTTGTAACTAACACCAAGGAAGCGGAGGATATCACAGATGCCAATACGCACAAAGACAATTGACCTTGTTTACACCACCTAGTTTAGCTCTACAGATTTGTTTTAAATAGCACAGCATTGACATCTATACAGTGAACGACACTGCCAACTTGTCACTTACACATCACATCACGCGCTACCCCACAGTACGCGCCTAGTCACTAGAAAAAAGCTATCAGACTTCAATAGTAAGCCACTTTCGGTACAATTGCAAAAAAGATGTCACAGGATTTTTTTTTTTTAATGTTTTCTTTATCTGTATTTCTATAAACAATGGAAGGTAATCTACCTAGTAATAAAAACCAAGAACTCAACATTAGACAAAGTTTTCTACACCTTAACAATTCAAACAGTAAAGCTTGTGTAAAGATTTTCTTTTGGAAATATCTGACGGCCCTGTCAACAAGTAATTACAAAAAATGCAATATATATCATTTAAACAAAACAACTTGAACATATTTTCTCTATGAGCAAAAATTATGTCTCAAAATGTTTGTGGATTTCATTGTCCCCACAAAACATGAGGATATTACTGTTATAACATTCAGGTTTTTCAGATATTGTAGAAGAATCTTGTCATATTGGAATGGCACTCAGCTCTGGAACATCATTAGGAACTGCTGATCATTTTGAACGTTTCCATTTATAACCATAAATATGCAAGACCTCTTTGTATTTTCAGTGCATACATATATTATTGCATCTACCAGTCATATCGATAATGACGAGTTCGTTAAAGCCTGTCACAGACGCATAAACAGAAATCAATGCTGGATTCGGGAGCATTATTTCGTGCTTATTTTCTTGACAGACGACCAACAAAATCACAAATTGGACTAATTTACTAGTTTTGGGTTAGTCAGGCTGTTTTGAAGACATCTGTAGCATTCACACCAAGAGTTTGTGACCGTTTCTTTTTCATCCCAGTTTAGGTCAGTGCATTATAACAAGCAATGGGGTTCATGGTGAGATATTTGCTGGCTCTTTTTTTCGGTTTGTGTTGTGGGATGGGTGAAGAGTAACGACTGTTTGTTTCTAATGCCAATTCTTAGGACGGAGAAAACTTAAGAGCTCAGTCTTAAGGAAACAGACTCATCACATACTGTATTTACCGTCTGAATTTGATACCACTTTGTTCTTTTACAGGCCAGTATTGCCTTCTTGAATGTTTGTGACCACAACCTGCTTTTTAAATGACAATATGTTGCTGTTCTTCAATAACTGACTGATCATAAATCCTCCAATTTGAAATGTCTGTTGATAGGCACAGACTGCTGAGTCGTACTTTAACAGTGAATTTGGGAAGCATACTGTTAGTGTTAGTGACGAGGATTCAAACTGATAACTGCTCCATGTTACGATGCACTGACTAGAGTCTTAAAAATCTTCCTCCCGCCCCGCTCTGCTACTACGACCTAGCCTCCGTTTTGGATTTGACGATGGTGATGACGCTGGTGGCACCTACTTTACCGGGGATGAGGGGCCCTATGACAGAGGCCATGGGTCCCCTGGCTGAGGTGACGGGGTTGCGGGCCACAGTCCTGGCAAAGCTCTGCAGGGCTTCATACTTTGAACGCAGAGCGTCCAGCTCCACCTTCATGCTGGCGTTCTCTGTGGCCAGCTTGTCCACTTCCTGCTGCAGCTGAGCCTTCTGCTTCTCCAGCTCCTCTTTCTGGGTGACACGCTTCACCCGGCAGCTGGCAGCGTAGCCCCGGTTCTTCAGGGTACGCCGCCGCTGCTTCAGCTGAAGGATTTCCTCCTTCGTCAGGCCCCGTAGGTGCTGGTTCAGCTCCCGCACCGACATGGTCACCAGTTCGTCGTCTGTCAGGCTGGTGCCATTTTCCCCTGGCTCCCGCTTCACCTGGGGGAAAGGGATTAGTTAGTGCTGGTTTCTATACTAACGTTTAACATTGGCATTTAAAATTCTTCACACTTTGTGTGTTATGATACCACGTTTTGCTCCTCGATATCAATTCCTGAATTTTGCACATCTGCCGATACCAAGTAACAGTCTGAAACTTATTTCAATTTGATTTCAAGTGGGCCAGACCAGTTAAACTACTTCACTGTAACCTATAAATAACAATACATGTAAATGTCCTCCCTTTTAGAGGAAGAAGTCAAACAGTCTGAAAAACCTTTAAAGGATTAGGATTTACAAAACAGATGATGAACAGCCTGCGGTGCCAATTTTACCAATACAAATCAGGAACAGCAGTGCATTGTACTGGAAAACTGGAATGAATGAGCGCAGGTTGGTTCTGTCCTGCAGGTCATATGTTTGACACCCCTGAACTAAGCTGTTAATAATACATTTGTATGGAAGCACTCTGCTTAACTTAGCCATCTAACAAACACCATGCTCAAACTGTGAAACAAATCTTCTACTCCCATCAAAGAAGAACTACAAATCCCACAACACGTCTCAGTACTCAATACTGCTGCTTCTTTTATTGAAACTTTTTCACATAGAACCTTTAGCAGCATTTTTGATTGGTTGGCACCATTCAAACACTCAAAAATTAAATGCACAAATTGTACTCAGTTGTTTTGCCCCCCCCACCCCCACCCCCGAGCTTAAAGTAGCTCCACACAGCTGACATGATGACCGAGCTGCTGACATGTCTCAGTCACGTTCTGCTGTTCACTAGAGCCTGACTGATATATCAATCAATCCTTATTATTGTATATCACAGCAATATCGGTATTGGCATATATAAAGGTGTGACCAATTAAAATTTGATATGTTATTTTGTTATGTATTTCAGTTTTTCCTGTTAGTTATAATTATTAAAAAGGCTGGTCAAAGTTTACTGTCAGAGCTACTGTTAAACTGATTTTACAGTTTAACAATAATCCTGTGTTACATCCATAACTTGGATCAAAGCTGTCCCCAGATGTGATACAATTCCTATCGTTGTTGTATGATTTGGCTCAAGATGAAGCAATTTGGTTCAAGGGATGATGCTGGGAAGTACCGGGGTCCCGTTTTGAGGCTAATAAATTGCATGATCAGTGCATAGACCCGATCCAGTATTTTAGGCTATACTGAAAGCATTTCCAGTATGAGAACAATTATAAATTTAATCATGTGTCATGCATGCTAATTACCTTCAAGGCCTTGTTTCCCTTGTTTGTGGTAGTCATGCCACAAGAGCCGCGTCCACCTGTACTGCTGGTTTGTCTGTGGATAAGAAAAGTCATCGTCAGTATATAAAACCATTTCTGCAGAATACACAAGAAAGTATTTTCTGGCCAAGAGGCTGCAGCATGACTAAGTCCTTCAAATACACAAGGCACAAAGTGGGTCAAGGACTTAACACTTCCTTGTAACTGATGCCAAGTCTGTTCAGCAAGTGGTACCTGGACTATTACTGCACCTGTCACTTTGAACAAACAACTTCATACCAGTTACATTCACCCCTCTTACACTTGAATCCTGCCCTGCATTCAAACTGCAGCCCGGCAAGTCTCAAGCAGGCTGACATTTAGTTGGCTGGCAGCGATTCACAATGATTTCTTGGAAAACAAAGCTCAAGTCACTTTCGTTAAGTGCAGCCTCTCAGAGGACGTGGACAGACTAAAACAAAGCCTTCAGCCTTTCTAATGAACTTACAAGCTTGGCTGAAACACATTCACAAGACGGACACGGGGCAGGCTTTCCAGTTGAGACGGTCACACCTGTCTAGATTTGGCTGCTGTGCAACTATAATCCTGTAAATCAATGAAAGAGGGGTATGCTGTAACTACTGCAGAGGCTCCGCTGGCGTCCAGACTAACAGAGCTGCACTGCAGTTTATTCTGTCATGTCAGTACTGAGGGAACACCAAGAGAAGCTGTGCAGGCAAGAAATCTAACCTACTGGTGTTAAGACAGACAGAGGGTTGAGTGCCTTGCACCGTGTGAGCTCCGTCTCAGGATAAGCATGCACACAGACACACACACAGACACACACACACACAGTTGTGGCTCTGGGTGCTTTACACTACACACGGTAAATGCTGCGTCAGCGACACAGGCACCCACCACAGTGAGCCCAGCCAGCACATTGCCTCTGTAAGCTGATTTACACAGCCCAGCAGAGTGTGTTTGTGCTGAGCACATAAACAAATGCATGTGGGCTCTTACAACTTTTTAGCATCAAAACAGGAAATAAAAGAATCCCCCCCTTCAAAAAAAAAAGAAAATCCTAAAAGACTACTGTCAAGCGAGTGCATGTGTTTACAGCTTACACGTCCGCTAAGCTAGTAATCATGTATATGTATGATGTGTGCAAAGAAGCTCAAAGAGCCATGGGGGAAAAAAAATAATAGAGATGAGACGTAGCTCTGAAGTGCACTAAGATGGCCAGGATATTTCCATGGCAACAAAGGGGTGCTACAGGTGGACTGGTCACCTGAGCCAAACAGGGAGAGACAGACGCTTGTTAAAAATGACCTGAATACGACACTATCACACAGGCTGGGGACATAACATGAGGTCAGATTGTGACTCGCATTCTTGATGCTTCCACTTCAAAAAGTCCTCTGGCTCCTCATAAAACGGCAATGTTTCCCTGCGCTGCAGATGCCTGTATAAAAAAAGGCCTTTCACGTTCTGCGGAGGACTTTTTAAATGTGATACTTTCATCCCTGTTGGGCTGGCTATGAATAGCTGACTGATAGTAACACCTACCTTTCACCGGCCTTTGTGGTGACTCATTTCCAGTAAGCATTTGGACCACAGATGCAAAACATAATGGGATAATGGTCTGCCTGATGATGCACAGATAATGGACAAATAGACAGGAAAGTACTCCACTAATAGCTGCTGGGATGAGAGCAGAAAAAAAGCTGCTTCTTCCAAATTTCATGTAAGCCTATCATTTTCCCCTCAGCCGCCTAGACCCAACATTGTTCAATAACCAGTTGGAATCTTGAAAATGCAGCGAGATGGCACATTGTCCAGGTTGAAGAGGCGTATTCGGTCACACAGCTGTGCAGGGTAACATAGTAGGCATGGCTTGGCATGGCTGAAAGCTCGCCATATGACACTGTGTGGAAGGATTGCGCCCAGGCTGCAACCCTCCAGCACAGGCTGCTGCCAACAGACGGCTACCAATGACAGGGCATGGCAGCACTACACAGACAAGGTCCAATGCACAGCTGCTCCCTTCCACTACCAGGCATGTCATACCTCACAGAGACAAAGAGGCCTGCTCACACAAACGCACACAGAGGGAAAGAAAGGAAAAACACACCTGTAATTTTCCAAAATAAAAAAGTGACAGGGAAATTTCAGACTTGCAGCACTGATTTGCCACAAAATGCCCTCAAATTTGACGAGTTCACCCCTTGTCTTCCTTGCACACATGTATTGCCTCGGGATGCACAAAAATATCTGCACGTCATCATATCGGCTGATAAAGGCTTTAAAATTAAATATTGGTATAAGGGCTACAACTAAGAGTTATTTATTATCTGATGATCATTTTCTTGATTAATCAATTAGCCTAGTTGTTTGGTCCATAAAATGTGAGAAAATGGTGAAAAATGTCCTCAAACGTTTTGTTTTGCCATAACCCAAAGATTACAGTTTATTGTCATAGAGGACTAAAGAAAACGGAACATATTCAAATATGAGAGCTGAAATCAGTCAATTTGGACATGTTTTATTAAAAAATGACCCAAAATGATTAACTGATTATCAGAACAGCTGGCTATTAATTTGATAGTTGATTAATAACTGATTCATAGATTAATCATTGCAACTTAAATCAGCCTGACATAAACATTTCATCATGAGATGATGCTTTAATTACGCACACATAACGGGAGGATGTCTATGGTGTGGAGGTTTTCTGAAGTGTCTGAAACAGACAGCAAAGTCGCTATTTTGCGAGGATTGCTCAGTGTCTGTCACACAAGGAGACGAATCACCTTCCTGCAACACTATAAATTTAATTGACCGTATTAAGACCAGTCATCCTCATCACTACAACGAATCTATGACGAACAAAGGGAAACAGGCAACAGTGGAAAAAAACGCAGCAGCAGTTTTGTTATTTTGCCAAATGAATATGTACATTTTGAAAAGCTTTGAATTTTATGTCTGCATCTGCCAGTGGGCCATCACAATAAGAGAGGCATAATTAGAGATACATCCATATACTTTTTTCAGTTCCAGTCTTATATCTGAATTTGGATACCTACCAAAACCAATACTGTCCTGATACCGGTGCTCCTTTTACTTGATGTTTTTTATTAATATTATCAGTAGTGGTAGTAGTAGTAGTAGTAACATTAGATTGTAAGTGAACTTCAATGTGGGGCACTGCAGGATTCTGGCTTGTGACATTCACATGTACAGCTAGTAGGCTGAGAAACATTTGCATAATTTCCCATGATGCATTATTCAGAGTTCAAGTTGGCTATTTTATGTTCCAAAATGCAAATGTTAGTCTATGTTAGTGGTTGTAATGTGTTTTGCCATGTGTTTGTCTTAATAAAGGTGGTGATGGTGGTTCATGCCGGTCATTTCTGTGCTGGTTTCTCGTTAGACCACGAGTGAGGTGGCTATTAAATTTCTTCAGTCCAGCTGTATCATATACAATTTAGAACACATTTTCCTTATATTGGGCTAATTTAAATTGCAGAAAACATGTGGCAGACACATGGCATTGTGGAATTTAGATAGCAAGTCTGATACCTGATGAATGCCTCATGTCAACATTTGGCCCCAAGACTCTGAGGAATCTGACTGGCCCAATTTCAAGCCATAATAATATATTACCTCTACTACAGGAGAGACATGGTGCTCTCTGAAATTAGGTGAGAAAAATATGTGCATACATATTAGCAAATGATTTTGAAAATACTGGCAAAAGTCCAATATCGTGCACCCCTTGTATCACCTCCTATGAGGGATTTCAGGTCTTTTTTTGGTGCCTTAGCAAAAGGAGCAGGAGGCGAAAGCTGCGGTTTGGAGCACAGGGGCAGCAGAGGAGGCAGGGAGCAAGTGCAGGGACACAGACGTCTTTTGTAGGTGCTTGCTGAATTTTTATGAATCGCCTGGAAGAACGCTGACAAATCAGAGCTGATTGCTTGTGGAGGAGAGACATCACACCCACAGGAAATAGAAATCGCTGAGTGTGGTCACCCAGAGAAAGAGAAGGAGGGGATGGTGAGGGAGACGGACAGAGGAGGAGAGAGGGTGAGAAGAGACGGAGAGAGAGCAAACAGCCTTGTGAAAAAAACGCACGCTCAACACATTTGGAGGAGCTTGAGAAGAAGATCAGGTTGAGGGGGGAAAAAAATTACTGATCTCAGCAAGGACCAAAAACCAAGGTGCCAATGAGGAAGTTGTGAACTTGAACTAACACGACACGAGCAGCAGCCCAGTCAACCTTCAAAAGCTGTCTGTGTTCATCTAAATCTATAGAGGGCAGCTTGCGAAGGTGGGGTCGGCTTAGGTTGAGACTGGCGGGGGTGGTGGGTGGGTGGGGGGCTCTGGTGGGATAAATGCTGATGTGACATGATAGGTCCGGCCTTGAGCCTGTGTCATGCTTTAATGATCTCATCCCCTCCACAGGATCTCTCCAGGGGGGCTGCCAAGGATGGACACCATTAGCTGGGGGACCCTTTGTTGAGGGGGAGCTGAGGCTACAGCATCCACGCACTGCGTCCCCCTGATGAATATTTATCACTGTCATTCGCTGCCTAAGGTGGGGGTGGGAGACGAGTGGGGGTGGGAGGCTGAATAAAGATGCTCAGGAGGTGATTCTTCAAGGATACATCCAAGGCTCTTCCATCAACGGCTGTCTCAAAATGGCGGTGGGATGGCGGGGGGCGGCTAGGGGAGAGGGGAGAGGGGGGCGGGTGGATTTCTGGTACTCGAGGTGGCACGCATGGTGGTTCAGGGCTGCAGGGAGAGCCGGCTCCACTTGACAGCAGTGTAACAAGATTATCAGGGCCATAAGAGCAAACAAAAACCCCAGCAACCTGCCTCAGAATCCAGATTACGACAGAGCCTGCTCTCTGCATACTAAACACGGCTGGGAAGGACTAACGGGGCGCAGGCTTTACTCAGACATGACAGTGGAGTGCATATCACACGACTAATCACATGCACATGTATCCACACGGAGACAGATCACCAAAACCGCACAAGCACATATAAATTTAACTTGTCATGATCGATTCTTGAAAAGAAGCGTCCGAGCACTTGGCACTGGCAGCTTGCTAATGAAGTGAATAAAACTAGACAGTGGAGGTGCATGCTGATGAAAGACTGTTTTCAGGAAAGCACGGGCAGCATCCAACAACAGCAACTCACTTCAGTGAAACTAACAGCTGAATATCATCTCATACCAAACAATGCATATCGCTCCAAACGAGAAGGCCGACAATGTGGCTCATTCTGCTCATATGCCGGAGTTTAATTTCGTTCCTCTGCAGTAGAGCTGCAGCGATTAGCAGATTAATCGATTAGGTGTTAACTACTGAATGAATCAGCAACTGCTTTGATTAAAAAAAAATCTCTCATTTCAGGTTTAAAATGAGTATATTTTCTGGTTTCTTTTCTCTGCTATGAGTAAAGTGAACATTTTTGGGGTGTTGAATACAAAGAGTTCTCATACAGCTGTAGCCTAAGTTCCTTTGTTCTTTTTAAACACAAATAAGTCACGGACACGTGCTGCAGACATGAAGACCCTTTTAAATCCAGCAACGTTATCACCGTCCCTTGAGATGTTTCACTGTTGACATTGTCATATGCTAATTCGGTAGACATCACACGACCCTGCTAGAACTTTAATCGGACCTAAAAAGTTGAGCCTGAAAAGGCCCAAGTCTGGCAAATTTCTGTCTGATCCCGACCCGAACCCATGCCTCATTAGAATATTTCAACCCAAACCCGATGACAGCCTGATATTTTTCCCATATATAGTATGAACAGTAGGAGTTGGCAGTGACAGTGACAATACATAGGGGGAATCTGAATTGGCAACAACAAAACTGGGGCAAAAAATGAAAAGAAAAAAGAAAAAACCTACTACTACTACTGCTGCTGCTAATAATAATAACAATAATCATTACATTATTATACAGGCCAAACCTGCTATAAGCCCATTAAATATGTGAGAAATACGACTCAACCTGACTCAACCCCGTCAGGTCCTGTCCTGTCGGTTTTAGGCACAGATCTCAAGCTCTAAACCCGAGTAGGGATGTCAATGATTAACGATTAATCACAATTAAGAATTTAACTGATTTAAAGCTGCAACAATTAATCGACTATGAATCAATTATTGATCAAATTTTTTGATAATCGTTTAATTGGTTGAGCTATTAAGGAAAAAATATCAAACTGTGATTTCAGCATATTAAAGGTGAGTATTTCCTGGTTTCTTTACTCCGTTATGACAGTAAACTATATATGTTTGGGTCGTGGGCAGAACAAGACATTTGAGGGCGTCATCATGGGCTTTGGAAATCATTGATTGCAGCCCTAAACCAATTAAAAATGTATTAATCAATAGTTCTGCTGGAGCTTTTTGTTGAATAGGGAAACTAAAACTTAGAATGAGAAAAAAAGGAAAATGCAAAAAAAAAAAAAAAAGAAAAAGAAAAAATATGCACAAATTTGCAACCATAGTGTGGGCAAAACATTTGAGGATGACACCTCAGGCTTTGGGAAATGGTGATTAACATTTTTCACTGTTTTATGGACCAAACAACTAATCAATTAAGTAAGATTATTGCTTGATAATGAAAATAACAGGCCCCAACTGATATTGAATTTACAGGGCCAATACTGATATAAGGGAGTAAAAAAAAACCAATAGATATATCAGCCAATGTTATCTATCCTTAATATAATATAGCAAATATAGAACACACGCTGTATGTTTTCAAATTGGACAACATATGTGGCGATACGAATAGACAGATATAGCTGTGATAAGCCAATATCAAGCCGATAATATCGGTCGACTGATATATTGGTCAGGCTCTAAAAGATAATTGTTATTTGCAGCCCGTCTGTGTTATATTAAGTCCAGACTATAAAGGTTTACACAGCCAGGAGAAGAGACACAGGAGCTTTGGCCCAAATGTAAATTAGGCCTTCAATGATAGAATGGCTTAGCATCGTTCTCAATTCATTGTCTTTACAAACCCCGCACATCTCAGACGATTAACACAACACAAAAGAAGAGAGCTGGATGTGAAGTCAGTATGATCGCCTATTCAGTTTCCCTGATCAATAATGTACGAGACTTGTAGCCTCTCGCTCCATTATCATAGACTTTCCACAGGAAATAGAACGATGACGACCACAAAGATGCTGAAAACCACACGATGAGATAAGTATGTGAAAAAATAAGAGAGATGTCAGCACTTTCTCATGATGATTTGGCTCATTAATTCATACTTTGTGCTTATTTGTCCTCTTGTCCACTTGCTCCATCAGGGTTGAGATGCCCAATGCAGCCAGCCAACCTTGTCACCCCGTGTGCCATAAATAGCTGTTCTCAACACTTCACGCCTGATCAGAGCCACTACTTTTACTCCCTCCCTTCCAGTTTGGAGTTGAAAAGATCGCCTCAGATATTCAGATCTAATCATTCCTCCCTTCAGCTGAGTGAAGTCAATTATCAAGCACGCTGCATGTGTTGGGCGCCATTTAACTGCAAATTAAAAATCAGACTCCTCTGATAGCTCTGGAAGAGTTACTGGAAGACTGGTGTAAACTTGTGTATGGAGAAAACAGTGTGTGAGTGTGTGTGTGTGTGAGAGAAAGGTATGACGGGAAGAGGGGAGGGAAGCTATTAACTACTAAGTATTCAGAGCGTGAAATAAGAGTGACAAAAAGAGGGAGAGGGGAAATCATTCAGCAGCTTTCACAGAGAAATGTGATACGCTTGTAGTAGAGGGGAAATACTAAGCCAATACTTTTGACCATTTGGAGGTTTAGGTCAATGCTAAAATGCCTGCTTATGCCTGACCCTTGGTAGGTACAGTAGGACTATTATTGAAGGGTTGTTAGCAACAGTCTGCATGCTGCCCAATAATGTTCTCACCTGCAAATGAAGTCGCACAAGATTTACATGCTATAATCAACATAAAAAGGAATAATTTGTTCTGATATAAAAGTTGTGATTTGTGATTTTGTGCTGTTTATGCCAGAAATGCTAATTTCTCATATACCATTAATGATGATCTGAAGTGGGGTTGTAACTAGCCAATCATTATTTTCATTATTGAATAATGTGCTTATTATTATTATTATTATTATTATTATTATTATTATTATTATTATTATTATTATTAATTGTTTGGTTTATAAAAAGTAAAAAAAAAAATTCAATACCAGTAGCAATACCTGAACTATGGGAGCAAAAACGGTATCATGTTTCTTTTTTTATGGCTCCTGAATCGATTTTATATATATGCCTGTAATAACTTAGTACATTAGCTCGATGCTAACACATAATGGTAATTTGCGTTGACGTGCTAATAGTAATTATCATCGTGATCGCAGTAATATTATCTAAACGAATAGATCCATTTTACTTCACGTTTAACTTAAAATGACGTGCGCTCATACTTCAAGGGATACATTTCCTCTGCTCAGTGAAACAAACTGTACTCATCTCAGTACGTGCAGAATCGCATTACTTAAGAATCGCAACACACTGAGAATCAACACCCAAGTATGGTGATCGTATCATATTGGGAAATAAATGTATCATCCCAGCCCTGGTTTTTCCAATACCAATTTCAGGAAATCCATTTTAAAAAATGAAAATACATTACACATTATTTTACAAATATTTGGGTTCATCCTTCAGCTCCTTCTTCGTGCTCAAAGCAGTTTCATAACGTAAAAACACAAACCTATTTGCCACAATGTGGTTAAACTTATGTTGACTGTCCTCAGCTCTTTCGTTTTATGTTTCAACACAATGGCAAATTTCCACTCAAAGCAGTTTTACAGCATGAAAAATAAACCACAACTTTAACTTGTACTCAGGTACTAAGGTACTGAAATTTGTCATTGAATGACAATATTCAATGGCACTGAAGTAATTCTGTTAATGCCATAATAGTACCAAAGTTTGGTACCCAGCCCTATCAAAACCCAAAGACAAGCAGCAGATCCTCATATTTAAGAAACTGTTTGACATTTTTTCTTGAAAAATGGAGTGAAATGATTAATCAATTATCAAAGTAGTTGGCAATTAATTTTCTTTTAATCGAAAAATCAATTAATCACCGTTGCAGCTCTAATTTTAAAAAGACTGAACAAACAAACTCCCTGCTGCTTAATAAAACTAGGGGGAAATTTCATGTGTGCACATGATTAGACTCTCGTGTTATTTATTAGCACCTTAAACCTGGGCCAGTCCCTTTTGTAGCCTACACGATTCTAATTTTAATAACGCATTGCATTTTAACTAGACCCAGGGAAATTTTCAAGCTAATGTAAAATCATCAATCTAATCAACAAAATTAAAACTGACAAACCTAACCATGGATCTTTTTTGTAATACAGGATTAGATTAGCCTTCTAAGATTAAGGCAAATGTGTGCGATAACACTGTTGTTTATGCTCTCAAAAATTTTGAAAATGTTCCTAGTTTAGGTCATATTGCTCTATTTGATATTTATCTCAATGTTTCAGCTATTTCTGGTGGTAAGATAGAGACAGACAAGTGGTGATCAAAGCAGAGAAGTTAAATATATCTAGGTATTCAGTAACTTTAAGTAAGGGATGCACTGTAAATTTCTGGGCTGATAAATTATTGGGAGATAATGGGAAATTCATATAATATATATTGTGGCTTTAACAGTATGTCACAGCAGTTTTTTAATGTCTTTTAGAAGATTAAATAAATGAACATGAGGTGTGCAGAAACTACAGGTCATATGAATTTCTTTCTAAAATACAAAAAAAGTGAAATTATCGCTAATCATTACCATTATTAGAAGCAGGTAATTATCAGTTATCAGTATTTTCTGAAAGGACAATTCATATCATCCATTCTACTTAATGTAGCTTCCTGGTGCACGAAAACATCACATTTGATAATCATTCTTTTCTCCTCAACGGTTTACCTATATGACTGAACACTAATTATTTGTCATAATGTGAAAATACACCATAACACGATGTCCTATAATAAACGCTGGCACTGAAAAAGTCCCATATGGAACCAAGTAGGTTATACCAAGCAGAAGGGCATGTGGTACATTTATGTCTGGAATTTGCATCCAGTTCATGTGGTTTAAAGTGAAAACATGAATCACCACCCTCAAGGGATTTTGTATTTTCTGAAGTCACTGATAATGTGAAGCTTATTTAAAGGGACTCGGGTTAGACTGGTTTGCATTAACCAGTGTTTTCGATACATACAGAATCTATTTCTGAGCTCAGAAGCTGCTGTTTACTCTCAGAGCTGCTCTGTTAGTACAAGCAGTAGGACAGGAGAAAATTCTTCATTGGCCTTCCACAGCATCTGCCTGGAGGACTTGATTAAACAGGAAGAGAATAGCTCTTGATACTTCGGCCTTGCACTGGCAGAGGAAGTAAGGGTTGCAGGCAACCCACACACTGGCAAAGTATCCAGGAGCTTTACTACACTGGTTGCATACATATTAAATGCATATCGCATTGACTTAACATCTACAACACAGCATTTGCAGCACAAAAGGCTAAACTAGAGCAGTTCAGCACATTTTAATACCGAATTAACTCACATCTTTGACTGGTATCACTGCACAGCTATGATTCCTCTTCAATTGAAACACCACTCTGTGATAAGGCCATCAAACAAACAGAGCTCAGCAACATCACTGAATTAAAAACAAAGTAAAAAAAAAAACAAAAACAAATGTATCATCTTATTTTTCCTGTGGAGTGCTTTGATTCAAGTGCAGTCAGTCAGCAGAGTTATTACCTGAAAGAATGAAAGATTTTAATTTCTATTAATAACAGTGCCAGCGCTCAGTTCAAATTATACCAAGTGATTGATGATGTCTGCCCACAGGATATTTGATGGAGCCTCACACTTGATGTGGTTGTCCAAAGAAGAAGAAGAAAAAAAAAATCACAATTACATCACTCCAGAATACGATCTGAAATAACCATGTTTTCATTATCAGGAATTTTAACTCAGGTCTCCCTCACCTGATCACCGAAATCTGTGCAGTCCTCAGCGAAACCCTTCTCCTCTCAGCGCCTCACATATTTTAACCTGAACTAAAGCGTAGAGTACTGAAACACATTACTAATTTAATCACATATCAGACAGGGTATAAGAGGAAAAAGAATAGTTAAAAATATTATTTTGTAAGGTCCAAAGTTGAACTGTGTCCATCCAGATGAGCGGAAATATTCTTCTCGAGAAGAGTCTGAACCACAACCTGCTAGCCATACCCATAGACGGCATAGGTTAAAACCCTATTTAGTATAAAGTCTGTGGTTGAAGCGAGTTGTTTCCTCCCCGCCCCCTCCTCCCCAGACTCCAGGAAGCTCAGGCAGGCTGCAGGAACACTGCAGGTGTGCAAGACAGGTGCAGCTCTGTAAACTGACCATAACAAGCTACAGCAAGTCCTATGCCCGTGAGTTGATCAGCTGTTTATAACTGTCAAACGTCTGTTAATGGTCAGCTATTACCGTTATCCTGAAAACAAGAGGCCTCCGAAAACACGCAGTCTAGAGTTTGAGTTCGATGGCTACTGCCTGCCAGACTCCATTAACATACTGCTTAATTTAACCGTTCGAAACATCTACTCCATCTAACAGATTATTAATGAATCCTTACGACTCATGAACAGACACTAACTCATGTGGTGAACATTCAGCATTAATTTTTACTAATTAATGGGCAAACAAATCGAAATTTCAAAGGACGACACCGCAGCTGTAGTATTGTTGTCAGAGAAGCTAGTGTTTCAACTTAGCATGTTTCCTTGATTTCTGATGGCATATCATGGTTATTTTATGATTCATTACAGTAAATATATTACAGATTTCTCCTTTAACACACTGGTATAAGACCAGTACCTGCCAACAAGCAAACTTCAGGTTTTGTATGGGTAAGGAAAATATGGTGTTGGGACATCTACTACTCACCCTGTGTACCACAGCTAATTAATAAATAACCCAAAAAGATCAAATAAATAACTTAATGTTGTATTCAGCCATAGAGAATGACAAGGAAAGTTTTTATAGCTTTTATTTATGCCACTTTGATTTTGTAAATTAAGAGTATTTCGCTAAGTCACATTTGCTACATCTGATAAGTAAACAAAATGAACTCACAAAATGTCAAGAAATTAATCCCTCTTACACCTGTTTTCCTTATTAAACAGAACCTTCTGATTTCAAGTTTCTGTCTTTTACCAAACTAAGACGAGCTGTTGTAAACTCTATAAAACACACTTCATTTAAATGTGACAGATAGGAAAAAATAGATAGGTAAAACTCACCAAAACAGTCTTGACTAGTCTGTCCTCTGTTCTAACAGTCACCAACTCTGGTTTGGTTGTAAATCCATAATTCACAAAGTTAGATGAGAAATAGTTTCTGTTTTCTTCTCACTAGTTGTGGATGTGTACTGTGCCGCTCAATGCGAACGTGTTGCAGAGCAGCGGCTGTCATTGATGCAAATCATTAAATTAGCAAAACAAACTGACACCCCCTTACCCCTCCAAAAACACAACCGGCGATGGACTCAGCCAATCGCTGCTATGTTCGTCCAATCGCCCAACCCCACAGCATAAATCAGTCAGGTAGAGTAGGTAATATAATTGGGATTTAAATCCACGGTCATTTACAAAGAATCTGTTGCTTTTATCAAGAGCCAACAGGCACTACTACTTTAACGATCTGCTTGAGCTCCTTTCCAATGTGTTAGACACTGTATATCTTTAAACATGATGTCGCTATCTTTAATCTCCTTAAATTGTGTTTGTACATATCCAGCCCAGGACATATCAGAACATACAGAGAACATAGGGAATAATTTTGTCTCCTAAAACTCTCAGCAAAGCATGGAAACTGTTGATGTCTTCCTTTTGTCATCATTCACTAGTTTCATTTTGACTTAGCTTCTTAACCAACTATACGGTTAAATCACTTGTTTTTACTGTCAGTTCACCACTGATGTGTCTCAAACATTAATCAGCCAAGTTAAAAGTAGGTTACATGAAAAACATCAGCTAGTGCCCGGCTCTGCGCTTTATGCTCTCCATGTTCAGTCTGACATTGGCTAATCTAAATTATGAACACACAGAGAGCGGTAATGAACATGCCAAGTCTAACTGAAGTTCCAAACCGAAATTCATCAAACACACTTGCTACTCTGTCTGGATGAAAGTATTACTTTGAGAAGTAGAGCGGGCATATCGCAATGCTAAGCAATCATAATCCGCACCACACTTGCAAGAGGTTTCATCACCAACATTCCCTCCCTGTTGCAAAAAGGGGGGAAAAAAACTATATTGATCTTTTTCTCCCTTCCTTCCAGGCATTCCCATTTCCCCGTGCAGCTTAAGCAGCACTTTTGTGGACAAATCCCACATTTGTGTTCCTTTCTGGAGGCTATTAATTGTCCTGAATAGGCGTAACTACTCCCAAGGCACAGCTGTGTTGGCCATACAGAGGTGTTGGTGGCCAGACTGTGCTCCATGCTGTGTAAAGTCTTGCCTCGTGTTTCATCAACCTCAAATATCCTCTTCTACCCTCCACCGCCTGCCCATTCTGAGCAACGCCACTGGGTATGAGTTGTGCACTCGGTTCACCTCTGTGGCATCCAGCCTTATTCTGTCTTTGCTACCTCAATACAAGAGGCGATAAATCTCAGAGCTGATCTCCACCACTCCCTGCCTCCATCCACACACCATTGCCAGCCCCATCGGGCCCTTATATGGGCCCTCATCTGTTCTGGTTACCTGCAGAGAAAGGCAGAGATGGGCATTACGCTTTATTGCAAAGCCGAGCTTCTGATGTGGGGCTGGCCTGTCTGCTAAACACACTTCAATGCCCTGCTCGCATGAACAGAGATGATGAAATAAGTTGGATATCTGAGCAAGAATGGGCAACTTCTATCTGTTTAGCCCTGCCTATATATGCTCAACAGTTTCCAAGGTGACTTTTTGAAATTGCACAGAGATTCTCCATGGATAATTCATTACCTGCCCTCCATAAGCGTGCACTCTAATAGGCAGCAAATTTCATCATGTCACACAGAGGGAAACAAGAGCATCTGCCAACCCAAAATAAAAGAAATGAAGTGTTACACTGCATCAAATCATGTCACAAGCAAGCTGGTGCGTTACAGTTTTTAGCACACTAATCAATAACAAAAAAAAATAAAAGGTGTTTTAAGCTCAAACCTAAATACATATCCCTTACACCAGCATTTTATTTCACATACTACCTTAATTATGTGTTGTTTTCAACTTCCCATACAGCCCATAATTACACATGACCCAATTTAAACAGCCAGGACTCCATTATAACAACACAAGCATAATATATTGCTTATCATGCATTTTTAAAATGGATTTGACATCGCAGTTGACACTTAAGCACTTAGTCTAAATGTACTCACACCCTGTTTGTTGATGTACATCATGACAGCACTGCAATAAAATGCACATTCTCAGCTGAATGTAGATGAGGCTATTGATAAATGCATGATGGTCATCACTTGATGCTCATGGCTTGATGACTGACTTGCACGACAGATCAGCACCATTTCGATCCATCTCCTTAATAATAACGGCGGCTTAGTGATAAACATCGACCCTTATCCAGCGAGCAGACCTTTGTCCGGTGGTGCCATATTTCGGGGTGGATTCTGAGAACGTCTAAATACATCATTGTGATGATTCAGCACGATAAAAATACCGCTACTTGTTTGTTGGCTCTGGTAATAATAAAACAATAGTGTGGTTAACTGGCTGTGATATTAAAGCCAAGGACGGCGGGTTAGGTTTGCCTCTGCCATTGTTACAATTTAACCGGTGCTTAAATGAATTGTCACTTCAGGTGAACCAATTCAATAACGAAGCGATGGTCTGGAAGCATTTCTTCACAGATGTGATCCATGCATGCATTTAAAAGCCGCACAAAAGCACGACACACCGCTCACATTTAGCAATTCATCTTTGACAGCAATGTCATGAGGATAAAATAGTGGAAACCAACCTGATCTCGCTAAACCGCTGCCTCGGATTGCTCTTGCTCCTTTTCACAACGAGGTGATGAAGCAGCAGGTTTGAGCAGCAAGAAGCGCATGAGTTGACAAACCACCCAGAAGCGCTGCCGTCTGTGTGCGATACAGCCCGGGCAAACTATTTATTATCGCAAAAAAGCTACCTAGTTACACAGTTTTGACATTCCACGACTCTTGCCTGCGACCTCTCAACGCCTGCTTGTGAAAGTGGCAAACAACTCCCCGCCTACCAAACAAGCAGGCGAGGAAATCCCCGTGCTCAGCCTTCCTACTATAACTGTAGCATTACAGCAACAACAGCCGTTCCTCTACTGTAGGAGGGAAAAAGCGCCCTTTACGCACCAAACGGCTGTCCGTCCCACGACATCAAACCCAAAGTCTGAGTGACATGTTTTATTCGCAGCTCGGGACTGTGTACAAAAGATTAGCTGCCATCTCAGCATTGTAACAGCCCGACCGTTGTCAGCTCCCAAAGGCTACGCGAGCGCTTCTGCTAGACCCTTTCAAAATAAAGCCACCGCTCATAAGAACGCGTGGCTTACATTTTTTCCTCAATAGCTTTGGCTCATTTTCCAAACAGTCTTGACATGTTATTGTCACAACAGTGTCGTGGCGCATTGCAACTCTATTATACATCTGCAAAAGGCAGTAACTCGCCAAAAACATTTCATTCATGCTTTAAAGCCAAGTTATTGTGTCCGCACACTGGTCAATGCCACCAAAATGAACAGTTGTTTTGTCATCACGTAAGCCGTGTTGATCTAAATGTTTCCTGTTTTCAAAATGGCAAACAATCGTGGATATGTTGCATATATCAGTTCTGATCTACTGATTATTTACTGTATGATACAATAATGAAAGAAAGAATTATAATGCTGTTAACTCACACATTTTTCCTTTTTCAAAAATTGCGATTTGGTTCTGGTTCTGCCATTTGATTGTTGCACTTAGCCATGATTTCGATCATTTTGTGATTAGCTGTGCAGCCCTATACTACACAATACTGCAATTCACAGAAAAGGATAAGCACATTCCTGCGTAAACAGTAAATTTATTTGTGTGCTAATATGCACATGTAAGGTTGTAATGGTAAATACAGAGGCTGGGAAACTACACTTGTTTCCTCTCATCAATCTATGCAGTTGATCTGAAAAAAGATAAGTAAACTCTTAGCGTCATTTCAATGACGTGGATAAACTTAGTTTACTTAGGTTTACTTCCCACTACACCACTAGTTACACGTACTGTATCGGAAAGTTCACTTTTGAGCTTTCATGCAAATCATATTCAGCATATATACACATCATCATACACAGAAAAACTGCAACAAAACGACGCCCATGTGATTCACAGTTCATCACTGTCCCCTGGCAGGTCATTTACCAATTTAGCAGACATCGCAAACATGCCATGTCATAGACAGTTAATTAATACAAACAAGTTTTAAAAAGTTTGACAATTTCACAGAGTCAACGCATCAGTTTTGTTAATCGAGTGGTTATTGTGCAAATTGTAAACAACTGTACCTCTTTGAACTGTTGCGCACAAATGCCAAGACGCATGTAACTTGCTTGAAAGAATTAGAAATTCAAATCTGACAACAACAAACAAATAGTTCAGATAATGGACCTTAATACTTTGATACTACTACTACTACTACTACTAATAATAATAATAATAATAATAATAATAATAATAATAATAATAATAAGAAGAAGAAGAAGAAGAAGAAGAAGAAGAAGAAGAAGAAGAAGAAGAAGAAGAAGAAGAAGAAGAATTCGAGAATTGAGCCAAAGCGAACAGGAAAAAACTGAACTCGCTTGAGTAACGCGGACACTCTTATTTTGAAAGCCTTCCGTGGTCTTAATCATGCTAACTTGACGGGGGTAGATGTACGGAGCTAGGTATGCTAGCTCATGAAGCTAGCCGCGACCAGCTTGTCAGCGGCGAGGCGAAGGCATGCACACTCAGCATAACAACACCGCGACTCCGTTTGGTTTACAGACCCACCTGACTTCGAAATGACGCTCTCTGGAGTTTTTCTTTTCAGTCAATGTCCTCTTCTTACGGCGCGACGACGACGACCAAACATCAGAGACACAAATAAACGTCGGTTTCACTGACAGAAGCGATACTCGTGCTCTCCTTGTTGATTCCTTTCTCTTGTATCGAAGCCAGACGTCATCGTGTTTGGTCACGTGTCTTCATTCATGAAGGATCCTCTTTCCTCACAAGAAGAAACATTTTAACTAAAAATGTAACATATTGTTACACGTGCGGAAGTGTACTGCTGCCACGCCAAAAAAAGGAAAAAAAAGGATCAGTACCAGGATATAACGTGAGAAGTTTATTGTGTCTACAAGATGCTTTTTAAGTTATTTTCATGTTTTAACAATGCTTTTTCAGCAAAAATTAAATGTTATAATATATGTTTTCACGTTATTACAAAATACAAATGTATCACTTCATAACATTAATTTTAAAAAGTTTCTTGTCATAACAACAGTTTCTTGATAAAACAATATATGTTATAACATGAAACGTTTCACAAACACGATTATTCATAGATTTTTATAACAAGAAAAGCTAATGTGTTAAGTTTTTAAGTCGTAATAATGTGAAAATATCCTGTTATAATGATGAAAAACATCTTACAACAAGGAACTTTTCACGTTATAATGTGATACTGATCTGATATTGTTGATAAATGATATTTGTTTTTCTGGAGAGGCAGCAGCAACTGCTGTGTACACAGTACCTGCCTGATCATACTAATTAGGTGGCTGGAAATAAGTACTGCTTGCTACAATTAAATCCCATCTACCACATGTGGTTTTTTTTATCCTAATATTTAATAGTTCAGGGTTTTGCAAAACTCCTCATAGTTTAGTTTACATCACAAAATACAACATTTGGCACATTTTGTTCGAAAATTGTAAGAAACTATTTGAACAATATAGGATTGATTTTTATGAATTGTGTCATTGCTGTGTCCAGACCAAACAGTCTTACAAGACACTGTTATTTAGATTAACAGACCAGAAACCAGAGTAGCAAGTAATACTAAACAAATAAACCATCCTGCCATTTTTCAAGCTTTAGAAACAAGGGTAGCCAACTTACAAGCATTAAAATTAAACAAACATCCCATTCTGTCATCGTCAGTGCATCAGAACATTTCTGTACTTTCAGCGTTATTTTTCCAAACTTTAGAGACAATGGAAGGCATCTTCAGACATTTCATTTAATACAGATATCTCTAACTCACCAGAAAAAGGACGAAACAGAAGAAAACGTGATTCATTCTCAGTTTCTCCTAATTTGCATTATTTGCACAACCTGTTGTCCTCCTGAAGGTTTTAAATCTGACAACTTCAAGGGCCGAGGAAGGATTATTGTTCTCAGCTGTGCAACTAAAGACTTTGATAAGTTGTAACATAAGATTCAGGGCCACAACTGTGCTGGAATTTTATTTATGTACATAGATTTGATCTATTTGTGCTCATGCGGCATGATAAATTATCACTATATATATATATATTGTAACTCAGCTTCCTCAAAAATAGCAAGAAGCTCTTTAGCCACTGCAGAGTTGTGGTCTTGTTGACCCTGTTTTCTGACATATTAAGTAATGATTCCACCGTCTTATTGTTGCACATTTTCTCCTTATTGAACCCAGAATCCAACTCATACCATCATGAAGAGCTAAAATAAAATAGGAGCAAACTCATGAGTGCCTAAAAAACAGCATGTGTGCGTTCTGTGTACAATCTGCTATTTTACATTCTCTGAATCCTCATGTCCCTCAAGCATAATTTAATATTGAAGAGACATATGCATCATAAAGCTATGAGTAAATAAAATGCCTAAGATCTTTACATATTTTAAACTTGTTGACAATAGACCCTAATACTCTCTCTGATGGCTTCTTTTACTTTATTGCAGAAAGAAAGCAGAAGCACTTTAAGTTAAAGGGAAGAAAAAAAAAACTTTATGCAAACAAAAAGTGCTGTGCACATCAGATTAATTATTTACTAAAGGAATTTTTTCAAGTCGTCTTTGTTTTTCAGTGGTGATAAAGGCTGTACTGTGGACTTTAGTATGTGTAATTTTACCTTGAGTTTTTGGTGTTGTTACATTCAGTAAATCTAACTTTGACAGCTACAATTATAAACAAAGATAAGAACAATAGATAAGTACTTTTCTCCTATATACTCACGATCATATACATTTTTAAGATTCCCCCAATTGCACTAATTTAAATAACAGAAATTGAATAATCTTATTGTTATAATTAGTGTGACTATTTCACCCTTGTTTGCTTGGTTTTATGCACGTATCATGTTAAATTCTGCACATCATGATTGTTCTGTCCTTGTATGTATTATCTAAGTTTTTATCGTTGATGTATCTGTAAAGTAAACTGTTTTGTCTGGACGTTACCCTAAAATAATTCTGTATTGTTGTGGAGCAGCCTGTAGGAATGAATGTGCTGAAGAGTGTACATATATTTCACCAAACATCATCATCAGCATCAACAATCTATCAAACCGAACTCTCATGATCCTCTTCAAATCAAGACAGTGAGTCAAATTTCAGTGTTTGATCATTTGTGTTGCATTTAAATGCTTGTTTTCTGTTTCCTGGTGTTTCCTGACATACAGTACGCTGCCAACATTTATTGTGTTGCTGCCATCTTTGCCTCACTGCTTATGAGTTAAAATAAAATTAAATAGTTACTGGTTGATCAGTATATAAACCTAAATACACAATATCAAAAATGTCATGGTGGGAATCGATAATGGTATGGTGTTACTTCAAGGCAACATTTATATTTTAACAGTTTTCTATTATTTAATTGTAAGATAAAGTACATTAAACAATTACAAATTAAACATTGTAAAATGCCAGAAAAAAAAACTAAAACATTTTCAAATCATTTTTGTGGCCAGAGATGAACCATGTGAGGAAGGCTGCAAAAAAGGGATCTAACAGGACCTCCAGAGAATCACATGACAAATGAAAACACTGCCATTAGTCTCCTTAGGGCCCTGCATCTTTTTTTTTTAAGTAACTGAAGCTGTATTGTGTGAGTACAAAGGGCTAAAAATGGGTATGTTACCTTGAGGCAACACGGTACTAAAGAGGGTTAAATGGGGAGGCAAACAATTCAATATAAAACATTAAACCTCACATAGAAAAGGCATTTTATTAGAAAATACTGGTTCCACAGTTTTTACAGTATCATTCCAAATGTACTGTTTTTTTCTTTTTAGACGTATTTTGATTAGCTTACACATCTGCCAGGAGTGGTTAATTCACAGTATTTACTGCATCTTCCCTGATATTACAGGCAACATTAAAATGTATTGTTTCCAAGCGCTACAGAAAGGTGATCATTTCTTCTTGGCCCTCGGGTTACTGCTGGTGAACATACTGATCCCATGAGTTCTGACTCCGACGGCTTCTGCAGTCACTCCTGGCTGCTGCAGCACTTTGTCCAGAGTCGTCTTCTTTATGGCAGCTGCAGAGATTTTCTCTTGGTCGGCCAAAGACTGAAGTTCCCTTTTTAGAGATGGGCAGAACACGGAAACATTCACGGTAATGTATAATGCACACATATACACTCTAAGAAGTGAGGGGTTCTTCCTGAAGGGCTGAGAATCTTTTCCTTCTGAAGAACCCTTTTTTGAAGAAAGGGTTCTTTGTAAGTCTAAGGGCTCCATTAAGAACCCTTTTTGGTATAAAGAGTTCTCCGAGGCTTGTTGAAATTCTTGAACTCTTTCATCAAGGGTTCTTTGTACCATAATATAAAAGAACTCCCTGGTTGGTTCTAGATAAAATCCCCAGAATATAAAAAGGCTCTGGTTAGAACCCCTTGGTGGGTTCTAGATAAAACCCTTGGAATTTAAAAAGGGTTCTTGAAAGAACTCCCTGGTTGGTTCTAGATAAAATCCCCAGAATATAAAAAGATTCTCAGTAGAACCCCCTTGGTTGGTTCGGAATAGAGCCCCCAGACTCGGTTCTTGTTAGAACTATTACACCAAAGACAGGTTCTCTGTAAAATCTCTTATAGTGGGTTCTTGGTGAAAATTCTCACAGATGGTTCTAGGGATAACCCTTCCTGTTAGGTTCTAGATAGAGCTCTCTGAAAGGGTTTCAAGTGGAACTTTTATAAAAGATTCAACCAGGAATCAAAAGGGGTTCTCCTACGGGGACAAAGAACCGTTTATGGTTTTAGTTATCATTTTTGTTTCAAAGATATAGTAAGGATGGTGAGTATCATTATAATAACTTTCTCACAGGGTAACTAGTAAACAGAGAGGGACAGAACTCTCACTGTACCCTTATTTGCATATAGCTCCATCTACTGTCTGAATTATAAACTTGAAAAGAAATATATCACCCTTTGGCCACATCAGTATGACAATTAACTTAAAAGCATTTCTCGTGTGTCCCTCTGACAGGAAATATGATTTGTTAGTTTGTTTGTCTCACACTTTTCTCATCAGCTTACCTCGTCCTAACGCAGGAGGCCTCCACGGCGTTGATCAGGAGGCTGCGGAAGCCGCCGCTCTCCATGACGTGCAGGGCGTGGATGGTGGCGCCCCCTGGTGAACACACGTTGTCCTTGAGCTGCCCGGGGTGTTGCTCAGAGTCTAACAGCATTCGAGCAGCGCCCTTACAAGAAACACAAAGAGTGATCCACATGAGACCAAAACAGTACTGACTGTGTCATATCAAACTATTACCAAGAAGTTGTATATTTGGTCAGAAACACACCAAACTGATCTGGATTATTAGATTTTACAGGGACGGTGTACATTAAACTGTTGATGTTTCCTGTTCCGCCCTGTTAGTTGCAAGTTTTTGAAAAGTTTTAGTTCTTTTCTGCATGTGAGCTTTTAAATGTGTTTTCAAATGTGTTTTAATGTGCACTATTTGTTTGTTGTTGAGTCTTGTCTTAAATTTAAGCTAAAGTTAAGACTTTTTAAGACCTTTTTAATACCACTTAGAATCTATGCAAAGATAAAGCAGATAAAAGTGATATAAAAAATCCACGAAAGCAAAGCCTGAAGATTTCATTATAACCGCCTAAACCAACTGTAACTTAATGAAACAGGAGCCAAAACACATGAAAGAAAGCACATATGGTATGTGGCACATGATTTGTTAGTAAGATAAAGGTCATACCAGCAGGGCTTGAGCTCCGAGGCGTACAGCCAGTCTCCTCGGCAGGCCCATTTTCACTCCACCATCAGCGAGGGCATCTAAAGCTGTAAATGCCTGTAAGACCACAATCACAATTTTTAGATGAGAGAAAACAAATCCAAAACAGTAAGGCTGTCAAAACTATTGATACCTCAACACTTTTTCGATGTAATGTGTTTGTAATGGTACAATATCTGTTAATTATAGTATTGAAAGTACCAAACCTATAAAAAAAGATCTTTATTGTCCTGTCTGAAATTTGGCTTCAGCAAAACCAGAAATGTTTAGTTGTTTTTTATATTAGTCTTGCATGAAAGTTTAAAAGTTTGGTATGATGACAACTCAACAAAATACTTTTTCTTCACAGTTGCTAAAGGCCAAAAGTATGAAACATGCCAACAGTCTTTATATAAAAGACTCACGTAAGCAGGACCGCTGCCACTGAGGCCAGTGACAGCATCAATCAGATCCTCTTCCACCTCGGTGCAGTATCCTACACTGGCCATCAGCTGCTCCAGTAGCTTTCCATCCTCGACTTCTGCATGGGTGCCTGTGGCGTACACAGTGGCCCCCTCGCGCACCACCACCGGAGTGTTGGTCATGCAACGCATTACCTTTGGAGCAGCGCGGTACTGGCTCAGCTTCTGTGA
Organism: Lutjanus erythropterus; assembly: GCF_056507025.1. NCBI lineage: Eukaryota > Metazoa > Chordata > Actinopteri > Lutjaniformes > Lutjanidae > Lutjanus > Lutjanus erythropterus. The sequence goes on along the minus strand of NC_139335.1, from coordinate 14,265,222 downwards.
GGGACAAATGCACTGAATTGAATCGTCCTGAAGCTATAGCAACAAAAAAAAAGTTTGGCTGAGACTCACTTCAGTAAAGCTCACATGGATCAATACTTATACACAGACTTGAAAGAATACTTGACTTTTAATTTGCATTCGTCTGGCACATGATGTAACATTTTTAAGACAATATATCTCAGCCTTTATTAAATGGAAATGTGTGGGTGCTTCAGGTTAAAGCTGCTAACCGATGTTATGTTATGTGACTGTTTTGCCTGAGGGTCTGCTGACATCAGAGCACAGAACTACAGTGAGAGCCTCATGTTAAAATAAAGAGTAGAGGCAGAATTTCACAATAGCTAATGCCATCATTTAAAGCTGATAGATATGTTAAAACATGATTGACGATTAGTAAATATCCTGTCATATTAATGCCCAAACTTTTTTTGGAATTGGGTTTTATTTTGGATTTAAAAAAATCATCAAATGTCAATACTGTCAAAGTTAATCTTCTCTATTCGAGCTATGACTTGCCTTCTCTATAGAGCTGATGGTGACACCCGCTGAACAGGAAACAATGAGGTGACGATCTTCAATGTCTGGCCCAATCTCATCCAGTACAAAAGGAATGATGTGAGGCTTCACAGCCAGGAAGAGAACATCACTTTTGCTCACTGTCTCTTTGTTGCTGGTGGTGAAATTGACGCCCAATTTCTGAAAAAAAAAAAAACAACAACAACACAAGGATCCATTACATGCAAGCAAAGAAATGTTATACATAGGGATGCATGATATGGATTTTCTCCAGCCGATATGATAACCGATAGCTGCCTGCTTCTCATGGCTTATACTGATAAGATAACCAGTAATTTCATATTTCTGTATTTTATAAATACATAGATATGGAATTTCATATAATCTGCAGTTTATGCACACATGAGGGTAAGAGAGGCTAAGATATAGTGAGCAACTATTATAATAAAAACAAAGAGCAGTTCAGATTCTTCAAATGATCATTTAGTTTTGCCAGCAAAGTACATAACAAACCTTTAATATACTTTGTCTGTTATAGAGCATTTTGTCTTGGAATTCATACTAAACACTTTAGCATGACGTCAAATCTTATGATAGCTGATATTTATCAGCTATCATTTTCCTCCTCCTCTTTCCTTTATCGTGCATCCCTAGTAATATACATTGAAAACACACAGACAGAAATGTATTTGTAATCACACAGTATCACTGATGGAATTAAGTATTGATAGCTCTAATTGTCTACCCACCCGCAGTCCCTGTACAGTTGGGAGATCTGTGTCTGGGGAACTGGCTGTGATTTTGTGGGTGGCAATCACGCCTTAAAATGGGAAAAATGTCCACAAACAAATTCAGTATCTGATTGCAATTAACATACATCAACAGCACAAGTCACATCTGATACAAAACCATAAAATGGTACAAGTATGTTTCAAAACTCACCTGCAGCTGTGAAGCCTCTCACCAGAGCGTGGGCCAGCTGGCCCGCTCCTATGAAACCCACACTCATTTTACCTGTGTGTGTACAGAGTTGAAAAGTTTAACTTAATTATCTCAACAAAGATGGATTGTTTTCTAAGTCAAACAACAGCTCGCAGCCTCATTTAATCTCTCTCTCTGACAGGCATGTCCAGATGGGAACCCCAGACCAGCAAAATTTCTCACTGTTTTGTTTTTGCACCAATAAAAAAAAAGAAAAGAAATTGTTATTCAAGACCATTTACTGACTGACTGTGGGAAGTGATGTGATAGCACAGGAATTAAACCTTAAATGGAAAGGCAAACCATTAGAAATATAAAACATTAAGCCACATGTAAGCATTTTTCCCCCACTTTCTCTTCCATATTATACACAGACATTTTTAAGATTTTGCTTAACACACTTGGTTATTACTCTAATTTAAATAACTGTAACTCAATCAGGGTTCAACGTTTATGGTTTTTTGGTCAGAGATGAACTTTCCAAAAGTCAATTTTGCTTTGGTCCTGTACAAGTTCCTTTATTTATTTATTTAAGACTCAAGTCACTTGTCATGTTTAATGTTGGGTTGCAATGTTTATAAAATGTCAGAAAATACTGAAAAATTACCTTCTCAGCATTGTTTTGTCAGTCTAAAACTTGAAGGTATTCAGTTTAACATGATAATAAATAAAGAATAATGGGTCTGAGTGGCTGAAAACTGTATTTGCATGAAAAATTCCTTAAGTCATTAATAGATTATCAGAATAGTTTCATTAATTTTTACCACTTATCTGATGAAAGATTTTTTTAAAACTTTAAACCTTACGCATCTTGAACCTAAACTCCTCCTACCTGTGTTTGTACAGAGTTGAAAACTTAAACCTTAGCGGGGATGAATTATTTCAGCAAAAACAGATGGTTTTCTTAGACAAACAACAGCTTATGGCTTTTGTACTCTTTGTACTTCTTTTGTCGGTGGTCAGGTCCAGATGGGAACCCCAGGACCGCGAAAGATCTCGCGAGAGTGATCGTTTAAACCCAGTCCATGATCTTTCCCAAACCGTTACCACGTATGATTTTTTGCCCCTAAACCTAAGCAGATATTTACCACAACGGCGACAGGTTATAAAAGATAGTTAGTTTGTACAACGTGCTAAATAAAGAGACGACGCTCACAAATCTCGCGAGAGCTTTCCAAAGGTAGGATTCTCCTTTTGACAAAAGTGTCTATGATCAGATGTTGTGCTGTAAACAATCTCCCACTTCCTTACCGAGCGAAGCAAGCGACATTTGTACACATGCAGCAGCAGTCGTGTTATTAAAAAGTACATATTTTCACAGAGACAAGACTTACGAATAAACTGTGGAGTCCCTGAGTTGACCGACTGACCGATTACAGCAGTCGAAAGAAACACCTGAAATTACAACACTGTCAACGTGGCTCGGGTGTCTAGCGCTGAACTGTACCTGTGGAGGGACATTTGACTGACAGGCGAGAGAGCCAATGAGTCTGCATGCTTAATCTACACGTAACAAGTTTGACCAATCACAGTGGTATTAATAACTTGGGGGCGGGTTCTGTAAAGCGGCAGAGCCAGTTGCATCAGTTTGTGCCACTGGGCAGAAAAAGTTTGTCAGGTACAGTCGGTACTATACTAACATCTACTGGCGAAACGCTTGAAAGGCATGGCAGGGACTATTTCTAATGAATGGAGTCAGACATGTTATCCTGACCCAGAAAACAACTTGTAACCCAGTTAACAGTCTGAAGTGAAACATTTTTTTAATCTCTCTGAACAGAGCAACTAGGAAGTCAGCCTATAATTCTACTAAGACTGCCTGAAGACTGGGTTGCAAACAAAGATTAATTTAATTTCAGACTAGCAAAACTAGGCATGTGTGTGTGTGTGTGTGTGTATATATATATATACACACATATATATGTATATATACATATACACACAAACATGTTTATTGCTGTTAAATTAGATAGAGTTTAATCAATATGGACATGCTTTCTTACTCAAATTAAAATAAATTATTAAAACCTTACATTGTTAACTAGCTAGCCAAAATGTAATAAATCACTAAATTGCTTGCTAGCTAGTAAGACATTAACAGAATGTTTACATTGGTTTAAAATTTTGGTGGAACATAACTGAAAGTTAAACCAAGTTTAAAAGTTAATCCTTGTTGGTGCAACCCAAGGGCCCTATCTTACGGTGATCCAAAGCACAGGTAGAAAGCGTGAGGCGCCATGGATTTCATGTATTCAAGGTGTGTCCAAATCCACCTTTGCTGGCTTATTCCAGGGGCATAGGGGTATTCTGCAGCGCAGACCAGGATATACCAATCAGCTGTGTCCAACTGCCCTGATTTATTCAGGGGCACAAGGGGTGGCAGTATAACTGCAGATTTACCAGGAGGGAACAAAGAGAACAGATCTGTCAAGCGAGGAGACAGATCTCCTGGTTTCGATGTATGGAGACAGCTGTACGCCTCAAAAGCAGCTTCATGTGGACTTTTTTTTATTTTACATTAACACCTACAAAAACTAATACAATATATGAACCATAAATATCATGCAGATATATACCTGGTTATATTTTACCTCGATACACCTTGAAATTATGTTGTATTTTTTGATTCATTATTATCACCATCATTATTATGTAGCTCTGCTGGATGTGGAGTCGGGGAGAGAGACGGTGCAGTAGAGAGGAGAGGCGAGCCAACCCAGATAAAGCTCATTCTGGCTGGACACCCACCCGAGTCGTATTGAGGTGCACCTTCTCAACTGCTCCTCCTCCTTCTCCTCTTCCTCCTCATCCTCATCTCCTCCTCCCACCATCACCCCTTCGTCCCACTAACACTGCTGTGGGTGGAGGAAACAGAATCAGAAAGTGTTTCAGGAGTTTGATAACCTGTGCGCAAAATAACGCACACACCCAGCACCAGGTTCTGACAGAAGTACACAGATCTTTTTTTTCCCGGCCGGTCTCGTGGTCAGATATAATATCTTGTTCATAATTATCATAATTGTATCAATTTCGATTTTTGATTTCAGCCTTTACCAATACACTCATGAGATTTTTGAGTTCACTATTTAAATCTTCTGTCTTCCGAAAGTTGAGAGTAAAGGTTCACATATCAGTTGACACCCACTTCTTACAAAGTAGAGCTGGGCAGCATATTAATACTACCTTACCCATTTAGTCATTATGCCCACATTACTGATGATTATTGATCAAAAATCCAATTGTGTTTATATTTTGAGAAAGTAGTCATTCCTACAATATTGTTGCAATACCAATAAATATCAATATAGAAAATTTGACAAAGAATATGGTGATATTTGATCATGATAATACAAAGCAAAGGATACAGACATCAAAAAAGACCAACAAAATATACTGTTTGATGTTTTATTAAACATGGAATATGTTAGAAACATAGCAAAAGAACAAATATTCCACTGCATTATGCCTTGCTTATCCAAAATAACCAAATTAATACTGCTATCATTTTGTTCCTTCAAAACTTGATATATCAGATACTTTAACATTCAATGGATAACAGGAAAATACTAATAAACTCAATCATTTGGTATTACACATAAGAGGACAAGGATACAATTTAGAGAATAAAAACAGCAAAATGGCTTAAAAGCCAAAACCAAAAGCTATGTTCAGTGCATACTGTGTTGACTTAACATATGCTATGCATCTCTGTGAGATATATTTTCATCCATTTTCATGTTTAAATACATTTTAATGCTTAAATAAGCCTGTGTTCAGCCTCTGTAAGATTGACTGACATAACACTGGTCTGATTTTCTGAACACCCATACTCCCATAGGTCCGTTCTGTGTGCAGCCATCAAAGGTATTTGGAAGAAAGGGATGTATTTGCTGCTTCCAAGGGTCCTCGTCGGCACACCTGGCTGGCTGTCCTGGTAGTTCACTACAGGAAGGAAGGCCTTTGAGTTTGTAGCATGGGGTAATACTGTCAGTTTTACTGTCTAATCCAGGATCTGACGGAAGTCCTTGTGCTCTCAAACTCTCTTTATTAGTCTCTGAGGCTAAACAGTGTTGAGGAGGGAATATTTTTTTAGACAGCAGCAGAGCTGGAGACAAAGCGAATCCTCTGAGAGTAAACAAGATCGACAAAATATAGTATCATGTTGACGTTGGTGAACACTGCCACCACCAGCTTACTGTCCCAGGGACATTCTCCACGTGGGCAGTCCTCAGGGCGAGTGGTGTTGCCGTACTTCCTGTCAAAGCTGAAGATGGGCCAGATCAGTGCACAACTGAGGTAGAGAATCACAGCGAAGAAGGTGTAGATAACCACAAACCGGTCGAAGGGAAAACGCAAGGCAGAGGTTCTCCCAGAAACTGTCAGTATGATGACTATCACAGTGACAGAGAAGCACAGACTGTACACCACCACACAGTACTGGGTGGCAATGTAGAGGTTGTATTCACTGTCATTGGCCAGGGCACCGAAAATAATGCAGGCCACAAAGGCCTGGACCACCTTGAGAAGGCCAGACACGGTGGCCATGTAACCCACCACAGCGCCTGGCTTGGCTCGAGTCAGGAACACCTCAACACCGTAGGGGAAGCAGCAGACACTGGAGCAGACAGTGACGGCAATGCGGTAAATTTGGACTTCACAGCCTTCATCGGGACACTCTGTTTGGAGGAAGTAAACAGGGTAGACCACGGAGGCAGTGATGTACATGAGTGTCGCCAGCATGGCAAAGGCCACTGTGAAGTTATCCCAGGATATGGGCATGCATGTGTGGAGCCGCGTAATGTCCAAGGTGAACACAACCAGTGTGACAGCAAAGCAGAAGCACCACACAAACATGCAGAAGGTTCCGTAGTTGGCACTATAACCAGCACTGTGGGACACAAGGGCCATTATGGTGCAACCAAGCAGCAGCTGGGACATTCGAGCTGCACCCAAAGGTGACAACACAGCTTTTTTGTTGAGGTAGTGTTCTCCACGAGGATCCATGGTTTGGGTTGACCCCCCCGAGAGGCAGCTGTTTTACTTGGTGAGATTCTTGATGTCCTTGTGGCTTGTGTCGTCACAGACCTCACCCTTTCCTTGGTTAGCCTTTTTATAGATGGTCCCTAATTACAAATGTCTGTAATTTCTCCTTGAGCTTGCTTTGTAATTACAGTGGTATGTTTAAGATCAAGTTACATTTAGACACTCTTATGTAGAAGTTTGTACAGTAGCTTGTAATTGTAAATTATATTTAGTTAAACCATGAAATGAAATAACCCTTTGACTGGCAGGTTTTTAGATTGTTTTTAAAGTAATGTCTCTACTTGGTTGCACAAGTCTATGAACTATGCATACACATGTAGAATCCGATTTCTGTAAATTACATAGCAGTCCCTCTATATTTCAGTGTTCAAAATGTTTTTAGAGACTAACAATCTGATCCTGGTCTTACTCAAAGCTGTGGCGCATGTCCTCGTCTGGTTTCCCTCGCTTCCTCTGTTCAATCACCAAGTTGTCATGTGTATCAAAAGTTCAAAGTGAAGTAACGTCCTCCACAAGTTTTATCCAGAGATCAATCCCTTCGTGCCGAACAGATGGATGAGTTAGTCGTCCTGTCAGTCAAGTTCCATTTTTTAGTCACTCGATCCTTGTAATGTCTTCATTGTAGGCCCCTATGTGCCGTCAAAATCATTCAAACTGTTGGCTCTGTCTCTTGCTCTTTGTCTTGCCGTTTCTGTCCCCTGTTGCCTCTTGGAGCTGGTCTCCCACTCTTTCTTACGCAGACAAACACACACCCTCTCTCTCCTGTATGTCCTGTGTGTGTCAGTGTGCGCTCAGTGGATTGCTAGGGGTGGCTGTTTAAATGAAAGTTTTTTTTTGCCGAGCCCAGGGTTACAGGCCTCGCCAGCTCTATAAATAGGGGGTCTATATTCCACACAGGGGTGGGAGGCTGCAAGTGGCAAGCAGTCTGGGAGTCGTATTTCTAGGGAGCACCCAGAGAGGCTGAGTCAGAGCTCCCTCAGAAAGAAACTGGCATTTATATGCAGTGTAATGACAGGGAAGCAGGCTAAGACTCCCATTAGAGACAGAAATTACATACAGGTCCAGAGGGATGATTATGCATCAGTGATGACAGATTCAAGCAGTGCATGTTAGAAGGAGGTGGAAATGGATTAGTAGTTACTTAAAATACTTTAACCAGTGATATTAGTATGGTGTGATTTTTGATTTACAGTGTGCAAGGTGATTCTTAGAGAAAACTACCACCTAAAATAGACTTGGAAGTTCTTTACTGTCCAACTTAAGTTTTTGAGCACTCCATATAATACATGTATGTATTTGTTCAATCTCATGCAGTGATTTTTGGGGGAATAATGTAGTGTGGAAAAATAAATAAGTATAAGGAATAGGTCTAAGTAAAATAAGAAATGTTTCTAAAATGGCCCAGATCACTTCTGATAACTCTTACTAAGTAGATTACTTCTATTGGGTTGCTTTTGGCGAAAGATTTGTCTGTATAGGTTACAATGAGGGACTGTCTATATGTTCTTAAAGGAAAACTACTGATTTTACACATTAAAATGTGTTTATAGGTCTTGTGGAGTACTATCATAATTGAATTTCTTGCAGCGTCTGCCCACGGATAGTTGTTCTCTGTGTTTTCCTCAGATGCACTCCTGTCACTCTAGATTTGACGTTGTGTCACATTGCAAGTGACGCAAAAGACTCTCTGATATTTGATTTGAGGAGCCAGAGCACCCAGACTGAGACGCGTCTCCAATTGGTATCACATTTCAAAACACCTACAAATGTGGCTTGGCTCTAGCTTTAGTTGTAAGAGATTGTGAGTAGATACCTGCAACGATCCTCTGAGTCTCTTTTGGGTATAGGAAGTAGGTTCTCCGAAATATTTGAAACTTTTTCTGGAAAGAGTCACTTTTCTAGTCTTTGTTAGTTAATTCTACTGATACACCAAATGTAGAGGCTGATGATATACAAGCTTTTACCCCAAATCTCTCACACCCTAAGCGAGAATCATACATCTAGACCAACGAGCCACAAAGTGCTTAATTTTTTATTTTTATTTTTTTCTTAAGTCAAATTTAATCACTGTTGGATCACAGTAGAAACCGCTTTGCAAATATAATATGATCAGAAGTACACCTGTGGTCAAACTATGCTGCCCCAATTATCGACTAGATCTCTGGCTCCTCCTGACCACGTTGGTTCATCCTTTACGCAGTGCAAATTGTAAAGTGCATTGGATAAATAATTTCTGTCTATTTATATTAAGACTGAATGGAGTGCACCAAACAAAAAAACAGAGCTGAGCATGTATCATAATTGTTTTTTCAGAAGAAAGATGCAGGGCAGAACAGACTTACTTTAGCTGGACAAATATAGGAGTTTTGGTGCTGCAGACCCGGAACATGTATTGTAGACTGGTTATTTTATGTCACCAGTTCATTAGGTCATTTTCAATACAGCGAAAACCACGTCTGTCTGGTGGTCACAGTATAGGTGGATAATTAATATAACTGAATTGTTTTGTTTTCTTTATTTCTCACCATTGTATTGCATTTGTATATTTATCACATGAGTACATAATGAAACAACGGTCATTACGTGACTTTTCCTCTCCATCACTAGCAGACAGTTTCTCGTCTGACTGGACTATGCAAGGTAACTTGAGGAAGTTTTGCTGCTGAATCTTACTGGTTTCTTCTTGGCATTTGTCCCAAGCTTCAGGGAGACTTTTTTAGTTGAGAGAAAATTATTTTCTTTTTCTCGTCATAATTTCAATTTGCACACACTGAGAGCTTCTGACAGCCAGCTGGAAGCAGACTGGTTAGCATGAGGCAAAATGTCGTGTGAGTTGCTGTAGTTTTGGAATTGTTTTCCATGTGTTGTCATGTATGAAACGACCAAAAATAAACACTATAAGTGAATTATTTAACCAGCATTTGTACATGAATGACTCTGTCTGATTCTGATTGAAGTATTTTTCTTAATTCAGTTCACCTTCTCTGAAATATTTTCCTATTTTAGGCGATGGTGAGACTGAGACAAAAGCTGCTCAAATATAAGGTGTTGGGAAAAGCTTTGACTGTCAGCGTGTGTACACTAAACCTCTATCTAGTATCTGATGTGTCAAAATAGTGACAAACCACATTGGGAGCCCGAGGGAGACGTTGACCTTACATCCCGTACCTTCCTGCTGAAGGTTTTTGTGCTGTGACTGTAAAATGGGAATGAGAACACTGCAAGTACTACTGATACCCATCCAACGATTAGTACTATTTATAATAGCAACAATAATAACAAGACTGTACAGCAGTATTTACCTTGTAGAATATGTAATGTGTGTTTTCTTTTAGGTCTGATACAAAGACATGCAATCAACACAAAGAGAAAAAACAGCAATGTATTTACAATTTACAAAGAATCACTTCTCTGTGAAAATAGCACTTATAAATATGATTTACATAACAAAATAAATATGTAAATTACCAATGTAGCTTGAGTTTTTTTCTGTTAAAAAATATGTTACAGAATAAAATTACAATTAGTAATACCTTTCCTTCTCTGGTGTGATGCGAAATAGAGGTCCTTTAAAAACATCATTTATAAAGACATCATTACATACAACATTGTCATTATATTAAAAAGTGATCTCTATTATGAAATATAAGAAGGGAGTTACAATAGTGAACACTTGAAAGAACCTATACAAATACTCAAAAAAATATACAATACACGATATTTGTCTCCCTTTAAATGTTCATTGCATTGATCTGAGGATTGTTGAACTACTGAGGTGATTTAACATGAATGAGTTCCCGGCCGATGTTCGGGTTTGAACAGTCCTCTTGTGATGGTGAAGTGGCCTGTGAGAAAGAGGTATAGACTAGACGTAATGGCACTGTGGTGTGTGTATAGGTACTGATAGACCTTAAGAAGTGTTTCCAGCATCACTGTAGCACCGAAATTTTGAGGCAGCGACTAAACCAGGCATCACGGCATCTTCACAGCTGTCTAAACTGAAAAGGACGCCACTTCGATTTCAGCACTGTCAGGAAGGAGTTGCTGTTACAGGGATCTTTTTTTCTTCATAACCTACGATGATCACAGACTATTAGAGAAAGAGTGTGACCTCTGTTCTTTTTGACTATTTCTTTCATTACATTACAAATCTGATATTTGTCTGGTTGCAGCTTTAATTTCAGTAGCCTAAATATGTGAAGATTGTGTTAAGGTGCAACTTTGGTATTTTTTCAACCTGGCCCTATTTTCCCTTTTCTGTGTCTGAGTGATCTTGTAAAATTGGTTGCTACTAGAGATGTCATGATTCTCCGAATCCAATTCACGATTATGTTTTGATTTGACTTTTGATTTTATCATTGTGATTTGATTTTCGATTTAAAGATATATTTTTTAGGATTGACAGCTATGCCATTATCAGATTATCGAGCCTTGATTTGTAAAGATCCACAGCGACAATCTGACAAGCATCAGACGCTGCAAGCAGGTGGGGTTGGAGAGAAAACTGGGAGAATTGCAATTCAGCCTTGTCGACTGAAAGCTCATTTTGACCTATTTTTGATATCATATTGAAATTGTGACAGCCCAAGTCGCTACAGGCATAGACCTTTTTTTTTTAAAGAGTTAGATATATTTAGTTTAACCAGAAACAACTGTTTTATTGTTTAAAACTAACCACACTCCAGAACATTGTCATCTTCATTCAAACTTGACAGAGACAAAATAAAGGTCACCAAAAACGATCCAACAATCACCAACTCTTTGGTCAGAATAAACTCTTTATTTACCAAGGAAGATGTAAAAATATTCTGGCTCTAGAGGCCATTTTTCTTTGCTGCTTCTCTGATGTCTGTCCTCCCTCTTGATATTTTCACATGTAATGTGGTGAATTAAGGGTTGATGATTGTTGGAACAGTGGAAACACGAGCCAGGATGTTTTTGGCGAGTTTTAATTTGTCTCTCTCTCGAGTTTGAATGAACACAACGACAGCAATGTTAAAATTGCAGTTCTGCAAAGGACATCTTAAAGGTGAGTTTGATGGGGGATCTTTTCCAAAATGTTGTCAGACAATTAAAATAACAATCTGACTGTCGGTGGCAAAATCCCTTCGCCAGAGGAAGTTGTGAAGTTGTGATTGCAACACTTCATGCATATTCAGTCAATCTCCTGAATTCTGCACAGCGTGGCAATTTTGTCCAATCACTGCAACTTCTCCGAAACTTGAACCAATCATTGCAACTTCCACCAGTCACAGCAGCTTTTCATGCCAACACTGTATCCCAACCGTGACCCAACTCAGTGTTTTATTATTTATTGTATTTATTTTGTCACAGGTTACTGAAAGGGACGCAAGGTTTGTCATTGTTATTGACATTTATCAATTATCTGTGTACTTCTGTTTTATAATTTTGTGCATTCTGTTTTTGAGTTCGAGCTCCAAAAGGAATTTGCTTCTTTGTGGAATATCCCGCACATGCACTTCTTCATTTGAAAATAAAGTATAATTTGCTAGACTTTTTGTAATCCTGAGCCTTTTTGGTAAGGTTACTTTTTTAGTAAGGTTTTACTCTCCCTGAAAGAAAGTACCTTGGATTTTTTAATGAATTATACACCTGTTATGGTGCAAATTTCACTTGCTCTTGCAATTTCATAAAAAAAAAAAAAAAAAGATTAAAAACACTGCAACATAAAAAACATTTTTTTTTTAGAAAAGCTGATGTGAAATCAGGCATTTTAACCTGCAACAATCCCAAATCCTGGAGGGACTGAAAAACAAGCACCTTCAGTGAATTTACTAGGCCGCAGTTGCCCAGAGAGATTATGTTGTAGCTCAGTTTCACTTCTGCCGGCTGCAGCGCTCTCCCTCAATGCTGGACCAATTTCAAAATTGTTGTCCCCATTTGTCACTTGGACACAAAACCATAGGAAACTAGGATCCAGGTTGAAAAATACCAAAGTTACCTTTTAATCCAACCTGGTCTTATACCACATTGTTTCCTGATTTCTGATCCAGTGCTTTTCTCCCCTTATTATGTCCCTGTTTCTGCCATGGTATAGTTTTTTGTGCGATGAGATGTTGTTAGAACCAAACTACCAAACAGTTTGAACAAAATTATACCCTTATATACTCTATAGTGACTACTTAACAAAGACAGCATCCTTACGTCATTGCGGCGTTTTCTTTTTTTAAAACAATGACTAAATATAATCTATATGGAAGGATGAAAATAATATTTTAAAAAAACAAACAGCAATGAGCATCCTTAAAACTGGATTACATTCGTGATATTATTTTCTTTTACAAAGCAAAAGATAATTTAATGGAGAGTAGCAGAGTTGTGCCTTGTCGTGGTGGTGTGTTGACCCTTTACTCGTCACCAGTCGTGAGGAAAGGGATTGTGGGACAAATCCAAGCCCCCCTGTGTTTGACTGAGGCTCGGACTTAAGTAAACAGGAGGTCAGAGGGGAGTTGCCAATAGGTAGAACGGGTTGCGAAGGTGGATGCGTACTTGGAGGTATCAGGCGTGGCCAGAGAGACCAGCCAGCCCTGCATGGGCTTAGCTTGGAGATACTGTGTGTGTGCATGTGTGTGTTCCTTTAGCTGCCGCTGCTGAGCATGCCCAGTAGCTTGCTGGGGTCCATGCCCTGCTGCTGGGCCATCTTCTGCACATCAAAGCCCATGTGCATGAGGAACTGGATGACATTCATCTCTTGTCCTGTGAACTGGTCTCGGATGGTGGGGCAGGTGGGGTTGCAGTGTGGCCACGGGCAGCTGTCAATCAGATGTACAGGGCAGCCCTTGGGCGGAGCTTTGTTGTTCCTATTGTCGTGGAGGCTGCGGTCCCAGCAGTGCAGCGCTCGGGGCAAGGAAGTGCCTTTAACCTGCACGTCAATCCAGTAACTAGAACACAACACAAGAGGGCGCTGTTAGCCAACAAGTAGAAAGTCTCAAACACCAAATTTATAGTGCCCTGATAATGATACACTGCATACTCACTTTCTGGTGATAACTTCATGTGATAAGCACGCTGGAGCAAACATAGCCCTGAAAATAGAAATTTTCAAAAATCAATCTCAATCCACCCAATAATCCCTCTTAAATTAAAGGGATAGTTCAGATTGTGGGGTTGTATGAGGTACTTCAGTGTGTAATACACTGTCTGTTACCTACAGCACGTCCACAGTTAAGAGAAGCACAGAGGGGCGCCAGCACGGAGCTAAGTAATGTACTGCTGTGGACAGGGGCAGCAACAAAAGGTATTTTAGCCACTTAAGAAAGGTCCACCTAAAAAACGTTTAAGTGGAATATTTTCACCATTTTACCTTGCCATCAGACAGCTTTTTCTGATGGGAAACCAGCTAAATATCACTTTCTCAAAACCAACCAAACTCCATGGGTAAAATCTGTCATTTTACCTTGCAGAACTTTTGAGTTGCTGGTCTACCGTTGTCTTGAAGTGTTATTTTTGTTTGTGTTATTCTGTGACTTGTGAATCCAAACTAACCTTTCAAATCACCAAAGTCACACAGTAACAGAATGAAGCAGCGGTAGATCAGCAACGTCTGTGTTCTGCAAGATAAAATTACATATTTCAACCATGGAGTTTGGCTGGTGTGAAGACAGCGATACTTGGCTTTCCAGTTGGAAAAGGCTGTTGGTGGTGGTATAGCAGCGAAAATATTGTAAATATAGTGTACACATAAACTGATATATGTTTTTTAGGTAGGCCTTTTTTAAGTGGCTAAAATATCTTTTCCTCCTGACCCTGTCTGCAGCAGTACATTGTTTAGTTTCCATGCTGTTACTCTCTCTGCTTCTCCAAACCAGGGGTGTGCCAACTGTCATCGACTGTAGGTAATACACTGACTATCGATAAGTGCCTCACACAACCCTACATTAGATAATCCGGACTCTCCCTTTAAGGTCCTATGACACAGAGGTTTGGCCTTACGGGACGTCTTTCAGCGTGTTCCGCAGCTCAATGCCCAGGTTCTGGATGTAGCGCCATTGGCCTTCCTGCACTGGCTGACCTGTTAGCTGGATGTTGTCCACTGTCAACTGGGCCTCATCAAACAGCCACTGGACAACAAAGACAGGACCTGCACAGGTAGAAAAGAAGAAAAAGATTGTATCTCATTGCCAATACTACTTTTTCTATTTGAGTGTATTTTTACTTAAATTATCTTCTATTGTTATTCTATGAGGCCCTGTTTTGTTGCATTTGTTCCTTATACACTTTATATTTTTATAATTCACTTTATATTTAATATTGCATTCATTTTATTCTTATCTTACTGTAATTTTAAAGCAATCTCTGGCACAAGAATAAAGTTTGATATTATCTCAGTAGCTTTAATTGAAATAAAAGTAAAAACTAGACTTTGGAATAAAAAAACAAAATCTAATTGAAATGATTCTGTCTTCTTGTGTATTGTATACTTTTTTAAAACTTTGTTTTGGCTTGTTTTAGTCTGTTGATTTGGTCAAATTTGTCAAGAAGCATGAAACATTTTTAAATAATAAAAACTAAACTGAAAAGCGAAATCCACTCTGGAGACTAACTGAATTGAAAACTAAAACAAAAACAGAATAAAGTTATATAAAAACTAATGGCAAACACAAAACTCTTACCATAGTATAGACCTTAAACTCACTTTTTATTGATGGGAAGACTCTATATCCAAAGAAACAGTTCCACTCCTCTCCTTCGTGGGCTTGCTTGCACCTCTCTGGTACCACTCCTCCCCAGTACCTGACGGGACAGATGAGAACCACAGATATCAGCGACCTTCTGAAATGTCATCAGTCCGTTTCATAAAATGGATATTTTCTGGCTTCCATACTTGATGCCTCTCTTGATGGTCTCAGTGGGGGCGCAGCTGGCTGTGTCCACGCAGTCTGTGCAGTGGTACTGCTTGTTGTCCAGGAACCAGCCAGAATCAGACAGGCCTCGCACTTGTATCCCAGTGTGCCCCAGTCCCTCCAGCAGCTCCGCCACACGGTCCACGTTCAGAAGGACACCAGTACCACCCGCGCTGCACACAGGAATACGATATATTCATTAGTACTGATAGGACTGGGCAGTATATTGATATTATATCAATACTGTGATATTGTCTTAGATTTTGGATCTCGTTATACTACGATATGGTGTAAGTGTTGTCTTTTCCTGGTTTTAAAGGCTGCATTTGCCTTTACCTACTCAGACCTAATATCCATATTATTTCTGATTATTTATGAAAAATCTCATTGTGTTGTTGCTACGGGTGCCTGATTAAAATGGAGGAGCAAACTTTGAACGTTACATATTTGGCAGGAGGGTTAGCAGTCATCCCCAAGAAAAAAAACCCCTCCATTTCTATACCACCTAAACTCTTCAGTTAAAGGAGCAATATGTAGTATTTGCAGAAATGAGTACTGCAGTCTGAATAGCAGGGTTGAAATTCTTTTTTTTTTTTATTTCTCGTTAACTGATGAACTTAAATGTGATCACCTGATTGCAGGGATGTATGATTTTTAAAAAGACAAAAAGTGAAGCAGTGAAACCATAACTTTTCTCCCCCTAATTAAATAACGAGGATGCATTTGCTCACTTGTTCCTTTGCTCGGGTGCCTATGATTGTCACAATATAAATATCGAGGTATTTGGTAAAAACTTTGGGGATATTGTCCATGTATCCTAGCCTGATGTACCAGTGTAGGAACATGAATTTAATGTAAGAGATTTTTAATTTAAAACAAAATGTTTACATGCGAACATACCTGCTTCCCGCTAATAGGAGAACTTTGGCGTTGTCCAGACCTTTGTTCAGCAGGTCCTTCACAACCTCCTGAATAATGAGTGAGCCCATGAAGGCATAGCCACCTGCACACAACACAAACATGGCAGAACTGTAGAACAACACTTTTCTTAATTAAAGTGGGTCACGTGGTGTTGAATATTTGTTTTGATGATGCAGTCACGTCTTACTCTGTTCTGTTTTGGCTGTAGCGCCGCTCCACACATCACTGGAGCAGTACGGGATGAACCTGCACAACCAACATAAAAGTTAAAGTTCACAGCTGTGATTAAAAATTTTGCTCTGATAAACACGCAAACATGAGTCAACTTACACCATGTTGGCGTTCCACCAGTGAGGGTTTTCCTCTGGCAGCGGAGACAGGATCCCCGTGCCTGCAGAGACAGATCAACATGTATCATTAGCCACCCTGGCACTCCCAGACACATCCTCCTCTTCCTCATCATCATTACCACATGGATTACAGTTATTACACTGCAATGAGAGAGGGAGGCGCCTCTGTTCCTACAGCAGTGGGCGCCAGGTAACCCTACACCGCAGCTACATTATGACGGGGTGTCGGTTGCAATAACACTGCAGATGAGCACAGATACATCCGATCCTTTTAATTACTGAGGTGTTACAGTGGGATCTGGGTACTTTTATCACAGGAAAACACTTTTAATGTGGAGTTTTTAAGGTTTGAAGAGTGCTTGGATTTTGGTTAAAGGGCTTGAAACTGCTTGAAATTGTAATTGTATTACTAGCATAATTTGCTATCTCACTGAAAAGTTTGATTTTTAGAAGTATGACACATTTTTAAAACTTTGTTGTGTTTTCCTGTTATTAGTCACTGGTCTGTAGAACACGATCATAAAACATTATTTCAGTTCTTTCAAGCACAAAAACGTTTGATTTGATGTGATTAAGAAGTGATTTAGAGCATATATACAGTATGTATATAAATATGTAATTTACCACCACAAGGTAAGGTGCTGTAAAAGTTTGAAAATGGACCTTGAAAACACTTGAAAAGTGCTTGAATTAGGTGTAAGAACATTGTTATAAGGATTTGTTGCAGGTGGAGTTAGAGTCTTGGTGTTTAAAATGATACAATATTTGTTAAATAACTTCAGTATTTATTGTCATGCCTGAAATTTCGCTTGCAGCAAAACCAGAGAGTGTTCCTTTACTTTTTCTGGTGACTTTCTGTAATTTTCATTTTCAAAGAATGAAAGAAAATCCTGTTTTTTGTGCCAGTGAGTTTTTCCTTTGTGCTGCAGAATCAAAAGACGTATCAACTATCATTTAGTTAAAGCTAGTATTGTATAAGTTTACATTTCTGGTAACATGATAGCCCTGATATAGACTAAGGTTTTCAAAAATATCTATACTTTGATACTTTCTGGATACTGTATGTTTAAAACGATACAGTATCTGTTAAATATACATGCAGGTTGTTAATTTCAAAAATAATTATTCTAAGTTTTGTGCCAAGGACTGTTTTTCTTTTTATATTGGTTTAAAGTTCTGGTATTGTGTCAGCTCTAACACAGTTCCTAGTCGAGGCTGACCTGTTTTAGTTTGGGGCCACTTGGATGAGCTCATCAGTCTCCTCATGGTCTCATACCGGCTGTCACAGTTCTCCTTGTTGAAACAGTACCAGCCACCTGGACACAGATACACACAAACATGGATATTTTAACTGTCTATAATTACTCACACATTTTTAATTTGGGCACGAAATGAGAAACATAATGAAATCAGTTACATTAGTTCTTGATACTGACCCTCTAAGAATATCAACCACCGTCTGCTGCCTCGAGATTCTTTCAGGTAGTACCTACAAGAGACCAAAGAATATCAAATCAACATGCTTGACTTGCATGCAAATACTGACAAAATATGTGAAAATTATTCTAAATTCCTCCATATTTATTTTACAACTACATTCCACAATCTTGATAAGGTGTTCTTTCTTCAGAAATATGAGACAAACACCGAAAAGAAACACCCTCACTGTTTCTACCATCACATGATGGTATCCAAGCATGAAAAATAAACACACGACATCATCGCTTTAAGGAAGCAAAAAAAAAAGCTGGTTTAGTTTAGTTTCCATGATCTAAACAAGGACGTCCTGTTACCTTGCTGATTCCTATCTGTAAAAGGTGACAGAAAACAGCAGAACGTGAAACTCTGCCAACATAAATTCACAGAGTGCACGGTGGAGAACAATGAGGGTGTGTGTACAGTAACTGATATCAAACAGGAGATAAACATCGTCTTGTCCCCTATCCTGTTTGTGCTAACGATGCCAGTAGATGGTGTTTGTCGTGTTTAATGTAGCATCGTCATTTCACTCTGAGCTCATCATTCCTCAGCCGTGTCCTCACACACAAACACAAACCATAGGACTGATACGATAAGGGATAAGGTGAAATAACACAACAACATTTGGCCTGTGTAGATGTCTCCCACATGTCCAAGAGAAAGCGCCTTAAATGAACCCTGGAGTGGAAAGTGACTGCACGCTAGAACAGGCGCTCTAAAACTTTTTTCATGTCACAGACTCCCGCAATACATGCACATTAGAACTGCAAATTTGAGAGGTTTTCCTCTTGAGGAATCCCCTCAGACAGTTTTTTTTTCTTTTTAGGTTTGAAGATACTAAAGTCTTCACAGTCAATCAGTAATCAAACTAGGATCACTATAAATTACAATCTATCAAAATGGCAAACCGCATTTCTTCCAGAGCTGCACATTAGTTGATGAATTGTCAATTATTAAATTAATTGCAAACTATTATGAGGATCAATTCATTGTTTTGACTTAATTTTCAAGAACAATTGCCAAATTCTCTGATTTCAGCTTCTTAAATGTAAATATTATCAGGTTTCTTTAGTCCTCTGTGACACTAAACTGAATATCTTTGGGTTGTGGATAAAACAAAACATCTCAGGACGTCACCTTGTGCTTTGAGAAACATCGATTAAGGTTTTTCACCATTTTCTGACATTTTAAGGACCAGAGCTGCGACAATTAATCATTAGAAATTGATTATATAACTAATCTTCAACTATTTTGCTCCTCAACTGACTAATTTGAGTAATTTTTTAAGAGAAAAAAGCCAAAATTCTCTGATTCCAGCTTCTTAAATGTGAACATCTTCTGGTTTCTTTAGTCCTATTTGACAGTACACTGAAAATCTTTGGGTTGCGGACAAAACAAGCTATTTAAACATTCACTAATCAAGATTTTTCACCATTTTCTGACATTTTATGGACCAAACAACTAATCGATTAATCAAGAAAATAATCAACAGATTAACTGATAATTAAGACAATCCTCAGTTACAGCCCTAATTTCTTCCCTTGTCATTCCAGCTTCCAAAACCTGTGATAAGAGTTAAAATATTCTGTTCCTCCTCTCAAGAGATGTGTGCTGTGTGTTGTCAGCCCAGAAGAGGGCAATGCTATCATGATTCTCCCATGCTGCAGGACGCATCATCATCCTCAACTCAACATGATTTTTACTTAATACCGGGAAAAAAAAAATCACAGATGAGGCAATTAAAAAGCTCTGGTGTATAGTAGCTTTAGGCACAGAAAATGTGCTTCTGTGATGCTTAGAGATGTTTTTTTTTAATTCAATCAGTATCCACCCAACTTCACCAATGACTAAACTGAAGAGATTGCCAAAATCATTTCAGTAACTTTAAAGAAAACAGACTTGGCTGAAGCTCTGAGCTGTTTGCTCAGACACTGAATCACACTTTGGCTGCAGTTAATGTCTTGTGCTATTATTGCGAGCCACAGTCAATGATGTAGGCTGAGGACAGTCGGTGCACTCTACTTTACTACTTCCAAACAACAAAGTGAGGGCGGGCTTGGCGAGTTGAACAAGGCGCTCTAACAAGTGCAACTCCAGAGGATGAATCACACTGTTCCACCTTCCCGTCTAGTGTAGTGAATGATTTCTGTCTCGCTGCTTCCTTTTTTTTTTTATCTGTAACTGTAACAACACCTCTCTGGAAAAAAACTACTAGTAGCTGATGGATTAGCATCTTAACTGACAACAGCCACAGTAGTGAATGAAATGGCCATCTGCCAGTAACTGTCCTCATAAAGAGCTAAGAGCTTTACAGACAGCTCTGTCTACCACTTTGGGGTTTAACAGGAATTAGACAGGATGGAAAATCCATAAAGAGACGTATGATGTATAGCAAAAACCCTTTTCAGTCAAGTCTGCCCATCACTGAACTGGTCCCAGTAAGTTCTTACTCACACAGACACACAGAAAGTAATCAGTCTTCTGATATGGCACAGATAACACTAATTGTAAAGCATTTATATAATATTGGCAATAATAATGAGTCATTATAATGATTTAATGGTGCTTTTTAAATAAGAGACGTGCGATTTAAATACTGTTCTTTCATAGTGGCACAGCTGAAAACTTTATTCTTGCGATCCAGTATGTTTGAGACAAATCCACTGGTCCTTGGCTGTTGACTTTTAAAGACAATTATCAAGTGTATTAATATGAAAAATTACACCTTTGTTTGATTTGTCCTCACCTGCTTTAACTGTTATTTGCACACGAAACTAGTAAACCTACAGTACACAATCTGACTCCCTGCAGCCACAGGAAATATAAATGTCTAGAGTCTATACATTATTTATGCATTACACAATAGGAGAGACAGTGGATCTGTCTGATATTAATATGCTTTTAGAGCCATGGCTTATCCTGCTTTAGTAGAAATGAAGGCTTTCTTACTGCCAAATGGATTTCTGCTTAACAACAATGTCAGCAGTGGATATCATTGCAAACAAATCCATTGTTTACCATATGGAGCATAGACTACAAGTGATTTTTTAAAACAAGAAAAAAAAATCTATAAACGACAAGGAGCCATTGACAGCAAATTGGGCAGCAGCCAAGCAGAGAAAACAATCTGTAAAATCACAATTCAGCAGTATGCCCACTGGGTGCAATCATCAGAGAGATAAAGAGAGGGATGGGCGGGGGTCTGAAAACTTAAAACTAAACTTTCTGCACAGCAAATCCTGCATTCTAATTTGAAGCAAAGGAAATGAAGCATAGGCCATGTGGCTATCCGCAAATTTCACGCTTCGCTGACGCAAAGCAGCTGTCTATCTTATCCCGACTCAACCTTACCCTGTCCCAGAACACTGCTGTCTTTTGAAAATGTCCTTTCAATTACAGGTTTTTATTTACAGTCTCGGAAAACCGATTTTGAGTTTTACAATAATCCAGATCGAATTATTTTGTTTTGCATTGTTGTCCTCGGGCCAGATACATGCGGGTTACTTCTGGTAGCAGGATGAGCAGCAGGACGGGGTGCGCACTGCTGAAACAAAATAACAATTCCTGGCAGCTCCAGGGTGCACTGCTGCACAGCTGACCCTGCTCTGACCTGTCACAATCACATGGGAATCCGTATCTATCACACTTTACATTCATGTATTCTTAGTTGCTACGTACCCCGCGGCGCTTCCATCGTTGCAGGTGACTGTCGTATTGTCCAAAAAGTTCAGCTTCATATCGTAGTCGAGTTTCTGCGCCGAGCACGGGTACAGGGACTGCGCCAGGTTCTTCACCTGTGTCATGAAGTTATCCATGTTCTCCTCCACGGCGGTGAAATCCAGAGGGAAGCTCTCCGTGGTGTCACCCCGGTCCGCCCGGTATGTGGGAGGAGGTGCTGGGCGTCGCGGTTGTGGGTTGCGGCCACCCCGGAACCTCCGTGCGCAAAGAAGAGCTCCGGACTGCATCAGCACCAGCAGCAGCACTGAGGAAACCATTCTGATCGCTGTCATCTTATCCCCGCGGCAGATGTCCTTCCTCCAAATGCACCGTCTCGTCTGGAAGTATCGTTACTGATAGAGCTGAGAAAGAAACGACAATTACGCACGGTCTAAAAGACGCATCAACATTTGTCATCCGCTCCCAAGAGACGCGCAAATATAACGTAAACTAAAGTAAAAGTCCTCTCAGATCAATCACAGCCATCCACTGAATTCTCTGGATATGTTTCAAAACTTTCTGCCAAACTGTGCTACAACTCAAGCGCTGCTGGACCAAGCGCACAAGCCTGAACGACAACACTCGTGCCATGCTCTTGTATTTTATTCAAACTTTCCCCCCTTGTGTGTCCGTCCAGCCAATCGCAGGAGCGGGGCAGGACTCAGGGCATGATCAAGCGTGGCAGACTACCCCCCTTTTTAATTTATAGAGGGAAAAAATGTCCATGCGTTGGTTCTTTTGATCCGCGAAGTTTTATTTGATGTGGTGGCTTTTATTGGCCTTGAAATGCCCATTTCCCATTCCACCGCAAATTTATGAAGTGAGAATGCGCATCTTGTTACACACTTGCCTGAAAATCAAGTGGGAAAAAAAACAAAACGTAATCAAAACTCGTGCAAAGCGCCAACAATATCTGACCAGGAGGAGAAATTTTAATCCCAAGAGACTTTTGTTATTATTATTATTATTATTATTATTATTATTATTATTATTATTATTATATGGCAAATAAATCATATTGAATCATCCTCCACCCCGCAAAAAACACTTTTCTTTAAGAATCACTTCTTCCAGTTCTGTTGAGTTGCTCATGTTTTCTTAAGGTTTTAGAAAAAGGGGACTTGGACACTTGTTTCTTTCTTTTTTTTTTTTTTTTTTTTTTTTTTAAATCCAGACTGGGCCTCTAAAGATCAAAGCTACCATCACTCTTTCTCCCCCCTCGTCTCGCCTCCTCCCTCCGTCTTCAGTCTCTTCCAAACTTTCCTGGTCTACTGTATATTTTAAGTCGAGCAGAGCATCCTGATGGGAAGCCAGCTTTTTAACACAGGAATGCCTCGTTGCGGTCGAGGTAGGCTTCCCTCGAACAACCTCTTATTTTAAGGACACATTTTGACTTAAAGTGTAGCCTGCAGCCCCACAGTGATTAATCATCGAGGAAACACCACCATGGTTTTTTGGTGATTTTTGTCTTTGATTGAGCTCATTCTTACCACGTGAAACAGACTGACATTGTAATTCAGTTGGACAGTGCAGGGATGGCTGGTATCTTTGATACTACTAACTACTAATTCACACCTTTACATCACTACTTTGTAACTAAACATCTTTATATGAAAGCAACAAGCTGCCCACTGCAGAGCAGCTTAAGTTTTTTTTTTTTCTCAGCTTGTTGTTAGGTCTACAACACATTCAGTTATATTTCTAAACATTTCAGCTTTATTCTCAATATTTCATCTTTGTTCTCGATGTGCCAACTTTGTTCTAAACATTTAAACTTAATATTTCAACTTTATTTTCAATTTTTCAACTTTACTCTAGACATTTCCACTTTATTCTCCACATTTTGACTTAATTTTCAATACTTCAACTTATTCTAAACATTGCAGCTTTATTCTTTATATTTCAACTCTTTTCTCAACATTTAAAATGTGTCCTTTGTATTTCAACCTTATTCTAAAATTTCAAATTATTTCTCAATATTTCAACTTTATTCTAGACATTACGACTTTATTCTTGATGTTTCAACTTCATTCTTGACATTTTGACTTTATTCTGGACATTTCAACTTATTTTGACTTAAAAATATTCATAAAGCCGACATTTTGATTTCATTCTCAACATTTACACAACTTCCACTTTATTCTTGTCATTTAAACTTTATTCTTAAAATTCAAACAAAAATGTTTCTCCTCTGATGTATTTTTCTTATTTCTGGAATTAATACTAAAACTTTGACTTTATTCTTCATATTTCCATCATATTCAGTCTCTATTTTCCTAAGCCTCTCTAAAAATGTTTTCCCACATGTCCTGACGTAGATTTCTGCGTGATGCCGTTAAATTACGTAGGTTGTTGGAGGGGAGGGCTGAGTGGGCGTTCCCACACAGATGGAGCCACCCTTTAAAAATGGTGTCTTATGGAAATTTTAATTTCATACATATTATTATTTCAGACAGGTTATTATAATAACACCTTATTGTTTCATTATTTAAGTCGTCCAGGAAGAACAGATTTGGACAAGATGCTCACGTGTGCTGTGAACACAACAACATCATATCTGTAAAACTGGTTCACATCCGCTCTGAAAAAGGTTAATCAGTGTGCCTAAAGGGTGTCGAACTGTTCTGAGCCAGGTAAGATGGATATGAAGTCACCAGCGGGACTGATGGTATTCATTGGGAACTTCAAACAGATGCTTGTATAGATTAAAACATGTGGTAGGGCCCAGGAGGAGAGGCTCTGTCACAGATTGAGCCTAGTCACTTTGACCCATACCTCCCTGTTTTATCACACGTCATCCCCAAAAATGTAACCCTTAAATCACTCGCAGATGGACGCTGGCCTCTGACACACACACTACCATGAAGAGATGCCCCGGCGGTGTGTCGAAACGTCCTCTGACCCAAGTGAGTGAGAAGCGTGAGCTGCAGATGCTCGAGCTCCAAGTGATCTAAAAGTCTATATCCAGACAGTGAACGTGAAGGATTCTGTGTTAAATTTACATAACAGTATGAAACAGAGGTAGAAATGGTGGTTAGCTTTGCTACTGTTGGAGGTTTGTTCTCTACTGTGCACCTTGTTTGAACTCCAAGCGCTAAGCCTTTCTGGCTTTAACTGGTAATTCTCTCTCTCCCTTTTTCTTTGCCTCCCATTGTCTGTGTGTAGCGTAGACACAAATTTAACCATGCAAGTCCGAATGGATTAATCCTAGATTTAGGTCATTTGAAAATGACCCAGCTGTTCTGATGGCAGTCCCTCAGAAGTGCCCCCATAGCTCCCGTAGCCCCCGTAGCCCCCACCCCAACTCCAGGCCTCCTGTGAAAGTCAAAGCCTGTCTTTCATCTCCGATCAGTTGCATGTGCCCTCACAGATCCACAGGTTTTACTGCTTAAGTCTGGGCTGGCAGCATTGATCATGTGACCGTTGCCTGCCTGGCGTTTAGACACATCATAGCTCTGTGAGCGCTCTCTGTCTGCGCAGCCTGCCAGTTCTGCTCACACATCCCCATCGTCCGTCTGCCCATGCCTGTTAGTTTTGATTTGCACATGCTGTTGTCGAGGGTCCATCCGTGATCATCAAATCCTGCTAGTTGGAACTGTTAGGTCAGGTTACATCAAAGAGATCAGGAGGGATCAGCCTCTTGAAAGGGACAGGCTCTGGCTCACATCATCAGAAACAGGTGGAGGTCCTCATTGGAAGAACAAAGGAGAGATCACCATCTATAAAACTTTTATATTTCATAGAAGAGTTTCTTTAAATTCCTTTAAATTGCCACCCTCTCCTACACAGGGTGCACAAACTACACAGCACCAGCATAAAACATGCTGTTTGATATCAGGTTAGAGATTGTGGAACTTAACTGCAGCACCAAATCCCATGAAGGTCACAACAGCAAAGCCTGAGACTTAGTGGTATTATGGCCACAAAGTGTTTAAGTGTGGAAATCTACTAAAAGCCAGAACAAAAAGGGAAGTGGAAATGTATGGAAATGCAACTCAGGTGTTACGAATTAGTTGAAAAGTTGTTGAAATCTTCAGACTTTTTGTGTATATTGTAGTAACTTTCTCTTGTAGCTAACATTTCTCTGCAGCACCTTACTTTGACATTTTGCTTACTGCTTGTCACAGTGAGGAAAGTGTTGAGTCACAATGTTGCAAAAACAAACAAACAAACAAACAAACAAGAGGTGTAGATTTGAGTTACCTGACCTGGACTCGAGTTAGACTCAAGTCACAAACTGGGTGCCTTCATACTTGACAAAATCAAAAACGACTGGCAACTTGACTTTGACTTTCATCTGGACTTGAGCCTTTTCAGTTGAAAGTACTGGATAACTATGTTTTTTGACCCCATTTAAACTGTGCTACAAATTAAAGGGGACAGAACTGGATATGGATGGTAACGACATGACCCTATGATATCCAGGGATTAATGAAGCACCTGTGGAAGTTATAAACAAAACAAACAATGCATTTTCAAGTTTTGAAAGATTGCGTGCTTTCCCTCATTATGCTTCACATTGTTTTGGTCCACTAGCTGCCTATAGCCACTGGTCTCTTTTTACTGGCAAAATATTTCATATATAAATTCAGTGACTAGCGATAAATCTAGTGAGTTACTCTGACCATCAGGGGGAAGTGAGAAATGTACAAAAAAATTCTACTTTTTCATTACCATGCATGCTGTAATCTCAGTCAGCGCTCCTCTGGCAGCGGTGCAGCATCTCTTTGTCTCTCCGCTCACAGCTGAGACTGACGACTTTTACACTGTTTATGTGAACACTCTGTGTCTGTTGCTGTGAAACTTTGCAACAACAGGCAACAGCAGAACAGGCAGACAACACAGAGGAAAAACAAGGTAGGGTGGTTGAGAACATAGTTGCAGCAGACTTTGTAGTCTGTTGTCGTCGTAGCTCCAGCTGGGACATGTTTATTGTCCCCACCAACCGTGACAAGAAATATCCACCCTTTGACTGTGAAAAGACGTAATTAGAAAGACTACACACCCAGACATCACGTAAGTGATGTCATTTCTTTCTCCCTCCAAAAGCTTACGTTAGCCGCTGAAGCTATGATGCCTTTTTGTTTTCATATTGACATGCAGTCACGCAAGCATCAGGCCCAGCTGATAAAAGAACCGGGAGTTGATGGAAATAATATTTGTCTCTTGTCGTTGACTACTGTTCATATTTCTTACAAAGTAAGATCCCATAGGGGGACAGCTATAACGTTTTAGGCTACTTGCGTCTGTGAAAACGTCCTGAGGTTCAGCTTCTGTTCTGTGTCACCTTGAGTAAAACCTCCGGAAGCAGGTCCCTTTAATTTCATGTTGAAACTGTTGTTTAAAACCCCAAACAAACAAGTACAGAGGTTTTGGGTGTTAAGACACTGTGGCGCTCTTTTCATGTGCCCCCCACCACATGTTCCTGATATTACCCAGAGAATCGGTAAACAACCTTGATCGTGACTTAAGTCAAGAAGTGCCATCTAAGATGTGGATGTAAATGGGGAGTGAGGGAGAGTAAGAGAGGCAGGAGACATCTGTCGAGCAGGCTCCCATTTCGTAAGAGGAGGCCGTCTATTGGTTACAGATGATGCCCTGTTTGATAAAAATGAACTCTTTCAAGATAGGACAGCTTGCATTAGGGGTCTCTCTGGCACCAAGGGGTAATCAAATAGTTCACCTGATGGGTCAGCTGCTTGTTGTCGAATTTTCATGTGAATGATGGCCACGAAATACCTGCTGTTGCCTGTAAACAGTTCTGTCACGTCATTCATACGAGGCAAGGCGGATGTTTGCGACTGTCATGGTTCATGTTTTGCGTGTATGCCTGCGTGTGTTGCTGAACAGGAGGATGAGTGACCCGCTTGTCTTGGAGGTAGCAGTGCGTGAGTGTGCGGCCTTCCTCCAGCAGTTTTCCATTCATGCCTAGCGCTTGAATCACCCTTTGCAATGCCCTCTGCCAGGTAGACAGAGGAGGGAGCAGAGACCAATTACCATTCGAAACCTGCTATTATTATCATCAGAGAGGCGGCAGCCCTCCTTCCCCAGCGCTTATTCTCATCTCCACCGAGACAGAAGGATATTCAAGCTCCTTTGTCTCGGAAATGTTTATTTATGCCACAGATTTGCCAAAGGACATGGAAAAGCCCTTATTACAGGTCATGACAGTAGAGCCACAACACATTATTCATTTTCTGTCCTTCAACCTGGATGTCTCTTTGGGGAAATTCTTTTGAAGTCCACACCCTGCTGTAAAACATTGTCATTATTCAATTATGTGAGAGCTGTATTTGAAACAGTTTTGAGGCTGTAGACCGTAAAGGATGTAAGCACGAAGTAGGAAACGCAATATATGGAAATCAACAATCGACGTAGTTTCATGGCATTAGCATAAATTGTTATTTTCACAGTTAAAACAACTACCATAACAGAAGTGACATGACTCAGGCAGAAATCATGTTCATGGACGAGGTAATATTAAAGCTTTGTTCACATTACGTTTAGTCACGTATCCGACGTATCCCGTGTTTTCCTGGAAGTGTTTCCCAGATTTCTCTGAGTTTGACCATAAGTGCACAACTCAATAAAATCTATATCATATGTCTAACATTTTTAGACATAATAATGCATAAATGTTACATATTATAGATTCAAATATTTTTGTTTTCTTTTTGTTTCATTTATTATTTTGAGTTCACCAGCAGAAGTACTGCTCCATTTTGTCAATGTACATGGGCTTTCAGGAAAAGAGAAATGAGAGTACGGACAGAAGACTCCACCTGTATCCGTATGCATATCTTACGTTAAGAATAGATGAACCTTAAATCTTACACACTGGACCTTAAAGACTAAACTAAAGGCATAATTTCCTCAGAATATCCACTAAAAAGCACTGCAGTCTAGGACTAGACTTAATCCCTGGCCTGTCCGGGAAATTGGCCCATAATGTTGTGAGTACACGGTATGTGCTTCCATCCACCGAGCCACTGGGACGCCATTAGCACATGGCATGTGCCTCATTATTTTTGACACTCTCTTAACACCAAGCAGCCGTTTTCTTTTATCCTCTCAGCAAGAAGATGAGGCTACTGTAATCAAAGAAGACAATGATCAGTGCCAGCCTCTTGGCCTGGCCTGGTACCTGCTTTGATGTCATATTTTGGTGTATAGTGAGCCGTGGCTGATGCCAAAGAGCACCCATAGTCGCCAACTGTCTGACAGGCTGCCTTTCATCAGAATGACATCACTCTGCTACTTGATTACTTTCCATGGACTCTTCCAGGCCTGGGAATTTTCTCCCAGGAATCCGAAATCACCATCCCCGCCTTTACACCCTTAGTCTGAAAATAAAAGGCACATCAGAGACGCACTTGAGCTTGTGTGGCATGCATACAATATTTGCATTCAAGGCTAACAGTAGACTGACTGTTAGTGCTGTGAGGTGTTTGCCTTTGCGTTGTTCTGCAGTAAGCAGTTCTGAAGACGAGTTTAGTTTGCTGTTTTCTGAAGATACTTTAATGTGCTTTCCAATGCTACACTCTTAGAGATAAAGGCGCTAACTAGAAATAGCCCACCAGAAAGCCCTTTTGGTTCCTGGTAAAACCTTTTATAAAGGTTGCACTCGGGACCCGTTCTATCTAGAACCCGAAATAAAGAGTTATACCTAGGACACCTAGAACCCTCAATGGGAACCTTTTTATATTCCGTTTGTCCTCGCCTGTAAGGTCAGGAGTGGACAGCCTCTCCTCCCCACATCATACACACTGTCTTGCTGATGCCCCGAGGACCAAGAGGTTCTCAAGGAGAACCCTTCTATGATGTAATGCTTCTCTGGGAGTTCCATCTAGAACCCTCCCACCTTCTAAGGGTTCTAACAAGAACCCACCCAGGGGTTTTAGCTCGAACACACCCAGATGATTCAACCAAGAGTTTCATCTAGAACCCACCGAGAGGGTTCTACCACAGATCTTTTTATACTTATTTATAGTTTTTTTCTAGATAACTGCCGGGGGAGTTTATGGAGAACCTATTTATATTTCATGGGTTTTGTCTAGAAGCAACAAGGGGGCTTTACTGAGAACCTTGTTTTACTCCAAGGGTTTTATCTTGAACCCACTCAGAGGGTTCTACAGAGAACCATTTTATATTATGGTACAAAGAACCCTTTAAGGAACTCTTTATTTTAAAAGGGGTGTTGGATGAATAGGGTTCTTAATGGAATCCTTGACAAATTCTTTCTTAAAGAAAACGTTTGTCATAAGCAAACGGTTCTGGGGAGAACATTGGTGCTTCAGGAAAAACCCCTCTGGAACCATTAATTCTAAGTGTGTAGTGAAACCAGATGGAGCTCAGTAAATATTAATAAGCACCACGAAGAGACAAAATGTAACATGGAAAATAAAAACAACACTGTAATCTTTCAACTTAAATTTCCCCTGCCATGATTTTTCCCTCCATGGGGGAGAGAGCAGTGATAAATTACAAGGCAGAACCTGAAATGTTTGCTTTTGGAGGAAACTGAGTAAAAGCTGCCGTGTGAGGTGGATATTTATAACTAACTTCTTCTCTGGCTTGCAGCGTCTCTGCCTCTCTGCCCGGCATCGGCTTCACAGGACCGCCGTCTGTCTTCACCTGTAAGGTCAGGAGCAGACGGACTCTCCTCCCCACATCATACGCGCTCTCCTGTCGATGCCCTGAGGATCAAGAGGTGTCTGCGGGCCCCCTGACCATCCTCTGACTGGAAACTAGAGTTTAGGATTTTCAAAAGAGATGAACATTTCAAAGGATTAGAGCGTGTTTGTTTATTCTCAGCGGAGAGGATGTAGAGAATGACTGCATATCTTCAAGAGGCTGGAGTGGGATAGACAGTACATAACTCACGAGGCTGCCAAGTCCGCACTGCTCTTTGATGTATTCAGATGCATATCCTCTTACAAACACCAGTAGGTATAATTATCATCGTGTGATCTAATTAGAAACACAGACTGAGATATACTGAAGTCAATTTAACCGAGGTGGAGTACTACTTCCTACAAAGCCACCTAAGCCATTGAAATCTGGGTGTCTTCCTGCAAGCACTGTCTCCTCGCTCATGAGGTCACCTGTGGTCGGCCAGTGGAAACATTTATTCAAAACAAGGTAAGGTATCTGTAACTTCCCTTTGTCCTGTGGCAGGAAGAAAGTGGTCATTTGTGGGAAGAAGAAAGTGTTACTCAGGCTTTACTCACAAAGAGTGCGAGAGGAGCCGTCATCGGGACACATCATCTTGTTTTTGTGATGACTAATGAGCAGATTGATACCAGCACCTTACGCTATGTCTGTCTGTTTTTGATCTGTTTATAATTTTACTAGAGTCAGGGGTGGACACTCCCTGAAAAACAGTGAGCAAGGCAATTGTGAACTATATATGGATGTTAATCTATGAGTAATTCCACATGTTCTCTTCACTGTAGGTCTGCAGACCCAGAAAAGATGATACGTATTGTGAGACAAAAGAAGAACGTCTGTCAGTTCATATTATGCTCTATGTTGTTTAGTTGATTGTGTCAAAAATCACAGTCTTTGCAGCAATATTTTTTGGCATCTGGACAATGCCTTGTTTTCTTCCAAAGGGCACAGATGCAGGCAGGACTTTAGCACGAAGGCAACACAAACAAACATGGAGGAGAGTGACCGTGACACAGACAGGGGTAATTCCAAACAGAAGAAGGACTCCAAACAACCGATACAAAAGAAGAAGCTCGCACGTAAAAGTAGGGTTGGGTGTTGTTTGGGTTTTTCCGATACCAGTGCCAAAACAATACTTTTAAAACGGTACTGGTACCTAAACTGTGTCTGAACTGATACTTTTTTTATTTAAAAGAATCACAAAATGATGGTCAACAACATTAAACACTTGACTTATTAAATTTATTAAGCTGCTGTGATTATCATATGTAGTTTATAATGAGTATTTGTCCTGTTGGACCTGGTGCCATATTAGTACCAGTTTCTGTGCCTAACCCCACTTTCTGTCACATGAATGTGGTTCAGGCAAGGGTCAAAATAAAATAATACTGAAATGACTGCAATTAAGTCATTTTTAGGAGTGTACTTGTACTTTTATGAGTATTTTTTCAAGTCTGTAATTTTACTCATACTCATACACTACATAATCTACTTAGTTACTTGTAAAACCATAATTTTGTACTGAGTACAATTTGAATTAATATCCAAACCTTTAACGTGCATTTTTGTAGCCAATAACGTTACCCAATCAAAACGGGCCAGTGAAAACCATGACATACAGCCAAAAAACAAACAAACAAACAAATAACACAAAAAAACAAGACCTGCACTGGTCTGCTAAATAATGTAACAATCCCTGTACTTGAGTACAGATGCTCAGCACTCTTCCCACCCCTGGATTTAGGTATGAAAAGTCAAACACTATGAACCAAACTAATTAAGTAACTAATTTAATTAACAGGGAATGTGCTTTCTAATGTGTTATCTGCCTATAAAATGATCTATATCAGGATGTGAGATTTTAGTGGAATCACACCTCTATTCCTGAAGCGAGGTCTACAAACACAATTAAGACAAAACATCAGGAGAATACGATGAAATTCCAGCAAAGTGAGTGCCCTCACATCTGGAGGGCAGGTGTAGGCCTAATTCTCACGTGTCAGAACTTTCTCCTTAATTTACTCATTTAAGAGTCCACAAAAGTAAGAGTGAGGTGGTTGTGTACCTCTGGATTTGATACAGGGCAGGAGAGGAGTCTTGGGGAAACCAAAAGGCACAGTTATCCCTCTAAAATGAGAGCGCGGCAGGCAGGTAGGGGGAGAGGACAACTGTAACGTGTCTGAAGCGTAACCTGTTCTCCGGCCCTCGCTTTGAAACCAGATGAAGATCGGCTGCGGCCCTGAAGTCATTACACCTTCAAAGGTAATTAACACATGGCTTTTGTTTGGGCCCGATGAGCCCCAGATTATGTAGGTACAGATGGTCAGGGGGGCGGACGACAGATACCAAGAGCAAGGTGTGCTTGGATGTGCTTTCATGTCAGCAGGAAGTGCTTGACCCCTGGCCCCCTCCTGACCTCAAATCTGAGCTGTCAACGCCACTTCCTTGAGTGCCCTGTAAAGATTAACATGTGGACAGAGACGGGGGGCCTTCGGACCCCTGCGCAACGAGCAAGAGGACCCAGCTGGCATCTCTGCCCTGCAACACCTTTTGCCAGTTATGCTAATATAAGGTTATATAAGATCAAAGGCTCGTTTTATCTACAACCACAATTTCAAAGCAGTTGGGATGCTGTGTAAAATGGAAATAAAGACAGAATGCAATGATTTGCAAATGCTTTTTATCTTGTATCCAAATTAACAGTACAAAGACAAGATATTCAGTGCTCAAAGTGATGAACTCTGTTTTCCACTTTGTGCTAAAAAACTGCTACCTGGCGTATTTTTCAAGGTGGTAAGTGGCAGCACTTCCTCCCTTAGCCATCAAAGGGAATAAGGTCTCGCCTTGACCTTGGAACCACTTTACCCTGCAACTCCTCTGATCTTTCTGCCAGTACAGTTACTGCAGCGATCCTGTGTAGCTTCACGCGTAGAAAGGTATTTTGAGTCATCAGTCTAATACCACTATAATCATTCATCTGTGATCAATTCTGTGTTATTTGCAGAACTTTCAAGGGAAAAAATTACATTAATTCAGTTTCTTTCCAGTAGTAAGCTCAGCTGGATTAATACCAGTGTCATGTTTGTATGGTGACAGTGCAGAAGTGCCAAAACCTGCAGTTCCTCAAATGTCCGCTTGAGGCTGGCTCCAATTCACATAGAAACCCATATTAAAATGCTCAGCTTAACAGCAGAAATAAACATGTTTACAGCCTGATACAAAAAACATTTTTGGTTTCTAGCTACGACAACTCTACGCCCTTAATTCTGCATAATTAATGCCATGCCTGCTGTTGAGAGTGATGTGGGAGCTTTAGTTCCTCTTTTTCTTTTCCTTTTCCTGAAACCATTTGGACTGTTCTTTACTGAGAAATAATAATTGAATTGTGGTTAAGCTGTGGGGGTGAGGAAGCTCAGGTGTGGGAGTGCACAGCAGCTGAAAGAACGTTACAGAGACACCAGTTTTAGGAAAGTTCTGCTGGAGACCCAATACAGCTTCACCACCTTTCAGCTTAATGACTTTTTGTTTCAAAACCTCTTGCTCTTTATTTCAGGATCCATATTAACCTAACCTGAACTGACAAAAGAAGAGTGAGCTCACTGCTCATGAGAGAAGGTACCAGCGCTGGTTAAGGCCTGGACTGAAGGATTGGTGACCTGTTCGCCTGCTATCCAGTAAACCTGCCCACTTCCCAGCTGTTTCTCTGTTCCTGAAAAACAGTCCAGGTTCCTCTTCTACACACTCAAGGTTCGGTATCAGACACGTGTATATTCGACTTGTCTGTAACATAACTCCATAACGCCGCTTTGAGTAACAAGTGGGTACCTTTACATGGCTAGCTGCTGGATAGCTACTTAATTTGGGCACCTCAGCTCCACTCACACTCATGCCACTCACGCTAGCCTGGCTCTGTTCAAAAGTCACTTCCTACTCACCACCACCTCTAAAGTTCACTGATTATCATGTTATATATTGTGTAAATGCAGCAATTTGCCACCTTATGAGAGGCTTTATCCCAGATTGTTACTTGGCCAGGACAAGTAACTTCCTGAAAGTCCCCAGTGGTTGCATAGGAAATGGTTCTGGCTAAGAAATTGTCTGGTACATTAACCCCATGTAAAATTTTAAATTGTCATTTTATATTTCAGCTTTTGCAGAAGAAAAACGGTGAAGTAGAATCAGTAGGATATGTTCGTTAACACACTGGAAACATACCAGAACAAATACAAACGTTTTGGGTTGGTAAAGCATCCCTGACAAAATGACAAGAACAATAAGGACTTAGAACAGAGGGTTAGGGTCTCTGCAGATACAAACACCATCACACACTTTAACTGGTTCATAAGAAATTAAGATCATTTCTTATGAACCATGAATTATTATAAGCTTATTGAAAAGGATACTGTTTATGAGTCTACACACTGTTTTGAAGAAAAGAAAAAGTGAGCTTTAAACACTCTGGTTGGTAGATTATTTTTCTTTTCGACGGGGCCAAGCTAGCTATTTCCCCTTTTCCAGGTTTTGGGCTAAACTATATTAGCTGGCTGCTGGCACTATCTTTGTATTTACCGTACATTCAAGAAAGTGGTATCAATTATTTCCTATAACTCTCAAAGCCAAGAATTTTGTTTTGTTTTTTTAAACTACCCTTAACTGCTTTTACTCTGAATCACTCTTTACTCAGGGTGATGCAATACAAAGGAACTTTAGTCATGGTTAAATGGTATCCTTACAACACGTCTTGAATGGTACTGGTGCAATGATGCTTCACTGGATTGTTTTTGTTTGTTTGAGTCACTGTGAGCTTTTGATTCAGGATGAAGACATCCAGGCTGATTCACAGGGCTGAGTAATGCTAAACTTAGAGCCAACAATTTTGTGGATACGTGGATACGGTGATGCTTGAATCACATAGTACACGGCTGCCCAAAATGCGGCCTGTGGACCAAAGTTGGCCTGTCATGAGGTTTGACTTGGCCCACTGGATGTTCCTAGCAAAAAAAGAAACTATTTAAAAAATATCATATGAATCACTATCTGTGTTTTTATGTGAGATAAAAATGCTCTTTAAATATGTAAATTCTACTTGAATCTTGTAGTTTGGTTGTTATTATATTATTGAAGTTGATTTGAAATAAAAAAGCTTTCTTTTAAATTCTTGATGCTTGAACCTAGATCAGAGTCTGTTCATAATGTGCACCTATTTAATGGTTTGCCAAAAAAATCAATTCCTTTTTTATTTTTACATCAAAATACAATTATTTTTCTTATTGTAAAACACATGATGCATGCTTATGTAGGCTTGAACCAATCAGTTTCAACCAGTGATACCATGACATCCACCCATCAATCAATCTTTTTGCACCTTAACAGTACAGTAAAATAGGTGTCTTTTGGTCCATGGCCCAGTTAAGCTTCAGTTTTTGTCCCCTAAGATAATGTTTGGGCACCACTGATATAGTAATGAATATGTAAACACATTAGAAGGCAGTAAGATAGCAGAAGTAAACCACACGTTGTCAGTCAGGAGCATTGAAAAGCTCCAGATCTGTATTATCTGTGCCTGCAAGCATCAAACACACACACACATACATAGGCACACACATACAGACACAGCGATCCCTACAGTTTAATATGAATTATCTCAAGCAGACACTTGGATCTGTGGGTCAGCAGTCTGTCTCAGGAGAGTGTTTGATGATTGCGTTTTATTGTTCCAGAAGGTCAAGATCTTCAAAGCTCTCCTTCTGTTCTCCACAGGGCACCCGGGCAGCAGCTGTCGGAATACACTTGGCTTTGTGTTTTTATATGAGAGAAGAGGTAGGTCAAGCCCACTCTCACAGAAATGTTTTTACTGGGGGGTAGGCACTCAGTGGACACCATAATATTGTTGTTCTGCCCTTTTGTGCCGGAGAGCGGGGAGCGTGTGAATCCTGTCGGATGGGACGTCACCTCTCCCGGGTTTGACGTTGATCAAATAGCCTTTTTGGCATGATTCAGCAGTATCCCTATGTGTGTGAATGAATGTGTATGTGTGTGAATTGTTACAGACAAAACAGACCACCACTTGGGCTTAAGATCAAATGTCTTCCCTCGTCTGCTCCTTTAATGCACTGCGTAAGAGCTTATACACCACGGTCTTGTACAATGAACATTATTTTGACAGGTTTACACAGCAGATCTGACCTGCCCCTGCTGCTCTTGTCAGAACGTACCAAAATATTTATGGATTTATCTTGTCACATTATTGGCTCCTATGAAGCAATCCTACATTTTGAAGAAGATAACTGCTGGGCAGAATTTGGCAGAAATGGAATATAACGATTAATTGATTAATCTATAAGCTGATTGAAAGAAAATTATTTGCCAACTATTGTGATAACCAATGAATCTTTTCAGTAATTTTTCAAGCAAGAATGTCAAACATTTGCAGGTTCCAGCTTCTTAAATGATTTTCTGCTTTTCCTCATCAGTTACAATAGTTTGAATCTTTCTGTTTTTGACTGTTGGTTGAATAAAAGAAGCAATTTGATTATGTCACTTTGAGACAATGTGATGAGCATTTTTCACAGTTTTTTGACACTTTATTGACTAAACAATCAATCATGAAAATAATCGGATGAAAATAACAGTTAGTTGTAGCCCTGTAATATTCACAAGCACGTTTCCATTAGTATAAAATCACACGAAAATAAGAAAAATCAGAATCATCGTGCTCTCATTACCTTAGAATGAGCCCTTTACATATACAGAGGGCACAGGTCCTCTTCCACAGAGGTCGCCATGTTTCGACAGTAGCCCACAATAGGCAAACCAAACATTGTATTGAAACTTGGAAGGGGAGGGTGTGGCAGTCTTCAAGATCACCACGAGATGCCACAAAATCCTACTCACTGGTCCTTTGCTATTTGCAACAGCACAAATACCATCACAGAGGGTTAATTGTGGATATTTTTAGAACATACAAGCCTCTGTACAGTCGACATTCATTACTGGGTCAAATGACTCTGCAGTAGTCATGGGTAATTATTGGCTCTAGCTCTGATTGGCAGTGATGCAACATGACACCTGAGTGGACACACTGATTTTCATCCTTTATCAGCAGAGGCAGTGAAGGCTTTTCGCCTCATCGGTTACTTCTGCAACTCTTTTGCCCTTTTTCCATCCACATGTGCTGCTTGGTGTGACTTGCAGTAATCAGCAGTAACTACAAACAGTTATACAGCTGACAACAAACAGTGAAATAAGGCAGAAACTTGAAAGTAGAAACAACGACACATCAGAAAAACTAAACCACAGAGATTCGGTTGGAAGCTGCAAAAGTACTGAGAGCTGAACACACAGACACTTTTAAAAATCTGTTTCTCTCTGCTGTCCTGCACAGACATGAGTTGAGCCTGTCCAGCGTACACCACAAAAAAAAAAAAAAACAGAAGGCAAACTTGTCCACTGGCAATGGGAAGGGGGGATAATCACCTGTTTTTTTTTTTTGCAGGTTTAGGCATATTTAAACCTGCATATATGCACTAATTTTGGTGTTAAAATGGTGTGTCTGTGGTTTAGTTTTGTCATTGGAGTTGATGGTTCTGCCATCTGCTAGAAAACTGGAAGCCAACAAGGATGCAGTGATAAGATCTTGGTGGTGTGGCCTGGTGTAGAGTAGCTCACTGTTTCTCTCTGACCTCCTGCACCCTGCGGCTGACCACCCTGAAATGCTGACTGTTTCTTACACTCGCTGCGATGCTGCTCCACCCGTGTCCTTCCCTCTTGACAGGATGTCCATGAAAGACTCCCTCTTGCCCCCTTCCACCTGTTTTCACACCCAGCAAGCTGAAGAGGCTCCTTTTCATGCCGTTGCTATGCATTTGAAGTGTCCAGTTGCTGAACACGTACACTCGAGACGGTCTGTGGTTTGTGCCTTTGATAGCTGGAATGCTGTTTTGGACTTTCTTACACAGCTACAGGTCAAAATGCACCAACCCCAAGCCAATTTATTTTCCTGCTTTACAGACATTTGGAATAAGAGTGGCTTTCTATAGCTCGTCCTTGGAGAAAGCTGAAATGACAATTTGTTTCCACTTAACCAGCTGTAATTCTCCCAGTTTTGCTTAATTACAGCTCAAACTGAGTTAAAAAGCAGCAGCCACCTACTCTGCTCCACAGTATATCAGTAGTTTGTCACAACTGTCAGATGGAGATTAAGTTTTAGCTGCACAGGGAAAATCAAATTAAAGTAGTGTGGATAATTTCTATTCTACAATAACAGAGCTGTTTTATGTTCCCCCTAGGAGCCACTCTCATTGAAGACAGTCGGTTGACTCAGTTTGCCAGATTTCTTCAATCTGCAATTCCTAACATTTCCCCCGGCTTTTCAGTTTTTACAGTGCCAAGAAATAACAAAACACAGATTACATGTAAATATGACACAAAGTTTGAGTCAATTTATCAATTTATTTTCTTTTGCAGGACCAGTACCATTCTGGCCAATAGGAAGTAGGCTGTTGGTATAAGCCTGCGATTGGCCGACTATAGAGAGGCAAAGTCACTCCCCTTATGATGAGCCCCATGGGACCTTACTTCTTAAATAGTATGAACTGTAGTCAATGGCAAGAGACAAAATATGTTTGTATTGAATTGTATCACAAATTGCATGTAAAAAAGATAATTTTACAAGTCAAGAAAGTCTCACTTTGTTGTAGGTTTGTCATAGTTTAGTTTAGACACATCTGGTCTCATAAAACATACGTCACCAGCACCAACATCGCTGTCCCTTGTAACGTCACCTTACTAGGTGTGTTTCATCCACTGACTCCTGGTCCTTTTATCAGTGGTAAGTGAAGAACGAACAAGACC
Source organism: Lutjanus erythropterus (assembly GCF_056507025.1). Lineage (NCBI taxonomy): Eukaryota > Metazoa > Chordata > Actinopteri > Lutjaniformes > Lutjanidae > Lutjanus > Lutjanus erythropterus. The sequence continues at coordinate 14,225,828 of NC_139335.1, read as the reverse complement.
TGTTGCCTGTGTGACCACAATCTGGTAACATAATTATGCATCTTAACAGTCTGGCACTTCAACAGTTTTATGACAGTATAGTAGTGATCACATGTTGGTTCACTGAAAGGGGAGGGACTGCAGCTCTCTAGCCCATCACTAGCTGGGACTGCCAGTGTCCAGATGCAAACCAGCAAGGTGGAAAGTAAAGATGGCATCTTGTAAAACCACGCACAATTTGGCAGTATTTTGATCAAGAAAACTGGCATATAACCAGTTGACTGAAGCATAACATTCCCAAATTGGGCACAGGCATGTGGACATTAACCTGCAAGGAGAGTAAGCTGCTGGTACTAGCACTGTTAACAACCAGGGTTGGTAAACCAATATGAAATCATTATCTGAGTGTTTCCTTACTTTTAGACTGGTTCACTACTCTGAGTTTCAGTTTCTGTTGGATCATCAGTGTAATTAGCAATTAGAAACATATTTTAAAGCCCATGTGAAACAACAACAACAACAACAACAACCTCTGAGCTAGGAACCTAACAACATGCTGAAAACGGCAAGTTATGCTAACCTGGTTATGATCAGGACAAATGTAAACAAGCTAGCAGCTGTTACCTTTTGTTTTGTGGGGATTTAGTCATTTTATTGCCAGGGCTTTCATGCAAATGCTCCAGAAGAAATACAAATACATCATTTAAAGAACAACAAGCCAGAGTGATTTTTCAAGAGACTATATCAATATATCAATGGTGCGGCACAGCAGCTTGCTAGACTTTTGTCATTTCGTCAGATCTCTGGTGAAACAACATCAGTGAACTTGCTGGCGAGCGGGACACAGTAGCAGGAAGGGGTTAGTGCTCAAACAAAATGCTGTCACTTTGATCATTTCCTGCCGGTCTTTGATCTCAGCACTCTTGAAAGGGCAGATAATGATGTTTAATTGATTATGTAGAATGAACAAGCATGGCTTGCTCTCATATCATTCATTCTTCCCCTTTTTTGTGTGCTCTCTCCAAAAGAAGATCGCTCGCATGCCATATTGCCCCTTCCCTTTCTTCTTCTAAAACAAATAAAGACGTCAAACATCAAAGCTCTTCTTGGTTAATAAAAGAAGACCTCAAATATTTTCCATTATGTTTGACATGGTTTTGGGTTTCGCCAGCCAGAGGAATAACAACAGGACGGAATAAAATGACGCTTTTTTTTGTTGTTGTTGCTCCATTTCTGTGTAACAGAGGTTAAGCAGACCAAACTTGAGCCTGTTCTTTGATCTTGTTAGCTCTAATTATTCAAAGGTAGTCTTTCTCTCTTCCACTTCTCTTCTGAGACACAAGTCCTCCCGCTCTCCCTTTTCTTACTGTCCCTTTCCACCCTCCTGATTATGATATCCAGAGTTCCCGGCTAAAACAACAGTCTGTCAGAGGATCACTTTCCTTTGAAGTCGATGTCAGTCAGTTGTGTTTCTGTCTTGGGCCAGAGCACTGACCCCTGACCCACAGTGATTACTTCCGTGGCGCAGCCAAGCAGAGATAACTGTAAATGCAGGCCTTTGATATCCACTTGAGAGCGGGAGGTTGAGCCTGAAGGGGAAATACAATGATGGTCAGGCATCTTAGCATGTGTGTGTGCACACACTTACACACAGATAGACAGACAAGGCACCATATGGCAGAGGTCAAGGAAACATGGGCATGACTTCCTGATCAAAGCTGTAACGTAATGATATTTGAACCTCTCTGAACGCAAATCAAAGAAAATTTGTGGGCGTTGCTAATCAAATCTTAGTCTTAAATCTTCCTCCTGGTGTCTAACTTTTATGGTGAAGAAAACACATTAGAAACCATAGTGTAGAGATGTTCCTGGTGACTAATTTCCCTGTCACTGAGCCATGTTTCAGGTCCACCCAAACAATCCTGAACACAAAAATCGTTTAACGGTCTAACTCCACAGTTCTGTACTAAATAGTTCCTAGTCTTTGCACATGTTTTCAGCAACTATGTTCTAACATGCATAATGTCTTAAGAGGAAAAACTTTAAACACTTAACACCTTCTTAGACTGTACATCAAGTCAAACATAAGAAAGGATAGGCTTTATGGCTACAAAACAACAAAAACAGAACATCATTGTAGACATTCACAGGAAAGTCCTAGAGCAACAAACTATGTTGTAAAAGGTTCATTTATTTATCATTTCATAACACAGGGTTGTATAACAAAACGTACCTGCTATATACTCACAAAGCAAAAGATATATAAATAGACATGCAAGTCATAAAAATAAACTATTTTGGCAGAGTATAATAAGAATCTTTGGATGCACCTACAGCCTGAGAGAAGATGTAATAAAGAAGCAGCATAAATCTTGTGAGTTTCGTAAATCTAGTGTTCGGTGTTAGACAGCGACCCTTTTTCTTGGCTTGGAGGCATTATTTTATTTCCCCAGACTGCTATGCCTTGTCCTGACACTGTGCTCTGATTAGTTACTGATTCTGTGTTCTGATTGGTTGTGAGCACAAGTTTAGATATTGGCAGTTAGTGAAAATTTAGCAAGGAGATTGTGGGCTTTGTGTCCCGTGTAAAGCTAAATATCCCTGTTAACCTTTTTCTAAAAACAACCAAACCAATGAATGCGGCAGAGGACTCAGAGCCACAGTCTACCAAGTGAGGCCTCAAACCTTATTTTTAAGTCATAGTTGACTCATTATTTTCAGTTTTGAGTTGCATTTTGGATTCAGGTTTCAGCACAAAAACTACTTGGTTAGGCTTAGGAACGGATCATGGGTATGGTTAAAATAGACCCTTTCACAACATTAGAAAGGCTTTCTGGCAATCAGAAGAATGTGTCGCTGAGGTAAAAAGTATAGCCAACAACAGCACAGTAGTAGTAGCCAAGCTAATCTTCTCATCCAATTCGCAGCCAGAAAATAAAAAAGCATATTTTCCAAAATGTGGAGCTCCTCTTTTAAATCAATGATACTCATGCGACAGTGACTTTTGAGCTCTTACACTGTTTACTTAAGACATTCATCTTACAGTTAAAATGAACTACAAAATGTTTCCATAGATTCCTTAATCTCACAGTGGGCTTGCACACAGAGAGTGTCCACCCAGATGTCACTGTCCCTTGATTCGTTTTGCATTCCCTTTCTTCAGAGAAATCTCAAATTAATAGCAGTATCTTGTTGCATCTGAATAAACGAGTGTTATCTGCTTCCACTCACTCGACGGCTTTGCCTGAGTGAAGGCTGCAAGACCAGTTCGGTAATGTCTGAGGTGATGACGAGACAAAAAGCCTGTTGAGAATACTACTTTTCTAGCACAAGCCGCTTGTTGAGGTCTATTAGAAAAAGCGAATCAAAGAGGGGCAGAAATAGATTTCATCATTCAGCACATGCATCAGTGATGGGAGACAGTTTCGTAATTCAGGGGATTTTTTTTTTTTTTGTTCCTGCCAATGCCTTTTTTCTGCAGATGTTCTTTTATCTTTGAAATAAGTATTTAGTCAACGTGACAGTCCATTTTCATCCGTGTCCAGATGGCGGACTTAAAAATCACATCCACAAAAATGCACGGATAATATCCATTCTCACATGCGCATAAATGTAAACAATTGTAAATATTCAAGCTGCATTTGGCTCATGAGCCAAACCCGCTGTCATAGCTGATTAACTCTTGAGAATGGTGTTACAAAGCTATTATAATCATGTTTTGTTTAAATCAGCCTGAGTGAGTGGATTTAAGTCTTCAGACTCTCTGACATCGGCATATATAGTCATTACTGGAATGACTGTTGACATGTTCTGCTAAACAAGACCAGAGTCGACCGCGGCGCTCTCATGTGAGGGACAAATGAAGATGAGCAGATGAGAGTTCCTGATGGGGACTCACTCTCCCTCTTCATCCTCTGCTGTAATTATGGCCTTTCTTTTTTCACTCTGTACTTCCAGTCGGCTGTGGTATTTTCTTCTTCTTTTTTTCTGAAGAAAAGAAAAAGCCAAAAGCAGCGAGCATGCTGCTGGACTGAATGTCATGTTCGAGCTCAGAATAGTAAACACAAAGCCTTGTAATTTGCAGAATGCTTTTGTCATCTTTACCTCTAATTTCTCTTTCAGCACAGAGTGAGCGCCACATATAAAGAGCGGGAATCAAAAGGAAGCCATGGAATGCGTCAGGGTAAAAATGAACACCGCCAGTCTTATTTAGATGTTGTCATTGCTGCTCATTTCACACCCAAACGATGAATTCAGTTCACATAATTTTATTAAATATGTCGCAGGGAGATAGAAGATATGGATACACAAGATGGTTAGAAGGTAAGTGTGCATGATATCACTAAAATACAGCCCCTCCAGGATTTTGCAGGCTTTTTGGTGATTGTTGTGGCCTAAAACGCCTGACTTCATGGCTGCTTTTCTGAAAGAAAGAAAAAGATGCATGTTGCAATGTTTTTAGGTGTTATTTTGCATTGAAATTGCAGAAGCAAGTGAGTACTGTAAAAAAGTTGCTTTTTTTTTTGTAGAATTTGTTAAAACTCATAGGCAAATTGTTCCAGAGAGAATAAAACTACACTCTCTTCTGAGTGTTCCTAATAACTTTACCAGAAACGCTCAGAATTACAAAAAAAATCAAACAAAATATGCTTAATTTGTAAATAAGGAAGTGCACCTCGGGGTCATTACCCAAAGAATTACCTCAAACCTCAAACTCAGTCAAAACAGCACGTATAAAATCCTAAAAATATAATACTGCACAGAGCATTGATAAATATCAATAATAATGACCACCCTCGTGTTCTTTGTTGTTCTTTGTTCCGTGTATGATGTTTGCATTGCAGACTGTTATGATTGGTAAAACTCATGGGAAGCTACAGTGATTGGTCAAATTTACTTAAAAATTGTTGAAGAAACAAAACGTAAAATATATATGTAATATAATAAAGCCAAAAAGAGTAGGAGTATTTTTGTGCCATAGCAGGGTTTCAGTCCATGTGTCCAGGAAGATTTCAATGTCTTGAACAAATTCTGGTCAAATATTATATTTGTTGAGCTTAAAAGTAATTAGGCAGGCTATGTAAAGAATGACATCTTCAAGGCATATAGACTAATATTTTTTATTGAAAAGGAGGCTACTTTTGTTTATACTTCATATTCCAAATAAAAGAAATCCTGTCAAAAGACGCAAATGCATAACGCTATTTTAAAAATGAATAAATAAATCACATTAGACTACATTCAGTGGGGCAACACGCACACACAAATAACTACCATCAGCTTTAGGTCTACATGTTCCCAGATATAATAAAACAGAATAGATACTCTTTGCAAACAAAAATAACAAACAAAAAATACATGTAGGCCTTTCTGGCTCATAAGTTTTTTCTTTTTCTTCTTCTTTTTTTTTTTTTTTTTGCAGCATGCTGCTGCCAACTTGAAATCAAATAATTTCTGTTCACCATATGCCTTTTCTCAGATAAAACGAAATAGAATAAAAACTCTTTGAAAACAAATGACAAAATAACCATAACCAATTGCTGGCTCATAACCGTAGCCCTCTTGCTGGCTGATCAGTTTACTTCTTGCACTTTTTTGCAGCAGTGAAGCGTACAGCTGCCAACTTAAATTCTAAGGTGCCAAGTGTCTCTCCACAGCTTGCAGTGCGCATAAGCCTTAGAGGGAATTCTTCTAAATATATAAAGATTTAAATATGTTGGAATTCTACAGATTTATCTTGTAAAAAACGGTAATTACAGGATAATGGAAAGGCTGCCATGTAGTGAAGTGTTTTCATTCTAACTTGTCCCCAAAGCAGGTGTTTTCTTTCCTGTGGTTTCAAGATTTATTAACGATTATATCAGAATAACATTTATCAGTGAAAGGGAAGGTTCACCCCCAAATCAAAAATACATATTTTTTCTTCAAGCTGTGGTGCCATTTATCCTTCTAGATTTTTTTTTGGTGTGAGTTGATGATGATTTGAAGATACTGGCTGTGGTAACTGCTCAGAACAAAGTCTACGGAATATCTTGAGTAACCAGGTCATAGTTTCTGGTACTTTGGTAATTCTTTTTTGGTGCGTTGAGAACCACAAGCCAAGTGCAATCTAGTTACATTATATTAGAGAGAAGGCTGACATCTCTGCGGCTGATATTTCCAAAACTCTGCAACTCACACCAAAAAAAGTCTAGATGGATAAATTGCACTGCAGGCCAGGGGGAAAATATGTATTTTTGATTTTGCCATGAACTGTTGCCATGAACTGTCCCTTAAAGTAGTTTTTGTCCGCATGTAGTTGGTACCATACAGCACATTTCTCTAGCATCTCTTGTAGCTAGACATGAATGTACATAAACATTTTAAGCCAAAGTGCTGATGATTATTATTTAATCTACAGTATATCTGGCAGAGATAGGATGTAATTAAAGTACAAAAACTGAAGCTGATTCAGTACTTCAGCTTGAGTTTTTTTTACACAATTATCTGTATGCATGTCTTGAGTGAAGAATGCGTGCAGTTTAGCCACCTCTGATATTTGATTGATGCATTCTGGTGTGACCAGATGTGTGTAACAAAAACCTGCAGGACATCAGCTTCATAACTTACTCAAGACACAGTGTTAATAAGCACCTCTGCAAGCTCCTTATCAACAGTCCTTGGCAATTTCCTGATTCTGAATCTTACATGAAATAGAAAATATTGCATGTGTCAAGCAGTTTATGCTGTTTCAAACAGCGACCTCAGGAGGGAGCTGCAACTGCTCAGGATTCTGCTCTGACTTCTGTCACAGCTATCAGCAGCAGGCTCTGTCACCTGTCACCCCCTCGACCTGCTCCTGTTTGACCACCTTGACATATTCTGGAAGCAACAGCTTTTGCCAGCAATTCAGGTCTTCTTGTCTTCCGTCTTGTCGTCTTCTTGAGATCTGTCAGACTTTGACAACCTGCTGGATGACTTCCTCCTGGTGACACGTTGTCTTTACAGGTAATTTATACACCTTTGTGGGTATTGTCTTTGTTTTTCATGCTAATCCTTTTGGAATAAGTGAAGGGTTTATATAATGCGCTCATTTAGTTGCCTCTTTCATGTCCCCTCTGTGATTTCTTTAATTAGTCATGCGTCTCAGAGTCTCTGAGATGTGATTTACTCTCATGCCAAGATAAACAGCACCAGTTACAAGTGTCCTCTGTATATTTATCATTTTCATTTCTGTCATTTAACTCGGGGAGTAACAGGATGAAAGACACCACAAAGTTAGGCCTTCATTCATAGAAATTGTAAGTTGTTGCAGTGATTTTGGCCTGCTCTTTCTTCCTTCCTTACGTTAAACAGCAGCGTGTTGTCCTCTGTCTTTGAAATGTAAATAATTTGACCGCTCCCATGGTAACACCTCCCATGTAAACAGCCTCAGCGCCATGAGCCAGCCCTCCACTGATATGAACTTTGTTTGGGGATAGACTCGGGGCAGAGAGAGGGGACTACTTGAGAAGACGTAACTTTGAAAATCCCTTTCATGTCGTGGAAAAGCGATGAACTTCTGTTGTAGTTTATTGCCGGTGTGATTTTTTAAAAGCACCCCCCTGGCTCTTTGAAGTGAGAACGGGTCTGTTTTTCCTCTGCAGCGGTGTCACTGTGTCACTGCTCATCTGTTTCTTGTCTCTGATTGGATCAGATGAAATCCTGTTTCGATGTCCAAACCGGTCAGACTGAAATAAAAAATAGTTTACACTCTGCAGATTAAGCCAAACAGGTGTCTTAACAAATCTGGTAAAGATGATTTGTTTGATACTCTGCTGTTGCTATACGCTAGACAATCTCAGCTTTAAAGACATAATGACATTTCGGGAAATACACTTATTCGCTTTCTTGCTGAGAGTTAGATGAGACGCCATCGCTACCACTCTAATGTCTGTAAAATAAATATGAAGCAACAGCCAGCAGTCAGTTGGCTTAGCTTAGCATAAAGACTGGAAACAGGAGGAACCAGCGCATATTATGTCTCATTTGTTTAATCAGTTGAAAAAACAAAGTGTGAAGAACTTATTTTGGAGGGTTTTGTGCTGGACTTTTTCTTGGCTGGGACCAGTAACTCCCTGGAGTCTCACTGGCTGCCTGACAACTGCTCAGAGACAAGGAATAATGCATCAGCAACGAACCATAAAGCAGCGAATTGTTGTTCTTACACTCCAGTTAATATATGGATTAAATAAACAAGCTAGTGTGCTCATTTGTGACCCTAAGAGGTGCTATAGTGGTGTGTGCATGTTTCTATCTGACACATTTTAAAACAGTCTGGCTACGTTTTTAAAACTTGTATTCTGTTGGTGGGTTGAATTTATCTTTCTTTAACCAACATCACTGGACCAGCATGGTCCCAGCAGCCAGTAGTCACTAGACTCACTCAGTGAAAACGCAACTCACACGCTACAGAGATGGAATCCACAAAACAGAGACCAACATCAAGCACTAGCACAATGAAAAGTTCTGGGTTGACCTACAAAAATACTTCCTTGCAACACATTATTCCCACTTTTAAGCAATGGTTCAGACCACAGAGCACAATACATAGGGGGACATTAAGAAAATATTTAAAAAGTGTTCTGTTGATGTGGAGTTGTCTTCTATTAGGCTAAATATATATTTTCAATTGAATAGTTCATTTAGCTATAATTTATTGGGGATTGATGACACCATGTTCTTTCCCCTTTTCCAGTGTTTATGCTAAGCTAAGCTAGCCGTTTGCTTGCATATTAAAGCTACTGTAAGGAACATTATATTTTGTTGATTTTGGAGGTCCATGTGGACAAAAGTGCCATAATAATAATCCTCTCCTGCTCCTTTTTAACTGCTGAACACGTCACTCCCTATAAGTTTGTCTTGGGAAATAATAATAGGAATAACTTTAGAAATAGCCGATCTTGTCATGGATGGTCTCAGTGGCATCAGTATTAAATTGTTTCACAACCAGTTTGAAGCTAGCAGCTTTAACCACGCAGACATGACAGTGGTATGAATCTCAGCAAAAAAGCAAAAAAGTGTACATCGCAAAATGTCAAATTACTCCTTTAATGTGACTGTTTCTGTGGTCTTGTTCCTATTAGCTGAGAGTAAAACCAAAGGCTCTGGTGAACGATTGGACTTAAGAAGATTGATGTCTTTGCTGACAAAAATGACGCTTGTTCAAAGCGAGCTGACCAGACCATAATCGTAGTATCTTTCCTCACTTTTTACTGATTTTGTCATGCATGCCTTCATGCTGCTGAAGCCAGTGCTTCATTATGCTTTTACAGCCTATTCCGGTCATACTCGCACTGCGGTCACACACTTCGAATTGTTCTCCTGACAGCTGTCTGTGCCTTTTATAATAGCTACTTGAAACAGAGGAAGGTTTTATTTTCCTTCTGAGCATTATTTTTACTGATTCATGTGTCTTTTTATGGTGTTATTTCAGCCCCGAGCGGGTTCAAAAATAGTCGCAAAGTGCTATTCCCAAGCATTTATATACCTAACATATAAACATTTTTATTGCTTGAATGTAATTTTGTGGGCAGGAGTAAGAAGGGAAGACAAAAAAGACACGCATTTTTTGATTTCCTTCCAATAAATGTTTGGAATTGTAATAACCTCTGGGACAGACAGCCTGTTACTGTCTCATGTGGCTAGAGGATCCGGGTTGCTCTCTCTCTCTGTGGTATGCGTGTCCAAGGGCTTGTTACTCTTTGAGGTCTTGGTTTGTTTAATGAAGTGGTAATCTGTCTACACAGAAGATCACCCTTGAATCCTAAGTTCACTGTGTCAAGTGGCTCTGTTTATAAACTTCTTAGTGTCTCTAATAAAAATGGCTTTTAGTCCCCCCCATGCTTGAGAATGGTATGTCCGATATAATGATGTATTTCAGCGGCGTCGACTGTTCTTTCTCCTCCACGATGCTACCACCTCTGGGTTTGTATATGTTCGACCCGTAGCTGACATTTAAACCTATGCTTGTGGCTCCACTGCGCTGAGGGCCAAATGCAAATTGTATCCTAGTGGGCAGCTGGCAGGGACGTCCACGCAGGCCAAAGGAGGGTGCGTTTTTCTCCCTGACTCGGGTGTGTTTGCGCAGCCATTTTTTAAGGGTGCCGAGGACTTTCCAGCTGTGGCCATGCAAGTTTGCCCCAGGACCATCAGAAAAACAACATCAACGTTTGAGTTACAGAGAGGGGACTGAAAACACGATCCACTCCGCAGTGTGTTTGAAATGTTAACTAAAGAAAACAAGCTGGCTAATGGTTTTGTATTTATATATTTTCTTTACAAGCTTTGAAGTCGGAGCCCACATTGCATGTCAGCCCCAGGCAACTCCCGAACGTTAGCCAAACTGTGAATGTAAAGATTTCACCTCTGCCTCTGTGGACTGCACAGATTCCACTAAAACGTTTTCCTACATTTCTGTGTTTAAAGTGGAGCCAGAAATTTGCCGAATTTCATTTAAATTAACAGCCAGTTTATAACTTTCACATACAGAATTCAGTGTCACAAATTTGATGACAACTTGGCAGAATCTAAAAACTCTTACAACTTGAGTTGGATTTTAACACCAGTGACTCATGACTTCACTTGGACTTAAGCTTTTTGACATGAAAATACTTGATACCTTCCCCCAAACCCAAAATTTGGGGGAAGTTAACATTCACCAAGTCGACAATGAATTCTCCACAGTCCTCTCTTCTTTGAACCAGTCCTACAGAATCCAATCAGGTTGCAGGAGAAAACCATGAAGAACGAACATTACATTACTGAGCTTCAGTTGGAAAAAACGACACCAAAGACAGCGATGTATGTGCACAAAAAGTATGTGGTGGTCAACAAAAAACAAATTGCAGTCTGGAAAATGTGCAGGAAAATTACAGAGATGCAACAACTGTCAACTTTGATCAACATTTGAAGCTGCACAAGGAACGCTTGAGGAAGCTGTCCTCCCTATAAATTATTTCTAAATAAATAATGTAATTGAAAACATATTTAATAGTGCCGGTCAAGGCAATACATGTGGAGTACGTCTGTGGCAAAAACTTTATCACAGGTTGGTTGCTGATGTTACTGAGTAAATTAAATGTGTACCGATTGCGCCTGTAGATTGAAGTGAATCAGAAAAGAGTCTTAGTGATTGTGTAACTCAAATTTATAATGTTAAAAAATATGTCCCTACCATAAAACACCTGCTTTTTGAATGTTTAATTTAAATCAGTCCACTTGAAAGACCACCAGAGAAGTATTTGATGTTAATAATTCACATAAATTGAGCTGAATGACTCGTGTAAACAGCATAGAATCATGTAGGAAGTGAAGCTAAATCCAGCTTGTTTTCTCTGCATCTCTCAGCTTGTAGTAAAAGTTCACATAATGAGCACAAACAGCAATCAGACGACTTTTCCAGGTCCCAGAGGATAAGTCTTCTATGTAAGATCTTTCCCTGTGTGCCAGCATCCCCACCTAAGGTGTAGTAAGATCTGCACTCTTGAAAGAACGGTAAGCCACAGCTCTGTTGTTTAAGTGGCATTACATTTGATGAAGAGTACATTATGACTTGTTTAGGACTCGAAATTCTACTTTAAAACTTGGGACTTGGGAAATGAGTGCAATGATTGGCTTGAATTACTTGTGCCTTGCAAAACAATGACTTGGTCCTTATTTCTTGTACATTGCTTATAGGTGCAAAGAATATGAAGTGAAATAAGGTGCTGCTTTGCTTTGCAACCCACATAACAAGATATTATATAATGACATAATGTTTTGTGCAACATTTGCGTTGTGGCTCATTACCTCTGAATTGATTTATAAATTAATTATAGTTTAAGTATACTGCAATTATATATATATCTCCTCTTTATATCTGAGGTTTCTTCATCTTTTCTGCATAACCATAAAATTATGCACCACATTTCTTGCGTGATTGCCCCATAAATACTAAATAATTACACTGTAATTTACATTGTTTCATCAATAGCATCTTTTTCTGCTTGAAATCACTGGATGGATGTGAATTATTCTAAATCATTCAGTGTGACAGGGACGCCATGTCCAGAAAACGATGTCACTGAAATTCTTTAATGTAATTTTTTCAACAGTACTACAAACAAAATGTCTTTCACTTCTACTGGTACTGAGGTGGAGACACAAATAATCTCATTTGCAGACATTTGAAAAGCTGTGAAAACAAAAGACAAAGTCTCAGCCTGGACAGATACTATTAGACTCACATAAGAAAATATGTTTTTGACCATGTTTGGAGCCCTCCAGAAAAGATTCAGTGCAGTCTGGCCGAGCCTTTGTGTCAGTGTATGTGTTTGTTTTGTTTGCTTGTGTGTGTGTGTGCATGGGTGTGTGGGCTGGGGGGTTATTACTGCTTCTTGTTGGTTGCGGCGCAGTCCTGTCTGTCCTGTGGGACATCTGTGGGTTGCGTGATGGGCTTTGTGGAACGGTGCTCTGTTAGCGGAGTTAAACAGGCACAGTCACGAGCTCTACCAGACGCCATGGGCACAAGTGGCCTTGTCTCTTTGAGGCTCCGTACACACGCACATGTGCTGACATACTCCAACATAAAAACACAGAATGACACTAATACACAAACATAAACAGTCAGTCGCACTCACAGGCACATATCCTGACACATTTTCAGGAATACTGTGTGGAATCTACTGGGAATAGACAACTTTTTTGCTTTGACTTATGAATGACGTAAATGTTGATTGCACAGTGTAATGCCTCTAGAATAATGACGCAATCCAGGAGATGATGTCTCCATTAGAGCCTGACCAATATATCAGTCAACCAATATTATTATGGGAGCCGATATCAGCCTATCACAGCTCTATATCTGTATTGGCATTTATGTTGTCGTCTATGCTCCTATATGAAACTTTCTTCTTTTTTTTTAACAGAACTTATTAAATAGCAGATTGTTTTTATTTGTTTTATCTGGTACCTTGTGCTTCAGTATGAGACGCCAAGAGGTGGTGAAGCGTTGGGATCAGAACGGTTGAAATACTGGCGAAAGTTTACTGTTTCAGTGGCCTGATGCTATCATTTAGGATGCTTAAGTTTTTTTTTTGATTAACTGTAAAATTTCCTGCCTGAGTGTTAACCACTTTTGAGAGATCATTGCAAAAAAATGAAAAAAAAAAAAAAAAAAAAGATATTGGCAAAAAAACATCGGTATCTGCCCCAGAAATCCAGTATTGGTCAGGACCTTGTCTTAATGAAAGACTGAATTAATAAACAAATTCACGCTTTTTCTCCTAATGGCATCTTCTAACGAAACCCCCTCTTCCACCCTGACGCCAGTAACTCAAGCTATGTTGTTACGATTATTATTAGCATGCAATATGCATCATTAGAAAAGCTGATGACTTTTCCCAAATGGTTACAATTTTCAGCGTACCTCTTCAGTGAGCATGCGTCTTTCTTCTCCTGGATTTCCAAAGTGGTGTTTATCTTTTCTTCATGGAGGCAGGCTGTGACTCTGAGGAAACGGAAAGCAATCTGATGTTGTGTCGAAGAACGTTCCCCCGTCAGATGTATCCTGCAGCGGTGGTTGAGGGGTAGGTTATGTTTAGCCATAGGAGAGTAAGGTAAGAACAGACTTCGACACAGCACCTGTTGTCTTTACTACAGCAAAGAACACCACTTGGAAACACTGGGGGGGCTGAAAAATTATCTGTTTCCACTTTAACGCCACGGAAAATGTTTCACTGGAAGACCTGTAACACTGAAGTTCCCTACATCCAGCCCAAGCTGGCCAAATCTCAGAAAACTGTGAATGAGTTGTCCTGCAGCTGCCAGTGTTTTTGGTCTTTATTGGCCTACCAGCACATGTTTGATACATCCCAACCACACCAGCACCCACCATCCATTTATCAGTGATGTGTGCGGCCTGCACCATCTTTAAAAGCTTTTCACAGCAGCCAAAATCCTACTTTTTATTCTTAATGTGCAGCAATCCAGCACTTTAATGGCTGCCTTTTTATGGTTATTGATTTATTTTATTTGAGAAGGCAGTGGGTGTCTGTGTGTGTACGTGTTTTATCTCCCTCTTGCCCATTTGTCAAAAAGTGAGCCATAAACCTCACAGAACAGAACATCAATTACAGCTACCAACCGTTTTGTTCAAAGCAACGCAAGATCCCACATAAGATGTGCAGCTCTGTAAGAGATGAAGTGATATTGGCTGGTAAATGTTGTGTATCAGAGTGGTCACTGCACAGCTCTCTCTTATTCTATAGCTGAAAGACTGTGTTCACCCTTCTCATGTCAGACCATGATAGATTTTAAATGATTTTAAGGGCAGAGGAGGATAATGAAGACCAGAGTGTAAACAGGCCAGAGTTATGTTAAAAAGAGAGGAAAAACTTGGGGAGATCAAACAGCCAGTCTATTGACTTTGATGTTTGTCTCCTTCGTTCTGCGTTGTGGTGGTTTCAGACATTTTATTAGTCTTCCACCAAGACACTTCATCTCTTCTTCTTGCCACCTATTTTTCACATACAAATTTAATGTTTCACTGGAACATAAGTATCTTCCCATACGTTTAGCTCAATGCAAAACTCTCAGATGAAAGCATAGAGCTGCCTTTGTCCATTTTCCACCGATAATGAATGCTGAGAAATATTTCATACAGTAGATCAATAATATTACCAATTAAGAATCTGCATGCTGTTAAACTAATTCTAGCAAGATCAGGATTGTATTGTAACCATCACCTCAGACGTTCTGTTTCAGCCCTAAAAGAGAAATCTGGTGTCTCTCTAGGACCCAAACCTGCAAATATACATCAAGAACTGCCATAAAATCTATATTTAAAAGCTGCTAAAAAACACACCAAACCATGAATTCATTGTGTAATGAATATAATTCAGTGTGTAATGATTATGTGTAATGTAAGTTTTCATATAAACTAAACATCAAGTTTTGCCTACCTATAATGTTTTGTTGAGATAATTTACTTTTCTTCTTTAGATAAACTTGAATCTTTGAGTTTTAGAAAAAGTTGTTGTGTAAAATTAAGAGTTTAAGTTGGGCTCAAAATTCAAAAATCTATCAAAGAAAGTTACCTCAAATTTTTCAACTTTTTCCAACTTTTTTCTTTTTTCAGTACTTTGTTGAATGTCAAAACAGGATCGACTTTGTGGAGCAGTCCTTTGTATCTACCTGTCACTATTTGAGGGAATGCAGTATGCATATCCCTTATGTAAAGATGGGTCTGCAACCTATTTCAAGTCCTGTCCTCAGGTTTGGGAAACGATCTAGAGTATCATTGTTGTACACTGAATATACTGAATTTTACCTGGCTCTGCCATTCCTGCATGCTTAATGAGAACAAGAAGTGACCCTAATGTGTTGTACTTTCATCCTCACAGGGATGCTCTTCATGCTGTTGTTCGGCCTTGTTCTGTTTTCCTCCGAGCTCTGATTTTAGGAACAAACCAGCAGAGCCACACACACTGAGGTGCCAGCATGGGAGGCCCGGCTGGCTTGGCAGGCAGGCTCAGTCCATCAGAGCGGTCGGCCTTTTATGAGATTACATGAAAGCGCGGGAAATAACGACAAGCGTTTGATCATCGGAGACCAAGCTGATTTACTGCCGAACCCAACACCGTAGCTCAGATCCTGCCAGAGCATCACCTACGCCTGCCTGAGAGAAAGATGAGAGTGAAACACGGCCCCCAACACTCCCCTTTCACTTTCACGCAGTTTACTACGACTCTTTCAGGTAGAGGTTTGGTGCCAGGCCGCCTCCACAAAGCTTTACCTTTACTGGGAGCAACTAATGAGCTAATGCAGAGGAAATCTTTAACTTGTATCAGACGCCCACGCTCAACAGAAAGGAATTAACAGCATTCTTGTCAAACAAAATGGAAACGTCTGTTTTTTATTTCTGGGCATTATGTCATGTGATTGCACTCCACTTTTGAAGTTGTTTTACCTGTTGCGGTGAGAGATTATTTCCCACATGTTTGTGTTAAATAGTTGATAGATGATTGTGTTATTTGTGTTGGCAGTTGGAGACTTGGAGCAGGTTGTAAAGAAGCACCTGGCTAATGCTCAGCACCAGTTGTAGCTGCTTGAGTACGGCGTAGCATTGTTTCAATTTGTTAATATAAGTCTGCTGTTTCCTAATACCTCACCTCTGAACACAGCAACACGTAACTATCAATGGTTGAGTCAACGTCAGGGCCACGAGAAAAGCACCTAAACTTAGCTCCCATGCTGGGAAACTAGACTTTACCATTAGGAATTAAAGGGATAGTTTGGATTATTTGAAGTTGGGTTGCCCCCAGTTTAGCCACAAAAAAAATCAATATTCTGGACGAGCCCCCAAATTTGTCATGGTCCGGCTCTGAAGCCATGACAAGAATGAGGGAGATGCAGAGTGAAGGAAAAATATAAATATATAAGGGATACGGTGTGAGCATCAGGACAGTCGGTAGTGTGTGCATGAGTGTGGAACGTTAATGAGGTGAAGAGGTGTCGTGTGGCAGACAACACAAGAAAAGCAAGATGAGAGAGCTGTCAGCTGAGAGGAGGTTTTCCTGGTCAGCTAATCTAATTTAATTATTTAAACATACATTTTTGGGGCCCAAAGCCACTGTTAAATGCTAACAGTAAAAAGGATAATAAGTTAGTTATGATGGTTAAGTCAGACATTAAAGGGCAGGCTTGGATATTTGATTTAAACTCATATTGATAATTAATATTTTGCTGCTGACCCTGTCTACAGCAGTATATTTCTTAGCTTCCTAGACTTTTGCTGCTTTTCCAAACTGAGGCCGTGTCAACTGCATCTACTGTGGGTAACACACTGACCTCATACAACCCCACTTCAAATAATCTGAACTGCCCCTTTAATGTGTTTGTTTTGCTACAAAAGCAGCTATGGGTTTGTTTAATTACTCTGTGTAATATTCTTGGTCATTGAACGGATAATGCAAAAATGTCCCAAAATCAACATTATAACGAGGGATTTAAATGTTTTTGTCCTCCACAGTGTGTCCAAAAGATAGGCCTTTGATGAGCACATGCCTGACAGAGATGGAGACAGACGAGAAAAGACAGAGACCCACTGGAAACCACAGTAGTCAATGGCATGCTTTACAAGAGACAAAACATTGAACAAAAGAAAAAATAGGATAAAGGATGTATTTGCTTCAAAGGTCTTACTGTAAGTGTAATTTTCAAAAGGGCTGGGTTGCCCCCATTCTGTAATTAAGTTCTTCACATTGGGTTTGTCTGGAATTAAAAGGACTATTGCCACTTTTCAACATGGATGTTTTTATATGTCTATGTTTGTCTGTGGTGAGGGATGAAAGGGAGATGCCTTCCCCTGTCTCCTGAAAAGTCTTTACACCAGTGGAAAGTAGACGAAGAAGAGACTCTGCAGTGTTTGAACTCGTGTCTCGTGCCTTCCTCGTCTTCAACCAGTCAACAGAGGTGGTTTCATTTTTATTGTGTGCTTGACACTGTGATGCTTTTGTTTTCTGTCCATAAACTCTGTCCAGATGACTCTGGATGATCCCAGAAGGACAGTGTCAGAAGTGTCTGTCTGTCCAGAGGTCTTGATGTCTCCTTTTGATGGGACGATGCTTTATTTATCTTGTAAGACACTTATGGACCTTCCAAAGTGTGGAAATGAAATCATACTGCAGTCTTATAAATAAAGGTGATAACTAGAACCATGAAGGGTTCTTCAGTTTGTCCCCAGTGGAGAATCATTTTTAACTGGAACTCAACACAAAGGGTTAAATCTAAAACCATCTGTGAAAGGTTTCACCCAGAACCCCCTTTTTCACCCAGAAAATGTAGCCCTGAATCTTACAAAGAACCCTTGACAAATCCTTTCTTCAAAAAAAAGGGTTATTCACAAACAAATGTCTCTGAGTAAAACCTCAGCACTTCAGGAAGAACCCTTTTGGAACCCTTATTTCTAAGGCTGAGTACTGTCCAAATCCCAGGCATTCATATAGATTACATCCATTTCAGTTCCTTTGATTTATCTCAATAGTAATCATCTGCGACTCTTTACACACTTCTCATGCTCTGCGAACATCTCCAGCTTGGCATCAGTGCAGTGCCCTTTGCTCTGGACAAAACCGGAACAACAATCTTTTTCAAGCATCTTACAAAGTGAAAATCTGATGACAGTAGTTGAGACTAGTGGACTGTAAAGCATTATCTGTGGTTCCGTGGTTTCTTCCTCAAAGTACAGCTCCAGGGCAGCTCTCAGAGTTCAATCACAACCCCTGCTCTGCTTCCAAGACTACTCTTGAAATGACAATGATACACTGACGTCAGACGCGGGTGTTTTGCTAAAAAACCAAGGCAGAAAAATAATAATGATACAATGAGACGGGGACTGCTGATTTTCCTGGAAGCTCTGATTCATCGGAGCCAATGAATTGAAGCTTCTTTGCTTTCTTAAGTCTTTTTTTTTGTGTGTGCCAGACATTATGGCTTCCCGATGAAGGATAGTCTGCAGCATTCTTCAAAGGCACTTAAGATGTATAATTAATAACAGAAATCAGTAATTTTAAATTACAGCAGAGGACACCCAGGTCCCTTTGAACCCATCAAATCTCTATGGATGACTTGTGGTCCTTTAATTAGCCACGGATTGAAGAAATTGGGTGGGGTCTGTCTACCCCGTACCCACCACCTACCACAAGCACCTCCACCCAACACCCTAGACACAGAGGAAAGAGAGTTACTCTTGATGCCCTCGGGTTCAAATCCTGCAGGGGACAGAGGGAAAGAGTCTCCCCCAAACTTCTGAAAAATATGATTTTGTCCATTGAAACCATATTTTTTTAATAAAAGCTGACACCACTTTTGAAATAATTAACACATAAGCACAACACTTTTTGAAGATTTTCATAGGACTGGGTATTTCTCATACTGGTACCGGTCCCATACCAATGCCTTGGTTTAGATACCAGTTCCTGAATGATAGGTTTTTCAATATCAAATCCATTTTAACAAAAAAAGAAAATTACATAACACATTATGGTATAATTACTCACTTTAAAGGAGGAAGCTGTAAAAACAGTGAACAATGATCCCCGTCTCTGGGCATAACATTGTGTTTCTCCTGAACAAGCGCTGTTAGAGTGCTGGAGCCAAGTTGAAAAAAAAAACTAGTGGCACCATGCCTTCAAGCTGCTGCATCGCACAACAAACTTCTTTCCTTCCTCAAAGGCCTAAGGATAGTAAAAGAAAGACCTGCAGCTTCAGGCCATCGGCAGAGAGGAAGAATGGTCAACTGTGGGACCTGATGAGTAAATACTGAGTAAGGGGCTGTGTCCACCAAAGTGTTTTTTTCCACCTGAAAATGCCTGAAAGCACCAGCTGGGAGCGTTTGAGAGCACTCTGGAAAGTGCTTCATCTGCTGAGACACTTTGGTTGCTATGATACTGAACATCTGTGGAAGTAATGACTAATTTATGTATCGCAAGTAACTTGTTTTGCAAATAGTTATCAACAAATACTGAATGTAAAAATGTTCACACAAGGTAGAGTACTGGCTGTGGATGAAGGGAAGGCTGAAGCATGTAGGGAAAGAGGACGGACCATCGATCTGCTAGTGGGAGATAGCAGGGGGCGCATTTCCTGGAAGACTGACTTGCTTGTGAAAAGCATCCCTAACTCTACCCAGAACAAGGGTGTTTTTCACAGCAGGGGTGCTTATTACGGCATAACATGGTCTACATGGGCTCAGGAGATTTTCTGGGTGACAAGTTAGACGTAGCCTGGTTCAAGGAGTACGACGAGGACACCGTTTGTGGTAGTCTGTTTGCTCTGTCCCCCTTCTATTGTAACTGGATAGCTGGGTCAAAAGTGACAGTGAAGAGCGTTTCCTCAAAGTTGAACTGTTTTTCAACTCTCAGCGACCAGCAGAAAACACCAAAAAGTGCTCAGTTCCTCATCACACATTTGTAGCAGAATGAATTGTTTCCACTGGAAACAATTCAAAAAATACACCAGCCTTGGTGGACACAGCCACTAAATGATGTATGCAGATTGTGCGTGTAGATTAAAGCGAATCAGAAACGAGGCTTAGTGATGGTGTTACATTTTTAATGTGAAAAATATGGCTTACCATAAAACACCTGGTTTTAGAATGGTTTAACAGTCTGTTCACTTGAAAGACCAACAGGAGCAGAGGATATTTTAATGTCAATAATTCACATAAATTGAGCTGACCTACTTTCTAATAATGAACTTTGCAAACATCATAAAGTAACAAAGGAAGTGGGACTAAAACAGCTCACAGTAAAGAGGTTGCATAATAAGCGCAAACAGCTATCAAAATGACAATTTCTCCTTATCTGACCTCGAAACATAAGTTGAAGTCATCCCTTGACTTTTCCCTCTCAGAAAATGTCTCCTAAAACTATCTGATGAAAAACATTACCAACAATGCTCCCCAGCACACCACAGGCTAGTGACAGAACCTGCCCTTGTCTATTGCAGGGCTTTTCTGTCAGTCAGAGCTCCGCCATGAGCCACAAGCCTCAACCAGAGTCTGTGGTGGTGTCTGTAAACTTAATGTGGTGTGGTTCACGTATCCCTCCACCCCTCTCCGTCTCTGGACCCCACGGTTCGTATCTGAGGCAGCACAGTGCAGCCATCACATGCTTGTCTAAGCTCTGCCAGCTTTGTTTACGGCTCTCGATTCCAGCTACAACAATCAGAGGCCTGTCAGAGAGACAAGAGCTAAATTTAGACCGGGCCTGTCATTATCAGGATCATTTGAGAGTAAAGCTGTTGTTTGCTTGAAGCTACTTTTTCCCATTATGTGATAAGGCAGGAACCCAAACAATGACATACAGCATGTTGTGGGAGCTTGCCCAAACTATCCTAGACTTAAATATGTGCTTTAAAATCATTAATTCAGGCCAGTGAGAGGAACCCTACACAAGGTGCTAACTAGAACCATAAAGGGCTCTTCAGCTTCAGCTTCAGAGTTCTACCTAAAACCCAACATAAAGGGTTATACCCAGAACCATCTGTAAAAGGTTTCAGAACGTGTCTATGTTGTAATAACTCCACCGGGAACCCGCTCTGGGGGTTCTATCCAGAACCTTTGCACCCTTTGAAAATGCTAACAAGACCCCACCTAGGGGGTTCTATCAACAATGTTTTTATCTAGAACCTACCCAGGGGGTTCCACTGGAAACCCTTTTATATTCCAAGGGTTTTATTTTGAATCCACCCAGCAGGTTCTACCGAGAACCCTTTTATATTCCAAGGATTTCATCTGGAGCCTACCCAGTGGGTTCTACCAAGAACTGTTTTATATTATGGTGCAAAGAACCCTACAAGAATTTCTTCAAGATTTTACCCAATCCTTGAAAATCTCTCTCTTCCAAAAGGGGTTGTTTGGATGAAAAATGTTCCTCATGGAACCTTTAGTCTTATAAGGAACCCTTGATGAACCTCTACTCCAAAACAGGGTTCTACAAAAGCAAATGGATCTGAGTAGAACCTCAACCCTTCAGAAAGAACCCTGTTGAAACCGTTATTTCTAAGAGTGCATCAGTCCCTGCAGTACAATGCAAGACGATGTCATTCACAAGAAATGGCTGCATCTTTCAAAAGTGTTGGGACAAAAACCGTCTGTCCTTCTTCTCTCTCCTCTCTATATTGGCCATGCCATGGAGGTCTTGGTGAAAAGCAGAGCATGTGGTCAGTCTCATGTTTCTCTCTAGTCTCTGTGGGTGGTCCCATGGGGGGCTGTTTGATTATTCTGGGATAATCTTTTGATTACAATTCAATATGGCCCTCTTGAGAGAAAAAGAGACAGAGAGAGCCATGGAATTTCCTTTTTCTGCCCTGTGTGAATGTGAATGAACTGATTACATGAGCAAGAGCGGGGATTTTCTCTGTCCTACCTTAAAGTCAAGATGAGTTCCTTATTTGTTTTGTTAATTTTTTACCAGTTTGGTGTTGGTGTAGGCAGTTTATTTTTGGCGTCACCGAACAAAAGTTTCATAATAACCTGTCAGCATAATGTAATTCAAGTAGTCTGAGAGAAAACTAGACATCTGCTCCTCCTCTTGGCTCTGTTTTCAGGCTTTAGAAAATCTAGCCTGTGATGGGAGTCTTTGGCCAATCACAGGTCGGCACGATAGTTGATCGCTCAGTCTCATTCCCAAAACATCAGTATTTGACAGCCTGGGAATGTGACTCAACGATCAGCTAGGGCTGTGACGAGAACTGCATTACTGCAGCCACTGCAGGACTGAGCGCATTACCATCATCACCACAAAATGTATTTTGAAGGACATGCAACCTGCATTTTAAACTGTACATTTACTGCCAGACTGACTGGTATTGTTGCATTGTCACCACAGTAAGAAAAAAAAAATCCATACTGCCTCAGCCTTACAATCAACTTCTATCTCTAACTATCTTTCTCCAAAACAGCTTTCTGAACATTAAGTTTCACATCTTCGGTGGATCCATTCCAGAATCTGTGTTTGATAATGTTTTCCAAATAAGACTGTGGATGTCTGTGAGTAGAAATATGAAAATAAATCAAACAGTGTATCCATGTATGCATACTTTGCAAGATTTTGTCTTTCAACTGTTCATTTCATTTAACAAGTGCATCTGGAGGGAATTTGGGCATTCAAGAAAGAGATGATTTACAGGATAAAGACAATACTGGAGCTTTGGTAAAAAGATTAATAAAATACCACCATATACACAAGTGTTCAGTCTGAATTATGAAGTTATCTATCTATCTAAATCCAAAGTAAGTGTGTCTGTATCATTCTTGTTGACAACTTCAGCCAAGTCACTGCACCAAAGATCAGTAGCCAAGATGTCTTTTACAAGTTGGAGCACTGCCCTTGGTATTAGCTCCATGACTTATCTGAGGGATCCAGTGTCTGTTGCTTTATGCAGTCAATGGTTTTCTTGATGTGTGGTGGTGAACAGGTGCACCTGTCTGTGCAAAGTCTGGCAGGAATTTTGCTTTTACTGCAAGGATACGGCTGTAATTCTTCAGGCATATTAAAATGCAAGGATGCAATTGAGAGCATATCTGGATGCCTCTGTGTTTAAAACTATTTCCATTCCTTCCTCCAGCCTCTTCATTGTCCCTTTTGCTTTCTGTGCCCATAACGGGACAATGGATTAGCCTTCCCTATTTCCATGTGACCTCATCTGCGTTTGATTTTTCTGCCTACTTGAAATTGGCCATGGGGTTAACATTGAGTCCTTTGATCAGTCCTGCCAGGAATTGGACTTGTTTATCTTGTTTATCTGATGATGGCCCCGTAATGGGGGGCATACATTTAGCAGGGGCATGCCTTGATGTGGGCCTTGATAGCTGCAGGACACAGAGAGAAGAGAGGACCAGAGCTCTATAATGGTCGGAGGTGAAGGAAAGACGATTACAGATGTGGCTCAGGGGCATCTGAACCTTGTCTCTCTCAGCCTCTTTCCTCCAACACTTATCTGACCCCGTACAGATGGCTCCTCACCATCATCAAGAAGCACAGATATCCAGCATCCTTTCCCTTCTCTTTTCAACCTAAGCAGCTCCTCTTTGTAGCTCTCTGAAGCTGTTTTCACATATGAACTTGCCCTTGAATTTGCCCTTTCACAAGAACACATTGGAAATACTCTGTATACCTTAGATGAGGGGTGTTGCCTGCAGAGCAAGCAGAAGGAGGAGGGAGGCTGTTTTGTGCTGATATAAATACAAACTGAGTCTGAAAATTAACTGTGATGGGCATGGAGGGTGGTCGAAATAGAGATCGGTGACTCAGCCTTCCTACGCAGCAGGAGAGACCCTTCATGGTGCGCAATTTCATAACTGGATACACACTTTTACTTTCTCTAATTATGTGGAAATCTGACATTTTCACATCACAGATGATGAAGAAAGGCTAAAACAATGAGACTCATGTATGCTGATACTGATTGGCAGATAGTCATGAATGAAATTCATTATTATTTGGAAAAAGATCAGCCTTGTGATTACCTTATCATAGTTTAAAAAATAGAAAAGGTTGCATCTACATTAATCAATCACTGATTTAATGCACCAAGATCTTTCCCTTTGCCAGAAGAATATTTTTATGTACTTGCATATCTGTAGAGTTTCTATGTTCAATGAAAAACAGAATTTTTCAATTCACTTTTCTTGGTCTTGAGAAGCTATAGTGTTTAATAACCGACACACTGCGACTTCTACTGTACATTTACTGCCAGACTGACAACTTACTGCTAACTTAAGTTACGTTTCTGCTCCACTATAAGCAGCACCATCACTCAGTTAGCCACTCGTTTTTCCTCACTTGCAGGCCACACACACTCTCTACGTACCACCATATTCCTTAAAGGAGCGATGCTTCTGTTATGGCAGTAAACCTTTTGCTTTTTCACCGTGGTTAGAAAAAATCCATACCATCACAGCCCTATAGGTTAGAAAACACAACATTTGTCCAATTTAACATGACTTCCAGTTTAAACCACGACCACTCCTGGTCTTCTATTCAAGTACAGATACAGAGACAAATAATTTTATTGACTGGCTGGAAACAGATGCAAATATTGACTGCTACATATCATGAAATGTCATCAAAGAGCCTGCTTGATCGCTCCAGACAATGACGTACTCTATTCACAGATGTGGCTCACCTGGACTAAAGAGTGGGTAATGTTTAGATAAGTGCAGAGTTGCAGTGCATGTGTGAAAGCAGCTTGAGATTGACAGTTATTAATCCACATGCTGACGGCCTTTCTAGGCTGCCTGTAAGTGCAGGAAATGGCACGTAATCAACGAGATGTTCCCCTGTTCCCCTGCTCATTGACTTGCTGATGGAGATGTGAGGAAACGGTGTGGGTAGACAGCCAGGCCCCATCCCATCACTTGCCTTGCTCGACCTCAGCCCCCTGAAATGAAAGCTTTCCTCTGCTGCACCACAGCTGGACTCCAGGGAGCCTGCAGAGGGCCTGTTTATTTGTGCAACAATGTAATCAGGGGGTCTGTCGTTACAAGACCTAGCCTTTTGCACCTTCTCTCTCTCTACCAGCCCCATCCTTTCTTCTGTTCCCATCAGCTCCCCTCCCCTTCTTTTACCATCTCTCTTTCACCACCCTCAATCTTTTTCTTTGAGCCTCATCATTATCCAAATCCTTTCGCTGACCCTTGTTGACCTCAGGATTTGTTTGATGTGGTTCTGGCAAGGAGAGAGAGATGAAATAAAGTTGAAAGTTTATTGTTTCAAGGGAAGATTTCCATGATTAAGGTTTTAGAAATAAACCTTCCACCTCTTTACCTAAGAGACTGCTGTGTGCTGTGCTGTGCTGTGCTGTGTGTGTGTGTGTGTGTGTGTGTGTGTGTGTGTGTGTGTGTGTGTGTGTGTGTGTGTGAGACAGCAGGAGGGAGACATCTTGCGGGCGTGCATCTCCGTGTGGTAATCTGCCACGATGCCCACTGATGTTGGTCGACACATGCACACTTTCTCCTGTTCCAATCAAAGGGAAAAAATGTGTAGTGCGGTAACATGCTAATAATTTAGTCTGTTATGTTGTGGTTTAAATCATGAGATTCCTTCAGTTAAAAGGCAAGGGTAAGTAAACAAGCTCACACATGTGGCCACAATATTGCTGTTCTTCTGTCCAGAGACGTTCTCTCTGTGGGAAAAGGGGGTGTTATCCATCCTTTTCATTCAGCGTTTCCCACCAATACGTGACAGAACCCATGAGAGGTTTTGACCAAATGTACAGAAATTTGAAGCCAAACAAATGACTTAAAAACATCAACTTGTATGATTCATGCACCTACTCTCTTAAAAATAAAGGGGCTAACTTGAACCATAAAGCATTCTTCGGCTTGTCTCCAAAGGAGAACAGTTTTTGGCTCGAGTAGAACCTTTTTGTAAAGGTTCCGTTTGGAGCAATTTCGGATGGTTTTACTTAGAACCCAGCATAAAGGGTGATACTGAGAACCATGTGAGAAAGTTTTCGCTCAGAACCCACTATATATGGTCTGCTCAGAGTCCTCTATGGGGTTCTATTCAGAATCGTTCCACCTTTTGAAGGCCTTTTCACACCAGATTACCTCTGGTATTTGAACCGGTTCTATTCAAGGTTCTTGAAACCTTCCAGCTATCTAGCACACCTGCCCACATTTCCACCCGTTTTGAGTGTAAACATTGTAATCAAGGATACCTCATTAACAGAGAGCGTTGCACAATGCACAACAACCTGCAAAATATGACACCCTCACATTGGTTCCACAGGAAAACCTGCTATTTTTGGTTCCAGCTGAGAATCAACTTTTCAGGTTCCAAACCAATTTGAAAACCCTTTTATACTATGATACAGAGAACACTTGAAGAAAAAGCTCTTCAAGGATTTCAACAATCTTTGAAGAGCTCTTTCTTCCAAAAAGGGTTCTTAATGGAACCCTAAATGGTTCTGAATTATATGGTTCTGGGTAGAACCTCAGCCTGTCAGAAATGACCCTTTTGAAGCCCCTGTTTTTAATAGTGTATTTTATGCAAACTAATGTCTTTTTAATCTTTTCTTGGAGTGTTTTCTCATGCCTGTTTAATGTCCAGTTTACCAGTTACGGAAAGTAACTTGTATATTAATAACCTTGGAATTCGTAGCATAAATCCTTTAAATTCACTGCATGTTTTCATCTTTATAACCTGCTGTGTTTTGCTGCTCTGAATTAAAAGTCTGTCACTCATCCCGCTCTCTTATGAATGAGTTCCAAGTGCTTTGCGAATCTATGATGTCTCTTATTTCCCTGTTTGTCTCCAGAGACAGACAGGCGGGTTAGTTTGGGCTGGTCCGACTTCTCAACAACAGCATCTCCAGTCTGCGCCGCTCTGCATAGAAGAAGCATCTTGTTTTTCAACTGGTGGTTTTCTTAAGCCACAATGTTTGATGTGGGCTTCCCTTAATCACACAACATGCTCTCTAAACATGAACTACATTCATCTTCGCTCCACGACTTCTGAACCCCCCTCCCCCCCTCCTGGTTTGTTGCTGCTTTTGTTGAGTTATTGTGCAACAGAGCAGTGAGACAAGAAGAAGAAGACAGTGGCCTTGATCTCAATGAAGTGATTTTGATCTGGCCAATCCAGCAATTAGGCTACTGAGGGAAGAGTGAACCTCTAATCCTGGATGGGACACATGTGCTCTTTGTAGTCCTAATGTCTCTCTTCCTCCTCTGTCCACATCACTATCTGATGGGATGCAGAGTAAGTATTAAACCAATGCCTCAGATGGAAGCCTACCATTAAGATGGAGATGCTGTGCTCTTTGAGGCTGAGGACTTTTAATTATAAGCTGTGGGCCCGAGTAGTTGTGTTTCCTCCATTTTGCTGAATAGAGGGTTTGCTCGGCGCTGGCTGGAGACCTGGTGCCAGGCTCTGGAGTCAGCGTGTCACTGGCGGGTACTTTGTGGGTACGAGACAAGGCATGCCGCCACGCCAAGCGTGACTCTACAGGAATCCCATATGGGGCAGAGATGAAAGGCTTTTATCTCCCCTTAACCCCCTTCCAGAGGTGCGAAGTAACAAGTACAGTTTTCAAGTATCTGTACTTTACTAGAATATATTTTTTTTGGAAAACTTTTTACTTTTGCTCCCTATATTTGAACTCAAATATCAGCACTTTATCTAAAATACATGACAACACAAAAAAAACATAAGACAAAAATTGTGTCAATGACGTAACAAGACAAAAACAATAAACGATGTAGCAAGACAAAACAGACATAGAGGCCTGGCTGCAGAGAAAAGGACAAAAAGAACATAAAAGATGTACGATGTAAAAGACTTAAGACAAGATGGAAAAGATGTAACAAGACAAAAAAGAAGAAACAAGGTGTAAAAGATGTACAAATGACACAACAGATATAACAAGTCAAAAAAGACATAATAAAATTATGCAAGACATAACAAGAAAGAACAGACAGAGAGTCTTGACCACGGAGAAAATGTGAATTTCAGTTAGCTTTGCACAGAAAGAGCCAATGAAAATGTCCTTCAGAAAGTTACTTTTACTTTTATACTTTGAGTGCATGTCAGATCCTGTACTTTTTCAATTTTATTTGAGTAAAGAAGTTGAATCAGTTCTACTTTTCTCTACAAACGTATCTGTATTTCCACTTAAGGTAAAGAATGTGTGTACTTTTGCCACCTCAGCCTGCTTCCCACCATCCCCTTCCCCTCGGAGCTCTGACTGGCAGGGCAGTAGGTGAAGGCTAGAACTAGAATAACCAGACTGGTTGTTAACATATCAGCCGCTGTTGAAGCTTCGAGGGCATCTAGTGAGATCAAAGCGAAGCATTCAGTCCAAAAGCATGACATTGTCTTGCGCAACAATCCATCAAGCCTCCAATTCAGCTGTCACTGGATGAGGAAGTGGTCATGAGCTGCAATGGAAGGCCTTTCACTGTCTCCTAATGGGCTTTGATGATCCAGCACAAAGAAAGTGTCATAATGGGCTCATAGAAAGTCTAATGTCATTTTTTTCATTTGTTTATTGTTGTCATTAAACCGAGAATGACCCAACCCACACCTTTGTGTATTCAGTAAATGATGATTAATGTCTGACAAACAACTTTCTTTTTCTCTTTCTTTCTTTTTCTTTCTTTCATTCTTTCTTTCTCCGGGTTTCTTTATTTCCTCCTGTACATAGTAGCTCTTTTTCCTTCCCTCTCCGGGGTGCTGTTGTTGTGAACATCTCCCATCCCCTCTGGGACTTCTTTATTTTTCAGTTTTGTTTTGTTTTTCAGCCGCTCTGCATTTACACCCAGCAAGCCTTTGATGTTGTTGCCTGGGTGCTGGTGGACAAAAGAGCCTCCATCAGCTGGATTTAAGGATGGGGTGGTGGGGGTCGGGGGGTTGGGATGGTGGTGAATAAAGAATCAAAGTAGCTGGAATGGGGCTTGGAGGCGGAGGACTCCATGTGAAACTGTGAACCATGTACCCCTCTTAAATATGGGCCAGGAGTTCACAGTTGTCATTGCTTTTCTTTTTTGGCTCTTTTCCCCTTTGTGCTACATGTCATTGTCTCCATATGACTATTTGTGGCCATGCTTGTTCATGCCTTTGTTGGCACTGTAAGTTCTCATTCTTTATGTTGACCAATGGGGCAACAAGCCCCATATTTTACTCTTTGCAGTCAGGTGATGTGAAAGACCACCAGCTGCTGTTGCACCTAGTAAAAGTTGCTTCTTCTTTCTGTGTGTTGACTGCCGCTGCCGGGCTTTTTCATCATCACAATGCCACGCTGTTCTGTGGCACCTTGCTCCATGCCACTGCGGTTATAACCTTTTCCACTCTGTGCTTTCTGCCCGCCTAGCCATGCACAGCGAGGGCTACTGATGCCACTGCAGCCCCTCACACCCCCGCAGTGGGGGAGAGACAGTCTGTGCTCCTTCAGCCCATCAAATCCCCGCAGGACCCCTCTGGTCCACTGGAGGTGAATTCAGGGAGCAGCCTTTGGTGGTGCCGACACAGCAGCCCTCTTTCACCGAGGGCCTCATTAAACCTGACAACATCCCCTCAGCCTGGGCTTTATTGTTCAGCCAGCTTAATGCTAAATGGCAATTAAAGGCATCACCAAGGTGCAGGTATTAATGCCTTTGAGGAGCACAAGGGCTTTGTAAGATAAAAATGACAGCTAAACAGTAATTGAAAGTTTTCTTTGCCATTGGAGGAAAGATACACTTTGATTAAGATAGGTCACCCTGTGTAACCTTTATTCAGAATCTGAATGTGCAAAACAACACTGTTAAAACATCTATAATTGATATTTTTGTAACAAGATACCATGGCAATGTAATAATAATGTCACTCGTTTTCACCTCATGTCATTTCAAAAGACAGTGGTGATGGCAAGTTTTATTTTCTGCAACCATGCCTCCAAATGAACAACACAGAGAGCATGGAGAGTAATGTCGAGAGAGTTTTACATGGGATTCATGAGCACGCAGCTGTGTTAGCTAGTAACACATCTGTTTAGTTTAGCTAGTTATATCACATTGAAGTACCTTTCTTTGTGTTTTTTTTTTTTGTTTTTTTTGCAGTAACGGATGAAGTTGGATGTTGTGGTGGTGCTGCCTCATGTGTTTGCCTCTGCTGTGTCCCACTAGGTTGCCAGATTTGGACACATTGCACTAAAAACATTGAATTTATATTCTATGTTCACAATCAAAAGGAATGATAATGTTGCTCCATAACTGCTGCATACGTAAGCAACTGCTAACAAGTTTGACATATCAACTTAAAGACAATTCAAAATTTTTGAAGTGGGATTATATGAAGTACTTTTCCATAGTCAGTGTATTACCTACAGTAGATGGTGGTCTGCACGCCCCAATATATAGAAGCAGCAGGAGTACTGGTGAAGGACGCTAAGCAAAGTACTGCTGTGGACAGGGGCAGCAGCAAAACATATTTTGGCCACCTAAAACACATCCCACTAAAAAAAAATCAATATCAGTTTAAGTTTGTTTAAGTGATAAGTACGTCACTACCTCAAAAAATCCAAAGTATCCCTCTGAAAGTTAATGATAGGTCAATGTTCTCTTCACACCTTGTTTCTGTTGTCCCCAAGTGACCAAAACAAACAGTTTTTGCAGTTTTTAAGTCTTGAGACTATTAAAGGATGTTTTTGGTAATTATTGTAGGATTGTTTGTCCTCCTATAAACTCTGTAATTAAACAAATCAACTAGAACAAAGAGCTTCACCTGCTGCACATCCACTTTTATGTCTTGGACAGTTTTGTTGTTTTCCAGGTGGAAAATTCAGGTAATGTTGTCAAACTGATCACAGCGGTTTGGTTGCCAGGTTGGTTTCCACTATAATTAGCAGATCAAAGCATACACATTCTGTGTCACTTGTTTAACTCACTCCACATATACAATCATCAGAGTCTGTTTAGATCCCATACCCGCCGGCCCGCTCCTCTCATGGACATACATCTTCACTTGTTATTTATTTGCTTGTGCGCAGTCACGAAAGAAGCAGAGGGTAAAGAGCATGGGCTCCACATGCCGGAGGGGCTCCGCTATGTAAACCACCAGACTCGGGTTGGCAAATGGATCCAATTGGGAATGGTCATAGCACAGATGAATGAAAACTGTGTAAACAGTCTGTGAACCATCAATATGTACTTCAGCATGGTGGAGGGATGCAACTGTAACATCTGTCCCACCAGCTCCATTGGAGAGTGATTAGGCCATATTTATAGGCAGCACAGGGAACAGACCCACAGCTTATCTTACTGCGGGCAGGTTTAACACAGCTGGTTTGAGAGGACAATAAGAGATTTGAAGGAAAGACAAGGCACTGGCTGCCTGTAGAGTATTTGGTAGCTGTATAGTGTGTTGTCAAAGTGTACTCCTCTCTGAGTCCTGTCCAGCAGATTTTATCGCCAGCTTTTGATTCAGAGAAAGTGCAGAAATTGAAGACAGTTCGCTGAGATTTCACTCACTCTCTCATGAAGACTTCAAACACACAGTGAAATAACAAAAGGAAGTCTGGCAATCGAACATGGCTATGTTTGTCTGTCTCTATCATTACCACATTTTGAGGTTTTTCCCTTTCAAAAATCATGTCTGTAGCCATATAAGATAGACTTAAGTAGTTTACTCAGCTGCGGATGAACAGGCTGTGCTTCCCCTCTCAGCGTCTGAGATGTTGTGAAGAATAAAATTGCTCTGATGGCTGTGTTTTTACATTGTTACTGAGCATCTGACCTTCCGTTTCATATTGTGACAATATTTCCTCAACTAGGAAAGATGAAGGAAAGAGATAGGATATATGAGGTTTTGTAACCTCAAAGGCAACACTACACGTTACGCCCTGTCCTCCTGGGTCAGCAGCCCAACCTCCCAGGATACTTGCTCATAACATAGCCTGTGTGTAAATTTTTCCCGTGACCTCAGAGGGGTAGGGATCTACCTGTGATTGGATGTTAAACAGTCAATATCAGTTCAAGTGTATGTTACAGTTAGAATATTTTCACTACTTTGCCTTGTTGTCAGACAACCTTTTCCGATGAGGAACTGAAGTTGTTATATCGCTCTCTCCAAAGCCACCAGATTCTTTTGGAAAAAAGAGTAATTTTACCTCACAGACCACGGGAGCTGCTGGTCTACCATTGCTTTGACTGGTTAGGTAGTTTGTGCTATTGTGTGACTTTGGTGAATTTGGACTAATCTTTTAAAACATCGAAGTCACACAATAACAAACAAACTAACCAATCAAGGCAGCAGTAAACCAGTAACTCCTGTGATCTGTGAGGTTAAGGGTCTTGCTGCTGACCCTGTCTACATCAGTACACTGCTCAGTACCTTGGCACTTTGAACCATGGCGAGTGAAACCATGCCATGCTGATTCACATTTTCAATACCTATTACAATGTGCTAAGCTGTGCAAGTCGTGCCTGAGATGGATCATCTGCAGAGTGGGGCCAGGCCAAGGGGACACCTGACCTGTTTCTCAGCAGGTTGTGGGGACATCTCACCAACCATGGCCAGTCACCCCTGTATCTCCCCCTCAAACAACCACATGTTGCAAGACTCACTTCATGTCTATGCAGGACAGCAGAGAGAAAGGTGCTTTTGAGAGTGTCTTTGTCTTTACTTTTGTAGCTTCTAACTGAAACCCTGTGTTTTAAAAAGTGGCGCTGTATGTACTTTCAGATATCTGCTTAATTTTACTGTTTCATGTTCACTCTTTAAAGATGCACCTTCAAGCGGATAGCCCTGTTGTAATGGAGATGCTAATACTTGATGTGCTAGGCTGACATGCCAAGTCAAACTGAGTCAAGCCAAGCCAGCACATGTATATGGAAAAGGAGTACTGGTGCTTCTTCAAACTGGGGGTGTGCCGATTGCCACCGACTGTAGTGAATGCACTGACTATTGGATACAAAGCCTCTTAAAAAGTCTGAAGTAGCCCTTTAAATATTGCTGATAATTAGAAAAGAAAACAACCCTACAATGATTACTGAATAAGTTTGTGAATATGTTAAAATACTCTTCACATCTTCACAAACCTCTTACTTACTCATACATATTTTTTGTCTTGTTATAATGTCGAATCATATAATTTTAATGATTTTTTTTTATGGATGATGATGAATGAATCAATTAAACTGTCAAAACTAATCCATCATCCATTCGCCACTCAACAGGACTTCCTGTAGTTCATATCACTATGAATATTTTTACGATTTTGGTTCACAATTAGAATACATCACTTTTGATTAGTCAATATGTGGTGCACTTCTCCGCAATTACAGTGACTAAATAAAATAATCAATACATCAATCAAAACTAAGTAGAAGGCAGCCTTAGGTTTTTGACTAACTTGTGTTCAAGAGATGATTGAGTAAAGGCATTCTCTCTATCTTTTTTTTTTCTCAGTACATTGTTTCTTTTGTAGTTGATACATTTCATATCATCACTCTGAACCATGTCTCTGTTGAATGCTTTTTCTTTTGGAAAGGTCTTCATCCAGCCTGGAAAATAGAAACCAGCAGCTCACTTTAGAGACCTTAATCAAAAGCACATTTCAGTAAAATTGTCACTCCTACTGCTGCTATGAATTTCAGTGCAGTTTTTATTTAATGTTTAGGTGTCAAATGGGGGAGGGCAGTGTATTAAACTGTGTAGTTCTGTGGTCAGATGGATACAGTGTTGATATAATCAGCGCTGGTAATCTGGGACACCTTGAACCCTGTTGTTAACACTGAAATGCCACATTAATTTGCTTGTTTTCGTCTTTGTAAATTTTTGCCCGAGTTCTCCTGTCAGGCAGCAATTGTAAGTCAACTAAGCCCCACGCAGCTCCACAGCTGAGTGATCTGGGCTCCAGCGCCAGGGGTGGTAGCTCCCTGGTGCTATTAGTCAGCAGGATCAGTGCTGGATGGGGGGAAATGGAGGAGGACCACTGGACACCTGGCCTTTTCTCTTTGGGCGCTCAGATATGTCATGGCTTTGCCTCTTGACAGAATCAGGATGCAGGATATTGCCCTCCCATTGATGTGCGTCCCGATTAGCTCCTCAGCCCATGTAGTGTATTGATGTTACTTCCAACAGCATCACCAGGATATCTGGTCACAGTTGATGGTCCTGCTTTCACTGTGTGGGACATTCTGATGCTCTTATATATAACAGAAAATTAGCTTTCAGACCAAATTAGGGTTGTACCTGACTCAGAAACACCCTCCAAGCTAATTTTTACTAATGAAGGATCAGAAATGGCAACATTTCACAGTTTCTGTGAGCTGTAAATTCACCACTTCTAAGCTGAAGACAGAAGCTAATGTTATCTCTGAGCCTTAGCAAGCAAGGCCTCTCTTCCTCCAGACACATGGCATAAGTAATTGATGATAAAGGAACTCTGCTGAGACCATCAGGGCTCAACTATAAGGCTTGAGCTGGGGCACGTAAAATGCCATGTTGGACAAGTAAATCTGGCAACTCATTTGCATGGCCAGGCAAAAGAATTAATTAAGTATTTTTGCATGCAAATTGGCAATAAATGCTTTTTTCAGTGTCTCAAATATGGAGATTTCCTGCTTTTTGTGTTCATTATCATATTTATAAATGTTATAGCCCAAGATAAGCATGACAGTTAACTTTGGTCTTTGTTGTTATTAAAAAAAAGTTGAACCCTGGCAAATGATGCCTTCCACAAGAGTCTAGGACAAAGGGTTCATAAGTTTGGCCATGCTATGTGAAGCTGTTTAGAAGTTATGTTGCTTGTTATAAGTCACTCCCACTGGCACACCCCTTTATGCCAATTGGCACAAACACTTAGTTAGCCCTCCTTTGGCCGATGGCCAACCTTTTCCACTAAAGCTTGTGCAAGTCTGTGAATCCATTTGGAAGTTGTCCACTTTGTTGCAATAGGCCACTCCAATATCCATGCCCCCTTTTAGCCATTAGCCATGAACACAAATACAAACTTGACCTCCATGCAAACTTGGCAAAAACTATTGCCTCGAAAGGGTGGGGTATTTTTGTGGACAGATCAACCGACCCATAGAGCTGCTGGTCGCAGCTAAAACAACTGCTTGACTTGAAGAATAGTAGTCGACTGAGGGGTCTCAGTCTCATGATTTGAATCTTTGACCTTTAGGAGTCTACATCCTTATTTAGTGCCCTCACAAGAGCGTGCTGACAAACATGGAACTCTTCTAAAACCCCCTGCTCTTTCATTGGATAATATCACCATATTAAGGCTGACTGAAAACCTTTGGACAGAGTGAGGCCTGACGAAGAAAAAGTGAAAGAGAAATGAAGATGAACTGTGTAGTCAACAGTCCCTTAGTCAGACACATAAAAGCTTCTACACAGTAAGTCATATTCAAAGGAGCTTCTCTTGTTTCTTTGCCTGCTGCATCTCTCTCTCAGTCTGTCTGTTTGTTTCATCGCAGGGTGAGCGATTGAGTGGTTTTAGAACATACCGGTGCTTTGTTTTATGTACAGAAAAGTAAGCGCACCGGCAGCTCCTTTGAAGCCCTTTCAAATTTATTGTTGTTTTTCCAGGAGAGGCGTTTTTTTTTTCTTTCAAATTACAGCTCATTGTGAGTGGATCTGCTCTTTTGCTGTTTTTGGAGAGGGTTTACGTGTCTTTTATGCCTGGAAACAAGTATTGCCATCCCCTCTGTACCTGTCTGTAAAGGTCAGATCTGATCTTAGCACCACTTCTTCAATTTTCTTATTTCATTGTTAGAAATCCTCACTACAGCCAAAAATCAAACCATGTGATTTGCAGACATATTTCAGAGCCAACTGTCCCCTAGCAGTAACCATTCATCATCTGAGCTCCAGTTGTATGATGTGAAACTATGCATTCACTCCATCCCCTTCTTGCTCCTCCAGGCCAGCATGTTTCCAGTCGCTCTGGTTTATTTCCAGTCTGATGTCAAGACAGGCTGGTAAATCACCGCTTGTGGTCGCCCCGTTTTCATGCCAGAGAAACAAAAAAGAGCCTCAGTTGTTGCCTCTTCCATTTGTCTTGCTCTGCGAGAGAAAAAGAGACACCTTGCAGCAGAGCACCCTGCTGTGTTTCCTATTGACCCTGGAGTTTCACCTTCCCTCCAGCGCTACAGAGCTACATATGTGCAGAAACAGGTGCACCTTCAAAGTCGGAGGGTGAGCAGGAGCATCGGTGTAACTTGTTAAATATTTTGAAATGAAACATTCATGTCAAAGATCAAATAAATTATTAAGGGCAGTCTTTGAGATCTCAAAGGTTGTAGTCCAGGATTTGTTTGAAGTAAATCTCTGTCAAATAAATTGAGGTAGTGAACTTTGCTGCTACAGATCTTACATATATCAAGATGATTCTTTTAAGCGTAGAGGACTAGAAAAACTACTAAATCTCATCAATCATGTTTACTATCCTCCTGTATTACATTGGACCAGTTTAGGTGTTAACAGTCTACAGTGATGCTAGTGAGAGGTCGTAGTTAGACACAGTGGTGCTTTGTGCTTTTCTTACAGGAATGGAGGTGAGTGTAATACAGTTTTACACCAAAATTAGTGCATATATGTAGTTAAAAAAAAAACTACACTTTTACTGTGATGAATTTATAGGAATAAAATGTTTATCCGCCATTCATGTTATTTCATCTCTAACTCTATCATGTCTAAAAATAAATCAAAAGGCAAAATCGAAAGGTGAGCGAGCCATGATTGCATCAGTATTAATAGATCAGTGGCTGCAATGTGACCAAACATAAGTGGAGTGTTGAGTCTCATACCTGTGCTTGAGAGTGAGGAAATATCTTTGCTTTGAACCTGAATCAGAAGGGATTACTACTCAGGTTTGCACAACACGGCAGACAGGAAGCTGTTAAAGACAAAGACCAACACTGCATCCCGACCTCTGACCCTTACATCCTGACCTCTCCTGCAATCTGACATGAGCCCTTGTCTACATGAAAGCTGTCCTGTTGACTCACAAGGGCTAATTTAGAGTTCCGGTGCCCCTGACCACTGTGAGGACAGTCAACCTGCTGGTCTCTGGACTAATGGAGGGAACTTTAGACAGACTTGTTTGACCCAATACAAAACAGTGTGAAAGTATCTTTAACTCTTGTTTACACCAGCTTCCTTCACACACTAGAAATATAGGTTTCAAAATGGTTCTCCCTCAAGGACAAGGGTTCTACCGAGAACCATTTGCTTTTGAAAAACCCTTTTCTGAAGAAAGGGCTCATTGAGGGTTAGCTCCAGGACTAAGAACCCTACTTTCTTCAAGGATTGAAACCCTTGGGTCATAAAATGGTTCTTGGTGGAACCCCTAGGTGAGTTCTAGATGAAATAGGCCCTCTCTACTAACATAGAACCAGCCTTGTTCCTGTTTAAGCACCTAGTTTTGACCATTTTTATAATTTCCACCAAAAATAAATTGGTTCAGTATTTGCAAAGCAGAAACCAAAAGTAGCAGGTTTTTCATGGGAACCATAGTCTATCAAATTCTACAGATCTTTGTGCGCTGTGCAACACCTTCTGTTGATGACATCCTTGATTACAATGGTTCCACTCAAAACTGGTGGAAACACGGGCTGGTTCATTACAAAGCACCAAGGTTCCAAGAACCATGAACAGAATCGGTTCAAGAACCAGAACAATTTTGTTGGCTTTGGGTGGGTTCTAGATGAAATCCTTGGAATATAAAATGGTTCTTGGTAGAACCCCCCAGCTGGGTTCTTGTTGGTACCCTTAGAAGATAGAAACGTTCTGGATAGAATCCCAGAGAAGGCACTGGACGGCACCATTGCACCTCTGTGGGGTGCTCTGTCAAACCTCTTATAGGAGTTTTTCAAGTTCTGGATGAAACCTTTGCAGATGGTTCTAAGGATAACCCTTTAGGTGCATTTTGACGGCAGGAACTTTTCCCAGGAATGAGGAACCTTTTGAGGAACAAGAGCCTATATTTAGTTTTAATTGTTGATACCATTGCTCAAATCTGACATCAATGTCAGGCAGCTTTTTTGCCCCATTCACAACATTTGTCCACACCATATGTATGCTGTTAGTGCGGTGGCTATTTCGTCACATGTCTGCAGATGAAGTCCTTTAACAAGTCTAACAAAGGCCAAACTCACACTGAGCCGCCTGCCACCAGCTAAAGAGATTTTGGTCATTAATTGCTCCTTTTTAAATATCATCAAACATCAGCCCTTTCATCATTCTGAGTCCGTGACCTTCAGGTTCACAGCTTCTCTAAGCGTGACTGACGGATCGTGTGAGGGTCGGTGCTGGACTATTTTTATATCACCGCCTTTGATGCGACCTAAAAATAGAGTGCTCTGCTGACCTCCGCTCCAGTCAGCTCGTTCGGGGTACGAGTCCACCTCCGCCCACACACACCCCTTTTGACGTCACCTCGACCGAACTGCTTCTTTATTTTTAGACGCTCACAAAATTAATTGAAGGGTCTTGTTTCGTTGAGTTTGTGCAGTGTTATGTAAGGGGATTACTCTGTTGTTATTGCCTATGCCCTGACCATGTAGGCCACCACACTGAGGAGGGAGGTGGAGACAGACAGAGGAGAGGGGACTTGGGGTGGAAGAGGAGGGTAATGTAGTTAAGGTAGTAGTACAGGGCTCCAGAAATAACCCAGCTGCGGGCCTAATTGTACATCTCTCTTGCTCCTTTTTCCCTCTTCAGCCGCATGCCAAGGTCTTTGACCTTATCATCCACCTCACTGGTTCCGGAAGAATCCTTTCCGCCCCCTGTGGCTACCAAAGCCCCGGCCGATACACAGAACACAGCAGCAGACCATCTTCATCCTCAGACTAACAGCCAAGCGCCACAACCAGTTAGGAGTGATCCCAGCAGAGCGCCCAAGTGGCTCAAACTGCCAGGTATGTTCTAATCATCCCCGGCGTGGGCCCCGTGGCTCCTTAACAAAGCTTAGCCTGAGGACCCCAGGCCCCTCAGAGAGGCCCGGGGCCTCCAGAAAACCCACATGTCACAGCAGTATATACCGTCAACAGAGATGCTGCCTCTGTATTTGCATTCTCTCCACACATGTACACACACAAGCGAGCTTTCTGTAAAAACGCATGCGCACAAAACCGCCTGCAACCGTGTTTTGTTTGTTTTTTTTGACAGCGCTGTAAATGTTTGTAACTTTCATGTGTGCGGGAGTTGCGTGTGGAGCAACTAAGAGGAATGCACTCGCTCTGTGTCCCCTGCAGCATTCCTCTATGGTTAGACAGCTCCGTGCCCATGAGGGGGCCACAAGGGCCTCTTGTCTCCTGAGCACTAATGCGTCACAGCCCCAGATCAAGAACAACATGCATGCGAGCACATACATGCACACAAACATCCAAAAACAGATGCATGCCATCACATATTTATTGCATAAGTACTGACAAATGTGTAATTGAAATGATGGCAGATGACACCTTTAGCTTTATTGTGGATTTCCTGTCATCTACTGTCTTTGCAAATGTTATAAAAGTGCTTCAACAGCCATGTTTTGCATTTATTTGATAGTGGCACCAAGCACTCCCTACACTCTTAGAAATGAAGATGCTGACTTGACAATAAAGGGTTTTTTGTCTTGTCGCCATAGGAGAACTCTTTGTGGTCCCTTGTGTTCCTTTGTGGAACCTTTTTGTAGAGGTTCCTCTTGGAACCCTTTCAGAGAGTTCTATCAACATAAAGGGTTATACCTAGAATATGTTTAGTAAGAACAACACACACTCAACACACAACTCAAACTCCAGTGTGTATTTTTTAAAGCAGTGGGCTTTTGTTTTTAGGATAACAGGCTGAACATTGACAGACAACTGACAACAGCTGATCAACTTACAGTTTAGGACTTGCTGTCGCTTGTTATTGTCTAATTACAATGTTGTGCTCATGATGCACTCTTGCAATGTTCCTGCAGCCTGCCTGAGCTTCCTTGAATCTGTCGTGTTTATGCACTGAGAAACTCAATGTGGTGGTATGTTTTTTGTCTTTTATAAGTTTTGCTTTATTTCCCTATTTTATAAATGGGTGGTATTTAATTTTGATAGTTCTCCAATTAAGTAAATTGATCCATGTCTGTCTTATTTCTGTGCTTAAGTGTTCAATAAAAGGTTCATTACAAGAAATAAAAAATAAAATAAAAGTGTTTGCAAGATGGTAGAAGCTGTTTGTCTTCCCCAGACTTCCTACTATCAACCAAATGTTTTACCCAGGTTCAATAAAGTACAAGGTCTGTCAGATAAAAAGAGCAAAGACTTGCAGCATTACTAATGAAAATGATATATATGGTACAGTAAATGTTTTTATGTCCACATTCATGATAAAAGTGAATGTTTTATGTGCCCTATAAGCCTATAAACTTTGATGTAGCTCATAGACTTCAGACTTTGCCTGCTTGGACGACGTTGTTACAGCCATCTCAGAAAGGCCAGCAGTCAGGGAAATGGGTGTATTATGATCACTTGTCAAGCCTCTAGTTTGGGCCCGAGAAGAAAGGATAAAGCTTTGAGATGACAGAAAGTTGGAGAAATGGGAGAATCTGTGTCATTCTAACAAAAAAAAAAAAAAAAACAACCGTAGAGAAGTGAGTGGGGAATTAAGGAGTGAAATCTGACATAATCCTCACATACTCTCACAGGAACCCATGCAGACTTAAAGACTTATTTATATTTCCATTAAAAAAAAGAAGAAGTGGGAAGAAACTAAGTACAAATACTTTGTTACTGTTCTTGAGTAGAGTTTTCAGGTATCTGTACTTTGCTTGAGTATATTATTTTTCTGACAACATTTTACTTTTGCTCCTTACATTTTTAAAACAGACTTGTTACTATAGTTTTAATGCATTTGAAGGGAATAATTTATTATTTTTATCCAACCTAAATGGATAGGACAATAACACATAGAAAAGATGAGACCTTGGTGTATCCATCAGTTCATATCACACACGACAGACACAATGAGACAAAAATGACATAAAAGACGTAACGTGAAAATGATGCAACCAGTGGAAAAAGATGTAATAAGACCAAAACAATGTAAAAGACATACAAGACAAAAATGACATAGAAGATCTAACAAGACAAAAAAAGATGTAACAAGACGTAAAAGACATAGTACAAAAAGACTGAACAAGACATACAAGACACAGACAACATATGAGATGTAACAAGACGGAAAATAACACAACAAGAGGAAAAATGACATAACATGATGAAACAGTGAGGTTTGACTATGGAAAAAAAAATCAGTAAAAATGTCCTTCAGAAGGCGACTCTTTACTTTTATACTTTTTTTTAACTTCTATTTTTACCAGTCTTTCTTTTTACATAAGTATCTCTACTTCTACTTGAGTACTGAATGTTTGTTATTTCACCAACTCTGTAAAAAATGTAGACTAAGCCTACAGTAGACAGTTATTCCCAGATATGAGGACAGTCAGTTTTATCTGATCATGAAAGTGAGATGCAAACATGCCCTGACACAACACAGTCACACTGATAAAAATTAGGATTATTTGCCCATTTTTACTTAAAGTTCAAATAAAACCCTGAGAATCATCCTGCCAGTCACTATCAGTTGCTATTGATATCAGTGGCTAGAATCAGGCAGATATCTTCAAGCTATGATGAGGACCTTATCCCATGTGCAGCGCTGTCCAAAGACCAGCCAGAAAGGCTGGAGACAGATCAGTCTCTGTCTCCTGGGAAAAGCCTCTCACTCCGGAGCTTCTCCAAAGCGTCTGGACTGGCTGTCGACACTCCCTGCCTTTAATGTATGATCAAGAAAAGCTTTAACTCATTACTCTCTTCAACGCCCCTCCCCATTCTTGTCCTAACTGCTTTCGTATGTTTAATAATACTGCCTTCAGATGTAATTTGTTCCACTAAGATGCATAAGGAGAAAAGTTGTACAGTAGTGCTCTACTCTGCCAATACGGAGACCTTCCAGCAGCTCATACTGTGGAAAAGGGAAAAAAAAAACAATCTGTGAGAGATCCAACAGAATAATTGTTTTTATTTCATCTGCAAGGATTGACAGTTGGAGAAGATCCACTTCATCTCTAATACAGGCTCCACAAAGGCTTTATACTACAACTGCTATATCCAAAACTTCACCTTGCACAAATGTGTTTCTTACCATGGTACATTCTGTTTTAGAAAGATCATTTGGTCTCATATTTGGTTCTAAAAGCTGAGTCTGCCTGCAGCATTTCAACTGAGTGAACAGTAGAGTTGTAACGATGAATCGATAAATCAGTTAGTCGAAAGAAAGAAAAGAAGCTGCCAACTATTTTGACAATACATTTTGGTAAACTGGTAAATAAAGGATTTGCTTTTCTTTGTCACTTATGACAGTAAATGAAGAGTCTGGGTTATAGATATCTTAATATTAATGAGTATGTCAGGGGCTTTTCTCATTCTTTATTCAGCTTTTTTAATTACTTGTTATTTGTGATGTTTATTTTTCTGCTGATGTATACTTCTCTCTTCTAATATTGATATGCATGTTTATGATTCCCATGCAAAGCCTTGGTAACTTGCTGCTGAATTTACCAATCTGGTAATAAAAAGTCTGAGTCTGCCTGCAGCACTTCAACTGAATGAACGGTGAAGCTCCAAAAATTAGTTGAGCAAGAGAACATTAGTTTTTGTCTTAATAATCAATTAATCATTCCACTCATTTTTTAAGGAAAAACGGTTTCCAGCTTCTTAAATGTAACAACTTTCCTTTCTTTGTCATTTATGACAGTAAAAGAAGAGTCTTTGGGGTTTGGACAGATGGTTGGACAAAAAAAGCAACTTGAAGTCGTCACTGAACATTTTCTACATTTTTACATTTTATAGACTAAACAATTAATTAATAGATAATGCAAATAATTACTATCATTACTTGCAGCCCTTCTACGTTTACACTGCTTTTACATTTACACTCATATTGCTGCTACATTTACTGTTTTTGGATTTTTAAACAATGTATACAATTTTTTTTTTCCTTGATTACTTTGTTCATTTATTTTTATCTCTCCTGATATTTTTATGAAGTCCCCTGTATTTTTAGCTTTGTATTTTCAAATTTTTATATTATTTTTCTTCACTTTTTATGTTTGACTGTGTAACAGCACTCACAGTGGAAGGTAAAACTTGTTTTAATGTGCATATGATGATAAAAGCTTTGACCTGACTGGAATTATTAACCAAACAAATATTTTCTTCACAAAAAGGTATTTTTAGTGCTAATGGTTCTCATGGCATCATTAAACCGAACTCAACCAAACACACCTTCTCCTTTTGAGGGCCTGCCTGCTGTGGACGTTACTCCTGGGAAACACAAATCCAGTCTTGGCTCTACTAAAAAGGTGCTGGGTCAAATTCCAGGTGCTGTGTCCTTGAGCACCTATCTGAGCCCAGACTCCCGACTTTAAGTTGCTTCCAGCTGTATGTGAGCAGCATTTGTAAGCGCAGTGAGTCACCCGAGGGCCACACAAATAAATACTGTGAGGTGTTGTGCAGCTATGCTGACTCACAGTGAAGACACGTTGGTCAAATACACCGCTGGTGGAAAACCATCAGAGGCACTTGGGTTAGAAAACCCCACATTACCCTCTCCCTCTCAGGCCCAACTTCCCCCCTCTGCTGTGATGAAAGGAGAGAAAGCACCTCTACTACTCGCCTCTTTTGTTTATTTACCTTCAGAATTACACCCTGCTCTTCTTGGACCATGTTCCAATGTGTTTTGTTATGTTTCCTTTCAAACAGAATATCTATGCGTGTGGTCTCTGGCCGTGTTTGGCTAACACATGCACACATTCGTGCACGCACACTCCCATTCAACTTTCCCCCTGTGCCAGAGGTCCCCTTTGCCCTTCCCCCCACCTCTAACTAAACATCGCAGGACAGCAAAAGGGAACTTCAAAGTGGCCGGAGGGGGTACTCCTTTTTTCCTGGCACTTGTCATCATCTAAGGGACTGGCTGCTCCCCTTATTACTCTAATTGCTTCCAACTGCTCCAGGAGGCTTTGATGAAGGGCGCCATGGAGCATGCTGGAAGCACCTGTTGTTGCACAGAGGAGCACAGGTGGGCCTTATTGGTGGCGGCGAGGAGGCGTGCGGACGGCACTGCTGCTTTCCACTTAAAATCAAACAACTCCAATAAATACAGAACGAGACTCTAAATGTAATCTCAGATTTAAGTGATAATGAAAATTGCACTTATACAGAAAACATAAACATCAGTAAAACTAAACTTGTGAGAGCAGGAACTGAGGTGGCGGGGGTTGAAGAAGGAGCGGCGTGCAGGCAGCACTCTGGCTCCATCTTGTGGCATCACGGTGTTAGAAGTCCAGCAGCTGCAGTGGGAAAGAAATAAAAGGCTGTGAGATTAATAGTGAAAATTACACTTTTTCTACTTTAATGAGCATCTCAACAATAGGGCTGCAACCAATGACTATTTTCATTATTCATTATTCATTATTCTCAATTAATCAATTAGTTGTTTGATTCATAACATGTCAGAAAAGGAGGAAAAATGTTGATCACACCTTTCACACCTATAGCTGGTAATTTGTTTACTTTGCACACTTGTCTAATGTATACAGTGTGTTATCCTGTGTTTATATTTTATTTTATTACATTTACAGTGTATTCTTTACATTCATACATATATCTTTACTATTTAACTGTTGTGCAATACCTTTGGTTACTGCCTCATCTGAGTTCCTGATTTCCAATACATGCTGTAAACAGAGGATGCTACCTCTTCTCATTCATCTTGTCTATCTATTTTGTTCATCTTTTTTTTAAATGATTGTCTAATCGCTCATCTTGTATCTTGTTTTCTATTGCTGCTGATCTCTGAGACCATTCAAATATAATTTTGTTGCATGACTACAAGACAAATAAAGTGTCTTATGTCTTAATATTCGTTTAATTAATATTTCTCTTGTTGAGCTATTTTAATTCATTTGCTATTTGTGGTTTTCTCTTG
This sequence comes from Lutjanus erythropterus, assembly GCF_056507025.1. Classification (NCBI taxonomy): domain Eukaryota; kingdom Metazoa; phylum Chordata; class Actinopteri; order Lutjaniformes; family Lutjanidae; genus Lutjanus; species Lutjanus erythropterus. Next base: position 14,180,832 of record NC_139335.1, on the reverse strand, counting down.
ATACATATTTCTCTCTTCCAAAGTTGATATGTACATTTACCGTTCCCATGCAATGTCTGGATAACTGCTGCTGCAACACAAGAATTTTCCAATTTGGGATCAATAAAGTCCATCTATCTATCTACAAAACACAGCTTCTTTGTGTTTAACAAATACTCAAAGAGAAATTCAATCTTATTTATTCTTGGGGTTATTTATTCAAGTGTTTTTATTGTTGTTTCTCAATTTTATTAAATCCTTGGAGCCTTTGAATACTTTTATCATGTTTGTCTTTGTTTTTGTTGTTTGTAAATGAATCAAGATGGATGCCCCATCTCTCTCTGACTGCAAACCAAATCTACCTCCAGATATAAATAAAGTAACCTGAACCTGAACCTGGTTTAGTTCCCAGTTATACTGCTGAATTTCTGCTCCTTGATGAGCCAGAGCGCCTCTGGGCCTCAGGCAGGATTCAAGTCCCGGCTCAAGATTAAAGGTGACCGAGTTTTGACAGTCCCTCAGCTCTGAAACTCCCTGCCTCAGGATCTGAGGCTTGCAGAATCAGTGACATCTTTTAAATCTCTTCTCAAAATTCATCTTAAACCAGACTTTTATTAATGCTGCCACCACTCTGTTTTATTTCCAACATGTCACGTCTGTTTTATTGTTATCACTGTTGCTCTTATCTTCATTTTTGGGTATTTTATTCATTTTTATTTTTATATTAAGTGTCTGATTGTATTTGCCTCAGTTCTTAAATGTTTTAATCCTGTTTCAACTCTATAAAATACTTTTAATTATTATTTAATGTCACAAAAAAATAGAAGGAGGAGATTGGGCCTGTCCAGCATGGGATTTCAGGAAAATGGATTTAATTTAAAGGAGAACTATAAAGAAATTGCATGTACAAGAGTTGGAGCTATAGACAGTATATTATATCGTTTGAAATCCTATTTAATATACAGTCTATGGTTGAGGCGAATTGTTTCCCCCTTAATATGGGGAGTCTTTTTAGATGGACCTGTTTTTTAAGTGGCTAAAATAGCTTTTGTTGTTGGTCCTGTCCACAGCAATACATTGCTTAAATTCTGTGCTGGCACCCCTCTCTGCTTCTCCAAACTGGAGGCGTGCTGACCAGCATCTACTATAGGTAATACACTGACAATTGATAAGTACCTCATACAACCCAACATCAAATAATCCAAAGTCTCCCTTTAAATAAGTAATTAAAACCCCAAATTTGTTGAGTTACGCACCAGCTGAGGTAGGATCTTTTCAAAGTGCTCGATGTCTACTTGGTCGCAGTCCTCAGATTCAGCTTGTTTCTGTGACCTCACCGCAGCCTCTGGAAAAATAAGACAACAGATTAAGAGTTTTAACACCAAGCAATCCGTATACTCTGCACCCCACTGAGGTCCTTACCTTGGACAAATACTTTGAGCATCTCTGCCATGAGCAGGGCAGCATCACCACTTACTGTAACAGAGAGAGAGCTGTTGAATAAACAAACAAGACAGTTCTGGGGGAGGTCACTATATCATATATTTATTTAACTCACGTCTGGTTTTGTCCTCCTTGAAGGAACATGACAAGAGTTTGCTCACTGTCTCCTGTAAATGAGGACAATAAAGAACATTGTAACTGTATTCTAGTGGCAGTGGTTCCCCAATAGGGCTCTGTCACAGAGCCTATGAAAAGATTACAGATTAATTCATTTAAAATATCATGATTCAGGGCTTCATTATAGCCTGCATTTATTTTATGAATCGATTTAATAATCACTTGATTTTCATTAGGCTTGTTTAATATTTTATATTGGCCTCTATTTATTAGAGCCTAACCATAGAGGTCAAACAATATTATTTGCCTGATTTTGGCCTATCACAGATATATCAGTTTATATCAGTATTAAAATATATGCTGTCCAATATGCACTGATATGAAAACTTATTTTAAGCAGATCTTAATACAGACGATATTTATTTGCTAGCTTTATAGGCAGCATTTTATGTATATTTGTATTTATTTATATTTTTTATTCAGGTTTAATATATAAACATATTCTGCTTTATTTGTGTTTTTAAATATTGGTTAAAGTTTATTATTTCACTGCTCTGGTATCACCAGAAACCGCATTTAATTATAAATATGCACTAAGAGTGAAACACACTCTTTTGATGTGTGTGTGACTGTTATGAGTATTCTGTGTTGACATTTAATACATGTTTAATATCTTTCTAATAGATTTCTCAATTGTAATAGTCTCAAATCATTTTAAATTACAACCAGCTGATGCGTTCTCCTACGTGCCTTCTTAGTACCAAACTACCTTTGGAAAAATGTCAATTTACTGAGCTCTAATGTTTGGGCGAAAGTACCTGATGTTTTCCCAGAAAAGTGACATGTTTTTGAATCACTATGAATCGCTCTTTCAATCGGCGTACATTCATCGCTAATCCACTGACTAATATTTGAGCTAGGTGTAAAGTTTAATCGCCTGACAAGACACACCAGGAACAATTTAACGTTATGCTCTGACGGCATTAATATTTAACGTAGGTGAAAAAAAAAATGTAATTCAGCGGAAAAGAAGAAGCAAACCTCGTTTTAATTCAGTCACAAGGTAACCCCAGTACGTATGAACAATCATAATCAACGTAGTGATATTATCGCTCCTACCTTTTTGAACCCAACTTCTGTGTTTGTCTCCGCCATGTTTGAGACGCTGTGAGAGAAACTTGGCGCTCTGCACGGGATTGGCCAATGGTCTCTGACGTCATTCACACCGCCCTCCGTAAACGGTGGACAAATATAAATATTAATTATTTTAGTGATTTCTGTGGTTTAAACAAACAAACTTTTACAATTCGTATATTCCAAAATCGATGTGCAGAACTTCATGCTTTATGGTGGTATTTTTTTTCTTTTTTTAAAAAAGATGTAACTTTTTAAAAATCAAATTGTTTATACTTTTTTACATAATTCATACAATTCTAGATAGATAAAATGAATGGACCAGTAGAAAATCAAATCATGCCTTACTTCTAATTAATATTAACCTATATTGTTCATGTTTTTTTTTTAAAAAAAAGGCTAAAACAATTTAACAGCAAACATTTAGCCTTACATCTTATTTGAAAATTAAAATAACAGATTACATTTTTTGGGGGGTGATTTAAATAATTTTAGGCAATTATAAAAGTTTTACTTTAATAAATCTATATTTAAGAATTGATTACATTTTTGAGTACCTTATTTCGTAGTTTACGTACATAGTATATCTTAATATTTTTCATAGCCCTGTATAGCTAATATTTGTTTGACAAATGCAAGAGACGAGGAAGGAAAGAGCAAAAACACCTTACACAACTTATTTTTCACTGTGCTTTGCAGAGTGTTGTGTGGCCTAAATTATAAAATCATGTTACATTTACCAACAGAAGAGAGAATGTCTAATGTGGTCCTATCACACCCCAGTGACCTTGACAAACATTAATCAGAATTAGCTTTATTGATAAGTATGTATAAACATATAATGAATTTGTGGTTGCAATTTACATGGTGGAAAAAAAAAGATGTGTATAAAAGCAGCAATGTCTACCTACAATTAAACTATTTCTACAGAATAGAATAAAACTTTATTATCCACCCAAATACACCATAAAGCCAGTACATTAAAATAATGTATCACAGAAACATTAAAGCTGTATAAACAGATAAACAAATCGGTGTAGCCTATGTGTTCTAATGAGGACAATTAAGAGCTTTGTGGGTTGTCAACATAACAAAACACTAGAGTATGTATTTATATCCTTGTTTTAAATGTTTTTAACTGCAATTCAATAGTAATTCATAATTGACCCACATTAGTTCACAAAACATAATGTGCACTCAATTTTATGATTTTAAACTTAAACAAAAACTTGTACAGTATTTTTTTATTCCTCCAACTCATCATCCAACCACTGGGCATCTTCCAGTATGTAGCCCAAACCCATTGAACGCCGTGGTCGAGGCTTAGCAGCGACTGGGGTGACCTCCTCTGCATCTGTGTCCCCCTCCACCTGTAAGACAAATTTTTGTAGTCAGCTGATGAAAATGCAGATAGCAAATTTAAATACTGCCAGTCATCATTTCTCTTCAAGATAGTTCAGTTATTTTTATGTTATGAAGACAGGCTTCATCAGTGTTTATCAAAATGTATTCTATTCAGTTACTTTGTGTACTTACATAAATGTCTGATAGTGTGTGCAATCGCATCCTTTATTTATTTTTTTTGTCTTACTTTTCCTTTTCTTTTAAATTTGATCTCATTTATAATGGATTTAGGTTTGCAGTGGAGAGAGCCCTGATCAAGCCCCTCTTCAGTGTTTTTTTGCACCTCCATCACATTTTATCTGTTTATGTATATATTAAGTTGTATTTTGTGGATATAACCAATTCCCCAGCATTGGGACAAATCATGTCCTATAAAATGTATATGTAATTTATAAAATGTTCCAAACCTGCCCTGTGCCATAAAACACCCAAGACCCAGACAAGAATTTACGACTTCAAACAATTTAACAAGTGTGTTAGAAAATCCTTCAAACTAACTCAAGCCTACCGAAAACATTGGTGTAAAAAGTGTGCCATTATAATCACCTTTGTTTGAAAATATATATTTTAATGAAAATGTTGGCCCTTTAAGGCTGTGTAAATTCTGCCAGATTTTTACAAAAAACATGATTTTATCAGACATAAAGAGGGTTAGCTATACCTCAAGGACCCCCTGTCTCACTTCCTGGTTTAAAAAAAGGTGAAAATACTGCTCAAGCAAACAAATTCATTAAATTATAATGCTTATTGCTATCAATGTGTTGTAGTTATGTGTCTCAACCATAACAAGTCAATACTGTTACTCTTTTAGATCAATACAAATAATAATTATGATTTAAAAATGTATTTTGATTAGTATTAAGAGGACTCTTAGTTACTTTAAAACATAAAATGGCTACTTACTATGACTATGCCATGAAATAAAAAAAATAAAAAAAATCCATAAGATGTCAACAGATTTTCACCTTACGGAGTTGACACCTATATAGGCAGAGGGGGACATAACTCAGTGAGTTGGGCCACTAGTCAAAACAATGTGGACACGCCCATGTACGCGACATCAGCTCCATCAGCTCCATCAGCTCCATCAGCTGGCCATATAAATACTTGTATTTAATGCAACAAAAACCATTAAACATTTTCTACATGTTTTATATTATAATACTATGACTTTTTGTGTGTCTGATGGAGTTGACAAAATTCAAGTCCTCAGCTTCAAGTCCTCAAATTGCTAGGAGGCTGTACAGTAACAAAGATTTAATTGCCAAGAGTTATATCTTTCGAAATATATTTTCCCCACATAATTGAAGAGTAAAAATCAAAAACACCTAAAAAATACATTTTGTCCCAACTCTCAAGAACGCATGTGTGTGAAGAAATAAGTCAAATCAAATCAAACCTGTTCCAACAAAAGGAGAGAAGCAAAGACGTGGGCTCACCTTTGGACTAACAATTCGTTTCACTTCTACATCGCCTCCAATGTAGTGAGGACTAGCCCATTCTGCTCTGTCTGCTTCGTCCTCTGTAGAAAACCTCACAAAGGCAATAGCCTTATCAGAGACTTGGCTCTTCTTAATCTGGGGTCCATTTCAACAGATCAAGAGAAATAGTTTAATTAGGAGATAAAATATGAAAATAAATATAAGCATGCACTGATAAAGGGGTTGCTGGCATTCTTTACCTTACATGCTGTGACGGTGCCCCACTCTCTAAAGTAAGCTCGAAGATATCCTTCATTTAAATAAGGATTCAGCTCTCTTATCACCAGTCCATGATCCTGTTAAACGATAGAAAAGTATGAGCTTCATTATGTGTTGTGCACTGTAAAAAAAATCTCTTGTTATTATCTTTACATTTTATTCATGCAATTTAATTGAACTTGATTTTTTTAGTAGTTATTTTCAGAAAACTTAAGAATTTAAACATTAGTTCTTCTATCTTTGGGTTTTTGACTTGAAATAATGACTGAACACCAGTGTTCCCCAACCCTGGTCCTCAGTCCTGCATGATTTAGATGTTTCTCTGCTCCAACACACCTGATTCAAATGATCAGGTTGTTGTCAGGCTTCTGCAGAGGCTTGATGACGAACTGATCATATGAATCAGGTGTGTTGGAGCAGGGAAACATCTAAAACATGCAGGACAGTGGGCCCTGAGGACCAGGGTTGGAGAACACTGCTGTACACAGTTCAATCAACTCATTAAATTAAGTTTCTAGAGAAACTTCTCAGCATGCATTTTTGTTAAAACTTTCCTAAGGCCCTTCTTTTTCATAGTTTGTGGTTTCAAACTTTGAAATTGTAAAAGGAAATCAAAGTTGTTTGTCAGTCAGTCAATTGAATTGTCAATTATCTTAAGCTTCTTGAACACATTTTCTCGTTTATTTGACTAAAAAAGTCTATTTGTACAAAATTACCTCGCCTTGTCTTTTCTAATTCAGTCAACTTAAAATCTTAAGGCAGCTTTCTTGCTCCCATCTTTTTAACAGTTTAAATTCACAGTTTAGCTTTGGTCAAACAGAGAAAATAAATGTTCCTCTGGAGAAACTGTTTACCAGCTCATAATGTTCAGCTAAAGCAGCCATGTGTTTCTTTGGAAGACTGATGTACACTCTTTTTGTAGGTGCTGTCTTCACTTCCATGTTGCCTGGAGAGAAAAGTCAAAATTATGTGTAAAATTAGGAAAATGATAACTTACAATTTGCAAATGAGGCATGAAATTGAGAAAGCTGTTGCTTACCAGAAGTTAGAGCCGAGATGTTTGTTCCAAGTAGACCAACTACAAAGTGCAGAGCAACCTGCTGTGGAGTGGCTTCATGTAGTGTCTTTCACAACAAGTCAATCTCCTCCTACTGTTATTTTTCTTGAGAAGTTTAGCTGGACAGGTTGGTGTGTGTCTGGCCAGAGAGTTACCCAACTTGTTCAGTCACCAGGGGTTATAAGCCAAAATATGCCAATAAGGAATTGTTGAAATTATTGAGCACTTGGTAATGGAGCTGCTGTGACAGTTCATGGTGGAATGACTGAAATGTTATAATCACAAGCCATCAAAGTACATTTTGGATTTTAGATATCTTTTAAGACAGATCAACTGAATAGCTCTGGTGTGACGCTAAAAGCTTGTTTTCAGTATTTTTGCTTGCAAAGTGCACTTCAGGGAAACCTGGGTCACAGCTGCAAGGAGCAGGTTACACAAATGTTTAGCATGTCTGTCTCTCTGTGTGTTATTGCTTATTATTATGGATGAACTTTTAGTAAATCAGTTACATTGATGCCCCACATTTAGATTTACATTCACCAGCCCATTTTGAGCAGGAAACATCACAAAACAAGTGCAAAATCTGAATAAAATACTGTAAATACGATACAAATACAATACAAAAGTGGTGATTGTTACAAGATCAGTTCCATAAATGTTGGGATCTTGTGTAAATGTAAATAAAAAAAAGAAAGCAAATTATTTTCAGCTGATATTCAATTAAATACAGGACACAGACAAGATATTTATTATTGAAATTGTTGAACTTTTTTGCTTTTTGTAAAAAATACACCAATTCTGAATTTCATGCCTGCAATACGTCCCCATTCTTGCTTAATACATGACTTCAGTTGCTCAACAGACAGGTCGGGACTGCAGGCGGGCCAGCCTCGTACCCGAACTCTTATGGAAATAATTAGGGATGTCCTTGAAAAAGACGTCATCTGGATGGCAACATATGTTTCCCCAAAATCTGTATGTACCTTTCAGCACTAAAGAAGCCTTCACAGATGTGTAAATTACCCATGATACCATGCTTTCAAACTTATTGTACTTACATACTGTATGGTTTTGCTTTGCATGGCAGAGTCTTAACTGCAGACTAGGGTCTTCCAAGTAGTATCGTTTTTAATGATTCGAACAAATTCTGATTCAGTTTTTGTTTATGTTTGATAAAGTGCCCTAACTTTTTTGGAATCAGGGTCGCCGTTGTGTTTGGATGAATAACATGGAGGATTAGTTTCATAGCAAAGGAGGTTCAGATGAAGGATAAAAGTCTTTCCAGATAATTGGATCTTTGTCAGATTTCCCAGCAGCAAATCAAAACGGTTCCTCATTCCATCAACAGAGCAGATATGATCAAACAAGTTTATTTTTTTCTTTTTGGACACATTCAAGATCATTATTCATAAACTTAAACGTAACTACAAATATAAAAATACATATCCTGACATACAATATGAGCTGCTTGTATAAATAAATATTCATAGTCCCATTATATTGCCAACAGCTAGATTTAGTTTGTCCTCATCTGCTCCACAAACAGATTTGCAAATAATATACTTTACTGTTCCTGGTTTTGGTTTTGGTTTTGCTCTCATTGTAGTCTGCAGGTGACATTCCTGATCTTGGCATAGATGACGTCGTATCAGTGCAAAGTTGTGTGTCACTGATGAGATGATATCTCGTCACTACTGCAGTATGCTGTGACTGTTGTTTAGCCAAAGACTGGAGGGGAAAGAGGAAAATATTGTATTTGGAAGACCCAGAAATATCTCTGCAGGTTATAAATGAGCAAACAAAGAAGCTTTTACAATCAGAAGCGAGATATACAGTACTGAAAACACCCACCTCATCTATGACGACATACTCTGTTCATGAAGGTCTTGCAATTTGGTGATGAGGAACTTTTTGTCTTTGCCCTCCTGTATACAAGAGAAAAAAATACACAATTTACATTAATATCAATATCAGTACTGTACAATATATGTAATTGGTCTGTGGGCCATGCTCAGTGTATGGCTCTGTGAATGACAATGATGGCTTGTTGGTTTGTCTGAACACCACTTTGGTCCAGACTAAAATATCTCGATGACTAATTGATGGATTTCCATTAAATTTGGTTCAAACATTCATGGTGCTCGGAGGATCAATCCTTTGTGACCTTTACTCAAGCGCCACCAGCAGGCCAAAGTTTTCACACATCCAGTGAAATATCTCATCATCTAATTGGTTGTATTGATTGTGTTAATTGTTAGCATGCTGATGTTAGCATTTAACTCAAAGCAACGCTGTGCCTCAGTACACCCTCACAGAGCCATTAGCATGGCTGTATTAATTTAAAAGGCCATTCACACAAAGAAAAATAACAGTAAGTGTATTGTTTTTAAAAACTTTTTTGCTCAAATAGATGGCAGAATCCACACCACAACTATAACACCAAAAGCAGTGGTGAACAATATTGTTGGGATCAATTTTAGAGTGATTTGAATGATGGCAATATTGTCAGCTAATTAAAATCATTGATTGCAAATATCATACACTGTAAAACAGTTTTCGGCACTGATAAGTGAGTCTTAAGTTTGTTTGGTCCTTACGGACGTCCTCTGACAAGCTTCAGGATACCATCAGATTTATGTTGACTTGTACAAAAACACGATTAAAGTTTGTCTTGTCTACAGAACATCACCATTCATCAATGTGGACATTCACATCCTTATTGTTATTGATATAGTTATCGTTCTTGGTGTGGACGACCGTTTAGCCTTGTTTCAGAAAATGATTGAATATGCATACATTTTCAATTTGCTTTTCTAACTGAGTGATGATTCTTCTCTGGCCATCAACAACTTGAGTGTGAAAGTATATCACCATTCTGAAAAGAAAAAGAATAAGAAATCAATTCCAATTTAAAGAGCATAAATGGTTTTCACATACAGCAGCTCAAAATCTTTCAAGGCGGCAGACACGTTCTTAACAGCATCTCCAACACAAAATGAACTACATAGCAAATGTAGTTGTACAAACTGGACATGTACTGTTTTGCGATCATGTCACCACTCACAGAAAGACTCCACTGGCGAGGAATAAGAATAGTGGGTTCTCCACCATAGAGGCGTAGGCCCGGCTGAGCCAAGACAGGATCGGGTGGTCGCTGTTCTGCCCCCGGGCCCACAGTTGCTCTGACTGAGACATTGTGGTGAGATTCCTGAAAGGGCCGCACCCTGTCGAGGGTTTAATCCTGTGAAGGACAGACAGATGGATTTTGAACATGCAGTGCAGTCTGGAAGAATTTGAATTTTTCACTATTTGGCCTTCAAACTCAAGAACACTGGATTTAAAGATAATAAAGAAAAGACTCAACAATTAAAAGAACAAAATGTGTTTGTACATCTCACAATACTTTCCAGCTCCCCTATACTGTCTGTGGCCCAAAGTCCATTCATATCTACTGAAGACATAAATCTGTAAAGGAATTGTATACAATATGCTTACCAGCTTCCTTACTAAAAGTTTGATGAGAAGATTGCTACTATTCTCATGTTTGTTTGGCAAATCAGCAATCCTGAACAAGTGGTTAGCTTAGCTTAGTACCTGCGGGTACGGGGGGAGCAGCTAACCGTGCTCTGTCCAAAGTTAGAATCTGCCTACAAAATGTATTTTGATTACAATATTGTTCCCTTTAGATCAACTGTAACTCCTATTCCAAAAAGATGGTCCAAGGGTGAAATTAAATTATCAGGGAATTAATTTATGGAGCACCATATATATACACAAAATGTCAAACTGTTCCTTTAAAAATGGGTAAAAAAATATGAAGTTTCACTTGTAAAAAAGTAATATGTAAGTTTCCTTTAACAGCTTGAAGCTGTAGTGTTCAGCAAAAAATTCTTACAGGAATAAGTTCTGCATTTATTGTGAAAAACTTGAATGATTGACTTAACCTGCAGCACCCACTTGCAACTCCATTGTTTGAGACAACAATGGTGCTCTATGGCACAAAGGAAAAAGATGTTCTGTATCAAGCTCTGGTTATGCAGACCATACTTGGTTTTGGTCTTTCCATGGGATTTATGACAATAAGCAATAAAGATGTACATACCCAGGCTTATACTTTATTAGTAATATCTGTTTTAAAGTGCAGAACTTGTAATCCTTTTTCCAGTTTTTGAACAGTGGAGGTGGGCTATAACGGGGCTACAATCCCTACACACTCAGATTAAAGCTAAAATGTGACTCTAACCTAAAAGTCACTGATTTATTTTAAATCTAACAGGCTCAAGTAGAGTATGGTGAATACGCTTGGAACACAATGAGGGACTGTCACTGTGCTGGAAACCTGTTTTTAGAAAGCTGTGTGTCTTTGAGGCTGTGGAATTTACGTGTGCCTTTTGACTTTGAAATTGTTTTCGAGCATCACTGTCATTAAGAGAGGGGACATTTCTTGCACTCACGTCCAAATTGTATAAGTGACAGACACGGCAGCTCCAAGAAATGAAGGGAAGCACAAAAGAGAGATGAACAGGGTCGTCATCTGACTGGCCCTCCAGGGCTTTCTGGAGGCCTGACAGTTGAGAAGTAGACTGTACTGAAGCAGAAACCAGAGGAAGAATGTTAAGTTTGTTATGTAAGTCAGAGTAAACACACACACACAACAACAACAACAACAACGACACCGGCTATACCAACCTTCTTCATGTAAAATAGCACAAACAGCTTTATGATCTGGACTGCAGGAAGCAGAGGAGCAAACAGAACCCCAATCCTGCAAAGAACCACCACCATTAATATTAATTCTTTTTTTTTTTTAAATATGTAGTGGGTTTCAAGGATGTGCTGTAATGTTGTGCAATCACCAAGTAAGAGTTTGTCCATATATGAGCTCCAGCACATTGCGAGCAATGTCAAACACCGGCTTCCTGTTCCTTTTCAGCACTCTCTTGGAAAAGAGCCTAAAGAGAGAAGACGCTCAGCAGTCAGTGAATGGTTTTATAAAGAGTTAACATCAGAGTCAAAGTTATATGATTTGTGGATGAAGCACGAACTTGCCTCCACAGGAACTCTCCCAAAAAAGTGTAAAGCACCGTGAAGACAAAGTCCATCAGAAGCAAGCGATACAGTTCTTGCCCCACAAAGGTCTCCCAACACTGTGGACAACAGACACATAGATCAAGACGTGGATTCTAGTTGTTTCATATTTCAAATCAGATCACAGGGATGACGTTTTACACAGTTCAGTGTTGTCCAACAACTATAATTTTGAGAAGTTAAGTGAGGATGTTTGTAACCTGTAAACCACGACTTTCTGGTTCCACAGCAATTCTCCCCAGCCAGTGGAAACACAGCACTCCAACAATACTGACCTTCAGCAACAGGTTCCTGAGAAAACAAAGATCAGATTGTTCATCTGTCATCCATAATAGTTCAACAGTAATATTTCAAAAGGAAAAAGGGACAATTGACTATTATTCAGAATTGCCACAAGAATCCTTCTGTTATTGCAGAGTTTGACACTAGAGGGCTCTTATCATCACAAGTTTGGAAGCGAGGTGTTGTTTAATTTGCAACTCACACAAGTGTGATGTTGAAACCTGAAGCCTCCAGTATTACATCCACTGAGAATGAACTTCTCTGTGAAGCAGGAGACATCTTGTGTCCACCTGAATGAATGAGTGTTTACTGTTACGTGGTTTCACAGTTCTTGTTCTCACCTGAAGATGGAGACATAGACTCGCACACAGGGTGAGTCATGATTCTCCATCCAAGCACACAGGTTGAAGAGGCCAGGGAGCAGAAGGTTAATGCCCGACACAACTGCAGCCATGAGCAGCAGCTCAGTTTCTCCACTTGGATTAATGGCAGCTTGTGAAAGAACGGACGAATCACAGTGAGGACTGCAGACCAACACCTCATGACCAAGGGAAAAACACGGAGAGAGTTTAAAAGATCTTTTTCAAAGCAGTTTTACCTAATTGATGGTTGTGTTGCATTGCAATAATTGGAACATCAAAAACTCTTTGCTTTTCTTTCTATTTCTAAGTGTTTATTGTGGAAAATCTTGCTCTCCACATCAATCCAGCACAAGACTCTTTGGTGAGTCTGGTGGTTTGACTTGCCTATTTCATTTGCAAAAATCATGAGAAACATGCTTTTGTTCATGTCAGTGAAATACACCTGGCACCTGTTACTAGTTTCCACCAGTATTGTTATGAGTAGATATTTGCCTGTCATGTGGGGTGGAACGATTTCTGCTTAACTCTTCTTCCAGTATCGTGAAGATAATTTTGGGTGATTTTTGGGCATTGTAGTTTTGTAAAGCAACAGCAGAGGGTAAAAAAAATGTGCAGAGTGTAAAACATCTGACAGGAAAGAAAAAAGAGAAGTGGTGGGAAGGTGTTTTTTTGTCAGTTATTTTTGTGGTAGTCAGGCCCCTATGGCTGCTCAAATGTGTGTGAAATGGCTCATGTCCAGCTGCAGAACAGCTGTTGCAGTTGTTTCCTCTAACCTCTGACAGGTAGTAGACTCCCATGGCGCCCAGAGTGATGCTGGCCAGACATATTGCCCATGTTATCAGATGCACCATGAGGCGACAGAGTCGCTGCATGAAGCTCTTTTCGTCATCTCCACCGATCATCTCAGACAGCAGCTCCTGTTGGAAAGGCAACAGTTTGCAATGTCTTAGTCGGCCGACATTTGAGTGATCTTCATGGTGTGTCTTCCTGTGTGTGTCACAAGTCTGTCAACTGCAACAGCAGCCACTGATTCTTTTTAGAACAGATATTTTAAAATCCATAAAACAGGAAAATGTCCCTCTTTATGTGCATGTTGAGGGTAAAAAAAAAAAATCGATACAGGACGGTATCATAAAATTTTGCATGGTAATATTTTATCACTACACAGACAGCAAGTATTGATCTTTTATTGTATAAATTATTACTATTTAAATCCATTGCTTTTTCAGTTGACTAGATGGTGCTTTGTTTCATTCTGGTGAGGGCAGCAGAAGTCACAGTCAGTGGGAGTGGAAGGTTTTCATGTAAGTGTGAGATCAGTCTCTCGACAATCACACTTTGCTATCATCAAAATGATTCAAGTGAGAAGACACTTGGACTAAATAAAACAGATGTTTTCCTTTGGGGATATAATTTGCAGTTGAAAAATGCAATATCGCATGATAAATAAATCACATATGTTACTGGAACACCTTTGTCTGTTATTATGGCAATCTGATTGACATCTGGGCATCACAGTTTGGGCATGGCCACCGTGCCTTGATGCCCCAACCTCACTGCACCAGCTGATTTTGCCATTTTCTACTCTACTTCTGTCCTGTCAATATTTTTTTTTAGACACCAGTGTCTTGAGATTCTGGATTATTACTGGGCAACATCAAGTGAAACGCTGATCAAGTGTATTTTGTTTTTTCTAGAACCTAAATTCTACATGTATATAAATACTGTATATAATCTTGACTGCAACTATTCACGTGAAACTTTTTTTAATTTTCAAAATCCTGGTTAAAAAAGAAAATATATATACAGAATTTGAAGTTAATGAAAGACTAAACAGCTCATTTGCAGAAGTAGCACAAGACAATAAATAGGTCACATGGGTGTGAATTTGCTTTCTTAAAAGCTTCCTGTGTGTAAACAAGTGTTGCAAGAACTAAGTGTGAAGATGGTGTGACAGTGACTGAAGCAAATGTCTATGGAGGATCATCAAAGCTTCTTCTTTAAATCCGTTTGGTCTAGTTTTGCATGGTTCACAGCGATGCTTTCATTCATCACTTTTCAGTTATCGTCTTGGCTGTATCTACATAGAAAATGAGTTTACACTGTGGGTGTAACTGAATATTCAAATGATTGCATACTTTGAGCTGAGTGCTGATTTTCTCAGACTGAAGTCTGACGGATGTGTTCTTGCTGACTTTAAAGTCCCAGGAGCAGAAAACCTTTACCGCCAGGTTCCCATTAGACTTGAGGACACGAAAGCTCCTCCCCAAAGATGTGGAAATGCTGCAGGAGAAGAACATAGCCATAAAATACACACAACAAATGCATTAAAAGAAAATAAATGCAAGAGTAATTCACTTATTGTCCAACCTGCACACCAGGACGATGCAGATGATGAAGGCGGCGATGGCGATGGTAAAGATATAGGCTGCAGGTATGCTGTATGACATTATTAGCATACCTGACAGATCAGTCATCGTGTTAGTGTAGTAGCCGTAAAACATCACACTCTGAGAGAGGTAACCCTGCCAGAGAGAACAGATATAATATCTGGTTTAAGAGAGAAAAATATCATGTCTATAGTCCAACATGCTTGTTACTTTAGTTTTAACAATTTGAATGGATAAATGGATGAGACAATACCACACAGAAAAGACGATGTCTTTGACGATTTCATCAGTGTATATCATGCATGACAGACATAATGAGACAAGAACGATGTAAAAACATTTGACAAAAAAGACATAAGACAAAAACAATGTAAAAACAATGTCACACGATGAAAAAAACAGAAGACAAAAACAGACATAACAAGACATAAAAAAAATAGATGAAAAAGATGATACAAGAGGGAAAAGGGCGAAACAAGACACCAATGGCAAAAGACATAAGACAAAAAAGTAACATGGCAAAAAGACATACAGGACAAAAAAAATGCAAAAAGACAAAAAAGATGTGACAGGACAAAAAGAAGATGGAAAAAGATGTTAAGGACTTAACCAGACAAAAAAGACATGAGTCAAAGATGACTGTGGACAAAAGGCGAGGTTCAATTAGCTTCGGAGGGTGACTTTTTACATTCATACTTTGAGTACATTTCACAGCCTTTACTTTTTTATTTCTTTACTTGAGTAAAGAAGTTAAATCTGTTCTTCTTTTTTCTTTTTACACAAGTATCTGTACTTCTACTTGAGTAGAAATGTATGGACTTTTCCCACCTCTGTCTGCACTTGTCTGGGTGTAATGTATTGTACGATCATCTTACTGTGCCTGTGAGGAGCTCAAGGCCAGTGAAAGTGTCGAGACGAGAGCCGTGAGGAGGAGGGTAGACTGCTTGAGGGAACACCAGGAACAGGCCGGTGATGACGAAGAGGACAAGGTTTAAGAGCAGGAGAGTCCGGAGAAACAGGAAGTAGGAGAGCACCCCTGTCCCGTAACTTCCACTCAGTCTCTTCATGGATGAATGCCACAACTGGAGGGAACTGATGATGGGGAGGCAGCTGAACGTGCAGTGACGCCAAGTCTGAAGGGAGAAAAACACGAACGTATGCCTGATAGGCACAAACGAAAAAGCTTTGACATGCAGCACAGTGTTTGGACTCACCCTCGAAATGTAAACGCTCAGTCGACTGCAGCACGGGATATTTCTGTTGATGAGCGAACTTTCAGCTACATCTCTGAAAGCAAGCCGCCTAACGAAAGACAGGTGAAGGACTTGTTACCATATGTCTAGGTGCTTTATTTTGCAGGCCACTGAAGGTTTCCAGTACCTGATTTCCATCTTATCTGCCAGGCTGAGCGGCATGGCTCGCAGCTTGCGCATGCCCTCACTCACTGAGAGACCTTGGAGGCTGGACAACAACTGCTCCTTCTTGTTTTCTGTAAATCAAAAAAGTGAAATTATCTGCTGTACCTGATCAAGTGCAGTTGTCTTGAAGTCGAGATAAAATGAAAAGTTACTTTTTGACACTTTTAGATCACATCCCCAGCCATACTGTGCAGCTATTGAGCGATATATGCCCATTTTTTATATTCAAGTTCATTTTTACTTCCTGTAAAAGAAAACAGACACATGCTTGCTTGAGTTAGAACCTAATAATTTCAACCACTCATATCATGACATTCACCTGTCAATCTTCAAGTTTTAGCGGTGCAGAGTTAAGACTAAGATTCAATAGTTAGCTAGCAACAGTATGGCAACAGTATGTCTTCCAAGATTTTCATGACTTCAAACCTGGTTCTGTTTCCCCAAAATAACTGGCTGGCTAGAATTTATTTACTGTCACTGTAACAGCAGACTATGCACAAGGCGTTTTACACTGGACTGCTTCCTTTAGCTACATGGAGCATATGGGCTGCAGGCTGGGGCTTCACTGATTAATGTTACTCTACAAAGACACAACATCATAATTCTGTTCAAGTTAAAATCGCTAATGTAGAATGTTTGGGGCAATTATTGGCTTAGCAATTTCCTTCCACCTTCAGTACTGATCTCCTCCATGTCATCTTGGATTGGTCTGCTGGGGTGAGGAGGATTATGAGAGGAAGCCTGGTGTCGGTGTAACTGAGATGAGCGTCTGGCACGCCAGGAAGTCACCGCATCGCTTTTTGTCCCTGTGTGGACAAGAAATAACTTTAAACATTCAATGTAATAGTTCACATGTATAAATGAACACCGTCAATTAACATTTGCACAGCAGAGGAAGGTTTTGTCTCACCAGCAGTGCGACTGGGCATTGAGGAGAGGACCTTAAGGGTGGCAGCCGACCAGTGAGACCTCTGCAGGGAGTTCTTCTGCTCCCTGTCAAATGCCTTGTCTCCCATGTGTTCATCAATTACGCTGTCTAATCAGAAGCAAATGTTACTTAAGCTAGTTTAATATTCCAAACTCCAGTTCCAAAAAGTTGGAACGCTGTATAAAATAGAAATTAAAATAGAATGCAATGATTCGCAAAACTTTTTCTTTTTCACATGATTGTATCAAGGATGCTACATTGTCAGAGAACAAAGTTTGTCACTGCATCCGCAAATGCAAGTTAAGACTCTACCATGCAAAGTGAAAGCTGTATATAAACAACATCCAGGGATGCAGCTGACTTTTTCTGGGCCCAGACCTCTCCCATTGAAAATGTGTTGCAAATAAATGGAGCGCAAAATATTACAATGGAGACCATGGACTGTTGAGTTACTGAAATTGTATATTATGAAAGAATAGGAAATTATTTAACTTTCAAAACTTCCATATTCAGTGTCCTCAGCTTCCAAACAACATTTTTGAAACCTGTTACAGGGATCAGATTCAGATTGAGTGTATGTTTATATCAATAAATATTATACATTAATGAGTTAGAACAAATACCTTGCATTTATACTGTATTCCATTGAATATAGGTAGAAAAGTATTTGCAAATCATTGCATTATGTTTTTATTATTAGATTTTACACAATGTCCCAACTTTTTGGAATTGGGATTTGTAAAATTGAAACTGCAGTTGGCAGACATTCTGTATTTGTACCTGTGCATTCCTTAAAAACATCCATCTGTATCTCTGGGTATCTCTGGGTGCTGGCTGCTGGCTCTCCAGCAAGCTTGAAGGATTCCTGATGCGGTTCATCTTCCCCAAGGTTCCTGAAGGAAAGCAGCCATCAGAAGAAATAACAACCAGCCAGAGCACCGTCAGTGCAGCAGCATGTATATTAGAAATTTCTTAAATGTATTATTTTTCCATGGTGAATTGCAATTTAGAGACTTTTGATTTTACAGATTTTTTTCCTGATGAAACTTGAATATTTTAAATCCTGTAAATTCACGATGCAGTTATACTTCAATTGCTGGAGGCTACGGCTATGAAAGAGCTTAAAATGTTCTCTCCAAACACTCGGTAGGAGCCTGCACTTATGTGGACTGTAAACAGAATGGATGAATGAAACTACAATTGACTTTATGAACACAATTTACCTTAGTGCTTCAAAAAACAAAATTAAAGCAACATACATTAGCCCTCTCGAGCAGAAAGATGTAGGGTAAATGTCATATACAAGTAAACAACAACAAAAGCGACTTTCAAATTAAATCTTTTAAATTAAAACTTACTCATAGTCAGAATCCGTTTCACAAATGTCGACATTGAAACTCACACTGCAGGCCATGGTCCTTAATTATCTCTGTTACTGCAAACAAACAGTATTGGCACATAGTGGATTACAAAGCAGTGGGTTATCGCTGACAGTCTATTCTTATAACAGTCAAAACACATGATAGACACTTCCTCTCCGTTTCTCTCTCCTGCTGTCTCTCTGAGCACAGCTGAGCCTCATTTGCAGTTGGTACAAAGAGATCTGATGAAGTGCAATCAGTGAAGGATCTCTGGCATGCCTTGTATGGGAAGCCCAGTGGCAAATTCATAAATATATGTGATAATAATTATATATTTTTCAAGAAAACAACAACAAAAACTACATGATAACTTAGTGTGATATAGTGTCTGTCTTGATGTGGTTGGAGCAAACTGTTTGACCTGTGAGCATATAGAATCATGAGTGCTTAATGCGCTCTAGTGGTCATTGTTGGGAACTGCAACATTATATTTAACTTGTCAAACTGGTGTCATTGAAGACCTGACAGCAGTTACACTGCATCGTAAAAACACGACATATATTGTCATGTCAGTGTGTCACTGTCATACATATATTTAAAAAAAGACTATAACTCGATGTGCTTTGTGTTTATGCTGATTTTTATTATTATTTTGAGGCATCAGTTAGTGTATTCAGGAGAGCATAGACCTCATGTTAACAGTAAACCTACACACTATTTTGATATGTTTTCCTGTATACGATGCTTTTATTATTAGTCAGTTGTGTTGAACGTTGTCCTGTCTATCCTGTTGCACTTGTGCTTTCCCAATAATGTTTGCAATAAAGTAAACTCAAATCAACCCAACTAAACTGAACTCAGTATGATTTATTATCAGACAATATGAACTTAGTGCCTCCTTTAATAAACAGTACTGCAATAAACACCATCTGTTGTGAATGTTTTCTGCCCCGTGGCCTCATGCACTGTCATTTTTCACAGGTAACTAAAAGTCACTACTGTGCAGACGAATATTAGGGCTATTACTGAATATATATATATATATATTTATATTTATATATAATATAAATTTTAACTTTATTTTCTTCCCTTAATGTGGCCCTAGTACTCAATACAGCAATTTAAAAGACCGGTGTGTAGGATTTAGTGACATCTAGTGGTGAAATAGCAGACTGCAACCAAGCGTGTATGAGAAACTATGGTGGTCACTGAACTCGCCAAACACTCAAAAAAAAATGCCCCATCTAGAGTTGGTGTTTTTAATTTGTCCAGTCTGGGCTACTGTAGCCCAGAGGTGCAACATAGTGGACTCTGTAGAAGAGGATCTATGGTCTATGTAGATAAAACATCTCATTCTAAGGTTACAAAAACACAACAGTTACTTTTAGGTGTTTATACATCGTTAAAAACATGTGAATAATATATTTTATTTCTGTAATACTCTTCCAATAGATCCCTTAAATCTTACACACCAGACCTTTAATATTTCTTTTTAGATTTATTCATCTGACAGGGTAGATTGGGGATGGTTGCCACAAGTTTTATTCACCAATCAAAACCATGCTACACTGATGACTATAATACTGCTCAGTTGGATCCTCTCCCCACAAAGGCAATACACACATTTCACATTCCACATCTGTGGCTGCACTTGTTTAAACTTTAATTTTCTTTATTAACTGTTTTTTGTCCTATTTGCCTGACCTTTTGTCAAGATCAGTATGTCTAGTTGCCACGTCGTGTTCTGTTGTGGCATATAGGGTGGGGACGGTTGCAACAAGTTATTGCGCCTGACTCATAATGCTGATGGGGCGGGGGGTTTCTTAATCGCTACACAATTTGTTTCATTGTAAATTGCTTTGGTCTCACCCTGCAATGTAGAGAGATGTGGTACAACTGTGGTACATGTACCACTGGTGGTACGCAAGCTCCTACTATTTATTTTCTTGAAATAGAATAAAAATATTTTAGTAATACATAATACTACCAAAATGCTGCTAAATCTGGAATGAAAATGCGTAAAATATGAGAACACTGAAATGTAAGTTAAAATAAGTTTTGTCCTACATTTTTGTTTAAATATCAACTTACATGATTACAAGTAGTTACAAACTAAACTGTGATGGCAAGATAGTAAGCAAAGGTAAAATGAAGGGACTTAAAATAAATGCTTCAAAAACACACCCAGCACCGGCTACCACAAAAGTTACGTAATTTTGAGATTGCCCTTGGCCATATTAAAATTTGATTGTGTTTGCGATTAACTGCGCAGTCCTAATGGGTAATTAGCAGACAGATATACATTTAGTACATAAATATTTGGTTGTTCTAGTATAAATAGTTTCTGAGTAACAGAGATTTGCACAAAGTGTTGAAACCTTCCATTGTCTCCTCTATTTTCATTTAAAAAACACAACACGAATAACATGAGAGCTGCAGTTTACGAGGAGCGCTTGAACGCCTCAGCGCAGGGGCGGTCTTTGAAAAGTTTTCAGGAAGCTGTTTGACGAAACGAAACTGTCCCCAAACTTTGACTGGAAGACTTTTCCAGTTCGTCTTTAAATCTGGTTGACAGGCTGTGTTTTTTTTTAGGGTTGTAAAAATGGAGAGCAGTGCTTACGGGGCCGCGCTGGCTGGCGGTGCTTTCGATTTGGAGAGTTTTGTGAAAAAGCCTCAGACCATTGTGCGGTGCCTGAGCTGGGTGAGTTACACGGAAACGTTAGTTAGCATCAAAGTTAGCCAGCTGTCACATCAAGCAGACTTTATGTTAACAGCTGTGAGCTGCCAGGGTCGACACAAATCTGTCAGTTATACAGCTTGGTAGCTTTCTAAGCTGCTGACACTGCACTTGAACTGGATGTTTGGTTAAGTTGTTAAATAAACGTGACATTAAGTGAAAATGATGTTTTCTTTAGCACTTGTTGATGTTAGCTAATATTAGCTAGCATGCCCACTGCTGTGTCACCGCACCAACTGCCAGTTTACCACCTGATGATGATGAGACATTTGTTTGACGTTTTTCTGCTTTACTCTGGTTTGGAAAGTAGACATTGAAGACTTGCAACTTAAAGAATTTTTCAGTCTTTTATCTTAAATGTTTTGCACCGTGAGAAAAGAGCAGGAATTGAAACCTTTCCAGCGTCATCTGTTGAGCTCATCAAGTCTGCACAGTAGCTGTTGACAAATTAGTCAAATTAGTCACAAGTTGTTGTGGTGAAAACTGTAATGTCTAATATGAATAATATTAAACGTTAGGGTACGACTGATACTGGATTTCGATACTTTTATTAGGGAGTAAAAAAAATCTGATATAGATATATTAGTTGTTATTTTTTTGTACATAGTATAATATAGTTACTAAATATAGAGTATATCTACATAAACAATTTTTTTGCAACGATTCCCCTAATTCGGTTAACACTTGTATAGGAGGCAGGATATTTTACAGTTTAACAATAAATGTTATTGTCAGATTATTTCAAGTAGGGCTGCATCAATTAATCCATCAATTGTCAAGAATTAAATTAATTGCCAATTAGTATGATAAAAGACTTATCAGTTTGAGCGAAAAAATAATTATTCTAGCTTCTGAATTGCGAATATTGGTCGGTTTCTTTACTCCTCTATTTCAGCAAACTGAATATATTTGGGTTTTGGACAAAGTAGGGCACTGAAATGAAATAAATAAATAATTAAATAAAAATTAATATAGCGAAATATATGTATATTTTCAACCTCAATAAAGAAAACTCATTAGATTTACACAGAATTATGCTTATAAAGCGAATATAAACTAATTAAAACAATATGCATTATGTTCTGTTTTTGAAAAAAAAAAAGTTCTATTTTAGGTGCATGTCATGTCAGATACATATGGCGATAAAGATGTAGACCCACAGAGCTGTGATAGGGCTGATAAAATAAAGGATTACTGTCCTGAAATAATGAGAATAGGGTGCACCAATCAGATTTTTTTGTTGTTGTCTCTAGGCAGAGAAAAGATTAGAGCTGGCTGACACATTGGGTAGGACTTCATTACTGAGACAGTCCAGTCCACACCACAGTTATGTGTTTGTTTAGAAAGTGACATTAACCAATCATATTTTGATTTTTAGTGGGTGGGAGCAAAAATCATCACTCTAGACTCTCCTGAAGGCCAGCACTGCCTTGCTTGTAGTTGAGATGAAGCAGTCAAGGCCAACTTTGTGGTTAGGTGTTGCCTTTTTCAATGCAGGCTTTTGCATTGAGGCAGAGGATCAGCAAAGGACTTTATTATTTCTTAATTATTTATTATTTTTTAAAGAAGGTCTCAATAGTGCATCGCCCATATATTGTTGGTTGGGCTTTATTATATTACACTCTTCAAAATTACATTTCCAAAGAGCATTATAATAAGACAAATAAAATCTGTGTATGAAGTCAATATATTAGTGAAACAAAAACATACAACTAAGTTAAGGGCTAGCTTAGGTATTTTCCAACCTGGACCATATTGTGCCATCTTTTTGATTAATGGGGTAAACAGTTTTTGAAATTGGTCCCTTATTGAATGAGACGGCTGCAGTCGGTGGCAAAATGGGGTGCGATATAATCCTTATGGGCAATTGCTGAGAAGGATTACATTGCACCTCAGTTTCGCTTCTGCTGGCTGCAGTGGTCTCCCTCAACACTGGACCAGTTTCAAGTTTAGTGACCAAAAGTAGCACCATTATCAGTATTATTGAATAATCTTAAAATGGGCTGAATATGTTCAAAGGGTGTTGGTGTCATTTCATTATTATCGGTCTGTCTTCTGTTTTGCATTTAAGTACTATATGCAGTATATGTAGTGTCCCCTACCGAGGAGTCTTTTCTGCATCTGAAGGACTGATGCTAACTTTGGTTGACACTAGACAGTACTTACTGTGAGTTTTTGGAGTGCTATAATCAAGCATGGTTATAATGATAATTCAAATTTGAAGCAGCAATACTAGCCATTGGGAGTTTCCCTCTGATTTAATGTGAAACCAGTAATTGTTTCCATATGATTGAATGTAGAGCTGCAAGTGTTTTCAATAGTGATTAATCAGTTGACCTTTGAAATGTCAAAAAAACTGTGTCAAAAATTCTGAGAGCACGAGGTGACATCTTTAGGTATCCAAAGTCCAAAAGATATTCAGTTTAAAATGATTTCATACACAGAGAAGCAGCACATGCTCACATTTGAGAAGCTGGAACTAGATTATATTTGCTTGGCGAAACTAAAGATTATTTATTTAAATTACTCGTAGTAGAGTGAAAATAGGATCAGGAACAAGGATCACTCACAGAAGATGTCACTCTAGTTAATGTAATTTACAGTATTCAAATAGATCAGGAACTGAAACTTCTCCAGTGTCATCTGCTCAGCTCCACGTGTCTGAACTGGCTTGACTGCGGTTTTAATATGAATTTAGATGTTTGTTTGTTTTTATGATGAAAGGTTTCATGTTATGTAAATCATGTGATAAGAATCATGTGGCCCCAGTGTGCATTTTTCCCCACCTCCCCATGGCATTAACAGTGTGTGTCCCTTCTTTGCAGTTATTCTCCATTGTGGTCTTTGCAACCATCACAGCAGAAGGCTATGTTAACCCGTCGTCCGAGGTCAAGGCAAGCTGCATATTCAACAATAATGACAGTGCCTGCAGTTACGGGGTCGGACTCGGCATCCTGGCGTTCTTGGCTTGTGTTATCTTCCTCATACTGGACGCCTACTTCCCTCGGATCAGCAATGCCAAGGAGAGAAAATACATTGTTTTAGGAGATTTGACCTTCTCAGGTGAGAGTCAGGCTTCACTGCTCATACTAGAATAAGGAAACTGTGCAAACAGGAAGTGCAACCTAGTTGAATTTAAAGGGATAGTACACATTATTTGAAGTGGAGTTGCATGAGAGTACCAGCACAGAAGCTAGGCAGTGTACTTGTATTTTAGCCACAAATGCTTACTTTGAAGCAGACAGGCAATTGTTGTGTATTTCTCCTTTTAAAAATGGTCCATCGAAAAAAAAAGTAATAGTTTGATTCTACACTACACTTTACTTATTTTCACTGCTTTACCTTGCTGTCATATTCAAAATAAAGCTTACACTGCTGACCCTGTCCACAGCAGTACATTGCTTAGCTTCTGCACTGGGGACATGCCGACTGCCAATTGCTGTAGGAAATACACTGATAAGTACCTCCTACGACCCCACCTATTTTAGTTTATTTAACTTTAAAAGGACAGCATACAATGACAGCGATCATTTACATGAAAGGAAAACATGGTTGCACCATGTTTAGTGAGACGGTAATGTCTGTCTGTAGTCCTACACATAATAAGCCAATACCATAAATAAAATGTAAAGTGCAATACAGAATGCAGTAAATACGTGTGCCATACATAATAAACACAGTAAGTACACACTGCACAGTCAAAATATAATATGAAATATACAATCACTACATTTTCAGTAACCAACTTACTAGTGCCTATGCCTTACACAATAAAAACAGTACCTACAGGCTGCACAATACAAGGTACCACATGAAATACACAATAACTACATTATAAAGTGACAAAGTTTGTAACAAATGTACCTACTAGGGTAAATAATCTGATCTATCCATTTAGTACTGTCATCATATTGGATCTTAATCCTGATTAATTTCTCTGCTTTGACCTTTTCAACATGGGACAGCGGTGTGGACATTCCTGTGGTTCATCTGCTTCTGTGTCCTGGCCAACCAGTGGTCCAAGACGAACAATAACTCAGCCCCCGGTGATGCCGCCCGAGCTGTTATCACCTTCTCCTTCTTCTCCATCGTCACCTGGGTAAGCCTCCGCGTGTAACCAGCATTTGACTAACAAAATCACATGATAACACACAATTCAGCTGGTTGAAAATTTACCAGGGAATCATGTGAAAGGTCCACTTACTGACTCAGAGTTCTCCCAACAGGCTATCCTGTCCTACTTGGCATACGGCAGGTTCCGCGAAGGCGTCTCCGGTGAATTCGACCAGGACTATAGAGATCCAGCCAACGACCACACCAGTCCATACCCGCCTGCTCAGTACCCTGGCAGCAGCAGTGGCCCTACAGGCTACCAGCAGTCGCCTTTCTCCCACAGTCAGGAGCAGCCAGGGGAGTACCAGCCTCCAGCTTACTGAAAGACTCATTCAAACACAATAATCCAACAGGGGAGTTTTTCTTTTTAAACAAAAGATTGTGTGCCAATGTTTTCATTTACAACTCGGACTGCTCTCTGCACTCCCATTTTATTCCTGCAGAACGTGTTTGCATATTTGTGGGTGCACTGATGTGTTTTCAAGTTTGGTTGTAAGATGTTTGCTGCGTTGTTCACAGCAGGTGAGACTTTTTTTTTTCTTTGACAGAGATTGTCTTGGTAAGAGAGAGAGGATGACAGCATCATTGTTGTCTTTGTACCAAACCAGCTGTAATTGTTTCAGTGGCCCTTCTGTTTCATTTTTTAGTGCAGTTTGATTTGTTAAAATGCAAAAATTGAATTTTTTATGAATATGTTACTGTTTAGTACACTAAATATATTTACTAAACTGCAGTTCAACAACGGTGATGTGGTGATACAGTTCAGCACACTTTATTTGACCACAAAACAAACCCACATTATTTAATTCATGGGTGCATCTGAAGTGTTCCCTCTGTTACTACTGTAATGTTTTTGTTTCTTTTTTAAAAATAATCAACCACTGAAAATTGCTTTTATGCACTGAAAAATGAACTGTTAATTTCTTTGGGGCAGTTAATTGTTGATATCTGATCTAAGATTGCTAATTTGAATGTTTTAAGTCCACTTCTGCTACAGTTTAATCATTTAAGTTCTTTTTTTAGGGATGCACGATACAGGGCTGATGAATTATCGGCCAATATTAGCCTATCCAGCTATATCAGTATCGGCACGTATTAGTCTACAAATATCGGCTAAACTAATATCTGACAGATGACAGATAGTCAAAGCATTAAGTTTGAGTTTTCAGGCAAATGCACTGTAAAATCCAATGGTTCCTTTTTTTGATAAACTTATCTAGAAAAACTAAAAATTATTGGTAAAGTCTTATCTGTAATTATTGGTTGTTGTTTTGGCCAAAAAAAAAAATCGTGTATCCCTTGTTTTTTTTAAGGTAGCCAAACCGTTCATTTATATCAGCTACCTCTGTAGAGGTTTAATGTGCGTTTCTTGAGTTCAGTTTGTAGAAATAGCAAATTCAGCCAATGTTTCAGCCATATTTTGATTTCAGGAATTCAGTGATATTGGGGTAAATTGATATATTTATTATTTTGACAATCAAACGTTAATTGTTTTCTACATTGCTTTTTTTCTCTTGCTTTTGAGTTGTACCTTTACATGAGTTGCAGTTTCACTACTCAATGGCTTTACAATAATTCCCCAGTAAAGTGCCTTATACAGTATTCTGTATCACACAGGGCTTGCCAAATAAAAATTGTTCTTGTTTTGAACCTGTGGTTCCGCCCATAATTTGTATCCTCTTTTTTAAAAAAAAGAGCCGGACTCTGCAGGGCTGCGCTCCTTTGGTAAATATTTGAGTAGTGATTGTGTTGGCGAAGGTGGAGGAACTTGTGAAGTGTGTAGACAACGCAGTAATGACACGAAGACAATATGAAATTGTACATGCATACTTTACAGATGAGTGAAGCAAAGGTTGTACTAAACCAACACACAATGGTGCATGAATGTATTGTGCCTGAGTTACTGAGAGTTCACACAGTCAGTGAGATGTTACAAGTCTGGAAAAAAATGACTAGGATAATAATAATAAGATAATATTGTAAAAGTTGTGTTATAACAATGTAAATAGTAACAAACAGTACATTGTTATTACAAAGAAGGTTTCTTTATTAGTTTCTTGCCCCCAATTTTCCCAGGAGACTCCCGTTTTTCATTGCCTTACAAGCCTCCTGTATATCTCCCACTTTATGACAAATTTTAGCAAGTTTTTGTTTCCTTTTTGTAATTTCCTTTTCACTTTCTGGCCCTGTACAGTGTGTATAAGGCCTATGACTCCAAATCTGTACTGTTTCCACCCAGAAAACACAACTACACCAAACCAGACTAAGACAAACTCCTGTTTCTTAAGGAAAGTGTCAGCCGCCAAAAGTTTTAAAGGAAAGGGGCTTGGATATTGTAAAATCTGCCATGTCAGTTTTCTTTTAGGGTGGACAAAATAAATAAATAAAAGAAAACTAATGAATGTGAGTAAATTTAAAAGTATTCAATATAAACATGTTATGTCAATGTACATTTTTATTTAGTTATTTTCATTCTTTGAATGTCACCAAAATGCAAGTCTCCAAAACTATTTTTTTGGGGTTTCAACATCCTCCCCATTTTTGAGGTCTCTTGCAAGTATGGTTATTTATTGTTTAGTTTTCATTTCCGGAACAAGTAGAATACTATATTTATCTTTACTGTGCAGATTGCCCACTTCAAAATGGAGAGAATTGAATTAACAACGTTTTATTTTCACCTAAAAATGTCTCACTATTGAGCCCATAAGCGTCGGCTCGTAGTTGTCAAATTTCCGACAGCATCTGAAGGCACCGGTCGACAAACGCTCCTCCAACCACTGCGCGCACACGGTGCCCGATGCTGTCGTCACCAGTGCATACAGGAAGTAATGATAGGCTGTTTGGCGAACGGGGAGCGGAGGAAGAGGAGCCGAAGAAGGAAGAACACAACAATGACATCTGAGCTCCAGCCAGCAGCGAGCGCACCGTGAGCCGGACATCCAGCTGAACATCTGCGGTGAGTAACGAGAGACCGCCGCCGGACCGCTGACGGTTCAGGACGCCTCATCGATTTGTGATGGCATCTGTGCGTTAACCTCTGCGCTGCTGGCAGGACAGGGACATCCGTTACATTTACCCACATGTACGTTGATTGCATGTTTCCGTAACAAAATAACTCCACAAACCAACCGGCATGTGATAATGGATAGTATGATTAATGAGGCTGTAGGAGCTCAGAGCGTTACTGGATCATGAATTGCCAATGATCCACTTTGGGGGCCTCTTGAGATGGTCCCGATGGTCTGCAACTGAGGCTATGTTTCCACTATGGGAACTTTCCTGAGGGACTAGGAACCCGTGGAGGAACTCAGTATGTTCACCCCGCAGGGAGCAGGGTCTAAATTAAGCTCCGGGGACATTATTTTATCCCTCAAAAAGTCTCTGCTCAGCAGGTAAGAAGCTGAGTCTCCACCATGGGAACTTTGCCTTGGGAGCAGGAACCGTAGGGACTGGGGCCTAAATTAGAACTACAACAAAAACTTAAATGTTGTTTTGACTTTGGAAGACCCATTGGACAGAAACTGTAGCATTTCCACCTTAATAACTACAAAGTATAACGTCAAAAATGAATTTATCCAAATAAAAATGTCCTTCACCTTCTTTTTGACCAGCTAACATACTACGCACTGGAAACTTTATTGTGAAATTGTAAACACAGCCTTGTTACATCTGATTCGCTGTCATTAGACTCTGGACACATTATTTTACCCCCCAAAAGTCACTGCTCCCGAGGTCCAAATAAAGTTCTGAAGACATTACTTTACTCCTCAAAAAGTCTCTGTTTGAGAGGTAATAAGCTGCATTTCCACCACAGGGACCAGGGTTTAAAATAGGTTCCAGGGACATTATTTTAATCACCAAAAAGTCTCTTCTCAGGGGATAATAAACACGGACTTTCCTCAGCAACTAGGAACTTTTGGAGGAACGTGCTGCAGCGGCTGGGGCCTATATTAAGTTTGAGAGTTTCAGGATATTATTATTATTTATTTTTTCCAAAAATACAGGAACTTTTTGTGGTGCGAAACCTTTCTAATTGGTCAGTACTTGAAACTGTAGCTGTTTGTTTCGTTTTTCATCATTGCGCTTCAAACAAAATCCAGCAGTAATTAGAAACGTAAAGTATTGATGCATATCTTTAAATGCATGTTTTAAATGGTGTTTGATGTGTGCAGCCAGTTGTTGCTTTTTCATACATTAGCAGACTATAATCCTAATCTTCATGGGTCTTTCGAATGTGCAGAGTGCAAAGGGCTGAATGAACCCTTTAGTTCCTTGATAAGAAGTTCCTGCTGCTTCGGGTGGAAACGCAACTTAAAAGAGACACTCTTAAATACCGCCACACACCGTCTCTTCCTATTGGATGAAAGCACATGAAATCAGGTCCTTAGTGTAATGCACATTTGTTTGGGCGTGCTGAGGTTTGTGAATCTGCCTTACAGCAATAAGTTAGCTATTTATGGGCTTCACAAACACTCCCTGTCTCCTTTGAAGCTCTCCCTCCCCAGATGTCACCCTTTATGGCAGGACAGAGTAGCTTAGCAAGGTTACAACAGAGATACTCATGTTGTCACGTCACATTTACGTCAGGTATACATTTGTCAGGGCCTTATCTTCAGCAGCTCTGTCTAAAAACTGTCTGGCTGAACAAGTGTTCATGCAGAATTACATAGATTATACAACAGTAGATTATATTGTTAAGAAGGTATTGTAAAGGTGTGGGTAGGATTATAAACTTCAGTGATAAAAAATTATTTCTCTGAGATGCTCAACAGTTGCTTGTTTAGTTGTTCATACTTCACCAGAGCTGAAAAAAATTAGTCCAATAGAGGTCCAGTGTGTAAGATTTATTGGGTTTGACAGAATATGGCAGAAATGGAATTCATAAGTATGTTTTCATGCTCACGAATAATCCGTTTGCCATTGCACTATACAAGCTCGCCACTACATGCCACTAAATTGTACACACTGGTCCTTTAATCGATAAGTTGCTCAGCAGAAAATTAACAGGCAACAGTTTCATTTTAATAATAATTTCAAACCATTTTCAAGCAGAAATGTTAAAAGAAAATATTTAGTTCCAGGCGTTCCAGGTGAAGATCTTCTACTTTTCTCAGTTTTATGTCATTGTAAATTAAACCGGGGTGTCACAATTTCAGTATTAAATCAGATGGACTGAACTGAGCTGTCAGTTTCAGTGCAATATAAAAGAATGTTTAAATCGGATTGTGACATTAAAATCAAAAGTCATA
The DNA here is from genome assembly GCF_056507025.1 of Lutjanus erythropterus. Lineage (NCBI taxonomy): Eukaryota > Metazoa > Chordata > Actinopteri > Lutjaniformes > Lutjanidae > Lutjanus > Lutjanus erythropterus. The sequence goes on along the minus strand of NC_139335.1, from coordinate 14,150,070 downwards.
TCAAATCGTGGATTCGGAGAATCGTGGCACCGCCGGAACTGAATTTCTACAGGTTCTGAACATGTGATTAGATAAATATTTTGGTGATGTCACCTTGTACTCTAAGAAATTCTGTTGGCATTTTCATAGTTTTCTTCACTAAACTGCAAGATTTAATGATTAGAGATTAAAATTTTATGATTAAATTCTAGAAAATGACTGGTAATATGGACAAAATGGGTATGGAACAACATTTCAAATATTGCAAGATAAAAAATGTCTAGATATCGTACCAGGTTGTGATGATATCTACTGTGATATTACATGGTTGTCATGGTTATTACATGGAGGACTGTCACTGACTGCTGCATTGTTTTTGTTTTGCAATTGTACATGCATAATTCAAACATTCATTGCAAAAGACAAATCATGGCATATTTTTTTGGTCATGGCTGGCTACTATCATTTAATATATTAGTTAGAATTTGCTTGCCGATTAAGTATTCCCTTCCTGAAGTTCTTGAAACTTTTTGAACTACAGCCCAGAATGAGTTGAATCAGATATTCCATTTACAGATGTTCCTACAATTAAAGTAAGCATGTGTTCAAGAAGCTTCCCTGTTGATAGTGCTCTGCTGTTGTAATCAGTCCAGTCTCAGTACTGATTGTGTCACAGAAACACCTCCATTATGTAGGATTTAAATTCTTCTAGTGACCTGCAGGTTTGTGTTTAACTTCTATTCAGCCTGCAGGACTTCTCACTCTTTGTGCAGGTGGAGTTATTGTGCAGGTAACAAATGTTTTCCTAACCTCTGGTACCTGGCCGTCCAAAGGTCGCCGTGATGAATATCTTTATGAATTGTGCTGACCTCCTGCAGGGTTTGCCCCTTTGGACTGAATCTGTAATCCTCGAAGTCTAGCTAAAGTTCACAAGCATTGTAACAAACCCTAGTCATGGTTACGCTGCAAATAATGTGTGAGCAGAGCGAGAGTACGGAGCTCAGGAGTGACTGTGGAGGTCTGCTTTAAAGGTAGATTTCATGACACAGAATCGGCGCTCTGGCAGGAGGAGACGACGGGGTAAGCCTGTGCAATTATTTGGACAAAATCTGCTGCATTTAGAAGTAAACCAAACGTGTAAGTTTGGCCACTTGTTGGCATAGTTTTCATCAATATGGCCCTGATTTTGCTGCTATAATGGACTGCTGTTTGGCTCTGGGCCCTCTTATGAAAGAGGCTTTCAGCTCCTGCGCTCCTTTCAGAGAAATGCTTCCATGTTTAGGCCACAGAGTGTGACGCTCCTGAGGCTGAGTTTAGAGGTCCCTGGAATTTGGTTGGGACTAGATAACACACAATTCCTGCTCAGTGACCCTTCACAACAGACTGATAAAGTCACATTAGTTTGTGCAGTGTATCAGTGTAGGTATACAGTACACAGTTCCTCTCTGCTTGCAACATCAAATGTGATGAGCTTGTAAAATGTTTCTTTTTGGGTGCTAAAGTTGAGTATCTGCTCTACTTCTGTTGACACCTTTAAAAAGAAGCTTAAGACCCACCTGTTCAGACTTGCCCTTGTGTTTTATTCTTCCTGGGCCAGTATTTATGTCAGCTGCCTTATTTCTTTTATGAAGCACTTTGTGATGTTCTGCTCTTGAAAAGGTTCTTTCTAAATAAGGTCATTTATTTCAGAAATGAGTACTGCAATTCAAGTTGCGAGTTGGAACCATGGGCGATATATTTAATAGGTTGAATCCCTATTTACTATACGATATATGGTTGAAGCGAGTTGTTTCCTTCTGCCCTCTCCTCCACAGACTTCAGGAAGACAAGCTGCAGAAACACTGCAGGAGCTCAAGACAAGCGCAACATGATCAGCTGTTTATAACTGTCGATGTAAAGGGAAGTCTGTTATCATGAAAACAAAAACCCACTGCTCTGAAAATACGCTGTCTGGAGTTTGAGTTTAGTGGCTGCCAGCCAAACTCCATTAACATTTTGTTCAATTTAACTGCAATTAACATTTACCTCTTCTTAACGATTATTAAAGATTTTTTTAGGACTCAGAAACAGGCACTTACTCATTCAGCAAACATTCGGCATTAATTTTAACTCTCAGTCACGTGAAACACTGCATCTGTAGCATTGTTGTCAGAGATTATGGAGTCGTCCTTTAACTGGCTCTTTACCAGTTATGTTAAGTTAAATCTAAATTACTTTATTTAACTGAACCATTAATCTTTATTTTATTTTCTTGATTAATCAATTAATCATTTGGTCTATCAAATATCAGTAAATAGTGAAAATGTCTTATGTTTTTTCCTCCAAACAGTCCAGAAAAATCTAAAGATATTCTGTATACTGTTATGTAAGGCAAAGAAAAGAAACAAAATTTGGACACTTTTGCTTGAAAATATTTCAGAATAATTGCAGATCCATTTTCTGTTGATAAACTGAACGATTATTTTAATCTCATTATTATCTTTTGATTCAGTAATTAACTGTTTTCTCTTAAGGAGTGGCTGGGAATTTATTTTTTTAATGTCAATTAACAAATCAGTAATGTGCTCAAGTGCCACATCAGCTTGCTGGTTGTGTTTTACCTGATTGACCTGTTCACAGCAGCCGTCCTTTCATCGTCACTGAATGGCCCCTCCCAGCCTCCACCTTGACAATGTGGCCACCTGATATTCACCCGAGCCACAGCCGGGTCACTTCCTGCTTCTTGTCATTATGTAACCCAGCATACGCTCACTTGTGTGACTCACCAGATTTTTAAATTGCTCTTAAAAGAATATATGAATCAAATGATCTGCCTGCCGTCGGGACTAAAGGTTTGATTCAGTTTGAGGCGAAAGCAGTCTGCTTATGGAGAGTAGTCCATGTGAGTACGACTAGACTGAGTTCTATTATATTATCTGTCTTTCATTGGCGCTGTCGTATTGTAAGCTGGGTCAGAGTAATGTTTGAAAGAAATGTGTTTGTCTTCAGATAACTTGGAATTGTTTAAAGATTTATTTGCAATTCCATTAGTTTACTTTTCTTTTACAGATCAGCCCCTCCCTAATGTTTAGCTCATGAGGGAGTATTATACAGGGTTAAGGAACATTTAGAACTTTTTTGTTTTCCAGAGTAAATCAGGGCCTTATTTCAGAAAGCTTTAGTGAAAACTCTGAGTTTGTTAAACCTGAGATGAGTGAAACTCTGTGTTTTCTGTTTCACAAAGAGAGATAATTTTAACACTGGTTCTGTCACTGTGAAACTAACCTGCTCACCGGCAGGTTTTCTTCAACAGTCTCTGAAGTAGCTGTCTGACACTCCTCCTTTTTCATTTTCTCATTCTTAGAGTCAGATATTTTATATATCAAAGCACATATTGGAATTCATTAATTTGAATACGTTTTTAAAAACACGAAATTCTGGTTAGATATTAGTTTGTTACCCAAGGACGCTTTTATATTCGATCAGTCATCAGTGTAAAGACGGAGACAGTGATCTATGACATCATAGATTCATTCTTAGCGCCGAATAAAATCTATACCTCATCCTTCTTGAGATGCTGTGACTGTGGACACGAAGGCAGCTGTCAGGCTGACGACCTGTTCCCAGCACAGAAACTTTTACTCCACATTACTGTGGTATTTGTGTAAAACAATGATCAGTGATAAATCATCTGTCATACTGTGATTGATCCCACCAATGGAACATTCCTATTCTATCACGTTGGAGATGATTTAAATAATTTGAATATTTATGTGCTATGTCCTTTTTTCCTCTCCTGTTTTTTTTTATTGAATGTGAATCATAATATCAGTGCTCTGTTGATGATGACATTCATGCACACACTTAACTCAGAGTGAACATACTCAGCTGCTTGAACTAATTCTGATCAGCTGGTCTGGAACCGCCTGATATAAATGACCCTGTATAACCTGAATGATGATCCTGTGTTATTCTTCATCTTACAAATGAGAAGTTGAATTCATAAGCAATAAAACACACCACTGCTCAGTTTAATATGCTCAAGGGTTTTGTTGCCACAGCCTTACTTGGTCTGGTATGACCAGTAGTTTTCATTGCTAAATGTTGCTAATGTTAGCAAACCTCTATTGCTGACTTTATGACTGTTTTCCACTTTGCTGTTGTTCAGCATTTGCAATTAGCCCAATACTTGAGGCAACAGTGGCCAGAAAAACAGAAGTTAAAGGAGAAATCTGTAATATATTTACTGCGATAAATCATAATCATTTTTATTATCATTGTTCTATTCAGGGCCTGAATGCCTGTTTTTGTTGTCAGTTTCAAATTAATTAGAGTTCAAATTAATGTTAACTGTTCGCTGAATGATTTAGTGTCTGTTTATGAGTCATATGAAATCTTTTATAATCTTTTAGAAGAAGCAGATGTTTATAACTGTTAAATTGAACTATCTCTTAGTGGAGTCACTGAAGTGTGTGTGTATTTTCAGAGCAGTGGGCTTTTCTTTTTAGGATAACGGGCTTAACTTTACACAGACAGACAACTGACAGTTCTGAACAGCTGATCATCTTACAGTGTAGGACTCGTTGTTGCTTATTACTGTCAAATTACGCTGTTGAGGAGGAGGGATCAATAATAGTAAAATTGCACTCAGGATGACAAAGTTATGGATGTCGAGCAACTTCCAGGTGTCACCAAAAGGTCAGGTCCTCAGAGGACCTGAGCCACATGAACTCCTCTCCTCCGTGGACACCGGGGAAGAAGACAGACAACACAAACACATAAGACGCAAAGCTGAAGCACACGAGTCACACAGATGGGAGAAAAAAGGACAAACACGCACCGAGAGAGATGGAGACAAGGACAACATGTATACAAGGAGGGCGAAAATCCAGATCAGACATCTGGAGAGAGGCGCCCAGCTGATGGTCACAGAGAAGCACACTACTAAAAGAATACTAGGCCTAATAAAGTCAGTAAGACTGAGGCCAACCCAGGCCGACTCTTTTTCCAGGAGGGATTACGTTGCAGCTCAGTTGTGCTCCTGCTAGCGGGCCAGTTTCAAAAAGTGTTGACTCCCATTAGTCGCTTTAACACAAAAACCTGAAAAAATAGGGTCCAATTTGAAAAATACAACATAAGGACACAGGATTAGAACTTGAAAAATGTCATTGTGTCTTTAAAAGTGTGAATTTGACTCCAGAAAACGCTTTGTAAGGAACTGTGTGACATCTTTTTAACACAAATTGGAATGGTTTTGACGTGTTAACACAAGAACAAAATATTTCAACTGTATATACCTGCTATAATGGGATCTTAAATGTAAGATACTATACATTAGGTATAAACTGTAATCCATCATGTGAGTGAGTCAATACATGACTGAATACATCAGAGGCCTCATCTTTCCTTTTTTGGCAGTCTGCTGCTGTGTTTGTGTCGTAAAACTGGACTTAACCATCTGTCTCTGTTTTTCTTCAGGTCACTCCAGGCCTCCGTCCCCCATGCCTGCTCCCCCAGGCTACACTCGACTGGAGCAGAATGAACCTATGAACAATCTGCGTATCTCTGTAGGAGGCCTCCCCATGTTGGCTTCCATGGCCAACACCTCTGATCCTCGTTTCCGCCTGAAGTGGAAGCCCATCGCGGCGGTGGCCGTCTCCCTGGCCCTGCTTCTGCTACTCTTCATGCACTTGAACTCGGGCATGCGTTCCCACTCCCACGGCTCACCCGGCTGGAGATTCACCCACGAGTCTGAGACCCGCTATAACGACACCTACCCTCTCAGTCCGCCCGAGCACACGCCGCAGGGCACCCGCTACCGCATTGGGGTCATCGCTGACCTGGACACTAGCTCTCGTAGTGACAAGAAGCTGACATGGTTCAGCTACATGCGGCGAGGGTACCTGTTGGTGTCCCAAAGTGGTGACAAGGTAGCAGTTGAATGGGACGCGGACAAGGTGGTGCTGGAAAGCCACCTGTCTGAGAAGGGCAGGGGTATGGAGCTGTCAGAGTTGGTGGTGTTCAATGGAAAGCTGTACAGCGTTGATGACAGGACGGGTGTCGTCTACCACATTGACGGTGACAAGGCTGTACCCTGGGTCATCTTAACTGACGGTGATGGCAACGTAGCCAAAGGTCTGCATTACCCTGGTCTTTTACATCCTGTAATTCAATACATTACTTGGGTTTCTCCATTTTATGCTGCTTTACTTTACTTCTACTCCCCTACATTAAGAGGGAAATGTTGATTTTTTACCTTACAGCTTTTCTGACAGCTTTCTTTAATTGAACCCCTTATCCGCCAATGTGAAGAAAAACAAACAAACAAACAGAAAAAGACGATCCTGTAAGTCATTATAATGAAAACTTTCTCAAAATGATAGACTTTCTCAAAGAGTCTCATTATTTTGAGATACTAAGTCGTTATTTTGAGAAAGTTGCTCATAAAACCTTTGAAAAATAATGAATAATTATCTCAAAATAATGAGAAACTTTCTTGAAGTTTCTGGTTGTTTTGAAAAAGATTCTCCGTTATTTTGAGATACGAAGTCTTTTTGAAATATTAACTCATTATTTTGATAATGTTTCTCATTACTTAGAAATACAAAGTCATCATTTTGAAATATTAACTCATTCTGAGAGGGTTACTCATTGTCTTGAGATACTTACAACCTTTTAGGCGTGTGACACCTCCTCAAACTCCAGTTTTCAGATGTCTGTCCACCCAAGAGAGGTTTCCCCTTTAATCTTTTCACGTGTTCATTTGAATAGCAGTTTAAGGCCCAAAAGAGGCTGGATCAGTCCAAAAAAATGAATATAAATTTGTGTATTACAACTAATTAATAGTATATAAAGTAGATGAAACTAGCTTCACCTTGACAAGCTACAATAGTGAAATTCTACTTCTACATGAATGCATCAGTGTTAACATTTAATAATGTTAACATATAATAATCCATCAGTCACAGCTGCCATGTTTCTGCATTATAAGTGCTTTAACTGACAGGGTTTTGTATGCAGGACTCTTATTTGTATTTTTATGCGCTTAATTCATACTTTTAGTGAAATGTGCTTTCTTCTTCTAGGGTTTAAAGCTGAGTGGCTCGCAGTGAAGGACAAGCACCTGTACGTTGGCGGTTTGGGGAAAGAGTGGACCACCATCGAGGGCGAGTTCGTTAACAACAACCCAGAGTGGGTGAAAGTAGTGGGTTTCAGAGGGGATGTACAACATGAGAACTGGGTCCCCAAGTACCACTCTCTGAAGTCTGCTGCAGGGATAGAGGCTCCAGGTGAGGATTTAAGTCCGGTCCTACTTGCGATCACTTCACTGTCTTTCTCTTTGTTCATTCTTTGCTGTCTTCTCCCAAATCTCTTGCAGGGTATCTTATCCATGAGTCAGCAGCGTGGAGCGACACCCTGCAGCGCTGGTTTTTCCTCCCTCGCCGCGCCAGCAAGGAGCGCTACGAGGAGACGGCAGACGAGCGTCGTGGCACGAACCTCGTCCTCAGCTGCTCACCAGACTTTAAGGACATCATTGTTAGTCGAGTGGGTCCTCTTATCCCCACTCATGGTTTCTCCTCCTTCAAGTTTGTCCCCAACACGGACGACCAGATCATTCTGGCTCTTAAATCGGAGGAAGACGCTGGAAAGATCGCTACTTACATCATGGCCTTCACACTTGACGGACGCATCCTTTTACCAGAAACCAAGATCGGGGATGTTAAATATGAGGGCTTGGAGTTCATATAGACTGAGAGACTCGCTCTGGAGGCCACTGCACTGTTGTTCTATTTTGTTTACAATCCTGTCACTGTTGAAGTAACTGTACTCGCTGTTTCCTCATTGAGTTTTTAAGAGACACAACTCCAACCCTTTAAGGATCATCTTTAGTGAGTAGAACAGCTATGGGATGAGACTGTACAACATGGTCCTGTTTTGGGTTTTGAGAAAGTGCCGGTCGAAACAGACAATGCCAGCATGTCTCGTGGTGGGTCGTCTCCTTCCGAGGCCAAATGTGGGCCTCAACAGCACTGTAGCCTTTCATACAATGAATGTACAAAAGATTGATTTATCAGACTGTGATGGGTTTTTCCTAAAGCAAACATTTTCATGCACATACTGTACACTCTGAAAAGGTCAAAGGTTTTTGTCCCCTTTGCTCCATGTTAAACTGCGTCATTCTGTACACACCAAACATGTTATTTTCTGTGGAATAACTAAAGACCTGTTTTTATTCTTCATAATACTCAACATTTGAAGGATATTTTGGTGAAAAATTAATTAATTGTAATGTTTTTGGTGGGATGAGTAAAACCTTGATTCCTATTTTCTGTGTCTTGCCATTTAATTCACTTTTGGGTGTCTCTACTAGACTAGTTCAACAAGAATTAGACCTTGCCCTCAAACAAGTTGCTACTGGATCAGACACTGTTGTGCAAATCCCCCCTCTTTTTCCGCTTTTAATGTGAAACGAAACTTAGGGAAAGCAGCAGGATCAGGGAAGTGAACCTGGACGTTTGACACCCCTATTTTTGGCAGGACTTTAAAAGGAGCTAGATTTGTGTCACAGACTTAAAAAGACAGCGGCACTTTAGAGGACGACAGCATTTTCTGAGAACCAGAAGGTAATGTGAAGTTTTCTGATATGGATTTAGCACATTTAAGCTTTGAAGACTTTTAATTTCCAGTTTCAATTTGAATAGATATTAAAGCATGTACTTAATCTTAATAATGAAAACATTTTTAAGTACAGGCAAAAGGTTCCTGTGGTTTTATATTCAGCTTTTGAAACAATAGATGTAATGATTTCTATGCAAAAAAAAGACCAAAAACAACAATACAGTTCTACCCTTGGTGCTCTCAAGGCATAATCTTAAGTTGTTAAGTAGAATTAGCATATTTCTCAAATTGCTTCTTCTGTGTCCTCGTCTTTCTGTGTCAGAGTCCTACACTGGTGGTTTAAAAATGCTCACACAGCAAAATGTGTGCACTCTGTGGCTTCTTCTACTTTTCCATGTCTCTGGAAGTGCACTCAAATTGAACCTGTATGGTGAGTAATAGATAAATTATTCAGAATTGTACCTTGAAAGTGATTAGTGGAAAGGTCTTAATACTGTACTACTTTTTGATATAGATCTATAAAGTACTGAATGTCTATATTAGGTGCTTTTACAAATATATTCTGACCATGCTCATTCAATTATCCTCTCTGCTGTCATGGCCTTGGTTAATATTCCTTGCTACACAGGGAGAAACCCTGAGCCGCGGGAAGGTGACGTGAGGCTGTTTGGCTCTGGGAGTGTTTCAGAGGGTCGGGTGGAAATCTACCATGAAGGAAAATGGGGAACTGTGTGTGATGACAACTGGGACATGGCTGAGGCCCAGGTGGTGTGTCGTCAGCTCCACTTCCCCGGAGCCAAATCTGTTGTCATTGGGAGGAACTACGGAGAAGGTGACTTCCATTTATCCCCCACCAGAGGGCAGGGCAGTTATTGTAATGACTGAGGAGTTGTGACTTGAGGTTTTACATACTAACACCATAAACAGAGTCATCAAATAAGTCACAAGTAACATGTTTATTTCTTTTAATTTTCCCTCATAGCATCTGGACCTATTTGGCTGGATGATATGAACTGTAAAGGCACAGAGAACTATCTGTCCACTTGCGGTTTCCAAGGCTGGGGATTAACTGACTGCTCCCACAAAGAGGACGTTGGAGTCATTTGTGAACCAGCCGGTGTGTATCTAACTTCTTCCAAAGCAAAGACTCCTTTATAATGAACGCATGATGAAATCTGATTCTGCAAAAAATAAATAGATTTGCTGCTCATCACTCTTTATTCTCATTTTCTGTCTTATGTTTATCCCACTGATTTGTGATTCCAGGAACAAATCTGACCAAAGATGATTCTCCACACTCGCTTGACCACAGCATCAGTCTGTCTGATGAGCTCGGCCAAATCTTTGACAGTGGGGATGGCTGTGACTTCCTGATCTTAGTCCAGAGTGCAACTGGAAACAGACAGGAGGATGGGACCCTGGAGATGGTTGAGACAAGGATTTGCGCGCACAAATTGATCCTCTCACGATTCCCATTCTTTAGTGCTTCAGAGGAGACCACTAACATCACGGTCACCATCAGCCAGTTTTGCCTACCGCATTTCACCTCCTTCATCAGGTAAACTGAATCTACTTTGACTCACATTGATTATTTTTTTAATTTATAAAGTTATTAATGGCTGCTGTGCATTGTGCAAAGCTCTACACTGGTAACACATCAGTGATTGGTTACTCTCAAAACTTCCAACAATTATGATTTATTTTCTCAAAGAAATATTAAGTCTCTTCAGACAGATGCTCTGACTCAAGGGACCCTGGGCCCAGTAGACCTGTTCAGTAATCCAGCCATGGCTTTTGAGCGTGTCAATAGAAAGAAGAAATTACATCTTCAAACATCTTTAAAAATCAAATAAATTATCTACAATCTTCTTCTCTATAGGTACATGTACACTCGCAAGATGGACGTGACCTTCTCCTCTGCGCAGTGCCTCCACTGGATGGCTTCTGAGTTTGGGGTGAAGCAGCTGATGGAGGATGTAGGCCGGCTGTTCTCTAAAATCCTCCCTGAGGACACTTTGTTTCACACTCAAGTGTCCCTTTATGAATATGCAGTGGAGACTGGTGATTTGGTCCTTCAGGAGAACTGTATTCAGTATCTGGCCTGGAACTACCAAAATCTGACCAAGTCCCCTGCTTGGACCAGCCTCTCTGTTGAGCTCCTCAGAGCTCTTCTGTCCCGCTCAGATCTGGTGGCGCCAGATGAATATTTTGTGCTTCAGACTGTGGAGAGCTGGATCACAAAGAAGGGTAACTTGACCAGTTTGGAAACCCAGGTTGACCTCTTGAGTCGCATTCGTTTCCCTATGATCCCCGCTGAGAAACTGTATGAGCTGGAGTCCAGCTCTTCTCTCTACAAAACTCATAAGAATGTGTTTAACGAATATGTGTTGAAAGCATTCCAGTTTAATGTTCTCCTGTTCAGCAATCTTCCATCCAATCCAAAGTTCAACAAAGCAGATGATGATTACCAGCCCAGGATCTACACCACTGACCCATGGAGCTCTGCTATTGACCCTTCAGTCCAAATGTACAATTCTAGATATGACCGTCGTTATTCCCCTGGTAGTCCATACCATCAAAGCATGACGTCGTTCAGCACGCCTGTCCACAACAGCCTGATCTTTAAGAACAACAAGATTTACTGGGACACAAACATCTCGAAGAACCAACGTGAATGTACAAACCGAGATCGGACATGCAACTTGTTCAATGTGGCCAGGCTGTCTCCCCAAAGCCAGCTCTCCCAGTACAGCAACATCGTCTTTCGTAACCGACTCCTGCTGATATGCAAAGGGAAGCACATCTGTCATGTTCAGGACTTCAAGGACAACCTGTCTCGTATCACTGTGAATGGGACTGAAGTTGTTGCCTATCCCTGTCCTACTGAACAGTACATCTACCGCTTTGTGGTGAGACCAGAGTATATCTGAACCCATGGCAGGGCTAGGATGAATATTTCTTGCATCTGATCAATTTGTTTGCTTATAATTTGATTTATTGCAATTATACTAAAATATTATCTAAGTGATATTTTTAATTAATCTCTGTTGATTAACTACAGATCTATCACCTGCCTGTGCTTTAATTAATATCAAGTTGTTTTTTGCCAAATAAAGCAAATTCTAGATAATTTCATGTGTCTTTGCAATTTTCTTTTACAAGACTTACAAGGTTTCTCCTTCACAAGAGCAATGGGAAATATAATATATCATATAGATAATCTGGAGTTTACATGAGACACGTACAACCCCAATTCCAAAATAGTTGGGACACATAAAACATGAATAAAGTCAGAAATTGATGATTTGCAACACTTTTTTGACTTGTATACAGTTCAGTACAGTACAAAGACAAGATACTCAATGTTCAAAATGATAAACTTTATTGTTTTTTGTAAAAATACACTCATTCTGAATTTGATGCATGAGAGGCATGTTTAACTCTGTGATACGTCATGTTGTCTTTTATTCTGCCAGTTTTAAAGAACCCAGACTGACACTAAACTTGAAGTGAAATTCTTTCTTAATCTTGCTTGATAAACAGCTTCAGTTGCTCAACAGTCCAGGGTCTCTGTGGTGTTATTTTTTTTTTGCCTCATAATGCACCGCACACTTTCAAAGGGAAACGAGCCTGGACTGCAGGCAGGCCAGTCCAGTATCTGAACTCTTTTATTACGAACCCACACTGTTATAACACAGTCATAATGTGTCTTGGCACTGTCTTGCTGAAATAAGCAGGGACGTTTCTGAAAAGGCCTTGTTTGGATGGCATTCATGATTTCCAAAAACAATTTGAAATGTTCATTTGTCAGACCGCTGCACACTTTTCCACTTTGTGTCAGACCATCTCGGATAAGCTTAAGCCCAGAAAACTCAGTTGTACATCTGGGTTTTGTGGATATGTAGCTTTCACTTTTTCTTAACTTGCCTTTGTAGATGTCGCAACAAGCTGTGTTTACTGGCAACAGCTTTCTGAAGTTTTCCTGAGACTGTGTAGTTATGTCCTTTATACAATCAATTGGGTTTTTAATGCACTACTCCCTGAGGGTTCAAAGGTCATGGGAATATAATGTAGGTTTACCCCTTACATGCAGACATTTCTCAGGATGTTATGAATGTTTTAATGATATCATGACTTGTAGATGCTGAAAACCCTGAATTCATTGTAGTTGTGTGTTGTGGCATTGCACTAAAAAGTACATCAAAAACATTAACTTAAAAAACTTTGGAAAACCCTTGTTGGTGAACACAGTTTGAGGCTGCATCTACAAATTCAAGTTAAGGCTCTACCATGCATGTTAAAGCCATATATCCATATGTAACACCCCAAAATACTTCCGACTTCTCAGGGGCCCATTTTTATCTGAGATGGACTAATGGCAAGTGGAATGTAATGTTTTTGTTTGGATGAGTAAAATCTTGATTCCTATTTTCTAAGTTTTGCCATTTAATTGACATGGGTGGTCTTTCTACAAAACTAGCTCAGACAAGTTGAGACTGGACAAGACGCTGTTGTGCAAGACCCAGATTGTCTGCTTTTAATGGGAAATGAAACTTAGAGACTGCAGCAGAAACGGAGAGTGACCCTGAACATTTAACCCCCCTTTCAAATTGTGTTTATCGACAACAGCTTTCTGAAGTGTTCCTAAGACCATATAGTTATATTCTATATACAAAAGTTATACAAAAAATGTATCTGTTTTTGAATGTTAAATATCTTGTCTTTGTGCTGTATTCGATTAATATAAGTCGAAAAGGATTTGCAAATTGTTGCATTCTGTTTTTCTTCATGTTTTGCAGTGTCTGAAATATTTTGGAATTGGGGTTTGTATATGAAATGAGAAGTGTTGCTTCCTTCCCCTGTACGTGTACAGACTGTTTCAGTTTGCAGAAAGCCAAATAAATGCTGTAATGTAGAAATGTGTATTCTGCTGATGTTTGTCTATATCTGCTGCTGTCATGACCGCAACCATTTTGCTGCTGTCTGGTTTACTGAAGGAGAAGGGTTCACATGCATATATCATTAATATATGTAGTGATATAAATGTTCCGTCAGGAAGCAATATTATGTACTTGCACAGTTAGAGTTAGGTGTTGGATCATGAAGTTACTCTGCTAAATGTTATTGAAATAATAGCTTATTATTAGATTAGCTCATTTTCAACTTGCATTCAGCTGAATACAGTACAAGGACAAGAGATTTAATGTTCAAACTGATAAACTTGTTCTCTGCAAATATACACTCATTCTTAATTTAATGCCTGCAACATGTTCCAAAATAAGTTGCCACAGCTGCAACAAAGGACACCAAGCACCTGTTTGGAGGATTTCACAGGTAAACTGGGGCAAGGCTGAAAACAACACTGAATGCCAGTGACCCCTGACCCCTCAGGGGACATTGCATTAAAAACCCACAAGATTGGGTAAAGGATACTACATAGGCTTGGCAAAACTTTACAAATGTTTTCAGTGGAGAAGTGTGTTGTGGTCTGACGAGTCCACATTTCAGATTGCTTTTGGAAATCATAGACCTCGTGACCTCTGTTCCTGATTATTTTAGCAAGACAATGCTGAGACACATTCTGCATGTGTTATAACAGTGTGGCTTCATAGTAAAAGACTTTTGAGCACTAAACTGACCTGCCTGCAGTCCAGATCTGTCTCCCATTGAGAATATATGTATGAATTGGGATTGAATGTAATGTTGGACTCTTACCAGTTAATTCACATGGGACGTCTTTCAACAAGTCTAGATCAAAGAAGTTGAGACTGGGCCAGAAACTGTTGTGCAATACCCAGATTCTCTGCTTGTAATGGGAAATGAAACTTAGGGACTGCAGCACAAGTGGAGAGTGGAGAAGGAGCCCCGTACATTTAACCCCACCTGTTTCTTGCAGGACCTTAAAAGGAGTGAGACTTGTGTCACGGACTTCAAGACAGAGAAGCAGATTTGAGGACGACACAGCATTTTGTAACCAGAAGGTAATGATTTCATATCAATTAATTAATTCTCAGTTTCAATTTGAATAGATATTAAAATAAATTACATTCTGTTACAATGAAAACATATTAAGTGCAGGCAAAAGCTTCAGTGTTTTATATTTGAAGCAATGATGAAAAAACAACACAACATTTCTACTCTCGGTACTCTAAAAATCATTCTAGGCATTATCTTAAATTATAAAAGTAAGTAGAATAAGCATATTTCTGACACTGCTTTTTCTTTTGCATCTTTTGTCTTTATCAGAGTCCTACACACCTATGGTTGGAAATGCTCACACAACTAAATGTGTGCACCTTGTGGCTTCTTCTACTTTTCCATGTTGCTGCAAGTAGAAAGTGGAACCTATTCAGTAAGTAATCCGAGGCATATCTGTGTGAAAACTGATAAAATAGAATTCTACTTTGAAAATAATTAATGGAAAGGTCTAAATAAAAAAATAGCCAGTTTTTGATATAGTCCTGAAATGATTTTATGTGCTTTTACAAATATATTCTGACCATGCTCATTCAATTATCCTCTCTGCTGTCATGGCCTTGGTTAATATTCCTTGCTACACAGGGAGAAACCCTGAGCTGCAGGAAGGTGACGTGAGGCTGTTTGGCTCTGGGAGTGTTTCAGAGGGTCGGGTGGAAATCTACCATGAAGGAAAATGGGGAACTGTGTGTGATGACAACTGGGACATGGCTGAGGCCCAGGTGGTGTGTCGTCAGCTCCACTTCCCCGGAGCCAAATCTGTTGTCTTTGGGAGGGACTACGGAGAAGGTGACTTCCATTTATCCCCCACCAGAGGGCAGGGCAGTTATTGTAATGACTGAGGAGTTGTGACTTGAGGTTTTACATACTAACACCACAAACAGAGTCATCAAATAAGTCAGAAATAACACGTTTATTTCTTTTAATTTTCCCTCATAGCATCTGGACCTATTTGGCTGGATGATATGAACTGTAAAGGCACAGAGAACTATCTGTCCACTTGTGGTTTCCGAGGCTGGGGATTAACTGACTGCTCCCACAAAGAGGACGTTGGAGTCATTTGTGAACCAGCCGGTGTGTATCTAACTTCTTCCAAAGCAAAGACTCCTTTATAATGAACGCATGATGAAATCTGATTCTGCAAAAAATAAATAGATTTGCTGCTCATCACTCTTTATTCTCATTTTCTGTCTTATGTTTATCCCACTGATTTGTGATTCCAGGAACAAATCTGACCAAAGATGATTCTCCACACTCACTTGACCACAGCATCAGTCTGTCTGATGAGCTCGGCCAAATCTTTGACAGTGGGGATGGCTGTGACTTCCTGATCCTAGTCCAGAGTCCAACTGGAAACAGACAGGAGGATGGGACCCTGGAGATGGTTGAGACAAGGATTTGCGCGCACAAATTGATCCTCTCACGATTCCCCTTCTTCAGTGCTTCAGAGGAGACCACTAACATCACGGTCACCATCAGCCAGTCTTGCCTACCACATTTCACCTCCTTCATCAGGTAAACTGAATCTACTTTAACTCACATTGAGCATATAAAGAGGAAGCAAAAGGAAATCATCTGTAAAAATAGACAAAAATAATCTACAATCTTGTTCTCTATAGGTACATGTACACCCGCAAGATGGACGTGACCTTCTCCTCTGCGCAGTGCCTCCACTGGATGGCTTCTGAGTTTGGGGTGAAGCAGCTGATGGAGGATGTAGGCCGGCTGTTCTCTAAAATCCTCCCAGAGGACGCTTTGTTTCACAACCCGTTGTCACTTCACAAATATGCAGTGGAGACTGGTGATTTGGTCCTTCAGGAGAACTGTATTCAGTATCTGGCCTGGAACTACCAAAATCTGACCAAGTCCCCTGCTTGGACCAGCCTCTCCGTTGAGCTCCTCAAAGCCCTTCTGTCCCGCTCAGATCTGGTGGTGCCAGATGAATATTTTGTGCTTCAGACTGTGGAGAGCTGGATCACAGAGAAGGGTAACTTGACCAGTTTGGAAGCCCAGGTTGACCTCTTGAGCCGCATTCGTTTCCCCATGATCCCAATGATAAAACTGTATGATCTGGACTCCAACTCTTCTCTCTACAAAACTCATAAGAATATGTATAACGAAAATATGTTGAAAGCATTCCAGTTTAATGTTCTGCTGTTCAGCAATCTTCCATCCAACCCAAAGTTCAACAAAGCAGATGATGATTACCAGCCCAGGATCTACACCGCTGACCCATGGAGCTCTGCTATTGATCCAGTCCGATCCGAGGAGTATAGTTATGGCTGCTATCAGTCGTTCAGCACACCTTTCCACAACAGCCTGGTCTTCAAGGACAACAGAATTTCCTGGGTGGCCTATGTCTTCCATCGCCAACATCAGTGTTCAAACCGAGGTCTGTCATGCAGGTCTGATTCGTTACCTATGGCGAGGCTGGTTCCCCAAACCAATCTTGGTCAGAGGAGCGACATCCTCTTCCATAACCAGGTCCTGCTGATATGCCAAGGCAAGTACATCTGCCACGTTCAAGACTTCAAGGACCAGCTGGCTCACATCACTGTGAATGGGACTGAAGTTGTTGCCTATCCCTGTCCTACTGAACAGTACATCTACCGCTTTGTGGTGAGACCAGGATATGTCTGATCTAATGGCAGGGCCAGGCTGAATATTTCTCACATCTGATCGATTTACTTACTATTCAGTCTATTGCAATGATACTAAAATATTCAGTAATCTTGATTGTTAGCTACACATCTATCATCTGACTGTGCTTTGATTCATATTAAGTAATCTTTTCTGACTTTTTTTTGTTAATGACAATAAATAAAGTGATTTTTAGATAATATTCTGTGTGTCAGCAATTTTCTTTTAGAACACAAGATTTGTCCTCCACAAGAACAACAGAAAACATATATCCTAATCTAGAGCTTAATATGAGACACATTATGAAATTAACTGTGTAAACAGGACCAAGTTAAATTAATCATCAGACTGATCTAGAACTTCACTCCCCTGGACATTTGCAGAATGTTTCAGCTCTGGGAGTGTGCGGTCTCCCGAGGCTTACGTAGATCTGCAGTCCAGTTCACTGGAGGACAAGAGTTCATATGCATCATTACAATGAGTAGTGAAATGAAAGGTATGTCATGGAGCAATATTGTTGGTTTGTGCAACAGAAAAAAGGAAGAAAATTTCTCACAGTTAAGTAATGAAGTAATTCTGCTAAACATCATTGCAATGCAGGCTTAAGGGAATAAAAGTTCGAATTAAAGAAGTAGTCGTATCTATAACATTTTTCACTTTTCACTTAACTCTGAATTTTTTTTTTATTTTCAGGCAAATGACCTTCATATATCTGCCATAAACCACTTAAAGTTTTTAAATAGAGACAATAAGTCCTAAGAATTAAACCAGATTGCGGGTGCGGTCCACTGTTACAACTGAAGCGCACGTAGCGTAAGTCTCAGTTGTAACAGCATGAGCTAACATGGCTAAAAAACAGCATCAATAATTTTCATGGCAAATCAGTAACATTTCAGTCAAGCAACCGTTTCATACCAACTGAGGACAAGAGTTCATATGCATCATTACAATGAGTAGTGAAATGAAAGGTATGTCATGGAGCAATATTGTTGGTTTGTGCAACAGAAAAAAAGGAAGAAAATGCCTCACGTAGTAGTAAGTGATGAAATAATTCTATGTAATTCTACGTCATGGCAAATCAGCAACATTTCAGTCAAGCAACTGTTTCATACCAAGGATGTGATCAGAAAGTGTATAAAACATACTGATATTATTAAAACTTACCACTTGGCATGCAGCCCTTCCTTGTCAGCAAACACAAGAATTAATTAGTTAATCTGATCGATGGAAAGTGTAAAGTAACTATAACGTGGCTAAATGAGCCACTAGACACGCCCATGCTTTGGACTTACAGACCTGAATGAACAAACTATGCTGACTGATGCTCATAGATTTTAGCTCCACAACATGAAAACACAACTTCATATTCAATAAATACCCCTGAAACTTAATTTTTAGTTTGTGCTAAACTGGTTTTCCGGCCATCATTCCATGCCGAGCAGACAAATCCTGGTATTCTCAGGGATGTTTAGTGCTGATGTGATGACATCATCATCTGTGTAGTGAGAGAAAACCATGTTACTACGTGTAATGCCTTACATTTAAGGTAACTCTGTCAGTCAACAGGAAGTGAAGAAGATACCTATGTGTTGCAGAGATATCTACAAGTTAGCATGCTAACCATCTAGCTGCAGCCCATCCTGTCTTGTAATCTCACTTTGTGCCTCAAGAGCCGATCCCTCCGTAGTTTCAGCTGTGAGATGTATGCATGTTTTCAGGTCTCACAAGCTCTCTAAGCTTTTTCAGTCTAATAAATAAACAGAATAAAGTACAACTGTATTCCCCACTGCCTCTCTGATGCCCAACCTGCTTTTTCACTCCTCTCAGCTTCATGTCTCTCCTGTCCTCGCATCACTCCTGGAGTCAGAGTCCTGGCCAGAGCTGGTGTAAATCACCTCAGTATGTAATCCAGCTGTCAAACTGGCCTCTGTTGGTCTTGTAGGCTGTGTTGGGTCCCGGTCATGTTCACTGAGAGGCAGGGGCGTTTCCACACTTTTTAGATTCGGGTGGCCCAAACAGGGCACTAGTCCTATCAAGCTCAATACAACAAAGTGACACCATATAAATTTAATGTAAAGCATCCATACTTTATTCTTTAAGTCCTCAAAAAGAAATTGTAACTCCTTGCTCAGGCTGTGAGACTCCAAAATTCATCCCCCATTTATTATTTTAGTAAATTAGCCTTGTAAAATAAATAAAAGTAAGGGACATATGAAAGAAATAACAAATTACCTGTTAAACAGTTGGTTCAAACTAAAGACAGAGAGCCAATCATGCTTGCAAGTGTTGAGCACTAGGGTGAAAGAGGTGAAGCCACCAGTGCGAACTGTCTGGGGCCTGTTTGTGAGGACGTCCAATACCCCGATGCACAGTGTGGTCTTCATTTCCTAAAATGTTGAACTATTACTCTAATTAACAAGAAGTCTTCAAATTTGGTTGTCCTGACTTAACTTCTTTCCATGAGAAATGGTTAAAACTCACATCTACAACCACGCTTCTCCCAAACTGAATGAAAACAACAAACTTCAAACATGTCGGCTTTGTTCAAGATTGTCAGATAAGATACTGGATATGAAAGAGTTTGTGTTTACACAGGTTTGATTAAGGACGATAGCAATTTCCTCCTCGTGATTCATGGAATCTTCCCAAGTTATTTTGTTATCACCACACACCAGACTGTCTTCAAGTCTTCCTGCGTTTTTGCTTCACACAACTGAAGGTCACAGTTTGACAACATGCAGGCCTGCATGTCCGGGCAGGTGAGATAAACAGCAACTTTGAACAACACACAGTGACTCATAGGTTTCTGAGAAGTGTATTTGCCTTTGGCTGTAACAAACCATGACACAGTGAAAGATGATTGATCAGTTGCAAAGATTACATGATCACTATGTATATTAAAAGATGACTCCTCCACAGGCAGGCATAGTTCAGTGTTGTACTCATACCAATGGTTCAGTCAGACACAAAACAGAGTGCTGCATCATACAAAGGTAAACTTGTGTAAGGCGGTGTAATGTATACACCGGGATGGAAGGAAGGAAAGTTCAGATATTTCATCACAGGGTTTCGCTGTGAGTAATATCTTGCTGCATTTTCAGTGTTGTGTAATTTTATTCACTAAATAATTGACTCCTCATGTCAAAACATGCTTTGTTTGTTTGGTTTGCCCCAGTATTTTGAAATTCTGTTTAGTGGTTTCTGTGATTTAGGTAATCACATGTAACCCCTTGAACTTCACTTCCATCCCGAAAATTTCCCCTTTTTTGTAAGAAAAAATTAAGTGTGTTGTTACAACAAAAACACACAACAAAAAACAATTCAGCCGATGGGCATAGCAAGATTAAGGCGTGGCTTATAGCAGTCATTCCCAGAAATTTAATTTTGGGTTTCCAAATAAATAAAGGATGGATATGGACATACAAATTTAAAAGAATAGAATAAATAAAGGACTTATTTTGTCTCATTTACGAAGTAGTCTAAAAAGTCCTATATTATTTTCCTGATGAGCAGAAATAAAAACAATGAGATGGCCTGGTAACTTCTAAATGCATTTATTTCTCAATTATAAAGTATTTAACATGTGTATATGTTTTCAATAACACACAATAATATAAGGTGATGCGGAAATATATTTATATATATTAATATATACTAATTCTAATCACTCTCTTCCCAATATATATTGTTAAGGAAAGGAAACACTTGCTTATAGAGACATATATCATAAAAATAAAGCCATTAGTTCCTTTGTAGACAAAGGAAGCTGTGTGTGTGTAGGAGTAATGCAAGGTGATGTGGTGGCAAGTTGTGTTCATGTATGGAGGAAATTTTACTTAATTCTTAAGACAGGCTATGAATCAAAAGCCACTTTTCACACACTAAATGTTGTGTAGTTTCCGTGGTAAGTATTGGATCTTAATGGAATATAATTAGAACAATCTGATTAGATTGTTTTAGCAACAGAAGCTGGGAGATTGTCCTCAGGCTCTATAGAGCGAAGCATTAACAGACTGACCTTTGAGTCTGAGGTATACATTCGACCAGAGCAATATGTAACCACCTTTATCACAGGCAGTGCTGCCTCTAGCTCAGCTAATGCATATCTGTTAACACTCACGTTCTCTCATTTCTCCTGGGAAACTCCAGTAATCTGCATGGCTCTCAATCTTTATTATGAATAATCATCATAAATGGATCCATAAGTTTTTTGTTTGTCTGACACAGGCGAGGTTCAGGGTGCAAAAGCGTGCATTACGCCAGATGAGTATGATTTTCCATGACGTAATAACGATCAAAATAAAAAATAAAGAAATTGATTTTGTGATGATTGCATCAGGACAAGCAACTTTAGCAATAATTGTAAAAAGGATAAAAAGAAAGTTGAAAAAGAGATGAGCCGTGGACATCTAATTGGGCATTTCCTAAATTAAAAAGCATAATATACAGTTAAAACTGGCCAGTCTGATGTGTGTAGATGTATGTATAGTTATAATTTAGCTTCTGGTGTTGTTTTCAGGTGAGTTAATGGAGATAAACACAGTAATGCTACTTTAACTACAAGTAAAGATCATATAAAGCAACAGTAAATGTGTGTTCTGAGTTTTTTCACATCATAGAAACATGTTATTAACCACCCTGACAAATTTGACTGATTAAAACAATCACTAAGCATAGAAAACTAGGTCTCAAAATCATGAAAAAATTAGCAGTTTTGTCTGCTCTGGAACACTGGGTGCATGTCAGTGTCAAACACTACTACTGGGACGGTGACAGGATGGTGTTTTTTTGCTTCCGTATCGGGTTGTTGGAACCGAAGTGAGCTGAAGTGAACTGCTGGGCTGATTTGGACTGAGAGAGTCACTGAGGTACGTTTGTAACTGACCATTAGAGAGGGCGAGGGAAGAGGAAGATGGTGTCGTTTGTGTGTTGGTATAGTGTTGGGGGACCATGGCTCAGGGACGTCAATGAGCCATATTTCAGGTCTGCTGAAAAAATCCTGAGCACAGGAATTAGTTTAACGTTCTAACTCCACAATGCAGCACTACAAAGTTCTCAGTATTTTCATAGTTTCAAGAACATGTTCAACAACAATGTTCTAATGGGTAAAGTGCTTTTTCCTTTTACACAGACTTTAATAACAACTTTTCTGGTTAATGAACTTGCACTTGCAACTTGTTTAAATTGTTTATCATTTCACATGCTGCTCCACACGTCCTTGTCATTGACTGGCAGCACTGTAGTGCTGCAGAGGAAATGACTGGACAGTAATTTACATGTTTTACCAGTATGGGTGTGTTACGTAAAAGTAAAAGTTCCGGTACCCATTAGTTACTCAGTGTGAATACAATTCCACTGAAATGAAATCAGACAATGATGTTGCTTTGTGGGCACTGTTAGCAGACTCACGGTGACTAACTGCTGTAATCGCCTTGAGATCAGTTCAGACCACTTGACTCCAGAGTCTGTGCCGTGATTTTAATGGGGTTTTTTTGTCTTTCAAACAGATGTTTTCCTCCTGTCCCTGAGGTGAATTCGCTAAAGCTGATTCACTGCCTCACATTGTCACCAGTGAAATTTGAATAGCTGCACTGATGAATGGAAAATGATGGGAATTACCCCTGAGCCGTGGCTGGGTCACATCAAAACAGAGATGGTAAAGACGAGGAGGTGGACATGCAACAGTCGGAAAGCTACGAGGTGGTCAGGTCATGTGGAATGTGTGCAGGCAACAGGCGAGAGGAGGTGGGAGTCAAGAGGATGTGGGTCAGTGCCACAGCACCCACCAGTTACCGCAATCAGACCATCTTTTTCTGCCTTGCCGGGCACTTCCTGTAGAGAGTATTCCTGGCCTTGCAAGTCTGTAATTTAGGGGATGGAGGTTCAGGCCATTCCTAAGCCCCTTTTGGCATTTGTAGTGGGTAATGTACACAGGGGGCTGCTTACATTGCACTTCTTTAACAAATCCGCCCTCTTTCAACAAATTAAAACCAAATGTTGATACAATAATCTAGATTTTTACTGCCGAGTAAAATGTTCTAAAAACGTTTGTTCTACAGGGAGAGTTGCAGTGTAGGAAATAGCCCAGAATGGTCATGCTGTGAGGTCATTTTAAAATATGCCCAGGAGCCGGGGACACGGCTGTGATCTGAGCAGAGCCCACCACATCAGTCAGCATCTGGGTGCAAAGGAAGCCGACTGTTTGGACAGGGGGCGGCGGGCTTTGCCCAGAAGAAGGCGTCTGCTGTTCCTCTGATGCCTTCGGTAAACTGTGGAAAGAGATGGATTGGTCGTGGATGTGTCACTTCCTTTCATTTCTGCTCCACACCCAACATCTATGTTGTTGTCCCTGTTACGTCTTCTGTGTCTGGTAACTTCCACTCGGCTTACGAGTCATACTGGCTTGCAAAATTTCTAACAATTTTGGGAATTTTCCTTATCTGTTGGCATTCTTACCCCTGAGCTAAAGGCAAGGAAATGTGGTTTTATTTATAAAGCATGTTACACAGGCAGATTCAAAGTGCTGCACAAAAAAATAGATACAACACAACTTAAAACATTTAAACACAATGAAAATGAGTAGGATAAAAGTATTTAAAAATAAGATTAAAAAGTAAAAGAAATAAAGACTAAAAGATTAAAAATAGGTTTTGCGCTTGAGAACAATAAGATTTTCAGTCTGGATTTAAAGCAGAAATGTTCAGGGGAAGTGGGTCAGACGTCTACTTGAGTAAAGACAATTTCTATTTGCTCCCATGAAAAACCGTTATAATTATTAGCAACTGTAAAGTACCAACAAAGACTAAAGTTAATTGTCATGTTTAATCTTGGGCTGCACTGTCAATAAAATAGTGACAATTGTCACTCACAGTTCTTTTAATGCCTTGTTCTGTTAGTCCAAAACCTAAAGATATTCAATTTAATAAGATAATAAACAAAGAAGGACAAAAAAAAAAAGCATCTACTATTTTTGCATGAAAATTACTTCAGCTAACAATCATTTATCAAAATAGTTTACAAGGACAGTTCATCCCAAAAATTAAAACTACATATTTCTCCCCTGGCCTGTGGGCCATTTTCCATCTAGATGATTTTTTTGGCATTTTGGAGATATCGGCTAGAGACAGTAGGAATTATAAGAATACTAGGAATAAGAGTTTGAAGGAAGTTGGTTGTCCCATTTTCCTCTCTGATCTGACTCTCTTTCCCTGCCTGTTTTTATACAGACATCAAGTAACAGAGACCTGTGGAAAAGCAACCAGGCAAAAATGCTCAACTATGGAAAAGAGTGGAAATATTTGCCAGAGTAGCCAGAAGGCTGACAGTCGGTGGCCAAATATGATGTCAGGGAGCGAGGCAGCCGCAGCAGATACAGTCCTCACTTTCTCTCTGTCCCTCTGTCTTTTCGGCCCTCTTCATTATTCATCATCAGCTCTAATCATCAAACGTACCATGCCCTCACTGTGATCTCGGGCTCGTAAGCCAGAGTCAACACAGGAGGCCACAAACCCAAAACTCTTGAGATCCTCCGTTTCCTGAGGTGGTGTTGCAGTGGTGAACTTTCCAACAAAAGAGCCATCTATTTTTGTGCATGAGTAAGGGATGAGAAACAACTTAAGAATTTGACTATAGCATAATGTTTCTTTCACAGAAGGGTGGAGGGGATTGGGTAGCTTACGCTGGGGGAATCGCCGCCAGATTGAATCTATTAAGTTTAAGGGGATGATGTCACTTCTCTCCACTCCGCCACTCCTCCTCCTCTGTCCTTTCTCAGTATTTTCATCGGTTACAGTGTTTTATTAGTTGCTGAAAGTTACGGTGTATTCATAAACACTCTCACTGAATCAAAACCACAGGTGACTTTGTGGTGTGGTCTGAGGATTACTCAGTGTTCATCATTAGCATAAACGTTTTAAACGACTATATGAGATATTTTTATAGACCCTTTCTGTGCGATGTCACGATTACGTCACAGTGTTAGCTGGTGGCAAGACAGAGGAAAACCTGGGAGTAAACAAATCACGTCAGAGAACTAGGCCGCATAACCCAAGTGAAAATGCCATCTTGCTGAGCCGGTGGCTGCCAGAATCCAAGTAGAAGTAACCTGAAATTTACATCTTATTGCACACCAGTTGCCACTGCTAATCAAATAAACAAAGATTACTATGGTTAAACGCATTGAAAGCTAAGAGATGTGTGCAAACCACACAAAATAAACTAAATTAACTCACAAAATGTAAAAAAAAAAAAAGGAAATATATTCTTATACCTATTTTCCTTATTAAAATAAAAATACAACTGATCACCTTCTGAACTCGAGAGTCTCTCTTTTACTAAACTAAGATGAGTTTTAATACACATTTCATTTGAACTCAACTGTCAGAAACAAAATAAAGCTCACCAAAACCATCTTCTCCAATCTTTCCTCTGTTCCAACAATCACCAGCTCTGGTTTGGTTGAAATAAATCCTTAATCCACCGAGTCAGATGTGAAAATGTTCTGGCTGTACAGTCTGTTTTCCTGTCACTGGTCCTCCTGCTCACTGGGTATGTGCTGTACCGCTGAATGAAAGTGCGTCCTGGAGCAAATGACAAAAATGAAGAAAAAAAACTGCAGATGGACTTCGATGGATATGTTCATCTAATTGGTTTTCCATCCATTGAGTGAGTGTGTACAGGTCAACCAGTCTGGCCCCACTGGTTCATGTGAACTTTTTCAAGTAACACTCGTGATCATGGATGTGCCAAAGTGGCTGAAGACGTGAAGCGCTGCCAACAACTTGCTGTTCAAAGGGCCAGTGGGATGTAGTGGCATCTAGTGGCAAGGTTGGAGACTGCAAACACCTGAATATCACTTTTCTTCTTCACTTGACCTCCTGTGGTTGCAGCAAAAAAGCCTCCATTCATTCCTATGAGAGCTGTACAGCCAACTTCAGTGTTGGAGCTTCTGCATATACTTGTGCGGAGGACAAGTGGCTTCCGGTTTAGCCTCCACTAACTTGAATGGGATTAAATCATTCAATTGTGCGGCTACTCTTGTCTTTCCAAGTATTGTTGGACCAGATAGACTGAATTCTGATATTGAAATGGGTCATTTTGTGGGAGTTGTGACACTCAAAAAATATATATATATGCCATTTTTGTTTGCCACAAAACATCATGTGACATTGTCATTACACGGTTTGGTCACTACGTCAAAATGACTTCAACGCTGTCACTCTTTCTCAGGACTTGATTCTAGGCTATTGTGAAAACATGGCGGTTCAATATGGCGGCCTCCCTGGAGGGCTCATTCTAAGGTACCAAACACAATCATTCTTATTTTCAGGTAATAATACACTTATGAAAACATATTTATGGGTATTATATTCCATATTCTATATTCTGCCAACAAACCTCCCTAATTCTTGCACATTAGACCATTAGATTGTTCATAATTTCAACTGTTGTCCCAGACGTCCTGGACTGAGAGCGTTGTACTGGTGCAGAGGAAATGACTGTACAATACGTTAGATGTTGTTTTGCCAGTATGGGTCTTACGTTAAATATGACAGTTAAAGTTCCTCTACTGTTTAGTTAGTCAGCATGATAACACACCCACTCAAGAAAAGCAGACCAAGGGTGACTGGCTGTTGTAATCACACTAAAGCCAGTTCAGACCATTTGACCCAACTATGGTATGATTTTAGCAGGTTTCTTTTCTTTCAAAAACCGGCTGTACACTGCTGGCCTCAGCACTAAACAACAGGCAGATACAACAGTAAATGTGGTGGAATGATGAGAGAGCAAGATATTTCCCTCACAAGTTGATGGGGACTAAAAGCAGAGCTAAAAGAAAGTGAATATTGGACTTAAATTCATCAAGTGGACACAAGCAGAACTCCGAATGAATGATAATGATGCTCCATAACAGCTGGATGTGTAGGATTTAGCGACATCTAGTGGTAAAACTTGCATACTCCAAACACCTCGAGTCACCCTCCCCTTCCAAGCATGTACACGAGCACCTTTGGTGGGTGTGAAAAACACAAAAGACCCTATCTAGAGCCAGTGTTTGGTTTGTCCATTTTTGGCTGTTGTAGAAACATGGCGGTGCAACATGGTGGACTCAAGGTAACAAAACAACAAGAATTCTCATTTTCAGTTTTCAGTTTTAATGAAAACATACGTATGAATATCATATTACGCTTCTGCTATAGTCTGTCTAGAAATCCCCCTAAAACCTTACACACTTCATATATTTTAAATGCAACTGAGCAACTTCCTCAGCAACTGAGGAAATGCAAAAAGGGGAACACGGTTCAAAGCAATACTGTGTGCAAATTGTCCAACCTGTAGGGATACACAGGTATTGCATGATTAAGCTTACTGTTACTGTTACCACAGACAGAGGATGGAGATCAGATGGAGGTCAGTCCAGGGCAGTACACTAAGCTAAACTGAGCTATCTGGCTGCTGCCTATAGTTTCATATTTAGGCTACTGTACAGATATGAGAGTAATTTTCTCATCTAACTCTCTGCAAGATAACAAACACACTTCCTGAAATGTCAAAGTATCGCTTTAAATGTACTGTGGATGTTCATGGCCTTTGGAAAAATAATTGTACTTTGGTTTCACCTTGACCTTCCCTGTTGCTCCATCATCAGAACAAAATTTCCACTTCTACACACACACACACACACGCACACACGCACACACACACACACACACACACACACACACACACACACACACACACACAAATTAATTTAAGTACATTCTCAGGCTCCCCAGAGGATCCATTACAGGAATAATATGGTGAATTTCCTCAGAACCGCAAAACCTCAAAATAGTTGTCTGCCGATTCTGTAATACTCAGAAGTACTCATAATTATCATTGGAGATAAGGAAATGCCTCCAACATAATGACGTAATGTCCACATTTTTAACAAAATAATTTACGGTCATTTCTTCTTTGACGTTAATACAGTGTAAAAAAAAAAACAGAAACAGAAACTAGATTTGTGAGTTTTGAATCAAACTCAAAAATAATTTTAAAAAAAACTAAATAAAGTTTTGGCAACCTAACCTTTTGTTGAGATAATTGACTTTTCTTCTTAAAATAAACTTGAATGAGCTGATTTTTCATTATCTAGGTGCTTGAAAATTTAATGGTCGCAACTGAAAATATTAAGATATTAACCATTATTCACTTTGACTTCAATGAGTTTTCTTACAACAGTTTTTGAAATACACATTTTTGGGGGGCTCAAATTAATCTAAAGAATAAAAGTAAATTATGTCAACAAAACAACATTTGTTGGTTAAACTTTTGAAAACAAAAAGTTTGAGGTGTTCAGTGGTTGGGTTAATTAATACGCTGTTTTAAAATAATTTCAAAGCAACTGCCTTCGTTAGATTTTTGAGTTTTGAATCAAACTCAGACTCCTCAGCTTTGAAATGAACTAAACAAAGTTTTGCCAAGTTTTGGATATTCTGTTGAGATAACTGACTTTTCTTCTTTAGATAAACTTGTATCTTGAAAACCCTGAAAAAAAAAATCAATTTAAAAAATCTTTTCGAATTAAATGCTTGCAATTGAAAACATTATTAATCATTATTCACTTTCACTTCAATGAGTTTACTTAACATTTTTTTGAAATGCACATTCTTTTTTGTTTCTATAAGTCAAATATTAAAGTTTATCCAAAGAAGAAAAGAAAATTATTCCAACAAAACAATATTAGTTGGTAAAACTTTTTCAAAACTTAAGCATTTCAGTTGGGCTCAAAACTATAATAACTATAATAACTTAATAAAAAAATAGGTTAATATTAGATTTAAACCATGTTATTTTGTTGTGAACTCTAGATTAAAATTTGGGGACAGTTTAAGGCTAAGAGTTGAGGTCATGATTTAAGGAAATGAAAACTACATGTGTGTCTGATGGATGGTGACCTAACAGATGTTGCATGTGTCACTTCTGATATTTGGTACAATCATCCATCTCTCCACGCAACAGGGTTGTGACAGAAGGTGACGGGGGGTGACGGGGGACAGACAGCGGGGTGGATGTGAACACTCTGGGCGCCCCTGACCTCCGCAGAGCTGCTGCGCTCACTGGCTGAGACCGCAGCAGGGGAGGAGTCTGCCGCCAGCCTGCAGTAATAAAAACTGCTCCTGACGGTAGTGGAAAACAGATTTCGGAGGAGTCTCTGAACTTGAGAGCGGTCTTCAACAGGAATGAACTCCCTTTCGTGCCTTGTGCATCTCCTACTTTGACAAGTGGACCGTCTGTTGAAGCTGGGGACACTTTTTTGGTTCGTTTCTCTGTTTTTTTTGGTACTTTAGGACTGCTCGAGCGCACAGCTCCCTGCACGTTTTCTCCCCTTCACCTCTTTAAATTATAAACAGCGTAGTTTTCTAAGATGTCTTGGACGGCGAACAGTTGTTTTGTCACTCTGGCCATCCTGTTTCTTTGGCGGGTGGAAGAAATAGCAGAAGCCTGCAGCTGCTCCCCAGCGCATCCTCAGCAGGCGTTTTGCAACTCAGACGTCGGTAAGTTGACTCACCGAGTGAAATGAATGAATATAAAGCAACATTTAGCCACTGTTTGTTTGAATGTATGATGTGGAGGAAGTGTAAATGCTGAGAAGGCAAACTTGCCCAACTCTTATGTTTACAATTACAGGGGGAGGAGGAGGATGGAATTTTCTGTCTCTTAATCTTTCTTTCCACTTCCCTCCTCTCTTTTTTTCTCTTTCTCCCGGATCATCTGTTGATATCCTAGAGTTTTAATAATGTACTTTATGTACTTTATGGCATTTTTATCTCATTTGGCAGCCTGCTATTTAGAATAGAAGCAACAACTGTGAAATATTGGTTTTGCAAGTTTGCTTACAACAAGTTTTCCTTCCATAACCAGCAGCCAAGCTGAGGCATTTTTGCCACATCATTGCCTGTTATCCATGGGACTAAAAGGCTGATCAAGTATTTTTTATTTTTTTTTCCATTGTTGTTTATACTTCTTTAACTATAATTTGTGGAGGGTTTGTTTCAGCTGCAACAAATGATCAGTTATTAAACTGATCACCAACTATTTTGGTAATCGGTTTAAGCAACTTTTCTAAGAAAGCCAGTCAAATTCCCTTGTCCAACCTCTTACAAGTAAATATTTTTTAGTTTGTTTAATCCTTTATGACAGTAAACTGAACATCTTTGGATTAATCAACATTTTTCTTTTTACCATTTTCTGACATTTTATAGACAACAACAAATCGACTAATTGAGAAAATAATGAAATAGTCGTAGTTGCAGCCCTATTAGATATGACTAATGTTTCCCACTAATCCTGGTTAACTGTGGAGCTGAAGAAATCATTCATACCACCCTCATCTCAGTGGCTGAGAGGTTTATGGTGCACTTCCCAAATGACTACTAACTGGCAATTTAATTTACTTTCTCAAAAGTCATCCAGATAGTTCCCCTCTTATTTCACCCATTACAAAACACTACTTGTTGCTGCCCGTAAGCTAACGAGAGACTCAACAGTGACCAGCTTGTGCAGCTATTCAAATTGGGGTTTGCTGAAGGCCTTTTTTCTTGGTTGTGCGAGCTGGCTGAGTGTGTGGTATGTATACAGAAGCTGACTTATTCAAAGGTTTCTCTTTACCATTGGATTCCATGGCTCTGGAGGGTGAAGAAACCACATTATCCTGCAACCAGAGAGTTTACAGCAGCTCCTTTTAAGCTTTTCTTTGAGATCATTTTAAAGTTGACACTTTTCAAGTGCAGCCAGGAACCTAAGGTAACACTTATTAGAGAGAGGGTGAAGGGAGTTTATTTTATAATTTGGACATTTAATTTGGTTGTAATTACTGTTTCTAGTTACAAAAGCTACACTATCAAAGGCCATAGGGCAAGTGTAAACCCACTGGAATGTCATCCATTAGTTTGTGGAACTTTTAGAACGGCCAGAAGGAAAACACTTTTATATTATATTATATTTACAACTGTTTGATTGAATCACGGGAAAGATCATTATTTAAAATGATAAAGATCAAACCAGACCTTTCATAGCATAATTACCTCCAACCTCAAGACTTTGTCTGGACAAACTATAACTTGGCCACTCTGACAGGCCTTTTCCACCAACATGGAACTGGCCTCGTTCCAGTTCAAGGACCTAATTTTGAACAGTTCTGGTCATTTCCACCGGTCATAGACTGGGTTGGAACCTGAAAAACTGGTTCCCAGCTGGAACCAAAAATTGGCAGGTTTTCCTAGGAAACCAGAGTGTGCAGTACCCTCTGTTAATGATGATCCCTGATTATAGTGGTTCTACTCAAAACTGGTGGAAATGTCAAGCTGGTTCACTAAATGGCAACATGGTTCCAAGGATCTTGAATGGAATCGGTTCAAGATCCAGAGCTTATTTGGTGAAAAGGGGCCCTAAATGTCAGGATCCCCCAGTTTCATCGTTATGCCTGCTGATGCCCCATGTTTGATTTCACTTTTGTCATCTTAAAGGCTCAGTTTTGTGGTTTGGCAGCTTATAAAAACATAGTTATGGGTTCGTCACCCTGCTGGTAGTGTACCCCACCACAGAGCAGCTTTTTGACATTTCTTCTGTTGTTTGCTAGCAGACGGAAAGTGATGAGAGCCATCTTCACTTGATACAAGTCAGTGGAAAGCGATCAGTTGTTTTCCTCTGTGGTGTAAGTGGAACTTAATCGTGCTCTGTCTTTATTGTGACTTTCGCCATCTTGATTTTTTTGGAGTCAGAAGTGACCATGTTTGGAAAAAAAGATGGAGCTTGCGAGGATGTGTATTGCTACGCCTCTCATCTGATTGGATCTGGTAGCAGCTTGACGAGTTACTACTCCCTAATGCACACCCTGTTTTATTGTCTGTTTTATTCTACTTAGGACCAAAATTTACAAAATGAACATTGTACTGTTTAGAAGAAGACTTGAAGGTAGCAAATGAGACCATAAACTTAATCGGACACTGTTTTCTGAGGTAATAAATCAAGTGAGAAGAAGAGAAATTTTCTCTTAAGACTCCATACAGTAAGACTTCTTTTTACAAGTGGAGTCGCCCCCTGCTGGCCATTAGAAAGAATGATGGTGACTGTTAACAGAGACTCCAGTCTGCAGTGTAAACCACAGAGTTATGGAGTGTCATTAAACTTTATGATCAAAGAAAGTTTATATCACGTCAACAATTCTGTCCGTATTCACACACTTCAATTCTCATGTTGACCTTGAGTGCTCTCTCTCACTCTGCTGGGTGTCCGTACACTTAGGTTATGAAGTTTTCCAGCAGTTCGTACCAGGCTTGAAATCTAACCCACCACTGGTAATGTGTGCAGCATTTGACTTGATGTTGGCTAATCAGAACCACAACGAAAGTCACTGGAGTCTAAAAACCATATTGATAGAAGGTCAGGTTCTAACATGACCCTAATTTCTCCCCCTTGCTCTTGCTTCAGCACCATGGATAGACCCTCCTACGGATATAACCCCACATTTTGTCAAGGAGAACAGCCTTTGTAGCCAAACAGTTCTCCATTTAGCCTCAATAGGAATCTTCATAACTGGACCAAAGTGTTCCTAAGTGGAACAGCACTTCAAGAAGAAGATCACACATCAGAAAAGTTTGTGCAGTTGTACAGCTCTTCTCTACAGTTCAGGGAGAAAACGTGTTAATGTGTCATGTTACTTGCATGTAAAGTCGCCGACTGCAACATAGAAAATGAATGGGTGGTGTGAAGTGATGAGATGCTACACTTAAAATGAAGGTCATTATCTTCCACTGCCTTTACTTCACTCCATTCACTTTAGTTGAATCATCTTTATTTTAGTTTCTGGTCTACTATCTCCTGAACTGCACACAATTGCCACTTGTGACATAATAAATCAAAGTTATTTGGATTTAATGCCGCATTAGTATTCAGAAAATAATTTGTATGGTATTTCTATTACTGCAAAGTGAGACTTTGCCTTGAGGAACCCCTACTTAGTGTCAGACAGTAGACTGAAGTGAAAGTATTACTTAAGTTGCACAGACATAGAGTCAGTTAGAGTGTCTGGAGCCGATGGAAAATTACTCAAGAATGAGAGTAGCAAAGAATGAAAGTTCAGCTTCAGTGAAAAATCTTTAAAAATGGGAAGAACAGTCAGAGTTTGCAGTCAGGATGAGGTCACTGCGTCATTGACACATCGGTTTTGAAGGTAATGTGTTGTACTTCATATGTGTGTGTTCTTTGTTGAGGACAGTGTCAAGATACAGTGCAGAATAGAGGTAAAAGGTACAGACTAATGAAAAGTATAAGAAAGTCTGATCAAAACAGCCTGTTTCCACCTCTGCCCCTAGCTGACCCTCTTATTTTACGAGAGCCAGGCTTATTTCTCACTCCGTTCCAGTAAACAAAAACAAAATACCACATCAGCTGTAGTCGTGAACATGAAGCTTCAAAACAGAGAGCAGAAACCAATAAAAAGTCTTTCCTCATAAATTGAAATCCATCCCTTGGGTCTTTGGCTGAGGCAGAGGAATGCTGGGCAGTCATATGCTGGGCTCATTATGTGTTTGTAGTTGATTTCACTCTTCTCCGTTATTGTAGAATGTACCTGTGCTGCTTTCATGAAGGAGAAAAGCGAGTAATCTTGAAAGAAAGCTGTCTTTTAACTAGGGTTGTTCAGATACTGATACCAGTATTGGAAAATGCCTTAGACACTGCCTAAAATACTAGTATCAGTCAGAATGTGTCTATTCACCCAGTTACTAAACCTAAAACAGGACCCTGCTACTCCATAACAGCATCCTGTCATGCTTTTTGTATTTGTTAATGTTTAAGGAAGTGTTGAACTTGTGCAAGGCTGTACAGCATGATAGCAATCATATCACAGCACAACGTATGCAAAGTTCAGGTATAAGAACGGATATCAGGCAGGAAAAAAATGGTATGGGAACATTTCTGTCTTTAGTATCTCCCCAAGCCAAGAGACAAATAATTTTTTGATCCTGTGTGATTACGTGTTTATGGATTTAAAGGATAATTTTAAAAGTCAAGAAAGTCATAGTTTGCTTTAGATTTTTTGTGAAACTGTTTTAATGAACTATGTCTCTCATTTCGCACAATATATACGTCGTCAACACCAACATGGCTGTCCTGTGTAACGTTATCTTACCTGGTGTGTTTTATCCCAGTGATTCCTGGTCCTTTTTGTCATCTGGGAAGCAAAAACAGCTCCGAGTTGTGGAGAGCATGGTGTCTTTCTAGTCTTTTGTCTTTGTAGTTTTTCTGATTACATTTCATTACATTTTCACAGTTTTGTACTTAGACAGTTTTACAGCAAACTGCAGGGCTCAACAATAAGGACTGCCCACTTGCCCAGGGCAAGTAAGATGCCATGTTGGGCTAGCAACTAACTTGTCCGACTGGGCGAGAACGTAAATAATAACGACAGTATTTTGACTGATGGTTAAAATATTTTTTCACACAAAAATGGCAGAAAATGCTGTTTTCAGCCTCCCAAACATGGACGTTTCCTGCACACAGAGCTGACATTAAAATCAGATTGATCTCATCATCACATCGATCTGCCCGGCAGATTCATTCAATATGCTCATTGAAGCAAGAAGACACTTTTATTTGATCATTTTATACAGAGCAGCTCACCTTTAGTGAACACGCATCATCATGTGCAATCCACAAATACAGGAAATAAACAGAAAACGTGAAAAAGTGGTGGCAGAAAGACAAACTATTAGAATATTTTGACACTGAGAGGATGACAACAGAGGTTTCAAACACTGTGAAATTTCATTTTGAAAAGTAAACAAATGGATAATGGCGGATTAAATCCACGCGGGATCAGCTTTGAGGAGTCGGTTTGAATTTGCAGTTTAGTTCTTCTCGTTCACAGACTGACCACTTTGCGGCCGCTCAGAGAGGAAAATGGATGTACAGGCCCTGCAATTACATGACATGCATTTTTCTCTCTTCTCTTCTTCTCTTTGTTTTTAAAGCACTTCCACGACCACAATACTACATAAAAGATTATGTGTTTATTGTTTGAGTAACTAGAAAATTAGATGGTTCCTTTAATACACAGTTTTCTGAAACATGTTATTTTTAAAGGGCTTGGTCAGCCTGTTCCAGTAAACATCATCATGCCCTGTCAGTATCAGTGCAGAAGATTAAGTTTTATTTCTAAATTATCTTAACTACAGAACAAGCAATACCTTAAGTATTAGTATTATTAGTGTTTCAGTGGAATGGGAATGGCAAAATAAGAGCTTGTTTTGGATTTTATTGATGGTTACTTATTGAGGTTTACGTTTTTATATTGTCATAGTATTGAAGCTATAAAAGTATCAAATATAGTTTTTTTTTAAAACAATTGTAGTATTGTATCAAAATTTAAAATTCTGGTTATTGTGACAACTCCGTTACATATTACGTAAATAGGTGGAGGTTCTGCAAATAATGAATTGCATATTAGAATCTGTCTGTTTTTAGTGTGTTGAATGTAATTTGTATGCAATGTATATGTCAGGTTTATTCACCTGGTAAATCTGGACCTTTAATAACTTCAATCCAGCCATTTAATCATTAATAAATATGAAAAAGAGGATAAGGCTAATTTGCCCATTCATTAGTTATACAACAAGTTACTTCTAATCTAGGATTACAAATGTGCATTGTTTTTTTCTCCTGTATTTTAGTACATAATGTTTCTTTTCCGAATGTGAAAACTAATGAAGTGGAGAAAAAATAAAAAGGTACCTTGTTTTACATATTTAAATAAATAACTTTACAGGTCAGACATAGGAACTGTAAATGTTGGGCCCCTTGACACTTTTTCTCAAATCTGGCCCTTTAGAAAAAGTAATTGAATAGGTCTCTCATATATAATTCACATTATCCCTCATATTTCAGTGGGTTTTTTTTTTTAACATACTGTGCATATTTTCACCTGCCCTACTTTACACTGGTAGAAGGAGAAGTCATCTGTGTGTGATTCTGCACACTCAGGCGAAGGGGATTACCACTAATCCACTCTGTAGCCAGAAAAGTTTGAGTTAGAGAGAGCAGAGCTACTCGCTCAGAGTATTTGAAGGAATTTGTGATTTGTAAACCAAAACATCTCCGCTGGTGTAGATTGCTGGTGCCGATCACTGTAAATTGTGCCTTTAGTGTGTACAGCTTGTTTTGTCAGCATATCCGCTACTTTACAGCAGCAGCTCTGCAGGAAAGCACACAGCTTGCACAACTCAGTATTTTGAACATTTTCCTGGCTGCAAACTAAATCCTCCCTCTTTCTCTCTTGCGCTCTGCACCTCCTCTTTCTCTCTGCCTGCTGCTTTTTCAAGGGCTGCCTCCTCCCTGCACACACAGGCAGAGGTGGGAAGTAAATAAAGTTAAAGTACTCTGTTAGCGCACTTCAGTAAAGTTTTATGTCTGTACAGAACTTGAGTATTATTTTCCAACAACTTTTTACTTTTATTCCCTACATTTCCTACATTACACAAATATCTGTATTTACTATGCCTTACATTTTCAAAACAGACTTGTTGCTTTAGTTTTAATGCATTTCAGGGGAGTTATTGATTATTTTCATTCAACATAATGGGACAGTAACACATAGAAAATATGATTCCTTGGTGTATCTATCAGTGCATATCATGCACCACAGACTTAATGAGACAGAAACATCAAGGAAGAAGATAAGAAGATGTAACAAGATAAAAAATATGTAACAAGACAAAAAAAAAAAACAAGATTAAAGAGATTTCACAAGATGAAAAAGGCATAACAAGTCAAAAAACAAATAAAAGATGTAACAGGACAAAAAAGATGTAAGAAGATGAAGAAAGCACAGAAACAGCTGGTAGAAATGTCCTTCAGCTATGTTTGACTTTTATACTTTGTTTACATGTCAGAGCCTGTGCTTTTTCACTTTTCAATCAGTACTTCTATGTTGCTGGTTTTATTTACACAAGTATCTGTACTTCTACAAGAGTAAAAAATATGTGGACTTATGCCACCTCTGCACGCAGGACACTGTCGGGATAATGCTACCTCTGAAATCTGTCGCTGTCCGTTCTTCTCTCCTCTGTTTGTTTCCCTGCTCGGAGAACGCAACCATCCTCGACACTCCTCCATCACTTTCTCCATCTGTGCACACGCTCTCTTTTTCCCCCTGTTTTTTCTTTTTTCTTTTTTTTTTCTTTCTTTAGGGGTTGACTCTTTAGACCCTTAAAAGGAGATGTTCTCTAAGCCTCTATTGTCATCGAATTAGGGCACATATGGCTCGCAGCTTCATACCTTTGTCATAAAAAGCAAATGAAAAGGCTTGATCTTATTTGGTAAGGAGGCAGCAGGCTAGTGATGGTCTTGGGGAAGTCGGTAGCTGCCACCTTGGGAAAGCAAAGGACTGAGCTGAGAGAACAACATCTGGTTAACATTAGCTCTGTCACTAGTCTCCTCCGCTTAAAAGCTTGATTTTGAATAAGATTTTGTAAACCTTTTTTTTTCCGTGTAGTAGTCATGTGAATGTGCTGTAATGATACCCGTAATCCGCAGGTATTTAGCTACAGCTGGCTTATGATCAATGCAACACTGCGCTTCAGAATTTGGATTCACACGACAGAAGCAGTGTTTGTGAAACCCATGAGTCATACTTTTTTGTTGAATACTCAGTATTGGAGCTCAAAGGCTCATCCGTATGGCTCTGATAATATTTTTCCACTTGAACTGTTATTTTTTTCCTCTGACTCTGGAGGCTGCAACTTCAGAGAAAGAGAGAGAAGGGGGGGGGGGGGCTGCATGCGAAAGGGAGAGAGGTTGATTTGCATGTCAGCACCTCTAGCCAGACAGAGAGGCAGGCCGGCAGAGAGGCCTCGGGGGTGAGGGGAGCGTTCTAGTTCAGCTTTTCAAAGATTTGCTGACTTGCTTCCTCCCGTGTCGGCCCAGGAGCCCGTGGAGCAGGCAGCACACACATTCCTCCCTCTGATTGCAGCTGATGAAACACTCATGTGCCTCTGTCTTCCCAGCACCTGGCACATGCACACGCCTCAGATCCAAGCCACAGCAATGTGTTGTGGCCGACTCCAGCATGCCAGACCTAGGCAGGGCTTAGATCAGACACAGACCGACCCAGATCCAGCTCAGTTTTGACATGACAATAGTCTTTGTTTTCAAAATACAATGGGCATTAACGTGGAGTTTGTTTTTGTCCTTTCTCTCCAGTTATCAGGGCAAAGTTAGTTGGAATGGAGGAGGTTGAAGTTGGCAATGACATCTATGGAAACCCCATCAAGCGGATCAAGTATGACATCAAACAAATCAAGGTGGGTGGGACAAAGCTATCCTTATAACCCATAAATGGTTTCTGTATCCTGGGGGATACAGTCATGTGACGGGCTGTGGGAGGAGGGGCATGAAGTGGCTGCACATTATATCATGAGAAACACTGATGGAGGGATGGGTCAAGTAGCCAGGTCATGTGACTTCATGCCAACATTCAAAAATATGAACATAATTAGTATAAAAAATCTAAAATGGCAGCCTATGTAGATAAAGACACTGGTGATGTCAGTGTTATTTTTTCATGGTATAAACCAGGAACAGTTACTCACAGGTATACTTATGTCAATATGATATTGCCAGTGTAGGAGAGTCAAAGGGAAGACGGTGGAATAAAAGCAGGAATAAGATGTTTTGTTTGTACATGTTAATAGCTTGTTCTCTATTCAAAGATTAGATTTGTTTCCAGCGTTCAAAACATGCATACATATGTATTTTTTTTAAAGTTTTTATGCAAATACTGACAGAAAGTAGCTGATTAATTGCTGCAGTGTATCTCAGGAGATATAGAGTGTAAATTGGAAACGAAAGGTCACATCAGAAAATAGCTATTTTGATATTTATATGTGCTTTCCCATTTAAGGGTTAATGGGTGGGGTATAAACCATTGACTGTAAAGAAAGATGGATGATGCATCTATACTTCCTCCCCCTGTGGAAAGAGTTCAGCTGTTAATCATGATGTGAAACTACCTTTTTATGAACGCTTAAACAAACATCAGCATGATAAGAACACCCAAAAATGGAAACCATCTCTGGGAAAAGTTTATTTGACGTGTACACTGATTCTTTAGTTTGGCCAGTGTCCCATTTGCTAACACGGAAGGGGGCAGAGTTTGTGACCTGCATTGT
Source organism: Lutjanus erythropterus (assembly GCF_056507025.1). Taxonomy (NCBI): domain Eukaryota; kingdom Metazoa; phylum Chordata; class Actinopteri; order Lutjaniformes; family Lutjanidae; genus Lutjanus; species Lutjanus erythropterus. The sequence goes on along the minus strand of NC_139335.1, from coordinate 14,110,666 downwards.
AGCCAGCCAGCAGGGGGCGATCAAGATGTTTTTGCTTCACTTATGAGGAGATGTCATACTGTCCGTCTTCATATATTATATGAAGGTAGCAAGGTAATTTATTATCATACAACACAGGGTTGCATAACGAAATCAGAGTTGTAGTTCCTTCATTCTACACACACATGCAAGACAGAAAACTAATTAAATTCAGAATGGAATGGGATGTACAGTGCATTTTTTTAATTTGCATCAGGTTGAATGTAAACAACAGCAACGAGATGATGATATACAATCCTTTTCCAATTCTTCTTCTGTCACAGGAGATTTGTGTTTCAGCAATAAAGCTGGAAAAAATAACAGATTAAAGGAAAAAAGTAGTTTAAGTTGAAGGCACTACCAGCCACAGCATCTACATACTTAATAAACTATCTTGTATCCTGTTGTACATTGACAGCCATTGCCATAGCAACAATGGTATAAACTTAAAGGAGAAATCTGTAATATATCCACTGTAATAAGTGATCCAGTGTTCCTGCAGCCTGCCAGAGCTTCCCTGAGTCACTGTACATTGTACATTAAATAGGACTTCAACCTATTTAATATACCATCTATGGCTCCGACTCACTATTTGCACTGCTGTACTCATTTTGCGTGCACAATTGCTACATATTGCAAAATGAAACTGAATGTTCTTTTCTATTTGAACTGTCAGATGTTCAAAGGTCCCAACCAGGATATTGATGCCATCTACACCGCTCCCTCCTCTGCAGTGTGTGGAGTGACTCTGGAGACTAATGGCAAGGAGTATCTCGTCACAGGTAGAACTTTTACCACGTTACACGTCTAACATCATAAAATTCAACAAATATTGTTCCTTGGTGCCTCTTCATATCGGTTTTCATGTCATCTCACTGCCTCTAATGCCCCGTCCTACCACCACAGGCAAACTGGAGGCTGACGGGACGATGCACGTCACGCTGTGTGACTTCATTGAACCCTGGGAGACCACGACTGCCACCCAGAAGAAGAGTCTGACCGAGCGCTATGAAATGGGCTGTGGTTGCAAGGTAAAGTTGAAGGATATTCAGTGGTTAAAAGCAGAGTTACCACAAACTAAAATAATCCTGAAAAAGGCATTGGTTGTTTTTTTTTGTTAGTTTTCATAACCTTTATTCAACATCTTCAAACAAATAGGTAGAATCATTTACTACAGACGTAACAGTATATTGAATATCGCAATATCACAATAATGCTACTTATATTTTATTTTATTAAAGAAGGAAAGCAGAAGTATTTAAGTTAAAAAGAAAAGCAAATTTTATTAAAACAAAAATGGCTGTACACAACAGATTTACTATTTAATAAATGCCATTTTTCAAGTAATTATTTTCTCTTGTTTTTTAATATAGTGATAAATACCGTATGATGTACTTTTTAGTCTTGTCATTGTACTGTAAGTTATGGGTATTGTTACATTTATGCATGTGACCATAAATCCAAGCAGCATAAATCAAAACAATACACAAAAACAACAAGACCTAACAAATAGAAATGATAAATACCTGCACATATAAATAAAATAAATAAAAGACTCCAAGGGGGATTTAATCTATATATAAAACAAGTAACTTATGTAGTCTTAAGACACTTCTGTTCTTCAGTTTTTTTAAGATTGAAAGGAAATTTTTATGGTGTTTTTCAATCCTATAAAACATGGCGCTACTTTGAAAAAATCTACATTTTTGTATAAAAAAATTTGTATAATCAAACTGTTATTACATAAAAACTCAGATTCTTGGTTTTACTTAAAAACACAGAACTTAAGTTGACACTTAATACATTAAAAACCAGGTATTACATTCTTCGTAACCAACCACTCTTATAATCTTTACTATCCACATTAAATCTTACTCTTAAGAATTCACTGCAAGGGTGAATATCATTAATTCTTTTGATGAAAAATCGTCCACTGTTTTATCTTTAATCTCTAATCGTGGTGGTTTTGTCCTCAGATCACTCGCTGCACCTCCATCCCCTGCGTGATCACCAGCCCAGCGGAGTGCCTGTGGTTGGACTGGGTGATCGAGAAGACGGTCAACGGAGAGCAGGCGAAACACTTTGCTTGCATCAAGAGGAGTGATGACTCTTGTGCCTGGTACAGAGGGGCAGCACCGCCCAAAAGGGATTTCCTGGACATCGAAGACCCTTAACTCCACCACTGTCCAATAGTCTGAGGATGTCTGCAGTTGAGATATACTAAGATTTAAACACCAAAAACACAAAAAGTCAATTTCTTACTTTGTTTTTTTTTCTTATTACGAGAACCACAAGTTGTGTGCTCTGTGGTGAGGCTGAGAAAAGTGAAATTGTTACATTTTTTTTTTATTTGCAGGACTTGTTATGTTTTTTAATCAACAGTCTTATAAATTCAGCACTTTCAAACTCTTCTACCCCTAAATACAAAGCACTTCCTCATAAACCACTTTTCCCACAGCTGAAATAAAGGGATAAAAATCATCAAATCAGTATTACTGTTCATAGATTTTTTTTGTTCTTGTGCCGTTAATTTTCTTTTTATCCAGAGGTATTGACCCATCGCTAAGCCCCGGTGTCCTTATTTACTGTTGCTAGGCCTGTCAAGCTTTCCATTCTCACGCTGCACACATGCAGTTTACAGTTTACAGTGAGAACGGTGGCAGATTTAACATTAAAATTGGGAGTAATTGTTGGAACATTAGGGTCTTTGATTCCACAGAAACACAAATAAAAGCAGCTTCTCATTTCTAGCTTTCAACCGTGGATTTTGTCGGCTAAAATGATGACTTTCACTAGCAAGCATCCCAGCAAACATTGGTGGGAAGTATGACAGGTACTGTATATGTATATGATGGCAGAAATACACTCACAAATGTGGGGAAAAAGAAGTGCAGAGGTTAGATTAGTACGGTGGACCTTTAGCCGGTCACCCAGCCAGACCAGCCGAACCAGCTGGACCGTAATTGCCTTGGGAAGAGAGAGTGCAGTATAAGAGCTAAGCTAACCCTGCACAGACTTTGAAAGACTACGAAAAAGACGCCACCATCAAACCCCATGAAACGCAAAGTATCGCTGTTCTCAGAGCTCCGTCCAGTCCACTTCAACATGTAGAGAAATGCAAAGCTTGAAAGGCCTGTGGCGCCCTAGCTACGGTTGCTAATCTATGATTGGACAGTTTCTGTTTGCAAGAGGGGCTTAGCGAAGGGTCAGTTGTTTAAAGTGAATTATGATACTATAATGCAACACATACATGCCTATAACTCAAATTGTAACAACTCTGTGAATCTGTTTTTAAGTAACATTAGCTGGCAATCGGCACACTGATTTGTGACAGTAGAGCTATCACAAGGAACAAGCGCCAGCTCTCTGCTTCAGATTCTGTCTCGTGCTGAGTATGCGAAACTTTTCCCATCTGTTTTTTTTTTCTCTTTTTTTTTTACCTCTTTGTCTCGAGGATGCACAATCAGTGCTTTTGCTAATTGTTTTCTTTAAATAAACCTAGAATAGACAAGAATGCACTTTGAACACAATTGTCACAGCAGTCATATTGTCTCTAATGAAAAATGGCTGAAAAAGAGGATTGAATCCTCCATTTTGTATTTTGTATTTTTTATATTACAACTCTTCTCTTTGTAATGCTTTAGTGTAAGAGCAGTTTTATTTAAGGAGTTCATATGATTAATCATATTCTATTGAGGAAAAAAATGCCCACATTGTTATACTTTTTGTGACAAATGACACCATTGGTATCATATAAAAAGAAGACCAAATATTTTAACAGTATTAACAAAATACACACATTTTACACACATTGAAGGTCAGTTTGTAGGCCTAATGTATAACAGTCTGATCCTTTAGGGCAGTGAATTGAAGAACATATTGTAACCAATCATCCATTTACTTGCAGAGCCTTTGATACCGTAAAAGTATTGAGCAAATGTCATGTGACTTTAATAATTAATATGAGAGTGTAAAAAGATTCTTCATTTGAAACTGTAGTCAAGTATGATGTCTTGTGCTGGTTTCACATGAGACGTTTGAGATGATTTTTGCATGCATGTCCAACTGAAACAATACTGTACATTTGACTATTATATTAAATGCCAAACCGAGTTTTGATGCTTTGCACTTTTTATTTTCACACAAATGGTCTTCAGCAGTCAGTCGACATCACTAATTCCAGAGGTTCTCAATGCATCAAAGAATGAGAGTGACTTTGTTTGCTGGTTATGTACAGAAAATATACTGATTTTGGGAGAAACATAACTCACAGAGTATTAGTCCGAACCACTGACATATATAAAGATGGAGAGCATGAGAACTCCCAAAAAGTGAAGCCAAAACATCTAAATCGCCCCCTGGTGGCTGGTTTAAACCCAGCCCCTCCATTTTAATACAACCCCAATTCCAAAGAAGTTGAGATGCTGTGTAAAACATAAATTGAAACACAATGCAATAATTTGCAAACACCAAAGACAGGCTATTTAATGTTCAAACTAATAAACTTAATTGTTTTTTTTGTAAATATACACTCATTCTGAATGTGATGCCTGCAACACCTATCAAAAAAATTATCACTTGGGCAACAAAAGACTGGGAGGGTTGTAGAATGCTTGAAGAACATGTGTACAGAACATCACACAGGCAGACAGGTGATAGTCTCATGATCTCCTCGAAAGCCTCAGTCGTTCACAAGCATGGGTGGGGTGAGATTCACCAGTTTGTGGAAAACTGCACGGACGAATAGTCCAGCAGTTTGAGAAACATTTCTCAACACAAAACTGCAAGGAGTTTAGGAATATCATCATCTACAGTCCATAGTATCATTAAAAGATTCAGAGAATCTGTTCGTCAGGGGCAAGGCTAAAAACCAACAGTGTGTGTCTGTGACCTTTGACCCCTCAGGTGGTACTGCATTAAAAACTGCATTAAAAGCACACATTATTGTATAAAGGATACTACGTGGGCTCGGGAACACTTTGGAAAACCAGTGTCAGTAAACACAGCTTGGCCCGAGCTCATCTGAGATGGACTGAAGCAAAGTGGAAAAGTGTGCTGTGGCCACTTTTCAAATTGTTTTAGGAAACCATGGAACGTCGTGTCCTCTGGACCAGATTGTTACCAGCGCTAACTTCAAAAAGCCAACATCTGTTATGGTACCGGGGTGTGTTAGTGCTCGTGGCATCTGTCACATCAGGGAAGACCCCATTAATGCCGAAAGGTACATACAGGTTTTGGAGCAACATAGATGTCTTTGTCAGGGAAGTCCCTGCTTATTTCAGCAAGACAATGCCAAAACATTCTGCATGTGTTACAACGGCGTGGCTTTGTAGTAAAAGAGTTCTGGTACTAGACTGGCCTTCCTGCAGTCCAGATTTGTCTCCCGATGAAAATGTGCGGTGCATTATGAAGCACAAAACACAAAAATAGAGACAGAGAAAGGTCAAAAAAATTTCCAAATCATTACATTCTATTTTTATTTTTGTTTCACACAATGTCCCAACTTTTAGGGATTGCGGCTGTATGTTCAAGTGTTTATTTTTCTCATCATTTTGTTTTTGATTTGTTGTTTGATGGGATAAACAGTGGGTTTCACGTGACTGACAGCCAAAACATGCTCATGATCGAGTCGGGCAGCCGTGTGGGTGAGAACTCGAACGCGGAGTTTCTCCAAATGACGTCACCAGCGCCACATGGCCGCACTCGTATCCGAGATATTTTGGCTTCAAGTTTTTTTACAGTATGAGGAAGTGGAGGCGTGGAATCCATCCTTACTTATGTCATTGGACCAATAAGGCATGCGTGGGTGCAGGGAGAACAGGACTTTTGTTCACAGGAGGCACAAGTCAAACAGCACACAATAGAAAGAAAAACAGCTAAATAAACAAGTACAAGTATGATACAAGTATCATGCATGTTTAGTTTCTTAAATCAGTATTTTAAGGTAGAATATGCAGGACTTGTCAGTTGTTGTTTGGAAAAGCCCCAGGAAGATAGTTAATTACTGAACCTCATTCACAGGTCATCAAATATCAACACTTTGCGGTGATTAAGTGTCCCAAACACAGCAAAACAATGAGAAAAGAAGGACGTACAGGCAGAAGGACAGGTTCTCTGTAGACACAGACAACACCACACACTTCAACTGGGTTATAATTGTTTTTTGAAAAATCCTGCATAGTACACCTTTAAGAGACTTGGACAGGGGAAAGGACAGTAGTTGCAGCATCAATAGATGCTTTGTGACACTAGAACAGCAATCTGCTGCCGCCTAGTGGAGAAACAACATGTGACAGTCACAGACATTCATTCACGGGCCAATCCATGTGCATCAGTGTGATAGTATCAGTGTGACACTTTCAGGATTTCCATGACAGTTAGCCTGTGTTGATGAGTGTAACTTTGGGAGTCACAATAACTTTAAAATAATATAAAAGTGCCTTTCATTGATATTTAAATCATTTTGTTTTGAATTTATGTTAATCAGGGCCAACATTTATATGGATTAGTGATAACTTCTATTACCTTGTCCACAAGTATACTAAGATAGTGACAGTGATTTAAATTATTATATTGGAAGTACATAAGTGGTTCCAGGATGTGGTTAAGAAACACATTTCAGCCACCACTTGGATCTATTATGACTTTTTGTATGTCATAGAGGAGACATTTATGAGTAATAAATAGAATGTCTGCACTAGCAAAGGCATTTTCTTGAGACCAAATTTTTTATAGTTTTTTACTTTTTCTTTTTCATTTATTATGGAGGAAGCAATGTCTATGAAAATAACAGAACTGAACATTGCATAACATATCTGTACATTTAGGTAATCCGCTATACATTATAAATGTATGTAAGAAGTACATCATAAATAAATAATTTTCTAACCTTCATCTAAAGCTCCTATAATTATTACTTCGCCCACGCTTCAAATCCGCCCTCCCTTCCCCACACTCATGGCCTGAGTTTTTAGTATCATGAGGCTACCATATTCCTCTTTTTCATCATATTCCCTTGAACAATAATAATAATAATGATACAGGCATTACAGAAATTAACACATTCTGGGTTACTGTACACCCCAGCTTTCAATGAAACATAAAATAGCCTGTGTCATTTAAAAAGTATTGCACTATTTTGTTGTAGGGTTTTCAAAACTTTCCCTTCCTACAATTCCTTGAGACTTTTTTGTATCAAGGCAACAAAATTGTTGAGTTTGTTTATCTTGCAGTGTGTGAGGTTGACCTACACTCATGAGGTAAAATGCATGGACAATCCAGCAGCATTAAATCTGCATGGGAAGCGTTAGCTAATATGGATGGAATCTGCTGACATTTTACAATAATTAAATATTTAGTCAAATCAGCAGCAGAGGGGAAATTGACACAAGGGAATTAGCGGTTTAATTCATCTAGGGATCGTCATCTGAGTGAGAGTTAGTTTGGTTTCATCACTATGACCAGAGCCTGACATAACTGCAGAGCACTACAAAGGGTTTGTCAGTAGAAATTGTTCACATGTATCGCGCCGATTGCATCAATGGTAAACAGCGCTGGCTGGAAGTCACGTGTGGCTCTCTCCCGACAGCGCTACGTCACTTTAAGCGCTGATTGGCTGAACCTTTTAGCTACGGCGTGAACTGCCCTCTGATTGGCTGCTGATCCCTGCCAGTCATTAGTTGTCGCCGCCCTCTGATAATGCAGCATGGGCGAAAATACCAGACCCGAGAGCTATAGCTGAGGAAGCAGACCCCTCTACTGTCAACGATTTTGGACGATTGAACGAAAGGTAAGTGAATAAACCCCTTTTGGATATGCGTAATAATTGTTAGCATGTATTTCCAGAGTGATGTTGTTGAACAAACAGGCAGGAAGTGCGGGTTAGCGGACTGTTAGCCACCTGGACGCTCCGATGCTAACCCACATTGCAGCATTGAGGGAGGCTGAAGCTCTCGCCACGTTAAGTTAGCTCCATGGCTAATTTGCTGATGCTACTGTCAAGTGAAAAGACAGAAAACGGCACAGCAGACAACAGGAAAATACAACCAGTCAATTATCAATATGGCGAAGGTATATAGTGAAGTACTGACGATGTTATGTCTCCAAACTTAAGACCGTCCAGGTCGACATTAACCTTAGCTGAAGCTGATGTTAGCAACCTAGCATTTAAGCCGTGATGACTGGCCCTAAGAGTTGACTCCAGCTGGTGACCAGAGACTGTCCAGCCACTGGAGTTGATAAAGGTAATTGTTACGAGTCAGGAGAACTTGAAATGAGCGAAATCTGGCAATAAAGTAGGTATCGAATCGAACAATAACGATGGAGAGGTTTTAGAAGTGACAGCTATGGCTGTGCTGCGTTCAGGTGCTCCCCTTAAAGTCCATAGTTCGCGATTTCAGTCCACGAGTGGATACGTGTGATTCGAGGTGCTAATTGGTTATTGATATAGGCTAAACAGAGTATGATTATTTTTGTTTTTGGGTTGGTTTACTTGTCATCTAAACGAAGTGGTCCAGCAGCATTATTTGTAGTTGCAGTAATTAAATTATCATAAATTGATTATTAAATTAATCGCCAAATATTTTTGATTATTGATTCATTGTTTTGAGTTTTTTTTTCTTTCTTTTTTCCCCAGAAAAAAAGTCAAAATTCTAAAGAAGACATCTGAGGATGTCGTCTTGGACTTTTTTGGGAAACACTGATCAACATTTTTCTCTGTTTTCTGATATTTTATAGGCAAACAACTATTAATTGATTAAACGAGAATCAATTATGGGGATATTTTTTAGTTGCAGCCCTACTTATGTTCCAACAACGTAGTTATATTTATTAATAGGGGTTGAACAATATATTGAATATTGTGATTAAAGCATGTCTCAATTCAGCACTGGACTGAGATGATATCTGTAGTGGTATTACAGTGTTGATTGTTTTAATTCTGTTTTATGAAATGACTGCTACTCTCTGCTACATTCATCTGATCCTCTGGTGATACCTGTTTGTTGTGATACCTGATACCACTGATCAGGGTTTCAGGTTTTGCAGAGCCAGCTCATGCAAAGAAAGCCTTGCTGTGTTGAGCTGCTGTCGTAGTACAGCCATCAGCAGTCCAAAACCCAAAGCTATTCAGTTAACCATCTTGAAACAAAATTTACAATGGTGCAAAATGGAGAAAAGAAAGAAGAGATGCCGTTCTAAATGCACATTTGAAATGCTTACAAAAAAGTGTCTCCTGTATTTTGACAAATCTATGTCATTATTTGTGTTGCTCTGTGTCTGTGGTTCAGTTGTGTAGCACAGAAGTCTGTTATCATCCAACCCATGAGAGTCAGCTGCAACACAGTGTTGCATTTACATGATAACTCTTAATTAGGAATGCTTTTTTTCTAGTCTCTTGATTTGCACACAAGTATGCCTTTCTAGCAGACTTTTCGACTAGTCTGATTCTTGTGCAAGTGCATTTTTACACAAATTTGAATTGAATGATGAAAATTGCTTTAAGGCATAACATGCAACATTCTCCTCTTCCTAAAAAAAACAACAAAGCAATGTATTGACTCAACTAACCCCTTTCAATCACCACCTTTGAACCACTTAGTAGTGTGTGGTGGTAAAAATCGCAAAAAAAAAACCCTACTTTGGTCACAGCAAATCTTTTGCCTGGGCCACCCCAAACAAATTCTATTTTCAGGCTAAATGCATTTTTGCAGTAATATATATATATATATATATATATATTGATATAAGCTCTGTAAAATTCCCTTAAATTGACATCTTGTAAGAATTCATCCTGACCCATGTAGGTCTAGATTCAGTAAAGTCTACTTTGTTGATTTTCTTTTTTTCCCCCTGTGTATTCATCTTAATATTAAGTTCTAATGTGCCTTTACATTTGTCAATAATATCTGTATTTTGTCTTTTTTTTGCTGATGTTTGGCCCATGATTCTATATTTTTTTTATGTATATACACACACACATTATTTTTAATAACCAGTGTAAGTAATTATAAAGGACATACTAGTGAGAATTGTTTTCATGTTCATATTGAGAGGTCACTACATATTAATCACACAGCCATTATTTGAAATAATTTAACTAGGGAGTATGCATATATCTGAACACTGAACTCTTAAAATGTCAGTATTTTTTGAAAACAAGATGATGTGATGTCCTCATTGACTGTGATATTGACACATCTGAAGCTGACGTCTTTTGAGATTTCCAGTGCGTGAAAATGGTCTCAAAGCTCAAGTTCGCCATTGTGACATGTGAGGTAGAATTTAATCGTCAACTATCAGATTAATCGCCATCTATTTTGATAATTGATGTGTTTGAGTATACTCAATTTTGTTTTAAGGAAAAAACTGCAAAATTCTCAGATTTCAGCTTCTAAATGTGAATACTCTGTGATTTGTTTCCTTTGTTTGACATTTTCTAAACTGGTGGAAGTCAGAGGCGCCACAACTGAGCAAATGGAAGGATGCTGTTAACATATTAAATTTGGAAAATAAAATACATGATTAGGAATCTAACTAAAACTTTCCCTGAGCCAAACCCTCATTCCACTTTTATTTCCTTTTATTTCACCCAAATTCTTATTTTCTTTTTAAACTTATATAATTAATATTTATTTTTTGTTCTCTTTTATGTTCTGCAAATTTCTTAACCAAATGTATCACGATTGCTGTTTAAGTTGTTATTATTATTGTTCTTTACTTTTATTTGTTGGGGTGCTGGGGTAGACGCAGGTCTACAGTAACTATAAAGTCATTTGATACCTCTGTTTCAATATATTTGTTTACTACTCGTATTTTGTATGCTACTGTAGGGGACCACAAACGGATAAATAACGCCATAAATAGATGAGAGAAAAAAATGATTTTGAGTTTACTTACATAAGAAAAGGTGCAATTTTAGGAGGTGATCAGCAAAAACTTTGCATTACAGAAAAATGAAGTTAACCGAATATGGCATCTGGTTTATCATGGTTACAAATAATATCTTTAAGATTAAAAGAGTAGACAGAGTTACCAGGTTTGAAAAAGTGAGACTCACTGTAGAGCTCTCCAAAATCTTCGGGATATTTCACAACACAGAGATGAGAGTTTGCTTCTACGTTATGATTACAAACGGTTAAGAAAACATTAATAAACACAGCAATAAATCAGTTAGCAGGGTATATTTTATGTGTGGTTTTGTAGTGTACTTCTTTAGCGTTTGTGGTCAGTGTGTGAACATTGCAGTTGCATCACTGCAGTTAGCTGTGTCCCTGCAGGCTGTGTCGTTCCTAGTTGTATCAGTATCAGCCGCACGTGAAGGTCATCGTGCCCTTGTGCATACAATGCATGTTCAGCCCTCCTTCCCTCCTCATGACGTCACTGCCCACTCTGATGAGCACGACTCTCCATCATGCCTTTGGTGTTTTTAGTGTAGTGCTGTAACATCCACATGATGCAAAGCTCTCACTTTTATGAGGGTTTGTTGTGTTCAGGGGCGCCTCGGCTACATCCCGACTGAATGATTGGTTTACACACTTCTCAGTCAGCACAGAACACACTCTGCCTGCCTGCTGTCTTTTGTAGACGTCAGAAGTCATTCACTCGGCTGACTCTAGCAGACGGTTGTTGTGGAAATGTGCACACACTGTTATCTGCACTGAAATTGTCTTTTTAGTGCTCCCAGCTACACTGTTTAAATGGAAAGTAATGCAGATATCTTATCTTTTAGTCGATTTTGTTTTATTGCTGATAATCCTGAAAACACTAAATGATCCACAGCTTTACTGAAGAAACACACCATTTGGTGGAAGATAACAATAAAAACATTGATGCAGGCAAAACAAATTGTAAGTATTTGACCTGGCAGCTGTTTACACCTCTTGTGCTCTGAATGCTCCTCCTCTCCTGTCTCACACACTCTCCCCTTGCCCTGTGTTACCGTTGTCTAATGTCTTGCATAACTGTAGAGACAGCTGCCAAGACCCAACTGGCTCCTCGGATGCACTCAGTCCTTATATCTCTTGTGGAGCCATGTCAGGATATACAGCATGTCCCTGTCCACTTGTGCTTGAGGGATACATTTCAATATGTATTTGATTAGCTGAAGTTTTACCTTTGGTCCTGTTCAGCTCAGAAGGCCATTAACACACTAATAAAAAAGACTATTAAGGTGCTGTGAGATGCTTTTGAAGAGGGTGTAGACCTAAAAAGATGCAGGTTTGACTTTAATATTTTTTCAATTTTTCACTTGATCTGACAACTAGGTAAGAAATGTACTTGTCCGAAGTCACGTGCCCCTGACCAAATTGTTTATTTGCAATTATTAAATAAATACAAAGACTAAAGTTGATTGTCATGTTTAATCTAGAAGTACAACGTCTATAAAATGTCTGAAAACAGTGAAAAATGTGCATCACAGTTTTTCAATGTCTGTAGTGATGTCTTAAAATGTCTTGTGTGAATAAACATTGCAACTCTACCGTTGTGTATTTTGTGCAGCTTCAGCTGTGAAGTGAACTGGAGCTACAACAATTAATCTGTTATTAACCAATTATTAAATTAATTGCCAACTGTTTTGATAATCAAATAGTTGGTCAGTCATTTTTTATGAAAAAATGTCAGACTTCTCCGATCCCAGCTTCTAAAATGTGAATTTTTTGCTGTGTCTTGAATCATCTATGACAGTAAACTGAAGATTTTTTGTGGGCAAAACAAGACATTTGGGGATGTCAACAAAAAAATAACCGGGGGGAAAAAAATCAACAGATTAATCAAAATTTAAAACAATTGTTAGTTGCAACCCTAGTTCAAATTGCTTCTTTTGCCCCACCAACAGTCCAAAACCCAAAGACTCTTCATTTATTATCATAAATGACAAAGGAAAGTGGCAAATCCCCACATTAAAGAAGCTGGAACCAGCAAATGCTTGACATTTTAGCTTGAGAAGTGACTGAAACAATTAATCTATTACAAAAATAGTTCACAAACAATCGTTGCAGCTCTATTGTTGTTTTGCACAATTTCATGTAAGCCTTGAAAAGAGACCATGTGTAGAATTTATGACACTGACACTCGATCCTACTTTCTCTGTAGTGATGTTCCAACAATGCCGATAGTGGATAAACTCAAGGAGGCATTAAAACCTGGCCGAAAGGAGACGGGTGATGAGGGCGATCTCAACAAACTGTTGGCCTCTTCCGCTAAGAAGGTCCTTTTGCAGAAGATAGAGTTTGAGCCCGCCAGCAAGGGTTTCTCTTATCAACTGGACAGCCTGAAGAACAAGTATGTGATCCTCAATCCCAGGAACGAGGGTGCAACGAGTCAGAAGGCCACAGAGCCTGCTCAAATAAAGAGGCAAGGTAAGCTCTCGAACTGAACCAAAACCAGCCCTTCTAGCTCAGTTTCAATGTCCTGTATATTACTCTTCTGATGAACTCTTCCTTCAGTCTCAGAGAACCTGGTTGGGGGCCAAAGCGATGGGATCCCCGCCCCGCAGAAGATGCTCTTTCCGGGGAACAAGCTTACCCTCAAATGGGAGCGCGTGTACAGGGTGGGAGCCGGCCTCCACAACCTTGGGAACACCTGCTTCCTCAACTCCACGGTGCAGTGTCTCACCTACACCCCACCACTTGCCAACTACTTACTCTCAAAGGAGCACAGCCGTGCCTGTGAGTACTTAACTCAAGCTCTGAAATGCTGCCAGACTCACAACATGTACGCTCTCATTCACTTAAATTTTTCTTAACACAACGCACACCCGCATAGTTTTAAGTTACGGAAATGACTCTTACTCCACTAGCTACTGTTAACCTATGTGCAGACACATGTGGCTGGATGTCACTATGGTATGCATGCCAAAGCAGCTGAAGAAGAAAGACAAAAACAGCTGCTTCATTGGCTACTTTGCTCACAGTACATTTTATTCAGGCTCTGAAATAAGACTCGCTGATTTCAAAGTTTCAGTGCTGTGGGTTAACTTGTGAAACGGTAAACACCAAAAATTGCTCTCAACTTTGGTCTGCACCAGTGGAACCAAATTGCAGATGTATATCCTTGAGTACAAATGCTCTTGCAACAGGCACCACTCAGAATATGCTTCAGATAATTGAAATTGAAAAGATAAATTGGGGAAATAAGCAAAGTGAGCTGCTGATCACATTGTCTTTTAAAATAGTTTTTAACAAAATCCAAATCATTATCACCTTTTTGTAAATAAATTTATGAACATTTGATAGAAAAAATAAAATCAAAATAATTAGCACAACTTGTTTTTAATGCTGTAATGTTTTTCACTGTGTTTAATGTGTTTTTTTACGCACATATGAAGAAGCTGCCTCCGTTCTACATTATTTTACATTGCTTTTGTAATGAACTGTAATGTTTTTCTTAGCAGGAATCCTGTCACAATAACACAGTTTTTATTTTGTGAGCAGCTCTGATTCTCTTTGTTGTTGCTATGTGTGTTTCAGGTCACCAATCAGGCTTTTGTATGATCTGTATAATGCAGAACCACATCATCCAAGCCTTCGCCAACACAGGCAACGCCATCAAGCCTGTCTCCTTCATCAGAGACCTGAAAAGTAAGACCAGCAGCTCCCTTCAACAGCGTGTAATTGTGTCTGAGCAGTCTGTGCTCGCTGGTTTTCAATGTAGGTTGTGTCAGGAGTCACACACACCTGATTTTTTTTTTTTTTTTTTTTGGTTGAATTATTGCCAGCGGCATGATGACGCAACACTGGTCACGCTGTCCCATGTGACAGCAGCCAGTAACTGCAGTCCAAAAGTGGAGCGGTGAGGCTGCAGGCTGTGAATGAGCTTCGTGTAGAGAGCAGAGATGAGGTGTGAGTTGCACCTTGACATGGAGAGGCAGCACTGCGCTGTAGTCTCGCAGGAGCCCTCCCTCCACCCAAGCCCCCCCCCCATCCCTCCCTCCCTACCTGCCTGCTTCTTCCTTATGTGCTGCTGCAATCATGTCTCCACCTCCTGCGCCTCTTTTTGAGTCCCTCCCCCCCTCCTCCTTCCCCGATGCCCTCTCTGTCTCCTTGTGACTGCAGGCTGAGAGGAGCAGCTATAGCACAAAAATGTACAGTCCACTTTTTTTTTTTTTTTTAAACTTAATTTCAACCCAGACTTAGAGATGTACCATTTTGTGTTTTATGGTTTACCTTTACCTGGTGGCCACCACTGCAGTTAGAAATATGCCTCCACAGCCAGAACAACATAAATACAAACAATGAAAATTCAATATTTGCCTCATTGTCAGGGTTCCTACGCATTACTGAAAAGTATGGAAAATATGGATTTAGATTTTTGTAATTTCCAGGTTTTGATAAATATGGAATACAAAAATATGTTTCCAGACTTTTGCCCCTGTTCTGTTTTCTAAAATATGAAATTTAGAATTTCTTACGGGGTAACTATAATTAGAATAATATTATTTATTCATTGTGTGAAGGGAAGCAGGGTTCAATATCATTATTTCTTTTCTGGGCAGTGGGTTTGAAATCTACTTGCCAAAAAGTAGGAAATATCTGTTTTTAGAGGGTGAAAACATTTTGCATGAAAAACTACTTCAACCATTAATCTGTTATCACAATTAATTTTAATTGTTCAGTTCCTTTTTACAACTTAACTGGAGACTTGGCAGAGACTTTTGGCTTTTGAATTTTTCGAGGGCTAGCTTGGAAATCACAAATATAAAGCCTTATTAAGGGATTCCAGAAGAGAAAATAAAGCTAGATGCAGACTTTGAGTAAACTTGTTTCTCCTCCAACATGGGGCAGATGGTAATTATAAGCCATGTGCTGGGGCAGAAGCGCTGTTGTCACAGCATCCTCTGCACCAAGAATCATGACATTTTAGGCCCAACACAACATGAGACCAAGACCAACCACAACAAATAATAAACACGCCAATGTAGCAGTGAAATTTGAGCATGGAATTTTTAAATGGAAAATGTGTAGGAACCCTGCATTGTGCCTCAGCACACCACCCCCCAAAAAATACCAACAAGCACAGTGTCATCAGACTAAAATCGAAAGAGCTCTGCAACTCATCCTGAAATCGCCTCAGGATGGGGTCTCGTAAACAAAATAAAACCTCAACCGCCCAATTGTACGCCCACGGATTTCATAACTTCCAAGATGTTGCCTTCATCTGTGAGAAGTACCCTGAACAGGTCATTAGAGCTATGGTGTCTTATTCCTTTTTCCCACTCAGGGGTGACTCACTGTCGTACAGGGACGCTATGCTGGGAATGTGGTGATGAGCACACTATAATTCAACCAGCCTTTTTCCATTAGCCCATAACAGTAAAGGCAAATGATTTCAGAGCTGCACAGTCTCTAATGTGAGACTTTAGATGAGACGTCAGTCGGCTGAAGTCACTGAGTGACTGTAAGCTTTTTATTAGGTCACTGTTGAACTGCAGGTCTGAGATAGACGAGGATAGCTGAGAAGAGAGTACCAATGAAGGTGTACTCTTTAACCTTTACTACATATTAATATTTGCATGTGCCTAATTGTCATACATAAACATCTCAAATAGGTAAAACCACATCATAGCCTGGTTTTTGAAATAACGACTGAGGTCTAGTTGCTATAATTGTTTGAAGAACACACACCGGTTTGTTTTGCATCCTCAAGTCCTGTCAGGAAGTTGTCAGGTTGTGAATTAGAGAATTTGTCTTTTTATTGAGCCCCTTCTCTGGTGTTTAGCAGAAACCTATTTTTAGAGAGAGACAAAAGATTGCGAATGCTTCCTCTAGCTGTTCCTTTGTTCTCAGTGTGCCTGAATCATCTGTGACAAAATACAAATATGAAACATTTTGGCCTGTCAGTGTTTGAACGTTTATGCAGTGATCACTTAATTTTGTGCAGTAGGCATGCTTGTAGCATTAAATTCAGACTTGTCTAAAAGTAAAAGGAAACAACACAATGCTCTAAATTGAGCACAATGTTTATATTATATTTCATAGATATTTAAGTGAATCACATTCTTCACTATACGAACATCAAGCTGCTGAAATGTGTGGCATTTCGTGCCGTTCATTATGAACACAGCACTAGTGACAGATGCCATCATCCATCCACTGAGCCCTCCATCATCATAACATTGTGGTTTCCGTTTTTGACTTATGAGAGAAGGACTGGAGGTTGTTGTCGTCACAGTGATAGTGGGAAGCACTGGTGACACACCGGTGGTGAGCAAGTCGGCTTGTCTGTTATGGGATAGCTAACCCCCGACCCTCCCCCCCAAAAAACACAGTCATTATCCATCGTTAACTGGCATCGCACATTAATAAAATACTGACAATTAGTTAAGCTGACTAATACTTCTAGTGCAGACCAGTGAGGATAGCAATATTTTATTGTTTAGTTGACTAATCACGCACATCCCTACGCAGCTCATCTTCTACTCAGTGATGATTACTTCTAAATGTTGAACTCTGCTCAGAGGGTGATGTGGCTAAAACATGAATAATTTTCTCAGGACTGGAAACATTGAACTAGCACACAGCTAACATGCTCTTTTGTCCCTTGCAGAAATTGCCAGACATTTTCGCTTCGGAAGCCAGGAGGACGCCCATGAATTTTTGCGGTACACCATCGATGCCATGCAGAAAGCCTGTCTCAATGGCTACCCTAAGTGAGGCTTGTTTTCTTGTTCAGTGTTAAAAGCATGAAATGTTTATGAGTTTTGTTTTGATGATTGTTTTCTTCCTGTGTGTAGGCTTGACAGACAGACGCAGGCCACAACGCTGGTTCACCAGATCTTTGGAGGTTACCTCAGGTCAAGAGGTATTGATTTTTTTTCACATTAAGAAATGCAGAGCTGTAGAGCTGTGCATTTTTATTAATTTCCACATTTTTCGTTTTTGGTATTGCATTATTGATCCATAACCCAGCTACACTACACTAATGTCAGTGTAAAAAAATAATGTATATGTATATATATATATGTAACACTAAAGCAGCTTAATGTAGTGCAATACTCTTTATGCTACATTTAAACATGCAGATATAAAGTATTATGCAGTCTCTTTCCTCTTGTGGCCCATTAATTTCAGCTCATGAAATATGAGGATGTGCCATACCGTACATCTGTATTTTTTCATGTCTTATGATACTAATGCTTTGCGGAAAGAAGAGGTTTTCTAGAATCTGTATGAGCCTTTACTGCTACCAAACCACACATCGGGTGTTCATCAGAGATTTTTCGATGTTTCATATTATATTTAACACACAGACAAAGAAAAGTGATTTAATTTATCTTTAAATTTCTAGAAATCCCATTACATATTGTATAGATACGCTAAATGTCTTTAATGTGAATTAAGGTTGATCTCACTCGATTACACCCCAATTTACAATTTTGATTTGAGTGATGATGCTCCGTATCAGTAATGTTTAATTCTTTAAATCTCTAGGTCTTCCTCTTGGCTTGGCTTGACTGGCAGAGATGTTTCAGAGAGGCTCAGAAAAGGAATATACAGGTTTATAGTAGGTAAATTAATGTTTGAGCCAAATCTTATCTTCAGGATTAATGTCACATTTTCAAACTGTAATTGCTTATTATTATATATTTCGAGCTTAACACGTTAGGGACAGTCGGTGTGAGTTAGACGGCACTTTTAAAACCAGAACAGGGACGTATGTCGGACACTTACCTGGCAGGGATGTGAGAGCTGATCTGCCTGCTCCTTTCCTTGGAGAGTTTGCTCGGCTGAGTGAGACAGCTGGAGGTTGCTGTCAAAGCAGTAGTGGGAAATGCCAGAGGCTACAGTGGTGAGCGAGCTGGCTTTTCTGTCATGGGACAACTAACCCCCACCCTTCCCCCAAATAACAACGTCATTGTCCATCGCCAATGCTTCACTGGCATCCTCATATGCAAATTTGCATGTGACTTATTTCTGCAAGTCTGCTGCTGTACAGAGCAGAAACTCAGTTTGCAATTGTAGTCCATCGTCCTACTATTGATAACACGCCTAGATGGTGGCGGCGGTGGGCAAGTAATATAATCGGCACTCAGATCTCAAATGGAAACATTGAAGAGAGTGCTGATTGTCAAGGTTTTTCCCCTTAATGTTTGATCTGAGAGTTCGTTGTTTGAGGTTTTCAGTTTACAGGAAGTGGGAGAAATCTTCCAGTAATGAGTGATCACCCTGTTGCAAGATCAAACTGTATGTTTCTCAGAAGACTCAGGTTTGTTTTTGATCTTGTCTTTCAGTGAAATGCTCTATTTGTAAAAGTGTGTCGGACACATATGACCCTTACCTGGACATTGCTGTGGAGATTCGGGTACGTTGCACAAAATCTCAATCAAACCTTTATTTCTTTGGAAATATTTTTGGGTTTATGTAGCGTTTAATGTTTTTTACTTCTGTTCCTGTCTGTCAGCAAGCAGCAAACATTGTGCGAGCCCTGGAACTGTTTGTAAAACCAGACGTCCTCAGTGGAGAGAATGCCTACATGTGTGCCAAGTGAGTGCCATTCATCTTGTCTGACAACATCCTACATTTTTTTCAAGCGAATCTGCAGGGCGATGGAAATAGATTCTTTGTTTTGCAGTTACATTTATTCACGTTAGAGGTCCTTTCTTGGATGACATATCGTAAGTCTTTCTTTTCTCTCTCCCTCGCTCCAGGTGCAAAAAGAAAGTGCCAGCGACCAAGCGTTTCACAGTCCATCGAACATCTAATGTACTGACCCTTTCACTGAAGAGGTTTGCCAACTTCAGCGGAGGAAAAATAACAAAGGTTAACAAAGGATTCTCTCACTATTTAGCTGCTTTGAAAGTGCTGTTTCATTTCTCATGGATCTCACATTTTTGTCACATTTTTTCAGGATGTTGGGTACCCAGAATTCCTGAACATCCGACCTTACATGTCTCAGAGCTCAGGCGATCCTGTTATGTACGGCCTCTATGCTGTTTTGGTGCACTCTGGCTACAGTTGTCATGCTGGCCACTACTACTGCTATGTCAAGGTAAGATGAGCAGATGCACTCGCTTTTTATGTTTTTCTTGAGTTCAAAATCGAAACATAAACACCTCGAGATGAGCCACTGTATTTTCAAGGGTGTCTTTTGATACTGAAATGTTAACGTAGAAGTCTTAACCACTGGTTACTTAAAGGATCAGCGTGTAGGGTTTAGTGGCACCTAGTTGTGAGTTTGCAGATTGCAGCTTACAAATCTGTGCAAGAATTGGCAGATAAATTACATAGTTTACTGCATTTAATAACTGCAATTGCATTATAGTTGTAAGTTCTTTGGTGACATTGGAAAGAGCATTTACAACATTAATCAGATGAAACTTAAGCTAGAGTGATTCAGAAACATAAACTGCTACAGGGACAGAATGAAGAGCATATTTAAGTTGTTTTAGTATGAAATTTACATTTATGGGATCAGATCTATCCTCCTGTGTAATTTGTAAGCTTCTCTTCAGATAATAGCTGCATCTGCTGGCATAGCTCACCATCTGATCCCGCTGCACTTTGCACAAAGACCGTCACACAAAAATCAGCTGTCTCATTAACAGCCTAATTTGTCAAGTCACACAAAACCTTCTCCTTCCTGGGGAAAAAAAACAGTGTGAATCAGTTTATTTTTATTGTGAATCAGAAAATGATCAGGGGACATGCAGCACGTTATCGGGGGCTGAATGTCACTGGTGTAGGAGAACTTTCAGTGGCTGCGAAACTGGAAGAACTACATTATTATTACATATTACTTTGTAATATTGTATGACTTAAGTCCCATTACTCGATAACTTAAAACTGTCTAGCCCTAAAGACAAGTGTAGGGGTGTGCAACATGGATAAAATCTTCTATCACAGTGTATGGAATTTTACATCTTTTACTGCTATATCAATCTATGACAACACATAGTATTATATCCATCGTACTAGATTTTTTAACTGTAAGTAAATAAAGGTTAGAGGATTACATTTCACACCCAGTTGCTGTATAAGGTTAGCGTTGCAGTAGGCATCTCATGGACTCCTCCTTCTTTCTTTTAAAAAAATATGACCTCTTGTTTGTCCTTAGGCAAGCAACGGACAATGGTACCAAATGAATGATTCAATGGTGCACTCTAGTAACATCAAAGTGGTCTTGAACCAGCAGGCTTATGTGCTTTTCTACCTGAGGTAAGACCCTGTGGGGTGCTGCAAGAGAACAAATGATGTGTTTTGGGTTCCTGCCTGGATATGTGATAAAATAAACCTTTATTTGTGTATTAAAGGATTCCTGAAACTAAGAAGAATGCAGATGGGCAGCCCACCAAGCAGGGGATGTTGCATCCTGGGAAGAACAGTGTGTCGTCGGAACAGATAAAGAGGGCCAACCTGAACGGACCTCTCTCCTCCCCGCAGGTCACAAAGGTATTTATTCACACATATTCTCTGTTTGAGCTGTAAGAAATGAAAATTCATCTTTTAGAAGGAGTAGATGTTTACTGTGAGCTATTCTCTGTTAAAT
This sequence comes from Lutjanus erythropterus, assembly GCF_056507025.1. Classification (NCBI taxonomy): domain Eukaryota; kingdom Metazoa; phylum Chordata; class Actinopteri; order Lutjaniformes; family Lutjanidae; genus Lutjanus; species Lutjanus erythropterus. Next base: position 14,089,165 of record NC_139335.1, on the reverse strand, counting down.
TTAACGGTATGTTAATGGAGCAACCTTACATTTAGTTGTAAAATGAAATTTGCACTCGTGTTATCTAATCAATCAATTTACATGACTGATATTTGCCTTGGCACACACTGCAGGACTCTGTGTTTTCAAGGGTTTTGTTTCTTTTAATCCACAAGGTGCTCCGTCTTAATTGCGAAAGATACATTAGACTTTTATTTTCTTTTTACCTGAAAGGCTGCTGGTGAAGATGAGGCACACACTTTTTAAACTAGTTTGTTAGTGCGTTGAGATGGATGACTGTGATCTGACTTGCGTTGTCCAAACAGAGCCGAATATTTCGTCTCGTCTTTCTTAGTCTGAGCATAATGAACAGCGATTCAGTTGTCATTGTTGTTGCCAATATTTTTTACTTTCACGTTGTCGTCACAATTTAGTCATGAAGTAAAAGCACATCACCAAATACTTAATGTCAGATTTTTCATCGACAAACACTGCTGTTCATGCATTAAACCCATATTCAGCTGCAAATTCAATACTCCTCTCTTCAGAAACTTGAGCCTGCACAACTGCGTAAGATCCAGTCCATGGACGGTGGTCTGGGCCTGCCTATTTCCAGGAACGGTATGAGCTCTCAGCCGCAGCCCCGACTTTCCAACTGGACGTCGTCCTCCAACGGCCCGCCGAAGCTGCCAGGTGGACCCACGGTTATTGAGGAGCCTTTCAAGAAGCTGAAGAAACCCTCTCCCCAGAGCCAAGCGCAGTCCCGAAGCAGCACTCCGACCCCTTCCTCCAACAACGGGGTCAGCAGGACGGAGGGAGATAAGAAGCAAGGTGGCGAGGGCAGAGGCATGGCAGCGTCTACCTCAATTAAGTCTTTGTCTGACTCTTCCTCTGCCGACACCACTGACTCAAAGGTAATATTTGCACTGGAAACACACAAATCTTCCTTCAGCAGCAGCATCAAGGCAGTTTTGTCATCTGATAACATCATTGAGATGGATCCAGAAATAGACCAAAATGTGCAAAGAGTATTATCATCAATTCTACATGTCAAAGTATTAAGATGCTAATTATGATCTAAAAACAGATTGTTGGAAAATTGATCTGCAAAATGCATACAAGCTATTTAAAGATACAGGGAAGAGAAAACCGGTTGACAAAACCTGCCCACATGCATTGGCTGTAACTGATCATCCTCTGTTTGAAAATAAATGTCAGAAAATAGTCAAAAATGCCCACAGCGATTTCTTCAAACCAAAGTGGCAAACTTAAAATTGCTTGTTTTGTCCTGGCAATTTGAAAATAACCCAAACAAATTCAGTTTACAGGAACATAAAACAAAGAAAAGTGGTGCATTCTTACATTTGGGAATCTGGTAATAGGGATTTTTTTTCCTGGAATATATGACTTGAAGGGATAGTTCAGATTATTTAAAGTGCTTGAATTTGACTTTGGAAAAGTTGTAGGAACCCTAAGAAGCGTAACCACATCCTCTAACTGCCTCCGTTTTTTTTCCATCCAGGACTCTGTCGGCCCTAAAAGCGCGCCAGTAGGAGAGACTCCCTCAACCCCACGGAAAGGCTCTAACGGCCTGGCGTCTCCAGCCAAGAGCGTGGAGCGCTCTCAGAGCACAGAGGAGCAGAAGACGGCGAAAATAAAACCCCCGGCCCTCAACAACATCACATCTGAAGCCACCAGCACCATGTCACCTCCACCTGCCAAGAAACTGGCCCTGTCAGCCAAGAAGGTGAACTTCATTCCCATCCACAGCAGCAGCACCACCTCCTGTCTTGGTTTCCTGTTGCCTCACTTCACACTGCTATCCCAAATTTTTACCATTGATTTCAATAAGTAGTTTTATTACAATAAGTAAACTCTCCTTTTCTAGTTTGTTTTCTGCTGTTTGTAATGTGTTATTTCTCCAGTGTGACCGTCTAATCAACCACATGGTAGCACTTGTTTAGAGTTTGTCTTCTTTTCCTTTAGTTTGTCCTTTTTTTCTAACCATTTCTAATTCTTCTCTGCCATGCCCTTTCCTCTTTGTTTTCCTCCCTCCATCTTTTCCTGCCATCCCTTTTAACCTTCCTTATTTTTGTCACATTCATGGCTATTTTCTTTTAGACCACCAAGTTTTTATTTATGTCGATAACTGCAGGCTCGCAGCCGGAGTCCGAGCAGCATTGATGCTCTGCCCCCTTTGCCGCGCCAGCTGTCCAGTGACCCCACGCATCAAAATCAACTTAACCCCCTCACCTTTGCCTCACCTACTCACACTCACAGGTATGAACTCTGCAACAAACAGACACAAGGACTGCAAATCAGTTAGAGTCAAACAAAATATAACACACCAGAAACAAATCTTCATCAGGGCACAGAAAAAAAGAAGGTACAGTGACTGACAGTAACAGAGAACTATATTGACAAAGTTACAGTCTCAGTGAGCACAGCTGGGGTGATATAAAAAAAATTAGAGTCCCCCAAGGAGAAATGCCTCTGCCAGCTGTGCAAAAAAAGATAAAAATAGAGGCGAACCTGGGCTTTCTCACAGAATGTACAAAACTTCAACCAATTTGAACTAAATATTACCCCCAGATCACACAAAAATGATCCGAATTCGACCACATAATCAATATAAACAAACTGTTAGTCCCGTTAGGAGAGCACTGAGAGAGCTGTAAGATAGCAGTACACACACACACACACACACACACACACACACACACACACACACACACACACACACAAATACATTTTATTGGTTTTATTGTTATCATTTCATGTTGTTGCTGATACCCATCAATTATGTCCAGTTTACTGTTCTGTTTTCACCTTAATGTTACTGTGGCATTGTGTTTTATTGCTTGTTTCTTGTGCTTTATTTTGTACAATGTGCTTTGGTGATAAGAGAAGATAGAACTTTCTCAACCCTGAAGGAAATTCTTGTGCCACGTTGCTCCAAAAAGTACAGTAAGACAAGAATAACAACAGTAGAATATGAATTTAAAGTGATTATAAAGTGCAGCCCTGGCATGGAAGTAAATGCAGAAAACGATGCCTAATAGAATAACATTAGAAGTAAAATAAGTACAAAAGCTAAAATAGAAAAAGTAGCATCGGCAGTTGCATTGCAAATTAATATTGGCTGTGATATTAAGCTATATTGCACCAGATAATATATAAATACAGCACATGATATTAAATGTATTATTTTACATGATGATACTAATAATGGAAAAATAAAATTGCACTTGATTTTGAAAAAGCAATACTGCACACAGTATTGTATTATTATTCTCAGCCTATTGGCCAAATAACATAACTTACTACTCAGATTAAAAAGAAATGAAAAAGTACAAGATGTAGAAAAAAAGACACAAGGCGATGAGGAGCGACTCTGGCAAGCTGCAGCTTAAGTAAACTACTGTATTTTATTATCTCATGCCAAAAAAGCCTCTTTGAATATAATTGGATCCGCTAGAAATGAGAGTGAATCCAGATGTTGTTTCTGTTGTTCTCTTCCCAGAGCTGGTCCATTCCATTCACCTAAAGTCCAGTCATCGCAGCCTTTTGCCCACTCAAGTGGATCCTTCAAACAGCAGAGCCCTCAGAAACAGTCCCTTCTCTCCACACTGCAAAAACCAAACGCCAGCCTTTCTCTTAAAACCAACGGGCTTCACAGTGCCGGCCCAAAGAGCCCCAAGTCTTCCAACAACCTCAGCTCCCTGACCCAAGAACGAGACCTCGACAGCCCTCTGGCTCAAAAAGTTAACCAAAAGAAGAAGAAGAAAAAGAAGCGGCGGCATTCGGAGGTGGAGTGCGACTCTGAGCCAGTCACACCCCCAGCTACAGCAGCGCAGGCTGACCCCGTGGAACCGGCCAGCGAGAAGAAGCGGAAGAAGAAGAAGAAAAAGCGAAAGAGGGAGAACGAGGACGATGAGAAAGTGAAGGAGAGGGAGTGCGTCCCATCTCATCTGGACAACCAAGAAGAGGACTGGTGTCAGGGTGGCATGTGGAGTCTTACATCCCATCCAGGTACAGAACAGTCCTCAGTACAAAATCCTCCGTCAGCCGCTACAACCCCAACGCTATGCGAGGGCAATCAGAAAGAACAGGGCAAGGATTCTGTGAAGTTAAAGAAGAAGAAGAAGAAAAAGAAGATGCAACAACTGGCGGAGGCTCTGCAGGACGCAACTTCAGCATGCTCTGCATCAGAAACGTGGGTTGAAGTTTATGATTCAAGTTTTTGTTCACCAGTATTCTTCACTTTTGTTCAAAAAGTGCTGCCTGAAGTAAATTCTGAGCTCATAATTTGGACAAAGAGGCACATAACTTTGTTTCTATAACAACCAGTTGGCTGCAGCATTGAACTACTACTATCAGACACTTCTAGAAACTCATACTTCTCTACCAGTGCTCTCCCCATTTTTACTTACTGCTGTTTTATTTGCTCATCTTTGGAAATATTTTAGGTCAAATGCAGGCAATGCAGGTGGCAGTTTTTACCATCTGATAACATTATTTAGGTGTTGGTGTGCCAAATTGTGCAGTGAGTATCACCATCAAATCTAGACTTAAAGTATTCAAACTTTTGAAAGACTGATCTGGAAAATAGTATTTCATGATGCAAGGAATAGAAAAACAGTTATCCTGGCAAAAACTTGTCAACTTCTGAAGATTTCTGCCCCATATTGGCATGCATTAGTTGTAACTGATTAATCTTTTGGCCTGAAAATATCAAAAAATAATCTTGGGCTTCGGTCTATTAAATGTCAGAAAGATGTCCATCACTGTTTATGTTACTAAAACTGAAAGATCTATACCATGATGTTAAAATTAATGTTTTAAAATTACCATTGGGGGAAAACAAATTATTGTTCAGGAACCACTTTTGAAGTCAAGGTATCATTTGAATGATACTCAGCCCTGCTCTTCACACAAGGCTTTTAGACTTAATTAGCTTAATTCATCCTCAGTACTTCAGCATGTAAAATAGTAATAATAGTTTCATATTTTTGATCTCTTTAGGCAATCTAATCAATCAAAGAGGAAACTACATCAAAATCTCACTATACATCCCTGAGTAATGATAAATACATTTCTTGTAGCTTGATTCTTGTACTTAAATGACTTTCAGATTAGTTGCCTTTCTTCATTTCTGTTCAAAACGTGTCTAAGGGAAATTCTGAGCTCATAACTTGAAAGAGGCGCATAAGTTTGTTTCTATGACAACCAGTTGACTTTTCCACCTGTGCATTCCCCATTTTTATTTGTTGCTTTTGCACTCTTGTCTTGCATCTTTCTATAGCAATATTTAATTTGCTCGACTTTGTAAAAATTAAAGGTCAAATGCAGGCAAACCAGGTGCTGTTACTTTAGCTTTCATTTCATTTCATTGCCATTTTTCCTCTCTTTGTAGTAAGCATTAACCTTGCTGAACTCACTTTTTCCTCAACAGCACGTCTGAGATGAAGGCCACAGTCGTTGAGAATAACACAGAAGAGTTGATACTGTTGAAAAAGAAATTAAAGAGGAAGAAGAAGAGGCTAAAAGAAGAGGTGAGACTGTGGGAGGAGAGTAGGCGATGCTCAGACGGACAGAACAACGAGCCCGAAGCAGCGGAGCCCCTCTCCAAAAAGAACGCCACAGAGAACATCAAAATGAGTAAACAAGGCACAGGTATGTGAGCGTGGACTCGCACATGAAATCATAATATGAAAACTGCAGTTAGAAATGTGTGATCCTGTTTCCATGCCAACGCAGAGCGTACAGTACCGCTCTGTATTGATCACAGTCATTTGCCGAACATCACTGCACCACTACAGCCTCTTTCAGCCTTTCATCCAAGTGACCAGTCGCCTCACAGTTATTCTAAAAGAGCGTGACTCATTACGTTTTGAGAATGCCAGATTTAATCACTCTTTTATCTGTTTGTCTTTTTTTTCCAAACCCAGCAGCCACGGTGGTAGTGTGGGACAGCCAAGTGAAGGACGGCTATAAGCGCAGCCAGGCACCAGCGGCCGATGAAAGTGCGTCAGGAGACACCTCGACCCGTTCTGCTCCCGTAGCCTGGGACGGGAAGAAGACAAGTGGGGTGGTGGAGGAGCTGCTCAAGAACGCCACAGATAAGGCCTACGGAGCCAACGGTGAGACACCGAGTGCTTTATAAATCTGAAACTTTTGTGTGGCACTACTTTGATTTCATAATTTGTAGCTGTTTTGATATGAATTTAGAGGTGTTGTTTGTCTTATCTAGTCCTCAGTTGGGATGGAGAGGTCTCTGCTGTTAGTAGAGACGCCATTGAAGATGTTCGCCATGCCAAGAGTGACACTGTGATCGACGAGTGGGATGAAGAGTTTGACATGGGAAAGGTGAGGAAAGCATTCACTTTACATTCACATTTTCCATAGAATAACTTTAAGTAGATTCACCGAGCATTGTGCACACTTAAAGGGGCAATATGCAACACGCTAGCATTCAGAAATATTTATTTATATTTCTTATCACTAATATTCCACCCTTCAAATGAAATGTTAATCATACATCCAGTACCACATCTAACAGGAACGTCGACGCAAAATACATTTCCGTGTTTGAGTTTTCTGCCAGTGAGGCACAGTAACCAGGCAATTACGGATAATATGGAAATTATTGGCGTCATCTGTCCTTCGTGGTCTTCAACATTCACTACCACTTCCCTGATGTCGTTGAGTCTTATAGAAATGTTACAGTGTTTTTCCAACAGAATCGGCTGCGTGGAGTTGAAGTAGTTAAATTCTTTTGTTCTCGACGTATTCTTTTCCAGCCTTCATCTGAAATATTAAAGTTTGTCATCACAGGCCTGTCTTCTTGTCCGCTAATCTCAGGGCCCGTTGTCACCCCGTCCCTCTTGTTCTTCCTCCTCCTCTGATTGAACAGGTGAAGAAAATGAAAAATTATAAAAAAGAGAAGTGGAGAAGCGGCAGCAACATCTTCCAGAAGATCCAGGACAGGCGGAACAAGTGGTCTGTAACACCCGGAGGGAAGAGAGTTTTTGGAGTCCGGCGCTGAGAGTCCAGATGGCTGTTGAGGTCACGCTGACTGGAAATGGAGACAACAATACTGTATACCAAACTTCTTTACATTTTTTTCACTCTTTTTTTTTATCTCTGTCATATGTTCCATTTGAAATCAAATTTCCTGAATTAGATAAAAGCAGCACATACTACATTGACAGTCTGACTGACAGCCTCTTCAGTGGCAACTTTAAATGAACATGAATTGTTGTCAGTATCTTTGGCCAGTTGGATTTCACTCTCTCATGTTCCCTTTTAATCCAAATACTACTGTAAGTGGCCCAAACCTTTCTATGCATGCAGTATTTAACAGAAACACTTACATCTCCATGTCACATAAATTATGTTGGCATCCTTTACGCCCAAAAAGTTGGGTTACAATGAAATTAAATACAGTTTGCCATATTTGAGAAGGTTAGGCTGAAATGAAGAAGTATATCTCTTGCATTGACAACTGTACACAATCTCAGAGCTTACTTTTGCAGACATAAGGGCTCAGTAAGTTGGACATTAAAGTGACCTTTTTTTTTACCCTTATTTTGAAATTATTCTATACCAAATTCTGAAGATTCATTAAAACCTATTTTATTTTAGATTTCTGTATATATTTTTTTTTTATTTTATACCTTTCTCCGCCGTCATTTTATTTTACTGCTGTGTCTGTGCCACGTGGCTTGTTTTAAGGACCAAATTTTGCCTGCATATTGTTGGTAAAATGAAGGTTTAAAATTGCCACTTTTTTTTTTTTAAACGCATGTCTGAACTGTTTGATTTTTGTTTTTAATTCTGCTCTCCTGGTTATGTACCCATTTCCTGTTCCTTAAAGTATTTCAGATGTAATCTTGATGCATTTTACTTCACAAAAAGGATGCTCTGCTAATTTGTATGAACAGGTTAACTGTTTGTGGAAGCAGAACGCATCGGACGCTGTAAGTTTCATCATATCTGTTTGTTCACCTGGACGTTCTTGTTTTCTGACGGACGTAGTGAAATGGGCATTTGCAGAGCAGACGTTGGGGTTGTTGGAGGAACTCAGACGGGAGCAGTTGTTTTCTATTGTGCAGCTATTAAACTATGTAGCTCATCTCATCAGTCCGATGTTCAGAAGCTCTCAGTCTGGAGATTTGACCTTTCCATCCTCTGTAACAAACCTCATCACAAACTGTTCTTTACCAACGTACTGAAATAAAAGGGTTATATTTTATACATCAGGCACTGTGTTAGAATGGGATTGCCACATGCTAATGATTTCTTTTCCCCCTTGTATCTTATATCTCTATGCAATTTTCTGACGGTCATGCTGGTCACCTAGAAACTGGGCTAAGACTCAGGAACCCAAACATCCTGTACCCCATCGTTCATACCAGAGTAGTCCCTCTCCCTGGACCACCATTCTGCATCCTGTACATCCTGTAGAAACTGTTTTATACAAAGTATTTCAGGTGAGGAAATCATGGGATCATCTTGCACCAATCCGGGCACAGATGCGTAGAGAAACTAACGTTATAACAAAAATGCTTCGCCAATGTAGAAGACTGTACAGTCCATCTTGTGCTACCTGTTTCCCTCCAACGCTGTAAAGATTTGCCCATGCATTTCTTTTCATTCTAGAGATGTTGCCTTGAATTGGCTATAAAAAAGTATAGGATTTAATGTTATAAATATATAATTTAAAGAAGAAAAGACAGATCTTTAATGTGCTACTAATACTCGGATCAGTTGGTGGATGTTAACTTGAGAATTAATCTGCAAATGTGTTAGTTCATTTGTGTATAAGAGAGATGTCTGTTTCCATGCAAGACCTTCCCTATGTCACTGTAGTGTGTACAGTACAAGAGAGGCTGCGGCAGTCTAATTTCCATAGGATGTGTTTGTCGGCTGTGAAATCGACGTAGGGTGTGACTCTCAAACTGACACGGAGGAACATTTACCAGTGTGAATGGACGGTCCACATGTTTGCATTGATGGTTCTATATTTCGCACCACCTTTTCTGACCAGGGAGGAGAGCTTTCATAATGAAAGTGGCTCTTACCACACTATAGTTAACTATAAAGGTGCAATAAAGTTGTGACTTTTGTGAGCTGGTTGTGTATTTTTGTCTCCTGCTTTGAATGAAAGTCTTTCATATTTTCCAGTGATGCAGCATCAAACTCTCTCTCACTCTTTTTTTTTTTTTTTTTTTTTACACAGGTATCTGTACTTCTACTCAAGTAAAGTGTTCCTTTACTTTTGATGTGCAATAGATGATGGATACTGAATCTTAAAAGCTGCAATCACCAATGACAATGTGGGGGCCACTCATCGTGTGACCCTACAGAAAATTAAAATGTAGCTCTCAAGTTTATGGAGCTTCATAGCAAGTTTAAGCTCATTGTTTAGCGTCCACTCTAACTTTACTGTTCTGGTTCACCGTCACCGCAGTCACGAAAGAGAGCGAATACTGGACTGACGTCTGCCACCGATCAGAAACAAGACTTCACGTGAAAGATAATGTTGCTCGGTAACTGCTAAAGGTGTTTGCTAACGATGCAGTATCAGCTTGTTCATAGCTTGTTTCTGCTGTCCCCTAGTGGTCAGAGAAATCGAGTATTCCTGTTTTAAAGAGCAATGCAGCAGCAGTGTCCACCCCATTTTGATTTGAAGGTTCAGAGTCTTAGTTTTATGAGGATTTATAGCAGAAAATGGCAGAAATGGTAAGAGGCAAGGGGTAAACACTACTGCTCGTACTCAGTAAGTAAACCCAGAGGCTAGAAAATGTTTGTGGAGTTTGTGCCAAGAAAATCAAATAAGAATCCTAATAAAAACTTTTTTGTTTTCTTACCAGAAAATCTTTTTTTTTTTTTTTTTTAAATCCATGATGTTGCACACAGACATGCCACTCATGCTGTGAACTCAAAAAACAAAATGGGAGTGTATGACATTGATGCAGTGGCAGTTCTGGACTATTTTTCTGGTCAAATAGTAGATCTAATAGTAGCAGCACACAAAAACCAACTCAGTGTTATGACCCCTGTTGCCGCCCTCCCACACCACTGACATCACTGCAGCTCTTTTCTGATTGGACAGACCGACAGTGTTACATTCAACCTGGTGTTACAACATTCCCTGGTCTCCCCCATTCAAATTCATATTCTGCCACTGAATCCCTGTAAATGTTACACACTGGAAAATATATTTTAAAATATCAAACTATTGGCAGTTAAATCAGATGGAAAATCTGGCAGAGCTGATATCTTAAGGAGTTCACAAAATGTTGCTTTTTGTTTTTATTTCTTAGGCTAGTTGTAATTAGTTGCCATTGTAATTTTTTAAATTACACATTTAATTTTTCTAAAAATGTTAATGCTAATCAAAATACAGTTTTTTAAACCATAATCCTCATTTAACTTTGATCTTGAAAGGCTACAGAGTTGATATGTTGTGGTTGAGACACATCTGATGGAAATGTTATTTATTTAATTTTTATTTTTGTTGAAAAATAGAAAGTTTACCAGTGCTTGAGCAGTATTCCCACTTTTTTAAAAAACGAGGAAGTGAGACAGGGGTCCTCAGTGCATATAGCTAAACCTTTTTTATGCCTGATTAAATCATGTTTTTGTAAATATTTGACAGAACTGAAGAAAATCTGAGACACAACTCTAAAGGGATAACATTTTAATAATATATATATATTTAAAACACAAACAAACAGCATATTTTATATGATATGTTATCAGTAAGTTGTTAGTTTTAGGTTTTTGAGGTCTTTTTAACACATTTTTAAATTGTATGAAGTTCAGAATTCTTGTTTTCTGCAAGTTTAGAAATAAATAAACCAAACCAAAACTTTTCATATATTACACATATTCAATAAATACGAAGAAGATTAAATTTCCACCAAAAAAAAGAAAAAATAATTAAAAAAATGGTAGGACATGATTTGTGCCTTTTTTTTTTTTTTTTTTTTTGTCCTCTACACAGTAAATTACAGAAGTCATCCTTGAGCTCAAAGTTGTTGGTTAAGTTGGAGCGTGACATCACATCTGGGATGGGCGGGGCCAGCATGTGCACCACCACCGGCGTCTCTGGCTGCATCTCAGCAGACAGACAGCCAACATCGGCTCTCACTCGCACGCACGAGCACACACCTTTCAAAACAGCAACTAGGGACGAACAAGCCGAAAAGTCCCACCGTGTCAAAAGTGAGCCAGCGTATTCAGGGAGCCTGCCGTTAAGTTGAAACCTGGAGGTGAGCGCAGGCAAGAGCGAAGAAGAAGAAGAGACCGGAAAGGAGAGACAGAAGGAGGCATCCGGATTGCTGCGGGCGCTTGGCGAGCGACATCCCCGGGTAGTGACGCCTGCTGCAGGCAGCATCAGGACCACCAGGATGGAGGGGGAGCATTACGGTTTGTCCTCATCCTTACATGGACTGTCTTAGGGGCATTTAGTGGTCGCTTTGAGCCTTGCCCCCTCTAACTGCACCATGAGTGTGTGTTTTTTAGCATTAATGTGTGCTCTGCCGTGCCAAGAAATGACAGACAGTATACTAAACATAGATGTTCATGCTGCTGCCAGTCTGACTGAGTGATGGGACTGTTCATGTGACTGACAGCACTGTAAGCATGTTGGTAAAGTCATAAAAGGGGCTCATGTTTATTTGATTGCAGTGCACACACACAGGAGAGGAAGTATGCCAGTTGGGTTTTTATTATAAGGCAGCTTAAAAACAGGTGGCATCTGTAGTATTCACAGCCAGAAGGGATTAAAACAAAGATCTGTCTGATGAATTATTGAGCAGCTATGACAGCATGGTGGACACTGTAGAAATCCACATATTTACATGGTAGAGTTAATGCAGTGAAAAACAAAAGTTCCTGTTCTTATGGGAATGAGCGAGATACAAACTGATTTATTTATACCATCTAGTCTGAGATGACACAGTTTCACAAAATGTCAGTTCTTGTTATGAAACCTTCTTCAGAGGAAATTCTTTGTCATCGTGACATCATGTACAGTATAGGGCGATGATGAGCTAGCTGATGGCTCGCTTTAAGCCATGATAGAGGCTTCGTCTCAATTATTTAGCAGTTTAGTTTTTCCGCGAGCTTAATGCATCTCAAAATAGAACCACCAGCAATGGCCTCATTGCAAGATTTCAACTGATGCTCTGCGAGAAGAAGGGAGGGCCGGTACCCCACGATTCAAAAAAGAGATTCAAAAAGAAAAGCGAAGAAGGGTGATTATCTGAATCCGGTGCCCTTTAAGTCCCCTAGACTTACTATAAAGATTTTCAATTTAAGGACGCCACAAAATGCATTTTAAAGATATAAGTTAATAAAACCCAATAAAACATTTTTAATTTTGTTTTTAAAGATTGACTTTTCTTTTGTAGACGACCAGCACTTTGCATGTCCTCAGCGTGTCCTCATCATTAGCGTTTCCCTGAAAAACAAACAAATAAAAATTGCAATTAATGTCAGTTTCTTTCTGCAAATATAATCATATGCCTACCAATTTAGACAAAAAAATCTGAAAAAATACGTTAATTATCTATGAAATTACAATATTTGCACACGCTTCATCCCCCATGAAAATAATGGATCAGGTCCTGTGATGTCAGAACTGAGGAAGTGACATCACACAAGTCTTTTGAATAACATGCTGCAAAGAAAGGAAAGTGTCACTATCTTTTCATTCCTATATTTAATTGTTTTTGTTGTCAGATTGAGATTCTCAGACTTTAGCATTGCAAAACATTACAATTTACTGATGTCCTAAATGTCATGTGATGCTATTATCTTGGCTAAATATGAAATTATGACTAGATTTAGCCAAAAATTTAATGGGGAGTGTTCACCTTCTGTGATGGTTTAGCCTTAGATCTGTGTGGCTTTTTCCCAGAGAAGTGGTCGTCTCATTGTAACTCAGTCTCACCTCAGCTTCTGTCGCGAGGAGGTATCAACACTTATCATTCTTCCTCACTTATTCAATGTCTACATCCATCTGTTAGGAATGAACATTACATAAGAATCCTGGGAAAATGTCTTCAGCATTTGCAAAAAAGAGCATACTTTGATTCGGTATACTGATTTGAAGTACAAAGAATTTTAACTGGTTGAAATAAATAAAGAGTTTGTTTCAGCAACAAAATTATTACGTGTTAAAAAAAAAATGTAGTCAGTAACCTAATCAAAGTATCACAATATTAAAGTAAGGTAACTTGATTACTTTAGGTTACTTTTGGATTACCTTACCAAATATGGTGAAACTGTTCTAGCAGTTGGTCTGTGTAGCTAATGTTAGTGGTTTGTCTGTGTGGCTAACATTAGCTGTTCGTCTTTGTAGCTAACGTTAGTGTTTTGTCTGACCTATAAATAATTATTTAGATTAGATTTTGAAACAAAATAATGCTATCTTTTTTTGTATTTTAGTTATATAATCCCGATACATGTAATCCATTACTCCCTAAGCCTGCACACGGTACCCAGGGTCCAGTAGAGACTTATGGACAGACCCATATACAGCATAATCAAATTTATTTGCAGCCGTCCGCCATTGTCAGCACTTTCTATTTGCAATTCAGCTGAAGAATCAGTCATCGATTATGTAATTATGTGCTAAAGTGTGAGGCATAAGAGAGGGGACATGCTGAAGCTCCCAGTACATTCAAATAACACTCTCACTGTCCCTGACACCTTCTTAGTCAAATCAGCGGCTTGTGGACCTGAATGAGTAAGTATAAGTCGTATCATCTCTCCCGTCCCTGAGCACCGTGACTGTTCAGCATAATTGAAGTGTTGAGAAGGAGAGAGGATAGAAGTGATCCATCCGCTGTCAAGACTTGACTCGCATTTTTATTTTGGCACAGCTGTGTTTTTTAACCTCTATTTTATTATTAATGCAGACTCAACAGACACGGTTGTGGAAACTTCTAGTGAGTATGAGGATCATCTGTGTGTTTTATATAGCTGCAGCGGTATATGTCGCATCATCTTATGTAATTTATGACTGGATTACCACACTGTGCATTTATGCTCTGTTAATGTCGTGATGCTACACTATTAGAGATAAAGGTTCCGCAAAGGTTCTTCCTAAAGGGCTGATTTGCTTCTGATGAACCCTTTTGTTTGTCAAGGGTAAGTAAGGTTTGTAAGACTAGGGGTTCCTTTAAGAACTGGATCCAATCAAGAACCTTGGAGCCTTGGTGCTATCTAGTGAACCAACTCGTGTTTTAAAAAGGATGCACAACGCACAACAGCCTGTAGGAAATGACACAAATACAGAGTATTACGTACTTGAACTTGGACAGGACTGGTTCCATGTCGGTGGAAAAGGCGTACCATAGAGGGTTTTGTGGGAAACCTTTCACAAATGATTTTAGGTATGACCCTTTATGTTGGTCTCTAGGTAGAATGCTCCGAAAGGGTGCCAAGTGGAATCTTAATAAAGGGTTCTACTAGGAACCAGAAAGGGTTCTCTTATAGGGACAAGCCAAAGACTCTTTTATGATTCTAGGTGCTTGTGCCCTAAAACCAGCTGCCTTGAAATTCATTAGGTGCTGCTCTGTTTCAAGACTCACTTCAAAAGCTGCAGGTTGTCAAAATGTCTGTGTTTCATCTTTTTTTTATCGTGCTCTTTTGCCATCTACCTGTCAGTGCAGCTCAGTTTCCCTTTGCATCACTTGTGCACACAGAGGAAACAGTTTGCTAGTTTATAGGCGTGGTGCACAAACGGCAGGTACGTGTGGTTGCTGTGGTTATGGGTGTCATCGCTCCTCTTAGTTTGACCCCTCCTCCTCAGTTTAGGGATTGACAGAAATGTAGTTGCTTCTGCTGGCCTGTAATAAGTTGTTTTTCTCCTATATAGTGTCACTCTCCACTCATGTGACAAGACAGGTTTACTCCAGCATTAAGCTCCTCTTACGTTCAAAGAGACAAACTGTCAAAGCAGCTGCAGCAGCAGCAAAATCTCAGTGGATGTATGCAGACGTATTCCTCATAAAATCAAAAGATAAAAAGGAGGAAGTCGAAATCTGGAACCTCAAAGTCTCTGCAACTTGTGCTGCAGTTGTTCTTCTTACTTAACCATGTAAGAGTCTAAACTCTTGGAAAAACATGTGCAAACTAGACCCATAAAGGTTTTTTGGCTTTTTCTCATAGGAGAACCATCTTGAGTCCTGATAGAACCTTCTGTAAACACTTCACTTGGAACCTTTTCAGAGAGGTCTGTGTAGAGCCTGACATAAAATGTTATAGTTTGAACCATCTGCGAAAGGTTTCAACCAGAACCCCCTATGAGAGGTTCCACAGAGAACTATCTATGGTGTAATGGTTGTACCCAGAACCCTCCACGGACCGTCTATCCAGAACCTTGCCATTTTCTTAGGTTGTGACTAAGAACCCATCGAGGGGATTCTACCAAGAACCTTTTTATATTATGGCAACCTTGATAAAAGTGTTCCTAAAGGTCTTCAACAATCCCTGAAGAACTCTTCAAAAAATTGGGTGAAAGGGGTTCTTAATTACAGAGAACCTTCAGAAAAAGGTTTGTAAGAAGCAAATGTTTTTGGGTAGAACCTCAGCCCATTTAAGGGGCTTTATCTAGAACCCACCCAGGGGTTCTACTGAGAATCTTTTCATATTATGGTGCAAAGGTTGATGAACGAGTTCTTCAGAGATTCCAGCAATCCTTTAAGGACTTTTTTCTTACCAAAAGGTTTCTTAAGTGAACCCTTATTCTTACAAAGAACCCTTGACAAACCCTGTCTTCAAAAAAGGGTTCTTCCAAAGCAAATGTTTCTATGTAGAACCTTAGCCCACTTATCAAAGGGTTTTATCTATAACCCTTGAGTCTGTAAAGGATTTCAGTGATCTTTGAATGACTCTTTCTAACAAAAAATGTTATTTGGATGAACCAAAGAACCTTTGACAAACTCTTAAAAAAAAAGAGTCCCTAAGAAGTAAATGGTTCTGGGTAGAACCTCAGCACTTCAGGAAGAACCCTTATTTCTGAGAGTATAGAAATAAAGTTAATTACTTCCACGAGTTAAGTCAATTGGTGGAACCGAACATAAATACTGTCCATTTGTTTTCCATCATTGAATCTAGATGAATCACACAGACATGTAGATAAAGAGAAGAACATAAAAGCAGGATATTAAAGCTTTCAGACAGCTGGAAATAAAAAGTGGGCTACTGTACTGTGACTTACTATCAGAAAGATGTTATTTAGTGCATTTGATCTATATTTAGCCTGTTCAGCTTTATTCTGGTGAGCATTCAGTTGAGGTGTACCAGCACAAGTGCTTGTTCTGCTCCCACCCAGCCAGCTGTTAGTCACTGCAGGTGATATGTGCTGTGTAGGAGTTCCACCGACACAGATCAGCCGGATCGCTGTAGGTTTTATATTCAACTGAGAAAACATTTTCATCAGACAGACAGATGACTTGTCTACATTCCTGCGGGTTTGAAGACAAACATATGAGTGATTTTCATCGGAGTCTCCCACTACACTGTCTACTGAGGCAGCTGAAGGTTTTCTGCTGGCAATATTTGTACGAGTGTTCAACAGATGAATTAAAAGCTGGAGCTGCTGTGTTGTAAACTTCACTTGGAGTGTGACTGAAGCCCTCTGGCTTGCTAAGTGATCTAAGAATAAAAGTGTTGTTCCACACTATGTCCACCTGGTGGCATGTATGCATAGCTGCTCAAGTGTTCATTTGGGTCCAGTGCAACGTACACAGCAGCACCGTGTAGAGGAAATCTCAGCAGTTTCTGTTTCCGCTAAGTGAAGATGTTTTCTTCATGATTGCTGTCGGGAAGTTCTTATTTGAATTTATAGCCTCCACCTGGAAGTAGAGGTTGCAAGATCAGCTACAGGGGCTGTATTAAAGAAACATCTCATCTTAAGTGTTAAGATAAGATATGGGGAGTCTAAGGATGGGATTTTTTCACAATTTGGTATAACTTAAGCAAAGCCTAACTTACTTTAGGAATTTTAATCTTATCTTATTTAGTTTTATTCAAGCGTCTGTATACAGGCCCAGAAAAATGGAAACTTTCATTTGTACAGGATTAAATCTCTATTAGTAATGTTTTATTGTGGATTTGAGTGAGTTTAATAACAAATATGCTATTATAGTGTGTAGACAGTGACATGTCCCCCCCTGCAGTTTCTTTGTTCTATGAGGAGACTGTTGACTATTCATTGTTAATTGAACTGAGCATGTGCGTGAATATTTATGTTATGTTTTGATCCAAACCAGGCTGTTAATTTAACATTGTTTTTGGACAGTTTTTGACAAAGATCCAGCGCAGCCACATAAGCTGACTATGTGATCAAATATAATAATTCATCCAAAGGTCCAAAAGCAATACCTATATATAATTGATCATTGCACATTGGCAGTTTTGGTACCAGTGGGCACCAACACACTCTGTATGTATCCTTAAGCTCTAGCAAAATGTGTTGGATGCTTTTCCTTCCCCATATAAAATTTGAGAAGGTGATTTTTCATTGCAACAAGGCATTCTTTCATTGTTGCATAACCTGGCTCGTTACCACCACGTCAGGGGAGTAGTGTAAAACCATTGTCCTTGTGCATGACAAACAAAACAAAGACCCACTCAATGAAAAAAACACTCCACAGAGCTTATTGAGGAACAAAAAAAAGTCTACTTTTGAGCTGTCCAGGCTGTTCCAAGTTGTTCAGTAATTACAGTTATTACTGTGAGTCTCTGACTGTGTGTTTCACTTCACTCAGCATAATCCAGAAGACCTGATGAGGCAATATTAGGCATAATGAATTGAAATTTACTGTCATTGCCATGGCTAATTTGCCTTTATGGCTGTCATTAGGACACTTACAGTTTGCTATGTGGACTCAGGCATAGCGACTTCTCAGTTCAGTGCAAATCGTTGACATCAGTCCATTTACAGCAATGAACTGATACCTTTTTTGAGCTTACTAGCAGGGCTGGCCAAGTCTTAGGCTTACGGGTGCACTCCACCTGAAAAAATGTTGTCTGGATGGCAGCATATGCTGCTCCACAACTTGTATGTACCTTTCAGCATTAATGGTGCCTTCACAGATGTGGCTGTTACCCATGATGCCATGGCACTAACAATCTGGATGGTCCTTTTCCTCTTTAGCCCAGACGACACAGCATCGATGATTTCCAAAAACTGAATCTAAAATGTGGACTCGTCAGACCGCAGCACATCTATCTGTCTGTATCCACCCACCTGTTACTTGTTTATGCTCCTAGCAGGTGCTCAGGGAGCTGCTGACAACTCTTATTCAGAGAAGTAATTTGGAGCTGAGCGGAGGAATATGCATACTAAAATAGAGAAGAGAAACATTTGTGCTGACTTCACTGTGTGCTGTGCTGCTGTTCCTCCCGTGACAAGGCTGCTCCTCTGGCTGATGTGCAGCTGCAGCATTTTAATGTGGTCAGGACTGACTTTGCAGTTCGTGCATGGGTCACTCTGAGGCCTTTGCCCCTCTGGCAATGAACTGGGCAGCGGTGATTGTTAGATCAGAGGTGATGTCAAACATTAGCATATGTCAGATCTACCTTGATTAGTAATCGCCACCTTGCCCGAGTCACTGACACGCAGCCCTTGATGGCAGCGTGAGTGACAGAGAGGGGTAGAGTTGAAAAATTAATTAATAGCTGGCACTGAATGAGAGTGGGTGTTGTTAGGAGTGAGACACTTTGTGTGAGTGACAGGCAGGCTAATTCAGAGTGGCATTGGTTCAAGAGAGGAGGTAAACATTTACGCTTTGCTCCACATGAAGAAGTGAAAATCCAAAATGAAATCGATTGCCGCTGATTATGAATGCATCTGTGGCAGAGCCAGAGTAGTTTAATTTCTGTTTGTGTGTGTGTGTGTGTGTGTGTGTGTGTGTGTGTGTGTGTGTGTGTGTGAGAGAGAGAGAGAGAGAGAAAGAGAGAGAGACCCCCAAAAATGTGATAGAGTCGTGGTGAATAACCTCAATAGGTGTGAAAATAATCTAATCAAAACAAATGGCTCACAGTGTTTTGCCCAGGAGCAAATCATTTCTTCCACCCCGTTGCCAAGCAACAATGAAATCTTGATTTTTTATGTACAAGGCTTTTGAAGCCAAAAATGATGAGTGACTGGAAGCTAAAAGCAACAGAGGGCAGAGAACTCTGTGCTGCACAAAACAAAGCAACGTGCTGCCGATAGTTCGGCATTAATCTAACAGTAAAACTTCTCTCCTTAATTGTTGCTCAAATTGATTTTTTTCCATGTTATGTAGTTTTGTTTCTAAATGTTGCAGCGAAAATAACAGAAAATAAGAGATCTGTCCTTAAGGCTCATTACACTCTTAGAATTAAGGTTCCAAAAGGGTTCTAACTGAGGGAACTCTTCTTTCAAAGAAAGGGTTCATTAAGGGCTCTTCCTAAGAATAAGAGTTCCAATAAGAACTCTTTTTATCCAAAGAGCCCTTCTTTGGAGAAAAAAGTTTTTTAGGGACTTAAACAATCCTTTTGTTAAGGGTTCACCTGTGGCTCTTTGTACCATAATATAAAAGGGTTCTAGATGAAATGAAATCCTTGGAACATGAAAGAGTTCTCAGGAGAACACTTGACATAAAGAGAGCCTTCACACTAGCACAATTCCAAAGTGGGCTAACCCTAATTTTAGTTTAGGGCTTGCAGATCCTGCACAAGAACAGGGTTAGTTCTCCTAGTCTTTTTGCAGTTATCTCCTGTAAATTGACTAAATCCAGGGCTAAAAGAAAGAAATACTCATGGATTCTAAAATGTTCACATCAGTTGTCCTTTTAGTCCCTTTTCACACTGGCATCTTTTAACCCTGGGTTTAGTTGGGTTTTCAGGGGATAACCCCACAAACACAGGCCTAATCCTGCTCTGGAGCGGGGCCAACAAGCCCTAGGCTAAAGTTGGAGGTAGCCCACTTAGGAATGTGCCAGTATGAAAGTTCTCTTAGCCTGTGGCTAAGTGCAGTGTGAAAAGCCCTTATGTTGGGGTCTAGGTAGAACTCTTTCACAGGGTTCCAAGTGGAACCTTTATAAAAGGTTCTACCATGATCTAAAAAGGTTTCTCCTATGAGGACAAGCACAGAACCCTTTATGGTGCTAGTCAGCACCTTTAAATCTAAGAGTGTAATATTATGCTTGAAAATACAACCTGACTTTTCCATTTGTGTGTGCAATATGTTAGGTCTAAGAATATCTGCTTGAATTGGTATGGAAAGTAGCAAGAGAGTGCAAGTGGGAGAGAAAGAGAGGGAGCAGAGAGAAATAGAGAGCAGAGAGAAAGAGAGAGCAGAGCAGAGGAGGATAGAGAGAGGCTGAGACACTAGCACAAAAGGGGAACAGGGAGAAAGCAGAAGTGATATCAGTGTCCTAGCAAGTTGCTCATTCTGTCCGAGGGGGAAGAGAAAGTAGGTGACTGCAAGATAGATTGGCAGGAGAGTAGACAGTTCATCCAACTAGCAGGATTACGTGAAGCAGAGTGACATGAGAACAGGACCTTACAGTTGGAGTCTCTCCGTGGATTGAACTGCTGGGAGCACAGAGTGACTCTCAGCAGCCACAGCAGGGCGCCTGCCTGGCCCTCCACGACTTCCCATTTCCTCCATTTCCATCTGAATCGTCAGAAGGCACGGCGGCAGCACGTAACAGAGACATACCTTCAGATATTACACACTGAAACACTATGGGGACAGTGAGTGAACTGTGCGTGTCCAGCCTTCAGACGTTCTTGTGTCCAGCTGTGAAGCCGCCCCAGGACGCTCCAGGTAAAGTCACAGCCGTGGGCCTCGTAATGCACACTGTGCTGTAGTGTAATAGATTTTTGTGTTGGTTGTTGGTTGGTATATGTTGTAGCGTTACTGTAATGCTGTAACACTGAACTCTGTCTTTGAATGAGTTCTCATGAGTTTTGGAAGAAGAAAACCTGTTGATTGACTGTGTGTGTGTGTGTGTGTATTTGTGGCACAAACACATGGCCAATGGTGGAAACAGTAGGGGTGGGAATTTCTTGGCACCTCACGATTCAGATTCAGATTTAGACTTAGAGGTCTTCGATGTGATTATAAAAGAATTATGAACACATCTTGATGCATCAAAATTTTAAGGTTTTATGCCAGCGGCTAGTGGTCGGATTGTATCCGTCTGAAGTTTCTCGTGTTCAGCTATCCTCACCAGAACTTAAGAAGTCACCTAGTTTAGAACACGACACGTTTACATTAAAGCTGGGCAGTTTATTGATATTACATCGATATCTTTATATGAGACTGCACTGTCTGTTGTCTTAGATTTTGGATATCTTCTTATTGCGATATGACGGAAGCCTTGTCCCTTCCTGGTTTCAAAGGCTGCATGACAGTGAAGTGATGTAATTTTCTGAACTCACCAGACTGTTCTAGCTGTTCTGTTAGTTGCCTTTTACCCACTTAGTCATGATACCCACATTACTGATGATTATTTATCAAAAATCTCATTGTGTTAATATTTTGTGAAAGCATCAATCATCATCACCAATATCTAGATATTTAGCCAAAAAATAGCAGGATATTTGATTTTTCTTTCCATATCGTGCAGCCCTACTGTTGGGTAGTTTAAAGTTACATCAAGAAACATTAATATTTTGTTGATTTTTTTGACAAAAGCAATAGAGGTGTGCAAATTCACTGACTGACTATGCATCTTGATACATGTTCAATGATACAATACATCTTAGAGATTTTTAAATAGCCAACAATTCGGTACGATATGATTCAGCCCTGTCACAATACAATATGATATGATGCAATATGTGAATCTTTACATTTTAAAGGGTTTGGGTCTGGAGACTCGTGGCTCCGTACACTGCTGTCCGACACTTTTTCTATAAATGATTTGCAGCACTGTTTCACATCTTTCTTATAAAACCTACTTGCATGCTATGAAATCTGAGGATGCAACATGGTGTGACGTCAGTTCCTTTATTGTCTGTTTTGAGGTGATGAAGAGGAGAGACGGGAGAGGGAGGAGGGACATGAGGGAGAGTTTGTCTTGTGTGAGCGAGGCAACAGGTGATGTGAGATGTATCAATATGCTAGTGCTGCATCATTTTTTTTTTTCAATTCACGTTCAGCTTTTTAGCTTTATTTGGCTTAGCTTTACATTGATAGATAGTTGACAGTTATAAACAGCCGATCAACTTGTTGTTGCG
Source organism: Lutjanus erythropterus (assembly GCF_056507025.1). NCBI lineage: Eukaryota > Metazoa > Chordata > Actinopteri > Lutjaniformes > Lutjanidae > Lutjanus > Lutjanus erythropterus. Next base: position 14,066,941 of record NC_139335.1, on the reverse strand, counting down.
TGTCATTGTCAAAATATAATGTTGCACTCGTCTTGCAATCCTGCTAAGTGTCCTCCCCTGGGGAGGAGGGGACGTGTTGACACAACTCACTTCAACCATAGATCGTATCTTAAATACGTATTCAACCTATTTAATATAACCTCTGTTGCTTCAGTTTGCTATTTGGACGGCAGTGCTCATTTTTGAACACTGGGGTTACACAGGCTATTCCTCCTTTAAGTAAGAGTAAAATTACAGATTGAAATATATTAGAGTACCCAAAAAACTGACTTAATTACTGTAATTTGAGTAGATGCCATTAGTTTCTTCCACCCCTGCACATGGCTCCAGCACAGATGATAACAGTTGGACAAAAATAGAGGGAGCTTCTCATGGCTAAGGAGGCTCTCTCATTAAGCACAACTTAAACCTCTGTGTGTACACACACACACACACACACACACACACACACACACACACACACACACACACACACACACACTGAGAGAAAGCAAGCTAATGTTATTACTTACAGAGCAGATCTAATCTCCAGCAGGTCTTGCACACATCCACTGCCAAACTAATTGAAACCTCAGGTAAAAACACAACCACGCAGTGCCATGCTTATGTTTCTGTTCCTTTCCTGCTCGGCTGTGCATGAGAGCATCTCTTCCTCTTGTCCCTGCTACCATTTGCCGTGTCCTTCGATAACGCAGGCGACGATAGTGTTGTGGCCTCTTAAACCTGGATAAACAAACTCTCGGTGCTTTCCCAGTTTAATTACAGATGGAGGAGCAGGCAGAAGTGAAGCTGGCTAAGACGTTGGCCTCTTTAGGAGTTTTTTTTTTTTTCTCACCATCTGTCACCGTGTTCCTACATTTGTCCTTTCACACTGTAGTAATAACAAGATCTGAACTGTGATGCAGCTGATGTGTGTGCAGTGTGTTGTGTATGGTTAGGTGTTGTGACCGTGTTACGTTACAGCACGGGGTGGTGTGCCTGCTCATGTTGTCCGTGTTTATAACACTGTTGACATGACTGAAGCGGCTTCGCTGGGTTGTGGTGAATCAGCTGACTGAGTGTGCAGCGAGGGGAAGCGGTGCTGTCTCAGTCATTTCAAAACACCTGAATCAGCACCACAGACCTGCGTGGAAAAAAAACAGACTGAAAAACTATATTTGTTTTGAATATTCAAGGGGGAAGTCATCTGGATTGTTCTGGTACTGGGAACGTAGCAACAGCAAAGTTTCACATATTTTTGTCAAGCAAACAAAAAATTACACTATAGTAACACTACCTTCGCCTACAGGCTTAGTGATTTTTCATCTTTAGTTAGCCACTTCACTTTTCAAAGTTAGCTTGGTACAATGTTAGCGAGCTTCAGTCAAGCTCAACAGAAACATACAATTCAAAAATGTCTTGGTTCATTCTTCCACTGCTCCAACAATCGCTTGCTCTGGTTTGGTCAAAATTAACCTTTAATTCACCATCTTAGATGTGAAAATATCACCGGGAGAGGAGTGAAGGTCAGACATCGGAGAAACAGCAGAGGGAAATGGGGTGCACAGCCAGAATATTTTCACATCTACCTCTGTGAATGACGGGTTTATTTTAACCAAATATTGTTGGAACAGTAGAAAGATGAGCTAAGATGATTTTGGTGAGGATTATTTTGTTTCTGTCTAGTTTGACTGAAGATGACTCTGCTGGCTAGCTAATGCTGTTGATGGCTATATAAGTTAATGAGGTGCTGGACATAAGAATGAAGGTTTAAGGCACTCCTGCACTGTCCACCTCTTCTTTTGTCTCTGTGTGCAGCTCGTAATACAGATATGCATCACACTTAACTGCGCAAGCAGAGAGAGAGAGTTCTCATTAGTTATAACACTGGTTTGTCATTTGAATATTCATCCTCCAGTCCAGTTAGTGGGCTGAAAGCAATGCATTCCCAAAGGTTTCATTTCAGCTGTCAGCCGCCTGCCTGTGTCAGTTTTTTTTTTCTTTTGCTTAAACTGTAAAAAAAAATATTGTGATAGCAGCCGTCACATTCGGGAAGAGATTGGGCGGTGTTCTGTATGTGTTGGTGTTTCTGTTTTTGATCGTGAATCATGCAAGTGATTCATGTGTGACTCATCTAATGCTTGTCCAGCAAGTTCACACTGTATCAGCAGAGCTATTAAATCACTCCCTAAAATAAAGCCAAATGCTGTTTGACATGAGCAGTTGGAAACAAAAAAAAACAAGTGCAAACATGATTAAAAAAACTGGCTGACCTCATGCAGTGACGTCTTTGCACAGTCTTCATATATCTTCTCAGTCACTCTCCCTTTGCATCTAAATTATTTTGGCGCATGTGGTGTTATGTCAGTGCTCTTTCTGCCTGTAAATGTTACTGTGGGTCTAACATTTCACAGTCACTGCTGAGTGTGACTCAACATGCCCTGTTAATCCGCAGTGCAGTGTACTGCTTTCAGCAAATGTAATAGTTATTTAGAATATCAGCACAGTGACGACAGCCGTCCACACTGTGAGGCAGGTGTGCCCGGGCTTTGCCTTGGTTTTCTGACATGGAAATCACTCGTGGGGCTCCAGGGGGGGCAGCTGAGGACAAACTGAACTCTCCTGGTGCACAAACAAGCCTGTCAGCAGCGGCAACAGTGTTCGAGAATATTTGCCAAATCAGCTTGCTGTAAAGGAGGGTATGGTGCTGGAGTGACAGTGGGTGATGATGCTAACGTAATTACTGTAATAGTTCTCAAGCTCAACCCAAATGTTCTGTTTAGGTCCTGGAGATCCTGGGTCTCCTTGACAGACTTACCTGCTTGAAAAACACGGATTTTTATATGCCCTATATCTGTGATTTATGTTGAAAATAGCCTGCTTTAATGCTGCAATACCTCTCCAAAATCCTAAATAGTTTAGATTTGACTTCTGTTATTGGATTTTTATAAGAGGTCTAACAGGGTGTTTGACCTCTCTAGTAAGATCACTATGTAGCAGTCATAAGAGTTAGTTTACGCCTAAACTAGTTACCATATAATAATGTCACATAATCAAATAGAGCCTTGACATTGGAGAACATCATCATACATATTATGCAGCAGTTACCATTGTATATTAAAAAATACCAAAGAAAATACCAGTATATTCATTTAATTGAGAATACTTTTTGGTGGCAGAACCAGAACAGGCGCACTTATACTTATTTCACCTCCAGCATATTTTATCTGGTGAAAATCGATGCTGACATCCTTGAAATTTTTATTTCCCCTCATCAAAGCAGACAGCAGTGAGGGCGAGAGACTGAACAAGGTTGAGAGGAGGTACGTTTTTTATGATCCACAGCAGCCTTTTTATGGGAATATCCTCCAAAAGGTTAAGGTTTGGAAAGAAAACAGGGGGCGGTTGGGAGTTAGAGGTACATAAACTCTCCTCTGACTGCACAGAAACAAGACTGACTTAAGAAAATCACATTAGTTATGAATAAATAGACAATTAATTTACTTATCTGCAGAGAGAGAACTCACAAGCTTAGCTGCTTTGACATTGCTCATTTGCAATAAGACAGTAGAACAACAAAATGTGTGTGTGTCCTTGACTCATGTGCATGCATGTGAGCTGGGCCTTTCACATTAAGTTCATACAGAACTTTGCAGCACCCTCTGTGATGTCCTTGGGCATAACACATGAAATGGATCTGGTGTAATAAGAAAATAAAGCCAGTTGGAAGAAAACACAACTGTTAAGATGAAACCTTTTTGCGATCACCTTGTCAAATGTATCAATGAACTGTGAGCAAAGAGTGATTTCTCCTCCTCAGATTGTTTTTTGTATTCATTTCAGAGGCCTGAAGAAATAAAACTCTCCTATCAAAAATCAAAATTTAGAGACAAATCTGGAAAAAAAAAAGTTTTTGGTATCAGAAATATGTTTCCTCTCTCTTCTTCACATCTTGTGATTCCTCGGAGTTTTCTTGCAGCCCTTCAGCGGGTAGCCACTGGATTATGGGATGCAAACTTCTGACTTCTGATCACATAGGAAAGCAAAATGTCCTTTGCACACTGATTATTAGGTCTGATTTATCAGTGAGCTCAACTTACGTTAAAGAAAGCCATGATCTTAATATCTTATTAGACAGATTTCACGTGTACTTTGCGGTGAGACAGGTCTGTATTCCTCTGGTAAAACACAGTTTGACGTGTTTTGGATGCTGAATGAGACAGACTGCCAGGGAGCTGCTTCAAAGAGGAGTGTGTGGGAATCCAAACAGAGGCAGATGAAATCTGCACAGCTCTGTAAGCCAAATAAGATCTTTCTGGTGGCATGGGCGGATTTGTTTTTCTCTGACTTCTTGGTTTTTATCTTCGTAAAATAGCATGAAATGTACAGGCAAGGTAGCAAGGTTGCTGGTTAACTGTAAAAAAAAATGTTTTTGCGTGCGTGTTCGGCTATATTTCAGCCATTTATAACACACTGTAAGTCCGTTGCACTGTGAATGTGTGGATATGTTGGCCTCATCAGGCTTTCATGCCTGCAGACACAATCCATCCATGAACAGCAGGGGGTTTATTTTCTCATTCCCCAAGATCTATGCATAATTAATTACAGATGAACAAATGCTTTGTCAGTCTGCAGTCTACCAAGACACAAGACAGTAACAGTGGTAGTTGAGGTGACCATGTCAGCTGCAGAAATGTATGCGGTGTAGAACGCTGTGAGTCTAGCCTGAGGAAGAGTGACTTTTAGACAGCTGTCCTACTTCATCGGGAACTCTCTGCATTTCATGCGCTCTTCCTGAAACTGATTTGTGAAGCTTGTGACAGCACCATTTCTGTGTGTATGTCTGTGTAAGTTTAGTTGCTGCAAAGAAGAAGATTAGAAAATAAAGAAAACTGGGTCACGCTTTTTTTTTTTTACAGCACACTAAGACATAACAAGCTGTGCTTTATATTCCTTTAGACAAAAACTACAACTAAAATGTTGTTTATTAGGCAATATTTGACCCTAATTAGAGACACTATACACTTCACAGTTCAGTAATAAGATTTAACAAGCTGCACTTTGTATCAAATTAGACAAAAACTGGAAATAATGTTCTTTATCAGACAGAACTAGACCCTTTATTAGACTTTACTAGAGGATAATTTGTGATATATTACATCATAACTGTACTATAAACTAAAGTGAAATCACATATCTGCTGCTTGACACCTTATTTGACTCTTCCTATAATGACAGAGAAGCCAAGACCAGTGTCTACTTTGATCAAATCACACTGTTGTAAAAGGTGCAGAATGAATCAAACCTGCTGCAGGCATCAAATTCAGAATGAGTGTGTATTTACAAAAAACATTTAAGTTTATCAGTTTGAATATCTTAATAAATATCTTTTCTTTGTACTGTATTCAATTGAATACAAGTTGAAAAGTATTTCCAAATCATTGCATTCTGTTTTTATGTTGTGCTTTGCGTTTTTTTTTTTTTTTTTTTTTTTTTTTTAACACAACATCCTTTTTTCGGAATTGTTACATCTTATTAGTGTGACCTACAAATGTCCTGCTGTTCAGGATGCATGGAAAGCATGTCATATATGTTTGTACTTGCTAAGTGACTGGCCACCCACAGAGCATTTTCTCTCCTCACAACCACATTAGAAAAGTGACAGGAGAGCTAGATATATTCATATGTATTCATTATATGACTCATGACTGTAATTTATCGCTCAGATCTGCACTGCCTCTCACCTGGAAAATTATAGGAAGGATTGATCCAAAGGTCTCATTACCTCTGACTGCACCTGTGAATGTTACAAAATCAGCGTGTGCAGTGAGTCATGCAAAAATCAGCACAAGTGTCTGCCATGCATGTAGTCATGTTTCCTCTTTTTTCATGCATAGTATTTACTTGTTTCAAACAGGTGTGCAGACACTATAATATCCTATTTCTCAAGAAGCCTCTTTTCTTCAAGTGTGTGTCCCCATGTATCCTTATTTCAATTCAGTTCTGGTAAATTTCACCTCATGTCCTTTCTTTTCTCTCTGAGTGGTACTGTAATTACAACAGATGCTCAGCAGAGGTCACTCTTGATATATCTTGGTTGAAGATATGGTTAAAGACTTTTCTCACAGTTTGATGGCAAATTCGTGGGCGTTCTAACTAGCGTCCTATATGTCATTATTGTATGTTAAATTAGTTAACATGATAAATCAAATATATAATATTCTTAAATAAAGCTGTTTGTGATTATGAGTACTTTGACCTGGTCATGTTGCTGCAAAATCAGTGCACAATCCACATAGAAAAGATCTACTTTTATTCGACTATATCAGCCACCAAAACAATAATTGGTGAATTTTTTTTTCCTCTAAAATCACTATCAGTCTCAAAAATCCCATATCTTTTGGGCTCTAGATCTAACAGAGTTTCAAGAATGCATTATGGGAAGTGTGGGATCCAGTGATTTTGGAGGTTAGCTCATATTACAGGCCATGAATCTGGTTATTTTGGCCTCTGCTGAAACAATTTTGACCATTATTTGCTTGCAAGACCACCAACTTTATTGCTGGAACAGCCCACAAGAAGAGCCTGACCAGTTTATTGGTCGACTGATTTTATTGGCTGATGGCAGCATGTATGATGTCTGATATGCACTGATATGCATTATGAAACATAATGCAGAAAAAAATGCTTGGTATAAATTTGGTCTGTTAATTATGCTCTATTTGTGTATATTTTTATTTATTTATAATTATTTAATTCCCAGTAGGTTTACAGTTTCAGTACCCTGATGTTATTTTGGACAATAAAGTTAATTTTAAACTGTAAAATATCCTGTTTCCATTACATACCTTGGTCATAAGAATTTGAGGGATCATTGCAAACTAGGGTGTCAGGACAACCTGTTAAGTATTTCTGAGTATTGACTTGAGGGCTATTAACATGTTTTCACTTGTACTATAAAAAAAATAGTTGAGATGACTTAAAATTTCAAGGCAATGCACTGACAAATATTCAACATTTACTTTAATACCAATGAATTTTTACAGACAATTTTTTGCGTTTCTAAAATTCAAAGCTTAGAAGAAAACTAAATTATCTCAAAAGAAGGTCAGTAGTTGGTAAAACTTAAGAATTTAAGTTGGGCTCAAAACTCAAAAATCGATTGCAGTGGGTTTCCTTGAAATCTTGAGTTTTCACAACTTTTTTGTTTTGTCAGTGTGTCTATTGCATTGATTAGGCAACACAGTTACAAGATGTTGATGTCATTCAGCCTGTTTAAACCAGATGACGGAGAGTGCAGCTGCCACCGTAGGAGGAACTTGTGATAAAAAATACTTAAAAATCTTGTTTCATGTAGATATAATGTAAGGGAACATCACTGACCTGGATGGAGAGGATATAGTGCACTGTATCATACTGATTGACTGATTATTTGATTAGGTGGTCAGCTGGTAGACAGAGGAAGACTTTGTTTTGATGGGAGGCACCGAACAAACAGGATCTCTTGGCTCTGTCACTTGCAACAACACTAAGCAGGCTTAACACACTAAGAGTGAGTAACACCTATTTCATAATATGACTGAGGCTTTTGTAAGGTTGAAATGTTCCTGGGTGTTAGTGAGCTACTTTCAGCTTATGCAGATTTAGCTGCTTGAAGACAGTTCCCATACAGCTGGATAGCTGGCAAAAGACACTGTCTTGATTCATGTGCTGAAGGAACAATACAAGAACTAACAGCACAGATAAAGGCAGAAATATTATAATAGTATCACCTACCAGTGTGATAAATTCCAGCCTAATACTTCTGTTGAGAGCTTAGCTTGTTCTGCAGCATATCTTACATACTACTGGACCAATCAGCCTAATCTTTGGGCACATTCATGGCTGAAGGACCTCTTTGATTCACAATTTAAAACAGAACTTGAAAATCTTTTTTATGACTTGCCAGAGAACTTGGCACATTCCTCTAGTTTTCAAACTGAAGCACCCTGAAAAGTGGAATACATGAATTAAAACCTCATAAATCCAAACAACAGAGTTGCATGAATAAAACGGAAGAAAATGTTGTGCTTCTGAGGAATTTCTCCAGCTCTTTTAGACCAATAATCAGCTGCATCTTTTAGCATCCAGAACAAAACCCACTTTGCACTTCATAACCTGCTATGACGCTGATTTGAAGTTTGCATAAACATTCCACTAACATCACGAAGATCCGTTCTTCACGTCTTTGTGTAGATCAGGAAGTTGTAGACAACACTGCGTTGATGACAACTGATGATCTTTTCATTTAAAGGTTAAACAGCTCTCTGGTTTCACTTGTTCTGGGTTCTTTTGCACGGATTAACAGCGGTGCTCGCAGGAATGGATGAACTCGTAACAATGAATTGAAACTTTGTGCGAACGGCAGGGTTCACTTCACACAGGCTGCATTGTTACTTGTTGAGTTTGGACAGTACAACTGAGGCATTCATGGGCTTCACAGCTTGAAGAAGAGCCCCTCAAATGAAGTGGCCACGCAGACAGATGAGGGCCTTTCAAGGGTGGGTTCATGTCATGATGATTTTACTCTCTGCACCAATATGGTCTGCAGAAAAAGGGTGAATCCCAGTAGTTTGTTGATTCCTGTACTCAACACAATTAAATGCAGCCTTTTGCGCCTTTTTTCATCAGATAGGATTGGAGAGGTTAAAAAAATCAGAGAGGAGGTGTTTTTTTTCTCATGGCCTCTTTCATTGACTGTGAACACAGCATTCCTCTTGGTCTGCCTGCGTTCATCAACAGGCAGCGACAGGCTCAACTCCTTCCTATCTGACAGCAGCACAATCGAGCAGGTGCTTGTACCAACAGCAGGCTGATTTATTCACATTTAACAAGGAGATGGAAAGCTGGGTAGCTCTGCTGTCACCTCCAACAGTTTTCCCTAAAATATGAAGCCAAGAAATGTCTCCCTGCTCGAACAAAGAGTCCCCCATCAGATGCACCTTTGATCACAGGCGGCATAAAATATGAATGCACTGTGTGTTGATGGGCCAGGATGAAACATGAAAGCGATAAATCAAAAACTACGAGACTTTTATTGCTGGAGTCTGAAAAGAGCTGCATCAGATGCAACACATGTTGCTCAGTTTCACCGGGATTTGGTAGAACAGGCTTCACCGTTTAATGACACATCTGTTTGTGTGTAGTCATATTCTTGTTGCAGGGATTTCACACGTTTAATGACAAGCAACTCTTTAGTTGAACCACTGAAACAATCCTTGTGAAAAAAAAAACACCCAGCTGTTTTCTTTCCATTATAGCTTTCAAATGTTCTATATGTAAGTTAAAGTGTAAATAAATAGAAAAAAGTACAAAATACCACTGATTTTTAATGGTTTAATGATTTTCTGTAATAACATGAGACTCGTGGGAATATGTGATTTTCTTCGTTTGAATATTTACCAGGTGTCTGAAAGTATTATGTGCCCTCTGCCTCAGACAGGTGTTGTTGCTATTTTCTAAAGAATGGTTTACCTTTGTTTCCGTGGTAAAAAACCTGCAAACACTCGCGTCTGTTTCTGTCTCTGCGGATGTGGTGAATCAAACGAAGCAACAAGCGCAAGATCAGCAGCAGTTAACTGCTCTGTCTGTGTGTGTCAATCACTTTCTCCCTGCCCCCACTCAACCCTGTCCCAACAACAGTTTGGTGTGTGTGTGTGTGTGTGGGTGTGTGTGTGTGGGTGTCTGTGTGTGTGTGTGTGTGAGAGAGAGAAGAGCGCCCAGGGCAACAGGGTGGAAACGCAAGCGACAGACGCGTCATCTGGCGCACCTTCAGTCTGAGCGACAAGTCAGCGGAGAAAGGAGGCTCTCACCGGATATGGAGCAGCGCCTCCTAAAAAAATAAGAGCCTAAAATTATAATCACAGGCTGGGTTGCACCAGCATTATTATTTTTTTAACTGTAAATTGTGTTGCACCAATCTTTAATCTTAAAACAAAGAAAGTTCTGTTGCACCAAAACTCAAATTTAACGTCATCCAGGAATAACTTTAAACTCACTCTTGAGGGGGTTAAACTTTTAAAATGGCTGCCTTTTTGAGAATAGCCATCATGCTGAGCCATCATGAGTAGGCAAACAAGGCTAACCAACATTTTTATTTTGCTAGAAGACAATATACCTTTTTAGTGAGTTAGCAAATATAACTTTTAAAAACTTAGTTTGCAAGCATTTTTTTATTTTTATTTTTTCATAAAAGCACAGACCAATAATAAATTGACTTGTCACAAACCAGTAGGCCTGTGTTTATCTGCTATCATTATTTTCAATTTGCTCAGGAGACAGATGTTTCTGCAATGTCTTATTAGCTGGAATGTAATGCAACTTTGGTATCTTAATCCTTATTTTAATGGAGATGATTTCAATTACATACAGAGCAAAAGTTGTTGAACTCCTGGCACCCATAGTCATGCAACTCATGCTAGTGGCAAAATCCATCATTCAGCTGTGCAGGTGCCATTCTCCACGCCTCTGTGGAGACAATTATATTCAGTCAGAAACTTTATCAGTTCAGTTCATCAGTCATTTTAATGCATTGTCATTCCTCTCCTTACACGTTATGGAAAAAAACACAGGAATGGAAATATAGGGCCCTGGGGACACTATATAAAAACTGGGAATTGAAAATAAAACGATAGAAACCAGTGTAGGACAAAATTACGTGTCAGTGCCAAGGTGCTAAAATCTGCAAGGGATTTATTTAATTTAATTAAATTAGCAAGAGGTACTATTAGCCCACAAGTTAAGTATTGTGGATCTAAAATGTTTTGATGCAAATTAGTAAACTAGCCCTAGACAAAAATGTGCAAAAGAAAACAATTAATCGATTAATTTACAATCCTCACTCTTATTAAAATGTTAATATGCGTGGCGTTCCCTTAGGACACGTTCGCATTGAGGATTTTATTGTGAAAGTCGTACCCGGAAGCTTGTAGTTTTCGTTGAGTTTGTCTTCACGGGGTTTATGTGCTCGGCGCAGGAAAGATTGGTTGGTTAAATCCTCCTCCGTTCCTTCAAACCACTCCCTTGAGCTGTCGACATTAGAGCCACCCTTCACTTACCGTCGAGGCCGTTCCCAAGTGTATTTGTTAACTCGTCAGAAAACACCGAAAGAAAGAAGTCAGTCGGCCACAATTATCGATAAAAGTACCCGGTCGAAGTTTTGACGCTCGGAGACTCATTTGAAACTTTGTGAAGTCGGACCTGCCGGACGGAGACAGCATGGTGTTAAAGTCGGAAGACGGCGTAGGTGAGTGAAACTGCCGAGCTAAGACAGTTTTTGTCCGCCTAAATGTCGCTTAAATGTCTTCACGGGATTGTTTTTTTTTAGTCGGAAATATGTTTAAGAGAAGTTTATACAACAGTTTATACAACGAGGTTGTGTTTACAAGTGAAGTTTTCAAACAAATCACAGGAACCTAAACGTGTGTGTCTGGCCTTGTTTACTGTGTTTACTATGATGCCATTTGTAACTGTTACCGTCACGCACTTTGTTGTACTTAATGAGTCAATTTTATCAGTCCCTGTAGTTTCCTTACAAGATTAAACTTAACATTCCTCCCTTAAAAAACACAAGAAAACAATTACAACGTAACAATATGATATATATCTCCATTTAAAGTGTTAATGGGAGGAACCTTAAATCTCACCATTGAGTTAAATACATTTAAAATACTATATGTCAGTAGGCCATGTTGTGTTTGTATTATTATCTGTCATTTTTATTGCATGATTAACCTTTTCTCTTTATTCGGTATGAACACATCTCACCGTTTTATATTAGTCAGGCTGCGCAAAAAAAAGCGTCTGCATTTGTGATTTCAGATTTTAGTACTGTGGGTGTTATTTCTGAACCACGCGTGTAAATAGTTTAGTAACACATTTATTGCTGGGCTCTTGGAGCAGTTGACACAGTTTAGCAGTTTTTTTTTTGTGTGTTAGAGACAACATCCCTGAAGTCAGCAGCAACAGGTGTGACAGCAGACAGTCACTCCTCCAGTGTCAGCATGGACGAAGCAACACACTATTACTCATGTTACATTTGAGTTTTTTATTATTTCTGACATGGAGCTCATGTCTAAGATAAAATCACTTAATTATCTCAATGGAAACCACTTCTGATGGCTGTTATATGGTATTACACACAGGCTGCGACTAATGATTATTTTCATTATAGATTAATCTGCCTTTTATTTTCACAATTAATTGTTTAGTCTATGAAATGACAAAAAAATGTGAGAAAAAAAAGGTTCATCACGGTTTCCCAGAGCCCAAAGTAAACAGTCCAAAACTCAGATTTAAGATGCTGGAGCAAATGTTTGACGTTTTGCTTGAAAAATGACTAAAACTATCACACATCATCATCAGCGCTGCAACGATTAATAGAGTATTATATTGATCGCCAGCTATTTTGATAAACAATTAATCATTTTGGGTCATATTTTAATGTAAAAATGTCCAAATTCTCTGATTTCAGCTGTCAAATGTGAATATTTTCTGGTTTAATTACTCCTTCACAACAGTAAACTATGTATCTTTGGGTTGTGGACAAAACGAGACATTTGAGGACGTCACCATGGACTTTAGGAAACAGTGATCAAGGTTTTTCACCATTTTCTGACATTTTATTGATCAAACAACTAACCAGGCAGATTAATTAATAATGAAAATAATCATTAGCTGCAGACCTAATTTTTGTTATTGATTAATCTGCTGTTTATTTTCGATATTTTCACTCTAAATTTGTGAAAAACACTCATCAGAATTTCCCAGAGCCCAATGTGACATCTTCAAATAGTTTCTCTCGTTTAACCAACAGTTTTAAACCAAAGACTCTTCATTCACTGTCATAAATGACAAAGAAAAGCAGCAAATCCTCAAATTTAAGAAGCTGGAACCAGCAAATGTTTGATATTCTTTACTTAAAAAAATGACTCAAACAATATATTGATTATTATACAATCACCTAAATGCTGCAGCTCTACTTTAAGCCTTATTAAAGGATGGTTGTAATACTTTTATGTAACTGTATTCTTTTATTATTACCACAGAGTGTGTTACTATTTACACACAAATGGGTGCACAGCGTTTGAAGTCATACAGAGAGCCTTTGTTGCTGAGCATGACGCCTTCATCTCTTTGGCTCGGTTTAGCCTGGCAGCATTAATTAGCACCCTTGACTTGCGTCACAATTAATCGCGTTAGAGAACAGTGAACGTCTGACTGACTGATCCTGTTATATGCCGCTGCTCCTTTGTTCTGCTGATGGAGTGGGAGAACTTACACGCTCTCTTCGCCGCTGCGGTGGCCCCGGCTGAGCCTGGCTGGCACACAGCTGCATTGTTTTTAAAGGGATGAGAGATGGGAACAGTCGATTCTCTTTGGGTCCATTTGTCTCTGCCACTTAGAGGTGGGTGGTCTGGGAAGTTAAAGTAGTTGTCACTAATGGTTCCCTAATGAGTAGTGCTGAGAGCTCTAATGGGCCCTCCGCAACAACGTGCCCTGCCTGGCACTAATGCCCGGTGGTTTGATAATCGTCATCCTCTCCCCATAATCATATTTTAGCCTTCTTTCTGCAGCCGTTGCAGCCCTCCTCCTTTCCACCCAGGCGAGTGTTCTGTGTAGTTACTGCTATAATGCAGTTGATGTGTATGTGCTATACAGTGGAGTCGGGTGTTGATGTAAGTCTCATGTTTGGTAGCTCAGCAACACTCAGTAGGCTGCATTGCTGACATTTTTTCGGGCAGCATCACCAGTCAATGAAGGAGGCAGAAAAACAACAGGATGTTAACACCCTAACCACCGCAACCTGCAGCCCAGTAATGCAAGGATAGATGCTCATTTTTTTTTAAAGGGATGGCGAAATGTAAACATGCAAAAACAGTACAGAAAAGGCCTTTCAACTCAACTTAATACAAATTTCATTAACTGTAACACTTGTGTTGTCCACTTTTCTTATGAACTGTGATGTGGCGTTTCCTGAAGAAATTGTTTACGATGAAAAATGAGCAAGACTTCCGGCTTGTAGAGGAAGTTGATGGCGCACATCACAGTACATTGTGTAATATTCTAAACACATAAACTCCAGCTTCCATTCACCCCTAAATTTTTGTTGCTGCTTTGTTTTTTCACAGTCTACCTTGCGGTCCCTCTTTAAGGATCACGTTGGAAGTTTGTGGCCGTGGGCTGTCGAGGGATGGTTAATGTCGAACTCTGTTGGCTAGATGTAGAGTGTGTGATCAATAAATATTTTCTTTGTTTTTCTTTGCTGTTTTTAAGTTATCAAATTACCACATAGACTACGACACGTCAAAAATGATAACGCCCATCACAGGTTGCCATAGCAAAATGTTTAATGTCTTAATGATGTTATAACTGTGCAGTTACATTGTTTGTGTAAATTCAATGCAAGTGCAGTAACCAAACAGCAGCAATTTAAGATTGCTTCCAGTAACAATAGTAGAACTGAATTTATTTTAGTTCTTTAAATATACTAAATTGTCCATCATAAACAAAGTTCGCTTTTGATCTAATTATATATGACATATGAAAATTAGTTTCCTGATGTTCACTAACTCGAAACTCAGTGATGACATAGACTGGACTGTATAAGGATTTTGATGACTGCATAGGAGAAATATGGTAATTCACACATTATCCCACAATTGTGACTGACCATAAAACATCTTTTCACCTATTTTTACATGAAAATTTTCGAGAATAGTCGTTGATTACTTCAAAGTGTTTCTAATGACACAAGACTTGGATATTTTCATGTCTGGAAGTTAGGGATTAAATGGATTAAGAAAGCCTTAGTTTCATAATCAGATAAAAAAGTGGAGCCTAATTTATTTAATAACAGTATAAAACACAGAGAAAGACAAAGTCTAATCAGAAGATGAAGTTTCGTTTGATAAAACATTTAAAAAGATTCTTCTAATCAAAATCATCTAGTTGATTAAATATTCTTTTCAAGATCTAAGCCGCAAAGAAGTATTAAAATTCTGTTCTTTTTCAAATTATGGAGCCAGATAATTATTTCCTACATCAAACAAACAAAATAAGATTTCTTAGCCACAGTCATTTAGCTCTTTCCAAGCCAAAACTTCAGCTAAAACAATTGATGTACAGAAAATTACTTGTTAACGATTTCATAATCAAGCAATCTGTAAAAAATCCAAATAGGCTATTTGCTGACTTAAGCCTCTGAAATACGAGCATTTGCTGTTCTGCTTTGAAATGTCAGTTGGTCGGTTGATAAAAAATAAAATAATTTAGAGATTAAATTGTTAGTTGTGGCCCTAGTCCACACTTACTGCTGTTTCTCGCATTGCTGCCTGTAAATGTTGTTGCATTTACTGTTAACACAGTTGACAGGTGTGGCTGATTTGCATATAAGCTGTGTTTGCTGTTACAAGTTTATTATCACAAATAGAGGAACCAGACCTAAACGTTGAAGATGCTGCAGATAAGAATGTATGATTTACATCTTTGTGTCTCAGTCAGAAACATGTGAAGTCCTGCTCACTTTTTCTTTCTTCAAGAATCAGAATTGCACAGAAATTTCTAACTACTTCTCCTTTTTCTGTCTTGCACATTTTAGACTGCATTTCACTTCTCTCTCTCTTCTGACTCTGATTTGAGTGACTGTCAGGTTCAGACATGCCTGAAGTTATTTTCACCATACAGGGAAAAACTCTGATCAGTCCTGTTGATAGGGCCCAGAAATTCAAAATGGCGTCTTGCAGGAACTGCTCAGTGAACATATTTTAAAGAAGTGACCTGATTTGCTTACCAAACACAGCTGTGTTGCAGGTCAGGGTTTGTTTATGGTGTGTTTGCTCTTGCATTGTCTGTTCACCATTATTTGTGTATCATTTGTTTGGGCTGTAGGAAAGTGATGTCATCTGTCCATTACTTTACATGCTTTGCACCTGACATTGGAATATCAGACTTTTATAGTTGCTTATCAGCTCCCTTGTTGACTTTACAAATGATTTGGGATAATTACTATTTGTATGTTTTTGAAAGCACAAAGAATACATTGAGAAAGATCTGGCACCATAGAAACTTGCTAAACAATGCATGCAGAGTTGTATAGCTGCTTTGTTGGAGTCATTTTGCGACCTCTGGTTTTTGTGCACTATTCAGATCACAGTTGAACATGCATGCCATTATGTTGTGACAGAGTTGAAGGATTAAAGTTATGAAGAATGGCTATTTTATTGCCTTTCCCACAGGATGGGTGGGTTTAGCCACAGCCTTTACTCTTCTTCTTAACTATAAGAATGGCTCACGAACAGGAAGCAGAGAGTTTTACAAAATGCTCTACAAAAAGTGATATCCCACAGTTTGTGCGTGGGGTTAAGTTTTTACACAGATAAAGCGCCACAGAAACAGAAATGAAGATACTAAGAGGGAAAAAAAGATTGGGATAGCTTTCCCATCATGTGTTTTCTGAGTGTGTGTGTGTGAGTTTTACTGGCGAGAGAGGATGTTGATAGTAGGACAGCCCCGATAAGAATCAAGGCCAACAGCATCAGAGGACAAAGGCATGCATTGTGGGTAGAAATAGCTCTTCCGCTTTTGAGGGAAAACATCGAGAAGCCTCCACATTGGCCTATCAAAACAATTAAAGTTGATAAATGCCAATAAAACCGAATGGAGATTATTTAAGAAAGCTGATCTTTTGTGTTCATAATGATGGGTTGTGTGTGTGTGTCTGTGCGCAGCGGCAGGATGTTTATGCTGCAGAGTCATCTGTATGTTTGCTTTACATCCAAGCTGTGTGTACGGTGGCATACCTAGCTATACACTGTCCGGCTCCAGTTCCCACCCAGTCACATCCTCTGGTCCCAGCATTCCTTCACAAGCCTTAACACAGCTAGCAGACTGACTGGGAACTGATGCAGGGATGTTAATATTTTCTCGGGCCAGCAACAGGGAGCTTCTGTTTGAGCATCCTTCCTTTGAGTCATTTGTGTCCTGTGAATCTGTAGACCCTTTAGTACCGACGTCACGATTACATCATAGTGTTAGCTGGAGGCAAAACAAAGGAAAACCTGGAGGCAAACACAAGTCATCTCAGAGTAGTAGGCCTCAAAAAAAACAAAAAAAAAAAACAAGTGATCACCTTCTAAATTCAAATTTCTCTTTTACTGAACTAAGACAAGCTTTAAATGCCTTTTTAGCTCTGTATAACACACTTCATTTTAACTTGAAAGACAAAAACAAAATCTTAATACAATGTGACACACAACCCACCCCGGTTACAAATGCAACAAGGCCAGGATTGTAGTGTTTAGTGTTTTTTTGTAGGACAGATATTGACTCCAAAATATGAGATGATTTTAATCTTGCAGTGCCGTACTTCCCAAGGTGTCCCAAGATAAATCTACAGAGTCACAAGGTGAATAAAGAAGAAAGAAATATGTCATTAAAAAATGTTATTTTTTTTCTTCTGAAATAGTTGTTACCTTTAGATTTTCAAGATTTGTTGTGTGTTTGAGTGGGTCCTCATTCACATTTCAACAACCAATGACCTTTTGCATTTTGTGATAGTTTTGTGGCCGCTGTAGGTTCTCCTGCACACTTGGAAGGGGATGGTGATGCGAGGGGTATTCAATTGGTTGCAGCCTGCAACCTCACTGCTAGATACCATTAAATCTAAAAACCTTTAAATCCTCTAAAAAATGTCATATTCAGATTTGAGCTTCATTTTAAAGGGACCCTGAAGCAACAAGGTTGGGAGCCAATGGTGTAGTGAATATGGGCTCCATTCTTATTTATTGCCATTTTCTTTCTGGCATAATTTACTTGTACTTCACTCTGCAGTTTCCCAGAAAAAACTTGAGGCAACCCAGAGACAAAGCGCCTGATCCTGATCTGCAGTAATTATTTTAAATATACTTTAAAAGGGTAATAATGGTACTGATAGCAGTAGAATGACAATAGTTTTTCCTGTTGCTGGCCTTTTGAGATGTCTGTCAGCTGAGTAAGAGGCACTTCTGCCTCTTTCCTCCTGAATGATGAGTAAAGAAAATAGTGTAAAATGACAAGCAGTATTTCTCAAAGCCCAAGATGACATTCTCAAATGTCCAAAACACATAGATATTATGTTTTCTCTCATAAAAGAGTAAAGAAAGCTTAAAATATTTACATTTATGAAGCTGGAATGGTTGGCAATTAATTTAATAATTGATTGATTCATAATCCAATAATTGTTCCAGCTCTCTCTGAGATGAGTCTCTTTTCTGTTTCAGTATTACACACATATACTGTACATTTAATGCAGGATATAAATCGTCACTTGTTAGCTTCACGCCAGAACTGGCTGTTACCCTGCTAACACATGGATCCCATATTGACACCAGTCACAGGAAGCTGTGTCACTGTGGGACTGCAGATTGCAGCCGGCACAGCAGGGGGCTCCAGGTTGACTCATAAGTCCGCACAGACATGAGGCAAGCTCACGTCTGCTCCCTGCTGCAGACGCACCCGGGGCGAGTGTACACTCACGCTGTAAAAACACACGGCCTGGGACACGACGAGGAGGAATGCTGGGAATCTTGCGCAACCTTTTGGCATGCCTCATTAGCATTGGGATAATACTCATGCACTCTTCTTAACAAAAAAATAGACAATTGTGTTCAGCACAGACTGCGTTGTTAAACTGGAGGTGATAACGATGGCATGACTGGTCTTATGACTGATCAGCAGAGAGAAGACCTGGCTCTAAATGCTGACTCATTAAAACTGCTCATAGTAGAGGACTTCATGACTTTATGTCTGCTTAGAAGGTGACCAGATGTGTCCAAATTAGACTTCTATTCAACATCAAGTTGCGCACTATTTGTCTTTGTATGTCTCTTTTCTTGTCATGTGATCTCTGGAGTTAATGAAAAGATTTTAGAATATTAGCTACATATGACATGTGACTTTTGAATGAACTCCTTTTTGAAAATATGACCCAGTATTCACATAAAGCAGCCTCTATGTTTTCTCTTTTAAGCTGCTGGCTCTGGGTCGCATGATATAGTGTCTTACCCCACTAAATACTGTTTGTGTGTATACATATATATATATATATATATATATATATATATATATATTTTTTTTTTTAGTGTGTGTACCACGGTCCTTCAGTGCTTGTTTTTTGTATTATATTAAAGCTCAGTTCCAAACAAATTGTGAATTTCATGGCTTATGAATCAGTTATTGTATTAGATTTCTTCCAGATAATTTTCACATGAGAATATGATCTGAAAATGCAGGGTTTCCACAGGCCTTTAAATGTGTTAAATATGATTTAAAAATTGATTGGATTTTGAAGTTAACATTACTTTTTAAAGGTATTGGTATTCTTTTCTAATACCAGTGCTAAAACAGTGCCTGAACATTACAAATTCATATAATTTGTATTGTAAATTTGTATTGATCTCGCTGTAATGACTGTCAAACAGAATCAACCAATAACAACTAATGCAAACTGTGCAGCCCATTCAGAATTTATTTGAGCACACCCAGCTAGCATCATGCTCTACCTTCAGGTATGGAAAGGACAAGAAGTTTTACATTAGATGATTTGAATTGACAGATTTCATTAATATTAATTAATTAATAATACATTAATAAACATACTGTTTTGTCATCCTTTTGGGCTGTGAAATATAGGTCTTAAATTGTGGTCTTAATGGTCTTAAAAGGTCTTAAAAAGTCTTAAACCTGGTGGCCTGGTAGCTCAGTTGGAGGAGCGTTAGTCCCATATATCGAGGCTGTGAGTCCTCTGTAGCAGCCATGGGTTCAACTCTCACCTACAGCCCTTTGCCACATGCCATTCCCCGACTCTCTCTCTTCCCCTTTCCTCCTCTGCACTTCAGCTGTCTTAGATAAAATAAAAGATTAAAATATATACGTATATAATTTTTTTTAAAGACTGAAGAAAACCTTGTATGACTATTCCTGCTGGAACCACTCTTGAAAGAAAGAAAGCTATGATAAAGGCCTGACTTTTAATTTATTTTATTATTTATTATTATATTATTATTATTATTGTATTATTTTTAATTTTTATTTTTCATATTGCCCTTCTATTGCCTTACTGTACATCTTTGTGTGGGTTAGAATGAGGAGGCAGATAAAAGAATGACCACTGGGTGGAGCCTCCATGTTAATGGTAGTGACAGCGAATGTGAGAGAGAGAAAGGGAGGGAGTGAGGTAGTAGTGAGTAAGGCTCCTTCCCCAAATGGACTGTGTCAGTGTGCTGCGAGCATGCTGGGAGCTGATAGCTGCTGTGCCGTACAGTTGAGAAAACCCCGGCAGTATCTCTCTCCCTGACTGGAGGAGCAGGCTCTTCAAGTCATGTGGACGTCCGGCTCGCCTGCGTTGAGCCACAGGAGCTGACAGAAAAGGGGACAGCTGGGTTTTTTTTTTTTTTTTAATATATCAAGGATCAGAGATAAGGTGGATTAGAAAGAGAGGAGGCAGACACAAAAACTGACACTTTTGGAGGATTTCTCACACAGGTAAGTGCTTAAATCTGCTGACGCGCTGATTTGTCAAATTGATCTCATGTTGTTAGTGTAGCTTGTCGTCTTTGGTTGTTGCTGTCATGTTGGACTTCGGTCAGGTTTCATTGACTCTTTGGCCGCCCCCAGCCACATGGTATCAAAGAGTAAATCACTGAAGCTGAGCTTACTGCAACAGCAAGGAGGAGAATCACATTAAGTACTAGTAGTTTGACTTTTTGACAGGGACGTCCTGTCATTCTCCAGCGTGGTTTGTTGTGTTGTGGTTAAGGCTGGTGGATGGAGCTCCACTGAGTGACACTTGAGATGATTGAGCACTGGTGCAGCAGGCCCATGACTGGGCAATGTGGTGCTGTCAATGGAGTTGAGGTTTGTTCTTGGCGTCATGTATCTGAGCAATAAAACTGCATCCAGAGGCAAAGGCTTTAGGAGATCAACTGGCAGATGGCAGAAATTATTTTTTTTTTTCAGTTTCAGCAAGCTGGGATGACCATCAAGTAGCCTAAATGTTGAGCCTGGACAGCAAGTAAAGCCGAGGATGCTGAAGCCGTCAGTCCCCATGCCCGGGCCCAGTTGAGGAATGTCCTGAGAGGCCACTTGCAGACACAAAGGGAGAGCTGTGATCGTCCCACCGCTCTTCCCACTGTGTCTGTGTTCTCCTGCCATTCGCCATCCCACGCCTCCCTGACCCAAACACAGGGCTCCTTCTACTGTTATCTCTCCTCTCTCAGTCCGCCTTCACCTCCTCCTACCCTCGGGCCAGGTCAGGTTGGACGCTTTGTGGCTTTTTGATCCATAACTGGTGGTCTGTTTTATTCTGTTTTTGTGTGCGGCAGCTATGGATCTGGAGGTCAGAGGTGAATAAGTTCTTTTTAAAGTCAGTGCCCATATTGAAGACTGGCATTCCCTCACAGCCCCTGCTCAGCTTTGTTAGAAGCTGTCTGGTTCAGAAGATGAAGATGTGTGTGTGTGTGTGTGTGTGTGTGTGTGTGTGTGTGTGTGTGTGTGTGTGTGTGTGTGTGTGTGGTTTCAAATATATATGTGGGAGAGTCCCTTTGTGATTTACCGTTGTAATGAGATTCAGTCTCTGATAAGAGATCATCCGATAAGATGTTCACGTTTTAGATCACCTTTGATTGCCCCAGCAGCAAATGGCAGTAAAGATCAGAAAGCTTAGAGCCTTTTGAACAGACCTTGGTGTAACTCTGGGGGTGTTTTTTTGCCCATCCCAGCTCACATAATTGATCGGTTGTATGTGTGTGTTTTGTGCTGAATGCATTAAACCTCATCATGAAGTAGACTGCCTCTTGTTTACAGCCGGCACTCATATTGGTTTAGGCTAGAGGTCGATTGATTGGTGCCTACAGGGACCTTGGGGGCGGAGGGTGCATTTTAGCAAGTTTTAAGGGTAACTGTAAGGACAAAGGCTGTGCAGCAGCCACAACAGCCTCCAGGAACAAGGGGGAGGGGAGGAGAACTGGAGAAAACTGATGATCTTGGTTGCAATTTGGCGATAAGATTGGCTAGAAACCAATAGAGCAGGGTCGTACAACAAATAGATAGGAGCTGATGAGAGGAGAGATAATAGAGGAATGGCAATCAAGCCTAATGGGAAGTGTGTGTGAGGCTCTTTCTTCTGCAAAGATATGGAAGAAAACAGCTACAGACACAGAGCATGAAGGACCTCATGGTTTCTGCCACCGGTGTCATTCATCAGTCTCGATCAGTGTGTGCACTTCATCAAAATGCAATCATGTACCAGCACACACACACACACACACACACACACACATGCACTGCTACAGAAATGGATGTGTATCTCTTTGCATATTCCCTCAGTCAGCAGATCATAGACAGCGTGGTGGCGTAAATATATTCATTGATGTCTCCATCTGCTGCTGAGAAGCACCGAGATTCCACATTTTATTGTAAAAAAAAGAGCTTCTACCTTGAAACACGTCAGTATCTACAGTAGATGTAGAGACAACAGATTCTGTGTCATTTCATCACTCAAAGCATAGATAAGTTCATCTATGTGTGTATGTTGTGACCATATCCAGCAGCTTTGTTGGGGTTTGTGACGATTTTTAGTGTTTACCTGGGTTCTTGACGATTTCTAGCGTTGATATCAGGGTTTGTAATTATTTTTTGCATTGTTATAAGGGCATTAGCATTAATATCTGAGTTTTTGACAATATTTTATCATTGGTATCAGGGTTCTTTGTGGTTTTTAGCATTGATATCTGGTTCTTAACCATTTTAGTGTTGATATCTGGGTTCTTCATGATTTCTTGCATTGAGGTTAGGGTTCTTAATGATTTGTTTAGCATTGATATCTTGGTTCTTTATAATTTGTGTCTGGGTTTTTTATGATTTGAAGTGTTAATTTCTGGGTTCTTGGTGGTTTGTAGTGATTATATATGAGTTCCTTAGTATTTTTAGCATTGATGTCATGGTTCTTTACTGTTTCTAACATTGACATCTGGGTTCTTAACCATTTTTAGCCTTGATATCTGTGTTCTTTAGAATTTTTGGCATCATGTTCTTAATAGCTTTTAGCATTGCATTTCAGCAAAAAGCAGCTTCTACCCTGAAACACATCAGTATTTATAGTAGATGTAGAGAAAATAGAACCTGTGCCAGACTAAACTGTGTCATTTTACCACTCATAGCATAGATAAGTTCACCTGTGTGTGTATATTTTGACCCTGTCCAGTAGCTGTGTCACTAGAGGCAGCCTAGGTGAGGAGCTTATTTAGTTAATAAGTTTTTTTCTCCCTGAAATGGGTCACATCTGCAGGGAGGTGGGGCTGAGAGATCGTACAAGCCCTCAGAATTCTAATTTCCTTATTTTCCAAGGAGAGTTCTTCAGTGATCTGGGTGGAAATGAGACGTCTGCCTCTTCTGCCAGGATGGCAATCAGGATGTGTATTAGTGGGCTCCGCCGCTGTGGGAGAGGGAGCTATAATTGGCATCTCCCTTGATGTCACCTCCCCGGCGCTCTCCGCTGACCCAGCCCTCTCTAAAAACTGCTTCGCCCATCTAGAAACTCTGCAGACACTCTTGAAAGCAAAAGAAAAGAGCAAACATGGTCACATATATTGATGTTAAGTGGGATTTATGACTCAACTGAAACCTTGTGGTAAGTTAAAAATGCTAAAAGCACAAAAGCTTCTCAAAAAGAGTTTGCATGTAGTTATTGACAGAAGGATAGGGATGCACCAATTCAGTGGGTGGAGAGGACATCATGGTTTTACTCAAAGGGAATGTATTGGGTGTTTGGAGTCATAAATTTAGGTTAAACAGCACTCAGTAGTAATGAGGACCAGGGCATGGCGGAGCAAAGCTCAGATTATACTGCCCCAGATTTGGCAAAGGAGCACTTGGGTCTATACCTTAATGTAGAGATATTATCATCATCTGCTCCCTACTTACATATTTTCAAATGTCATTTGTGCCACCTTATTCTAAATAAGTTATTCAATCGCTCTGCTCCTGCCTTATGTCCTAAAACTGACTTTGATTAATAATCTCTCAAACAGAAACTGAATAGAAATTTTTGCAGTGATGTAATGGATTCGGTCTGAATGTCACAGTCTGAACACTTCCAGTCAGATGGTGTTAATGTTGATAGCTGAAACAAAAAGAAAGTTGCAGAGCACTGACGGTACTGACGGTACCAGGCACAGCGGGGGTTGCACTGTGTCTGTATGTGGGTGCTACGCATGCTTGTGACTGTACCCTGGCCTGTGTGCACGACTGCACGCCTCCATGTGCATGTGATTCCCGTGAATGGCCTGTTTTCCAAGCAGCGTGAGTCCCTGAAGGAGTGAAGATGTAGGCGGCCTGTGTTTCTCTTTCAGCCTGTGGAAATCACTTCATACTTGCCCCAGTCAGGTGCTGTAGGGGCCCTCTGCTTCAGAGAAAGGCTTCTGGAGTCAGATATAGCCCGGGCAGATGAGGAATACTGTATGTTTTGATGGTATCACTAGGTTGATTTATTTATGATAAATGAATTGATTTGGTGCAGTATCAAGTGTACTGTAATCTGTGGATCTCACCTCACCGGCCAGCGGGAAACTTCCGGGGCTTTTCCGTTTCCACTTTTAACACGCTGAGTTGTGCCAAGTCATGCCCAATTTGGACCTTCTCTGGAGCTGGGCCAAAACAAGTCCGACCCACCAAGCGAGTAACAAGCATGTAGCCCTGCTGTAGTGGAGATGCAAATCCCTGCCATGCTGGATTGGTCAACGGGACGACTCAAACTGAGTCAAACCAGGCCAGCACAAAGGGGTGTTTATGGTCTGAGCAAGCCAGCTGCAGATGGATACCAGCAGTCTGACCATTTCTTTTTCACACGTTGCTATATCATTATCTTAAGGCCACGTCTGTCGACCAGCCACTTGGCTGGCAGAACCATCCTGCATCCATATAACAACAAAGCTAACGTAACACGTGCGCAGAATAAACTTTTAACAAAAAACATGTAAAAACAGTTGCTGCATCCAACCTACTCTCGTTATTTGTCTGTTATTAGTCCAACATAGTCCAAACCACATTAGCTGCTTACCATGCCAACACCGAATTAAACAGGTGTTAAGAAATAAACACTAAAACAATGTAAAAGATGGCAAACTTACATCAAGCTTGAAGTTGTGTCGCAGACAGCAAGTAACAATCTATCCTTGAGTTTGAGCTCGTACGGCTTCTCAAATCTTCTGAAGCATTTATTTATTCATTTAACACACATTGAAGTGATAAACAAGAAGGGCCTATCCACGTGAAAAAAAAAGAAAAAATGTGGTTATTGTGGGCATCACGGCATAAGGAAGCGATGGATATGTCTAAGGTATCAGTAAATCTGTCTTTCATTTTCACAGAAGCAGGTACTCTCCACTGTTTCTTTACCCTATTTGCCCTCTCGGTCTTCAGTCTTTCTCACTTCCTGTCTGTTTTCTGATGACAGCCTCTTTTCATTGGTGCAGACGTTTGCTGAATGACAGCCAAACAGCGCTCCCAGACAGAAGGGAAACAAACCACTCTCAGCATTTACTTAAGTGGATGGGTTCCCCCCGTCATCCACTGTGTTCTGGGAAATGACACCCACTTGGGGCCCACCTCTGGCATATGCGTGGGTGGGGCTTTTCCCTTCTTTGATGTGGTTTGATTATTTTGGGTGGAGTCAGGAAGGCAGTGACGTCTGCACCTGATTGGCTCTCTGAATAAGTCAGAATCCTTGCTTTTAATCACAGGACCAGAGTGTCATCATTCATCTGTTCTGCTCATGGGCTACGATATTGATTTTTCTCCACAACCTCCTTGTTTGAGCAAGTGAAGAGATGATTTCCACCCTCGAATAATTGCATTCTTTGCTCAGTTTCTTTCTGTCTCCTCCTCTGTGTCAAATTATAGTCCTTTTCTGCAGCTCTTCTCTCCTGTCAGTCCTTCACTTTGTGGTCAGAGCCAGGAATGCTATGGTTGTGTTGTCCTGGGTTGCGCTGTCCTGTTTTGTGTGGCGTCCACCAGCTGCCCAACCTGACATCATATTTCCAGAAAGAGGAACGGACTTCCTGCTTTAAGCTTGTCCTCCCTGTTGCTCTTGTTTGTACTGCTGAACACAAGGCCTGCTCTGGGTTTTCTCAGGGTGACATTAACTCATCCAGTCGATCAGGAGACCAGGTCATTAAATGCAAGAAGACGCAGGCAGTCTGAGACCTGTCAGCACTTTGTTCAGAGACATTTTGTGCATCTCGGCCTGTATCAAAACATTCATGTCTTTCCCAATATCAGCTGCTCTTGGGGGAACTGTTGGACCAAAACAAAACAGAAGGTTTTATAGCTATTTATACTGTTGTCAGTTCCCCCTGTAAGTGAGAACAGTTGTGCAGAGGTTACCATGGTTTCCATGGATATGCTGAACATTTGGGATGGATGCGGCTGGTTTGCCAAGGGATACTGTGGGCTGTGAGGTATGATGTGTGAAAGGTCAACCTCGAGTGGTCTGCTGTGCTCCCCCAGCTGTCTGAAAACAAGACAGGAAGACAACATGGCTTTGTTTTGGAGCTCCTGACCAGCTCGCTATAAGTCTCTTGTTTTGGACTTCCATTGTCCATTATTCCTATGTTAAATATTAGCAGACATTCCAGTGAATGTCATGAGTATTCGCCTCAAGACGTTTAGGTTAGCATTGCTTCTGTTATTAAAATAAGTGCTCACTGTTCTGCAGTATATATTTTTTGTTATAAGGACATGATTGATGATTTTACATTTGGAGTAGTTCTTTTTTTAACTGGGAAATTGAAGTAGCTGATCTTGCTAATTATAACGCTGTGTATGCTTGTGTGTCTGAAAGCACAATGAAGCTCATAATTTCTGGATGGCTGGCCTCGTCCTTACTTTATTGATTCCTGTGCCAGATTTTGTTTAGCGTCTGTAACCTTCATTCCACTGACCTCTTCCTGCAGGTACACTATGTCCACAGTTTAGCCACTCACATTCACCTGTGAATTTTTCCTCTGCGGTATTTGAGGATTATGTTGGACCAATATTGAATTTGTGTTTTCATTTAGGAGAGTAAAGCAAAAGTTGGAGGAAAGAGGATTTTTTCAGGTTATTGGCGGTATCATAGAAAGTTGTGGAATGGGTAATTAGTAACCTTGTGTTGAAGATTCCTCAGTCCTCTGCTTCTGTCACTCTTTAACAATTAGCTTGTTAACCGCTTGCACAGATCCGCCGCATCATCGGCCATAGTCTCGCCCCCTTTAACCTTTTGAACCCTGCTGCTGTGGTAGTGACGGGAGGAGGAGAGGTCACAGAAGGCGGCTTGTGCTTGGGCACTGGGGGTATCAGAGAAAAAGACGAGTGACAGAGATGATCTTCCAACAGAATAACTGCTGTGGCTTGAAGCAGCATTGTCACACAGTCAGGCTTCAGGGGTTTTGATGAACACTCATGGTGAATGTCTCCAGTCCTGTGATTCAGTTACCATCAAATACTTTTCAGCAGTTTTGCTGCATAGTGGCCAAGTGCTTTGTTTTTCACACCTCAGGAGGCACATTTTATTTTGCACAAGTTCAGCTCACTGGAAATACTGACATGGAGTTTCTTATCTGACCTCCGTTATGTTGTCAGCCACTCAAAATACACATTTTTGCTAGAATTTATAATTTTTTGGCCAGCATCATTGTATATGTCAGTATTGCAATACTATTTGTCTAGTTTCAAATTCAGATGTCTAAAACATTGATTACTTTCTTAAAGTACCTATCCCAAGAGCAGAATTTACCCCTTTTCCATACGCATGAGCTGGCCTGGCTTGACTCAACTTGACTTGGGACATCTGGTATTGCAGGGATTTGCATCTCTATTGCATGGCTACTCAGCAGAAGGTGTGTCTTTAAACTGAAGACAAGATCGGCAGAGCTCGAGTTGAGTGGTTATAAAACAGTGAACAAACACTTAATTACCTTTAAATTCTTCTGAATAGAAGTCCTGTGTTATTTTGCTATTCAAACGCTTTTATTATGAAACAGTAAAATCAGAACACTGATACTAGTGTTGTGTCTTCATGCTTCGGCAGGCAGGTAGGGGCTGCACACACACAGACACAGAAACGCCATCAATCGGGACACATTTCTTGCCCATCCGTCCTCAGCACAGGCTAATTATAACAGCCTATAGTGAAAGTGACAGGAGGACCGGCAGCGCTTTGAGACCTGTCACGTTTGTGCTACGCTGGCACTGATGCTCGTGTGCTGCTTGAGCTGTTTTAGTTGGACAAAAGTTGGACCTTCAAAGTTCACCAGGCTGCTGCAGACCTGTTGTTGGTGAGAGTGTTTGTTTGCTGACATGACCGTCATTGCTTGTTCTTCGCGGCATACACCGCTCTCGCTATATGCATTCAATTGCCCTCTGATATCAAGGAAGATTACAGTGTAATGTTATTTCTGTGCACCAAAACACGCCTCAAGGGATAGATATGCATAGAAAAGGATAAAGGCCTCTGTCCTAACCCTTAATTTTCTCTCTCATCTCTCCCCAGTGCCGGACGACCTCACCCCAGAGGAGCAGCAGGAGCTGGAGAATATCCGCCGGCGCAAGCAGGAGCTGCTGGAGGACATTCAGGTAACACTGGAATAGGATATGGGGGCTGTTTCAATGTTTATATATACCCAAAAAACACGCAAACAATAGATAGGTACAAAAATCAAACATGTACTCCATGCATTTGACTGCAGAAAATGTCCATCTTAAGATTATTTACTTTAATTTTCAACTCTTTGGTCAGAAAACTGAGACAATTGCACATTTCAAGTATAATTTTTGTTGTGTGAAGGGTTCTCAATAAACAGAAATGTCACAAAAAACTACTTGATTTTCACTGGAATTCAGTATTTTACACATTTTAGAGTGCTTTAACTTGTCTGGCTGTAAAAGCTTGTATTTTTAATGTTACTATGCTGTTCCAGTTAAACTTTATATCATTGGGGCTGATCTTGATGAAATATTTCAGCGATCCACCTATTAAAATGAGCAGGCTTTAGATTTAGAGGCTCCAGGCAGGTCTTCATTTTTGTGATCTAAAAGGTTCAGACGTTTGGCTCACTTCCACAGCTTCAACCACAACCGCGACTCCTCTGCTTTTTGATTAAACATTTACCTTCCATCCAGTCATACAAATTTCTCTTTTCCAAGGAGTCCTTCAAATATTTGACCCCATGTGGAATGCGAAGTATTTCCTGCCAAATGCTCTCTTCCTTTTAGTAAACCATTTCTGTTTATTGTTTAGCCATTTGTGTTCTGTATAACTACAACAAAGACTTATTTTTTTGTACAAGTAATCTCTTAAGGGTGTTTTTATTGAAATATGGTTTTGAATATAACTTGTGTATAAAAATTAGACAAGCGAATGATTCTGTGTGGATAAAATAGGATTATGCTCTTAGAAGGAATGGGCTCATGCAGCCAGTTGAGTATCCCCCCGTGTGCTCTCTGATTTCCAAACAGAGCCAGGATTTAAATCAGCTCGGCTGAATTTCCCTAAAGTGGTTTGTTTGATTCCTGTCCATGGCCCATGGTAATTTTCTGGGCTGTTGCCTTGACCCTGGTGCACAGCTGATAATCAAAGCTAGCTGCTCTGGTCACTTCTGTCACTCAGTAACCAGCTCCGTATGCAAACGACACACAGGTCTGTCAGACTGTCATGTCCTGACAGAGAGTTGGCCTCCAGATGTCCCTATGGGCAACTTCCGCTGGCCCCCGACAGACAAACAGTGGAGGCGTGATTTGACACCCTCTGTTTTATGAGCCTGGACCACCATCACTGCCCCTCCCCCCTTTATGGTACGCCACTCCTGCCCCCATCCACTCCTCTTCACCCCCCCCCCCACCCCCCCCCCCCCCCGTGGTCTGCACTAGGGATATTAATGATTAATCAATAATTGATTATGAAGGAAAAAAGAAACCAGAAATTATTCACATACCTCTATATAAGACAAACTTTTATATTTTGTTGATTTTTGCCTTTTGTGGACAAAAGTAATAGTGTTTTCACCATAATACTCAAATTGTTGCAGTGACTTTAACTGTTTAAAAATGTATTATTGATGATTAATATTTAGTCTAGAAAGGCGATGTAATTGTGCCTCGTGTGACATTGTTTTGTCTGGCAGAGGCATTTGGAAACTTAAATCTAAACTTAAGTGTACGTTTCTTTTTCAACTGTCGGTAAAGGGAAATGCACAAAATTTGCAACCCTAGTCTGCACTAGGGCTATGTATTGGCAAGAATCTGGCAGTACGATATGTAGCATGATACAGGGTTATTATTCAATATCTTACAACATTGTAAGCAAGGTGATATATTGGGATTTTAATCTAATTTAATCTAATTGCAAAACCTCACAGTATAAAGAACACAACACCATATGCATAACAGTTCAGTTTAAAAAGTTTAACAATAATAATAATGATAATATTGCAATACTCAAGTATCTAGTCTACACACTGACCTCTCTCCTCCTCCTCGACTCCCACACCCTCCTCACCCACCACCACTGCCACAGCCACCCGCTTTCCTATATGAGCACAGCCTTTGTTTGTGGAGGCAAGCATCTTAGGAATGTGTTGTGATTGCGCAGGCCTTAAAAAACACAGATGTTCCCTTTGTGGTTTGGCTTATAGCGAGTTCACATAAGAAGTTATACACTAACACTGGAGCTTGATATGAATGAGGAGGCTCGATTATTGCAACCTTCACTCTGTGCACAGAGCTGCTCTTATGCTACAGTTGATTTTTCCACACTTTCATCGAGCTGACGTCACGCTCCCTATCCTTTACCCTCCGCAATGCCCTCACCGCGCCAGTCTGGCACCAGCAGGCCTGGCTTGATCAACTAAATCTGCCTCTGAGGCCATTAATCACTAAAACGCCACACAAAATATAATCCACTTTTACGCTTTCTTACTTCATTTGTATTGAGATTATTCCCGAATGCTCTCCACCTAATCACATTCAGAATGAGGGGATTGTTTATGAGAGCACACACACGTAAACACGCTTGCTGAAAGGAGATACAGAGAGTTATCACCAGTTTTTAGATTAAAGCCTCTGGAAATATGTCTTTAAATAGTAAAAATGCAATCAGTTAGAGAGTCCCTATCGTATCAATCTTTTAAGTGTAAGAAATGGCTTTTTGAGAACCAACAATGTGAATACTGCTTTAAGCTTTAATGGCAATATTTTGAATTTGGAGAACACTTTTTAGATGGGTAGTGTTATATACATGAGACCCTAAAGTCCATGATTAGAACAGTATTGTGGATTTGAGTTTCCAGAGGCTTTAAAGTAACCGAGGACACCTGGATGTGTAGCAGTGTGTGAAGAAGTGACTCTGCTCTCTTTGTTGAGCTGATGGCTCTGATGTGAATATTTGCTGTCTGTGATAAAAGGCCACCTGGCTCACAGACAAACAGAGGTGATTCAGAGATGATAGCATCTCCCTCAGCACTGTTTAATAGAGTCCCTATGTGTTTTCAGACAAATACTTTGCATGTTGTTTGTGTCGGTCACGCATTTCCACACCTCCTGGCGTCAGGGAAATTAGTGGACAGATGATGAATTAATTCTCACGTCATGCTCGTGACATTTTAGGACTAACATCTCTGTGTTTTCTGCAGCGGCTGAAGGATGAGATAGCAGAAGTGACAAGTGAGATTGAGAACCTGGGTTCCACTGAGGAGAGGTAAGAAAAACCTGACCTTTCTCGCCTGCGTTCGCACACATTTCACACTCCGTTTTGCCTAAACTGCCTCGCTGTTTGCCTTCTATTAACTTAGCAAATGAAGCTGTCAATTATTAATGTTTGATGGCCAAGTCGGGCCATCCCGTCACACGAAATGCGCTCCCCAAATTAGCTATGCTTTTAAGGCAGTTTAAATGTTTCATCAGGCGCACCCCCATGATGGGAGGCCTCATTGAATAATGCAATGGGTGTACGGGCAGGAGCAGACAATGGATGCTCCCAGGGGAGGGAGGGCTTGGGTTTGGTCTACTCAAGTGGATAGGGATCCCATCAGCTACTGAATAATCCTAAAGCACTCTCCCCTGGATCCCTGAAACCCATTAAGGGTCACAGCACCTTCTTGTGATCAAAGTTTCCTGTGATCCATTTATTGAAGAAAGTACACGATTGGCTGTGTCGAGCTGAGTGTCGGGCTTTGGCAGACGAGAGCTGGAGGAATGCTGGTGTGAGTGAATCAGTGGGAAGAAGTGGTGACCTCTCACCGGCTGGGGATGGAGATGTGACCATGGCGACGGCGGACACTTGGAGCGCACTTTGACCCCCGAATAACTCAAGGCCCTGAGAAATGAGACGTTCCCATATGCATGATGTTAAACGCTTTATCAACACTTTGTCATCACAGTCGAGGGGGCGGAAAGGCCGTCCTCTGCCAAACAAATGGAAAATGTTAATGGGAAAAGATACTTTCAGGAAACGAAGTGAATGCATTTATTGTAATGGGCCAAGCCCTGACAAAGAAGTGTGATGACGGACCGTGAATTTGTTGGATTTGCATACAGTTTGATTTGTGAGTGATAATTAAAAGGCAAAAATGAAAATGTATGCATGGAGGAGTGATGATTAATAGAGATGTTCTTATAACTTTTTTTCTTCCAGACTAATTCCCATACCTGAACTTTGCATATTGGCCACTACTGACCCAATTCTAGCGTTGCTTAGGTTAAAAAAAATCGGGCTACTTGCCAACAGAGTCCCATTTCGTGGTTAGTAAATTACATTATATTGTATCGTTCCATCAACTAATATACTCACCAATACCCAGACATTTCTGATACTGGTTTTGGTGGTGGAACAACCTTAATGATTGAGCTTCAGGGATGATTAATCATTGGCCCACACTGGGAAATTTGTATTATCATTTATTATTCCAATAATGAAATAATAGCCAATGAGTATCATCTATAATCTGATTTGACAAATTATTTAATTTGATTCTTGGGCGAAATATTCCATAGGAGCCAAAGTATGTTTGTAACTTTCTTTGATATACTTAACTTAAAAATACAAATGAACATTTGAAGAGTTCGAGCTGTTCTTTGTTTTGCTGTAATAGTGATGTCAGTCAGACTTGGCTCAGACAGAGCTATGAAATATTTAATCATCCACTTTGCTCACTACATCTTAGCCTTTCTTACCCCCAGGTTTACATAAGCTATGGGTTATATGATCATCTTTTTAAAATACAAAAATATGACATTATTGGTTATCTTATTGGCATCAGCCATGAGAAACAGATAGTTATTGGTTATCACTGTCTGCGGAAAAAATGTGTATTGTGCATCCCCATTCTTTATCAAGCATAAATGACAAAAAGCACTCGTTGAACCTTCTCAAACATTAATATTTTCTAATTTCCTGATGTTCAGACTTTAATATATTTGCTTTTTTGACTGTTGATTGGATTAAATGAACCATTTGAACACAATCCCTGCAGTTTGGGCACACAAAACATTTAGCTGTCTTGATTTTTTGTCTTTTTTTTCTTGCTTATGTTCAAGCCAATGTCATGAAACACAAAAGCATGGCAAGGAATAATAGGGACACTAGACACTAGATTCAGAACAAGTAACAACACCCTTCACTCTGATGTTTCCAGGAAAAATATGCAGAGGAATAAACAGGTGGCCATGGGCCGAAAGAAGTTCAACATGGACCCCAAAAAGGTAGGTGGAAGTGACTGTTGTGTTTCTTCAGAAATGTGCTTTGTCCCTTATGTTCTCACGAGCAGGATGTGACCTGGGGCCCTGTCTCTTTCTTAGGGGATCCAGTTCCTGATTGAGAATGACTTGCTGAAGAATACCAGCGACGACATTGCTCAGTTCCTCTACAAGGGCGAGGGCCTCAACAAAACAGCCATTGGCGATTACCTCGGAGAGAGGTCAGAATGACGATTGACTTATTGTTTTTTTTTCTAACCGTCTCTCCCTTATGCTCGCCATCTTCATTCACTAGCACTCATCCATGTGGTTGATAAAAGCATCAAATAGCGAGTGCATATTTTCCGTATTGCTGTGCTTCCTCTTGGTCAGGCACACGCCCATCCTTTCCCAAACACAGCTTATTGCTCCCACATTTAGAGTGTCCTCTCAGGACCATGTCCATTGCTCAATAGCCTCCATCTGTCTTTGGTTATCTTACTCATTCATAAGTAACGCGATCAAGAGACTAACAACTCGGGAATGCACGTGTTTGAACGTTCCCTCAGACCGTCCTCGTGAGAGTGACCACATAATACAGGAAATAGTAGTGGGCCTGATGTATGTTATGCACTGCTGAGGGACTATAGGCCAGGCAGTGTTACAGTTTGGGTGTGGTCTGGAGGTCGAACCAGGAAATGGAGCTCAGGCTGCTGATGACTGCTCTCCATTTGATTGTTATCAAGCTCTCCAAGTGTTGCTGATTCTGTAAGGAGGAGCAGGAGAAGCGTTGGGGCCTTGAGATGTGATTGGTCACTTGTCTCCTGGGATTCATAGTGACTGGATATGACTCAGTCTACGAGATCACCTTAGAACCTTCCCATGATCCCACAGGGCAGATCATTTACTCTGAAGGGCACGAAGGTCAGGAATGATGTCATGATCAAGATAGGTTGATAGATGGAAGGGAGGTGGAGGATGTTTTGCTTCTTCTGCTGGGTTTAATTGTATTAAATTGTACTGGAGTATGCAGAGTGTGACAGACAGATCACACGCTGAGCTGAGTCCTCAGACACGTTTTTGATGATGGGATCATTTCCTAGTGTGTTGTCTTTTCTATAATTTTCCGTGACCCACTTAGTCATTATCTCCATTACTGATGATTATTAATCAAACATCTCTGTGTTAATTTTTTGTGAAATAGCCCTGAATGATTGAATGAAAAAAAAAATATCATTGTGATTACTTTGACTGATTCATTATTATTCTCATTTTCATGTAAAAATCTATTAAAATGATTTTGGCATGATTTTTGTGGGGATTTGTACCAAACAAAGATGTTTATTTAAGTCTGTAGAATATGATGTGTGGGTTAGGACAGTGGCTGCATGGCAATATTTAATTTAAAATGGTATTTTGACGCACATTTTGCAAGAAAAAAAGTCCTAGATGCACAAAATAAATTTCTAAACAAATCACTGAACACTGCCTGTCTGCTGCAAGACAAATTTCAGGCAGGACAATAAAGACTGACTTGAACTGAGCACTTTATATCTTTTTTGCATTTTTATTGGAAAAAAAATATTGTTTTATTATTATTTTATTGGACAAAAATATTTTGATAACTCTGACAACCTGTGTGTTTGGGACAGACATCCCCATTTGTATGTTTTGTTTGGTGAAAATGAAATGGAAAAATTTACATTCCCACTAAAATTGTGGCTCATATTGCAACATTTGTCAACATAATCATCATAATATTATTTTATTCAGCCCCAGTTCAGATTGGCTGCTTTTCTTTGTCTTATGTGGCAGGAAACCTAATATCTTGGTTTTGAACCAAACTAGAAATAAAAGAAAGAAGAGCATTTTTCAATAGTTTCTAACATTTTATCACTCAAGCAATTCATCCATTGAGAAAATAACCGTCAGATTCATCATTAATGAAAATATTTTAAAAAATATCTAAAATTTATTATGCAGAATAGAACTTTTTAAAGGTTTTCCAGTAACAAGTTTGTCATTTTTTGTCTTGTAGAGATGAGTTCAATATCCAAGTCCTCCATGCCTTTGTGGAGCTTCATGAGTTCACAGACCTCAACCTGGTTCAGGCTCTAAGGTAAGACAGCATCTTCAGGTCTGCTGCATACTCACAGAATCCTTGACCACATCCTCTTAGCTTTGTCCCATTGTTTGTTGTTTAATCGTGAGATACAGTCACCTTATTTGCAAATTGTAGAGATGCAGCTGTTAGTTTCGGTCGTGTGCCTTAAGGGAGCTCATTTAGCTTTTTCACAGTGAGTCTGTTGCTGACTACTGAGCTGTGTCCCCTGACAGACAGTTCCTGTGGAGTTTTCGGCTACCGGGAGAGGCTCAGAAGATTGATCGCATGATGGAGGCCTTTGCTCAGCGCTACTGCCAATGCAACCCTGGCGTTTTCCAGTCAACAGGTAGCGCAGTCATGACATGCAACCCAGCTTTCGTAAAAATGGAAAGAGCTGGAAATGTGGACCTTTTTCCAAACCATATTGTCCACTCCTACTCCACTGTCCACAAGATGGCATTCTGTGACCCACCAATGGGCCACAGCCCACTGTTTGAGAATGGTTGCTCTCTATGACCTATACAAGCAAATAAGACCATCAGCAAGAAGACTGGATGTCTTTATATAATTCTTCTTAAGTAATGGCTGCCACAGGCTCTCAAGCCTTTGTTTACATTTTCCCAGCCAAAGTTACAGTGAGTAGGATGCTAGCTAGTTAAAAAGAATTAGAGTAGAATTTTATTTAGGGGTTTATATTTTATGATTATTATCCACAGGGGTAATCGGTTTCTCTGATTTCAGCTTCTTAAATGTGGGTATTATCTGATTTCTCTACTACTTTGTGACAGTTAGCTGAACATGTTTCAGTTGTGGACAAAAACAGACATTTGACGATGTTTTTGGGGGTTTTGGGAAACACAATCATTATTTCTCAACAATTTCTGCCTTTTTTCAGACCAAACAACTAATTGACGACTCGAGAAAATGATCGACAGGTTAATCATCAATGAAAATAATTGTTAGTTGTAGCCTTAGGCTGCTTACCTGGTTGATTAAACCATTTTTGTCAGCAATATTGCTGAATACAGTTACTCTAAATGCAAATTATGAAACAGAATAATAATTTTAAGTCTTAATTTTTTAATTTTTAAAGGGTTACGTTGGATGAACTCTTGTCTCCTCAAAGCACTTCATCTTCCATATTCCATAGATTTAAAAGCATGTGCGTGGAACTTGTATCTAAGCAGTTTCATTCAGCAGACACAAAGTCTGCTGAGGTGAACAGTGTTATGAAAGACTGTCTGGCTTTTGGGAAATAATGCCCATAGCAGACAGCCGACTGCCTCTAACATAGATGCAGATGGATGTGAATAATGCATGGGACTTCTCAGCAGCCTAACGGGCCAGATAAAGTGCTGCTGCGTCAGCCGTGTGCTGGCCACGTTGTCTTTTAGCAAATACACACACACATTAAAGGGCACGTCTAGAAACACACATGAATACTTAGCTGCCCACGCGCAGCCTTTTCGCTCCCACCCACTCTCCTCGCTAACGAAGCTTCGCCTATCTGCTCCTCTCTGTTTGACTGTGGTCCCCTAAGTGCAGTCCTTTCAGCTCGGCTGATTTGCATTCATATTTAAATACGACATTAAACACTGGCAGCAGTTTTATGGTAAACAGCAAGACAGCTTTTCTAGCTATCTTGTAAAACTCTTCTCTCTCTTATGGTGTGATTACTCTTGTGTTTGTGTGTATGTGTGTGTGTGTTACAGACACCTGTTACATCCTGTCATTCGCCATCATCATGCTAAACACCAGCCTCCACAACCCCAATGTGAAGGACAAGCCGACAGTGGAGCGATTCATCTCCATGAACAGAGGAATCAACGATGGAGGAGACTTACCTGAAGACCTTCTCAGGGTCAGCATGGCTTTAAAACTCACTGCGTCCTTTTCTTTGAGGGACAGAGTGTGTGGTAGCGAGAAAGCCTGTGAATTACAGAAATAAAATGCAATATTTTGATTGTTTCACAGCAGTTTTGTTCAAAGCACAGACAAACACCAGCTAATCCCACACACAGCCACACAATGGTGTGCTAATCGCTGCAACACCTGATTTAGTCTAAATATAGTCTAACTTTATCTAGTTCTGGGTAAACTCAAGCTGTGTTTTTCTTTACTCCGTGGTTTCCAACCTAACATTAGTGAAAGCATAAAACATTCATTTTAAATGAATGAGATGTATACATTCTGAAATAACATCAAGAAAAAGAAAGCATTCAACATGCTGGTGTTAAATTATATGTACATGACACAGGGATTTTTGTAAATAAATGTTGTGATTTGTTCTTTTTCCTTCCTCATGATTAATTTCTTCTCTGTGCCCACTATGTCAAACCTGCTCTTACTGTCTTTTATTGCAGAATCTGTATGAGAGCATCAAGAATGAGCCTTTCAAAATCCCTGAGGATGATGGCAACGACCTCACACACACTTTCTTCAACCCAGACAGAGAGGGCTGGCTGCTAAAACTGGGTGAGTGACACTGGAAATACATGCACACAGTTATTTGGACACTTAGTGACTTGCTTTGTGTTGTGCTTTCATAGCGGCAGCAGGCTGAAAGTCTGCCTCCATATAGTGATAACCAATGTCTCCCCTGAGGTCAATAATCTGTGTGTGTGTGCGCACATGTGAGTGAGTTAGGTGTAGGTGTGTACACACCCGACCTGGTACATCTGAAGACATCTCTGCCTGCTTTAATGTATTATGAATGTGGCCTTGAGATCATACCACTACATGTGGAGGCCTTTGAATTATTGAAGACGGGGCACATTCAGACACTCACATGCACTAATACTCACTTTTATTGCTTGTAAATAAAGTGTCTGCACACACACAAACATACACATACTGTACATACAGTAAGTTTATAAATGTTTGATTTGAGAGGTCGTTTTTTCCCTTGATCAGATTTTTTTTTCTTTTTCTTTGGACATTTTGGTGCTCTGGTTCATACTTTGTCTCATTGTGGACTCTCTCAGCAGGCCTTAGGAATTTTTAATAATGAAGAGTGTATCTTGTTATTATTTTGTTTGCTTTAAAATGTCACGATAAACTGGTCTTTAATTAAGGGTTTTTTGTCCTGACCTTTTCTAATTTTTGAGTTAAACAGAGTTAAAGTTGAATCCCCTAAGTAGCCAGCTATGACCTAAGCATGTGCAAAAAATTAGCACAAATTGTCTTCAGCAGTGAATGCTGAGTGAATTGCATACAAATGCAAACCAAAAACAAAGCAGTAGTACTCTGATATAGTAAAATAAAGAGAATCAAATAATTTAATTACCCATGTAAAATCACAGTAGATATAAACACAGTCCAGTATTGTATGAAGTTTGCAGGTTTTTTTTAAACTGCAATATCACAATATTTTATATATTGTTACATCCCTAGTTTGGACACAAACACACACACACACACACTTACACACACACACACACACACACACACACACGTGTATACCTGCATCATTACAAATGTGTCACAGGATGTCAGCTGATGTTTTTACTGGTCACAATCACTCTACAAGCAGAAAAGCACAAACCTGGACCCCTGAAACTCTTCATACTCTTTTTCCTCTGAAATCTCTCTCTGTTGTACAGATTCACAATGATTTTAATATTTTTTTGAAAGCATGAATGTTTGACGTGAAATTGAATCGATTAATTGATGTGAATCTTTACAACTGACTAGACCAAGGGAGTGAGGAATTACTCTTTCTCCAATTACTGCAAATTGGCAGATCTGAGAAAAACAATCTGGGTGGAAGACAAATGACTGGATATAACAGGAATGGATCCAAGTGGAGGCGATGTTTTAATGTAGTGCTTTACAGTAGCTGTGATATTGAGTAGAGCTCCCCCGTGTGGACACATTTGATAACAGCAGATATGTAAAATCAGACTGTCAGTTTAAAAATAAAAGCTGTAAAGCAGTGCATCAAAGCCTCCCTGGTACCAGATTAACAGGACTGTGGTGCAATAATTCCTTATCATTTAATTTTAATTTTTTTTTGTTTTCTTTTCCTCTTCGTTTGTTTGTTTGTTCCCATGATTTTGGCTGTTGTCTTTCCTCAGGAGGTATGTACACCTGCTCTTCCCAAACGCTAGTCCATCTCTCAGGTGCTTTTGGTGGTCCGCCATGCTTTTGTTCTCTTCTTCATTTTTTATGCGTTCACACAGGGGGTGTTTTTTTTTTTTTTTGTCTGCAGATTTGTTTTATTTTTATTTCTTGTCTCTCCATCGACTCATTTGAACTTCAGATTTGTGTCTGTTCAGTCTCTGTTCATTGAGCTGGTGGTTTGTCCACACTCTTTTATCTCTGTGGGTGGTTGCCGCGCGGTCGCCGGGTTCATTTGCCACCCCGTGGGCTCGGCTCGGGGAGCTGATGCTTTGTGACCACTCTACTGAGCAGTTTGACCCTCTTTTTTTCTCTGTATGCTGTGGTGGTCACTCTCTTTGATCTCTGTTTTTTGGAAGCTGCATTATCCCTTTTTTTCCACACAGAGAGAACAACAAAAGTCTTTTGCTTGACTTTTCCACATTGATCATGAAACTATTTCTCGATTGGCTCATTGTTTTTCACTCTCTGGCTGCATGGAAAGGGAATAGTGCACCTTCTCAACAATGTGGCTCTGCTCTCCTTATCTTATGCTGTCCGTGGATCTGTAGGGTAACAGTGTGGCTGCGGCCTGCTGTGGTGCTGGACCGGACTGGACCAAACTGTGGGAGAGAAGCGTGGGCAGAGGAGCGTGCCGAAAGGGAAGCAGGCATAGTTCAAATCGTTCATGCATTCTTAATGCACAGTTAAACTACTGACCATGTGCACCTGATTGTTGAAGTTAATGAATCCATCCCATTCATCTCAAAATAAGAGCCCTTGAAAAAGGTGCTAATTGAATGTGATTAGGGTGCTTTTTCTAGAGCCTGGCCGATATTGTCTGCCCAGTATGGGCCAACCACACCTATATTGATCTTTATTGGTATTAACCTCTCTGTTGCCTGGTATACGCCTATATGATAAATTTGAACTGAACATAATGCAGATTGATTTTACTTGTTAACTGCTGATTCATTTTCTTAATTCTGGTTTAATATATACACGAATATTTTCTCTATTTGTGATTTTTATCTACAGTTATTCATCAGGGTTTATAAAATTAATAATGGAGAAAGTTTTCTGTTGTTGGTAAAGCATGAATATCCAAATATAAATTAGGATCGCAAATTGTAAGCACTTTCTGCAATTGATCATTGGTAATATTCTTAATTAATTAATCAAATGATTATTCTTTAAAAAGCAGGAATAAGTAAACATGCCCAACAATACTGAGTGCGTTTTTTTCCCCTTAAACAAAGCTTTATTTCCACAGCATATTATACAACACCATTACATAGCCTATGAAGTGTATAAAGACAAAAGATAAGATAAGATAATCCTATATTAGTCCCAGAACGGGGAAATTTACAATAGTAGAGCAGCAAGGTAGATTGCAAAATACTAAAAAGGTTTAAAAAAACAATTGTAATAAGTAAATGCAAAGTAAAAGCAATATAAACAAGTGCAAATATAACCTAACTGAATACCAGATAAATATGGAGCACACTCATAAAAATGATCTCTGTTATATTTCAAATCTTAATTGCAAAACTGTGTTTATACATATATTCTATATTCTGTATATTATACAAAAGAATATCAGCTGATGGATCATAAGATATATCAGAACTTCTTACTCCCTCATATCTATATTAGCATCTGCCACAAATTCCAGTATTGGTCGGGCTCTACTTATTTCTCACAAAAGTCGGTTGATAATCGATCCTGTTGTGATAAATCATTTCGAAGAAAACTTGTTCCCTCTTGACCTCCACTTGCCCGCCTCCCACAGTCCCGTCTTGCATGGGTGCCTCCCCCCACTCAGCTCCGCTCCGGTCTAGTACCGTCCACGCATCTCTGCAACAATCTGCTGGGATGTCCCGCCTCGTCCCAGACATTCTTGCACGAGGAGGAGGTCATCCCTCTTTTTTTCTTGGCGTGACGGGAACTGACATGACCGTGAAATCAATCACAACCTCCAACCCAATCAACTCTCAGTCGGGCCGTCAGCTGTGTGATTCTGCCATCAGCGTCTGTGTTTTCTGTTTGTCTGCTTTTTTTTTTTCGTCGCAACACGCTGACGAGTCAAGATGTGGCGAGGGCGCTCTCCATCTCTGCCTGTCGAGTGAAGCGTGTTGATGGCGTCTGTAGAGAATAACAAGCATAGACTGGAGTGTTCAACCTATCATGATGTTTGTGATGTGATGGGAGATCATATACAGCGCTGATGCTGTTATATGATAATACAAGTGTGCTCTACATGTCTGTATATAAACATCCTTAAAGGGACAGTTCACCACAAAATCAAAAATACATATGCTTCTTTTGGCCTGTGGTGCTATTTATCCATCTTGATTGTATCGATGTGAGTTTTGGAGATATCAGCCATAGAGACGTCTGTCTTCTCTCCATATAATGGGACGAAATGACACTCGGCTTGTGGTGCTCAAAGTACTAAAAAATACAGTTGAAATATTCAACAGCAATTTTGTTTTCCATAAATCATGACCCGGTTACTTAAGATAATCCACAGACCTTGTTGTGAGCAGTTTCACAAAGGAACTTACTTCTTTCTACAGTAGAATCAACCGGAAATTTAATCTTTTTGACAGCAAAATTTATGGGAACTACTTTCTTTTCTACTAGAAATGGAGTAGTTTGTCATGAAACTGTTCACAATAAGGTCTGTGGATTATCTTGAGTAGAGCTGCCCATCTTTGGGCCCGTTTGGTCCGCCATGGCATTAATGAGTTTGTTGTTTTTATTCTCCTCATGCACTTTCTGTCAGAAAGGTGTCTTTCCTTTTAAATTTATGCCCCCAAAGTGAAGCATATGGACATTTCTTGACAATCAAATCTGATCTCGAGTAACCACATCATGATTTCTGGAAAGAGACATTGTAGTTAAAATTTTCAAATGTATTTTTGGGCACTTTGAGCACCACTAGCCAAGCGCCATATAGTTCCATTATATTTGAGAGAAGGCGGACATCACTATGGCTGATATCACCAAAACAATCTAGATGGATAAATAGTGCTACAGGTAAGAGGGAAAATATCTATTTTTGGTTTTGGGGTGAACTGTCCCTTTAAAGCCTACTCTGTCCTGGTAGATGGGTTTCACGATGCAGCTTTTTACTAACATTGGTGGTGGGATTGCCAAGTCTAGACAAGGCTTAGGTCTTTATATCATGTTTAGAAAGAAAGCTCACCCCCTGCTCACTGGACGCTGCTCATATATGACTGAGAAGTTACTTAACAAAGCCACAACAGGAAATTCAAGTCTGAGATGCCTGTAGAGAAGCCGAGCATAGCTCTAGGCGCTGAGCTTCCTGCCCTCCTCAGTTTGTTGGCATCCCATCCTCCCAGAGCGAGGCTGCCATCTGCTACTGTGATCAGGTTTCCCCTCGCAGGAAGTATGGGTGACAAAAGGGGGTCAGAGATCAGCTGCAGATCAGCGAGTGCAAAGTTAACCAGAGAGCCCCCACTGGGCGTGAAAGAGAACTTAATCCTCAGTCACTCATTACCTTCCACGTTCAGCCCTCAGATAGTTGTTAGAGTGCTTTCCACACTTACAGCCACCCTCTAGTGTCTTCATTTGGGTGGTAGTTCGTTAAGTTCAGCTGTATCCTCGCGATCGATCCTGGCTTTGCAGACTTATTCCTCTCAGTCAGCAAGTGAGGAGAGTTTCCAGATGCACCAACGCATTTACGGAGACATGTAGCTTTATTGTAAGGGATCTCCACATGCACTACAATTAGCCTTAAAGGGAAAGTTCAGATCATTTGAAGTGGGGTTGTATGAGGTGCTTATCAGTGTTCAGTGTGTTGCCTACAGTATACGGAGGTCACTCAGTTTAAGTTTATGCTATATTTAG
The DNA here is from genome assembly GCF_056507025.1 of Lutjanus erythropterus. Lineage (NCBI taxonomy): Eukaryota > Metazoa > Chordata > Actinopteri > Lutjaniformes > Lutjanidae > Lutjanus > Lutjanus erythropterus. The sequence goes on along the minus strand of NC_139335.1, from coordinate 14,023,104 downwards.
AATATTTTCACCACTGTATCTTAACTTTAGACAGCCTTTCCTGACAGGAAAATGCTATTATGTAAGCCAAATATAGCTCTCTCCAAAGCGACCACACTCCTAAAAGGAGCAGTATGTAACAATTGGATGTCTAAAAATGAGTACTGCAGTCCAATTGAGTGAGTTTGACAGTAGACGGTATATTAAATGTGTTGAAATCAGGAGCACAAGATGGGCATTGTAATCCGACAATGATGAGTCCTGCACTGCAAGCTGATCAGCTGTTTATAACTGTTTATTGTCTGTCGCTGTAATGTTAAATCTGTTATCCTGAAAATGGCTCAGAGGGCAAACTTCAAAGGAGAAAAACGCGGCTGTAGTGTTATTGTCAGAGAAGGAAGCATTTCACCTTGGCACGTTTCCTTAATTTCTGATGATGCATCATGGTTATTTTATTATTTATTACAGTAAATATATTACAGATTTCTCCTTCAAGGGAAAACAGTAATTTTACCTTACAGAACTGGAGTTTTTGGTGTTTTCGTGCTCCTCAAAACAGCGAGCGTACCATTATCTACTGTAGGAGATACATGACTATCGATAAGTACCTCATACAACCCCACTTGAGTAGTCAGAGCTATTCCTTTTTGTGGTATTTATCACCTTTTTAACTGTAAACTGCACCTTTAATTAATTATTATGTAGGTGTGAAAATAGCATGAAGTCCTCAGATCAAGAAATATAAGGGAAAATGAATAAATGGGCATAAAGAGAGCTGAAGGCTATGCAGCTGTGGTGATGGTGAGCGCATGCTGTGATGGTGGATCAGGGTGAATAGCAGGATTTTCTGGGTAAAAGGAGTCCTCTGGAGCCGTCATCTGTCTGTCTGCCCATACATCTGTCTGCCTGTCTGCTGCTCGACCCGGCGCTTAGGTGCTCGTTTCTCTCTCTCTTTCTCTCGCTGAGCTTCTCTGACGCTGGCTGTTTGCTCCACAGGGGGACGAGTTAAAACCTGGAAGAGGAGGTGGTTCATCCTCACAGACAACTGTCTGTACTACTTTGAGTACACCACAGTGAGTACAGCTTCGCTTCTCACTCGCTCTGTACCTGGTGTTGTGTGTGTGCAGCGCTCTGACTTTTTGCACTTTTTATGTTTGTCCAGGACAAAGAGCCAAGAGGAATCATCCCACTGGAGAACCTGAGCATCAAGGAGGTGGAAGATAAGAAGCCTGTAAGCACAGCTCCCTCTACTGGTTCATTCTGTTATTACACTCAGTTAGAACAGGGCTGAGATTGGGAATTTAGTCTGACAACTAGGATTGTTTCTGCAGAATTTCCACAGCTTTGATAGTCAAGGATTAAATCCATCAAATCAGACTAACTGTGCTGTAATTTACAACTGTGTTGATGAAACCGATGAGTTTTATTCAGTAAAAAATTGAATGAGCAAATGAATGAGAGAGTCAAGCATAGGGCTGCAACTAACAATTGTTTTAATGGTAGTTTTCTCATTTTATCAGTTGGTTGTTTCATCTATAAAATGTCAGAAAAAGGTGAAAAAATATCAATCAGTGATTCCCAAAAACCAAGATTTCCCTCCTTGAAAGTCATGTTTTGACTGCAACCTAAAGACATTCAGTCTACTGTCATAGCAGGGTAAAAAAAAATCAGAAAATAGAAGGAGGAGAAGGAATCAAGAATTTTGCCTTTTTTTCTTTTATCAGATTATTATGTTTAAGGCATTTAGGGCTATAACAAATAGTTTAAAGCTTTGTTCATAATGTTAATTGTTAATGTTGATGACAGTTATTGGTAATGCTCCACAATTTTTACTTTTTTACCCTTTTTTTCTGTATTTTTGTACACTTCCAGATAAAGCATAGGATTGTTTCAGACCCATGTGATGAAATAGTCTATTTCAATCCATATTTGCTAGACTTCAGCCGTTTAAAAGCAACATTTTCACTGTGGAAAAATACTATTAATGTGGTGTTCTAGCAGCAGTCTTTCTTTTGATGTCATAAAATATGATGACAGGGATTTACAGCTTCTTTTGAAAACCTCAAATGTTAAAAAAAATTGACATTTTGTACAACCCTAAAGGCGACACTTAATTTACTCCTGATCTCCATCCACCTCACTTTTGCAGAACTGCTTTGAGCTTTTCATTCCTGACAACAAAGACCAGGTGATAAAAGCGTGCAAAACGGAGGCTGACGGACGTGTCGTGGAGGGGAACCACACCTTCTACCGTATCTCTGCCCCCACCGCTGAGGAGAAAGACGAATGGATGAACAGCATCAAGTACGCATTTATTCCCTCCCTTATTAAAGGGACAGTACACCGGGTGTGTCTGTACGGAAGGCTCATTGCTGCAATTCTGGGGTTTTCAAAGTCACTCCTTTGTATTACTCTACATCTTGCTTCAATTTGGGGGATGATCATGCTCAAGTTTTGGAACTGCAGCTCCCATAGTTTTGGGCCTTTGGGCGATGTAAACAGGAAGTGTTGTCATGCTGTGCTGTCACTAAGTCCATTAGCTGTGCTTTTTTTGGGCTATTTTTGTTTACATTTGGACAAATTGGCACCATTACAAGTATTGGTACTTGATACCTTTAAGGTATCAACCAAAATAACTCAGTACAAAGTAGTGTTAAAAGCTCTTCAGTCAAACTGGAGAGTATGACTTTGTATGACTTTATTTGCAGCCAGCCACCACAAACATTCTTCGGTTTAATGTGTGATTGGCCGACTTCAGCAGCCTTTAGTGTGGTGAACCCATGTATGTATAAATCACTGAATTGCTGAAAACATGCTGAATGTCAGGGGATCTCCAGTGTCGCATCTTTTTCTATGATTTCTAAGCAGATTTATGCACATTTATTTTTGAAGGGCCTCGTACACAGTGATATCCTCAGACAGTGTCAAGTCATTCTCAATCTGTAATTATGTTTTATGAAGGGTTGGGCGATATAGTTGAAAAATGTATAATGATAAAATGTTTTATTTCAGTCAGTAATGATAATTATTGATAAATAGTAATGACCCATTTTTAATAAAAGACCAGGAGAAAGAAAGTTAAATTGTACCACTTTATTTATCAAGACGCACAGGTGATATATTTAATAGATGATTTGAAAAAGAAACTTCCATACTGGCAAGCTGACTTTTTTTTCAGTTTCATTGCACACAGTATCTTCACCTCATGTCTCTCCCTCCAGACAGACAGACAGTGAAAGAAGGTGGATTTCACAGTTAGCTGCCGGTTTTTACTGTTTTTCACCAAAATCCTTGGATGTTTTCAGTCTGAGCAGATTGTTTTTTAAAATTTTCATGGTTTTCCCACAGTTCCACAAACTGTTTCCTGATGCAGTTGCGGATCACTGTAGTGTACAGTAAATGAGGTCTTCTTGTGATCAGCACAGTGTAAAACATCTTCTGGTTATTGTAGGCAAAGTGTAAAAATGTAGGGGAAACGTAGAAATGCTTGTTATGCTGAGCAGATCCTCTTGGTATGTGAACAATCCCAAGAAATGGTTAAACTGCAGGGTTGGCTTTGCAAATGTTATTTTAACAGTCTCATTTTTTTATCACACACTTCCACATCTAAATTCTAAGAATGTGAAATAAAAACTGGAAAATTGAGCCCTACTTAAATGCAAATGCACCATGTCTGTCGTCACAGTACTGTGTGAGAGCAGCAATTTGCACACTTAAGTCATTATCCTTCTTTCACTGACATTTTCCTCTGCATGTGCTCCTACAGAGCCGCCATCAGCAGGGACCCCTTTTACGAGATGCTGGCGGCGAGGAAGAAGAAGGTGTCATCCATGAAGAGGCACTAGAGCTGCTCAGCGCTCACGATGTTGCACTTGACAGAGCAGGGGGTCCGGGGTATCTGCTTGCCCTGTTTGGGCCGGTGCAGAGGCCACGGTTGAGGTCTTCCTCAGACCTCTCCAGGGGGATTTCTCTAGGATACAAACTAGCTCTGGCTTTTGGACTCTACGGGCTAGAAAAACAGGAAGCATGCTGGGGTTTCTAGATAAGCGTCAGGGCCAAAGCCTCCTCTAACCTCCCGTCTGAATGTCTCTCTTTCTCTCTCAGCTTTGTATGTGCTCTCTGTCTATGAGGCTGAATGGGAATCATGCTGTTTAACTCAGCAAAATATCCTTTGAAGATGCTTTAAAAAAAATTCCCATATACATTGCACACATACACAACATGCATACACTCATGCAGCGCCCCGTAGCACACATTGTTTAAACTCAGCAGGTCTGACCGAGTGTGGCACCCCAACCAAAATATCCTGAAAGAAAAGTGAAGACCTTTTCTGACGTGCTTTAATATGTTAGGGTAATACGTGTCTATTTTTACAGCTTTTACTGTCGATTCCTCAAGTCTTTTTTTGTTTGTTTGCTTTTGTATAAAAAACAGAAACTGCAGGGTGGGTGGGTGTGGGAGGGAGGGAGGGAGGGAGGGTTTAAGTTGCCAACTGTTAGTGATTTTATAGAAAAAAAAAAAAGAAAACAAAAACTTCTCTGTTTAAAAAAGAAAAAAAAAAAAACGTTGCCACTCAGGAGATTGTTATGATGTTCTGAAACTTTCCATGTTGCAGTTGACGTGGATCCTGTTCACAACACGACAGCCATGTGAGGAATGAAAGCCTCATCTGTGTCCCAGACCGAACCTTTTTTTTTTTTTTTTTTTTTTTTTTTTTTGTAAATGTGAAGCGGCAGTGTGGGGGGGACGTCAAACTGTTGCTTGTCTGGACAGGGTCTCACTGTTCATTTCCTGAAGGTCCTAGGGATGTGTCCTGGGGATTAGTGTGACGAGTGTTTATCACCCTGGGCTTCTTTTTGAGGTCTCAGGTTGTCTGGAAACTACAACTGGTGGCCCCTTATTTTACCAGCCCCAATTCCAAAAAAGTTGAAATGTTGTGAAAATCATAGATTAAAAACAGAACAAAATGTTCGGAAATACTTTTCACCTTGTATTCAGTTGAATACTGTAGAAAGACGAGATAATTAATGTTCAAGCTGTTAAACTTTGTTTTTTTGTAAATATGTGTTAAGCACAAAATATGCCAACAGACCCCAGACTGTTGAGCACCTAAAGTCATTTATCAAGCCAGAATAAAACCTTAACATTTAGTGTCTTCAGCACTTAATGAGTTAAGTTGTTAAAACAAAATGTGATGTATCACAGTGGTAAACATGCCGCTGTCCTGACTTTTTTGCAACATGTTGCTTGCATCAAATTCAGAATTAGTATATATTTACAAAAAACAATTAAGCTGATCAGTTTGAACAGTAAATATCTTGACGTTGTATTCAACTGAAAATAAATCAAAAGGCTTTTGCAGATCATTGCATTCTGTTTTGATTTACGTTCTACACAACGTCCCAGATGTTTTTTGAATCAGGTTTGTAATTTTCTCTTCACGTGGATTTTTCACCAACACAAGACCACTTTCTCTTGCTGTATCATACAAAAAAGCAATTTAATTGTTAGTCACTTTTCCTGCTGAACAGTGCCTGGCGCTCTAGATGAAATGTGATGAAGAAAAGCTGCTGGTTAGCGACAGTAAATTCACAGTTTTCTTCTCCTGCTCGAACATTTACTCTTTATTTTCCGCCTTTAATATATGTTTTCTTTGTAGAGGGTTACCTATTTAATGGTAAAACAAATCACATGTCATTTCAGCCTTCAGCTCAGCGTCACTGATCGTTGTACAATACTGTGTACTTCAGGTTGCTTATGTATAAGAAATAATATATGACATTTTGTTGTAGAGGCTTTAAAGTGGCACAAACAAAGCAAGCTATACCTGGAAAAGAGTGGGTTGTCCCCCCGTCTCAGGACCCAAAGTGTGATGTGAAACAAGGCAAAGCTACTATGAGGAATGCACTGCAGTCAAGCAAAAGATGGAGGGGCAGGATGGCTGCTGGTCACACTGAGGCAGTGACGTCTCATCTTGTCAAATAGCAAAAACTGCGTTGAGGTACAGTTTTGCAAATGCAGTCTGAGTTGTGCATCAAGAGGTTGTCTTTTCTACTCTTGTCTACAGTCGTCTGTCTTCTCTTCATCTGTGCCTGCTCGTCATTATCCTCGCTCCTCACTCCCTGCCTCTTCCGTTTCTCTTCCTCTCTGCTCACTAATCCTAGAGAAATAAGGAAACATGCAAAACAATCATAATTCCAGACAGTATTGGTTTATTTATCAAAGTTGTACATACTTAAATGTATAGTGGGTATTTTGTCTTCATTTTTGTTTCTTATTAGTTGTGCCATTTTTCTTTTGTTATTCTGTTCAATAATGTTTGATTTGAGGTTTCTATCATTACCATTTAATCAAGCTGAAATAAAGACGAATTTGTCACAACGCTGGCTCTGAGTGTCTTTTACAACAGACCAGTTTCAGGGGAGGCTCGGTGAATGGATGTGACAAAACTTTGTCATTCATTTTTACACTCGTTATCAAAAGGAGATCACATAGAAGAGGTTAAAGAGGTTAAAAAGATTGTATCGATACGAGCCCTGGACATTAATACATGATTTTAAACAGACCTTTTTTTATGTATTTGGTGTAGTGTAAAGTTACAACAGCAATATTAGGCTGTCATCACCCAAATGTGGAGTGTCTTTTTCCAAGCTTTGTCTGAAGGTAAGGCCACAGTTGCAGACTTTGAAAACTTTTTTTTTTTTTTTTTTACACAGCTGCATATGAACGAATCAGTTGGCTGATTATCTGACATTTTGACTGTTTTGGTCAAAGCCCAAGGTGCAATGTTACAAGGAAGCAGCATGTCCCTATTTACTGCATGTGTACTTTGTAAAGTTAGCTCTAGGTAATAAACATCACAGATAAAGCAAAGGCAAGTCTAAACAGATGGATCCTGAGCTGCTTTTTTTAAGGTCTTGACAGATCGCAAAAGCCAAAGGAATTGAGATCCAAAGTGTAGGAGCTAAATCTTCATCTGGACCAAGGAACTACTGAGAAACCCTGATCAGAGGACCTGGAGGAGTCCTGCTGGTATTATGTGGCTGCAGTAAATCCTGACATAATGCAGCTGAATGACGTTGCTTCTGACCTCCTGTACTCCACTCTCTCTGAAATACCAGTCACTTTCTGAAATCTGCAGCATGAAGCATTAATGAATAAAAATCCATATAAAGCATTGTGGTGCTTGATAAGAAAACCGTGTATATTAGTTTATAATATGCATAAAATATACATATCATTACTTTGTCTTTTAATAGTGGCATTATGTATATATCAGTCATTCTGCTCTCTTGTCATTGATAAATCCACAGCGGTACTGTGAACATCATGTGTCAGTGATAAAATATCTCCAGCAGGTGGCAGTATGCGATAAGACTGTTAAGGCATACAGCTGCAAGCAAGGAAGGAAATCATGTGATTTTATGTTGCTCATCAATTTCAGCTGAATGACAGTCTTGCCAAATCAGGCACTAATTAAATTATGGGTTAACTGAGGCCAGCCTGCCGAATGAATGTCCATGAATACTGAACACTGCTTCCACTTGAGGGCAGCCTTGAAATTGAAGCTCTGTTATGACAAAGCACACAACTTTCAAAGTTTGCATTACCACAACCACATTTATCCTCAATAAAAAACCCCCAATCTCCTGTTACTGTTTAAATCCAGACTTTATTTACAGCTTCATAACATTTCATATCTTTTCACGAGCTTGCTTTTAAAGTATTTATGGCCCAAATGTCAGGGCAGCAGGGAAAGGTCGATATTTACAAGTGAATATGTATCATATTAAATGATGCCTGGAAAAGCAATCAATAGAAATGACTTTTTCTCAATGGAACGGGCATTCAGGAAACAGCAGGGCATGTGTGGAGTTATCTGCAGGAAGACTCCAACGCAGTGTGCACATGCATCTTTGGAATCCTGTTAATGACTACTGAGCTTTTATCAGATATTATGGGTCACATTTAATTACTTTATTAGAAATAAATTATCTTATTATCTCACCTTGTGCAGATCTGTACTTCTACTGTTATCCTGATGTGGGAAAGAGTACTCAAGAAACAAAAAAAAAAAAACACACTGAGAAACACAAAAATTCTCATTTCATGCCATTTCACTTTACTCAAAAACTGTTTTCAGTCCAAGATTTAAAGGGAGAGTTCAGGGTTTTTTTTTTAAAGTGGGGTTGTATGAGGTTGTGATGGCCAAGGCCACACAAATGGACAGTTGAGGGTAAAACCACGCACACACTCACCTCACTTCTTTGTTCAATGCATATGTTAGTTTAATTTGCAGCCAGCCACACCCCAAACAATTCAGGTCCACACTACAGTTTATCTGAGTTATAATTTCTTTATTTTACTTTAGCTTTACACTGTTTAAATGGAGTGCACACGTTTTCACACTGTAAGGTTAAATTTAGTAATTTTCTGTTGTATTAATCATTTTTCTTTGTCGTCTTTTGAGTTACCATGCTGGTGGGGGTGGTTTCCTCCTGGACAGGCGAAAGGTGTGGCAGGGGTGCAACCTGTTAAATCCTGTGGCCAGCTCATCAGGTCATACCATCTCCAGCCATGTCAGAGGGGGGGTTTGGGTTTAGTTAGTTTTTTCTGTGTATTAGTTTTAGTAGATACCCATTTTGTTTTCCCCTTTTGTGTTAGTTGGTTTGGCCAAGCCAGTATATATGTTCCCTCATGGTTCATTTTGTTAGGTCAGTTTGTTCAGTTAACACCTTGTTTTGTTGCTGTCATTTTGAGTCCAGTTATATTCTGTTGACCTCTTTTATAGGCCTAGTTATTAAGTTCTTGGTTTGGATTGTTTGGAATTTTGGGGGATAAATAAATACCCTCTTTTTTTCAACAAATTCCTGTTCTCCTCTTTGCCTCACTGCTTGGTCCCTGGCAGAGGTATTTATCCGTAGTCTGTGTGTTATCTACAGTAGATGGCAGTCAGCATGCCCTTGCACACAATACCTCAGAATCCAGAGATTGTTTTGCCTGGATATTTCAATTTATGACCCATATGATGAAATCCATGAGGGATTCTGTTTAGTCATGGCATTGTAAAATGTCTGGATATCTTATCTCCAGTTTGGGAGATTCAGAATATGGAGTTAAGATATTTTTCCGGTATGACTATGCCTTATTTTGAATGCCACACACATGCTTCATGCTTCATATAGTGATGATATGCTACACATTAGGTCAAATTCTTGCCAAACACTGAGTCCAGATATTTAAATATTTGGTTTGAAGGCATATTTGGTTATTCTGTTTAATAGGTATGCAACATTGGATGTATCTGGACACAGTATACTATATGAGGCATTTGCTGGCGTGGTATTTGACCTGGTTTAAAGCATGCTAAAAAAATTCTCCAAATATGCTGCAGATACATTACAGATTCTTCCAAGTATTAAAGAGGTATATCTGGATTCTGGGGTATTTCAACCATCTAAAAAATCATCATCAGCCTGAGTGTAGACTATATTAAGAATATTTTCACCACCACTGTTATATAAACCAAATACTGCCCTCTCCAAAGCCACCAGGCTCCTTTGGCAAAACCAGTAATTTTACCTCACAGAGCATGGGATCTGCTCGGCTACTGCTGCCTTGATCGGTTAATTTCTCTGTTTTTTTGTGACTGTGGTGAATCTGAATTAATTGTCTAAAACAGCGAGGTCCCAAATTAACACAAACAAACTGAATGATCGAGACACCTGTTGTCAAACAGCTGCTGTGTTCTGTGAGATAAAACTTTTGAGATATCTTTGAGATATTTGGCTTAGCGGTTTCCCATCAGAAAAGTCTGACTGACTGCGAGGTAAAGTGGTGAAAATATTCTGAACATATAGCGTGCAATTACACTGACTCTTTAGGCCTTTCTTTGCTGGTGCTGTCCACAGAATTATGCAAGGCAAGTTTATGATGCTACATTCAGAAACAAGGCAATCCAGAGTGCTTAGAAATAAATTCAAAATAAGACATCAGGAAAATGTTAAAACTGCATTTAAAAGACCATAAAAACAAAAGGTGAAAGCAAGCAGATAAATAGTTAAAACAATAAGAGACTGCATTTAAAAGTCAATAAAAATACATAGTTACGGATTACATTAACAAGAAATTATGTATATTTTATTGATAGCAAAGACTCAAATAAATATAATCCCGTTCAGTAACCACTTATGACTCACTTGAAGTATAAAGTGGTGTATTTCCTTATTCTCTCATCATTTTTTTGTGCTTGGGATAGTTCACCAACCCCAAATGCCGCTATTTATATCCTGGGAATGAGATTCAGCAATCAACTGATGCATTTCTGAACAGCTCAGACAAATCCCGCTGATTCTACCTTGAAATGGCCTGAGGTATTAATGAAACCTGTTCCACAGGTGGGGAGCATAAATACTAAAAACCTGTGCCAGATGACCAGAGGGGTGCTTCATAACATAAATCAGACATGTTTTTATTGCATTGCAGCTCAGAGTGTGCGACCAACATCTATTCTTGGTAATACAGTAACTACTGGTAAGGATCTCATACAAACCCATCCAAAAAAAATCCAATCTATCCCTTTGACTTTATATTTTCTATCAAGTCATGAGCTGCCTGCACAAATTTCCTGAAAAACACAAACCTGCTTTTCAGAAGCCTGTCTTTCAAAGCAGGTTTGGGAAACATTTTAACTACAAAGCAAACTTTTAGTAAAAACAAATCAGCTCCAGTCCCAGTTGAACATTCACAGTAAATGCTAAATTGTACTGACACATACATAGCAGTAGTTTCAGAGTTGCAGAGCCCCATGGGTAATGTTGAGCAGGTAGCATTGAGTACATTGACAAACTAAAACCTTCAACAGTTCTGTCTGGGGGTTTAAACACTTCTGAATACCTGGGTTTTTCAAGTTGGGACGTGTTTATCTGAGCTGCAAAAGGAAGAAAAAAACAGAGAGAATTGGTTTCAAAAGCCCTTTGATCTAAGAAAGATTACAATGTGTTTGTTTTTCAGTAAAACCAAATTATACCCAAAATTCAAGGCTAAATGAAAAGGTAGTTATTTGTACGATATTTTCCTCTGGGCCATAGCCTGCAGCAGAAACAATTTGTTCCAGATGTGAATTGAAAAAAAGCATAATGCAATTGCAACAAGATTTCTGCATGTGTGCATTCTGATATTAAATGAATAGCAAAAAACAAAGCGGATTGTAAATTGCCTGTAATTATTTATGCACAGCTGCAGTGAAACAATATTTTGCGCCTGTATTTTGCTGTGAAACAGGATGATAATGACGTTTTTGAGAATTACAGAGCAGGGCCAAGGAGGTGACCGTGACTGATGGGAAATGAGAGGCACGTTGCCACGGCAAGAGAGAGAAGAAAAAAAAAAAAGCTGAGAAAAAAAAGTTTGAGAATGTGTGGTAGTGGTTGTGCAGCAGCAACAGCAGCAGCAGGGAAGTCTTTGTTTTTCACCATCTGCACTGCTCTTCACTTCTCGTATTTCTCACTAAGCAGACACATGAAAAGACGGTGCACCCGTAAGTCTTGTCTGTGAGGTTGAGGTTTGTGTGCGTGAGAAGGGGAACATGATACACTGTACAGTAGGAGGGAAGGTCTCATCACGCTTCACCCAAAATGAATTAAGAGGGAACAATAGGTGGAGGGTACATGGGCTGTACTGTACCGAAAGGAGATCCTTGGACAAACTGTACCAAGACAGAGTCACCGGGGTCAATTATTCTCCTGAAGAAACAGAGGTGGCAAAAGTACACGCATTCTTTACTCAAGAAGTACATTACCTGTTTAAAAAAAGTCCCTGGTAAAAATAAAAGCACTGATTCTGTTTATTCAAGTAAAAGTAAAACAGTAGAGGCTCTGAAATGTACTCAAAGTGTGTCAAAGGACATTTCCTCCATCTGCTCCTGTGCACAGCTAACAGGCCTCATTGGAAAATGTAAGGAGTAGAAAAGTGCTGATATTTGTGTTAAAGGCCTGATATGCAGCATTTTTCACACACACATTTTACAGTTCACTAAAAGGTGTAACAGGTTGTAAAAACCAGAAATAATATGTGTGTTATGTATGTTATTAGGTGAATTAGACCCTTCAATAGACCTTTATTAGACTTAGAGTAATTTGGGTCACTTTGCAACAGAACTGTACTATAAAATAAAGTGCATTATTTCCCACTGTTATATCCTTATTAGAACAGAACAGAAGAGTTCTGAAAACCAATAAATGGTCTAATATTGTCAAGTAAAGAAACCATTATTTCTAGTTTTTGTCTAATTTGATACAAAGCACAGCTCACTACTTGTTATATCTTATCGGTGCTCTGTAAAATAAAGTGCAACTGCAGCATTTTCCTGAAAAGCAGTGCAGACTCATATAAACATAATCCCTTTCGATTAGTACTCATGACCCTCTCAAAGTGTGCGATGGTGGCTGTATCTGCCTGCATTTCCTTTTTTTGTCATTAATTTGCTGTGCTCAGGACATTTTATCAAGCCAAAATTGGTTGATATCTGACAGTATTTATGTTCTGGGAAAGAGACTGTAATAATCAACTCTCTTTCTGGTGCGTTTATGACAAATCCTACTGATTCTTGTTTAAAAATGTAGGGAGCGAAAGTAAAAAAGTTGTCAGACAAGTAAATACTCAAGTAAAGATACCTGAAACAAAGTGTTTTACTTAGTTACTTCCCACCTCTGTGAAAAACACAATATAATGTGGCACACACAGCTCAGGACCTGACCTCAGTGCACTGAAACACAGCAGACCACACCACTCAGTCATGCTGTCATGTCAGGCCTGCCTGCTGAATTCACTGCTCTGTGGTTATGCTGATGAGGTGGGAAAGGCCTGGGCCTACAGCAGCTCTCATAGGCCAGGCAGCAGGATCCTCTGTCTCCCTCAGTAAGTGGAGACATGTGAGACCAGTCGGGCTCCAATTAGGCCCAGACTGTTTCCCAGAAGCGCTGGAGGCCTCCCCCCTGCCTCACGGCCCACCGCAGTGGGAGAAGGGTGCACCCTACAGTGTCCGGACCTGACCTCAGCTGGCATGAGAAGGGCCCTTTCTCGTACGGACTCACGCAGGCAAAAGAATGTTACACACAGACAGGCGGCGTACAGACACATTTTTTCGCTAACCAGTTCACAGCTGCACAGACTTTGCTTCAACAGGTTTCACGTTTTTTTTGCACAATGCAAAAAATAAAAACATTTTTTTCTTGGGAGTATCCAAATATTGATAAAAAAGAGAGACAGTCAACATGAATTGAGAAGTATTTTTATGTTTAAAAAAATATTAGTAGGAATTTATGGTTAGTGGTAACAGTTACAACAAGAAAATGGAAAAATGTAGGACATTAAGTAGGTTTAGACAAAATTTAAAAATAATAATTAATTAAATTCAGAATGAAATAAGATAAAAATATAAAATAAAATGAAATATTGAATAAAAGGTAAGTGTTAATGTCAGTGTGTTAGTTAGTGAAATTCAGTCTAGACTAAGCACCTGTGTGTCTAATGCTTCACAGTGGTTTGGTCCATTGTCTACCTATGACAGAGGGCTAAAATATTCATTATGAATTAAGCAACTACACTGGCAACAAGTTATTCAGACCATCAGCGGGAAGTAATTTATTCCCATGAATCCTGTAATCTTAGTCAGCACTCCCCTGGCAGCAGCTGCCTTTACCTTTGTGACTCACGATAGGCAGGAGAGTGACAACAGCGACAACGGGTGACAAAAGAGCAGGCAAACAATACAGAAGGAGAAGTAGGCGGAGTGATGGAGAATATAGCTGCAACAGACTTGTAAGTAATAACCTGATTTGTTTCGTTCACCAGCCGTGAGTGAACACCCCTCTTCCCAATCGTAGCTCTCGCTGGGATGGGTTTGTTGTCCTCACTAATTGTGTCAGGAAATATCCACCCTTGCAAAAAAAAATAATCATTCCCACTAATCATGAACCATTTTGCAATTGCAATATCTAAATCTAAATGTCCTACAGCATTGCATCAGATCTCTTTATATCAGATCGTGTTTATGCAAATACAACAAAACATCGTGGATAGACAGACTGGAGCCAAGTGCAGCTCATAGTCAAAAATCTTTGGGGATTCTGTGCTTTAGGTGCATATACATCTCTGGTGCTGTGCTTACTGATGCATTGTTGCTTTACTGGAAGAATAAATCCTGCACAAATCACTTCAGGAATCTTCTGCTCTGCAGCGGGACACTGCGTTCATCCTCGGGGGCAGGATTTCTGAGAAAGGGAGTTAGCTGTAAAACAGCCACAACAATGTCTCACCCTCCCCTCCCCCTTTCCACTATCTCTCTTCCTATATCTCTCCGCCTGACACACGCTCATATAACCAGGCAAACATTGTATTTACAGTATATCACTGTATCTTAGTGTTGTGTGTGAGCAAGCTCTTTCAGAGCCACGAGGTCATAACAGTGATAGCGAAAAGCAGTAAATGTTTGGCTTGTGTTCAGTGCAGAGAGTAAAACACTGCCAGGATGTGGAATATATGATTTACTGATTTAGTTGGAAGTATTTTCCCACAAACATGCAGTTGTGTAAGTTTGAAAATTGCCCACAATACAAAATTCTGCAAAACATCTAATTAAAACTAGATGGAGCAGAAAAGAAAATGAAGATCTAGGGCCTCATTTAAGTTTTTATTTGAAATTGCATGAATCTTATAACCCAAAGTTGCAAAAATCTTGGTGTATTCTTTGAATACAACCTCGGCTTGAACAAGTTGTTCAGTCTTGTTTTATGCAGCTCAGGAAACTCTCTGGGATCAGTTCAGTTCAGTTCAGTTCAGTTCAGTTCCAGTAGTAATCTATCCTAACTGTCTGAAACAATTTTTTCGTTCCTTATATGTCAAATTATTCACAAAGAAGCTCCAGTCAGATCCTTTTTATGGTCCCCTTTGTATCTCAGGAATTTGAGTGCAATAAGTTGCAGTCATTCTTTGTCATTATTTTGTGCACATGTAAAAGTAAATGAAAAATGTTTTGTTTTGTCATCTTAAAACAAATTGCTTGTGTTTTGAGTAATGCTTTCACTGTACAATTACTTTAATTATCTTTAACGGGATCACTGTTAAATTTATTTTGTATCTTTTTCTGCCTCTTGATTTGTTATTTAGTTTAGTGTCTGTGATTTTTTTTGTCATTGTTGTCTTGTATATGGTGTTTTGTACTGTACAGTTCTGTTCCATTTGTGAGAGTTTATTTGGTACCTCAACGAAAATGAGATGATACATCTCAAGGAGTTTATCCTTAAACAATAAATTTCTATATACAGAGACATAGTGCTTTTGTCTCTTCCTGTTTTGACTCTCTCTTTACACATGTCTGAGTCAACAGAGTTTACACTCAAAATTACAGCTTGTCCAAAATGCTGCAGCCAGACTCTTCACCAAAAATAAAAAAAGGAGAGTACATACACAGCTTCTCCTCTTTGGCTCCTGCTGAATTTTGAGATATTGCTGATAGCTCCTGAGACTTGTTCAGGACTTGCACTAAATACATCTCAGATGTTCTCCAGGTTGTTGCCTGAGGTTCTTGACCAAGTCTCTGCAAGCAATCCCACAATCCTTGCTGAGGACCCAGCAGCTGGTTAAGGTCCCCACTCTATGGAACAAAAACCCAGAGGAGATCAGACTGGTGAAGCCCTCATCCTCTTTCAAATCTCTCTTGAAACCATATTTTTATGCAGTACAAATTAAGACAACAACAAAAGACGTAGTTTGATGACATCTGAAGCAGCATGGGATCATGGGAGTTGTTATCTTCATATGACTGAGGCAGAAATCATGTTCATGGATGAGCTGTAGAATTATGTTTTTTCACATTATGTTTAACTGTGTTCACAGAATATCTTCCTCATTCATCAACATATCTGATGTGTTTTCCTGGAGATTATAGCAAATAACAACTAGTTGTAAACACACTGTTACCTTCAATAAATTACTTATTTTGGGGGAAAATGCAAATTCAGAACTCAACAAAGGGTCTAGTATTTTTTAGATATTTGAATGTGAAAATGTAACATATAGGTTTAAGTCACTTCTACTACTTAGTACTTAGTAACTTTATTTTTGAAAGGTGCTATTTAAATAAAATTTATCATTACATCGGTTAGATCAAAATATTGATATTTAATAAATGACAGTTTCTGTCACTGTCTTTGAATTGCACCTTCCTGTCACACATTCAGGTGTGCAAAGTTTTTTTTTTCAATATATCTGGACATTAAAATGGTGAAAAACTGTCAAGCTGTGCAACTTCATTCCTGTGTTTGAAGTGAGACATCCCTAATTTGTCTTCATATCAAATGCAATTTTGCTAAAGCCCATTTCTTTCTGTAACTGCTGCAATTTTTTTTTATATGTAATCTAGTGTAGTTCCTGTTTGTAGGTGACACAGTGACCTATATATGGGAGTGGCAAGAAAACAAACATGTTCTATCACATTCCCGGTTATAAGCCTTTCCATTGATACAGGAGCATGCTCGGATTTATGACCCAGCTATAAACGATAAACAGTCATGCAGCTAATAAAAGATACTTTAATGATTTAACGGATAGGAAGCCAACAAACTGCAGTTACTGGCATTCTTCTTGGATTACAACTGAGAAATGATGCAGCCACCTTAAATTAAAATCTAAGTATTTGTTCCTGAATGTAGTCGGTTAAAGGAATTGAATTGGACTGAACAGAATTGAGTTGAGAGATAGACGCTCGTCTGAGTGCCACATCAATTAGATTTACTGGAAAGAAGAACCAACTTTTTTTTTCCTTTGTGCACAATATTTTTGGTAGTGAACTTGCTGATAATGCAAGGCCTTCAGAATAACTGTGTGAACAAGACAGAAGGTTGTTTGTCCCAGTGGGAAAATGGTATTGTGGGATTTTTCTGCACATTCATTGAACTGTGGGTGGCTCTCATTCTGGGAAACTTTTTTAATGTGGTGTGAAAAGAAGCACATTTTTTTTTCCTGTGGGGGGGTTTAGAATTTATCTCAGGCCTTAATGGACCATCCTGTACACTATCTTGTGTATTTGCAGCTTATTGTGCAGTTTAATAATTACGGGCATGCTGCATTGCAGATATCTCAGAATGAGAACTGCTAGAAGCTAGATAAGCCGGAGCGATTTCTGGAACGGGCCGATTGTTTGTTTACATGCAGGTCCAAGGTTGGGACAGACTGTACCAGGATTCCTAGATTTATTACTAAAAACCAGGAAAAAGAGGGAAAAGGAGGCCGTGGTTTGGAGCAGCTCCAGAAGAATTTCCTGTCTACAGGGAGTGCCCAGCTACAAGGGGACAGAAGGAAATGCCTTGCAAAGAGAGAGCGAGGCCTACAGTGCTCCTTTCCAGGACCAGCTTACTGGAGCACAACATTTTTATTATTATTGCCATTAACACCTCTGTTACTCTTGGAATGTAATTCCAAATAATATTGTTTCAGCTGTAAACAATAGGAAGCAGTGTGCTGCTCTTTTTTTTGATTTGTCAAAAGCCTTAAATACAGTCGACCACTCCCTCCTCCTGCAAAGATAATCAAATATTGGAATTGATCTTACTGATTGTAGATGGCTAAAAAAATTACTCTTTTCTACCAACAACCAAAGGCGTCCCACAAGGTTCAATCTTGGGACCACTCCTGTTCACTATTTATATAAATGATATTTCTTTCCCCCAAGGATAAATATATCAGACCCTTGAGTCCTTATTTAACGATCTGTGGAAGTGAATTGCTTCCCCTCGCCCCCTCCTCTCCTGACTCAAAGCTCAGGCAGGTTTCCTGCAGGCTGCATGTCCTCTTCAGTGTCGCAGCACTGAGTCCTACACTGTATGTTGACCATGTGTATATAACTGTCAATTATCTGTTGATGAAAAGCTTACCTTGTTATCCTGAAAACAAAACCATTGCTCTGAAAATACACAGCTAGTGTTCAATGACTGCCTGCCTTCTGTCTGCCAGACCCCATCAACATACTTCTCAGCTTAAACTTATTTTAAAAGATTATTGATGATTTCTTATGTCTTAATCCACTTTAATATATATGAAAACAAAAACAGCCCTGGAAGGGAAAAGGACACTCTGGCTGTGTCTTGTTATTGGAAAAACTTTTATTTCAAGTAGCATGTTTCCTTAACCGTTTATTACATATCATGGTCATTTTATGATTTTGTACAGTAACTGTATTACATTATTTCTCTTTTAATACTTTGCAATATGCACTTATAGATCTCAAACCTGTATTTAATGCTGATAAAACAAAATATATGCTGTTCTCTAGATGCAAAGACACTGAATACAGTATTCTGCAGATCTGCGTTGTAAATGGTACAGTCATTGAAAGAGTCCCACATTCTAAATATTTAGGCACCTGGATTGATGATTAATTCACCTTTAAACCACAATAAATTAAATTAAATTACATTAATTTAATTTAATAAACAAAGCTCTGGTTTTTAATATGGAAACAAGTCTTGTTTATGTCTTGTAGACAGAAAATTGTGGAAGCAGCCTTTCTTTCATTGCAAGATTATGGTGATTGTGGTGATTTACAGACATATGACTAACCAATCAATGACCAAGTGGTTGGCCTTCTCTTTCCTTTAGGACAGACCAGCATTTGATTGTTGTTGTTTATTTATAAAGAGCTTTTCCAAAAATTGCCCTTATATTTGACATAATTTATTATAACACATAATGCCCACTCAAAGGAATGGCTAATCCTTCAGGTTCCTTTATTTAACAGTGATTTGGGAAAGACTGCCTTTAGATTCTTTGCACCATTTGGAATTAATTGCAGTGTGCTTTGAGTCTTATACTGCGGTTCCAATGGGTCAATTCAGAAATCCTCTCAAACCCTGATTGCTTTTAGCTTGTATTAATTAACTTCATATAACATCTCATAATATTATTTTATCACATATCTGAAATATGTAGAAGAGGCTGTGGAGGCAGGATCTCCCTCTGTTGGGCCCCTCTGGGAATCTGAGTTGCTGTTTGCAGACATCACAAACCTCGAGGTGTAAGAGTTTCACACCTACAGTGAAAGGCCGAAAAAGAAAAATACATATATCTTCTTCTTCTATCAATGCATATGATAGAAGTGTGAAAATTTGAACTGCTAGGCTAAAAACAAGACCTCGCTCCTTGTTTGTTAGGCTTCTCTGTGACACTGAGTTCCTGTTCACAGAGGTCACAAACCTAAAATGTGGAGGAGTTTCACATGTACAGTGAAAGGCCAAGAGAGCAATATTGGATTGTCTGAGAAACAAAGACAGTACATACACTGACCAACTTACAGCTGCAATTTTATTAGAAGTTATCTAAAAGCAGGAAACAGCCACCAGATGATGGCTGAGAAGATGAAAGACTCCTCCTATAACTCATTCTAGCAGAACTCTCAACAGGAACACACCTGCGTCAGTAACAATAGGCTCTATTCAACACTCCCAGTGGCTCGTAGTCAGTTTATAGTCCCCTGATATGACTTCACTGTGTCTGCCATGAAGACATTTCATGCAAGGTCATCGAAGGCCCAGTCATACACACATATGGAGTCATTTACTCATTGAGGAAAGAGTTGGGATCAAAGCTTCCCTCTGGGTGACTGATGCATCCTGGGTAGTATCCTGAAACATCTGTGACTGAGTCAAGCCCCGTAGACAATGTCGGGTATGAAGGAAAAACGTGACTTATCATCAAGGGAAAACTTGCAATCAAGATCTGCCTGTTCTAGAATTACAGTTCATCTTCCAGGTAAATCCCCTCTGATCCACTGAAATGTCCCCTTTCCTCTGCCTGGCACATATCACAGACCTCCATCAGCTCTCTTATCTAGACAGTAACCACAAAACTGTGTGTGAACGGTGCACGTACACACTAAATCCATCCGGAAATGTCAGACTTACTGGCACAGCTCAGGCTCAAGTTACCACAACTGTGTTCAAGAGGAAGTGTGCGTGTCTGTGTTTGCATGTGTTCATGTAGTGGATAACCATTGTATTGCTCTGTTTGCATGTGAATACTGTGTGCATGCACATGCGTGAGGGTGATCTGTGCACATATAATGCAAATGTGCATTATAGTCACCCTCGCTTGAGCAGATTTAAACAAGGTGTTCTCAGTCAACAACATCTCCCAGCCAACCTGCTATTATGGTGCAGACAGATTTATTACCATCTGCCCCATGACATCAGCCAGCTATTCCTGGGGTTTGTGGGAATCAAAGTCCATTTTGAAGATCCCGATTATGTCATTGGCTCCCTTTGTCTCCAAGCATTTGATACTGATAAACGGACAGTGGCAGCAGTGGCAGGAGGGCTGAAACAGGCGGGTAGTGTCAGATCAATCATGTTATCTGCCATGATGCAATCTGAATGTTTGCAGCAGCTGATAACCATGATCTGGGTACTGATCATTTCGAGGTGGGGGTTCTGGGGGGAGTGTGGGGGTTGGGGGGCGTGGCGTGGCAGATGTGCATTCTCAAGATGCAGCCCGTACCATCACAGCGGTATGACCTCACATACTTATTTAAGTCAGAAACGGCAGAGATCAAAGAAGTGCAGATTGTAAGCCTGCATGTGCTGGCTTCCTTCAGGAGATTCCCCTCTTGTTTGCACATGACTCATACACTATAAAACATATTAAAGGAATAGTTTGACATTTTGGGAAAATGCTTATTCACTTTTTTGCAGAGAGTTACATGAGAAGATTGATACCAGTCTCATGTCTGTATGGTATTATGAAAATACAGCCAGCAGCCGGTTAGCTTAGCACAGATACTAGAAACGGGGAAACTGCTAGACCAGCTCTGTCCAAAGGTGACAAAAACAGTAAGTGGCTGCTGAGCTATTTCTTCTGGCAATTTCATCTAAATATCCAGTTCCTGAATTGAACCAGTGCAAAATTTGTTTCAGATTTCCAACTTCACTGGTTCACATTTACAAGTCAAAATTGAAACAGTCCAGAAATTGTAAACCTACACTCTGACCCATACATGATGCACTTGTCTTGAGTCAAGCGGCTTTCAATAATGGGTGTTTTATTTCTTATAAATTCTTCACTAGAGAAGTCCCCTGTTTTTTTTGTTATCTAAAAGCTTTTATTATGAAGAATCCAAACCTGGAAACTTTCATCAGCAGTAACTTAACACGAAGCAGCTGAAAGTGAACATGAAACAGTAAAATAAAGCAGATGCCTGAAAGCATAAACACTTATGCAGGAGAGAAACTAAATCTCAATACACAGCGATTCAGTTTGAAGCTATGTAAGTACCAAGAGCCGAACACAGAAACTTTTAAAAATCTTTCTGCTCTCCTGCAGCACAGACATTTCTCGCTGGAAAGCTTTTGCACAGTAATGCAACAAGTTGTTGTCAGCTTGGGTAACATCGCTGCTCTGCTACGCTCATTAATGAAGCACACAGAGGAAGAGAGAGAGACAGTCCGCTCTCACGCTGAGCCAAACTGAAACAAGTACAAAAAAATGAGGTTAATAACGATCCCTCTAAGGTGGACCACAGAGAGGTTGTTTAGTCAGTACCAGAGTTCGAGTCTGGTTTTCATACCAAAGCAAACCAAACAGCAACCCCAGAGACTGAAAAAGGAAAGCCAACACGGAAGTGCCAAAAACTGCAGTTCCTCGAATGGCCACTTGAGGCTCCAAAAGTGAGTAAATCCCCTCTACATAAAAAAATAAAATAAAATTTGTCTGGTCCTACCCCATTCCATACTAATCCATCAATAATAATAAAAAAATGTGTCCATCCCCACAATTGTACCACTATGTTCACTGCCTTCTGAAAAGAGAAAAGAACCAGTGACAACATTATCAGTATCACCATTGACATGCCTTATATTTGTCTTCCTCTTTTCTGTAGCTCTCAAAAATATTTCATCTGTATATCTTTTTAAACTGTCTGATATTTTTTACTTTACAAAGAACGCGATGAGGTGCGCTGTGGCTCATCCGATTTCATACACTATAATCTCACACGATCAAACTTCACCTTTCCAGTAAATGTTGAAGTGCCATGTGCTTAGTGCTTAGCAACCACATCTGGCACAATTGTGTTCGTGGTGGAAAATAATGACACATCGGGTGCTGAGCCCTGATGACGCTTGTGACATTCGCTTCTTTCTTTAACTTCTTCCTCAACACCATGACTGTGCAGTCAAACTGACCGAAACAAACGTTCCAAGGCTGCATTTCCTGTCCGTTTTCACAAGTCAGTACTAAATGTCAAAATAGTCCCTACCACATTGTGTCAGCTATATGTGATTTGGAAAGAAAAGGTTATGAAATTCCAGCATGGGTCTCTCAGGCATTAGTCCTATGATGCTTGTCTCAATAATAACCCCAGCTGAAGCTCCCAGCTCACTGTCACATGGCTAAAATTCTGGCAAATGGCCCACGTGCGTGTTCCAGTTTCAACTTGTCACAACAGCTCTAAACATTACTATTACTGTCTCAATGGCTTATGCCAGGAAAACAACGGCAAAGGAAAGAGGACGGGCTGTGGAAATTGAACCAGCTTATCACAGCTCTCCTCCTCCCCTCCTCTTATTAACCTTGAGAGGAGCAGAACTGGCACTGGCTCTGTCAATGGGCCACAGTGTGGTGCTATGTAAATATTGGAGCAGTGCCCGGAGTTGAAAAGGTTGCTGGTCATTTGCTGGCAGGGCCAACGTCAAGCTATGCCAGAAACTACGTCACAAAAACATGTATTCAAAAAAGCATTCTTGGCAATGCAATAAGCTACTGTCACTAAGACGTACAAAGCTATTGTGCAATACATAGACACATTTTTTAGGGATAATAACCCATGCCAGTGGTGTACTGTAACATTTACTGAGCTACAAATTTAAGTTACTACTATTTTCCATTGAGTATTTCCATTTTCTGCTACCACATTTCAGATGGAAATACTGCACTTTTTACTCCCTCTTGTTAATATGACAACTATTATTACTATTACTACACAACAAACATATCAGAATCGCTTTAATTAGAATTTGCTTCCAGCAAGTGTCAGAGTTAAGAAGACAAAAAAAGCAAATATATACACAAATTAAATACAGCAAAAATGTATACACTAAGTACAGCAAGAAAATATAGGCTACATTAGTAAATAGGGAAGGCAGAAGGGTAAGTACCTTCAGTTACATATAAACATGGCTGTATTTTACAATACACAGTGTTGGAATATAGTAAGATGTACATGAGTGTATTTTACAAACATGCACTTGTTAAATATTATAGACTGGAACAGATACAATACAGTGATACGATATGATAATAGGGGATCAGCTCATAACATATAATGTTTTATTAAAGGTTAAAGTATCCAACAACATGTTAAGCAACTAAAATGAGCTACAGCTTGAACAGTTACAACATTAAAGTAACACTTACATCTCAATATATCTACGATAATGATCCGCTGATATAATAATATGAAGCTGATAGTGATCCTTACACATTATGAGTACTTATGACACTCAGCTCTATACCAGCTATTCCTAAACATACCAGATTAATCAAACCAATGATGAAATACAAGTACATTTTGGTGTTAATGTGATGGGTACCCAAATATGGTGTAACACCTGTTAAACTAGGTCAGATAAATGAAGAATAACATGTAATTGAAACTCAATCTGATTACTTTTTATTTCAGGGTAATTTTAAACTAAAAAAAAAAGTGAAACCTGCTCCATTTATGTGTTTTAATGACCTCTTACAGCCCGCTTGAAGCATTTTTGCAGGCCACACTTTGTGAATCACTGCTCTACTTTTAAATGCAGGACTTTCATGTAAGGCATAATTTACAGAGAGTTGATCATTATTGCAAATTAAACCCCAACAGTGTGGTGAAGGGCCCCATACTTAGTTTAAAAAAAACAAACAAACAATAATTTGAACAAATTATTCATTTAAAAATGATTTTATTGCTCCTCCACAGTCTATGATCATTACTGTGTCCATAGCAACAGCCTGTTCTTCATAGCAACGGTCTGCTATTCAGAAATAACAGACCTTAGGATTCTGCAACTGACCAATCAAAATTGAGCATTTAAATACATGAATAGTACTACCCATGAGTTAAATATGAATCAAATCAGGGTTGCATGAACTAAAAGGTTAATAGGTCGCACGCTTCACTGGAATAGTTGTGACTGTTACATATCATAGAAGGTGTGAGAGGTTTTTCCCAGAAAGAAGCCGTGACAGTAATGATGCTCCTGGCTACAAATAGACTTGTGTGTGTGTTGTGTAGTAAGGAATGTTGCAAGTGCCCAGCATGTTATGCAGGATTTCACTGCCAACTTTCACGCCTTTTCAACTCATCAGGTGCCAACCATCTGTTTTCATGTAGCCTGCTGATTGAAATGAAAAGAAACTCCTGCGCCTTGTGCACATTTGTGGAGACACTCTGGAAACTAACTGAAACTAAACTGAACTGAAAATAAAAGTTAAAAACACAATGAAAATAGAAACTAATAAAAAAAAATACAAAACTATAGTAACTCTCTGAGTCACAAGTCCTAAACTTTGATTTTTGAGTCTCAAACAAGTCACAACGTAACAGAAAGTTTCCAGCCTAAGCACACTATGGTAATATTAGCCTTGACTTAACATTCTTTGTGCAACTTTAAATGTTGAAAGTTGTTGCATGTCATCTGTAATTTTCGACCTGCACATATTGCACACTGCATTTTGTTTTTTGTTGACCACCTCATAGTTTTTGTATATGAAAGAAACAATCTTTGGTACCATTTTCTGTTAATGGAACTGAGTAATGTGACGTTAAGTCTCTCCTGCAACATGACTGGATGCTGAGGAATCACACGTGGACTTGCTTAGTCCACTGCTTGGTTGATTCACGAAACGTAGCATTTTTTAAAAGACAAACTCTTAATCCTTCAGCTTGAGGGAAGGAATCAAGTATTTTCAAGTCAAAAGGTTTGGTTATAAGTGAAGTGATGACTCATTGGTGTTAAAGTCCAAGTCTTTCTTAATTTTGTCAAGTTGAGTCTAAAGTCATCAAATTTGTGATTCAAGGCTGACTCAAGCCCAAATCAAATTACTTTGGGCAACACATCCTCTTCCTACTAAACAAACAATAACAAGTAGGTGCTCTTCCCTGTAAATTTACAGTAATGGTAGAGTTGCACAATCAGCGTGAAGACAAGCATCTCTGAACAAAATGTTCTGTAGAGAATTCCTGGCATCACTCCACATACCAGGCAAAGACTCTACTTTGTACTACAATATATTTCTCATCAACACAAAATAAAATAAGTTTTATGCCAATACCAAAAGGACATCGTTTGAGTTTGTGACTATTTTTTGAAGAATGAATTGTGAAAAACAGTGTTGCCACTTAGGATTTTTGTGGCCTGTAGTTCATTCTCAGCTGTGGTGGTCACACATGACACTTCCCATAATTCAAAGAATCGGACAAAGAACGACATTGACAGCAAAGCACACACACATACACACACACACACACACACACACACACACACACACACACACACACACACACACACACACACACACACACTCACAGAGAATGAGAGAGTGAGCGAGTTACCAGGAAATTTAGACTGGATGATTGGTAATCACACAGAAGTGGTCTTGCTCAACCAACAAGGAAGTTTTACTGTAATACAGCTGCAGATGGCAACAGTCTATAGCGGACTAATAGTGACATTTCAAACAAGGGACACATACAGGTGGAGGCAGGAAGTGAATACTGTACATGATAATGAAACAGAGGTAACAGGAATTAGATTGTCTGATATGCCAGGAACCTCCCAGCATAATTGAACCATGCACTATACTTCCCTAACTACCCGCCAACAATGACTTATTTGGTCAAAATTTAGTTAAGATCAAAATCTGTATAACCCCAAAGAAAACAGAAAAATACAAAGCAGAACTAAAAATCAAACCAGTCAACTCCTAATCTAAGAAAGAAAAGACAAAAAAGGAAGAAAATACACAATCCTATCCATCTGTTACAGCCCAGTCAACTGAAAACTTTAAAGCTTGCTCGAGTTAACCAGCCTTGACTGAAGCCCTCTAACTGTTGAATAAATTGCTAACCAACATCATGATAAATTAGTTTGTTATCCCACATAAATAAGGCAGACATTAAACCCAGTCACAGAGGAATAAATAAATAAACACAATGGAAAACTTTCTTGATACTGTACTGTACTGATACTTCTGTCATATTTCCTGAAGTTTTTTGATAGATAAAAAAAAATATATGGGAAAATAATAAGTATGAAAAGACATAAAAGGAAGGACCTACATCCTATTACAGTTAATCCAGTCAACTTCAGCTTTTCTGGGGTTGTACTGATTTCTGCAGTATAGGGAAGTGTAATTTACATTTCATAGCCTTTATATTCATGTAGTCTCATGTTAAAAGTCTTCAGTATGTTTGAATTTTAGAAATCAAGGATTCTATCATAAATTCAAGCCCTCATAATGGCAGAGGATATTTAGTGCATGATATCTGCTGATGTTGTTGACCTAACCTGAATTCAGGGATCACTGTATACAGCTGTACAAACGATAAGCCAGCGCCACAAATAATTTGATAAAACTGGCAGCGCTTATAAAAGATCTCCCTGCTCAGTGAAATCCTGCTCGACCATGCTGTTCCAAAATATTGTGTTGAATAACATTTTTCTGCTTTCCAGTCGAGTGGTCCACTTTTTTCCCCCTCACATCCAGCGGAGTTTACGGGAACCATGAGCTAGAGTAGATTTCTGAGTCAGTGTGGGAAAACCTAAACAGCTGCCTTTTCCACTAAACAGTGGTTTGGACGAGCAAGCTATCATGCAAGGCCGTGTCTCATCCACTAAATTTAGGATAAATTCAAAGACTTTGCGTGTGAATCGTACCTAATGCACACTTTGTGTCATTCTTAGGAGGCTAATTCAGTTGAGTCTGGATACACATTTAGAATCACACAGAGGTGGGAAGTGATATAAATACTTTGCAGAGGTTTTCTGCAGAGGTGGCAAAAATATACCCATTCTTTACTTGAGAAGAAATAAAGATATGTTAAAAAAGTCTTTGTTAAAAGTAGAAGTACTGATTCAACTTCTTTACTCAAGTAAAAGTGAAAAAGTGCAGGCTCTGAAGGACATCGCTACTGGCTCTTTGTGGGCAAAGCAAACTGAACCTCCTCGATCAAGCCTCCCTCAAGTCTGCTTCATCTTGTTACATCATTTACATCCTTTCGTCTTGTTATGTTGTTTTTTGTCATGTCTTTTATGTTGTTTTCATCTTGTTAGATCTTTTATATCAGTTTTGTTTTGCCACACCTTGCTATATGAAATCAGTCTTGATGTCGTGAAGCTGGCGCACAATGATGCAAGATAAAAATGATAAATAATTCCCCTTAAATACACTAAAAATGTAGGAAGTAAAACTAAAAAGTTGTTAGAAAAATAAATACTGAAGTACAGACCTGAGAAGTTTTTCTTACCTTTGCTCCCTACATTTTACTCAAGTATCTGTACTGCTACTTGAGTAAAGCATGTTTGTTTGTCACAGATGGAAACACAAGAAAACATGGACAAAAGTGCTGTGTTTGGTTCCCCATTTGGATACTGCGAACCTACTAGAGATGAAAGCACGCAAACACACACACATGCGTGACCTACAGAGCCAAGTCTGTCATCGCCAAACCTCACACCCTGAGCCTCAGATGCTTGGCTGGAGTCCCGCCACAGCGTGCTGCAGGAACAGACTGGAACGCTTTCTTAGCTCCAGGTCACTTGGTTCGTCAACCGCCTCCACCGACTTCAGAGGGCTGACCTTAAGTGCATACTGTCTGGTTTGTTTATTTTCTGTTTTGTTGTTTTTTTTCATGTCTGGGGGCACTTCTCTGTCTCTATCAAAAGTGTAATTTACTTAGGAAATTACCAAATTCATGCTCAAAAAGCCAGCTCAGCATGCTGTAATAATGTGCATAGTGGTCTCCATGGAAACATGGGGGTTTCTTCCTCTCTGCTGTTCCCCTCCATTGACTCTCATCATGGCCTCAGGGGAGACTTTGGATGCTAAAAACATGCCTCACAATGATGACACAATAGATTTTCTGGAAACAAGTGGGCTGTTACGAGGCTATCCTAGTGATTTCCCTTCCCCCTTGTCTTTATCCTACTGGTGGTCTGAATCAGACGACACCTGACTCACCTCTGTGGACACAGCTGGCTCTCGACAATGCCCATCGGGCTCTTTGGCGTCAAGCTTTTTGCCCGCCATGCCCCTCCCTCCCCCCCCCGGCCAGCTCTCAGCCTAGGTTTGGTAAAAACCAACGCCAAAACAGACGCTATTTATCTGCTTCTGAGAACTGAATCAGGCTGTTGCGAAAAGTTTCTGAGCTACTTTGCATCTGATTTTCAGGCTTTCATTTACAAGCCAACCGTCCTCTGATGAGTGAAAGAAGGTGGGGTTTGACATGACTCCATAGCCTGGAGTTAATCTACAGCACAGTAAGCACCTCAGGCTGATGGTGGTCATGGCTGAGTCAGCAGGGAGGGAGCTGATGTGGATGGTATGAGCACTCCATCAGTCACATGCATGTTGCTAAAGATTAGACTTTAGTCTTTACATGAGAAGTTGAAGTCACACTTCCTTTAGTTGGCAAACTAATGCTGTTAGACATTTTATCAAAGAATAATGATATAGAAAGTCTAACTGTACGGCGAAGGTCAGGAGGAAAGTTTGGGTCACCACAAAGGGGGGAAAGCAGCAGGAACGAAACTTTTTTCACCTGAAAGTTAATGGAAAATATTATTGTTGCAAAAAATATTCATGAATAGTATTTTTGTTTAAACTTATTTGACTTATTTTTTTTTACTTTTTTAGTACAATGTCATTAATTTAAGTATAAGTGTAGTCAATTATGTAAATATATGATAAATGGTTCATAACACACTAAAATGTAGTTATGGGAAGATATAGGGATATTTTAAGTGTTAATGTACATTTGCCAACATTATAACTTCTCAGATGAAGTTAGAATTAGTAGTGTGTTTATTATATTAATTTATTATATATTTATTCATTGTATCCTATCTTAGGAAGAGGTTTTTTTTACTCATAGACTTTGGTAGAGGAAATAAACATCTTTAGAAGAAGTAGTTATGTTCATGTCTGACACGTTTCAGTTTGGTAGCAGTAGGTTTGGTGTCTTATAAGTGCATATGGGCAAATAACACTCAAAATAACATTAACAAACTGACTAATAACGGTATTAAAGAACACATTTTCATATTTAATGACATGTTAGAGTGATAAATTGTCCCTTCAGAGTGCCCTTACCTGGTTTTAATGTGGATCTTAATAAGGAACTTCAAAACAATCATGAACTACGGTCATTAACACCGCTGGGAAACAGATATAAAACTTCACAATAGTGTGTAAATAATAAGCCGCTGCCCTTGGATACCAGCTGTTGCTATTGGGAAATAAAGTCTTAATGTGCAATGAAGTTCCCCAAAATCTGGCGCCCTCTATGGGGAACTGCAGCTCAGCATGTCATTACTGAGAATTTCTCAGAAACTGACTATACTGAATCATTACCTCATTATATTAAAGCGGAACTTTTACCTCCCCGCCCCCAAAAGAACATACTGACCAAATATGATTATCAAGTTCTATAGCTCGTTCTTAAACTCTTCAAAACAAAATCTGTATTAATTTAAAGTGTTTAGAAAAAGTAAAGTGACTCTAGGTTACCAAAGGTAAATATGTACTGCTTGGAACTCCTCCTTAACTTCATTTTGGAGGAACAGCGGGGGGAGGGCACTTCTCATAGCAGGAATCCTTAAAAAAAAAAATAAATAAATACTGCTTCCTGTCAATCTGCCAAGAGAGAGAGAGTCTTACTGGAAAGAGGAGGGAGGAGCCTGTCATTCAGTCTATAAGCCCTCCTCCTCCTCCTCAGGCTTCACTACTAATGCACTGCTCACCACGGGCAGATCACAGGCAACTGCACACCGAGAAAACTACTTTAACAACTCTCAAGTTTGTTGCCAAAGAACGATCATCCTGACAGACAATCTGCTGGGAAAACTGCGCTTATTGTCTGCTTGGATATATTCTGAAAAGAGCGAGTTTGGAGAAACATTACAGGTGAGGATCTCTCGTTTTCTTTTCTTTTTTTTTAATTAAATGCATACTATTTATGTTCATGCAGGATTTAAAAGTGGGGAAAAAAATTAGTTGGATGTTTAAGTGAGTTTTAGAGACGCCGATTGTGGTATGTAAATTGCGCAATCAGGATTACGATGCCCTTACTGGAACTGACCGTGGTGGTGAGTCCCGAGGGCAGATTACACAAAAAAGTTTCCCCGAAACGGCTACAAGTTAAATTGAAGCATTTTTTTTAGAAACAAGGGAGAGCAGTCAAACAGTTTGGGTTGTTTTTTATTTATTTATTTATTTGTTTCTAGATGATTTGAAAAATTCACGGCACTCTGATTTCCTAATCATGGCCAGAGATGCTGAAAGGCATGATGTACAGAGGTTCCACATCTGGAAAAGTAGTTTCCAGTGGAGCTGCGGGAGCTGAAGAGTATTACATTAGAGCTCAGTGTGAATAAAACAGATCCTGGCTTTTACAGTATGTTAGTTCAACTTTAAAGCAAGTTTTTAACTGGTTATGAAACGGTCTTAATTTAATACTGATGCCTCTAAATGATCTACATAAGCAAACAGGACAATATTGTTATTTTTAATGGCCAGCACTGGGTCAGATTCTCCTAAAAATCAGATTAAATGATCCTGTGTTTACACTTTCTCAGGTAAAGTTACAGTGAGTTGTACGTTAGTCAGAAGGAAACAGGATGAAATTTTTCTTTGATCATTTTTTATTTTTGACATCATATTGTGTGGTTATTTTGTAGAGAAAAGTCAAGAGCTGTAACTGAACTTGTCCTCTTTTGACTCTTCAGGTGTTTCCAGACTCTTCATACCCTCCGCAACAACCTCTGTTTGACCCCTTGCCTCTTCTTCTCTTGTCTGTGTGGTGCTCAGAGCTCCCTCCAGACTACCTAAAGAGCGGGCACAGCGCCATGGTAACTCACAGCAAGTTTGACAACGCAATGAGCAGCAGCCTCTTGGACTCCAACATGCGGCTGCCTCACCGTTACAAGTGTTTCACCTCCAAGACACAGTACCAGATGGTCCTCGCCACTCTGCACAAACTCCAGGAGAGTGGCTTCTACTGGGGTGCCATCACTGGGAAGGAGGCCAACGCCATGCTGGCAGCTGAGGCCACCGGCACATTCCTCATCCGGGACAGCTCCGACAACCGGCACCTGTTCGCCCTCAGCGTCAAGACGGCGTCAGGCACCAAGAACCTCCGCATCCAATGTGACACGGCCTCTTTTTACCTGCAAACGGACCCTAAGAACGTTCAGTCTGTTCCCCACTTTGACTGCATCCTCAAGCTGGTGCATTACTACATGTCTCAGAGCAAAGGGAACACTCGCAGTGGGAGTACCTACTATATCTACTCTGGAGGGGAGAAAATCCCCCTGGAGCTCATTAAACCTCTCTCCTGCAACTTATCCACCCTGCAGCACCTTTGCAGGAAAACAGTCAATGGACATTTGGACATTTCCTCTAAAAGAGACCAACTTCCTCATCCTCTTAAGGAGTTCCTGCAGGAGTATGATGCTCCTATCTAGAGGTGTTGGACTGATGCTCTTGAAGGAGCAAAGACTTCAGAAGAAACTGGATGGTTTCAGTACAGCTACGCTCGAGGAGTTACAACGAAGCAGAGCCAAAGAGAGGCAAGCCACAGAGCTTGTGAGAAAAGAGAAGTTCAGTGTACTGACAAGACGTCAGGTGCTGTAATCTGGTGGTGTGAAAGAGAGATAACGTCTGCCGATGACGTACAACTTACTGAAAACTGAAGTGCGGCTCACAGTCAGCTGTCTACAGTCTGATGACACACAGGTTCCCTTTTGCTGCTAACCAGTGTGCTGCGAGGCTGTTGAGCTCACACACATCAGCCTCCATCCAGCATCCTGGGATCTCTGACCAAGTGTACGCTGGAAATTCAGAGACAGTGGAAAATTAGAGTACAAATGAGTGGACATTGATGGCCTCCTGTGTGCATATTTTGCACCAGTCACGATGAGAAAAGGGCTGAACTTTTTTTTTTTTTTTTTTAAATCTGAATCAAGATCTGTTAAGGCCAGAAAATGTGGAAAGAAGATGATATTTTAGTTATGCCAAACTTGCCTGAACTAGACAACAGTTTGTTGGAGCACCAACATGACTGAACCCGACAGGGTCTTACTTGAGAGAGAAACAGTCACATTTTTATAAGGCTTTAGTTGTAGTTTTTGTGGCACAGACAGAATCGCCATTGCTTGCAATTGAATGTATTAAATAATGGTATCTGTCTTTTCCCGATAAGGAGAAACATATCCTATTTTCATGAGTTTACATGAGTGAAGACGAAACCTGTTATTGTGCTGTCTTTTATAAAGATGTACCTTTTGCCAGCCAAACATCTGGCTGTGTGGATGCTTGAAGATATTTGAGAAGTTTGACGAAGCAGGCAGACTGATACGACTTTGCACTTATTTATATTTGTATGACGATTTCATTAATTTATAATAAAAGAGCACTATTTTTCTAATGAAATGAGATCTCAGTGTTTGATTTGTTTTGTGTTTACTAAAACTTTAGTTCCACATAGCAGAGTTTGCAGGTTTTACCTGACTGAAATACACCACATACTACACTGCTACTATACAACATGCATGGTTCTTTAAAGGGTTTGTTTTTTAAGTGGGGCTGTATTAGGAAACTTATTGATAGTGAATAAATAACCTATAGTAGATGCCAGTCATCATGATCCCAGGTTGCAGAAGCAGAGAGTACTAGTGCAGTGTACTGCTGTGGACAGGGCTGCAGCAAAGTGAATTTTAGCCACTTACAAAAAGATCATCTAAAAAAAAGCTTTATCTATTTAAGTGTATTTAAAATATTTTCACAACCTTACCTTTTCTGGTGTGGCTCTCTCCAAACCAACCAGACTTCATCGACAAAAACTGAACTAACCTTAAAACACTGAATAACATGCAATAACACAAGGTGGCCATTTTTTTAGGTGGTAAAATAAAATACATTATATTGCTGATCAGCAGTATATTGCTTTGCTTCCTAAAGTGGAGCATGGTGACCACCATCTGCTGTAGGTAATACCTGATTATAGAGGCACTTTATACAACCCTGCTTCAAGTAACCCAAACCTTCCCTTTCAAAATAAGTTTGATTAACATCATATTTGGTTTTGTTGCTACAGAGTCCACAAGCTCACCATTTTTCCTCTTAAATTTCACCCAGATGGGAAAGCACTGCTCTGAATGACACTACATTTTTAACTCAATATGTTATCAATTTATCATTTATCAAGAGCTTTAAAGTTTCTGTTTAAGAGATTAGCTTCCCAGAACAGAGCAAGAATAATGTGTCATTCTTTCAGAGCTGATAACTTCTTCCTCTATCAAAGAGCTGCTGCTTCAGACAAAATACACCAGAAGAGCACAATAACACTCTGGTCTTCTCAAGAAGTCATAGTAAGATTTAATTTGGCTGTGACTCACTTTATTCTTTGTAGGTGTCCGCGTGCCCCAACATGCTCTCACATGCACATACATAATGATGCAGCAATTTGCTCATTACGTAAATGGTAAGTACACAAATTCTCAGAAATCTCCCCCACCCTGTACACAAACACATTCAGGTAAAAATATGTCAACATGTGTGCTTCAGGAAAGTTCACAGACAAGGCGTATTCATCGCACACAGTGTACTTTGTTTCACCTCATCCAGGAATTAAGCCGAGTGCTGTCAGCTGTTAAACAGCAACAGGTCTGATGTGTGGTCTGTTCACCTGCACAACAAAAATAAACTGTGTTTAAAGGACAGTGCAAGCTTTTTATCAGGAGAGAAGATCAATTCCGCTCTAGCCAGCTGCACAATGAATTACATTAGCTTTCTTCAGCTGCCTGAGTTATTGTTTGTATTATTTTTAGAACAACACATCCTGTGTGCTCCATGGCCCTCTTCCTTTGTAAAAACTGCCTGGTTTTCATTTGTATGTGTGAGTTCTTTCCTTTTATGTTCTGAATTATTTCCCCAAAGTTTCTTTTTCAAATATTATCAAATCAGAAATTATTTAATTTGGCAGTTTATTGAACCTCCTTGTTGTGTTTGGGACCCTGTAGAGTTCAGGGCCTCTTTAACAGCAAGAATATAATAATAAGCTTGATACTTCATGGTGTACTTCAGGAGGTCAGTACAGAAAACAAGTTTTCTTTGGGGTTTCAGAGACCCCAGCTATAAAACAGAATTAAAGGATAAATCTGTAATATATTTACTGTATTAAATAATAAGATGGCCATGATTTGCTACAGCCACTGTGTCCGCCTGTGTCCGGACCGTAACTTGTGTCATTGTTTGCATAAATTATATTTGCCAAATGAGTAAGTGTCTGTTTATGAGACATAATGAATCATTAATAATCTTTTAGATGGAGCAGATGTTTATAATGGTTATAGCAATATGCTAATGGAGACTTGCAGGCAGTCACTGAACTCAAACTCCAGAGAGTGTATGTTCAGAGCAGTAGGCTCCAGCTCATTGTTTGGACTGCTGTGCTCATTTTTGGATGAACAGGTGTTGGATTTTGTTCTGTTGAATGCAGTTGATTTTTGCATGTTCGGTATGTATGATTGGTGTGGAAAGCAACTTTATCCTTCCCAAATCTCAAATAGGTCTGTTTCGATTATTGCAGGTTTATAACAGTTTATTTAGGGAGTTCAACCTCTCTGCAGTCATTACATAGCATGATGTACTGTACATTTTTTGTCTGTATATGGCTTTTGGGCAAAAAAAGGAAAATGCATCTGTCTATGCATAGTGCATGGGCGGGGGCTCAGCGAGGCCATGTGCAAACTTTATGCGTGAGGCCCTGCTCACATGCTTGTGCATGACGCACGCACATATTCTACTTCTACCGCATTATTTCACATGTTGTCTCCACAACATATACAAGATTGTCCCGATATAAGACAAGTGATGTTGCGGCAGTGCAGCTTGTGATTTCTTCCTCTGCAAGTGAGTAAGTTAGGTGTCTATTCATTCATAGCTAACATAGTATTCTTAAGTCAATGAGTCTCTCATGCTCCCTATTGACTGCTTTGATGAAGGGAAATACTTCAAAACTTCAAGAATGTCAGCATCGATTTTGACCAGATGAAATACGTTGGAGGTGAAGCAAGTGTGTCAAACTTGAAGAAGGACTCAAGGTGAGTGTTTCTACTGTAGATAATATACTGACTATGGGTAAGTACCTCATACAACCCCACTTAGAAAAAAAAAAACAGTCACACATACAACAGTGTGTCTGTGGGACACCAAACAATGTGCAAAGACAGACAATTATCAAAAAACAACCTAATAATTAGGATTTCTACAGTGACTTATTAATTAATTACTATCCCAGGTGTTACGTCTTCATTGCAACCCCCTGTCAAAGCACAGCTCCCTCATGTCTGCACTGTACAAAACATTAAGTCACTACAGCCAGGAGCACACGCACGTTTACTGCAAACTGCTAAAATGATGGATGAACGGGAATCTGCAATAACCTCCACATTCAACATAATTACAGGAACGAGTTCCGGCTCTACCTGCCTCCGCAGCACTTTACTGGAGATAAAGGGTCTCTGAGGTGATTTGTGCTGTGTGAGTGGTCTCTGTTTTTTGTCAGTAATGTCTTGATGTCAAACCAACATGGTCCTTTTGATCTGCTCATTCAAAGACCCATTTATAAAGCTGGAAGGCCTTGCTGGAAATTCTTTGCTTTCCTCATAAAAAACAAATTTCAACAAAATATGCTTTTAAAATAATTTGAGTCACTGATTTATTTTATTTGACAAAAAAAGTTAATAAATAAATAACGGGATATAAATTTCATGTACAATTTTTCAAAAAATTTCCTAGGATAATGCAAAAAAGCTTGCATGCTTATTTCCATTGTGCTCCTTGATAGATGGGGACAAGGATAGTGAGAGAAGTAAAAAAAGATACACAAACCAATAAATACTCAAATTGTCTGGATCCTGCCACACCACGTCTCAACAGTACACCAGTGTACTGTGTAAATCAGATTTAAAACTGTCCGCTCCATCTATTTCTCTCATAACTCATTCCATAAAACAGCTGCTGAGTAGAAAAATGTTCTTCTCAGAAAGGGAAATGTTATTAATCATTTTTCTTCTTGAATTCATTTAAAGAAGGAGGCTGCAGGATTAAGCAAGAAGCTGTGTGTGTTAATGCCAAACAAATGCAGTGCACTTCATTACCCTTTTTTCCCAGTAAGCTGGAGCTTCATTTATTCACACGATACACAAGTGAAAGACGGGCAGATAGATTGGAAGATAAATACTTTTTTGACTGGGGTCAGAATAGTATTAAATTAACATCTCTCATATCTACTTTAATCACTAACTTTACAGTGTCTCACAGTTTCTCCATCATTGTAATTAAAAGTTTTATGTAAAAGATAAATAGTCCTGCCAATCATAACACAACAGAGAGGCATACACAGCCCCATACCATCACAGATGCTGGCTTTTGAAACTAGCACTGGCAACTGATTTGTGTTCTCTTTAGCCCAGAGTCCACAATGTCCCTGATTTCTGAAAACCGTTTGAAATGTAGACTTTTCAGACCACAGCACACTTTTCCACTTTGTGTCAATTCATCTCAGATGAGCTCAGGTCTTAATTATGCATTTGGGGATGCGGCAACAAAGTGTATTAAGTGACAGCAGTTGACATAAGTGTTCCAGAGCCCGTGTAGTATCATTTGTCCACATGCAGCTTTGATGCAGTGCCACCTAAGTGGTAGAAGGTCATAGGCATTTAATGTTGGTTTTCTGCCTTGCCCCTCATGTGCAGAGATTTCTCTGAATCTTTTAATGCTACTATGGATTGTATGTGATGACATTCCTAAATTCCTTGCAGGTTTGTGTTGAAAAATGTTGTTGTTGTCTATCTATGCTTGTGAAGGACTGAGCCTCTTGAGGACGCTCCTTTTATAACCAGTAATAATTCTTTTACATGTTACCGATTAACATTAACTGTTCCAAACAGATGGTTTTTTTAAAAGTATGTGTCTTTTTTACTGCTCTTGTCCCAACATTTTAGAAATGTATTGAAGGAATCAAATTCAGAATGAGTGTATATTTACAAAAAACAGTATCTGTCTGAACAATAAATGCCTTGTCTTTGAACTGTATTCAGCTGAATACAAGTTGTAAAGTATTTGCAAATCATTGCATTCTGATGTTGTTTGCCCCAAATTCTTTGAAACTGTGGTTGTACTTTTTTTGTGAATAGCAGACAGTGTACTACAAGGGAGAGCCCAAAAGCCCATATGTGTCATTCTGCATCAGTGAGTTTTTTGTTTAAT
The DNA here is from genome assembly GCF_056507025.1 of Lutjanus erythropterus. NCBI lineage: Eukaryota > Metazoa > Chordata > Actinopteri > Lutjaniformes > Lutjanidae > Lutjanus > Lutjanus erythropterus. The sequence goes on along the minus strand of NC_139335.1, from coordinate 13,985,538 downwards.
TGTCTGCACATGTAACTTTAGCTAAATGAAATTCAGCCTCTGAGTCTTTCAGGGTGTCTGTCAGTGTCTCAAGTATTTTGCAGTTACTTTATCCTGTATCTAATGAGAACTGTCTGTAACCTCTCTGAGTTGTTTTAAAGTGTGATAGACAGCTGAGACCAGTTTGACCTTCAGCGGAGGACTATTTAAAGCTCGCAGGCTTGGTGAGCCGCTCAGGAGAAATTCTCTGGTACTCGCTGGTCATGTGATTCTAGAGAACAGGCACTGAAAGAGTCATCGCTGCTACACCCCCAGCCTGCTGCAGCGCCTGAAAGCAACACTGAAACCGTCACAGCTCCCACACCAGGTTTTTCTGAGGAAGTACCCGTGTGTCCTCCACTCACAGCTGTACTCAAACCTGTCGCACAGCTGACACAAAACAGACAACTGATCAAGGTGGAAGGATAATATTTAGTTAAAACTTTCCACTCTCTTTGGAAAGCTTGTATAAAGACTGTTAATGTTTATTATGATATCTTACAGTGGTGTTTATGGGATTGTATATTGACTACAGACTTACCTTTTTAGTGTATGTATACTGTACTGTACTTTCCACCACAGGAGAGGAGACAGCAGTTCTTAATAACTGTGTGATAATATTCCTTGCCTCATTTCAAATATTACCTACACACCTACAGACCTTGGCTGTAACAATGAGACAATGACTGACTTACTTGGGAAATCCATGTCAACCTCTCAGTTGTATTACAAATAGGACATGGGATTTTGTGGACTTCAGTGTTTCCAGTTTGACGTAACAATTAGTTAAAGTACACACTTCCACAGAAGGCAAACACCGCAGAAACAGGAATGATACACAGATCACTGGAATGTAATCATCTGTACTAGTGAAAAATGAGTAGTGTCATGTCTGTTGTAACTCATTTACTCTTCTTTTTTTTAAAAAAAAAATGTAGTAACAATGACTGCTCATGTCGCCATGTGGTGTGTCAAACATTCAAACTGTAATAATGTGAAGAACACATAAAAAAACAAGACAAATACTGGTTAAATTAATTGGTATGAAGCAAAAAACATCTGGATGTCGGGTATGAGATGTTTTTTTAACCTGTGGCGCTACAAAATAATATGAAACCTTTAAACTGCTAAAGACTTTTTTTTCAGCTTGGTAAAATTTTCGGGACTATGGAAACATGAATCAGTCTAGTTATATTTGTAATCCTATTTATCAACTTTTTCCAGTAAATGGTCAAGTGATAGAGCTCATTGGAGAGCTGGAATGAACGGACACTGATGATGTATTCACTGGAGAGCATGGTAAAAAAAAAGCTTATGGTTAAATAGTTTTGCATAGTCAGATAATCAGTTCATATTCAAAGCAATTCCAGCTACATTTGATCGTAAATATCAACTTGTCAAATTTACATAGGCGTAGTTTTTTGCAGTGCTGGGTCAGCATTTGTTGAGTTTATTTTGCATAGTTTGCATTTAACAACTGTTCCCATAACGTTTTGACAGAATGCTTATTTGTTAAAGGTAGTGTCAGTAGGATTTGTCCAAATGCATCAGAACGTCAAATATCAACATTGGTGAAACGTCCAAGCCACAGAAAAACAATGAGAACAAATAAGGAAAGACTCTGCAGATACAGACACTTCAAAATGGTCATAAGTGACGATCGAAAGGGATAATGCTGTACAAGCCTACAGTTTTCTTTAGGAAAATGTTGCAGATTATACCTTTAAAGATTCATGGGCGCTTAAGTTGAGTCTTTCAGAGTCTTAAACACTAAATGACATGCTGCACATACATGTGGCATCAGTTATTTTGGCTCATTCGCTTTGCGAATTTGGACTAACCAAATCGCCTGGCTGCAAATTACATTATGTCACCAAACTACGTGTGCTAATAAACTTTGTACATTTATTTTTCTTATTTTGTCCCAGATACCGACAAGAACACAGGATTTGCCATTGTTACTGATATTTATCAACAGCATGTGCACTTCTATATTTTACAAATTTACTTGCTGTTTTGAAATGTAGCTCCAAAAAGATTTCTCTTCTTTGAGGAATACATCCTAGGTGGACTTCTTCATGTACAAATAAAGCATATTTTGTTCCAATTTTTGTAGACCTAAACCATTTTGGTTATTCAGAACACTCAGAACAGAATGCTGCTTTATTCTCCCTGGAACAAGTTTGATTTTTAATTAACTTGTATTTTTTTTTCAGTTGCCACTTGCTTCCACTGTTTTATTGCAAGAAAAATCCTGAAATCATTGTAACATAGCCGTAACAATAAAAAAAAAAAAAAAAGCCCATGAAATCCTAGAGGGGCTGATTAACTGAAGAGGTGTTGACCTTCAGCACAGCTGCTGACGCTCACATGGTCCTGAGACCAAATTAAGTGAAAACACCTAAATGGAGTGTAGCTTCTTTCACTGCTACTGAGCTGTCTAACTAACTTACTAACCATTTGAGGATGTTAAGACCCAGTGGATGAATCTTATTTTTGATGGAAATTTCCCCACAATCACCAGAAAACTGGAATCGACGAGCACTAGTGTTATGCCCCAATAAGCATCCCTGCCATGAAGAGCACCTCTGTTGTGGAAAGGTCAAAGATAGATGGATACCAGCTGTCCGTGACCCAATTTAAAGTTTTAAAGAGACCTAGCAAGTGGTCTGCATGTTACCTCAAGTTTTCGCAATGTTTTATGATGTTTTACTAGTTATTCTGTTGCCTGTTCCACAGCAAATTTGCTCATCTATGTTGTCTATGTAATATTCTAATAATGGCAGTCAAGAGAAACTGTTGGAGTTCCAGTGAAACGGCTAGCGGAGAGCTCATTGCTTACGTTTCTTGTAAAAAGAACTAGTTATGGAGCATTTATTTAGCCGACCTAAATCGGTTTCTCAGAAAAAATTACCAAATTTGGAGATATGTGGTTTTCACTGGACAGGAAGGGTTTGACAGATTGTATAAAAGTAAAAAGTTCAAAGCACAATATTTACCTCTGAGTGCAAAGTTGCATAAATTTGAACTATTCAAGTTGCATAAAGTAGAAAAGAAACCCTAACCCTAACCAAATAATAGGGTCAAGTTCAAGTCTGTGGAATTTGCACATATGGGGTTTTTGGTGAAGTTCTGGGGAAAAGAGGACCTACTAAGAAAGTTTAAAATTTTAGTTCTCCAGGGAACTATACTGCTTTGTCGTTTGATGATTCTTCCAACTAAGTATTGATGATGCAAATTATGAGGAAGGTCACAGAAGTTTAACTGCTGCTTAATTGCAGGTCACACAGTGAAATTCAACAGAATAAAGCACAGTTTGCTGCAATTTAGGGAAAATATAGAACAGGGATCCTCAGCTTACTTTGTCCAAAGGGCCATTTTTGCAAAATGACAGTCATATAAAGATCAGTCCTAACTAGCAGCCTAATTTATACATTATCATACAAAACTGGCATATCTAGAAAAATAGTGTCAATTATATTCACTGTGAATTTAAAAAAAAAAGGTCAGTATAATAGCAGTACAGTTCCTGGAACCCTACTGGGTGCCAGATTTGGCTCAATGACAGCAAGTTGAGTGTCACTGGTATGAAAATATTTTATATGTATATAGACAGATCTTTTTTATTTTCCAGGTGATTCTTATATTGAGATTTTGTTCATAAAAAGAGAAAGGCATCTGGTCTTCTCACAAGAGCAAGTGTGCAGCTTACAATAATTTTAATTTTACTGTAAGCATCTGTATTTATGCTGTATTTATTTTGTACAAGGGTGCAATAACTTTTTTTTTTATCTGAAAAACAGCCTCCCTTACACTTGAATCCTGCAGAGAGTTGCATGTTACACTTGTGCTGCGTGCATGGGGGAAGGCCTTTATTGCACCATCTGCATCATTTTGCCTCATTTGCTCTCTTTGACCTGAGCACATGTGTGTACAGTAAGCCGACAGCCCTGCTGGAGCTCTTGAGCGCGTGGTGGAGAAACAGCCAAAGCCAGATTCCCGCTCGTCTTTCCAGTCTCTCAGTCTGTTTACAATTCCACAACTACTGGTTGCCATGGATGTCAATGAGCTCCAGATGCCAACCAACCAGGGAGCAGCAGTGAGTCACCATGGCCCGCAAGTCCCACCCTCTTAGACTCTTCTACGGGCACTCTCCTCCTGTTCCTCCTCCAGGCCTCTAGATTTACTGTTAGCACTCCACTCCCCTGCGCTCCACTCAGCTGCCTGGCTATAATACTATAAATCTGCACTCCCATCTTCACAGTATTCTTAGAGCCTGGATCCTCTGCCACTTCAGCAGCTCGCTGCATTAGGCTGCATCCCTGCTCTGCTTTGCTTCTGGAGGGGGGTTTCCGAGCAGGGAAGAGAAAAACCAGATGAGGCAGAAATATGAGGGAATGCTACAGAATTAGACCTTGATTATAAGCCGTTACCACTGACGGGATGGTGCATGAGCATTTCTGGCAGGTCTCAAAATGACCTTGGTTATTTTAGCCTTTAGCAGATTTAAGGAAGCAATACACGAAAAGGGCACAAATATATTAGGACTGTACAAAAAGTTGAAGCCAGTTCATCTGTTACTTTACTTGAATAAAGTCTGGATCATATTTTATTCAGGATCTATGGTTAGAGTTGTACCACTCTGCCAGCTGAGTGTGATATACACTCCATGGCCACTTTATTAGGTACACTACCTTCCTTTACAAAGCTTGGGTGGCACCAAGTCATTGTTTTGTAAGTCACAATTGAGTCTCAGGTGTTTGCATTCAAGTCCCAAGTCAAGACAAACAAGACCCAAGTCCTAACAACAGAACCATGAACAAAGTCTCTGACTGTAATTTTTGACATGCATACTCATTTTTGTTGAAAAAAAAGAAAAAATATGTAATTGAAAGTATGCATCTACTAGGTGTCTCCACTTTTTAAATAATTCACAAATAAATGCAAGACCTTTTGAAGGTTTTGTCCATGCTTAACTTTAATTATTCACACAAATTCAGCTGACCTAACTTCTAATAATGAATTTTAAACTGCATAAAGAATCATCTGAAGTGGCGCTAAAACCAAGCTGTTTTCTGCTTCTCTTGCCTTGTAGTAAAAATTGCAATCACAGTCACAACAAGGATTTCAAATGGCTATTTTTTTACTTTTCTCGAAGAGCTAATTCAGTGATTTTACACAAGTCGTCAGCTGAGGGTGGAATCATACAGACATGTTTTGAGTCATCTAAATGTTACTCCTACTATACCTCCTGTTGCAGTGTGAAAACCTGCCTACAGTTTTACTGGAAACCGGCCATAGAAGTACCAACATGTTTTAATCCATCTTGCAAAATTTGTCACATTTGTTGTAAAAATGCCACTTTGAGTCACAAGTGCTACAACTAGGCCATGTCATAGTGTGGCTCCACACGCCTACACAGCGAGCTAACAATAGCTGGCAGGTGATAGTCAGATGCGACTCTAAATGGATTTCTACTGCACAGGTACAACAATCAATTGGAAAAAGAGTGATGTGTGGCCAGCTGAGGCTGTTTGTTTTACTTTCATTTAATAGAAGTCATGAAGTTATTAGAATATGGCTGTTTCAGGTAAATGACTGAGAGTTTGCTTTCTTTTCTGCATTTACTGAAACCAAATTAGAGTTTCAGTCAGGAGTTATTGTAATTGTGAAGTGGGCGCTAAAATGTAAACAATGTCAGCTGAAAAGAAATCCCTAACAGTCCTTCTGTACTGCCGGGAAACACCCTCTGACTCACTGCTGCAAAAAAGCATTCTGGTGTGCTGTGGGCCGGCCCACGGTGCAATGACGTGCCTCTGGTGGATGGTTACTGCACAAGATACACTGTGCAAACACGGCCTTCATTAGTTACAACACGGGAAAACACAGGCCTCCCATACACGGCAGGGTATTACAAGCTGCAGGAAAAATGTAATCAGCTATCAGATTATACAGAACAGATAGTGTATGAGATCCTTAACAAGCTTGTTGTTGTGTACCACTCTGGTGATACCCTGACTCACTTCCTGATCATCTTATCTGAGTGGAAAATACTTTAAACAGTCCACATTTGTTTGTTATCTTTCTTTAGTTTACATTCAAACTAATAAGCAGAAGTACTGTCCGCCGCAGGGATTATTTTCTCTCTGGTCATAAGAATAATAAAACCATAACTTTTTCTGAATCATAGACTTTTTATTTTTATACACATGATGTTTTGTCTGCCAACAGTGTTTACTGAAAAAAAAAAGCTGAACAGTTTGTTCTAAAAATGATTTGCGCATTGTTATGTCATGCCTTGTACACACAGCACACTGTGTGTGTCTTTTATTGGAACAGGGTGTGTCTTTGTTACGTCAGGAAGCTCGGTCTGGGTTTCTCTGTGATGTGATTTGTGAATATGGCAGGATTATGTTAATACTCTTCCCATTCATTGTGTAACACAGGTTGTCATCACCATGGAAACCAAATAATGCAGTATTTCTACGTATGTGCAGTGTGTGTAGACATCAGTATCGGGGAGTAGTGAACTACATCTGATTAAAATAGTAGTTTAACTACATTTTGCAGTAGCTTGCTGGTAATTTAACCACACTGAGTTACCAACTGAAAGTACAAACAATTTTGGGCCATAGGAAGGAAGGAAGGATTTTTATTTTAACATTGCGTTTATACACTTTTAGAAATAAGGGTGCTAATTAGAACCATAGACAAATCTTCAGCTTGTCCCCAAAGGAAAACCCTTTTTGCTTCCTGGTAGAACCTTTCATGAAGGCTCTACCTGGAACACTTTCAGAGGGTTCAACCTAGAAACTGACACAAAAGGTTATACCTAGAACCAATCTATGAAAGCTTTTCTACAAAATCCCCTATTAGGTTCTACAGAGAACCTTTCTACAGTGTAATGGTTTCAGCCAGAACCGTCTCTAGGTGTTCTATACAGACTTCTTCCAAGAAACCACTCAGGGGGCTCTACCAAGAACCCTTCTATATTATGGAGGCTTTATCAAGAACTCAGCCAGAAGGTTCTATTAGGAACCCTTTTATAGTGCAAAGATTTCATCTAGAACCCACCCAGGGGGTCCAACCAAGTACCTTTTGATTAAATGGGCTTTATAAACTGAATCAAATAGCATTTTAACATGTCTTTTTTGCATCTCTCTCTCTCTCTCTCTCTCTCTCTCTCTCTCTCTCTCTCTCTCTCCCTCTCTCTCTCTCTCTCTCTCACTCACTCACACACACACACACACACGCACACACACACACACACACACACACACACACACACACACACACACACACACACACTTAAATTTCCATTGTACTCTCCCTCTACATAATGTGGAAAATGTTTGCCCTTTGATCACCATTCAGAGTGATGCAGTCATACAGATACGTAGACATATGTTATATGACACACATATGATAATTTTGTATTATTTGCATTATTGTATTTGTATCTTTTTGTATGCTTTTGCACAGGTATGGTTATAGATAGGGATGCTCTGATACCGCTTTTTTTCAAACCTTTCAAACAAAGTACATACATTTGGGTACTTGCCGATACTGAGTACTGATACGAGCACTTAATAATGCCATTAAAGTTTTTAAAATAACTTTTAAAACATGTTTTATTTTCATTAGATGGTCACTTTCTAAATGTAACAAATCACTGTTGCTGTTTCGTGGCACAAGTGTTACCATAGTTACTGTACACATTATTTTTTTTAGGTTATTTGTAGTAAGTTACTTTACTGATTTTGTGTTCCTTATTAAGCTGTGCAGTTTACTGTGTACCGGTATATTTCAGTATAATAATTTTACAACATTATTATGGACTTGCAGAATTAAGTTTACTATTATAAATGGTGTTATATATGATAATTATTTCATTATCATTTACAGCATTTTAACTAGTATTTTAATTTAACATTTACATGTGTAGTATTTAAGTTTCTTCTTCATGTCCCTCTTGTCTAAGAGCTAATTAGTTCCTACCTGTCATTGTTTAGGGGGGACAGGTATGAGTGTGGCGCCATGTGTGCAACAGATTTGTTGACCCCGCTGTGAACCCCAAAGAGTGAAGTTGCGTGTCCTGTGCTGTCAGGCCGTTTTGGTGAAGATTAAACACACAACGAGAAGTTGTAGCAGTTTACTACGAAGAAAGTGGCGGCGGTGTTTTTTCTTCGTCTTCGGATTAATTTGCCGAGACATTCAACTAGTTTACGCCCGCCGAGACTCACTGGACAGCGGCTGGCTGCGGCCTACAGGTGGACTCTGTGCATCTATTTCAGTTTTGCATGGACTTACGTGGAATTCAACGGACAGTTTCCAAAGTCTCTGCGGTCATTAGTGGACGGTGTTGAGGACAAGAGGGTAAGCATCAGCAAACACCTTGAACTGGTATGCTTGTATCTGTATCTGTGCATCCCCTGTTATAGACCCCCTCTCCACCTCACTACACTTGCATTATTCATTTGCCAAAACAGGTCAAAGAAAACACACACTACACAATATTTAAGATAAACTTGACTGACATTATTTATTCTCTAAATGATTTATATACATGGCTATAATATTGACATAGTTTCCTTTGGACATGCTAATTGTCTAGAAAAAAAAAACAGCCTTAATTTCGTATTGAGTGTACACTGTCAATTTGCTATTTTTTTTTTTTTATAAATTTGTGGGTAGCATAGTTAACACCTTTCTCCCAAGGGTAGCTTTACTGTAATTCAACTTCTTCAGGTGTGAAAATATATCCATCTCTGCTGTAAAAGTTTAAGGTACATGCTGCTCACACTGACCACAAATGGGACTTAAAAAAAAAAGTACTTCTATAACACTTGAAGAGAGAAGTGACGTTTTGGTTTGGTTCTCCTTATTCAGTAACAACATTTGTGCCCAGGGTATTAGACTGGCAGATGATTCAGCAGTTTTAAACAATGAATAGTTAAAAAAAATATAAACTTCCTTGTTCTTGTGAAACCATGCAATTTGGCAAAAGTAGCCAGTATCTCTTCCCCAGAAGTACGTACTTAATTGATATTCCAAGGAATTTGGTTTTTTCTGTTTTGTTTTTATAACTCCTTGATTTTCTTGTGTATCAGTAAAGTTACTCACCAACTGATATCTCGTGTGGTCTAAAGATAAGAACTGTCTCTACCTACAGCACCACCCACTCCCCCCTGCAGGCGGATCACATACACCCACAGCTGTCTGTCTGACTGCAGCACATCGCCTGAAACAGAAAGTAACAGCTGGCAGACACACAGTCACCACAAGGGGCGTGGCAGGTAGTTCCTCAGAAATTTCTTGCGAGCTGGACTTTTTATAGATGCTGTTGTGGCATGTATTAGATAAACAGGTACACTTTGTTCTCCGCCACTTGCAGCATGTACAGATATGTTGTGCTGATTAGCGTGTCGAAATATGACACATCTGTAAAACAATTAGGATCAGTGGTGTGTGACATGACGACATGCACTTACTGGTGTGATTTCTACGGAACAGAGTCAGGTCACAGAGTGAAAACTAAACATGCTGTATTACCGTAACAATATGTACACTGAATGTATCACAGTCAGCAGTATCTTATTCATTGTGTTATTTTATTGGCCAGTGTTTGACTGTATTGGGAATAGTACACTTTAAAGTGGCCATATTATGCTTTTTGGGTTTCCCCTTTCCTTTAATGTGTTAAATAGCATTTTGTTCATGTGACGGGTCTGCAAAGTCCAAAGGCCAAACTGCCTGTTACTTAGTGATCACTGTGTAACACATCTGCATGATTTGCAGCTGGTCTGGGACAGAGACCTGAATGCTGGATGGTTTTGGGGCTTTAAGAAGACAAGAGCTAAATCGATTGTGTCAAACAGAGGGGGAATAGAGGTGCAGCAGCTGTGGTCAGTTTGAGAAAAATAAATATGCTTTTTGAACATGAGAGCATGTGAATTTTAGTTGGAACACAAACTAAAAATATGACACAAAAATAGAGCCCACAGGCCAAAGCTGACCCGCCCTGAGGTTCAATTTGATCTGATAATAATACAAATCCCTGTTTATGCTGTTTTATATTTTGTGAGGTAAGTGATCCTCAGTGTAGGATCCCTAATTATTAATTATTTTTCATAATCTGAGCCAAGGCTGGGCAATATATTGATATTATCAATATTGTGATATCAGACTAGGCATGGTATGGCATAAGTGGCCCTGGTTTTAAAGGCTGCATTGCTGTAAAGTGATGTCATTGTCTGAACTTACCAGACTATTCTAGCTGTTCTCTTTTTTGCCCCTATCCACTTTATTATATAATTTTATCATTATATCCACATTTCTGATAATAATGTTTATCATAAAACTCACTGTGTTAGCTTAATATATTTTTTTAAAGCACCAATAGTCATCTCTTTGATATTGTTGCAACATTGATATTGAGGTATGTGGTAAAAAATATTGTGATTTTTGATGTTGTCCATCTTGCCCAGCCCTAATTTACAGTATGTTATTTTAAAGAAAAAGAGTATATATCAAGATATATATCAAATATTGCAAAATATCCTAAAAATATTAAGATTTTATTTATAAGCCATATCGTCCAGCCTAATCTGAGCACGGTGGACAGTGTTGTTGAAGTTCACACCTCTCAAGATAAACCTTACTAGTTCAAACACTTATATGTTGCAAGTGTGTGTGATATCTGTAGTTATTAACAATTAATTTACAAAACTTTGAGACCAGCAAACTCAAGAAATGAACACACCAGAGGTAGGGTGACCTGATCCCAACAAATCAAATGTGGGACAGAGAGTATGTTTGTGAGGAGAGATGACGTGGGACATGTTACCAATGCTGGGAATATAAAATCAAAAATTAAACATTTCTATTCTTCCTCTTACATCTCTATGCTTTACCATCTGGTTGATTCAGTAGTACACAATAGACAATAGGTAAGTAGTTTCCTAGTCTTTGTTGTAGCTGAATTTCCTTTTCTTTGTGGTAGTTTCCATCATATTCTGCCGAAATCTGCATCAATTGTGGCTTTGTGGTGACTCAGTTTTTTCCCATTGGGCGTAGCTTAAGGTAGAGAAGCTGGTGATGCTTAACTTGGACTTGACACACATGTACGCAGTTTGATTGACATCAGAGTGACAGCGTCCCCTGCTTTCTTCACAGCCAATGAATAAAAGATTTTAGAAAAGCCTTCAGCATAGTTTGTACTTCTGAAAACTAGAGTCAATCAGAATGTGGGATATGGCCTCAGTGTGTTTGATGTGGAACAAGGGATAAAAATGACGTGCAGCCCCACATAACCATAAAACATAACTGCGAGGAGATGAAGAGGAAGTTGAGATAGAGGAGATGAACGTATATGGTTCAGATCTGTTTCTCAGTATAACAGAAACTCGAGTCTGCAGTGTAGACCGGGTCATACAATCTCACGCTATCACATGTCCTTATCAGCTTAACCATGCTCACATGCATTTGTTGAAAACTGATTCGTTCAGTTCACTCTTCACCAAAAACATGAACATGTTTTTAGTACATTAATTCACAACACTTACAGGCAGAGTGACATTTTATACAGGAAGCAATTTAAGTTAAGGGAAGTTGAGATCCTACTGACAATTTAACATCTTAAGTTTCAGTTTTTGCTTTCCAAGGAAAAACGTTTTCCCGCCCCTGCTTGAAAGAAGAACTGTGGTGATACTACTACTTTTTCTTAATCTGATGAAAAGACCAAACCAGCAAGTACTGTTTGTGTAACCAAACTCTGCTTACTCCTCTGTCAGAGCTCCACTGTTGTCCAAAAACGGTTCATAAGCCACACACTGGGTGACATTTCCAGTCGTCTTTGGATCAACAAAAGGTTCCTTGCATGTGTAAGGAATCTATTTCAGTCTCCTAAGGCGATGAAGGCCCTTACGTCCCTTGTTATGAAAACATTTGAACGTATTGTCAAATCTGAAATGTCACAGACAGTGCATGACATGTTGGATCTTTAACAGTTAGCCTACAGGAAAAATGTGAGTAGTGCGTGATGCCTTAGCCACTCTTAAATGTTGTGCTGAGGCACCTGGGGGGCAGTATGAACCATGCACATTTACTTTTTATTGACTTCTGCTTTTAATTGAATTGTATTCAGCCACATGTTCTGGCAAATGTTTTCTTTTTTTTATCTAACTTCAAGGTGGACTTTAGAACATTTTGTTGGCTCACTGACTTTTTCACAAACCGATCACAGGCGGTTGTGTGCTTTCTCCACTTTTATTTGTTTTATACTCTAATGAATGTCAGAGCAAGCGTGCATCACGATTTATCCCTAAGCGTATCAATGGCTCTGTAATAGTGAGTCTTCTGCAGGGTCGGGAGCCAGGCCTTGATGATTTTGTTACCTCGTGTGATCAGTCTTACTTCCAAATAACTGTGGCTACGATTAAAGAAATGTTGAATTGATTTTCAGAGGAGGCCTCGTGCTCCCGCATCATGTATGATTAAGGGTGAACCAGTGGCAGCGGTGCAGCAATATACATATTTGTGCACTGTCGGAGATGACAAGCTTCTGGTAGCTTTGATGCAAATACAGATGCTGTTTGTAAAACGTCTCAAGGAAGCTGCAAAGCTTTAATGTGGACATAAGACTGATGAAAATGTTCTACTGTTCTTTTATTCAGTCTGTCCTTTCTGTCTTAGTCTTAACAGTAGAAACAAATTGGTTAAAGCTGTCAAGCTGTGCTGTGAAATCGCTGGCACTCCCCTTAATGAGCTTCATCACATGTATGCAGTGAGGGCCATTACAAAGGCACAGACTATTGTTTTGGACCCTCAGTGTCCTTTACTTGTTGAGTTCCTGATGCTTTTATGAGGTTTAGTCTCCCCAAAAGTAGCACTAATAGATCTGTTACTGATTTCTTGAGCAATCTGTAACTATAACCCCCATGATTCTTTTATGGTGACAGTGTCAGAGGTATGCATCCTGTGATGTGATGAGTTTGATGTATTGTATGTTTTAATAGTTTGTGATTGTGTTGGACTACTGTCAGTAAAGCAAAGTGCCCCTCGGGGTCATTAAAGTTTTACTTGAACATGAGCTCTGTGGTTTATTTTGAGTTGATACACTGCTGCTGTGTATAGCAAAACAAATCAACAGCTGCAAATAGCCTCCAACAAATTTACATACAGCATATACCTCTGTTTGATAAAAACTACAGCCTGTTTCTGCTGCTCTTCTGATTCCGTCTGACAGCTGTTGCTATCCCAGTCTTCATCAGCCGATAGAAAAAAAGCCTGAATATTTTCCAAAGAAGAAGGATCGAGCTCCAAATCCTTTTAAGGTAAAACTTGTAAAACATTTGGCAGATACGTACATTTTGATGCTGACCTGGTGATTGGACTGAACACCTGCTTATTCCTGGCAGTTCATGGCACTTTATAAACATTATCTCCGTATGTTGCAGCTCGTAAAATCCACCACCATTAAAGTGACAGCTGTGACTTGTGTGTGGGCATACGTTTTACGCTGAATGTAACTTTTCACCTCTTGTGTAATCAGGTTCTTATCAGGTAAATGATTCTCTGTAAGTGATAACCATGAATGTGTGAATGATTGTCTAATATGAGTGGAGTGTTCCTGTTAAAACTATCTCTCATCCATCAAGATAAGAGCGAGTGATCAAAAAAGGGATATTATGCAGGACTTGTCGGCTGCTGTTTGTAAACACACTATTCAAAGTTCAAATTTTGAATAGCGTGCCTGTAAATTCATTAAATAAATGACAGTTAAAGAAGAGTGAACTGATAAAATTAAAAGCAGGAGCAAATAAAGTTAAATACAGTCATATGGACACACTGTAAAGCTCACTCAATGCATTTTCATGCATGTAAGAAACCTGATTATGTTTCAGTTTAGATTTTAAATGGGGTTTTGTGCATGTAAATGACAATACTCACGAACAGGAGGGGCATTGTTGTTGCGTCAGCATGGTTTAGCAGCCTGTCCTCATTCCCAGGTGATTACACACCCACATTTGGTCACGCCACTTTGCGACTCAAGGTCCCTGTTAGCTAACTTTTTCATTGACGTATCAGACAATACTTATATGAAGAGTTTTAAGCCTGGAAACAAGCCAACCCGCTACAAACTTTTGCTTAGGAGCAACAGAATTTTGATATTAATATTGTGTGCATTTTTTTAAATATATATATGTATTTACCATTGACACTAATATATCGCAAAAAGAGATATTTTACTTTTTGAATGATGTGTTGATCATAAGCAGGAGCTTTACTGGAAACTATCTAATCATTTGACACGCAGCTGAGTCATTCAATACATCAATCCAGTTAGTCTCAGAGATAAAGACAGGGCTTGTCAGTATGTGTGCGAGTTCAACATAGTACTGACACGTGTGCACTTTAGGACTTAATGAACAAACAGAGAACAAAAAGCTGAAAGCAGAGAGCTCAGTCAGGTGGAGTCGACAGGTCTTCCCTGAAACAGAGGTTATCAGGTGATCAGAAATGACCCCGGATCCCCTCGAGGAGTGACGGGATGGTGTGTCAGCAAAGGGTGAAGTCAGTTACCGGATCTCTGGGGGGAAATAAAAACAAAACAAAATGCATGAACAAGAAATATAGAGTCATATAGAGTCATTGTTTATTTGTTGATGTGTTGTTTATATTGATTGTATTAATAACCTCAATCTGCACTGTAACTAGTAACTAAAGCTTAGATAAATAAATGTAGTGGAGCAAAATACAATATTTACCTCTGATAAGTATCTAGTAGAAGCATAAAGTAGAAATGAAATTAGTCACACCGCAAAATTCTACTTCAGTACAGTACCTGAGGAAATGTACTTTGTTACTTTCCACCACTGGTGTACAGTATTTGTATTTTATATCTGGACTTGCATTAAATAATACACTTTACAATGTAAAGCGCACAATAGGAATTAGATCTGAAATTTCTCACTGAAAAGCTATTTATGTATTTATTTATTTTCTCTGGTTACACAAAATAACCCTAGCTCAAAGCTCTTTAGCTAAGGGTCACTGTATATCTTTACCTTTAACACCTGCAGCACAGGGATTTGGTTATACTGTCTGGTTATTATGCATTAATCCACATCTTCCAGCCTGTCAGAACCAAACATTTTCAGTGGCCATGGTATAAGAATATGCTGTAAAAGCTCAGCATGAGAGAAAAGCAACATAAATGCAATGTACAAACTGGCCCAGAAAGATATTGTGTTTTAATATTATCAAGTATGTTTTACTGCGGTGCCGCCAGTTAACTTGCATAAGAAAAAAACAATAAAACACAATGTTGGAAGCACAGCGGAAGTTGTGTTTCATTAAAAGCAACAATGGATGTCATAGAGCATGGGGGGCATCTTGAGAAGAATTTCAAATCACAGAATAATATGCGTTGAAAGCACAAAACAATGCATCCACTCCTTATATGCCTCAGATTATCGCTCTGTAGTGTGTGTGGATCAGTCTCTGGAGTGAGTCTCTGGTGGATCAGTGGTGTCTGACCTCCACTAAGCAGCTACTTTGGAAAGGATATCTTAAACCAAAGGATGTCTCAGACATTTTTACTTCTATGAGTCAGCAAAATAAAACGCATTTACAGTTGTAACCAGACTGCATTTTGTTTACTCCATTACCTTGTAGTTGAATCCTGTGTGTCAGCTTGGCCACCGTATTGGTAAGGGGACGTCACGTCCTATAATGCATATATGTCGATTTTAGGATTTTGAAGTGCTTTGGTTTGTTAGAAATGTCAGATGTATTTATGATGCAGGATACTTTAAGAAATGAAAAAAAAAATAGGTTTTTATGACTAAATACTTCATTTATCTAAGGGTTTGCTCTATATACATTTAATACAACAATACTTGTGGCTGCCCCCTTTGGCATCCCCTTCAGGAATTGCTATTGATGTATTTCATCCATCCATCCATACGTCCATTTCATGGAGAAATCTTTCCCAGCTTTTTCCCATGTTTACTTATTGAGCAGTGCGGTGTTATAGTCTGGTTAAGAGCCAGACAATATTATGAAAAAAAGATAAACTAGTGGTTAGTGCATCCTGATTTAGTGCTCAGCATCTGAAATCTGGACTCCTGTTCCTTGTTGGATTCTTCTCTGAGGCAGTGTGGGTTAAATGGCTTTGTTATGGCAGTTCTTCACTTATACTCAATTTTTCAAAGGTTGTGCAATGCAGGAGTTTTTTCTAATGAGAGTTGGGAACACAAAAACCTTTGGTTTTCTGCAGAAAGTCTCTGGGAACGGTTATGATAATTAGTCATGTTGATTTCCCTCACAGCTCCTAACATATATTTTTAACAAAGGATTTCAAGTGATGCATCGCTTTGGTTACAACAGAGGCATCCACTGGTAAATTTCCCTGGTGTTACATTAAAAGAGACAAGAAACAATGTGCTGGTGTTTTACTTCTAATCCTATGTGGAAAATCCAACTGAAGATTAAGAGGGTGAATGTGTAGGCAGACCTTTCTACTCTGTTTCAATAGAAAATTCCAGTCAGGACATGAAAGGTGTCCCAGGAAAAACAAGCGGTTGCCATGGAGATGTCCGCTAAAGACACTCAGACCTCTCACGTCACAGGAAACCGCACTGCATGGAGAGTAGTCCACACAGCTCCTGCCACTTCCATGGAAACGCAGCACGGCGAGCAGGGGAACAATCCGATACTGTACACTGTACGCTGTGTCCCAGCAGACCTCACGCAGCCCACACACCAACTCCAAAACACATCCCGCCGCTGCACGCTGACTCTCACAACACAACCAACCTCAACCTCAAATGTCATTGCCTCTGGCATGAAGAGGAAATAGAATGTTTTACTTTTTTCCCTTTTCTTGATGGGAAAATCCTGCTATAAATAGACTCAAATCCCGGTTCTTTCCAGTGCTATGAAAAGCGTACTCAGTAATGCAAGTTTTTACATCAAAAGGACTTTTTATGCTTTTAACACTTGCTTTGAAAAGTCCCCCAATAGTCAGGACTTTTGTGCTTTTGTGTCCATGCATGTAAATGTAGTTTGAGTTTATTAAAAGTCTAGGTGGAGTACTGTAGAGAACAGACCCCATTTTGCATGTTATGACAGCGTGGCTTTGTAGTAACGGGATTTGGGTACCAAACTGGCCTGCCTGCAGTCCGGACCTGTCTCCCACTGAAAATGTGTAACGCATTATGAAGTGCAAAATACATCAACAGAGACCTCAGACTGTTGAGCACCTGAAGTCGAATTTCGAGCAAGAATGGGAAGAATTTCAGTTTAAAAACGTTCTCAAATGCTTACTGAGTGTTGTTAAAAGGAAAGGTGATGCATCACAGCAGTAAACAAGCCCCCATCCCAACTTTTTTCACGTATATTTACAAAAAACAATAAACTTAATTAGTTTGAACATTAAATATATTGTCTTTGTACTGTATCCGGTTGAATATATGTTTAAAGTTTTGCAAATCATTGCATTCTGTTTTTACATTTCACTCAGTGTCTCAACTGGGGTTGTAGTTTAGTTTACTTAACGTTATTTTTTCTGTTCATATGAATTAAAACGGCACAGTGTACAGTGCATACACTGCATGTTAATTCAGTGTGTAGGATTCTGACAGGGCAAAGAGGTTCAGATTCTAATTTAGCTTTACAAGGAGGTGTTTGGTTTAAGCATGCCCCAGCAGCCTTGAACATGAATGCTTGGCGTGCTGGGTCAAGTAAAGGGGATTTTTTGCACATTACTGTGGAAAGGATTTTTTAAGAATAGTGCTATCCACTACCCACTTTTTGTGGCCTCCTCTGAGATACATGTTGAGAGAAAAAGCATGATAATAACAGCTCAGGAAAGACAGTCATGTGCACAAGATTAACTTTTCACTTGTCTAAAAAGAAGAAAATGAGGCTACAGTGCAACACAATCACCAAACCTGAGTGATTGAAGGAAACACCTTTTTAACTGATTTAATTTTTGTTGCAATGAACTAATGCAGCTCAGTTTGACGCGAACATACCACAAAATCCTGATTTGTCTCGCCAGTAGGTTCGACGTGGGAGTGCTTTTATGCCATTGGCTATGTATGCAGCCCTTTAGCATTTAAACATGATCACATAATTAAACATTGCCGTTAGCCAGGTGAAGGTATCATCATGTCTTTTCAACTGAAAAGACTCTGGCAGCGACAGATGCTTCTTGGCCAGCGTTTTTCAAATGATCTCTGGCTTTTGTTTTTTTCTAGTGGGCTGTGAACTCACTGGGTATCAGTACAACACAGACTTCACACCGGCGGTGGAATGAGATATTTACAGCATGGCTGGCCTGCCGAAAGATTCATATGAACTGCATGAGTGAACATTTTTCAAGGTTTCTGTGAAACGATTTTAAGGCCTCACTGGGTGTAAGCTTCCTGTTCTGGAAGGGAAAGTAAGTCTCAAAGGTGCAATGTACTGCAAAGTAATTTACATACATTTATTGCTTTGTGTTGCCAATGAGTGAACAGACTGTGAGTCAAATTCCTTAATTTCCTTGTTTGCTTATAACAGCCCGACTGATTTCTATGGAAAGGACTATGCATCCATAGGATGTGACGTTTAGGGCTGCATTTAACTATTATTTTCATTAATAATTAATCCGTAGATCTTTTTCTTAATTAATAGATTAGTTATTTGGTCCATAAAATGTCAGAAAATGGTGAAAAATGTTCATCGCTGTTTTGCAAAGCCCAAGATGACTCTTTGAAATCTCAGTTTACTGTCATAGAGGAGTGAAGAAATCACAAAATAATTCACATTTGAGAGGCTGAAATTTTGGAGAATTTAGACATTCTTTATCAACAAACACTCAACACAATTAATAGATTGTCAAAATAGTTGTTGGTTAATTTAATGGTTTTGTTTGGATTGTTCTGAAAACTTCTTGTCGGTGTGTTCATGAAGGTTTTGACATCTGGAAGCAATCTTTTCAATTAAAGAAACAAGCGGTTTTATTTCATTTTTTCATTTTCTTTTCAGTGTTTCTGTTGTATATGTGAATGTAAATGATCAATCTATTACCAAAATGAAAACATAATATTGAATTTTATATTGTGTTTCTGCCATATTCTGCCATTAAATCACCATATATGTTACACACAGACCTTTAAATAGGGGAGACTAGGGACAATCGTAACAGAGGACACTTGTAATACACTCCTGGAATCATAAACAAGGCAGAGTGATGGCGCTTACTCTGCACATGCTCAGTAGGATAAACTCTCTCAGCCTGTGGAACAGCAGCTGAATCATTTCACCAACAACAGTGAAAAGTGATTTTGAGAAGTTTAGATGACTGCGAATATAAACTTCATCAGTTTTGTTTCTGTTATTTGTTAAAAATGAACATGAACAAAGTATGCTAATATAGCCGTTGCTCGCAAGTATATGAGACTTTATCATCGCTGCAAGATCGTGTGCAGTTATGACGCTGAGTTACAATTGCCCCTGAGCCAAATGACCCAATGTAATGACCTGGTTTGTCTCTGCTGACATACTTTCCTGCAAGAAAATTAACATAGTTTGTTATACACTTAGGCTCTGGTTCTCCCTAGTGTAAAGCCAATTAATGAAGAAAATAAGCCTGATGTGAACACTCCTCTTGGAAAACAGTCATAAGTGCAGCTGACTCACACTATTAGAAACAGCAAAGGTCCCACAGTACATGACAAAACAATCAGGAACAAAATGTTAGAAAATTAAAAAAGGACAGATGGAACTTAAGCAATATGTGTTGAATATTTAAAGTCTGCTGAGTGACATTTCCATGGCTGTGATAGTAAGTAAACACACTTCAGTAAAATGAGATCACAGGTCAGCGGAGGACAGGATACACGCAGGCGGCCTCATTTTCACTGGGCTGACTCACATGTTTAATATATGGAGATTTGGAGGAGCTGGAAACTTGGATTCAACACGCTGTCTCTCCCTCTTTATCTCCCTCTTTGAATGATATTTTACAGTGCAACCACCATTTTCTGAATTTATTACATGCCATTGTAGTTTAGTTAATTATCATGATAGCACAGTAGTGTTCGCCTGCTGGTTTGTGTTGTGGTGGTGGTGGTTGTTCCAGCTGGTTCGCCAGTATTTCACAATTAAGCACACAGCCTTCCTGTTTCTTAGAAAAACAAACCCACTTTTTGCTGTGTATTTACGACAATGCCATCCATCAGTGTGGGATTCAGCTAACACAAAACACCAGCGTGGATTGATGAGGTGTATTTAATAAATAGCTCCCTGAAGACACTGTTAACAAGGCGGCTTCTGATGGGTCTGTGACTATACTTGGCCAAGTAATTATTCATCACAGTCTGAGAAAACCAGCATGTTGAGATATCTCATAAAACCTTTAAGTGAACAAAGGTGATTATTAGACAACGTTCCTGCAGGTTGAGTCACAAAGTACACACTCTGACTGTAAACAGGGATGGATCACCATTCCCATCATCTGTACACTCACACACACACTCATACACACACATCCTGCCTGGATACATATTACCTCACAAGACGTTTCATGTTAGTCCGCCTTTAAAGGACAAAACTCTAATATGTTTCCTGTATTAAATCATAATTATAAAATGACCATGATGTCATCGTGATTAAGGAAACGTGAAGTTAAAATACTCATGTCTCTGACAGTGTGTCCCTCTGAAATTTCTATTCCAGACTGGAGTAACTGTTTTAGTTTGTCCATTTCACATTAATTAGAGTTCAGATTAATGCTGTTTATTTACATAATGAGTTTGTGTCTATTTATGAGGCAGTGAGACAGGCAGCCACTTGACTGGAGTGTGTACTTTCAGATCAGCTGGCTTTTGTTTTTAGGATAAACTGTTTAGTTTTATACTCAAAAACAACTGATAGAGTTATAAACAGCTAATCAGCTCACAGTGAAGGGCTTTTCATCGCTTGTTATTGTCAGTTTACAGTGTTGCATGTGTAGAGCTCCTGCAGCATTCCTGCAGCCTGCAGAGCTTCCTCAAGTCTGGGGAGGAGGGGGCAGGGAGAAACCATATATTGTACATTAAATAGGATTTCATCATATTTTATAGACAGTCTACGGACTGATGTAGTCATTTCTGCATGCGTAATTAGTTTTGAGATGGTCCTGAGAAATGCAGAATAATGAGAAAAATAAGGAAATACAGGCAGAGGGGCGGGTCCCTGCACACACTTCTAGTGCACAATCATAACCGGTCATTAAAAAGAATTATGTCTTTATGAATCTATGTAGTCTTTTTGGGAAAATGTTGCATATTAAACCTTTACATGTGAGTTATTTGGCCATTATAAAAAAAATGTTCTGAATCAGTCATGGTGTCTTATATCTTGCCCTCGGCTGTAATGAAGATCCAAGTGGGAAGTGCAACTACAGAAAGACTGGAACTAATGTAATAAAGGCAACCCTGGTCATAACAGGAAAAAAACATTGCTAAATAGTGCATTTGCAGTACATCCCGGCACAAACACGCTATAATGTACAGTACACTCTTACAAAATGCTTCTAACTAGAAATGCACTTGCACAATTTACATACCACCAGAGGAAGTCCAGAAATAGCTTCGCGTGTATTAAGTATGAAATTGTGAGTGTGACTGATTTCACAGGTGTAAGTGTTCAAAGATGTGATACCTCGCCCGTCTGCAGTAAATGGATCACTGAGAAAGACAGCTGCAGGAGTGTGTGAACTCTTAGCCTTACTGAGAAGTTCATTATCAATTATGCACGCAAATATCTTGCATGAGTGTCTGTGTGTCTGTGCATTTTCTGAACACTCTGACACCACACACACGCACACACACACACAGAGGGGAAGTTGATTTTTTTTTTTCAGTTGATATGATGAAAGACAGCAAAGAAACATTCCACAATGGTCACTCACTGGTGGTGTAGCAGTTATTAACTGGAAATGGACAACCGTGTGATAATGAACCTGCCGTTCATTGCTTCTATTCTGATGAATTTTCCAAAATGGAAGGTGCAGCTGGCATTGCACGGTTTCCTACCAAATAACTGTCAAGTTGTGCATTTATGATGTTTTTCCAAGGAACAAGGCGTCTTTGTGTGATAGTATCTGTCTCACTGTAATCTGACATCTTGATTGATGAGGACATAATGTTTGTTGTGATGTGAACTGGTCCGCAGCCGTGGAGGAAGTACTTAGATCTTTCCTTTTACGCATTAAAAGTATGTAGTAGTATAAGTATCATTATGCAGTATTGGAGACTTTTTATATATATTTAAGTCAGGGATATTGTACAGTCCTCAGGTCATTCTTGTAAAACATACCAGACAGGGTGATGCAGGACTTGAATAATCCTGAAGGGGTACCTGCTTATTACATAGTTACTTACCCCAAAAATGAATAATGTGACTCAATATAACACAAATATATGGTCCTTTAAAATAAATGTAGTCAAGCAAAAAAGTTCTTTGCCTTAGAAATGTGGAAGAGTAGGAGTAGAAGTATAAGGTCACATAACTACTACAACTTGCTACCACTGCTGGTCTGTGAGTTAGACCCCGTGATTAGTACAGTTTGTTGGAGAAATGTAGGGGCAAAGAAAAAAAAATTCTCATTTTACTCACAATTTTTCGGTAAATCAATGAGAAAACATAAAAAAGTACACACATACACTAGTTACTGATATTAGAAAAGCAGTGAAACCTTTCAGAACATGAAGTCTCAGCTGCTGTCATAACAGCCTGTGTGACACACTGCGCATGAATGAGAAAATGACTACCATAGATAGAAGAATGGGAGGAGGAGAGGGAGGGAGGGGAGGGGAGTTGCTCTCTTAGTAACAATTCAAGGAATTGATTGTGGACTCTGAGAAGTGTGACTCATCGTGTGGCGTATCAGGAAACCCTTCAGATGTTCACAACCTGTGTGCCTTGAGCAAATGTGACCACACTTTATGCAAAACATTCCTCTTGCTTGTTTGCTCTCTGTTTTTTTTTTTTTAAACTCCATTCACACTCTCAAAACTTACACCGTGTATATGTGGGCCCGTCAGGTGTCTGCCCTCAAATCTGCCCTGATTCTCCCCACTGCAGTTTTACTTTCCTCTAAAACTCACACAGCAGGATATTGACACGTGTGTGATTGGAAGTGACAAGCCTGAAACACAAAAACTTCATGTCCCAGAGGGCTCAAAAACTCATCCCCACTTCCCATAACAGCAGTAAGCCTGAATTACTGGTTGTGCATTATTTACGGCCACAAAGTAAACTGTGAGACTTTTAGAAGCGGTTTAAAGGGTGAATTGCTCAACTAAACAAAAAAAAAGACGAATTTGGAAAGAACAAATGAATCAGGAATCAGTAACTCCAGCCAACATCTGAATCACTCATCTGGAATTTATGTGTGTAAGGCCCCTCTGAAGCTTCTACCAAGTTTCAGTTGAAAATCACACTTATTTCTTTAAACATGTGGCTTTTTCTAATAAAACTTTGATGTTGAACGAGAGAGAAACCTCCCCCAGGTTTCTCTTCCTTTCACGGTGAGTGACATCAGGCCAAGAGAGTAGAAACCCCTCCCCCACCTCTTGCCTGTGCAGTGATAGGAAGTGACACCGCTGGGACCCCTGTGTCTCAACTGCAGTGATGATAACACCCCGTTAGCCCACTCCTGCCACATGATTGGTTTCCTCTAAACTCTGCGTCTTTACCACAAATGTACGAGTGTTGTGTTTAGTCAGAGATAAAGGTAAATACAACATCCAGTCAGAATGAATGACTCCATTGCTTTGTTGTTTGGTGGGCAAAGTGAATATGAGTACACATGGTTCCTGTAAGAGATCCAAAACTTAGAGTTCTCACGCAGAAGAAGCCCCTCACAGTTAGATTTGAACTAATTTTAGATTTTGTGATTTCCATGATTGGAAACATCTTTAATCTCCATCATGCTGTCATTTTGTCTTACTTACTGATGTACATGTATGATGCATTCAAGGAACTGCATTGAGTAAAAGTACAGACTTAAAGGAAAAATCTGTAATATATTTACAGTAATGAATGGTAAAATGACCTTCATATGTCATCAGTCATTAAGGAAGCATAACGTAAGAAATCATTAACGATCTTTAAGCAGGAGTACGTGTTTATAATGGTTAAATTGAGTAATATGTTAATGGAATCTGGTGGGCAATAAGACAGGCGGTCACTGAACTTCAACTCTGGAGTGTGTATTTTCAGAGAAGTGGGCTTTTCAGGATAACTACTTAATATACTATTTAATATAGCGTCTATGCCTCCAATTCGCTATTTGGTCTAGTGGGGTGATAGGATGGTAGTGAGGCTGCAATAATTATTGTCATTGATTATTTTCTTGATTAATTGATTAGTTGTTTGGTCTAAAAATGTCAGAAAATGGTGAAAAATGACAAACTCAGAGTCTAAAGAATGAGTCTAAGATGACATCTTGTTTTGTCCGCAACCCAAAGAGTTTCAGTTTTACTAACACAGAGGGGTAAAGACACCGGAATTCACATTTAAGAAACTGGATTCAGCAAATTTAGGCTTTTTTTTTCTGAGAAAAATTACTCAAACCATTTAATCAATTATGGCAATAGCTGGTGCTTAATATAATAGTTGACAATTAATCGATTAATTGTTGCAGTTTTAGTGGGAGGAGCATGTTATCCCAAACTGAAGACAGCAGATGCACTCACTTCATCATGTTTTTCTCAAGTATGCTACCTCCTCATCCGGTGTGCGTGTGTGTGTGTGTGTGTGTGTGTGTGTGTGTGTGTGTGTGTGTGTGTGTGTGTGTGTGTGTGTGTGTGTTTGTGTGTTTGTACAGGCAGAGAGGACAAGAGAAAGACAGCCTGAGAGAACAAGATGCAGCAAGATAAGTCACTCTGTGAAAGTGAAATGTTTGAGGTTTTGGACATAAAAGATGTCGACCTCATATCTTTATGCTAGTCTGACCCAGGTGAGCTTTGTGAAAACAACTCTTTCCCTGCTTCCTGGAAAAGTCTGTTGCAAAACTACCAGAGTTTTTCTCAACACATCAGGTAACCAGAAAGCATAAACTTCCCATAAGTACAGGATTGCAACATTACAAAAGCATTCTCAAAGAAACAAGGCAGGGATTTAATGTTATGGCATGTTAAAAGTTGTTTTCCGCATGTTTCATAATTTTTTTTTGGTTGTTTTTTCAATTCAGTTCCTTTTCAGTCAGTTTACAGAAGGGGTTTGCTCTTTTCACTGTGGAATGTATTATTTTAGTTTTGTTTCAATTAGTTTCAGTATTAGTTTTAGTTCTTTTTAATATAAGGGGCACGTTTGAAGTTCAGAATAGGTACAGAACAAACACAACACTTTGTGAAGGCAATTGACTCACGGTCATATAAACATCCCAGCAGAGGTGGGCCCAAGTCTTAATAAATAAGGAACACTGCAATTTTTTTGGGGGGGAATGCAAAATATTGTTTGAGGCCCCTCTTTTGTGAAACTATGGCGGAGAGATTCCAAACTATCTCAGGCAATCCATGAGCATGCATTTAACATTTAAATGAATAAATCTGGCTCACTTTAAGATGAAAAGAGGCTGGACCAATGAAATAGTTGACCCGAGCAGTTTAATGATATTAAATAAAAAAAACAGTGGGGTATCCTATCTGAAGAAACTCCTGAAAGGGAAGTATCCCGTATTTTTAAATCGAAAGGTGCCCAAGTGCAATGAGTCACACTGTAGGTGTACCAAGTTGCAAGTGTTTTATGATTTGGTCAAGTTGTGTCTGAAGTGTTTGAATTTGTGATCTTGGATTCATATGAACCAAAGCCTCCTCAAGCTTGTTGTGTAAGTATACAATATCATTCATTTTTTGTTTGTTTGTTTGTTTTTTAAGTCTACACTCTTAAATAAAGGTGCTAACTATAATCATTTAGGGTTCTCTGGCTTGTACTCGTAACCATTTTTGATTCCTTTTGGAACCTTTTTTAAATGTTCTAGTGGGAGCAGTTTCAGAGGGTTTTACCTAAAGCTCAGCACAAAGGGTTATACCTAAAATCACCTGTGAAAGATTTGCCCCAAAACCCCCTATGAGAGGCTCTAAAGAGAACCTTTCAGTGGTGTAATGGTTTCACTCAGAACCTTCTTTGAGGATTCTATCAAGAACCTTTCCACATTCTGGGTGGTAAGAAAAAAAAAATGGTACAAAGAACCCTAGACAAATAACTTGTCCAAGGATTTCAACAACACTTGAAGAGCTTTTTCTTCTAGAGCTTTGTTTGGATGAAAAAAAAGTTCTCAATAGAGCATTCAGTCTCACAAAGAACCACTGACAAACCCTTTCCTAGAAAAAAGGCTGGCCAGGAACCTTTTTAGATCTCTCATTTCTAAGAGTGTAGTTAAGTCTAGGTTTTATTTTCACTTCGGTTAACTACAATGTTTTTCCCACCTGGTTTTAGTTTTAGTTTAGTTTTTGTTCACAGCAACGCCCTTGGTCTAAGTAAACTTTTAGATTTGAATAGTTCAAAATGAATTTAGCATGCTGCTTTCCCTGATCTGGGCTTCCTGGAAATCAAATGGATAGCCTTATTTGGAAACCAAATAACACAGGCCCATTCAAATGATCTTTTATTCCAGTAATTCAGATATGACATAGGGAAATGCCTCATTACACTTCATTGCACATCTCATGTAAGCTTCAGTGTTCAGTATTTCCTGTCATTTATTAGTTTGATATTTGAATCTTTCCCACCATTGGTAGTGCTCCTTTTTCATTAAGCTAATATGCATAGGAATCACACATTATCTGAAATTCATACATGCAAGACTATGAATAGGGAGATTAGAAAGAGAGAGGAAAAAAAAGAAAATTTCCTGTCAGACATTCTTGTATTGCCTCCTCATTACTCTCATAAAGTCACCTCTTGGTCAGCTTTACCGTCCAGAGACTCAAGGACAGACAGAGCAGATGCTTGTTTAATTGAGTGTGTAAAAGGGGGGATCAACATGTAAATGTTTAACAAATAGGATGAGCAAGCTCTCATTTAGTCTCTGCATAAACACATTCCAATTATGCATCTATAAACACCACATCTGGTAAGCCGTCTGTGCTGAAGCAGAACAACAGTCGACTTGCGGGACTGTTTTCCTGACACATGCTTGTCTTCGGATTCATGCACTGAGGTGTTTTGACTTGAATTCACTGTACAGGTGTGGCTTTTGTAGTCTTAATTTCTTACTCCATGCTGAGAAACACTGCAGTGCTATTCAAATAGTCTTGACTTATCTCCAAATATTCCTGCTTTACATTCAGAGAACAAGGCAGCATTTTATTAACCCATGTGGGAGCAATGACGTTAATAAATATCTTAGACAGTAGATAAGCTTCTTTCCCACAAATCCCCTCTTTACATAAGAACATTAGACTCAGTAAAATTCTGGTTTTCACAGTTCCACATCCAGTATATTCCCACATGACATGACAATTCCCAAAAATGACAAGACTTGCCAAGTGGTTTGCGAAATCAGGGAAATGTAAGAATGCAAGATGACACACATAATGGCCAAACTGCAGAAGGGCCTCCCGACCAAAAGACTAGTTTCCACATTATGCACGTACAGAACACTGCCTGCACATTTGTTTAAGGTACATGTGGGAAAGGATCTTAAACTAAGTCATAAGATTTTCCATTACCTTCGAGTGTGAGGTCAGACACAGGCATGGCAGTATATACAAAAGCAGCTGCAGCACATTATGCCGCTGTCATGAAGAGTTTCTCTTGTGTGTGCTGCTAATTTGTTGCTAATTTGTTACAAACAGACACTAATTTGTCATTCTGTAGCAACGCATTTGGCTTTCAATGAATGCTGTTGGTATGATTTCAACCAATGAAAGACAGCTGGCAGCTTAGAGGTTACAGCATGCCCAAAATAATGTACATGCAAACACTGTATGCATGTGTGCACAAGGTGCAACTTGAAAATGATAACTCACCTCTTCTGTGGAACTTACAGTGAAGTGGTCAGTGTTGCTTACTTCAGTTTTCTTTGTTATCAAGAGGGAGCGAGTTATTACTAAGAAGTCAAGGCTGTTATCAGTTCCATTGAAGTTCATTTGCTTGTGTTGACAAAGCATAGCTTTATGGTTCTTGTGAATGATGTGGTCATACAATAGGATAACCATGAATTTTGTCATGAGGAAGTTCACTGATAGCTTCCTCAGTAGGACTGTGTCTGCTTTAAAAGTCATGCAGATGTTTGGAAGGTGTGGTTGTTCGCTATGGGCTGGTTGCTTGACTCCTGATCATGGTACTTGCAGCGCAGTGCTATATGGGGTCTAGGACTGCTCCCTGAAAGTCGAAGATTCAAATCATCAGGCTGAAACCCCTCAGTTGACAGAGATTCTTCAGTCATTTTTTTTTTAAATTAGGAATTATAAAAAGGGGAATCATAAATATAGTTTTATCTTAGCTTGTGCACTTGTGGCAACCAGCACTGGTGAGAGATGGTGAAATGAGTGGTTGGTAAAGCAAGTTTCATTTCTTTTTTTTTAGCTGCGTCATTCTACCAGAGCAATGCAACAGTTGCCACAAATTACAAAAACTAATTGTGACGAAACAGAAGAAACAGAGAGGAGTGATAGAGCGCAGGTGATGCACTGACAGCTCAGCCACCCCAGTGGGGCAGATGTCAACCCTGCAAGCTCTGCAGTGTGCTGGGATTTTGTTCTTAATCTATGAGCAGCAGAACAGAGGCTTTAACTTTCTCTGTGTGAAAATCAGATGTTTTTACATCACAGATGATGAAGAAAGGAATCAAAACCTAATTGGTAAAACATACTCATGTCGGAGGACAGACAGACAGAGGTTCCTTCCTTTAGAATTCAAATTGAAAACTTTGTGGTTGTGGGTTTCTTTTAGCTTTTTTTTTTCCACATGAGCCACAAAAGTGTTAAATTTTGGAGTGCAGTTTCTGGAGTGAATAAGGAAACAGCTGCCACACATGGACACCTACCAGGTCAATTACCGACAAACTGTGTGGCGTTAACAACCGCCAGGGCCTGTCAGGACAGCAGGAAAGGGCTGTATTCACGGAAATCAACTTGCTGAAGACAAATGAACTCAAAGCGGGAATAGAAGAGGCAAAGAAAGAAAGCTAGAGAAAGACGGCAGACAAATTGTGTGGCTGTAAAAGACAGCAGACAAAGAAGAAAAACTGTCTGAACACAAGCCCATGAAAAGAGAGTAATTCTTCTCAGCCAAAGCCTCTGGGGCTGCTTGTGATGCAGGATATGGATCTGTTATTCCACTATTTACAGGAAAAGGCTGACCACACTGTTACTATGGCAACCAGGTGACATGACACGTGGCGCCCTTATTCGCACAGCAAATAGGCCCAGCAGTCAGGCAGCCTGTCAGGGTATGGAGACCACATTGCCTGACCCTCACCAGAGCAGCCAAAGCCCTGTGTTCACCCGGCCTCTCCTATTGAGTCATTTCAGCATTTCCAGCCGAATAAGCACAGATACAATCATGCATACACATGTCTATGCAGGCAAAAAAAAAAATTGACAAATGTGTGCACACGAGCAGACACACGCAGAATTGGCAGGCACAAGTAGAAGTTTGGCACAGTGTAGTGAAAACCTCCAGTTTCTGTAAGTAATGTGGGTCAGTACACAGCAAATCAATTATCAGATCATTCAGGCTTTCTTTTCTGGGCTCAAAAGTTCAAGTTCTGCCAGAGATGTGCAAATTAATTTTACTTTTTAAGGACTGATGAGTCATACTTCACATTATGTTTTGTTGTTTTCCAAAGCATACCATATATTTTACTATTTTAAAGGTGTGACCATGGCCGCCACGTATGTCGTTATATACACTGAGTTCTGACTTATTTCCATTGTCCCTGTACTTGATGGCCTTGCCGTCCATGCATTTGGTCTTTGTGCTTCAAAGATTTGACAACACCAAAAGTCAAGTGGCCCCTAAAATGATGAAATTCCAGGCCTGCTCTGGACCCTAAATTGTCCAGAAAGAGTTTTATTTGCTATTAGATTTGTCACAATACTAGAATTTTACATTTCAATACAGTACTGATGCTGCTGAGAGGAAAATAGTGACCAACCTGCAAACAGCGGTACACTGGTACAGGAAAAAGTCACCAAAACCTCTCTTGTTTTGCTATGCAAGCGTCCTGGGCATCGCCAGAAATGTGACGTGACGTACGACACAACGGCTGAACGTGATTGACCAGCATCATATTGATAGATGAGGCAAGTAAAGTTAGGCTTATGTTGTGGTGGGTGCCAGTTGTTTGTTGACATTAGTGGACTCTGTTTCTAAACTAACATTAGTGAGTGTTGCACACCGTTGCTCTGCAGGGGAGCTAAAGAGAGGCAAAGCACTCAGGATTGTGCATAAACATCAAATTCTTTGGATTTTACCAGAAAAAACATCCTGAGCCGTTTATATAAATACTGCACAAAATACAAAATCAGTCTGGCTGTAATATAGGCAGCTGGGAAGTCTAATTTTTAAAGTTGTGTTAGAATCCATTCTCACATTGGCAATACAAAGTGATTCAAGCATACTGCTTCACACAGGATATATTTAAAAGTTGTTGACTTCAGCAAAGAATTCTTCTTGTCTGGCATTAGCAAGTTGATTTTCAGACATTATTACATTAAAGCTGAGCAAGGCGTTTTTTTGTTTGTTTTTGGTGTCATTAGGCAAAAGCTCCATAATAACCTTTAAACATAATGCAATTCAAGTGGTTATTTCCAAAATGTCAGCATTTCAGAACGTGGGAATGAAAACTCAACAATCAGTCACTTTAATCCAGAAATGTTTACTGCACCTTTTAATAAAAAGGAGACGCCGTTAAAATAGCTCCTTTTTTCCCCCCAAAATAAAAATGACTGTGTTAACATACAGTAAATACTCTTTGAGGATATTTTTGAATTATTTTCTGGGGGATGCTGTGAATAGCGGAGAAGAACTACTGTTGCACAATGAATGAACCAGACTCCATTTGTCCTGTGTCCACTGTGAGAAACCCAAGCTCCTCCGGTCTGAGGTAATGCCGTATAGTGTGTGCAGACAGCTGCAGGAGTGGATCAGGTGACAGCAAGGAGAGCAGGGAGAAACACTTCCATTTTTAATCACCTCACTGACACACACATCCTCACTCTCTCTTTCATGTTGACAAACAGCTTCGTTCCCCCTCCTTGAGACGAAAATAGCAGCAAAGTTCCTATCAAACGACGCCTCGGGTCTATAGATCAAACTACTTTGTCAGGATGGCAGCTCAATCTTGAAGAAGAATTGTGTGTAAAGTAGGTGTTTCACTTGTGTCGGCCGGCAAAAATTTTAAGAGGAGTTTTGCGCTGCAGCACAGAGTGGTCTACCAAACAAGTTTCATCAGTGACAAATTGAAGAGCTGCTGCCGGAGAATAGGTGAATGAGAACTGCAGAAACGGTGACCTCTTCAGAGAGAGGGTGTGGATTGGTAATAGTGTAAGGTGATAGGAAGTATGCTTGTTACACTGGTGCGTAAAAGCAACACAAACTATTAATATCTCTCTGTGACTGTAATAGGTGGAACTACACCACAGTGTATATATTAAGAACATAACAGGTTCTTCTGGGTGTTAGATAAGGTTTTAAACAAAAAACCCTCAAGGCACAGACAGACTAGATTGTCAGCACTTCAGAGAATGGGTGGTGGTGGGATTCTTTGAGTGAACACTCACCTGAGTACTTCACAAGGTAGACAAAAATACTTTTCAGTCGTTTTGTATTACTGTAAAAGGTACAGTACAGTGATTCAAGTCTGACTGCATCACTCTGAATGGTGATCAAAGGGCAAACATTTTCCACATTATGTAGGGGGAGAGTACAATGGAAATTTAAGTGTGTGTGTGTGTGTGTGTGTGTGTGTGTGTGTGTGTGTGTGTGTGTGTGTTTGTGTGTGTGTGTGTGTGTGTGTGTGTGTGTATGTGTGTGTGTGTGTGTGTGTGTGGGTGTGTGTGTTTGTGTGTGTGTGTGTGTCTGTGGTTAGGTCATATCAGTTTTCAAGAGAAATGAGTTTAAGGGGGGTTGCAGCAAGATTCTGGTTAGAATTGGTCATTTTTCTTTGTACAGTATGAGCTGTTTTGTCTGTTTCCACAAACAAGCAGGAGTCTACAGATGGATCACAGAAAGTATTTCCTTAAAAGTACAATATGTAAGAATTTTACTTTAAAGGAAAAATATGTAACCGGTCCAAAAATCACTACTGGCATCCAAATAGTTAGCTGGAGCCATAGATGATATATTAAGTAGAGTGAAATCCTGTTTCCCTCTGCTCCCTCCGCCTCAGGAAGCTCAGGCAGGCTGCAGAAACACTACACTGTACGCATGCAACAGATGCCCTGTCATTATAGGCCAACCAACTAATCAAGGTGAAGCTACTCCAGTGAAAAATAAATATGTCGAGTACATTAAATTTTACTATGCTTGACTGTACCTGCAGACAGACTGATCATCAGTATACTTCAAGTTCATTAATAACTGGTTAACTTGCAGTTTTCAATTCTGGAACAATTAATTTTGTAATATTTCAGTTGTAATTAAATAGTAGAAAAGCACACTTTTAAGTGTACTAGATGCACTTTTACATACTAAAGTGGGTCAACTTAAAATATATTTAGAGCACTTGAAGTAGATCCTGTGTATGTACATATTGTTGATTACTGAAATTAGTTAACCTTGTTTGTGCTACTTTTCAAAACTACTGCTACTTTTTCACTGAAAAACAGCTTTGAATGAACTTTTTGTGAGCATACCTAATAAACTATACTAACAGAGTATTACAAAGGGCTTAAAAGTAAACTCACTTCCCACTAGAAGTCTTTGCAATTTCGTATACTTTTTAAAAGTACTCTAATCTAAAGTTTACAATTCACTTACCATTAAGTACACTTCTTGTAAGTACACTGAAATACTACTTTAAGTATTGCTGAATTAGTACATTTGTTTTTAGCTAAGTTGAAGTTGAACTTAATGAATTCATGTCTATTTTGACTACACTTTAAATGCACTTTCTTAAAAATACTTTATTTCTTATACTACTTTATTGCTGAATAGTTTTTTTTTTTTTTTCAGGTAAAAAAGTGGAAATGGAAACACTCAGAGTAGAAGTGACATTACTGTTATAAAAAAGGATAATCGTGTGTGGTTAGTATGGGCCGAGCTCTCTACTGTGTGATACATACTGTGTGTCGCTTGTGTCTTCTTCAGAAAAAAGTCCTGTATTGTGGAACTGACCTTAAAAGAAGATTACATCAACATCACTTCTGTTTAATTTCAGATCAGATAGCTTGTACAGTTGTGGCTACCGTTTACATAACACTTAAAACAATTTCATATGAATCATGGCCACCCGCCTAATAAGCAACTCTAACGCAGAATTTTGTCAGAAATACAGTATAAAAAAATGATTCATTCAGCTGTTTCCTCTTTCCTAAAAACTAGACAAGAATGACTGATCTGGTGTGTGATCAGCAGTACAAGCAGGTGACAAGCTCCCTCCCAGTCAGGGTGAGTTTAAGAGAAAGGTTGATGGTTAATCATTGGTTTATGGGATCTGTGAGAGCATGCTGTTGTATGTGAGCTCACTGGCTGGATTAGATGTGTGAGTAAGTTAGGGATTGGTAGTTATGTGTGCATGGCCTAAGGCAACCTTTACCCAATAAGCTTCATGCTTAAAGGTTTGGAAACGCTGCACTGAAAAAGCCTGTCTCCATTCCTCCGTCTTTGTTGTAACCCCCGTCTGGTTGTTGTGAGATTTCTCTGCCAAGAAGCATTGCTTCGCAGACAAAGATTGTAAAATTCAGGTCAGACATACTCTGTTTCCTAGAAGTGGGAGAAGAGAAATAACAGCAGAGAGAATATTTGGACAGATGTGTGGAAACAGGCTATGAAAAACAAAAACGCTGGCGTTCATATTTCTGCATTCTTCATATTTCTTCAACACCTGGCTGCAGCGGGGAGTGCATTACCAAAAATCCCGCAACCACCTCATCTTACCCAAATCCGTGGCTCCTGTGTGTCTCAGGGATGAGAGGGATCCTTAAAAAAATGTACTCCGAAGCAAAAATGTTGTCAGTATCCTAATCCAAATATTAAAGAAATATATCTTTCCATTACTTTTGGTTTATGTCAGTACTAAATATGGTGGAATTGTTTAGGCTGGCATAGTGTTTTATGTTTGTTGTTAGGTTT
This sequence comes from Lutjanus erythropterus, assembly GCF_056507025.1. Taxonomy (NCBI): domain Eukaryota; kingdom Metazoa; phylum Chordata; class Actinopteri; order Lutjaniformes; family Lutjanidae; genus Lutjanus; species Lutjanus erythropterus. Next base: position 13,951,233 of record NC_139335.1, on the reverse strand, counting down.
ATTAATAGTTTTTTCCTTCCATTATGCCCAAATGCCCATTTAGATTAACAGCAGTAATTATAAGTGTGTATTAACGGTTGTTCTGTACACCAAACATAAGCAGTTGATCCCACTTTTTTTAAATTAGATGTCGATTCCTTGGTTGGTAGCTTTCTTTGTTTTAAACTGTATTTTATACTAAGCTAATCTCCATTTTTTCTAAATGTATCTGTAATCTGATTACATTTTTTTTTATCTGTAACTGTGATGGAATACAGTTACCTTCATAGTGGTATCTAAATTATGTAATCTTGTTCCATGTAATCTGTTACTCCGCAAGCCTGGTTTTCACTGTTAGATTGTCGAGATGGAGGGAGGGAGGGGGATGGGTGCTTAGAGGTCGGTTGTGAGTGGAGGGCAGGAGGGTTGGCAGCAGCAGCAACAATGAGCTCATGTTGGCTCTTCCCGTCTTGCTCGACTTTTGCTTCAACCCCCCGGGGCCAGCAGTATGGTGTAAGCTTAACGGTGAGGTGTTTAGGGCCCCTTTAGTTGAGTCGCAGCAGGAAGGCAGCTTGCATTGCTGGTGGAGGGCGCAGACAGAGCGGATTAAGATGGTTAAAGGGTGCATAGTGACCAGCCCCGCGGCACTGTTTGTTTTGGCAGCAGACACATGTCTACGGGAATGAGCACACACATCTCAGCTGAGCCAAAGCGATGGCACTGAATCAAGAATTGCAGTAGACATCGCAGTCAGCAGATGTTAGGTGCGTAAATGGAAATGACTTCTATCCTTGGAAAGGCTGCATGGTTGTTTGTTTGTTTACCGTACAAGCATATGACTCAGAGCAGCTTTGTTATTCACCCCCCCACCACACACACACACACACACACACACACACACACACACACACACACACACACACACACAGCAAAAAGACCATAATGTGGGCCTTTGTTCTGCATCCACACGAAGAGATCAAAAATGGGTCAAAAAGGCATTCCGAACACTAAACAAAGGCATTTTCCTCCTACGAGACATGGGCGTTGACAGCCTCCACATGAAAGCCCCCAGTTAATTTTTTCTGCAGAAAGTATGGAAGGCCTGGGATGCAAGTGAGGAAAAAAAAAATCTGGTGACTCATTTTCTAAGTCTCATTTAAAGTGTTTTCTCTCCTGTGTTTATGACTGAAGACCCAATGAAAAAAAGTTTTGTCAGAATAATCTTCCTCAATTCTTTCAGGTTAAGAAAAAAAATCTTGTAGGTGATTTCTTTCACCTTGTTTTCCTAGAAACACAAACTTACTTTAAAAAATGACCCTGGCAAAACTTTTGTGTTTGTGCCTGTGGTTAGGTTACATCAGTATTCAAGAAAAAAAGTTTTAGGAGGACTGCAGGAAGATTCTGGTTAGAACTGGTTATGTGTGCATAGGTGAACTGAACCTGAACATTTCCAGACGAAGAAAAAAGCCATGAACACAAATTTACCAATAAATCATTTTGTGCACATGTATTCTTTGTCAAAATTCTTAATTCTCCAAAAAAAAAAAAAAAAAAAGCAGGAAGGGAAACTGACTGCAGGGTCATTGAGTGTGAGCCAGTAAACACTTGAGAATAAAAAAATGTGAAGAAGTTTGCAGTGTTCAGAGGAGGTTTGGATCAGATGGTATACAGTTCAAAAGCCTCTACACCCATTCAGCTTGTTTGGTGAAGTGACTTTATCCTGAATGCACACGCAAAGCTTGAGGAAGTTGCCATTATTTACACAAAAGAGTTTTATTCAAAGATAAGAAGTGTGTGGATTCTGCAGGAGGAAACTGTCACTAAAGTGCAGCCACCAGCACAAAGGTCATGGGTCCTTACTGTAATGGAAGAGAATAGCAGGAATCTGTGCCAAGACACACACCCGGTTGTGCCTTACTGGAATCTTGATGCCCTCTTGATTTCCTTACATGACAAATGTGTGTCACCTCTCGCCAGTCAGAATTAATTCAGTGATTGGCAGGCAGACAAAAACAAACAATAGCTTGTAATACATGCCTTGATAACACTGCATAGTAATTACTTGGAGCAGGAAATAACTAGGGCACACATGGACACTTCTCTTGTTGTCTTCTCATCGGTTTAGTTAGGGATTCCCGGCAACATAACGATGCCTGTAATGTGACTTCTTACAGTCAGCATGCTAAGTATGAGCTTTTGATTTTTGTGTAATTGCAGTTTAAACTGTTACTGTAATTCTAGTGTATACAGTGACTGTATCCAAAAATGCTATCCCTGAAATGAAGCCAGAAGTGTGCCAGTTTCACTGCCAGTATGTGAAGGTGTGTATTTGGGTGAACAAAGATGTCATATTGAGGCCGGTCTGTGCAGGGTGACGTGTGTAGAGAATGGGCGAATGCTGACACCTAGTGGATAATGGAATACCAACTGACCCTAACCCAGTGAGAGGTGTTTGATCAGTGTAACTGTCGCTTACATTGTGTGTCCATCTGGATGATTAATTACTGGCCTACAGGCGCTGCATCCATAATGAGTTTGTAATAAAGCTCGAGTAAGCTCCTGTTTATCACACACAAACCATTAGAGCACATTAACCACTGTAGTAATTGTTAATGTGTTTGTACATAGGCTGCTGATACATTTTCTGACATTTTATTGGCACACGTGGTATAGAAAATAAGAATCCTTGCGTGTTCATTACCTTAGAAAGAGCTGTTTATATCTATAGAGAACACAGGTCCTCTTAAATACCATGTTTCACCACCATGTATCTACAGTAGTCCAGAACAACACATGAGGTGACTCAAAGTGTTTGCAATCTGCGGTCTCACTGCTAGATGTCACTAAGTCCTAGTCCTTTAAGCCATGCTAGCATTTTGACTTCCAGAGCGAGCTACTATTGGATGAATGGTCCCTCGAGGATGAATCCTGATGACTTAGGTGCTTGTTTCTAACCATTGACTGGTCAAACTGACAGACGAGGGACTGAGATTAACGGAATCAGATTACAATGGGGAAGGGTGTCGACTTGTTAATTTCAATGCTGCTTCAATCAATATTTTAATTAGTGTTGTCAAGAAAACCATCTTTGTGGCTTTGCAGCCTCTGAAAGAATTATCTCCTGTTAAGTGATGGGGTGGTCAGAGTTCCTCTTTTTTCTTTTCCTTTTGTTCAAACAATGTGGACTTGGTTTCATGGTGAAATAATAATGAGGTGTGGTTAAGCTGTGTGGTGACTGTGAGGTGCACATGCACCTGCTGGAGAAGTTAATTATGTGAGTGTAGGGAAAATGTGGCAGCTCAAAGACTGAGTGCTGAGACACCAGCAGACACCAGCAGCTGCCCAAAGATGCTTTTTATTCTTGTAGATACTGTCATGTGCTTTTTATGTGCACAGGTGTTGAGACCACAAACCATAGAGGAGCTCCATTCTCACGTTCTTTACCTTACCTTTTGCTTCTTTTTGATACAGATAATGAAACGTCTCTCTGCTCTCTTCCTCAAACACAAAAAAGCAGCATTTGAATTATAATTTAAGCCTAGATTACCATGGCAACAGAAGAAAATTTGAGACAGGTCAGCCCTAATTTTTATACTGGTCAAGCAACAGGTCAAATGAATGTGTGTAATGTGAAAGGTGTCACTCCTTGTCCAGACTGTAAACCTTGTTCATGCCACACTGATGCATTTGTCCATACAGGCTCCTCCTATGTCCCAGCATTTCAAACTGTCCAGCACCACATGAAACTTTGTGTGCAGTGTGAAATTTTCCTTTGGTTTGTGTGAATATACCTGATCTATTTTCAAGCAGCATGACAGTGTGTGTGTGTGTGCGTGCAGCGGGTGTGGATGAGCGAGAGAAGTGATTAAGGTGAAGTTGTCTATAGGTAATAAATGACCAGCAACAAACCACAGACAAAGTTAATAAAAAGTTTGGTGGGAATGTGCTGAAGCGTTTAGCTGCTACAAGTCAGGTATTTCCCTCAGGAGCTGGTGGAGTGTGAAAAAGAAAAGTGGATATCTGACTTACATTTGTTCTGTTGCCCGAGACACAACTCCAAATGCCCTGTTTCTGCTGTGTGTAAACATGCAACTATTTGCCTCGGCTCTTTGCTACACATATGTTTTCATAAGTGTATTATCACCTGAAAATGAGAACTGTTGTGTGTTTGTTACCTTAGAATGACCTGCCATGTTTAACTGCTTAAGATACGACCTTTCAAGTTTCACCACCACAGGTTCTCCTACATACTTGGAAGGGGAGGGTGAAGCCAGTTGGTTGCGATCTGAAACCCCCACTAAATCCTACACATTTATTCTTTAGTCCAGTGGTTTTCAAACTGATTGTAATATATAGTCATCCTAGTTTCATCACTGAATTACTATAAAGATTTTATCTTCAAAGTGAACAATTAAAAAAAATGCTCAGAATCCCCTCTGAGCATTTTTGTTTTTTAATTTTTTGCTTTGAAGATCAAAATGTGCATCTGTTGTGGGAGTCCTTGATATGAAAAGTTAGGGAGTCCCTGAAAAAATCTTTACAGCAAAGTTTGGACAAAAGGCAAAATTTTCTTTCCATGTTTTCTTTTCTTTGTCTGCTTTTTGTTGTCTTTCACAGCCTCCCTTCCTGATTTTAATCTCAGCATCAACTGCTGCTAATTACTATTTACTTCCAACCCCCCAGTTTAGAGACAAACACATTATTTTGTACGTTTATATTAGACAGAGAATGTTATAAGGATTCAGGTGGTGTCTTGGATCAAATTAGAGGCACTGTGTCATATGGTTTATTGGGTTACCGTGTCTCTGGAAGGCATGACGCCATTACAGCTGCTGCAGCCACCCTGCAGGAAATTTCCAGGCAGCAGTGGACACAAAGCCTTTTTCTCGCTGACAATTTACTTCATGCCCTCTTTGCATTATTTGTGGGCTTCATTTAACCTTATTAGCCTCACATTCACTGTGGTTTGCTGGTGCTGTGGAGGAAGCTGCACAGTGGAGATAAGAATACATTTAGTCCTGACAGGAACAATTTGTCATTGTCCACTGGAATAAAACCAGTTACACAGAGAGTGTGGAAGACAGACGGAGACAAAGGTGCAGGAAAAATAAGGCCATTTGTGCGATGCATTTCCTGTCCTCTCTCCATTTTCCTTTGTCCTGGGTCAGGGCAGACTGTGATGTGCAGCTTTCATCAACAGAAAGTGGTACTCTTATATCCAGAGAGAGAGAAATATGTGATCCGTCTTACTATTCATTATATTCTGTCTCTTCACTTCTGTTTTGATATGCCTGTCTGCAATTTCTGTTTACAAACTTCCAAAACCCACCGGGGAAGATCTCTATTCTCTTCTGTCTCAGCAGAAAAAATTGAGACACTTAGAAAAATAGCTTTGTTAGTCTTCGCTTTTAAAGCTTTTAAACTCAAATCACGTCACCAGTCTGCAAGTCAGGATGCAAGTCAAATCAGGTTTCTGAATAATAGCTAATACAGAAATGCGGCATTTCAACCTTTTTGCTACGACAGAGGCATTTCTTTTTTTTTTTGATGCCCTCCTCTACCTCAACATCAAGGAGAAACCTACTTCAAGTCACATGGAAACACGTTTTTAGAGAGCTCGGGCACATGATTGGACTACTGAACGCACCTACCAGGCTACTGTCACTGTTATTAAAGGAGAAATATGCAATATATTAACTGAACTATCATCTGCTTTTGTTTGCTTGCTTCATGGTTATTAGAGTTCAAATTAATGCTGAATGTTTGCAGAACGAGTGTCCGTTTATGAGTTGTAATAAATCATCAATAAATAATCTTTTCGAAGGACTAGATTTTTATAACAGTTAAATCATGCAATTTGTTAATGGAGGCTCGGAACTCAAACTCTAGAGTGTGTATTTTCAGAGCGGTGGGTTTTTATTTTCGGGATAATGGGCTTTGCTTTACATTGACAGGCAACTGACGGTTATAGGCAGCTGATGAACTTCCAGTGTGGGACTCGTCAACACTTGTCATTGTCAAAGCATAATGCTGCACTTGTCTTGCACTTGTGTTCAGTTTCCCAGCAGCTTGCAAGCAGCCTGCCGGAGCTTCAAGTGTGGGGAGGAGAGGGAGGGGGCAAACAACTCACATCAACCACAGATTGTATATTATACAGAGATACAACCTATTTAATGTGGACTACACTACTCATTTTTAATGGTAGGGTCTTACATATCTCTTCTTTAATTTTGTATAATTTTTTTTTGTCACATTGTCATAGGAGCCCTATGACATTCATGCCAATAACAGAGCCCCCAAAATCCACTGAAAAACCAAAGGTACAGCCAAAACATTTACTTTAAAGATGTCACAAGAAACAAGCCATCATGATGAATTTTAAGTGACTGTTTTATCTCCTCAGTTTGTCTGTGGGATTATACAGGATTATATGGGCTATGCAAATTTGCGTGTTTGCATTAATTGTGAGTATTATTGTGCTCTTGGCTGCAAATCAGTGAATCTATCCTGGTGGCAGGAGGCTCTAGGAGTCTGTGCAAAGTGTTTTGTAATCCACCTATGCTTGGGGAAATAGCACTTTGACCCTAAAACATGCAAATCTTGACCAAAATGTGATTGTTTTGAAGACATAAGGGACAATGCTTAGAAGCTACAAAACCTGGTGAAGAAATGATTGATAAAACCTCAACAAATAACAAACAAACAAAAATGTAAAATCTCATTACATAAACATATTATTCTGTAGAAGGTTTTGGTACAAACTTATAGAAACATGTATTCATACATGGATGCTGTATGTAGAAGCTTTCTTTAAAAAGTTAAAGACTAAAGTTAGAGACAAATAGATATATAAACTTAACTAAAACTGGTTATGATTAGTTTAACAGTGGCTACAGGCACATGGCCTGACACAGTATTACAGTTAAATGTGCAAAATGAGTCTGACACCTGTAATTGTAAGTATAATTGGAGGGACAAAACATCATTTCTGATCATTTTTGGTACAAAATGTGGTTGTGAAAGTGTCAGTAATGATTCTTAATCATTTGAAATAAACCATTTCCAACAATAAAATAACTGAAATTCAGAACAGCATGAACATCAATATTTAAAAGCAAATGTAATACCAGATAAATGTGCACTGTACTATAACAAACTGTATGGGGCATTACTCAAACCTTTGCGAACATTAAGGGAATAAAAATAATTTATTAAACTCTCAATTTTAGTCCTTTCACTGATTTTAATTCAGGGCTGATAATGAAATATGGAAACTGTGCGGCACATACATTTATAAGGCCTGCCTGACATTATGCAGTTTTTATTGCTTTTATTTTACTGTGCAAAATGGATCAAGTATTTTCTTTCAAGTCTCAAGTTCTCATATTTAAAGAGACAGTTCACCCCCAAATCAAAAAAATACATATTTTCCCTCTTGCCTGGTTTTGGAGACACTGGCCATAAAGGTGTTTGCTTCTCTAATATAATGGAACTAGATGGTACTCAAAGAAATGTCTCTTTCCAGGAACCATGACTGCGTTAAGTCAGTTCAAGTCAATCTCACAGCACTTTCCATACAGAGCAGGTCTAGACCACTATTTACAGAGACCTAATAGTTCCCATGTAGAGCAAGCACTTAAGTGACAGTGGCAAGGAAAAAAAATACTTTTAACAGACGTGAGGCACCAAGAAATACATTTGAAAAAGATCAGAGATTAAGGAAATATGCTTAAATTGAATTACTCACTTCTTTGACAACAGCTGCGGTGTCCTCCTCTGCCCATTTCATATTCATTAGAGTTCAAATTAATGTTTGACTGTTTGCTGAATGGGTAAGTGTGTGTTTATGAGGCACAAGAATTCACTAATAATCTTTCAGAAGGAGCAAATGTTTATAACTGTTAAATTGAGCAATATGTTAATAGAGTCTGGCCGGCTTTTCAAGTTTCCTTGAGTCTGGGGAGGAGGAGGCAGGATGATACAACTCCAGTGCAATTCAACCTTTAATATACGGACTGCTGCACTCATTTTTTGATGCGCAATTGCTTCATATAGCTCCTTTAAAACATAAATGTCACTGTTTGATGCATCGTATCAGATTGTATCTTAAAGCTGATTTGCATCTGAAATGCCTTGGCAGGTCAGAACAAAGAAACAGCACAATCACTTATAAAGTTATACAAAGAAGAATAAACACAATACAGTACAAAACAAAACATATAGGTGGTTTAGATTAGAAGAAAAACATGTATTTTTGTTTTGGAGGTGATTTTCTCTTGGTCTCAAGTTGCGCTCCTCACTGTGTTTGTGTGTGTCTGTGTGTCACATGAGTCACACATTAATCTTTGTGTGAGCTCAATCTCCCCTTTCATCATCACTCACCTGGATAGTCCATCTTTTCATCGCAAGAAACAAATGAAAATGAGATCCACAGCATCTTCGGTTTCTAGAATGATCCCATTACCACCGGTGCTCACCGAGCAAGGAACAGGTCTAATTAACTTTACAAGTAGCACCCAGGTGAGAAAAAATACATCTTATTCACGTTCCTCTTGGGATTGAGTCCCTCTTCAGTTTATGAGACCACTCAATCCTGAGACATCACCCCCACACGCCCCTCTCGATTGCAGAGCGAGAGTGAAGCATGCTGTGGTGAAGTGTCCAAGCAGGTTAAAGATTTAAGTAGCTACCCCAAGAGGGAGGAAAAATGGTCTGAATCAGGATATGTGGATGAAAGTGTTGTAGAATTATCATCTGTAGTCTTGTAACTCTGCTGCACTGGAAGGAGAGCGTTGAGAAGAAGAGCATAGAATATACAACATAAATTTGAGAGCTATACTTGATTCCTAAATAGGTGTGCTGTAAAATCTGAAGGGTGGTACAATAGCTCTTCTTTAGTTTCCTGTTCGGGGGTCACTTTATTTTTCATTTCTATTAAAGCATATACTCCACAGTGTGCTGCATCTGTTAAGAACGTTTCGTGTAAGAGTTGCAAGCGATATCTCAAAAAAACAGTCTTGGTTCAGGATTGCACATACAAAACAATCATTTCTTTGTAATCTCAGCAGACCCCTGGATGTTATCAATTGCAGCGGCTCAGTATTTCTCATAGTGTTTTATATGAAATGAAAAATAAACAGACACAGTGGTGTGCTGAGATGCCTTCCTTTATAGTTACAATAGTAGCTCTTAAAGCTGGGGGATTTATTTTTGGTGCCATTGGACAAAAGCTCTAAATAAGCATAATTTAAATCAAGTGTTCTGAGAAAATAAAAAAGAAACCAGAGTTCTGCTCCTCCTCTTGGCTCAGGCTTTAGAAAATCTCTAAACAGGCCTCTTCACACATCAGACTTTGGGTACAGATTTGTGGGCATGTGTGTTCATGTCATGACTCTCTGAACCATCCAGCTGTGACTTGCACAGCTGTTTCAGAGGTGTAAAAGACCTACCACCTTGCATCTCACATTTATTTATTCAAATTTAAACTGAGGGTGCATGATATTTAACTGAAGCTGTACTGCATGCTCCACCATTGCCCCTTTTCCAGCAGAGGGAACAAAGGATTGTTGTCTCCGTTGGTAATTATGGGTCATTTGCTGTTTTTTTCATATACATGTGCTGCTTGGCTTTTGTTATGAAGAAGAAAAATCAGGAAATGTTTGTTTTCATCAGCAGTAACTTAAGACGACTCCTATCAAGCAAAAGGGAACATGAAATCGTAAAACAAGGAAGATACCTGAGCATGAACTCCAAGAGGCAGGAGAGGAAACTAAACTTCAAACCACAAAGATTCAGTTAGAAGCTGCAAAAGTACTGACACACATAGAGACTTTTTACAAAATGTCTTTCTCTCTGCTAACCTGCACAGAAATTACGCTTTCCACCGCACATCTGAGAGAAAAAAAAAAACTGAAAGGCAAATGGGTTCACTGGCAACGGAAAAGGAGTCACTCACCTTTTTTTTTAGTGGGTTTAGTTGTATAAAAAAAAAACCTGCATATATGTGCTTATGTTGGTGTAAAAACGATGTGTGAACAATGTGGGAATGAGAGTCAAGAATCAAACATCTCTCTCCAGAATTGCGTGCTGCACCTTTAATGAGGTGTAACTGTTGGTGTGATACTGTACACGTTAACAATATGTGTGATTTCAACACCTTAACAGCTGGTACAGCATAGATCAAAGTTGTCGGTAAAATCCTTGTAGAGCACAAACATGAACATGTCATAGGAGCCATTTTAAACACTAAATAACTGAGTCTTTTTCATTGTGCTATTCTTGAATGTGCTTTCATTTAGGGACAGTCCATCAATACAGCAGCATGGCTCTCCACAAGGGCAAAATCCTGCTCAGCACTGTGTAATTCAGTAAGAAAAATTGTTGCCCTTGAGGCAGTGATATATTCACTTTTCTGTAGTGACTGGCTTATTCATTATGATGATAAACCTACTGAAAGAAAGGAAGGACCTGATGACAGTGACTGAAGCAACAACACCCTTGTTTATCACAGAAATCAATAGATGAAGCTGTTTAGTTTATGTTCCATGGCTTGCACCGGTATTTTAATCCCTTTAGAAAATAGCATGCTTTCTGACCTTTCCCTAAGGAAATATTCCATAAATATTTCATTTTAGTAAAATATTTGTTGCACTGTATACTGTGAATGTTGTATGGACATATAAACACATTGTATCTAAGCATTTGTAATATATTATTATTAACACCTCCCTTATGGCAACAAATGTCTACTGGAGAAATAGCTTCAGCATACAGCTTACAGAGTTTTGTTGAGTCGAGCACAATTAACACCACCTAAAAACGATTTAAAATGTGTCACAATAGCATAAAGCCTAATTAACCTTAATCCTAACGATTGGGCTACCTGCAGACCCCAGAGGAATACTTTTTGTCACATATAACAGGTGTTTTATTGTATCATTCCAATGTTTCGCGACTTAGTCAATCAGTTTGTTCCTAATGACTTCGTAACATTGGTTTCCATTTCTGTTTTAATTAGCGCTTTCTAACAAAATACCAATGTGCTGGTGTCCTCGGGGACCCCCAGTCCAAAAACAGCAGTTTTAACTGATGGAAGTATTTATGGAGTCCATGTTTGCCATAGTTTCGAATTGAAAAAAAAATCTTAGTGTGAATTACATTTATTCAAGCTTTAGTCTGAATGACTGTGGGTGTATTTCGATTACTTTATATTGCTCTCAAAATGTTGGTTGGTTTCACTACATAGTGTCCGGGTACTGCATCACCCCGTTGGAGTTTATCTTACAATAATGACCTGCTGACTGTATATTAGTGTACATTTATATTATTACTATATATTATTGTAGCCTCTGTATAAGGGTCATACACTCTAAGAACTGTGCTACCAGTGGTGGTGGACAAAGTACTCAACCCCAGTACCTGAGTCAAAGTATAGATACTCCTGGTCAAATATTACTCAACTACAAGTGAAAGTTGCTCAGTCAAAATATTACTTGAGTTAAAGTACCACAGTGCTTGCTTTTAAAAATACTTAGGTATTCAAAAGTACAAATTACAAAGTACATTTTCTAATATCAATACATTGTCGTTTTGTTTTCACAGTGCATTTACAGAAGCTTGTAACTCTCTGAAACCACCAAATGATGCACTGACCTGCTTGTAGAACCACTCTGCTACACAAAGCCTATAGAAACACCTTCAGCATAGAAACGCAGTCAAAAAGGACAGTTATTGTCATTTTCTGATGCAACTGTTTTAAAATCACTGCATGAAAATAGATTTAAGCCAACTGTAAGGAGTTCTCCAAGTCTGTTATATAATTTCTGTCTTCAGGGAGCAGTATATACGTTAATTATAACTGCCTACAGCCTACCTGGAATTATTTTTCTTTTTCTAATTATAAAAACATCAGGAGATTTAATTTTGTGTTTCTCCTGCCATCACCATTGCCGAGTTTTATTTGAATGACAGAGAAAGAGCTTGGTCGCCCTTGTTAGAGAGCAACCTGGATGACAATTTTCTGCTTTTACATCAATCCCAGTTGAGAGCGGGTACTGTGATTGGTTTCCTTCTGTGAGGAACACAGCGTGCGGCCAATTACATTTTAGAAAAGAAAAAACAGCAACAGCTGACTTCAAAGCTGTGCTTAGCCCAAAAGTAACAAGTAAGAACAATCCTCCTAGAAATGTATTGGAGTCAGAAGTACAATATTTGTCTTTGTCAGATGCTCAAAGAATCTATATAAGAAAATATTTTTTCTTAAAATGATTTTGCTGTGATGTTTCTTACAATAGTATATTTTAGACCCCCCTTGGCAGTCCTTGTATGTTAAATTTTGGGGGTATTGGCCTTTGAGCGTGGCATAATGGACAATTCAAAGGGCTCTTTTTCTGGCCAAAAGTCTAAAACTTGCATGAAAGATAAAATTTACAAAGACAACTGAAAAATCCTCTCACCACACCAAGGATTTCATTTCTAAATGTATGCGATTACATGTCTGGGAGAAGGTTTGAGTGAAGAAAAAATTGGTTGCATTTCTTCAATAACTTCTTAACACTGAGAGCCCAGAGGTTGTCCAAAAGTGAAAATTACTGCACACTGTCAAGGACAAGGACACAAACCAAAGAATAATGACTTAGCACCAACTTTGGTGTTCTTCTGCCAGACCGGATTGAATTACTATGTTCCATAAAAGTTTAATGGGATTTCAGCTGGCCTAATATATAGACGGTGGCTGCAAGACTGAGTTGCTGTGCTTTGGTCCCTCCTTTATAGCTCTCAGCTCTCTGTACCATCTGAGACAGGATTACTGGGCAGGAAGCTGCCAAACAAACAGCTGAGTGGACACAACGTTTCATGGTTTGGATTTTGATTCACTGGCTGAGGCCCATTAAATCACATAGCAAATCACATTTAGGCAAACATAAGCACACCTTTTAAGGCTATAGCGTCTATCTCTGCCGTGAGCACTGCGTTTCCCATTGTAATCCTGAGCAGTGTAATTTAGAAATGTGTTTAATGCAGGTCCACATCATAGGGTCGAATGTTCCACTTACAGCAGCATTAGTCTGAAGGGAATCTCTGCAGCTCCTAAACCTTTTCATGTGTCAATAAATGGCTTTTTCCTCCAAGCTTCTGTCAAATTTAAAAAAACATCAATGTGTCTAGACAATGTCATTCAATTCATTTGACTGCTATTGCAAATTGTCTTGTTGTCTTATTTTCTTTGTACAGGTTTGTTTGAGTCACTCTTCCTTGTATGTAATCAACTGCATTTGGAATCCACAATACAAAAACATCTACTGAAATGAGTTTTCATGCACTGCTGGGTTTACACTTTATTTTATCGTACACTGATAAGACGTAACAAGCTTCACACTAAACAATCATTTTTTTTTTTTTTTACCATAATTAAACACCATACAGCTAATGGTACACAAATAAGACATAACAATCAGTACTTATGTTCATTAGTGTACAATATTAAACCCTTTATTAGACACATATTAGACTTATTACAGGGTAATCAGGGACAGATTACGACAGAGCTCTACTGTAGACTAAAGTGTACTGAGCGCCCCTGTTAAACCCTTACTTGACCTTCTTAGCAGATAATTAGTTCTGTAATGTGTCCCGAATGACCCTCTAAGAAAGTCTAATTAGGGTCAAATGAAGGGACTAATACTGTTCAATAAACAACATACTTCTAGTTTTTGTCTATTTTGACACAAAGTATGGCTTGTTATGTCCTATTAGTGTACTGTGAAATAAAGTGTGACCCTCTGCTGTATTTAGAGGACCAGTGGAAAAGTCTGCATGTCAGGGATATTATTGGAGGTTTATCACTGGTAAAGGAGTACTCTGTGTTTTCCTAGAAAACAGTTAAGTTTTTTTTTTTGTGTGTGCATTTCATTATTGTAAATGTATTTCCCCTCTAAGTGCATTTCCTAATTTAAATTTCCAAGAAGAAAAACAGTTTCAAAGCCTTAATGGATGCTCTGGAGCCTATATTGCTTATATTGCCTTACTTTTGTCATCCTTCACCTCTTTTGTTGGCTTTTACAGCGTATTACCCACTTTTGTGTTACATTTCACTGTTACGTCTCCAAAGGGTTGATTGTGCAAATATATTTTAACGTATCTTAACTTTTATAAACAATGGTGTTACAACATATTGATCAGAGATGTCTGAAGTATTATGAGGCAGCCTTTGGCAATTCATTACAGCATCGTTTTTCTGTCCAGCCTGACCCCTGATGTGCTTCATTTACATGCAGAGGCAGGCAGTCCCAATTTAACCTAAGGCACGGTAGCTAGCTAAGTAGGTAAAACAAATATACAGTGTATGTAACATGATGGTTTAGATAATATTATGGTCTCAAAACACTAATCATTGCTCTCATGGTTAATAAAAAAGTTAGTTATGCAAAATCGGCTGTGAGTCAGTGATCAAAGTGTAAGCAGGGTTTAGTGAAAAAGGAACAACACAACACATTTTACAGCATTGCAAAGTGCTATATGTTGTATTATCAGGGTGCTCTTGTCACTTCCACTATGCAGAGGAGTCTTATTTCTAGAGATGGACAGCACAGACAGAATAATACAATATCGAACCATTAACTTTTGCAAAGCAGGCAGCAACACATGCACATATTCTGTACTGCTGAGAGCAGGCTGCAGGATCCCCCAGAGTGCACTTATTTTCAGCCCTGTTTCCATGATTAATGGGCAGAGGGGTATGCAGGCATAAAGTTGTAAGCAGGAGGCACAAACTAACACTTAGATGTTTCTCTGAAAGTCACAATAACTGTCTTAAAAGGTTATAGCATTATTTTTTAAACCTGGGACATCATTTGTTTCTACATGTTTTGGGTTCTAAATGACTACTAGGTAGAAAACGTTTTGTAAGTGGTTTAGTAGAACACCTCAGCCAGCAGCTGCAAAACAAGTTGCGGCGCTTGGGGGCAATTGTGCAATTCCAAAACTTAAAAACACCTTTAATTACCCTTTAACTTCTATACTGTTGACCAAATGATGTTTTTCAAAAGCTGTGAAAGACAAATTTCTCTTTCTCTTGTATGGATCCACAATGCAGCAGCTGTGAAATGCACCAGTTATGACTGTGTACTGGAGCCTTGGTGGTTCCATTGCTCGGTGATTTTCTACTGCAGAATCAGCAACATTTTCGCTTGAGTGAAATACCCTGGAGCACTGATATGAATCACATTTAAATACAGTACATGTGGGCACAGAGAAGGTCCACAAGGCAAGCCGAAAAGCCTAATAACTTAAAAACAAAACGATCCCGGTCAGCTTAACTTCTCATTTGGCCTGCCCACATACTGCAAGGCAGTTCATTTGCATTTGGTCATAGATGGAGCACTTTATTCTACAGTAAACTAAAACTTTATCAGAGGTTAATTAGGCAATTAGGTTCTCCGCAGAACTATACACACACACAAAAAAAAAATATGTTGACAGTCGACATTTTATCAGCAACAGGATGCCTCTCACTACAGTTTCAATGTCTCTATTTGTAGATATGTCACAGACATGAAAAGATCAGGTCCAGAGCAGGATTTTTATTTTTCTCTCTCTCTCTCCGCCCTCCTTCTCTCTCTGACTGAGGGGGAATATCACTGATTGCCTTGTGTTTAAAGCTCTTTTCTTCACTTCAAAACTCTTATGCTATCTTGGAATAGAAAGAAAGGACTTTCAGCATCAGCCCCACAGCAGAAACACAGCCGATGTGAACACCGCAGGCGTGTCTGACGCAGCACTTCAGAGAGGTATCACAGGTACATGCATGTAGTGTGAACCAGCCTTACAATACAAATCTATAGTCACCCATACAAAAAAATATTCCTCTATTTCCTTCATTTTGTCATTTACTTGGTAGATCTGGTTCACATATTGTTTTTTAAATGGGGAAATAGCAAATATGTGATTTCACTTTAGTTTACAGTGCAGTTTTGTTGTAATGTGTCCCAAATTACACTCCCATAAAGTCTAATAAGGGTCTAATACTGTCTAATAAAGAACATATTATTTCTAGTTTTGTCTAATTTGATACAAAGTATGGCTTTTTACTTCTTAATCGTATACTGTAAAATAAAGTGCGACCAAAGCTGTATTCTGCAAATGACATTTTAAGATACACCTCACAGCAAACCTGAATAAAACATGACCCACAAGCTCAGCATTGTACAGATACTACAATGATGATTAGTTACACATATGACCTAGAATGGAGAAAAAGGAATATTGCTAATCTATGTAGTAATTACCCTGCTTTTCTGTTTGCATGGACACATTTCACAGATTATTGTGAACAAGGACGATGGAAAGATAATGATACTGAGAGGATAATGGCGGCAGCGTTCACAACAAGCCAGTGAAAACAATGGAAAACAGATGTTAAGCAGCATCTGTTATTTGGCATATGTGTGTCAGTGGATGCTGTATGTGTTTGTGATATGTAAAGCCAGCTTACATCTACATTTTGTTGTCTTGGCTCTTGATGGCTTTCATGGTACAGCAATAAATAAATAAATAAATAAATAACAGCAACAGTATATTTACCAAGATTTACTTGGTCATAAAAGGCATTACCCTATAACATGCCGATGGTTACACCAGAGTCATAGTGTCCCTTCATCCGAATTATTTTGGCTGCTAGCAGGAGCAGCAGGCCAGTGGCCACCTCCAAGCCGTAGGAGAGCCAAGCTACAGCTAGGGACCAACCAAAGGACGCGTGGACGCCGGCGAGGTCTTCCGAGGACACGAGCCGCTGGAACTCTTCCATGGCCTGGTGGGAGTATTTGATGTAGATGCTGACCCCAGTCAGGGTAAAAAGACCTGACGGTGCACAGAAACAGACAGATGGAACCATCAGAAAAACAAAACTAAATTACATTCCACCTGGACCATGGAAATGGATCCATTTAGACGAATTATAGGCATGAGACCCTTGAGTTTCCTAATCACTATAATCACCGTGATGTATTAAACTTAACCAGTTTGTATAATGAGGTCATTAAGGTAATAATGCATTATTAAGCCAATCATAATTTTCTAACATAATTGCCTTAATGGCTGGCATTACATAATATAGCCTTGTTAGTCCAATGATGAGAAACAATTGTGATCTTGAAATATTAAAGATTTAAATCAGTTCAAATCAGTAATTTCCAAGTTATTCTGGCAAGGTCTTTCTAAATTTAATTCATTTACTCTAAAGGAGGAACTTGTGATGTAAGTATTAAGCTTCCACTGTGTATTGTTTTTTTTATTGCTCCTTTTCTTTGCAAATAGACAAATGAAACATCTTGCAAAATAAGAATTACTGCAGAGGTGGGCTGAAAGAATACCCACTGAATGTCAAACCCCAAACCCCTTATAATATGAGGCAGTCATCACTGAATTCACATTTCAGACTGACCTTTTGTGCAGCAACACAGAGGCCAGAAACACTGCACACTGCACAGTCGTGTGCTGAAATTGCCCTCCCTTAATTACTGACCATTAAAGATCTCTCTCAAGAGTATTAGAAAGAAAGAAAGAAAGAAAGAAAGAAAGAAAGACGATGATCAGCAGTTTTCAAACTTTTTGGGGCCAAGGCACACCAAAATCTCAAGGCACGATTCATTTCCATGCAAAATAGCATCTATTACACATTATCACTCTCATCAGTCATCTTTAAATGTTTATTTTTATTTACTCATGCCAAATAATTTGAAACAGCTATATTACACAGAAAATATTTATTAACAACATAATTCAAAAATTAATTGTGAAATGTTGTAAAATGACATCAAAGCAGAAACACATCGATTTATATCAGACGGGCCACAAAATTAAACTGAGAAGCAGCAGAGACGGACACTGAAATAATTTACATCATCCTGCAGGGATGGAAGGTTCACTTTGGAGGAAGGTTTTTAACTGAATGTTTTGTGTACAATTACTGATTTAGTAAATCAAGAATTCCTAGGAAATTCCTAACTTTGTTTAGTTGTGGCATTCACTTCCAGGTCAAATGACTCTGCAGTAGTCACAGATATTGATCAGCTCCAGATCTGATCAACAGTGATGGAAACATGATGCCTAGGTGGACACACAAATTTTCACCCCTGTTCAGTGGAGGCAATGAAGGCTTCTCATCTCCATCAGTCACCTCTGTGACTCTTTTGCCCCTTTTTCCATGTTGCTTGGCTTGACTTGGTTTGACTCTGTGCAGAAGGGGTTTATCACCAATTTTTCGAGGGTTTACCCACATCTTTAAAAACCCTAATTTCACTGTAAAAACAGTAAAAGTTTCTCTACCGCTCTCTTGTTTGTTGGGTCGGGGAGGAAGGGGCAGCTTTGCATGGTGTGTTTACAAAAAATGCTTCATACTCTACCTTTAATGCATTATCAATAACAGGCGTTCAATCCAGAGTGGTTTCTGTTTCTTAAAATCTTTGGTCTAAATTACTCCCAGCTCTGTTTGTGCCGTTCTGCTCGTTGGTTTCCTTCATCTGCCGCAGTGTTTGTTTGATTGGCCCATTTGTGATCAGATTTCCTTATTGGCTACAGAAATGCAGATGACAGGTTTGGATATTCGCCTGATTTAAGGAAGGTTTTTTAAGCAAATAAGTAGATTATATAATGTATTTAAGTACCAGTAAACTTGAAAACAGCTCATGAAGGCACAGTACCCCCCAAAATTACTTAATTACAGTAATTTGAGTAGCTGTAATTCATTACTTCCACCCTTAAAAAAGCAAAAACCTTTAATGAAGTGAAGGTTTGTTTTTAAACAACCTTGAATTGCAGAGTCAAAGCTGTGGAGGGAATAAATATTCTGTAAGACAGAAATGTCAGTTTGGCCAGATCTCATATTCTCAGAGGCCTGTCCAAAGAGACAGATTCATCAGTACTGCAGTACGTGATGTGAGTGTTGTAGGCAGACCTATTGACATACGGCTCGA
This sequence comes from Lutjanus erythropterus, assembly GCF_056507025.1. NCBI lineage: Eukaryota > Metazoa > Chordata > Actinopteri > Lutjaniformes > Lutjanidae > Lutjanus > Lutjanus erythropterus. The sequence goes on along the minus strand of NC_139335.1, from coordinate 13,932,283 downwards.
CATAAAACTTGTGTTTGGATATACCATCTCTCTACAGTTCCAACTCAAAAATAGGTTGATAATGTAGCTATTAAATTAGAAGAAGGGGAAAAGATCAGAACAAAACAGTGAAATCCATTACCCCTTTCTGTTTACCTGATGTCAGAGGTGGTTTTGAAATGGAAGAGCTTGCAGGTCTTTTGATGTAGAGACGTGGACAGGACATTCGGTGCAAAGCATGAATTTAGCTGTCTCTTCTCTGTGATGTGGGATGCTTAGCCTGTCAGCACAGATGATGAAGTATATAATAATATCCTCTATTTCTGTGACAGAGTCATGAGTTCACGCTCTACCACACTCAAATCGAGATTCAAGATCATTCTCTTTGACTTAACACCTAATCATGCATTCTTATTCTATTTTGTGTGTTATTGCGACTGGTCAACAGCTTAACCCATCATACTGAAGGAGAAAAAGCAATCTTTCTGTTACTGAACTGCTGATGAAAGTGCTTCCTTATACTGCAATACGGAACCAGCAGATTAGGTGTCCTTACTGTTTGGACCAAATCTAAATCATTTCTGCTTGAAGAGGATTCTCCAGTGTCATCACAAAGGGTGAAACTCAAATTTATCTTGGAGCTCTTGTTCTGTTGGACAGTAGCAGACTCCGGCTGTCTGATGGGTGGCGGTGAAAAAGATAAAAAAAAAAGGGCATCAAGTGCATGAGGTGGGGCACCAGTGCACAGAAACTAGTGATGCATTTATGGTGAAACAGATTAAAACTGGATTATTTTGTGACCCAGATTTAAAGTATAACTATTAAATAATTTTCATTGCCTTCTCTTCATTTTAATGGCACCCATTAGTGCACTTTCTCATGTTTTCTCCAGTGAGAGGGCACACTAGAAGGCACTTTATCATGTTTTATCTGCCACAGGGGCATCCAAGTGGGCACCTTTGCTGTATTTTTTTCCACCAGTGTCACTGGACATTATAGGTTATATTTATGAGCATTCAATATTCTCTTCTATGATGTGACATGAGAAATGGTAAGCAATTACAATTTATAGACTAGAAGAGTCTCGCAGCTCTGTGAAGCTGTGCTTACATTGGTGGTTTGAGCTAAAAGCTATTAAGAGCATGAAAACTGGCTCGGCAAAGCGCCCCCAGTTTGGAAAAGCAGAGAACCAGCACAGAAGCAGATGCAATGTGCTGCTGTGAACAGGGTCAGCAACAACAACTTGCTGTCAGACAGCCTTTTTTAATAGGAAACCACTGCTGTATATGAAAAATAATTTTACCTGGCATAGCACGCTGGTCTACCACGGCATTTTTTACGTTACTTTCAAAAAAATCAAAAATATCTTTATGAAAAGAACAATGGAAAAAATTGTAAAAATCTTAGTATTATTTTTATGACTGAAAATCTTGGGGTTACGGTGCCCGATAGCCACTTTGAAAAGTACCCTATAAATGATGATGTAACAAGCTTACTGCTATCTTGAATATTATTTTGAATTTCAATAGATAATAGAAGAATCTTCATAAACATCTAAGATTTGCACCCTTGATTGTGGGACAGCAATTTTGCCATTTCGACAGAATATATATATACACATATTTCTAATCCTTACTAACTGTTTATAGCAGCAATATACCAAACCGATTGAGGCAGTGTGTGGATGAGGAACTCTTGTATTCTGCAAGATAAAATTACTGATTTTCATCCGGTTGGTTTGGAGAGGGCAATATTTGGCTCATATAACAGTGGTTTAATGTTGGAAAAGATTGTCTGACATCAAGATAAAGTGGTTAAATTATTCTAAATATAGTTTACACTTAAAATTAGACAGATTTTTTAGGTGGGCCTCCTTTTAGATGGCTAAAATGCACTTTGCTGCTGATCCTATCCACATCAGTTCATTGCTTAGCTTCCTACACTGGTACACCTGCTGCCTCCCCAAACTGGAGGCGTGCTACCTGTCCCTTTAAGACATTTCACTCAAAACAACACATATCAGCCTCATGGCGGTGCTACACAAAAAGCTGGGGGATCACCAAATTCAGCAGGATTCAAATGTCTGCACAAAATGCCATGACAATCCATCAACTAGTTGTGATATTTCATTCTTGGCCAAAATAGTGAACTTATCAGTCAGCTGAAAGACCGACATTGCCATCCATAGAGCCATGTGGCAGGCATGGCTAAAGAAATGCTCATAAACTCAGAAGTCCATCAAATGTCAGGGCTGTGCATCATTATAGGACCACAATTACATTTTAGGAAGGCGCTTGTTTATGATTGGACTGTCCGAGATTATTGGGATGGCATTTTGTTTAATAGGTCTATTTGATCACACTCAATTTCTACAAAAAGGAAATTAAATTTTGTTGATATTTTATAGGGATGCCATTTTAATGACGCAATAAAGAGCCTGCTGATGATTCCAGGGAGGAATCTGACTTAATCTTTCAATCAAGGACAAGCTGTTCTGAAATCTCTTGCCACTTCATCATGATCAGCAACCCTTGATGTGATCAATACTGTAAATTATGTCCATGTCCACAGTGAAAACGTTTGTTGCTTGGAGTGTTGGGTGGCTCATCAGGAACCAGCTTGCAATCATGCTTTATTTTATGCAAATCTGACTGGCAAGTGCTAAGAAAAAATGTTCTCAGCTTCTCAGCAAATCATTACCTCAAACTATTTTTAGTCACACCCTTCTACAGCATGGTAGCGTTTGGAAAAGGGTCTCAAAACTGTCAGTCATGTCAGAGAAGCATGACCATCTCTCATAGTAGTACTACAATTGAATCTGGATGTCTTGAGTCGATCATGCGGTGTCTACTCAAAATCTGAAAAACAGAACAGATGAGAGCATTGAAGTCTTGAACAATACACTCACACCTGTGTTTTTTCTCCCCTTTTCCTCACAAAACCTCCACCTACTCTAATAACAGTGTGAGCAAAAGGATCATTACCTAACTCAACTTAATTAAGGCGAATGGGATTTTAAATGTCCACACAGAGATATTTAAAGTGTAGCTGCAGCTTTTGCCAGTGAACAGCAAGATATAACATTTACACAACACTAATCATTATTTTCTCATTGGCGCTCAGACCACTCCAGTATAGTGCTGAGGTCTAAAATGAGATTTAAGCTGTTGCCTTAAGTCAGAAATGAGTCAGCGGTAAGAGACGGCAGTTGAATTTTCAAGGTTTTCTAGCGTAGTTAACACACACACACATACACACTTTTATCTGTACAATTCTGTCCATACATTTTTTTTTTGTGTTGTACATTTTGCACACTGACATAATAGAGCAAAAGACTCTCCTCAGACTGGCCTAGAGGCAAAGCACACATAATTGCTACAGGCTCACAAAAACAAGAACAATCCAAATTCTGTGTGAACTTACTGCAGAAGAGAAAGTAGGATGCTGATCCAATCAGCAGGTTTGGACTGCTGGCCAACGAACTGACGAGTCCAAAGATCCACCCAAACACCAGCAGGACCAGGCTGAGGGGCAATATGATGACCACCACCTTGTGCAACCCTGAAAACATGCATAGGAACATACAAATAGGGCTGGGCAATATATTTATATTATTATATCTTAGATTTTGATGATCCAGCATAAGTGTTGTTTTTTTCCTGGTTTGAAAAGTCCAGTGTGATGCCTATCACAGGGTTGAGTTCACCATCATTGCTGCATATTTTATTTTGACAGGTCAGTCTCATGTTGAGATCAGCACATTAATCTTTTAATATATCTGATTGGTTGACAAGTCAGGAAGACAGCGTCTGATCAGCCGATAGACTCAAATCAATGCATCTTGGGATTGCCAGTGGACAGCTAACAACATGCTAACAAAAACAACAACTGTTGTCAAGACAGAAAAATGGATCAATAACTACAGATGACATTTGGTGTTGGATTTATCATCATGGATTTATTTTTACCACGTCTCAGAAGAGACGCTGCAGTTCAAGGCTGGATGACAAAGCCTCTGAAAGCTATACGAGCACTCTGGAGCCAGCATTGTAAAGGTACAACACTAGCATTAGCATTAGTATTAGCCTTTCCTAATCAGTTTAATTTGGGGCTAACCTCCTTCACCTTTCCAGCAGTTGGGAAATTACATACAAGTCTGTTCTTGGCCCTGATGAGCTGGAGCATTTATTAACTGGCACACTGTAACCTGTACTGTACATGTCCTGCCATATTGACAGCATCCTGCTAAGTTTAATTTTTTAGTCTGCTGCTTGCTCTCCCTCATTTACATATTGCATACACATTATACACTTCCCTATTCCTTGAAGTAGCTACACTACTCTTATGACAGCATGCCTCATTAAAGTCCAATAAAACATAATTATTCAGGCAGTCATGGTACACCGCCATCCTGCTGCGGTAAGACTGTCACAGCCCTAGCAGTGAGCTTGCACATTGCAAACACCTTGTCTCAGCCTCCCCTTAGGAGAACCTACAGTGGCTGGGAAACTTAAAAAAGTTGTAGAAACATGACGGGATCTGTGAGAGGACCTGCACCGAAAAACAAACCGATTCTTAAGTAATTTTACACTAATGAAAACAACCTTATGAAATCGCACACACTGGACTTTTACAGGCTGTATTACAGTAAAGTGATGCAATTTTATGAACTTAGCAGACTGTTCTAGCTGCTCTATTATTTGCCTTTGCTCACTTAGTCATTACGTCCACTTTACTGACGTTATTTATCAGAAATCTCATTGTTTAAATATTTTGTGAAAGCATCATTAGTCATCCCTAAAATATCCCTCCAATATCAATAAATGCAAAGATCAAGTTGTTTTATATTTGATTTGGTCCATATAGTCCAGCCCTACATACAAACACACAGTGATGACTGCACTTACAGATTTTAAAGGACTATGCTTGTAACAGTGCCTTCACTACACGTCTGTCAGATTTAAAATTGCTGCTAACAACAATTTGTGCAAGCAGTTAAGACTTTCAGATTGATTTGTGCCATTCAGAGAGCCACTGGTTTTCATTCCCATTGTCACTAGAGTATGAAAATCAGCTTGCAGGGTGAGGCTTGATTAAGGTAGTTTATGTCACTGTTGACAATTGATTACTGTTGAGGCTGGGAAGAAGGACTGTTTCAGAAAACAAACCATCCTTTGCAAAATGTTCATGCTTATGTCTGCTGGTTTTTCTGATAGCAAACTCTTACTTGTGAATGTCACTTCTTCAGCAGCTGACTTTTAGCCCACTTTAAATCCACTCCATTATCATCTCTCATATGTCAGTTGATAAAGAAAACCAGCACTCACCAAGAAGGTGCCTTTCTACCTCTGACAGGCTGGACATATTTGCTGTGAAAGAGGGGATGACTGAGCTCCTGTTTGCCCCTGGAAATGTCAACGGAAAAGGTCACACATGACAGGACATACGGAGAGGGCTGTAGGACTTTGCAAAATTATTACTGGAAACCAAACAATGTCAGTTTTTGTCCTAGAATTGTACATATAATGATATCTAGAACACCAGAAATTTAACAACAGATGAAAGACATCCCTGTATGATGCACATTTCCTTAGCTCTGCATGTGTGACAGTGTTCCACTTTTTGCCAACACGTCACAGGTGAGCACTGCTGGGAGAACTTCCAAAGCCTACTAGAATAGCTGAACTTTATTCAGGGTTAATCGGAAGCACTTTAAATGATGGCAGGTGTGAAATGACTCCCGTTTAACAGACGTTTGAATGTGACAGGTTAACTCTGAACACAGCCACATCCCCAGTTAAAAGAGGGTGTGCACACTTGTGCAACCACATAATTTCATTTTTTTTATTTTTACTCCCCCCCTAAAAGATTTCAGTTTGTTTTTCAATTGAGTTGTACAGGTTATAGGTCACATTAATGGTGGAAAAAGTTCTGAAATTATTTATCTTGGTCTCGTTTTTGTACATCACAAAAACCTGGCATTTTTACAGGGGTGTGTAGACTTTTTATATCCACTGTATGCTTTAACATCTCTCTGCAGCCTGCTGCATGTTTACCTGTAGCTGTCTGCAGGGGGCTTACACAGATGTGAGAGATTACAGTTGCTACAGTTATTACTTAGAAGGAAAAAAACTGCAATATATTGAATCTGTTATTCCTGCGTGGTTCATCACTAAATGAAAAGTGTATTGAACTGTGCCACCTTTCTGAGCTTTGATGTACTTCAGTGTTCTACGAAGGTTTCTAAGGTATAGCTTTGCAAAGTCTCCTATGAGTGTTTCCCAGACTAGCTCTCAGCAGGTGTTCTTGACGACAAGCTGCTAATTTACAGCAGATCTGCCTTCTGCCGTGGTGCACACATTGATTCATCTTTTTTTAAAGGCTAATAAATTATGTTATAATATTACAAGTGTTGCCATAATCATTTAATCCCAATCTAATGTTACAGAAACTGATGCTGTACCAACTAAAGATCATCTGCTAGTCAAGACGAGACCTTCTGACAGCTCCAATAAATACAGAGAGCCTACAAAATACAAAATCTAAATGTACGACTTTCAGAAGGTATACCTTAGCTAAGGAGACTCTGGGAAACAGCCCAAAAGATGAAGGGAGACCTTATGGTACAGCTTACGATGCACGTAGCACTAAGGAGGCTCTGGGAAACGGGGCCCTGTGCAATAAAGTGAAGTGAAATTACATCTCTGCTACTTTCCATTTCAATGTATGAACAAGATCTGCCCAGTAAAGGCCAGAATTATAGAGGCAGGGGAATATTTTGTCTATAGATCACCAAATGAGAAAGAGAAGTTTGGGATGAATGTGTCATATCATAAGAATAATTTAGAGGAGCATCTCTTAATCTTCTTCTGATCCATTTTTACGGTGATCATTTAAAAATTCTGGGGATGATATGAAGAACAGTGTCCTGTTACAGGTGACAGGTGTGTTCCAGTCATTTTGATCGTCTTTTCAACAGATAAGATCAGATCATTAAGCCATTAAGCTTTCGAAGATTTTAAAGCTCACAAATTCCTCCTGTGACAACTGCACTCTGTCATCTGGCTGGCAATAGGCTGAACAACATCAGCAGTCTGTTATTTATGATAAGAATCAGCGCAAGAGGAAACACATCAATAATACTAAACTATACTATATTTCACAAAAGCAGACAACACATTTTAATGACTAAAAGTGGGCATTATAGCCCACTTTACTGATCTGATCAGAATATTCACATATTCATATGTTCATATTATCTCTTACAATTACAGTTAATATTTGGGACAAGCAGGACAGGATTGGATTTGGGACAACTGATGGTAATTCAGGACTGTCCCCGAATTTTTCAGGAAGTCTGGTATCCCTAGTAACTCCACAGACTTATTGTAATACTGTAGGCAGATAATGTGATTTCATCAGAGGTAGGCATCAATCTTGGCTACTCTGCCATTTGTGCAGGACCAGCCAAAGAGGGTGCGTATGTGATTTCAGTTTAGTTTACAGCACATTTCTGTTGTAATGTGTCCCTAATTTCCCCTCTAATACTTATCTAATACTGTTTGATAAAGAACATATTTTGTGTAATTTGATACAAAGCACGACTTCTTTATTAGATTAATGTAAAATATAGAGCAGTCGAGGAATACGCGCATCATTGTCACAAGATTCAGAAGAGATTCAGTGCAACTGTTTTTTTTTCATCTGAGCTCTCCAGTGGAGTAAAGAAAAATAAATCAGTACAAATATAGCTTCTGCCGTGGAGTCGTGGTAAATGAGAGCGCGGTAACGCAGCAACATCAGACCCGTTATCCATGACCAATATGTGACATGTCTCAACAGCACCACATGCAACGCATTACATCGATTTTCCTCTTCTGTCAACGTGACGATCAGTGCTGTTATTTGTCAGAATATGCCTTATTCCGGAGTTACAAGTTCATTCCAAATGATGACACCTTATAATTGAGCATTCAGTGCTTTTTACGCATAAGTATGTTGATGCCACATGATGATAAAGGCTTCTCAAAATTTCCCTACAACGAGAACCAGCGAAAAAGTTATTCTAGAAAAACGCGGTCTGCGTCCGATTTTATCACAGCTCACTCACCGTACTTGAATAGAAAGACCCTAGGAATAAACGCTTACCCAAACTAGCCTGCAGACTGTAATGAATTGATTTAAGTTGAGTTTACATACCTTCAATAATTCTCCACAGTCCAGAATGTGAACTCAGGTCGTTTGGACCTGTGTGGTCGTTCACATCGATGATGTACCAGTAATCAGTCCCAATAGCCACAGCGAGGAGGCTGAAACTGAGCAAACCAGTAAACCCAGCAGTGAGGACCACCCATCCGTACCTCATGATATACGGTTTACTTTGATATTCCGTGAAGTTTTTATATTTTCTACACTGCAATCTGCGTCGACGCTCCAAGATGTGTGATGCGTAAAAGCTCTCCAGCTGGATCCATCCCTGCAAAGTACTGGTTCTCCGTGGCTACGACGGTCTAAAAATATAGTTTAGGATGGAAACTGAGAAAAAACATTTTTCATTAGCTGTTTCCAGTTTACTTTCAAAGGAAAAAAAATATATATATAACAAAATAGAGATGTGTCTCTCTTGGCTCCAGTTAATTGTGGCTGGCAGCGTCAGCAGCGCTCCTAGATTAACCCACAGAATCAAGTTAAAAGAAATTAAACGCTACACTTCCGCTGAGAAATTTCAAAATAAAAGCCAAAAGACACATCCGGTCATAGGTTGGTTGTCTAATGTTGACTTGACTCTTAATGTAACTTAATGGCAGCCTGTTTTCAACAGCAAAAGTGGCTGTAATTATATATATTTAATTGTTGTGATTAAAGTGACAATGATGTATTTCTCCCCAGGTTTTTTTTTAAAAGAAATGGAACTAATAATAAAATTTGACTGTTAAGGAACTGTTACAAGTGCTCTGCAAGGCAGACAAAAGAACAGAAATTCATGTGACATTAGAGGGATCCCTTCTCTTCTTTCTTCAACTTTACTCAGCGATCAAGAACACACTATTTCTGCAGCTGTAAAGGTGATCTGCAGACTACAGGTAACCTACAGGTGATCTAACAGGATGTCGGTGTCCCTTCTTGTATGTTCTCTGAAATCTGCTGGAAACTGTCCGACTTGACTGCAGCTTTTTGTCTCCACCTCCTGCCGCGGGCGCCTGATCTCGTCTACTTTCCAGCTGAGGCACAATTCATCTCGAACGAGTTTGAGGTTTTGTCAAACTTCTTCTAAGTTCTTTGCTAGAAAGGAACCCTAGATGTGTGAAATTCTCGCAAGATTTGTGGACGTTGACTTCTTCATCGTGGACTAGTGTACAAACTAATGATATTTTATAACATGATAATGCTGGGGTTATTTTCTTCTTAGGTTATGATTTAAAATCACTGGGGTAAAACTAGGAAAAGATGTTTTTAATATTACCACTCTCGCGAGATCTTTCGTGAGTCGGGGGTTCCCATGTAAAGCTAGATGTTAGCTAGTTTGACGTTGTGTGTCCACATGGGGAAGAAAAGACAGTTTACTATTGTGTAGGTAGCCAGCTGCTTTGTAAACCGATATATTATTTGACGTTTAAACGACATGAGTGGGACACTTATTGTTATATGAGGAACAACATAAAACTGGAGCAGTGATGGGCACCTGTTGAGCTATGCTAGTTAGCTAATTTAAGCATCACCCTCTCAGGTAGGTGTTTTAGATGTGAATGAAATGTCGATGTGATTAAGATTGTTAGTCTTCATGTCAAAATGTAAACATACCTTGACAAATTATGAGCAATTGTGGGAAAAAATAAATTAACATAGCCTAAACTTTCAGCACATATTTGTAGTAGAGACACCTCTGGCAACAATTACAGCAGGGTTGCAAGGTCTGTGACAAAACCATCCAAATGGCAGATCAAAACCAGTCCATCACCTAGTAATTAAACACAATTGCTCTCATTGCCAAATGTATTGTAATATCGACAAATTAACACCAGAAATGGTTAGTGTGCCAGCATTGAAAGCAGTTTCCCCTTTTGGGCTTTTGTTATTACATACAGCTAGGGTTGCCACCTGCCCTGTATTGAAAAATAAAATGCACTGTCGCTTATTGAATCAGACACAGTTTGTCCCTTATTTACATGCACAGCTCAGTCCATCTGTACAAAAAGAGAAGCTGTCCAAATATAGATCTAAATGGCAGACAGACCAAGAGTAGATCAGGCCTGTCGGTGGGAATGAGTACAAGGCAAACTGTGCAATTTGCCATAAAATATTTTCTGTCGTCTAGGTGGACCCAGAGCAAGTACAAGGCCAGAGGCCCAGATTTATTTTGACAGATCAAACACTCTGCCCAATGTTTATGATTTGATGTTTGAATCTTTAATATAACTGATGCAGCTGCACTTTACTCTTATTGACTCTTCATTTCATTTACATTCATATTGAGAGTGGCAGAGAGGACTTTGAAATTGATGCATTAAAAAACACAAATTGGTGAATATAAAAACCACCAGAATAAAGGAAATAAAATACCTGAAAACGAAATCTCATGAGGGAGGACCTCAAGACCCCTTGCTTGATTTGTGTCTCTGTGCCTGGGGTTACTGTCAAGGTGTCTGTTATTTTTCCACATTGAAGGTGGCAACCCTAGATACAACATAAATAAATTATACCTCTGTGAATGTGTAGCCCAATTCACTAAATTGTCTTTTCACTTCCTCTACCCTTTTACCTCCTCTCTTCATCTCTACAGCGTGGCACGTTGTGTGTGTATATGTTGGTGTTTCCCATGCACATGTGTGTATGTGCTGATCAGTTTGGTAGGATGTGGAAATAAATCAATAATTTCACTCAGTATATGCATTTCTTATTTATGTAATCTGCAGGCAAAATATGTCTGCCCAACCAGCAGACAAGAAACCTGCAGCACCGCTTCAGAAGTAGCCCAAAGACCACAGGCCTGGCAACCCTGAATTACAGCCTGGAGTCCGTGTAGGTAGGTCTGCCAGCCTTGCACATTCAGACAATACGTTTTTCCCCACATTACTCCTTGTAAAACTGCCCAACTCTTTCAAGTACCATGAGGACTGTAAGTGAAAAGCAATTTTCAATTCCTGCCACAAATTCTCAATTGGACTGTGTTTGTGACTCCGACTGCTCCACTACTCCAGGATATTTTGAAACCATTCCTGTCCAGTTTTTTATGGCTGTGCAGTATGTTGGGTGTTGCTGTCTTGCTGGAAAATAAATCTACAGTTCCCTTGCAGACTGCAGCAGGCTTTCATCATTCTCTGTATACACCAGAAAACCTGTTTGTAATTTGAAATTTCAGGGTCTTTTCATGTAAAAGAGTGACAGATAAGAAAAACACAAAAAGCAGATGGATGAGGAGTCCCAACATTTATCCTTTTAATGATCAGGTTCAGTGTACCATGCTCATGGGTGTAATTCTCGTTCATGTTGAGTAAGATTGAAGTGAACAAACAGATTTTTAAATTCAACCTCTTATTAGTACAGTTACTGACATGGAGAGACAAAAATAGGCAAGTATATATTTCAGAACTGGTATGAATGATGCACATGAAATCGTACATATTAAGTTGTCATGCTGTCTTTCAGCTATCAGCTAGTATGAAGCTGCTCACTACAGCACACATACCCACTGGTACTTAAAAGTATACAGACTCCTGACAGAATCATGTGATACAATGAATATAGCTTTGACAGCCTCCCCAGAAGTTTTTGGTTAATACAATGAAATAGTGTAAGTGGACAAAGGCGGAATTACTTCTTGCGTGGTATGTTATTTCCTGATTGTGGCCTTTTTCATTGAAATTCTCATTTAATACATTTACGTCAGACATCAAGAAGAGATAAGAATGGATTTGTCAAGTGTAGGATGGGAAATGAAGTTCCTCTTGATTGCTGCGATTTTCCATAGCATCAAAACTTGACAAGCCTATTTGCAGTTGAATTGCCTTTCAGTTCTGTTTGTCCACATGTATCCGCTGTGACGTTTACCGTAGGAGAATCAGAAGGCTACATTGCAGTAAATAAGCAGTGCATTAGAATACAATTCATTTCTATGTTTAGTTCAGAGCACAAAGTCGGACTAATCATGTCCTCATGAAGATGATCCCTGACATAGAGATGGTTTCTTTGTGAGCATCCATCGTGATTACTGAGTGGAAAAGCTTTTATCACAGCAATGCTGTCAGTTCTTTTATATAATAGATCTATTATTTTTTTCTCTATCTAAGATAAAATTAAAAGATGTTTAACAGATGAAAAATAAAACCGCTTTATTTTCATTGACACCATCATTCATTTATTCAAACACAATTTTTCTGCTCCCGGGGCCTCATTACAGAAACCAAAGTCTGAAATCCTATCTTATCATAGGATAGGATGTATGGCATTGACAAAGAAGATGGTAACAACATTAATGCTGAAATATTAGAATTGAAGACTACTTAAACCCAATGATGATGCTTTAATTTTACCGACCATGTATTAATAATCCGAGGCTAGTAACTGGGAAGTAAACTTTGTGGAGTGTGGTTTCCTCTTTGTCACAACACAATTAATGCCTCCAACTCATTGAAGCTGAAATTGAAAGCTTGTCTTTTCTTGTATATTACAACAAGCTCGCTAGCTAGTGACAAGTGATGTGAGAGGGCCCTTGTCAAGGATATAGACAGTCCCATGTACACTGTAAACACAGATAGAGGTTACAGTTATGTTTAGGTTTTTGTCAGGGGATTTCTAAATGAGAACAACAGCTGACAAACCTTACACCCCTCACATTCTTTCAAGAACACACCTTACCAGAAATGAGAGATGGGATAGGACACAGCTTTGACTTTATATGAATTGCTTCTGTTAAAGAAAGACCAGATTTTTTTTCTGTCTTTGAAAGTTAAGTTAAGATAGGACAAGCAGTGAGGCCCTAGGCAATTATTTTCATAGTGGATTTATCTGTTTCTTGGTTAATCAGTTAATAGTTATTTGTTTTAAAGTGTCAGAAAATAGTGAAAAATGTCGATCACTGTTTCCCAAAGCCCAAGATGACATCCTCAAATGTCTTGTTTTACTCACAACCCAAAGATGTAGATAGAGAGGAGTAGAGAAGCCAGAAAACATTCACATCCAGAAGCTGAAATCCAAGAAAATTTGACCTTTTTCCTAGAAAATTTTGCAAATCGATTAATCAATTTTTAAAATAGTTGCTGATTAATATAATAATCGATTAATCAATGAATTCTTGCAGCTGTATTTGTGAGTCAGTACTACGTATTTATTTTGAGCTGACATTGTAGTCATGGGTAGTTGACAGATATAACGTCAAAAATATGTGTCAAAAGTTAACGGGCTATTCAAGATAGTCGATTAATCAGTTGATTATTTTCTTGATTAATAGTTGTTTGGCCTATAAAATGTCAGTCAGTGTTTCCCAGAGCCCAAGATGATGTCTTCAAATGTCTTGTTTTGTCCACAATGGAAATATATTCAGTTTATAGAACCAGAAGATATTCACATTTAAGAAGCTGGAATCAGAGAAATTTGATATATTTTGTCATAAAAAATTACTCAAACTGGTTAATCAATAAATTAATCCTGTCACAATCATGTCAGTTGAAAAATAGGTCCAAACATGTGGAGCACATGGACGTACATCAAGTTTGGACCTATTTGTCAAGTCTTTCCTGTAACAATCAGTATTTTCATTATTGATCAGTCTGTTGAGCTTTTTCTCCAGTTAAACAGCAGGAGGAGGCTAATTAATGATCAAACAGATTATTTTCAATCCTCTGCATCTGTTACATATTTCAGAGACTGTTTGAGCAGAGCCTCACTATACTGCACAGATAATGTCTTGCGTTGAGGACACGGCACAAATAATTCAGCAAAAGTATTTCACGAATGTAGCCTGCACCTGTAAACTGGTGTTAAATTGCAAATTCTTTCATTAGAATTGCTGAAATGCCATCTTATGTGAAAAGCAGCAATGAAATTCCATGATGTGTCAGACTGACTGTGGCTCAGTTAATAATTGAATCCTTTAAAGTGCTCTTGACTATTTTCACCTAGAACATTAGGTGATTCAAACGCACACAGGGTTGCACCTTATTTTGCAGCTTGTATAAAGCCTTGCCTTTGTTTAAATGTACAACCAGGAGAGACAGTTACAGCTAAAATACTACATGCTTGGTGTGTGTAAGCAGCAGTGTAACATTACTGCTGGCTTATGGTTATTGTTGGCAAGATGAACGAGAATCATCACGTCTGTCACTCTTAAATTTAATGCATATACTTTTTTCACGTAATTTTCACAGAGGGATCATTGCAACGTGTCTTGCTTTGTGTAAAGTAACACACAAGTCAGTCAGTGGTTCACATGTACTCTGCGCTGTCACAGCAGCTAATTTGAGCTTTCTGAAATGTTCACAGCATCCTTACACAAATCCATGTTATCCATCAGCACCTAGATGTCATACACATACTGCAAATGCCTATCTACAGAATGGTTGAACTGAGGTTTGTCTTGCTGGTATTATTCCCTTCTTCTGTTTGCATGTTGCGCTACAACAGTGATTTTTGCCCACAGCTAACCTTGGTTAATGAAGCAGTGCTGCATGACACAATAGATTCGTAAGCAAATTATGTTCTGAAGCATTTTGTAGATGAATGCATCTGTTCTGTTTTTGCAGATCCATGAGAAGAATACAGACGAAATTGACTCAGCCACATTACATCCAAGCTGTGGATCACAGTGTGAAGATGTGCGAGCAGCATGACGAACCAATTAAGCGTCAGGAGGTAGGAAAAGGAGAAGCCAGAAGTTACAATAACCTCAGAAGATAGGTGTTTAGCCTGGACCTTCAGTGAGCTGAAATATGTTATAAAGTGCTGCAATATCAGTTCATATCTGATTTTCCCATTTAAAAAAAAGCATGACAGCCTGAAGCATGATCAGATTTCCACTGGAGTTGAAGACAGCCCACCAAATATCACAATAAAAGGGCAGAATTTAATTTTAATCCTAAGTATTTTAGACATACTCTCAAAATATTTGAGCAAGGGTAGAACATGTGACTTAAATTGGATAGACATTGATCATTCCATCCCTGGAAATATTTCAGACAACTGGACTTTAGAGAGATGAACCCTATACAGAAATCTGAATATAAGTTCAAGCTGGGGACAGAGAGAGTTTGTCCTTTTTGATAATCCTTTTCCACCCCTCCTGAATTTTTATGCCAAATGCCTGCCCTCACGCTGCTCTTGTTTTGATCATGGCACACTCGCCAAGTGATAAGAGCTGACCATAGATTTTGAAGTGACCTTTGTTTAGGGCTCAGTTCCCAGGGTTTTTAGGGGGTGTCCAGGGGTAGTTTGAAAAGAGCGAAATAGCACAATGTTAGACCTGAATGTAGCAGAACAGTTGGGCTGCTGAAAGTCCAATTTTAGTGGAAAACGCAATTCAAAACTGCGGAAGCCATCATCCTGGTGTAGCTCTTGAAAACACCTTATGCATTTGTTGTATTATTGCAGAAAACAAGCACTTTCACCTGTTAAGTTTCTACTCTTTACACAGAAAACCGATGTGCCACTCTGTCCCCGCGTCTCTCTGTTTATACCTATTGGCAGAACAACTCTGGGTTGCCAGGTTTGTCTGTGTCCACCAGTCTCAATGGCCAGGATGTGGTCATTCATATCTTTGCTCACAGTGCCCAGACAATCTGCCTTGGTGTTAACTTTTCCATGGTTATAATTTGGTTGGTCAAGTTTGCGTGAGGTTTGTGCTGTGGCTGTGCGCTGTCGATGAGCTGAGCCACATGACCAGCTTACTGAAAGGACTTGTCTCCATTTTCTCTAGTGAGCGGCTTTGTAATGGTGGGAGCTGGGCTCATTGGCTTTAAGGTGTTTGTAGAATTGTATTGCTCTTTCTTGGATCCTAATTAAAAGTGAAAATTAGTCTATTTCAGTACAACATTGATTGTGTGTTGTGTTTCTGTGGACTCCAAGCTCTTAATTTTAATTTGCAAAGTTTCAGACTTTCACTGGGGTGTTAATCCCATATAGACTAGTACAATTGGTTCAGTAAGGGATTTGGATATTTGTATCCAGGTTCAGGTTGGTGTACTCTGGGTGTTGAGATTGTTTTATGGCTTAGAAAGTCGTCCTTTCTTCAAAATGAAATGGCACATACATGTAATCTGTGTTCCTTGTGTTTTTTAATGGAGCCCAGTAAAACCCTGTTTAGATTTCTCTAACATTTCTGAAAAATCACAAACTTTCTCCTTTCCAGGCTTGTAAAATGCAGCTGTTATTGTAATGCCTCTCTATACTGTATTTGGCTTGCAACACTAGATAGTATCTAACAGATCGAGGCCAGGGATATCTGAAGGATATGTGAATCTGACTTTTGCTCATGCCATGATCTTGAACAGGGCATTTTGCAGTTGGGTGTCAAGGATGCTGCAGAGTAACTTGTTAATGGGTCATTTTTATTTCCAGATTTAGTGGTTGGTATGGAATTACCCAGTGGTTGAAGATGTAGGATACTCAGAAGTACTCTCTGTAGAAATACTGTGTTATTAGTTAGGTATGCATAATTTAAAAAGTAAAAATTATCTTCAAAATATAAAAAGTATCATCAAAATGTACCTAAAATACTAAACATACAGTACAGTTCATCACTGATCATTTAACGACAAAGTGATTAGAATGTCAAAAAATGCACATCATAATTTGAATGATTTTCAATTTAGATTTGAAACCGTGGTACCCCTAATAATAACACATTATCATTTATTTGTTAATTATATTTTGTTTTGTTAACCTGAATGTTCAAAGTAATCAAGAACTAAAGTTATCAACAAAATAGAGTCGAAAGTACAATATTTCCCTCAGTTGAACTGAAGTACAATGTACCAGAAAATGTAAATGGTAAAGCTAACTACAAGTCAAGCCTTTAAGTACAACACTTGAGTACTTAGTCACTTTCCACCACTAGTAATCCATTTGCTTTAGATTTTTGTGATATGCTGCTGAATTAATCCCTTTTATTGTTTTGGCTATTCCAGTTTTAAGGCCTGACTTTTGGTTGCTTTGACTCTTCCCCTCTCCCTCAAAGAAGACACGAAAAGCAAAAAACTGTTCAGTTTCACCATGCATCCATTCAGCCACTCTGTATATCTGTTTGTTGTGTGTGTTTTATGGCTGATCCAAGGAGCTGGCTGAACTTCATTTAAACATGATTTGCATAAAAGCTTAGAGTCTCTGGCCACCTGTTTGAAAATAAGCACTTTCCTTTAATCCAAAATAAACCACAGTTTGATTTTTATCTAATGTCTGTATTTTGAAGATAACCTTCTCTAATGAAAAAAGTCTGTCAACCTAGTAAAATAACCCCAATTTAGTTGTATTTTTGTCCAGAACAACACATGCTGCAGGCAACCAGTTAGTGTTGCAGCACAGCACACAGAGGAGGAAAACACTGCCAGTAAAACATGCTGACCTCTTGCCATCCTTTCTCGCCAGAGCTCTGTAGTTTTCCGGTTCAAACACAGACAGAGGAAGAAACTCAGGTCAGAAACGTTTGTTACTTGAGATGAAAACATTTAATTTAGTTTCTGTGTTCTTTCAGACTCTGTTTTGCGAATGTTAAAATCTTCTCTGGTCTGATTCTCATTGCATAGTTAAATGCTTCGCCAAAAGCAAAGGCTCTGTCCCGTTAAAGGCAAGTTAAACCATTAAAATATCTCCAGTTCAGTGAGTGTGTAATTATCAGGGCCAGTGAGCAGGGTATTTATGGACTGTGATTTTCAATGTCATTGTCAGTGTTGTCGTAGAATTAAACAGGGGGAGGCAAAGTGTCAAAATAAAATGTGCTAGGCTTCAGAAAACTTTAATGTGTGTATATAGGAGTGTGTGTTTTGAAGAAAGGCAGATGAAATTGTTAGAAAAAGTACTATACTTTATTGTGGATAAATAGTTTAAAACACTATGAAGCCAATGGAGAAGACTTGCATACACACTGTGAAATCACATCTTGTTGTCTTGAGGGCGTAGAAGCATTGTGCTCTGCAAGTGACAGGTGAAGCCTGTTCTTGTTTAAATCATTAAGTTGTTGAAAGCATTAACAGATGTCAGGAGATCGGTTGCAGTTTGGTGGATCGCTTACAGGTGCTCGTTCTTGTTGTGATTGCAAGCACCAGTCACTGGCTATTACTGTAACAGAGAATGAACTAAGAGAGATGGGTACACACTGCCACCCAGTGTAGTGAATGGGAAAAATCATCTCATCAGAGAGCACACTGCCTGTTATTTATGGATCAATGCTGACAAGGTTGGACTGTATTTTGGAAATTAAAATTTACCAGCCAAATAGCTGCCAAGGCTTCATTTGGGAATTTTGGTTACAAGCACTACCATAGTTTTTGACTTAGGCCATATAATGAGGGTATTTTTTTTTTTCAACCAGTTACTGGGCTCATTGGCCATTTTCAACAGACATTATGATTCGTCATAGCAGTTGCAACATTAATGGCAGCTCAGTTCCATATATGTTCCCCCAGTGAGCCAGCGGGCATTACATCAGGGCCCCCTGGAGGTAGTACACCTAGACTGAATATAGTCATCATGTAGTCGGCAGTTATTAATTATGCTACTTTTCTTACTGTGTCAAAGTTTCTGCCGAGTGAAAAGGGTTTTATTTTCAACATGACATTTCCTGTCGTATTACTGATCTCTAACTATGAAACACCCTTCACACACACATACACACAGTAGGAAAAGTACAGGTGATGAGGATAATAGTAACATGAATTAGATGAGTGCACTCAGAGTGCAGATTCCTGCCAAGCAACAGATGGCGATGCTCCTACTGCAATGCCATCACAACTGCAAGATCCAACCAGCGGAGGTGTGCAAAGTTCCACCAACATTAATATGACCCTCACATATGTTGTCCCTCACTGAAATAAGATTTCAAACTGAGGCCCCTGGCGGCTGGTTAAGAAGAATGAGAAATCAGATGTTGATGGTCGTATGTAACAGAGCAGTCAAAAAATAGAATTGCTACCTCACAGTTTTGTGTTCCCACCAACCAAAGTTGTACTTTACATCCAAATCTGTCCAGACTCATATAATGTGTGTAGTGAAGACTTAAAAGGAATTTGATAAAAGGTATTATGTGTATGTTTGGCAAAATGAAAGTTCTCACTTTATATATGATTTAAGTGAATAATTTTTTAGTGAGAAACATGCTGTCTTCACTTAGAGACTGTTTTTACAGAGCAGTACAGAGGACTGATAGAGAACTGAACATTATGATGTCACAGTGAAGTTGACCTTTGACCTCTTGGATATAAAATGTCATCACTTCATCATTTTATCCTTTTAGATGTTTGTAATTTTGTCATAATAAGCATACAAGTTCTTGACTTAGGTCAGGTTAGAGTCTGTTTGGAAGCAGACTGAGAGCCACCTTTTCAGATGGACTCAGTCCAGTTGTTTGGTCTGGACTAGAGTTTAGTTGACAGCTTCCGTACCAGCCAAGGCAGATTTTGAAAATCTCCTTAAAAAGAATAGAACCATATTAGCAACACCTGAGCCTTTCCAGTGAGCCAAGATGAACAATAGCAGCACACTGACTAAATGGTTGGTAACACCTGTGCTTACTCTACAATTTTGTGTCAGAATGGCTGCTGTGAAAAAGGTCCATTGAATCATCTCTGCTCCATGTCACTGTTATTGTAGACTAACTTCAGGCTTCATGATCAAAGAAAGCTTATATCATGTCGACACTTCTGTCCAGATTCGCACCTTCGTTCTCGAGCTCGTCCTGAGCGGTCTGTCTCTCACTTTCTTTCACCGTCTCTCACTTTAATAGTCTGGTTTTCACGCCATTCATACCAGGCTCAAAATCTAACCCACTACTGGTAGTGTGTGCTGCGACTCATATGATGTTGCCCAATCAGAATCTCAACAAAGGACGCAGGTGTCCGTAATGAGAGGAAAGAGGCAGAGACGAAAATGGCAAAATCAGCTGGAACGGTGTGGGCGGGGCATCGAGGCCACTGTGGCTGCAAGGCTGATCATTTTTTGAGGGGCATGAAGGCCAAACTGGCCAAAAGGTTGTTGTGGTTGTCATGAAATTTCTGCCTCGGTCCAGTTTCTTCTCAAGGACCACCCCCCTCTACCATCTAAACTACTGAATCACACCTTTCTCTCATGTTTTCACAGCTAGACATATAATTCTAGTGAACAAAGATACTGTCAAGTTTTTATTGTCATTAACATTTTCAAAAAAACATATCAGAAAACAAAGATAGTAAAACACCTACATATATTAAATACATTCTAAAATATGGCTGGAGGCTCTCTAATGAGCTGATACAGGATGCATAGGTGACCAAGCCTTTTAGACTTTTTCTAAAATGTTTCTCTATTAATTGCAAATTGCACACATCACAAAACCATTGGTTTAGACATTACACTTGAACTACTGCGGCTTTTATTTCCTCCTGTGAAATAACTGACAAAAATCTACAGGATAAATTGCATACAGGTTCAGGTTCTGTGCTGCACACCAACATCTGGGCCAATAAAGTAGTGATTTGATGGGTGTCAGGAGTCCGCAATCAATACAAAGTTCCCCCTTGAAAGGTCTTTGCTGCCTAAGGGTGCACTAGAGGCTACTGATCATATTTTACAAAAGTAGTGTTGGGTAGCTTACTTAGAGGAACACTCGAGCATTTTGTGAAATATAGCTGTTTGCTGTCACATCCAGAGTTAGATGAGAAGATTCATATCAGTTTCAGTGGGATGCTCTTGAACCAGCCGTGCTCAAAGACTGGAACTCCAAAGCGGTCTGAAGGAGCCTGTTTGCTGACACATTGGAGCTGGATTTGACCAAAGCGAGTGGACATAGCATTTATTTCACAAATTAAGTTTATGGTATCCTCTCATCTGACTGTGGGCATAAAGACCAAAAAGAAGCATTATTTAAAGATTTGTATTCAAACACATTTCCGTGTGCATGATGTTTTACAGGACTGTTGTATTGGTCTCGTATTCCAGTAAGTAAACTGTTAAAATATCTTTTATCTAATTCCATTATATTTTCTAATCTTACCACCCAACTGTGAACATGATATCAGGGTATAAAGGGATATAGAGTGCAGTATGGTTTAAGGCCCCTAGGCAGAACACCAGAGTAGCATTTCTGAGTTCACCCCTGGTACATTAAAAATGATGTATAGTCCATCAAATGTTTTAAATGTTCTCCCCCTGTGATTTCTTGCGTGTCTCTAATATGGATAAATGACATTTCTATTGATATTTTTTGTTCCTGAACGGGTCTAATATCTGTAATTCTATATGTATTACACATCTAGTCTACATCAAAAAATGTGTTTCAGTGTTTGCAGTGATGCTGAATTAACCCTAATCCTTGCCCAGCATTGCAGCGGTGCCTGAAACAGTACAGTCTATTTGCTCCAGTCCACTTCATTTGCTTCAAATTGTGCTTTCATGGAAGCTGCAAATGGTCCATTAAGATAAAATGAAAACATCGCTGGACCCAGTCGTTCATGTCTTTGAAGACAATGGTGCATTACCTTCCTTGGTGCTTAGAGTGACATCAGTGAGTTTTCTTATAGAACATGTCAAAGTAGTGAAATCATTTAAAAGCTGTAAACAAACATGCTGGGATTGTTGACAGAGGTTACAGAAGAAAGATCCAGATAAACATAGTTGACTAAGGTCTCGTCACCTAAACCAAACTAAGTTAATTCTGTGTGTGTGTTTGTGTTTTTTATCAAACCAAAGTATGCAGCCACACTGATCCATCCTTGTCTGTTTTTTCATTGATTTGCAGTGAAAGTATGTGAATGTTGTTCAGGACTATTTGTCCTTTACTGCCAGATTGGTATCCGTTTTGACACAGAGCCAAATTGGCACAGATCTTTTCAGCTTTTGGAGATATTTACCGTTTACTCTTTAGGCAGTTGAATTTAGCAGCAACAGAAGGACTAAAGGTTCCTTTTGTTGCCATTCATGACCATGCTTTCTGAATGGTGTTATATTTCTGGCATTTTCACTGATGGATTAGTGGGGCTACCTTCAAACATATTTGGGACTGTACCTATATTGAGTGAATCTGAAAGATTTGGGAGAGTCACTGTCTTAATCCATATTTGTGAAATTACGTATTTTCACACAGAATGTGTTGTTTGATGTTGGCATTGTCATTTCAAAGACAAAACATTTAACATTTACAAGAAAAAACACACACTTTTCTAAAGTGTTCTCTTCTTCCCAATTAAAAAAGCAAAACAAAATATGGTATCGGGCACCTGGCAGCTAGTATAAAAATAGGCAGGAAAATGTTATCCGGTCAGTCCACTTCATTTGAACTGATAGATGTGGGTCCTGCACCCTGATGGAAAGAGATCAGTACTCCCAAAGTGAAGATGCATCAACAGTTGTACCATCACCCATAAGAGTACCTCCCTGGTCTCCACGAAGGTACTTGCCATTGGAGGCCTTGATAGCGATGCGTCCATGTTCCAGGAACTCAAGGAAAAAGTCCTCTGGCTTTTCTCCATCTGAGCACACTAGGCCATTGCTAGAGACGTACCAGAACTTTCCATTCACACCTGTGGAAGGATATCAGTGGATTAGATTTTAGCCATTTGTTTTTAACAACCATAGCTATTAATGGGGATTAGGGATGTCAGTTTTGGCTAATTTTGCTCCTGATAGCTTGACTCCTGTTAAACTACAACTGATGCTTTGATTTTTAAAGTAAAAAAATGTTTTAAAGAAGAAAAAAATGATGTGAAATAGAGGTGTATATTGTCCCTATTTCCCAACAGCATTGGTCAGCTTTGTGAGGTTGTCAGAGAACCTCCAAACTACTATGCGTCCATGTCAGCAGCTGTGTGCATGTCTGTGTTGGAGTATATTTAGGCCTTGGAGATGGAGATGGATGTAACATAAGTTTGTGAGAGCTGTCCTGCAGTTGGTGGTTAGGTCTGATTTGTCTGTCCTGGCTAGCTTGAGTTTTAGTTCAATCTTCCTCTTCTCAAATGTATGAATTTTTCAACTCAAGTCAGAGTTGCTCTTGATGTCATAACATACTTTGGCTCAAGGTACCAAACTAATGTTAGCTCTTTGAATCCCTCTAACACACTGGTTGGCAGTACAACACTGGCTTAACGTGAGTGCACATCACGATTTCTCCCTCCAGCTAGCAGTGATGTGATATTAGGCTCTGCACCATCCTCCTATTTATGTTTGACTTTGTTACCTTTCTGGCAGATATATTCCCACAACAAATTAAATTTTTTAACTTAAGCCTCTTTTACACTGAACAAAACAACCTGATAACACCCATTTGGCTACAGGGTACAATTGGCATTCACTCATGTTGAAATGACTGGCACTTATTGGCTATTATCAGTTATTGGCTCCAACTCTGATCAGCAGTGAAGTAACATGACAGGCTAAGGCTCACCTCCATCAGTAACCTCTGTGACCTCCTTTTTCATACACATGTGCTGCTTGGTTTGGCTCAGTTTAATTCCCAACATAGGAGTTCACACCTGCTAGAAGTTGTGTATTGAACCGATGAAGTTCTTGTCTTTAGTCAAGCTCTGAACAGTTTTCTTATAAATTGTCTCCCAATTGTTTTGTTTCTAAAAGCTTTTATTATGAAGCGTCAATATCAGGAAATGTTGGGTTTTCATTTGCAGTAACTTAACATGGCCCCTATCAGCTGAAAGCGACTGAAACAATAAAATAAAGCAGATAATTGAAAGTACAAACAGCGACACAGGACAGTGACTAAACTTCAAACCACAGACATTTAGTTAGAAGCTATAAAATTACTGAGAACTCAACAGCACAGACTTTTAAAAACGTCTTTCTCTCTGCTCTTCTGCACACACATAAGCTGAATTTGCTGAACTACTGGCATTGGGAAGAGAGTGAATTGTCTATTTTTAGTGAGTTTAGCCACATTTAAAAAGGCTGCATACACACGTTAATTTTGATGTAAATCATTATCAGAGTTCTAGCTAGCAAGCAAAGCCATTAAAGAGTGTGTGGGTGTGTAAATTAACCAAGAGGACGACATGCATAATCAGCCAAAAAATATTTTTAGTGGTTAATCATTTAACTGTATATATCCCTAATATAGATATATTGATTATGTTAAAATGTAGATTGTTATGCAAACATGAAAACACTGACTTTTTACATTGTAGGCGCCATCATTGAAGATCAGTGAGAAAATGTCGTAGACAGATCTATTTGCATCCAGAGTGTTGGAGTTCTTGTGGTGACACACAAAGCCATTCTCTCCACTGAGGATCAACATGGGGCGGTTGATGAGTTTCATGAGGAACAATTCGTCATCACCTGCAATGAAAAATAAATGCTGTTTATCTGTTGTGCAAACAACAAACCTGTGGTGGTATTTTCAGACAAAAATTGAATAATAAGTGGCTTGCCTGACAGCACTTACCCACTGTATCGCTGACCGCTGAGAGCTGCCCATTCTTCTTTGTGCACACATACTTTCCATTACTTGCTTTGAGTGCCACCCTCTGTCCTCGCCACTCAATGTCAAACATTGTATTGACCTCTCTGGGAAATGAGACATGGATGGGCAGATGGAGAGATTCAGGTAAGTGGTGTGTGAAAACATGGAAGTAATCTCTACTTTTTAGACTATAACAGCTACTTACACTTCTGTGGCTGTGGACTGGATCTCTCCATGAGTCACTAAAGTCCAGTAAGATCCGCCATTGGTCCTGAACATAGACTTTTTGCTCTCCTTATCAATCTCCATTTGAAAGGTCTCCATGTCTGTCTCCACATCCTGATTGGCTGAAATACTCACTCCTGGTAACAAGGGAAGAAGAGGAAGTCTTGACAATTGTGCCTTTGTTCGGCAGAAATTATGAATTACAATGTTGCATCCTCTTGAATGCCATTTTCCTCCTCCTGAATGCTGTTTACTCTCTCAGGCATTGCCAAGGAGACTTACATAATACAGCAGTAATCCAACATTTAATTACATTCATGGCTTGTCTGTTGTTACACCACATAATACGTTGTGCTACCTACAATGACTCATCCAAGGCCTCTGTCTCCTCATATAGGCAGAAGGGGCCAGATGTGTAAAACTCTACAGATTTACAACTGCAGCAGTGTGTGTGTACAAAGAGATATTGATTTTGCATCGTTATATTGTAAACTGGTATGTTGTTTCCTGGTTTTAAAGGCTTTTTTTCACATTAAAAGTTTTGTCATTTTCTGAACTTACAGGGCTGTTCTACCTGTTCTGTTATTTCCCTTTACCCAGTTGTCATACCCACATTACTGATGATTAATTATCAACGATCTCATTATATCAATATTGTTGCCATATTGGTAATAGCAGAATATTTGATTTTGTCAATATTGACCATTCCTAGCGTACACGCTCCTTTTTCACAGATACCATCATTTGAGATTCTTTATCAGGACCACAACAGCTGTCATTACACATGACTGTGCTTATTCATAGCACATGTGCCACTACTATGATGTTCAGTTATTAATTTACAGATACATAATAAAGCCATCAGTAAATACTGATGCTTCTTTATGACCTTCATAAGTTAACAATACCATCCACGAGAAGATTGGCTATTATGTGTAGTTATTCTTAATGCCTGCTGCCGGGTACACTACACTCAGTAGATTGCAGAGCTCTGCCAGGCAACAGGTGAAGCACATTCTATATAAAGTGCTTTTATGTTGTATAGTCTCAGTTCTCTTTGAGATGCATAGAATAGTGTAATGGTATTGTAACCAAGTAACAGTATAATAGATACAGAAATACATTTTTGGAGAAATTCACAATAGCTGCGATTTGGAATAAGAGTCTGCATGTCCTGGTGAAAGTTGTGCCTATTCAGACAATTAATGTTTTGGTATGGAAGTGATTAGATTGCCCCAAGGAGCTGAAATTAATTCCAACAAGTAACCACTATCATGTTCAAGTTTCAAAAATGGTCTGGACATCATGACACATGAATAGAGTTGGGTTAATAGAATCCACAAAAGTCTCAGCTTTTGAGTCAGACACAATTAAAGCAATTGCATTACTGAGTAGGGACCCCAGTATCCAGGAATATTAACCCATTTATACTTCATGCAAAAAAACAAAACAAAACGCATGGGATTAGCATAAAATGGGCATGTCTGCAAAGGGGTAGAGCCTGTTTTCATTCAGACCTCTAGAGGGGTCTAAGGGACCCCTTTGAAACTGCCATGCCAGTTTTTCCTTTATCAAAATTTAGCCTAAGTTTAAACCCTTATTTACCCCATTACGAACATGGTTAGTATAAATGGAAGCCTTGTATGGTTTAATGCAATACCAGTTAGGAATGTAAATTAAAAATGTATAAAAATGTCTAGACATTGTTGTAAATGTGCCTTATTTGACGTGTTTTTGTCTGGTGGAGGCATTTGTTGAATAAGGAAATGAAAACTCTAAAACCAGAATGAGAAATAAATGAGAAAAAATTGAAAATGAAGAAAAATATGTGTGTTTTGTATCTTATTAAGTATTAGTTACTTACCGATTTATCATTTTTAACTATGGGTTAAGAAAAATGCACAAAATTTGCAACATGCACACACAGACATATAATCAAGCACATGATCACCTCCAGGCTTATGCCTGGCAGAGATAAAAATAGATTTTTGGATCACTTTAAACAATTAACCTGCTTTGTTGCCACCTGTGAGCTGTGGATGTTCTCATGCCTCGCTTGTGTCAAACTTTGCTCTTAAGCAAATTTCATGAGATCAACTTGTGTGACCGGTTTTGCATAAAAGAAATTGTGTAAGTACAAGTAAAGCAACACAGAGTGACATTCAAAATTTGCTTAAAATTGTGCCCATCTTTCCAGTTAGTCTGTTATTGCTGCATTCGCTAAAACTGAGTGCCTCACTTTCAGCCGATCTCGTGTTATATGCTTAATCCTCCTGTATTACCTCTGTCTAGTGGGGTGTGTCAGGTGGTGGAGAATACACAGACACATATAACTTAACTGTGTCTGCTGCAGTTCAAATTAGATGCCACAGAAATATCCTTCAACCTTTCTCTTAAGCCTGTTACAACCCTAATCCTCCACAGTCACCCCTCCACCCTTCCCGTTCATTCGCTTGCTGTAATTCCCTGAGTGGTGAAATGCAAATCTGCACTGCAGGGCCCACTAAGCAGCTTTCAGTGCCTTGTTCCTTAAAAAACGTGGAACTGCCACAAGGCCAAATACTACAGTTAAAATTTTAATTCTTTGCCCTAAATTATGAGGATGAAGTGCCAAGATGTTGTAGTTTTGCCCTGATAGTGACCTTTTTTTAATGCAGAATTTTATTCATGCATGAGCAAAATGGTGACTGTAGTCTAAGGTTGGTTTGAGAACCTCATTCTTCAGAGTACTGCATACACATTGTACAGCTAGTTTAAAACATCAGTAAATGTGTCCTGCTGTAAAGCTTGTAAGGACCGTTTTTGCTTCAAAAACTGCAACAGAGCACAGTTTTCTCTCCCACATTGTTTGCTTGAATAAAGCGGGCAGAGCCGATCACAAGACACAAGACTTTGTAACTGATCTGTCTGGTAAGGCCAGGCTGTAGCTCTTTTTTGCTGCCAACTCTGGCCGTCTCTAGACCCACATAATTTGGAAAACTTGCAATGGATGACAGTCAAGAGTGAATAGCTGCAAGGCTTTAAGTCCATTGATGGTAATTGACACCCAAGGGGGACCGATTTGCCCTAGAGTCATTTGCACGCCGCTTAATCTTCAATGGACACACAGTGGAAATGACAAAGCCCATTACCACAATTACCTCCACAGTGCGGCTGTCAACCATTCTGCATTCAACATGCAGACAGGAAAGGCAGCACACTCTCTCATTAGGTGATAAATGTTATTGATTAGCTTTTTTGGGGACTGTAATGAATTCACTTTACAGCAGTGGTGCTGCCCCATTCAGCAATGTATTCTGTATTCTTATTTGTCAGGAGGCATGCCATACTGTGCTATCCTGTAGCTAGTTTGCATAGGCTAAAGCTAGACTATTAGCTAACCTCATTACCAAAACCTGCAAAAATATGACAGCCTTTGTAGCCATCTTGCTTCAGTTTTCTGTAACACGAAGGACCAGGAAGAAAAACATTTATCTTCCCAAGAGGTCAGCATTTAAAAAGATGTTCACTCTGTTTTAAAAAATAAAGTGCACTGCCCTATAAAGGATCTGAAAATGGTCTCACCTTGTTGCACATGCTAACACTGATTAAGTTCGAAGCAAGACATAGTAAGACTTAAAGCTGATGGATCATGATTGCAAAATCACAGTGGAGGAACTTGCTGTGTCATTCTGTCAAAAGCAATTCATTAACAATGAGTTTACAATCATAATTTCTTCTTTACATAAGTGCTAACTCAGCATGAAACCTCCAAGAGTGTAGGCTTAGCCTAGATGTTTCACCTTTTTGTTCATGCCCAGTTGCAACCATAAAGTAATTTTTCCTTGTCTCATTTAAAATGTATTTGCAAACAATCAAGTCTCATTCTTTGACTAAAGCTTGTTATCATAATATAAGAAAGAGTTGTGATTACATGAAAAATTAGCTGTTTTCCTGCATGGCAGGCTAATTACCTTGCTTGACCGAGACAAATCTTTTATTGGCGGCTTGAAAAACTACTTGTGGATGACTCTCCTCGAGATCGAACAGCTCATCTTTTCCAGGCTTAGAGCATCGGCCAGATCGCAGCGTTCCTGTGGGACCCACTGGGGTCAAATATTTCCCATCACAGTCCTTGAAGGCCAGCTTGCCAGACTTCAGCTCCAGTGTGAAGCTAGTAGTGTTGGTGTTCTCCTTCACCAGTTTGCCATCATTGCTGAGGAAACGGCTGTCACAGGTCTTCAGGCTGTATTTGCCGTCCAAGTATACCAAGGTGACCAGGGAGTCCACACCCCAGGGAATGTTGCTGTCCACTGAGATCTCTCCATCTGAAGCAGACAGATGGGCATAGCGCTTACGTGCCACACTGAGCAAACTGGCCTGTGGATGTAAAGCCAAATGGACGGCCCATAGCTCTTGTTCCCCGATCGCTTGGGCAAAGCAAGACAAGTAGTCAGCGGAGCCCCCAAAGTATCGCAGGTAAGGCTCTGATTGCAGCGCCCAGCGACCATCAGATTGGGGTACAATAAGGAAACGACATTCAAGGTCAGGCTTCTCTGCCCCACATGTGATCTTCCCATCTTTGTCAGAGGCCAGATAGCGTCCCAGGTGGCTGCGGAGGAACACTACTTGGCCATCTTGCTCGTCCTGCTCTAAGGTCCAGATCTGCTTCTTCTTCATGCTGATGCCTGAGGCGTTCACCTTGAAGCCAAATGCCTCTGCTGTCAGGTAGCGGTTCTCATAGTTGATGAGGCCAAACTGCAGCTTCAAGGCCCTGTTAAGTCCGTTTGGGGGCATACTTGAACAGGCCACACGTAAAGTTTGCAAGCAAAGAGGTTTAGGACAGGCAAGGGAAAGGGTAGTGAGGGAAAGCAGGCATGAGACTGAAAAGCAAAAATAAAATCTTATCTTCTCTTCTGTCTTTCAAACTGTAAATTAGCTCCTCTGATCTCCCTTGATAGAGTGTGTAGTTTTCCTTCCTTCTCCTGACACTTTCTCTCGTTCCCGAGAGGGTTTGCACAGGCACTTGCTCTCTCTTCCTTAATGAGTTAGGATTAAAATCAGCAGGACACAGCACCTCAATCCAACAAGCTGCTGACGTCACGTACCAGTGCACCAACCGCGAATCTCCCCTCCTCCTCCTTGTCCTTCTCCTGTACACACTAAGCACAGATTCATTCTCTATCTCCTTCCCTATCTTGCCCTTACTCTCATCTCTTCCTTTACTCCTTTACCCTTGTCTTCCTTCCCTGTAACTCACACTGACATGCTCATTTGTCAACCTGACTCCCTATTGGTTGTTACTCTCATATTTAGGTCCATATACTAGTAGCCACGCCATCCAGCCCTAGGATTATCCTAGCTTTGATCTGCTGGCGAGCCACTGCCTAATTGGAAAATGTCCAGAGTAAAGGTGCTTTTGGTTGCTCGCCACTGCCTCTCCTCCTCTTTTGTGTCCCTTTGCAGACATATTTTGTCTAAGATTAATATAAACTCAACTTGAATAACATTTACTATCAATGAATGAGCATTCTCCTTCTTAAAGACTTGATGTAAAGATTAAAATTGTACACAAAGAGCCTCTTTCATGTTGCATTGGATCAGGACTAATGTAAATGGTTGACTGATTTAGAAGCATGGTCTTAACTCTCAAAGTAGTACAAAGGTTTCTTTCTGGAAGTTATTATCCTAGTTTACCACATGCAGGTCCAGAGGATCTATATAGCAACATTATGTTTGCTTCAGGTCTTCAGGGATATTTAAATTTAGGAAGTCTGTGAGCTTAACCAAGAGGAATTTGACTAACGCACATTTGAATGTGCAAGCATGCCCATTTGCCTTTCCTCCACTTTCACCTTTGCTGATCCTTAATCTTATTCTTCCTAATTCTTCCACACCCATCTTTGTTATCCTGTCAGCCAATTGATAATAGAAAACACGACTTCATGTCACATGACCTTTGTTACAGTGCACGTTAAGATCAACCTTTGTAAGAGCATTACCACCTTCTTTCACTGAGGTTCCTGGGGATGTTGAGGGTAATGCCAAGGGGAGAATATTGTAAATAACAAAACCGCACTATAGTGTGATTCAAAATATAGCACAAAATCCTTAGGGTATTATTTTTACTCGATAATCTTGAAAGGCAAGCGCTCTCATCTATTAGCCTTGACAGTTAAGAGTGATTAGCATAGTGATCCCAGACCACCATAGGGGGTTAACGCTCTAATGATAATCTAAGGACAAAGGTTAGTAATAGCTCAAAGCTAAAATGAAGCTGTTTGTGAAGCACAAACATATGTAGGGCATTGATGTGTGTAAAGTAACTAAAGTGCAGTGTCCCTTTTATTGTGGTTAGATTCTCTGTAGCTGCATTTACTTGGACCCTAGTTTCCCAAAAATAATCAGATTAACAGCTCATAATGATAGAAGTACCTCAAATAAACACTTCAATCAAGGAGAGACAGGCACATTGGAAGTCATTTTTAGAGGGATGGTATAAACTTTTGATAATCTGTTCAGTAGGAAAATAACAATTTAAACATTTATTCCGATTGTTCCTCTCTGGTTGAAATAAATATAGGCTATTCTCATGTGTATGTCTGCCCCATGTGAGGGTAGGTGATGAGTCACAAACAAGTTTCCATGAAGGACAGAAACATGGTGGTAGCAAAACAGAAGTCGTCAGTAGCAGACACAATTTTTTTGTTAGTAACTTTAAATAATTTTAAGGTGTGGAAATTAGTGGGTGGAAACACTTCTTTGTTAACTGGCTGTTGGCGAACTTGACCCACTTGTTCTTTTTCTTCGTTAGATTTCTGGCAGATTAGGCATTTCACAGTGGACAGTTTGTGTATGACACCATTTTGCACATGTCAAAAAAAGTTTAATTCTGATTGATGCTTTGAGGCACTACTCTGCTTATGGAGGTCATACAAAGCCAGAAGTAATAAACTACTTTATGACTAGTTAAAAACTCCATGTGGTAGATTTAAATTCAACATAAGGTGAGTAAATTCAAAATAAAGTGGTTAAGTTCTCCTGGTCTTAAAAAAAAGGCAATCAAACATTGTCAATAATTATCTATAAGCAAAATGAAATATTTTTTTTGGGATTAATTTTTCTGCCTGCCCTAATTGACAGTGCAACTTTGTTACCCAACTGTGTTCATGTGAACAGTGGAGCAAAACACTATGGATGCTTTACGAAAAAAATCAAAATGTGCACTATTACCCCATATTTAAACAATATTGTGTCTTTCGCATCTCTAGAAAGGCAGCTCTTCACGCTGCCTTGCAGTTTGGTTGGGAACAAATATGAATAAATCTGATTTACCAGCAAGGTCAGACAAAACATTGTACAAACTACATCTTTCTGTGCAAAACCCCACCCTAAGGTGTTTAATCAGATGCATTTCAGACAAGGGCGTGACATGATCTTGACATACAAAACTAATTCAGGCTGTAAATATGGGTATACAGCCAAGCATACATTTGTACTATAGGTTGAATTAGCTCATATTTCATTCCAGCTAGTTGTTTGGGCTCTGTTGGATTTTAAATCAGGGAAAGTGGAAAACATGTATTTCTTTTTGCCTAAAATAGAACATAAATTTGTCCTTTTTTTTAATCTTTCAAAACCTGAATTAACAAAAACTATCAAACGATAATGTAAACCAAGAATAAACTGTCAGTTGTCGAAATGTTGTCAAACTTACTGACACATTGGTTGGTCTGCTCTTACTTGCCTTAAACTGTGTGATTTAAAAAGCCAAAGAAACCTTCAGTATAAATTATTTTTCACGTGTTTTCACCATGTGCTCACTTGGTGGCAGCATTGCTTTGTACCAATTCAGAGTATTGGTTTACTTTTATTTAATTTAATCACTTTTTTTTTTTTTTTTTTTTTTTTTTTCACTTTAACTGCCTTACTTTAAATTTAACCACTTTATTTATCAGGCACAAAGTTAATAGACTTAAAAAGAAACCAAGAACTGTCATACTGGTGTCCTGTCCTTTTTAATTAATAATTAATAATGTTCTCACCGTCTGCACTCATTTTCTCATTTCATGCTATTTCTGTCGTTGCGTCACTTGTCAGTGGTGTATATGAACAGACCTGTTAAATGACTGGCTGCGAGTATTGTAGCACGCTCCATGAGCGAGGGATGTGATTGGTTGTGTATCAGCCAGGCTGTTCTCATCATGTGCTTTTGTTAGGGCTTGCTTTCAGATCCTACACACAGCCAGTCACAATTTAAACATTACTGAGCAGTCATTATACACAACATAAAAAATTGAAAACACAGTGTTCAGGGCTTGTAGCTACAGAAAAACATTTTTTATTGTGTATAATAAATGCATTTTGCATTTTCAGAAGAAATCTAAAAAATGTATATGTAAAATGTGTATATATGTATATGTATATGATTAAATATTTATTTATAATTTTTGTTAATACAAAATGCATTTACAGTATTTTTTATTTTTCTACCACTTGTGTTCACCATTTTGCAACAAAAGTACATCAGAAGTGTATTAGTGAGTAATGTGTTCAGAGTTTGGCAAAAGATTTAGTGATTTGATAAAAGAGTTTTGGGCACTGAGCATTTGGTTCAGAGACAGAGCTTTAGAGTTTTAGCAGTTGTGAAAAACTGTTATAAAATGTCTATTTCTGATGCATATCACTATTGTTTTGTTACCCAGGCCTAATAGCAGCCCATGCTTATTAAATTATTTTCAAATATTGATACTAGATATATCAGAGGAAACGCAGTAGCAGACTTTCTTAAGGGGACAGTGCACTAATTTTACATGTCAAAGTCCATATACTAATCATACGCCAGGAACATTACACAAATTTGTGAAAACCACTCCAGTCACATCACTTGAGTGATCTTGATTTAGTTTACGGACAGAAAGTGCTTGGAATTTGAAAGATATTTGACCGGGGCGAGGAGAGTCTGACAAAGGACACTACTGGAGTTACATAACTGAAGTTTTGGATCATCTTTGTGTTGTTCGACCAGGAAATAAGAGTCAGCATATCTCTGCATCTGATTGTATTGATTTTGATCATTCTTTTCAAAATCTGTCTCTTACAAGTCTTCTGCTTTCATGGAAATGCAATACTTAGTTGACAGAGTGCCGCTTTGTTTGAATCATGAATTTTGATTACCAGAGAAGACAGAAAAATATAATTTACTTCTAAGATCACAATCAATATTGTAATTAATTATTACAGACACATTATAAGTCCCTATGTAAATGATATTTGTTTTTGGATGCTAAATATAACACCCAGTTATCTATTTTGGGACACAGCCCAGCTTTCAATTTACTCTGCAGTTCTGCACACATGTCACCAGTGCTTCTATGATTCCTGTCCAGTAGATGGCGGTGTTGACTATAAACTTAAGCTGTTTTGTTTCCCCTCTCATATTTGGATTCCTGTGTTCACTGGGTTATGCTGTGAAATGAGAAACATTTCATGAGTCATTTTCTCAAGCTTCCAAATAGAAAGGAGTTGCTTGGCTGGTTGAACACAAAGCAAAAGCTGAATGAATTCATGACACAGTGCAGCAAATAGATTTCTGAGGGTGTATGGGAGACAATCTCTTCATTTCTTCCTCTTCCTCAAATAAATTGTGGCACTGTAAAATAGTGGTCAACTGGTATGGATTTTTCAATAGCCAATGCAATATAATGCCAATCTCAAACAATGAAAAGTAATGTATAATTGTATTATTTCATGCACATTGCAGTCTAATGCACACATTATGTTATCTCTTAATATCTTATCTGACTAGAGTTGCATTAACTTTTTTCCCAAGACCTTGTATTGATGATGGGAGAGTTGGGCCGCTGCGTAAAGTCTTCTCCAGCACAGCCCAAAGACTCTCAGTGGGGTTAAGGTTTGGACTCTATGGTGGCCAATCCATGTGTAAAAACAATGTCTCATGCTCCCTGAACCACTCTTTCACAATTTGATCCCAATGAATCCTGGCATTGTCATTTTGGAATATGCCCGTGTCATCAGGGAAGAAAAAAATCCGTTGATGGAAAAACCTGCTCATTCAGTATATAGCAAGCTGACCTCATTTTCTGGGGACATAACGTGGCTGAACCTTAACCTGAGCAACTGAAGCAACCCCAGATCATAACACTGCCCCCACAGGCTTGTACGATAGGCACTAGCCATGATGGGTGCATCACTTCATCTGCCTCTCTTCTTACCTTGATGTGCCCATCACTCTGGAACTGGGTAAATCTGGACTGATCAGTCCACATGACCTTTTTCAGTTATTCCAGAGTCCAATCTTTATGCTCCCTAGCAAATTGAAGCCCTTTCTTCTGATTAGCCTCACTGCTAAGTGGTTTTCTTAATGTTTCACAGCTGTTTAGTCCCAATCCCTTGAGTTCTCTTCACATTGTGTATGTGGAAATGCTCTTACTTTCACTATTAAACATAGCCATGAATTCTACTGTCGATTTTTTTACGATTTGATTTCACCAAATGTTTAAGTGATCTCTGATCATGATCATTCAAGATTTTTTTCCGACCACATTTCTTCCATGAAGATGATGGTTCACCACTATCCTTCCAGGTTTTAATAATGCGTTGAACAGTCCTTAGCCCAGTTTTAGTAGTTTCATCAATCTCCTAAGTTGTTTTCTTCGCTTGATGCAGGCTGATAATTTGACCCTTCTGAAACAGAGTAACATCTTTTCCATGACCACAGGTTATGTCATGGTTGTTAAAGAAATCAGAAGCTCACTGCATCAGTTAGGGTTAAATAACTTGTTGCCAGCTGAAACATATTAGTCACTGCAGTAATTATCCAAGGAAGGCTCTTACCTATTTGTTTAGTTAAATCCAGGTGGTGACTTTGATGACCAGGCAGCGTATATTTACAACTAGCCAGTAATTACTTTAGATTAGATCTGCTGTCGTGTAGGATGTGAGAAATGCATTAATACTTAAAAAAGACAGTGGTGACAAACAAACATTTACAGCAGGATGCATGAGAGTTACAGTACAGGGCTCAAAACTACCTTTTTCACCACCGTCCCAAAGCGCATAAAAGGGATCCCTGCATCATTTCACAACAGCCAGACTGACAAGGCTGCCTGCAGATGTGTCTGCAGACAGTTTTTGATTATCGGCCTTGTGAGCATAGGCACTGATTGATGCCAATTATCTCAAAATTCGAGATACTCAGATACAGATGGAGAGTGTAATGTAAAAGTATGAGAAAAATATAAAAGGATTTATACAGTATGTTGCAGAAAAAACAGGAATGAACCAAGACAGTGTTGTTAGGACATGCTGTCGATGATAGACCATGAGAATTTGGTAGCTTGTCAAACTGAGCACATTTGAGATGATGGAAACAATATTCTACAAATGAGGACAGTCTTTCTCCTCTCCTTCAGATGCCCCCACTTCCTTGCAAGTCAGGGATTCCTGGCACTCTAAGAACCTTATGAGCAATAACTGTACATCATTTAAACTGTGGTGGTCCAGTGGCCATGCCAAATTGCATATTATGACTTAAATGTCTTTAATTTTTCTCCCTCTCTTGTCTTTCTTGGTTGTCTGCCTGTCTTTGTATCTTTCTCTCTCTTTTTGTCACTCTTCCCTCTCTTTCCCTCTGCCATATCCCCTACTGGAGTCCCTGGTTTAAAGCAAGTCAGAAAGGATAATAAAACCTTTGCTGTTAACTGTAAAAGAAAATGATTGAAGGGGGAAAAAAAGGGGAAAAAAATGGGTGAAAGGGGTCGGTTACTTGCAAATACACTGAGACATGCATGTGCGCGCACATAGCGTATACATGCACTCACACACAGATCAAATGGTGAGCTGAGGTCTCCCCCCAGGGCATGAACATGGATTAATGTGCCGAGCGCGATTATTTCATTTATAACTGTCCTGGACCTTTTCAGATAAGACCATTTTTCAGGTTGCCATCCACTAGCACCTTTAGACTGCATCTATTAGCCTGCCAAGCACTCAGAGCTCCATTTAAAGGGCCAGCACCCTCCCTCCCCGTTTATTCGCTTGCATTATAAAGCACTTTCAGAGTCAAGGTTGTCAATGGTAAATTGAACCCAACTAACTCCCCAATGAATGAGGTGCAAATGTTTTAAGTAATCAGAGTAATGACACTTTGGTTACCCCTCAAAAATCCACTATGACTGTGAAGACAGGACACTCTGAGAAATCAAGGTTCTGAAAGGGTTCTTCCTAAAGTCTAGAACCATTTGCTTCTGAAGAACCTTTTTTTTTTGAAGAAAGGGCTTGTCAAGAGTTCTTTGCAAGACATATGCATTTGACAACGGCAGGGATTGGAATGGTTGAAATTTCAGACTTCTGACATCAAAGTTTTCCAGATGTCTGATGCCAAAAG
The DNA here is from genome assembly GCF_056507025.1 of Lutjanus erythropterus. Lineage (NCBI taxonomy): Eukaryota > Metazoa > Chordata > Actinopteri > Lutjaniformes > Lutjanidae > Lutjanus > Lutjanus erythropterus. Next base: position 13,895,105 of record NC_139335.1, on the reverse strand, counting down.
TAAACAAAATACATGGATGACCTGAACAAATGCCTGAAACAAATTATTTTAGACTTCAGTGGGTGCTGCCATTGTTGTGTGGCAGACAGGCAGACAGTGACTTCTTCATGAAGTTGGGGTTGATGGAGTTCACAAGTACGAACTTTTTGAGCGGGATTCCATTTTTCCAATTTTTCTAGTAGGAGGTCAGAAATTTATGAGTTCCGAGTTGTCTGGAACAAGGGTTCCATTAAGAACCCTTTTCATCCAAAGAACCTTTTTTGGAAGAGAGTGTCATCCAAGGATTGTTGAATTCCTTGAAGAAACAGGTTCTTTGTAGCGCTAACCATCGAGAAGCAACTACTGATATCATTAGTCGTAGCCCCCTTTTTTTTCCCATCTTTTCAGTCAGTGTGCATTACAGTTATAGGATAAACAGATCCAAAAAAATCACAGGGAGAACATTTCAGTGGGAAATTAAAGGGAATCATAAATATATATTTTTACATTAGCTGTTGCAGTTACTAAAAAACATCCTCAGGACCACATGCGCTGTCGGTTGACTAATGAGAGAGGGTGAAAGGAGTGGTTGGTAAACAAGTTTCAGTTCTTGTTTTTTATCTGCGTCATTATACACAGAGCAGCATGACAGGCTGTAAATTTAAAAAACTGAGACTCAAAATCACAACAAACCACAAAACTAACTGTGATCGAAGAGAAGGGTGACGGAAACAGAGAGCAGCGTGACGCCACCTCAGTCAGACGATCCCGCAGAGTGTGCAGAGCAGGTGACGTTTGCTTGTTGTTTGTACTTGTTTTTGTTACTGACAGGCTCAGATTGTTACTGTTAGTGACTGACAACATTATGGAAATGATCATGACCGTGAAAAACCTTATTTTAAAGAGTTAGATACATTTCGTTTAACCAGAAACAGCTGTTTAATCACTCTCGCCTTACTTACCAGACTCCTCCTGCATCATGGTCGGCTTAATTCAGATTTTACAGAAACTAAATAAAACTAATCAAAAATGTCTTGGTGCGTCTTTCCACTGTCCCAACAATCACCAACTCTGGTTTGGTTGAAATAAATCATTAATTCACAGCATAAAGTATCACGAAGCGTGCAGTGCAGGTAATGCTGGACAGCAGCTGTGGCCTTGGGAGAGAAGCTCCACAAGTCTGCTGGTTTTCTAACTGAACTATAGGACGCACACTTTTCATGTCATGTCATGTGTCAAAATCTGATGTTTTCACATCTCAGATGACGATAAAAGTCGTCAAGTTAAAATGTACTTAAGAAGGGCACTCCTTTAGAACCTCTCACAGGTGTTTTCGGTGAAATCCTTCACAGGTATAACCCTCTGTGTTGGGCTCTAGGTAGAACTCTGAAAGTGTTCCAAATTGAACCTTTATAAAAAGTTCTACCAGGAACCAAAAATGATTGTTTCATCAGGCAAGCTGGAAAACCCCTAATGGTTCTAGTTAGCACCTTTATTTCTAAGAGTGTACATCTCCTCACAGTGAATTATAATCAGAACAATTACTAGTTCAGGTGTGCTCAGTTCCTAAGAACGTTAATACTTTAACATGTTCTTTAACATTTGTATAATTTATTGTACATTGGCATAAACCTATTGCAGTTTCTCTTATGGGGTCGTGTCCTTGAAATGGCAGAAGGTTCATAAAATCATAACTGTATAACTAGCTCCCCTACCACTCATGTCCTATATATAGTACAGAGGTCCAAAAAATGTCCTTTCTTTGCTCTGCTGTGCCCCCCTGGGACCCTCTTGCTGCCCCCTCTAAAACCAGCAGAGGAAATCAGTCCATGAGACACGCAGTAAAAGTAAAATGTAAAATGGCTGCCTTGGCTGGGATTCTCCTTCCTCAGCAGCTTGGTGCTCACTGACCCCATTAATCCAGGTGTTCATTCATCTACAGGACGATCCTCCCACAGGCCGTTAACGGCTCACCCCACTGTGTTTGCCCAGCCCCAACCCATCCCCGCCCCGGCCTCCTCACTCCTGCTCTACCAGTGTAATGGGGGCTGCCAATGAGCTAAGTATGGGCAGCCATATAAATGAGCCTTGGTAAATGTCAAGCCTTTTAATACTCAGTTGTAATGCCACATTTGTTTTGTAGGCTGTCATTTGTTTTTAGAGTGAGCCAAACTTGTTAAACCCCCCCCCCCCACTCATTTTCCAAGGAGTGAAGACAGAGGACTGGTCATGCGGAGAAAGAAGGCGGTATAACTTCACCGGAGGTTACATCGCTGTCAGTGCAATACATTATTAACAAAGATACCTCACCCCTCAAGGAAAGCAGCCTGTAAATAAGTAAGCAATAAAAGCAGTTTCTCATTGATTAAACCGCAGACTGGTGGACAGACACTGTGTACAGCTGTGCACAGACTGGGCTCTTGTTTCGATGCAGACAGGCTGAGCTTTAAGGGACAGGAGCGCTCATGTTAATGTCATCCTTTGCTCACTGGCTCTGACAGCAGGGCTAATATGAGGCCTCAGCTTCTGCCATTCTGACAATTCCCTGTCTCTTTCATATAAAGAGAATCATCACGTGAATTACAATGACAGGTATGTGTATCTGTCTGTAAAAAATGTGCTTGTCTGTGTGTGTGAGCTAATGTCTAGGTGGATGTGAGCTTGCATGCATGGCCACTACTCACTATCCTTGTGTGTGTTTTCGTTTGTGCCTATGCGTGTGTGTGCATGCATACATGGTAATTTGTGTGCAAACACATGTGTTTCAGCGTCTCCACATGTTGGTCTGCTCACTCAGAGGTTTATGCACTTAAACTCTGCCACTCTGCAAGAGCCAGACATACGTCGCACTGCATTTCTCCTCCCTCACTTTTTACTGCATTCCCACACGCAGAGACTGTAAAAGAGAGTGATTTATACACAAGTGCATAAATAGTGCGAGCTGGCGATACACACTGTCTATGCGCTGTACCCCTCCCATGCTGTTTTGAAAAGCTTCACAGTTAGTCCCAGTTCCTTCAAGAGGGTCAGAGGAGCATGTTTGTTTGGCGTCCCAGCAAAATTTGTTAGAGGGATTGTTGTTAAAGTAGACAAAAGGGAAGGAAAGATGAATTATGAAAATCAATGCGGGTGAAAAACCCTGGAGATTATCACTACTATGCAAATTAAAACTAAATTTTATGTAAATTTTCACCTGTTTTTCATACAAGACGAGTGGTGGGCGATATGGACCGAATTTTCTAGCATGGTATAGGTTATTCAATTAAGAAATATTTTAAAATAACCATACCATACTGTAATTCATCACTTTTAAATTATTAAAGAATCACTATTTTACTAACTATTAAGGAAAATTAGCCTATGTATTTTATTTAATACATACATTGTCAGTTGTAGAAATGAACACGGAGATAATACGGAATAAATAAAAACAGAATAAATAGCAAAATGAATATCAGTACTACTCAATATCCTTCAATTACTGAATATTACTAATATCGCCGGTCATTTGGGGGCAGGTTGTAAAACTCTCAGCATTTACACCTGCCAGGGAGCTCCTCTTGTCCTCATAAATGTTCACCATGGTGCTAAATCTCAGTCACCCCAAGTATTGTTTTCTGGATGTTACATGAGACAACACTTGAGGTATAAATAAAAAAAACAGTAAAACTAAAATATAAGGTCTGAAGTGCCACATGAGAATAATAATTTCAAGTGTAACAGGTGTTAAGGTTAACAGGTGCAAATAAATAGCAGCCTGGTTGGGATGCCTCCTGCTCTGTGGCAAACCATCTTAAAAGTGCACCGCTGCCACCAACTGTCACACTTAAATCAAATGAGAACCTGGTAAACAGTCCTGCTAATAGATATAGAAACATAGACATGTCATTAGCTGGTGTGGGCAGCATACTGGGGTGGTCAAAATCAAGGTCCATTTTTTAATTTTCATTTTTTTTAGGTTTTTGTATCATTCTGTAGCTTCCAGTAGTGGTACTTATGTATTTGAATCAATTCACATTGCAGTCTAAGTAGTTTTAGTGTTAAAATGAAAATAAAATTTTCCCAAGCTCCTCTGGTTTTTGCATGATGACGTTGCTTCATATAAAGCATGGTGTTTAGGATGGGGGAGGGTATCTGCAACCTGTCAGCCTCATCTCTCAACCTCTGTTACTGCTTTCTGCTAATGGCTGAGTGGGACTTTCCATTTGAAAATCACAGAAAAGAACACAGATTGTCACCCTTTAATGTTTTGGCACAGAACTGATTAGATCGCCCTCAGTAAGTGAATTTAATTTCATCAAGTAACTACTATCATGTTCAATTACTCAGATTTATAAGAAATGAAATTTCATGAAAGTGGGTTCAGCATTAAGTAGGATACTGTTGATTATGTAGTGAAATCTTCATCTCTCATTGCACATTGTATTGTTGACTAGCCGGTCTTGACCACTGCAATATGGTGGACACGCAGACACACGTCCAATCACGAATGTGGAATCTGTGTTTCCATAAAGCTCAACAGTGACTGCCCATTTTTTTCAACGGCTCCAGTACTGTGTAGTATTGTAGTACTTCTCCACAACATTGCAAATAAAACATAAGATAAGGTTGGGATATCATATGGACTTGTGGCTTCTACAGGGTTATACACACTCAGTTTACAATCTCATTGTGTGTGGTCAGGCTTCTTTGGATGGTAATGGTAATTATGACTACAAATCTATATCCCATGTTCAGAATATGAACCTCGCTGCTGAGCCCTGTATCTATGACATCAAGATCATGCGAGAATAGCTCCCGCTGTGGAAACAGTATTGCCAAATCTTTATCAGTGCACACATTTATACCATTGCACAGTGTATACCATCATACTATCCAACACTAGGTAAGACGATTAGAAATGGGGATCAAACTCAATGCTATGACGGCCAGTCATGGCAACAAGTGAGGTCGATATTGGGCTAATGAGACTGGCTAGAAGACAGCAGTTTAGACCAGCAGTTGGATTAGAGGGGACAATGTGTGGGAGGAGAGACAATGATGAAGAAAGGAGAGGGAGCCCTTATTATGTAGTGTGAACTCAGCCAAGCTGTATATCCAACGTCTGTCTCCATAAGCCCCGAGTGCTTGCTATGTGTTCATCTACACAGAGGGATGCCATTTGTCCTAGCACACACACAAACACACACACACACACATTCCCCTCAAACAGACTACGGTAGCTTGTCTGACAAATTGAGCACATTTGTTCACTGGAGAAATTTTCATTGAGCAACTGGGTCTTCACTACGTCTCCTGTTGTTTCTCATTCAGAGGTTTCCTCCCCTCTTTCTCCGTCTGTGGGTAGATTGTTTACAGCAGGAAGTGCCTGGCATCCTCTCACTTGGCATTGGGAGACAGTGACTTGGCTGGTGCTGGTAGCCCAACATCATTCACAGTCCCAGTGCCTGCTTCAGTGTAATTCATGTGCTTTTGGGAGACATCCTTACCGGAATAGAGAGCATTTTTGTTGATTATTCCGTCTGTTTTTGATTACATCCTGGCTGCCCTCTGAGAGCGAGCGGACAATTTAGCTATCATTCCTAGATGGGTTAATGGGGCCCAGGCTGGAGGTTTATGTTGGGGTTCATAACAGTAGGTTGGCTGAGATTTTCAGTTGTTACAGCAATCATTACTACATACAAATGTTTATGTGGTATTTCTCTTCTATGTATGTGTGCAAACATGCAAGCTCTTGCTATCGCCAACAAGTTGACACTGAGGTTTTGCAGCCTAGTTCCATGGCAAAGTGTGTAATAGACTCACTGACCCTCTAGAGGATATGTCATGTTTTTATCTCATGTAGCCATGAAAAGTACACACGTGTAAGAAGATGCATGTAGTATATAGAGCAAGAAAGTCCATGTAGGAGGGAAGCTGAGGTAAAACATCAGACTTTCACATAGAAGTCAGGGGTTAGGATTTGGAAATGATGTTTTCCTAAACCTAGTGGTTTTGTTGCCTAAACCTAAACCTACCCAAACTGTGACTGCCACCTGAAATGTTTCTCACTAAGTTTCTTTTGAAAGTCTAACTGCATGTTATGTATTACTGTTGAGAAGACTACAAAATCAGAATGTCTGTACTTTTGATGTCTAGGCGAGGCAACACTGTCGTGTTGGACCAGTGGTAGAATGCCAGCGCTGCAGTAGTAAAAGAGTTATGATGTCACACAACAGTGTTGACTTCTAGTGTGAAGACTTCAACAACGACTCTGTTCCTCTTTTTCTGTGTCCATGTTCTATTTATTATTTTCTTATTAAACCTGCACAGTTAAGCCAAAACACAAGACGGTCCGTTACATTGATGGCGGTGGTGTTTCGTTTCTGCAGGCTGCTGTTAGTGGGATCTTTTCAGTTGTGCCTTTGTTATTTTTTATTGTGCTATACTTTTGTTATGTTAGTGTTCTTAGTATAGCTAGTCAGACAACTTTGTTTCAAGTTTCAGTGGGTGAACAACTAAGTTATGGACTTGAGAGTTTATCTGCCTGCTCCCTTAGCTGTGAGTTGGTGAGGATTCTCCTTTACTCACTTGCTTGCAAGCTGGGTTTCTGGTGTAGGACGGCCTTCTTGTAGTCAAAAACAGATCCCTTGAGTGGACATTGTCATAAGCCAATTTTGTAAACATCTTCCAACCCTATCTGAAGGTGATGCGTGTAGCCTCAAGTGCTAGCTACAAAGCTGGTATGGGACACAGACAGAGGGTTTCCATTACACATTTCTGTGCTGGACCCCTGTCCCTACCCACCACTGCTGAAGCTAATGTGCGTGTAGGGGAAAAGGTTGATAGCTCTCATGTATTACTGATAATACTTTGTCTAATAAACCTCGCATTGGGTTAGTCACTCAGGTCATTCTCTTGTGCTTTGTTCCTGCCCTGCCTATTTAGAATTATGGGATTATTTTGCATTGATACAGTAGTCCAAGTATTTATCTCAAATGTTTAGAACTCAAAGTCACAGTAGGGTTTTTAAATGTATGGAAAGGGTCTTTAAAAAGGTCTTAAAAGGTCTTAAATTTAACTTCAGGATCCCTGTGCTAATTAGCAAATGTTAAGACACTAAACTAAGATGGTGATCATGGTAAATATTTTACGTGTGTAGTGTCAGCATGTTAGCATTGTCATTGTTGTCATGCTAGCATGCTGATGTTTGCATTTAGCTCAAAGTACCGCTGTGCCTAAGTACAGCTTCAGAGAGCAGAGCTGTAGACTTCTTGTTTTGACAAAGCTGTAAGTCATCAGATGTTTAATCCATCTCATGACTGTTTTACCAGGCCAGTCCCTCATGTTTGCCCAGCTGTGATGTCAAACACACAGTTAAAGAAAGGATATTGGTGTCTTCAAGGTGCAAACAGAATTTATGCCCTTTGACCCTTGAGATGGATGTTGCATGGTCTGAATAGTGCTAGCTCCTGCATAAGCACTGCAATTGCTCTCTGCTGAAGTGCTAAGCCTACTGGGGCTGTTTGTGCTGGGTAAGCTTGTATTTCCTTGAGCATGCACCACCTGTCAGCAAGCAAGACAACTGTGTGGATGTGTGTTTGTGCGTGTGTTTATATGTTCGTGCATGGACCTTACAAGCGTGTCACAAGCCATGACTAGTGGCACAAGTCAAACCCATATGTTGTTTGTCTACTGTATAACAGTAAGAGGTTGGCACTCTCTTATTAAGGAGCTTTTAGACAGTGTAATCATATTCCAAAAGCGTTTGTGCTGGTGTGTGCTTATGTTAGTGCATGAGCGTACATGCAACTTTCCCAGGGGGCTACCTGATCCTATTACATTATCCAACGCACATCAAAGGGTTAAGAGCTGTCTGCCTCTATAGTCATTAAGCCCTCTCTTAGCCACAGTAAATCAACGCTGTGCCGGCAACAGCTGCTCTGATCACCTATTAAAACTTCCATAATGTGCCGTGTGTACAGAGTGGGGCCTGTAAGCTGACACTGGCCAATAGACCCCAGATAAAGGCCATCTTGAGCCTCTGATCTGGTTCCTATGGTCAGGATAGCGAGGGAAGTGGAGCTGAGTGGGGAGAGATGACAGAGGAGGCTTGCCTCAGGGCTTGAAACCATGCAGGATACAAAACAGTTATGCCCTGTACTGTAGCTGTATTTATATCTCAAGGCACCAGACTATAAGATCTTATCAAGCTTTTATCCCAGTTGGTTGAAGTCTTTAAAACTTAATATATTCAAAGCTGGAGATTTCCTGGGCAAATGCCTGGTAGCAGCTGTAAAAATACTTTATCTGATCTGATGAGAGCTTTACATTAGAACTGAGTAAAAGAATGCATCGTGCACATGTGAAATGGCTCTTAAAATACTAAAAATACTACTGCCTAGAAATTACAATGTAACTGTACCCCAAGTCTGAACCCACTGTACAATTCTAAAAATGCTAAGAAGTGGGTGCGGGGATGAAATAGGCGGGCGGAGTGGGGTGGAAAGGACTACCACTGTAGAGGACGTGGCCTTGTGGCTACGTAGGTTATGAGACACCGGACTAGAGAGACAGACTGAACATTACTTTGCAGCAATAACAGCTAGCATTTAGAGCTAACCAGCCATGGACAACTGCTGTCAGACTCTGTGTCTTTGGAGAAACACTGGAAATACAGAGAGTCCACTGGAGCTTTGAGAGTCACTAGAAGCTGGTCCTGTTTGAAAAAGTGTACCTGTGTTGTTGCTAGCCGAGCTAATGCTAGCAGCTCAGAGAGGAAAGGCTCTCTGGTGTGTGTGTGTGTCTTTAGAGGAGAGTCAGTACATAGCCGTAGCCCTGCTCTTGGAGTAGGGGTGTCACAATTCTCTAAATTCAAGACTCAATTACAAGCTTCCGATTCGATTCGATTTTTTGATTTAACCTTTTTTTTTTTGCACTGATGGCTCTGCCATCATTAAACTATTAAGTTTTGATTTGTTAAGATCAACAGATGACTGTTTTTATGCCCTGACATGATGGTATCAAGTGTGATATATCAGTCGGTAAACTATCCTGTGTCGTCCCTGAAGTGCAGTTTCTTCTTTCAGAAGTGCACTGAATGCCACAAGTAGCTGGAGTGAAGGAAAAGACTAATACTGAGAGAATCACCAATGCTGCCTTTTGATTTGATTCTTGAAATTGAAAGCTCATTTCAATGGATATTTGATTAATATAGAAATTTTGACACCCTTATGTTGTGATCTAATGGAGCCTCTACAACTGTCAAAAGTGGCAAAATTGAAAAATACTAAGTAGAGGGTGAGTTTGAATGATGAGTCTCAATCATTATACATTTGAAAATTTGTGCTATTTCACACACTGTGACTTGAGAGCAGGGGCTGGAGGAGGTGGACTGACCAACTTTAATTATAGGGCATTAATGTTCTTTTCTATATATACATTTCATTACATAAAGCAGCAGCAATGGTTGCCTCAATCTGATTTTTTACAGTGGGTTGGGCTTTGAACCATTTTTAACCCGTGAAATGCTGATTTTTATACATATATTCATAGGGATGCAGCAACATATCGAATCTTGGGATATTACAATACAAAAAAAAAAGTCAATATTATACCAGAATGTGGTGATATCTACTGTGATATTATATGGTAAAATATTAGGTATTTTTATTCTATCTATGAAAGGACTACTACTTAGTGTTGCATTGTCTTTTGCAACTGTACATAATTCATGGCAATTTTTTGCACATGGTTTGGTCATGGCTGCTTTATGAAAGAAGGAAAGCAGAAGCACTTTAAGTTGAAAGGAAAAACAATTTTGTACAAGAACACAGTGCTACACACAGATTTATAATTAAACATTTTCTTTGTATTTTTAATGTAATAAATACATTGTGGACTGTTTATCATGGTGTTATCGTAGCTTGAATTTTAGGATTTGTTGCATTCCTATTCATAAAAAAATGTCAGTATCAACATTAGCGTTTATGTGTGTCATCACAGTACAGTAATACAATTGTGTTTACAACTCAAAAACATGTTTATGTGTGCAGTACCTCCATAATTTAAACATTGCTCCAGCTTTCTGCAGTTTTCCACACCAGTTTGCTTTGCAGCAGAGGACTTGACCACAGACTTTCCCACTGATCTGGTCAGGGAAATTGTGTGGAAATCAATAGCAGGACTAGCTAGCTGGACTTCTGTCAGTCTGCACAGAAGCGCACACTCAGGAGGCCTGTCTCCATGGAGACACAAACAGGGCATGAGACTGCCCTCAGGTGAATTCTCTGTGTGGCTCCGCCGGCTGAATTGGTCCATTTAGGTTTCATTTTCTTTCTTGTCTACATCTTTCTCTTTCTCTTTTTCTTTCACTCTCTCCCCTACTGTTCAGCAGCAGGCCCAGAGCCCGACTTTTCTGTCTCTTTCTTTCTTTCATTCACTTTCTCTTTCTCTCCCACTGACAGGTGGCAGGGCTAAAATTCAAGAGAAGATATAAGGTGAAATTGGGTCTCTGTACATAACAACTGTCACAGGACATTCAGGGGCTGGATGCTGATTTGCCTCTGCCAAGGTTGCAGAGATGTTTGTCAGTTGATCTCATAGCGCAGCCCATGCATGCTGTGCTCTTCCCTCTCCTCTCCCTGACAGAATTTCTTTTCACCTTTTTTTGTCCTCACCTCTCTTTGACATTTTCTCTAATTTCTCCTCCTAACTCAACACATGCAGATTGTTTTTCAGCCTCTCACCTCTTTATTTAACAGCCTGCATATGGCTGTGCCTCTGTTTCGTGCATCACAAGGTACATTTATGGCTTTGAGTTTGTTTCGAATTTAGCACACCGACCCCAATGGATTTGTTTGAAGAAAATGAGAGATGTCTCCAAAATGTCTGATCAAAGCCTGGCTTAGTTGCCCAGGGACTTCAACTCATGTTGATAAGATGTCCAAGTGCCAGTCATGGAGCTTATGACTGCCTAGTATCTAAGCAGATTGTATATTTTTAAAGTGCTAGATATATTGGAGGAGGAGAGGAGAGGAGAGCCATCCAGTGAAGGACATGGATGTGTTTAAGGGCTCTGGCAACCGGTGCTGGGGGCCTGGCAGCTGGGCAGAATTCTTTTATATCCTGCTATGACTGGCACTTTTATACACACACACAGGCATGCATGCACGAGTTCATGCTCTGTCGCTCTCTCTCTGTATGTCTCTCACTCTTTAATACGCTCACTCACCACTCGTGCCATTATACACGCTGATATCCCTTTTCATCGTGGGTGAGGCCACTACAGAGCAAGGCCAGAAAGGAGAAAGAGGTTCTGTGTGTGTGTGTGTATGTGTGTGTGCACTGCAGCTTAAACTGCTGCATGCATGGGTCTTCGTCACCCTGAGATGTTTGCCATGAATGTGCAACAGTGCATCAGTTGTTTTTGGCCACCTGCATCCCTTGATAGGAGAAGTATTCCTCTCTCTGTTTCTAATATCTTCTCTTTTTTTTTTCTATCAGGCAGCGTTCATAAAAGAGCACAATAGTTCAGCTGTACCTATTAAAGGTCCATTATGTAAGATTTATGGGATTCTATTGGCAGATTATGGCAGTAATGGAATATAATTTTCATAAGTATGTTTTAATTGTTGTATGATCACCTGAAAATGAGAAACATTGTGTTTTTGTTGCCATAGAATGAGCCATTTATATCCACAAGGGTCATGGTTTCTCTTCCATGGATTTCACCGTGTCACACTGCCATGAACGAACAAATCAAACAGTGGCACTAGATACGTCCTTTTGTAATATCACTACAAGCACTTTCTATTCAGTTTAACTAACTTACCTTTTATGTCATTGTTAAACCTTTACTAAGTTTTACACATACTTTATTATGCATTTATTAGCAGTTAACTATGTATTTTGTGGGTACTAGTGGGGAAAAAATGTTTATTAAGGTTAATAATAATAATAATAATAATAATATGTCTGTTTATAGACCATGTCACAATAGACTATACAATATACTCGATATACGCTAAAATAATAGACTTCTCAAATAGTGTAATCATGTGATGATCTTCTAGAATATGATGCATTAAATTACAGTATTACAGTATATATAATAATTAAAATTAGCTTAACCTTAAAAATATCTACTGAAGAAAAATGCACATACAGATTAATGCAGCAGTAATATTAATCCAAAAACATAAAATATAATAATAAAACATTGACAGAGACTATTTTAAGGCATGATGACTGCTTTAAATCAGTTTAGCTGTTAAGTGTATGCAATCTGCAAGCTTGAAGCTTGATGCTGCTGAATCCTACACACTGGTCCTTTAATCACATGTACTATGAGTTCATTTTCCAGTCTGTTAAAGAAAAAAAAACAGTGTGCTTTACTGGTGTCCTGGTGACTTTCCTGCACAAATATCCACATTAGTGTAAATTCAAACTAATTTGTTGCACCATATAAATGCAATTAGCTAAAAGGGAGTAGAACAGATGCAGGGAGGCGGGGGCGAAGCAATTATTTTAGCAATATTTTGTCTGTATCACCTGATAAAAAAAACGCAAATTAGACCAAAAAAGGTCCATGTAGTGAGAGGGATGCGTTAACCCTTTAATCAGTGATGTACTGTTTGTGGTTTTGTGATGTTTACTGTAACCATTTTGTCATTCATATCACTCAGATCAAAATTACTGTACATTCACAGGAGGAGGTTGTACCAGGTCTGAAAATGTGGAACTGGTTGTAATGCTGACATTGTTGACATTGTTATTTGAGGAAGCACCATTTGTCATGCTATATGAAACACCTCCAGTCATTCATACATAAACACAACGTGAAAGGGGGAGACGTGCACGCACACTGATGCCAGTTCACATATTAGCACTTGTATAGACACGAAGGAAGATATACTGTAGAACCAGACAGGCCGATATTCCACTGGCCCCAAGCAGCAGCTATTGTACTGTGATAAATGGAGTGTCTCCTGTCCCTGTAGCCACAGGCCCCTGCAGCGGTCCACTGGGAGCCTGGGGATGCTTGGTGGCCTTTCTCCCTGGTTTCCTGTCTCCTGACTCAGCACCAGCTGTGCACACCAGCAGGAAAAAGAACATGCAAAGGGTAAAAATAATTCACTGGAGATTCATGGTATGGTGTGACCCTAAGGCAGTCAGTTAGACAATAGTCTTTCCTTTACCTGACAGCGAGTCTGGCAAAGGAAGGATCATCACGCTCTGTGGGATAATGGCCCTTATGGATGATGTCATGTAGGAGTAGGATATATAGGGTACTTACAGAATATGTGCCAAAATGATGAAAAGGCAGTGTGTTTTGTAATGACTCACTATAAAAACCCTGTTTAATTGTAAAGATGTTTGTGGCAGTTTATTCTAGATCATCTGGATATGATTGCTGCTTGTTTAAATCACCACAAAACGGCATCCCATACGGAGACACTTAATCAAAAGCTGAACTTGGCAAATTTGTCTTGCGGTTTGAAGACAATCTCTGACAGTTGCCCTGGCTGACTCCATGCCCAGAAGCCACTCTGGCATTGAAGGAGACTGAGCTTTATGGCAACAATGGCAGGCGTGCCAGCGGAGCCAGGCAGTCATTATGGTAGCGACCATGGTGGGCTGTCAGAGAGAGCCGTGTGGCAGCACTGTGCGGTTGAAGCGCCTGCTCTCTCCATAATGGAACAGCTGTTTGGAGCGCGGTGCGCCAGGGCGCTGGAGCACAGAGTAAATAGAGGAGAAGAGCAATGTAAACAGAGATGGGATGGCGGGAGCTGCTTCCCTGCTACCGTGAAAGGGGGTAAACACCCCAGAGAACTAGACGGAGGGTTTGTCGACACAGGAATGCTCAAACACCACTACACAGAGAGGTGTGGAAAGAAAGGGGGTGGTATTGTGAAAGAATGAAGCAGCCTCAGGTTTCCATACAATACCACCTGACCTCAGTTTCTCACATTTGAAATCTCAATAGTAAGTTACAGTTTAATTATCAGCCAAATGCCCTAATTTAATTTGATTTTGGGTGCAACAGATTAATTGAGCTCAGAGCTGATCCCCCTTCTGAGAGGGCCAAAGGTCTTGCTTTATTATTTATGAGATACAGAGCGTTTCCAGCTGTCCTGCACTTACAAATGGAGCTGTACTGACCCCTTTCATGACAGGCTATAACTTCTCCAGCTTCGGTTGGGTCAGTTCAGTGCCATGGACACAGTAACTAGACACTATTTTTATTATCAATTAATCTGCTTATTATTTTCACAAATAACTAATTAATTTTTAAGTCCTTAAAATGGGTAAAATTGTGAAATCGCTCATCACAGTCTCTCAGATCCCAAAGTGATGTTTTCAAATTGCTTCTTTTGTCCAGAACCCAAAGATTCTTCATTTGCTATCATGAATGCCAAAGAAAACCAGCAAAACCTCTAGATTTCGGAGGCTGGAACCTTCAAATGTTTACTTAAAAAACGTTTGATCATGCCCCCCAAGGATGATCAAGTTGGTGTTTTATTGCTGAAAGTCAGGGTGATATTTCTGAAACTTGGTGGGAGCTCAGGGCTCGGGTGTTTGAAGTGCCAGCGCCTTGTGTTTCTCAGTTAACGGTGCTGAAGCCATCACCCATAGTAGTTGTTCCATGTGATAGCTGTATAGCTGCTTGGATAAGCATAATATTGTGGTACAAAAGCACAAGAAAATTGTGTATCCAGTCATAATTCATTTGCATGCACACTTTGACTCTTACAAGCAAACTAAACTAACTAACTGACTCTAATGTAGTCAGTCTAACTATGGCCCTCATTTCCTGTCATGCTTTCTAACTGAGTAGTTTGTCACTTTTTGTTAGTGTTTGTGTGTGTTCATAACATCATACACTTGGTGCTGATTTGTAGTTTGAACCATTAGTGAGGTGGCTATTAGATTTCTTGAGGCTAACTCAAGGAGCTTGGGGGAGCTGACATCACTGTGCTGCTTGACGCAGTATTTTATGTTATTCTTTACAACCATCTCCAGGTTGAGAAACACTACTCTAGAAGACATCCAGACCAAACCCAGATTCATGTGGGTCTTGTGGTAGATTTTGGACCCACAAGTGACAACCAGTCTCTGACTGTGCAGACGGGCTCAGCTGACTGCCACTGACCTCCCCTCATCTTTGTTCTTTTTTCCACTGCTAGGTCACATGCGCAAAATTCAGGCTGGGAAAGATTTGAGCTTGGATTCAGACCCATCTACAAACTGCATTCATTCCCTGATTATTCTGTGGTTGCTGCCAAGCTGGATAAATATATTATGAGTGAGCAGTTTAGCACAGAGATAGTTTGAGACCATGTGGCTATTAAATCCCCCTTTTCTCTAAATCTTAACTCTCATGAGGAAATTAACCCCCTCCTTGAAGAGTATTCTCAAATGAACATGCTGATTTCTCCTTTCTTTTTATTTTCTTTGTTCATTCATATGTGGACACACCATTGTTGTATCACACAACAGAAGGGAAGACATGGAAACGTGCTGTAAGGATGATTTTTGGATAAAAGAGGATGTGACACGATCTTAACCCACAAACAAAAAGAGGAAAAACCTTGCTAATGAGTCATGCATTTGTTAATTTTTCAGCGCCATGTAAACAGGGTGGCGATATTACATCAGAGTTTGTGTGCAACATATGTAGCGAGGAGCAACAGTAATCCCATGTAATACTGTGAAAAGCTCTTTTAGCATAGCTGATACAGAATCTTTACAAGCCACTAATAATGAGCAACAGAGAACTGGATTAGGGGTGGCATGGCTGGATCTGGGCCATGGCAAGCAACACACAGCGCAGTTAGTGACTTGACTGTGTGTTGGCATATGTGTCAGTGCAACACCGGAGTATGCATTAGTCCAGCGTATCCCTGTGAGGAAGTGTAGGTATTTGCAAACAGCAGGTGGTTCAGCATTTAGTTCACCTCTGAAAGCCTTCCATAATGCACGCTGTAAACATGCATACACTTTCAGCTTGCAGAGGTCATTTAAAGACTCAGTGCTGAATCCATCACTAAACAAAATTATGTTGTCAACCATCAGATCCATTGCCTTGCCTGTTATTTTCCTTTTTTGTATTTACACTTTTATATACACTACAACAGACCTTACAATCTAAAATAAACTTGGGTCCCCTCATGTATGTCCCCTGGAACAGACTTGTCATGATACCAGAATTTTACCTTCCGATATCACAGCAAAAAGAAATTGAAGTCCTAGACACAAAAAAATTTATAATAATTATATTGTTTTTTGGATTAACAACCTGCATACAGTGCTGATACAGAAATGGATTATATTAGGATTAAGCTTTAACCTCTAGCCTTCCCAAATGAGTCCCTTTTATTTATTGTCTTGTATGTATTTATAAATAAATAAATGGGTACATAGATAAGTAATTAGATTCATATGTTTGATATCATAATTTTGAATAAATGAATCTGAAGACTTTTCACGTGCCACAGAGCCCTGTCTGAGAAACGCTGCACTACACTACCACTTTTACCTCATCTGCAAGCATCACTTTTCAGTATTTGTATGGTATACTTGTATTGTATAATATGTGAATACAAATGTAGACATCAAAGATTCTTTATGTTTTTCACAGACAGAGGCTGCGTTGTTGCTCAACTCCACAGAGGAGTTGTTTGAAAGCCTCCGTGTTACTTCTTTACACAGTATGGTTGAGGTTATTCTACAGTTGCTGTAACTGCTCTATAATTGATATGCTCCAAAACGAATGATCAGGGCTTCAGTGCCCTTTAAGAGGAAGCAGTCAGCGTCTGAGTGATCTGTTTGTCCTGCTCTCTTCTCCCAGCACCTTGTTAAGACCCAGGACCTCACCTCAACCCCACTGCTGCACACACATACACACACACACACAGACCGGGCTGTCTGTCCCCTGTTCAACCCCCTCACAGTCAGAGGCCAGACAGGGTCACGCAGAGGGCGAGACATTTATGAGGTGTAGATATTTGTGCAGGAAAGCATTCCTCCTGTTGACACTGAGCAACACAGTCTGGATGCTGAGCGAGCTGAAGCAGACAGGCACGGAAAAGTACGGCTGGCAGACCAGTCTGTCAAGTGAGAGGGATCTGAATCCAGATTATAGATTTTAAAATCTGCTTCAAATGAGGAAAGCGATAGACACCTTAGTGACCTTATCTTTCCCTGGATACAGCATGTTTAATTGGCCTAATGTAGAAAGCAGACTTTGTTAAAAACATACTACCAAAATCAATATCAATCATATCATGATTGTGTCTAAGACAATCCAACTCAGAATATTGTCACAGTCACATCAGATTTGGCTGTTCAATGTGTATATATGACTATTTTTTCCTTTTTTCTTTTATTTTCATAAAGACTAGGGTGACCAGACATCCTGTTTTCCAGGGACAGTCCCTGTTTTTGGTGGCGTGTCCCTGGCTGGAGCTGTCTTAACAGTGTGTTAAAGAATACTGAATAGGAAGAAGCATGAAGGATAGAGGAGGAGGATGGATAAACATAGAAATACAGAGCCTGCCAATTTATTATTCCAGACATTTGTGAGATAATGTACAAAAATGAGGCAAGCAATGGTAATCTGTTATCCAGTATTTTATTTAATAGTGTAGCCTACTATTTATTATTAAAGATTGGAGAGGAGGAGCCTGTGGTACTTTATACTATGATTTTCTGACGTAGTTTACAAAGTCACTTAGTACCCAATTTTATCATTCGGCCTGTACCATAGTTCATTACAGTATTACAGTTACCATGGTCGAAATATATGAAACTGTAATTTCCCCCATTTTTCATTTCAGCAAGGCCTGTCTTCCTCTCTTGTCCATGAACGTGTTCATCCTAGAGTATTTTCAGGCCAAGTCAGTAATTTGAAAAATGTTTATTTTTTCTTTAAATTGCTCCACGTCAGCCATGAACCCTTGTAAGCCCCAATGTATCCCTAGCTCATTGTAACTCATAAACTCAAAAATGTCTATTAAATGTTTTAAAAAGCACCATAACAAAAGCCCAAGCTCCCTGGCGTTCAATATAGTGTTGCATGCAAAACTGTATGAAGTGGCAGTAGAAACCATGAGTTGAAAATATTCAACCTGAGTGAAAAGTTTGCATATATCGCTTTGTAGGGTGTGTGGCGAGGGCTGGGTGGAGCGGTGGGACACAGACGCCACTTGCCCATAGACAGCTGCTGTAATTTGGGGAGCTTTGGAGGAGAGAGCTGTGGGCAAAGCCAGAGCTTCTTGTGGCATAAACACCACAAGTCACATCGAATTCTATTGTGATCTGATGTACTTTAGGGGTCAGTCTTGCCCTTACCAATATGGCAGCAATGTTGACGTAACAGCAATAAAAGCGATCAATGCAGCGTCCATGTATAGTATGTGTATGTACAAGACATCTTGACGTAGTGGAATGATTTTGCCCTAGAGATGACATTAAGAGCCCTCATTCTGCAGCAACCTCTTGGGACCAAAATGTCCCCAGAAGTACTTTACACACTGACTGACAAACAAACAAACAAACAAACAAAAAAACTGATTAATGGAATCGAAGAATCTCTGACCAAGGGCTCTGATGATACAAATCTTCAACTTTCCGGGGTCAGCCCGACTCAGCACAGAGGAGTAATGAAGCGAAACCCTCCCAAAACATGATAATAACCTAAACAGCCCTACACACACCCACACCCTTAACCCCATCCTCAGCTCCAGTGGTGAGCACAGCCCCTCCTACCCCCATGCTGCTGATGTAGGAAGGGCCACAGCTCAGACACGGGGCACTGGCCATAGTCAACACCAAAGGTTGTGGTGGTAAACAGAGCTGTTTGTGTTCACTGGGCCGCTGCTGGAGATGACTGATGTGCCCATTAGCCCCTGTCTGGGCATTAGGGGGAGGAGGGGCAGCGCTCAGGCTCCATGCAGGACAAAAAGACCCCTGGGCCTGCAGAGAAAGGTCACTGACCTATATTGTGTCTCCTTCAGGCCTCGCCAGTGGTTGTTTCACTGATTCAGGTTACAGAGGTTGGCTTTGTCAGAGCTGATGAGCATGCATGCAAATGGACAGATGCTGTAGGTTATGGGTGGTGTGGTGGGACAGAGGAATACCTGCTGCTCCAGGCACTGAATTAAGAAGGACTCATATTACTGCTGGCATTTTGTCTGCTACTGTACACTTCAAATTCATAAAACTGCACTGTCTTGATTCAAGAATAGGAAAAAAGGTGTTTTCAGGCGGCAAGCTTATTATGTGTGTGTGTGATGTAGTGTGATTTTTGCTCCACTAGAGAGCGCCCTCCTTTACATCTATCTTCAATTAAAGAGATGTGAAAAAGGCTTACTATATAAATCCTTTTATTTTCATCACAATCATTCAATTTGAATAAAATCTTAAATTTCTTTTTATGGTATTTATTAATTTATTTAAAAAAAAAACTTTGTCTCATACAGCACATATTTATTTATAAAATTGCAACACAAATACAGAAAATGAACACTGACAAATCTTGAAAACATTAACACATGCTGACAGACTTGGGACAAAATTGTAATTTTAGTTAGCTTTTGGGCCTGTCTCCTGGTTTTCTACCACCTCACAGCTACACCAACAAAGAACCAATTCATTTTAAAAGAAAATAGACAAATGTAGTTTATCATGAATCATGAGAATTCACATCTATCTCTGAATCAGTCAACATCATATTTACAGAGCTTGGCAGCTAAACCCAGTAGGCTTTATTTGATGCTGTGACAGATCTGTCTCTATTTACTAAGGAACTCAAAGCTCACATAAACTTAGTTCAGCCAGAGACACTTACATCAAAGGATTTATCGCAACAAATAAAAGAATTTGGCAGAAAAAGGGCCCTGTGCTTGATGGTGCTTTACAAATGAATCCAAGTAAGTAGCCTCAAAATTCTAAGGGGAGCACATTAAAACTCCCGACGGGATATGAAGAACAGAGCCCAGCACAGACATATAAATGAGATATGTGATATACATAATGCACAACAAGGCAGGAGCTGCCATCACCGCGTCTAGTAATGCGAACCTAGAACAGGTGGAGGCTGGGAGATGATATGAGGAGGAGTCAGCTGTGTGATATTGGTAGAAATAAACAGAATAACCATCAAAGGCAACAGAAATGATCAAAACAATGAGTTCAACTGGTCATAAAAGCTTATTATGTTGTCGTCTCACCTTGAAAGTTTGTCAAAAGTACAGATATTTTAGTTTTCTAATTTTGCTTTTTCGATACCACATTAAAACGATACAATCTCCGTCAGTTATACTGAAAAAAGATAATTGTTAGACAAACTTAGAGGAGCAATATGTAAAAGATGTGCGTCTGAGAATAAGTACAGCAGCCCAGATATGGAGTTGGACCCATAGACAGTATATTAAATGATTGAATCCCTATTTAAGATACAATCTATGGTTGAAGTGCATTGTTTCTGCTGCGCCCCCTCCTCTCCAGTCATGAAAAAGCTCAGGCAAGCTGCAGAAACACTGCAGGGAGCGGAAGACATGTGCATGAGCATTGTAAATTCACAATAACAAGCGACGAGGAGTCCTACACTACAAGTTGATCAGCTGTTTATAACAGTCAGTTGTCTGTCAGTGTAAAGCTAAGTCGTCAGAGAAGCGTGTATTTCAGCATGCTTCCTTGATCTCTGATGATATATCGGTCAGTTTATGATTTATTACAGTAAATATATATTGCAGATTTTGCATTTAACTTGTTAACTGAATTAGAAAAAATGTGATTCATTTTCAAACAATTTTCTCTTTTATTCAGTTTACAACCACATTGGAAAAAACTACTGCACCACAACACAGATGAATTAAGTTCAAATCAAGTTAACAAGTCCCATTAACATATTTGTGTCACCCACTGAATTATTTTTTTATGTTGGTCCAGGAAGTCTCTTATTTCAGTGTAGCTACCGATAGTATTGAAAGTACCAAAGCTATAAAAGAAGACTTAAGTCTTTTTCCTGCCTAAAATTTGTCTTGCAGCATCACAAAACCAGACAGTATTCAGTGACTTTTTCATTGTGCACAGGCTGTGAAGTTAAAAAAGAAAACTTCCCTTTGACATTTGTTGAAACGGGCACATCAATGCATGTGTGCTTGGTTAGTCTAGTCTTAAAATATTGTGTTTTTGGTATCAGTTTTGTGTCTTTTTGCCCTATTTCAATGACAAAATTCAGTTTATTCTGTTCTTTCAAAGGCATTATTATAATCACAGTTATAAAACTTTACTCAATTTGTCTATTCCAGAATCTAGGGCTGCACGTAATGTTAAGCAAAGTTAATATTGGTTGTTTGGTCCATAAAATGTGTCTTTTCTGAAGTCAAGGCCCTACCAGATTCCAAGAGTTCTTACAGTAAGAAGTGGCTTCCTAAGTTTTACTTCAGCACATTCAAATCACACACATACAGACACACACACAGACACACTATAATTGATGAGTGTGGTAACATTTTTGCTGCTCTAAGGGTTTTGCTCTTTCTGTTTTAAGCAGAGTAAAATAATTATCACAGTTTGATAAAAACTGAGTTTTGTAAGTAGCAGTTAGTGCAAAAATGTTGGTTTTAACATAAATGTGTGAAATGGCAGGTGCAGAAAGATGACAGGGACACAGCCAGAATAACAGAATTAATTCACAGAGGTTTGTGGATGAGAAGAATCCAGTGTTGCTTTATTTCTTTTCACTAGATGGCCTCTACAAGACCAGTTTTATTTAAGA
Source organism: Lutjanus erythropterus (assembly GCF_056507025.1). NCBI lineage: Eukaryota > Metazoa > Chordata > Actinopteri > Lutjaniformes > Lutjanidae > Lutjanus > Lutjanus erythropterus. The sequence goes on along the minus strand of NC_139335.1, from coordinate 13,873,360 downwards.
AATGCAAATGCGACATCACACCAAGAAAAACAATGTCACATTCTCATAAAGCGCTCTTGGCATGAACAAACAGCAACATTGACAATAAATAAAATGTTGGCGAACAAAATAAAACTTTGTGAACAAAGAATAATCAGGATTGCATATCAAACAAGACAAAATAGACAAAATGTACTTGGCACAAATTAAATAAACTTAAGTAATTTTCAGATTGAGTGAACCTACTCTATGTCCATTGCTTTGTGAATCTGATTGTCCTTCACAGTTAGCATTGAGTATGTGCGTGTACTGTACAAAATAGACACAGATGGCTGATGAAACTAAAATAGACTAATTCCAACAAATTGTCAGTACTCAACATCTTACTTTGTCAGTACCTTGACCTTCATAATCACACTCCCAGGTGGCCTTTTGCTGCATGTTTGCACTAAACAAAACTGCAGGTACATGTGCAAGAAACCATTGTCACAATGCAAAGCCAATATATATGCACATAGTGGAGGACAAATATTCTATAAATTACCAGTGATTTCTGATTTTAATTCAGTACAGGTGCTTGACATATGTTAAATTTAAATAAAGGAAATAAAGATATTAAAGACACTTTGGTATTTTGTAGGTCATAATGTGCTGAGTGATGCATTCATGAGTGCAATGCACATTTACACACATTATCATTAAAAGACCCAGTCTTGTTCTAAATTGATTTGTGTGGACATGATTATAGTGATGCCAGGACACTCATCACACACAAATATTGTGTCAAAAGGGTTTACTCATAATTATACTCATATACTTAAATCATTTTTGACCCGTGATTGCAGTCCAGCGGGATCTGCCTTGTGATGATGACCAACTGAGAGGTACATAAATAAAAAGATGTTTTTAAAATAGGATAACAAAAATGCGAAGTAACAGAACACTTTTACAAAAAGCCACTTGACCTATTTTTTAAACAGGATGACCCCTCTCTCTCAGAGACAGAGTCCTGTCCTGTTATAGACTAAATTCTTCTGCCTTTGTTTGTGCTCTGTCTGTCTCTGTCTGTCTCAGCAGGGCATATGCAGTGCAACACTAACATCTCCAATCTTGACTTCCCAAAGCAAAGGAAAAACAACGTAATGTATTCTACACCCATATAAAAATAAATCAATCGCAAACATGGAAAGATACATCTCATATATACAATAAACTCCTATATAAAATAGCTTTTATGTACATATAGACAACAGACAACAATACAATAATTGAACTGTACAATGTACACCTGAACAGTTAAGACAGGCGAGAGGTACTGAAGTGTATGGCTTGATTGGGAAAAAAATCAAAATATTTACAGACATCAACTTTACATCCTTTACATGTTTTTAACTTCCCTGGAATGAAGAGGCCTAGGGAGAGCCCCATGCCTCACTTTCTTTTCCATTCCCTTAGGTAAGGCTACCTTTAAAGAATTGGTCCACAGAGACTTTTCAGCCTCATGGTATTTTGCACAGTCAAATGTACTCTCAGCTCTCCTTTGGTGACATACGATAGGAGCTGTAAGCATGAGTCTTAAAACCAGTTATGAAGCTGTCAATCACATGGATCCATTAAAAAGAGATTACTTAGACGACTGAAACGCCATTTATTGAATCTGCCCAGGAAGACCCAGACATACTACTATTCTTCTTGTAAGGATCAGCCAGTATGGACATCTCCTTCCCTTCCACAAAGGTTTAAACGCCAATAGACTCCAGTGTGTAACCTCAGACAGCCCTGCTTTGGTGCTGACTTTTAGTCCATGGGTCCTTGAGGCATTCCCAAGGAGCACTTGTTGTCTTTCAAGGCTGGAGGGTCTTGTAGGCAAAGTCATGGACTTTTATCTTCCTCCAAATGAGTCCTTCAGTAGTGTCCTCATGGAGGTTCAGCACAGGATGGAAACCCCCTCAGCAGTGACCAACTGACCAGTGGTGGGGTCATACGTCCCAGCCAGGTAGTAGAGGTCTGGGGAGGTACTGTTCGGCTTCTGATTGCGAGTCAGACACTCGTACTCCTCCCTGCTCACCACCTGGCACTTATGAGAGATTGTCTGGACGTCATTCTCATCCTCATGACACGACTGGTACAGAGCATGCTAGAAAAGATAAGACAGGGTTAGTTGCATCATTATCTGTATGAACCACTGACAATAAAGATGGACGACGCATCGCCACTTCCTCACACTCTACATTTAGAACTAGAACTATGCAGTTTTATGCTTCCGCCAACCTGTCATGTTGCAGTTTACATCCATGTCTTTCCAAACTCATATACGTTGTGAAGAATAATAAGGATAGTAAATGTATTTTTTGTCAAAATGGAATTTATCACTATATTAACATAGAGGATTCCAGTGAATGATTTCCATTGAGAAACAAGTTGTCTTCACTTAGAGATTTTTTTAACAGGGGAGTACAGAGGACTGTTGTTGCACTTGGCATTAGCATGGTGTGGGGCTGTGACTAGTATCTGTTGTACTCCCACAGGCTGGGATAATATCGAACTATTATTGTCATGTTGAGGGACAGTCAAGAGAAATTGTGTGAATGGAAGCTAGTTAAATAACCTGAGTAGTAGCTTGGATGTTGGACATCATGTTGATTTTTGTGGATCTTCATACTGCAACTCAAGCTTAGCTAGCTTTGTTGTTACACGAAAGCCTCCTCTGCTGTGTGAGCCGCATCAGTATGTGTATCTGTTGCTGCTGTATGTAAATATACTGATAGACATGCCCTGTGGTACATTGACTATTGTGCTTATATTTAGCCAATATGCTTGGGTTTTCTGCCAAATAAATACTGTTGAGGTGTCAAATCGTAGCACTTGTCTAACTCATGAGAATGAATCACACAATGTTTACTAATTAACTGACAATATGGGGCAAGCTGCTCTTCCAAAAACACATGTAGGCCTATACCTCATTTTCATTCCTATTTGGAGCCAATTAACACATCTGTTTTTTAAAAATATTTTTCTTTCATAAGATATCATCGCTTACATTACCATCAGAGTGAAAAGAGATAGAATCATGTTTTGTGTCATGTATCCCTTATTATTTTATGATATAATACTGTCACTGTATGAATCAATGATGTCATGTGAAAAGGATAAACAGTCTCTACAAAAGTGTAACCTCTGTAAGGGCTCACCTTGCCATCTCGATGCCTCTTGCCCAGCTTGGTCTCTTCAGGGTGGTAGAACCACTTGACTTTGACCACCATGCTGGATGTCCAGGATTCCCAGAAGTTCTCAATCCGACCTACATATGGGAGGTTCGGGCGTCCAGCGGAGAGGAACACGGCACAATCTCCCACTCTCACCGTGTCTCTGCCTCGCACGATGGCCTTGTAGAAAAGCTTCCTGGCCTTTCCCTTTAGACCTCGCCGCTGTGAAAAACAAGACATTTTCTTTAATGATGATAATTTTTTTATTACCTGGCTTGACTTCTAGTGATTTAGCATTCTAACCTAACTGCACCGATCGTATGAAGGAAGTGAAGGACAAATCTTTGCTGCATTGATGCAGTAGAAACATTTTTACTGTTCTCACCTGTGTAGGGTTTCCTGACCACCTCCACATCTGTCGTCCTGCTAGGAATGCAGACATCTTGGGCCTTGGAATAAATGAGTTTTCATCTGGAAGCATCCTAGGTTTCTTCACGAAATCCTTAGATGATTTAGAGGTGGAACTTGTGCATTCTTTCCTCTTCAGTGACTTGCTGTTGGGGATCTGATCAGGGTGGCCTCCTTTGGCATTGGAAACAGCCACAGCTTTAGCTACAAAGGAGTGCTGGTGTGACCTTGAAGAGGTGGAGGGGTCAGAGGGTTGCAGGAGACCCCGGTGGGAAGACAGACAACTCTGAAGCATCAGTGTGGAACTGTCCTCATCCTCTGAGCTGTAGGAGGAATCGTTATCAGAAGAACACAGGCTGGAACTGGAGAGAGAGCCTGAAGAGGAGGAGCTTGAAGAACCAGAAGAGGAGGAGGAGACGGAGAGACGAGACAGGAAGCGGCCAGCTGTCCTTAGTCCTCCTGAGGCTGCAGCCAGTGCAGTCCTCCTCCTCTCTTCCTCTTCATCGTCCAGATCAGAGTAAGAGTTGTGACACTCTCTGTGGTAGCTGAAGCCCAAGTCACCATATTCACCCAGACGCAGAGAATGGGAGGGCTTTCTTTGAGGTGTGGTTCCTTTCACGAGAAGTTCTACCCTGGATGCACCGCCCTTTTTGTTGTCTTTAACCAAAAGGACTGGGTGAGAATAAGCCTCTATCCTTGGCATACCACTGACACTGGAAGATCCACCTCGCAACAGCAGAGCCTTGCTGTTCTTTGTCTTTGGGGAGGTTACTCCCTCGTGATCTAACTTGACCAAGAACTCTTGTCCAGACTTCCTGCCCCTTGGCATAACAAGCTCATCTTGCCTGCGCCTCTGGCCATACAGGCCACTTCTGGGGCCCATAGATAAACCTGGGCTTGGCCCTGTAGACTGAGTACAGAAAGAAGAGTAGCCATTTGCAATGCTGCTGAAAGAGTCCACCTCAAAGGAGCTACTGCTGAAAAGACCTTTGGCTGGGGTGGATGCCAGTGGCTGGGTCTGAGGCAAGGGGAACAGGTCCTCATCCTTTCCTCTCAAGGCCTTCCTGGGTGCCCCATTGAGCTGAAACAGGTTGTCAGATGTCCTCTTTCTGGTGTTTGCCAATGAAGGCCAGCCCAGGAAAGGTGAAGGACATTTATTGGCATTCTCAGCTTGCTGCTGCTGCTTTTGTTTTTTCCCAGAACCCTTTGGTCTCCCTAGAATGAAAAAAAGTCTTGTTTTAACAAGAAATTGCTTATAATGAAACAAAGCTGTGTCTAATTTGTACATACTGTACACTGACCAGTTTATTTGGTACAGCTGTCAACCCAATAGCCCTACAGTAAGTCTCGTTGTAAAGCTTCTGCTGCCCAACATGAACAATAAAGTGTGAATAAAGAGTGTGAATAAAAACAAAACATTGTAAACTTTAGACAAGATCTTTTGCAAGGCTATTGTGTTGGATTGGATAGTTGAGCAATATACAAAACCACATAAATGTGTTTTGAACTCAAGTCAAGAGCCCATGGTTTGGAAGTATCACTAAATGTCAGGTTAAGTTAGTCGTTCCCAAACTGGAGGTTTTGGAGGTACTGCAGGGGGGATGTGGATGACCGCGGGAGAAATATAGAGCGAAACAAAGTTAAATGAATATGATTTGTTGGGGAAATAAACAAACAACAGTTTGTTGGTGCTTCATATTAGCCTTTCTTTCACTAAAATTCTACTCCATTTCTTTTTTATCAGTTGCTTCTGCAATTATTGTTAATAATTGATTTAAAAAATATGGGGTGTGGGTGTGTGTAAACTTTTTTCAGTTTCTGTAGGTGGGCCTGCCAGAAAAAGTTTGGTACCACTGGGTTAAGTCAAGGGATTTTTGTATAAAATTACACAAGACATTTGGAATATTTTCATGAAATAGCGCAGCTTTACGTAACATTTCTTATATATTTCATTCAGTGTAAGCATTATGGTGTTAATGATTTGTTGGAGCAATCAAATCAATAATTTTGTGATACTGTTACACAGGTAAAAAAAATTTTATCATCACAGCTTCTAGGTAACTTACGGTGGAAATAAGAGTTTTGAAGATTAATTCTCACCTGGCCTTCTTTTGTGAACAGTTAGAGTTTGGCTGTTGATGACAGTATTGATCATGTTGAGTCTGTCAGATGGTCTGTCGCTGATGGGTGCCTGCTCCAGACTAGAACTTTTCTTGGCTGTTGTTCCGCTGGGTACAAGCAGGGCAGGAGATGACTCCGCACCTAAAGGACAAAGGGCAGAAGAATATTAGTATTTACTTACAGGTAGAAAATGCACTGCAACATGAAAGAGAAAATTCACAATTACACAAAGAGAGACACCCACAGTGAATCTGGTATCCCGGAGGCAGGAGGCGGATGTTTGGGAGAGAAATCTTTCCTCGGTCTCCATCATCAAACTCTACCATCACTCCTCCTTGCTTCCCTTCATCAGATGAACCACCTGCATATGACAAAAATATATTTCCTCAGGTGATGTTGAAGATAGAGCTGTAATGATTAGTCAGTTCATCAGTTGCAAGAAAGCAATTGGCAGCTATTTTAATAATCAATTAGTTGATTAAAAGATATTTCAAGCAAAAATGTCAAACATTTAGTTGTTCCGGCTTCTTAAAAGTGGAGATTTAATGCTTTTCTTTGTTATTTATGTCTTTTGGTTTTGGACTGTTGGTGGGACAGAATAATCAATTTGACCATGTCACTTTGGTTTCTAGGATAAATTATGATGAGCAATTTTTTGACATTTTATAAACTAATCTGTCAGTTACATTCAGGATTAATCTTTAAATGATAATGAAAGTAATTATTAGTTGCAGCTAGTGATGAAACAGTGACCAAAAAGACCATGGCTATCATAATAATCTAGTATTGTTTAAATGTGCAGAAAATGTTTAAAAAGTACTGATTCTTACACTGAAATTCACAAGTTTTTATTTAAAATCCTCTCAGCAATTTGAAATGGCATCATGTCCTTGGCCATGTCAGTGTTTTCATTGATGCAAAACAATAATAATTAGAATTTTGAGCAGTAATACTGGAATTTTATCACAATTTATTGTGAAACTGGTTATTGTTTTATTCTTAGGTGGAGCCCTGGTTGAAGATCCAGAGGATACACAGGAAAACAGAGATAGAAGAAGCTGATCCCTCACCTCTGCGAACATATCCGGGGTATAAGCAGCGTGAACGTTCGCTCCAGTAAGCGCACACCCTGGTTCCTTCACTGAGCATAGACTCTGACTCTGGACGTATATCCAGGACCTGTGGGCCAGACCAAAACATAATTAAGATTCATTACAGGCTGCACACACGCAGACATACATGTATACACACACTCACTCACACACACACACACACACACACACACACACACATACATACAAACAGTGTGAGAGCCATGGAGCATTGTGCATGGGCAGCCACTGTGCCACGTTTCCAAGCGGCACTTATCTCATGCCAATGTGCCAGTCAGGGTTGAAAAGAACGGAAGCCATGATGCAGTAAATCCTGACTTGCTGAGTAATACTAAAGAGGGCCTGAATAGAGGGCTTGTGATTGCAGGTTGCCAGATCCTCCCTCCAACAATGCAGGCAGCCCCAGCATCCGCCACTCACTGGGGGCTCTTTCAGGTTGCTTTCATTTACTGTTGCCATGGCGAGGGACCCTTTGACTGATGAGGTGTGGATGTGGGTGTGTGTGTGTGTGTGTGTGTGTGTGTGTGTGTGTGTGTGTGTGTGTGTGTGTGTGTGTGTGAGTGAGTGCGCGCACGGGAAGGGAGAAGGAGCATGGTGAAAATCGGGGTATTGGTGTCAGAGTCAAATAAATGGCTTTTGGACTAATTTAAAGACAAGAAAGTGGAAGTATGGCATAATTAGTACCAGCTGCTACCCGATCAGTATTTAGATAAGACTAAAGTTGCCAGAAGTGCTGGTGTGGAACAGCCGGGAGAGTTAGAAAATGGTGCTGTGAGAAGGCTTTGTAGGAAAACTAACATTGATCATTATGTATCTTCCACTGCAAAACAACAAGCACCTGATGGTCTTGTGGACGGCTGAATGCTATTGTAACTCTTAGCCAATTACTTTGAGCTATAGCTGGACAAAACCAACAAAAGAACTAATACTTGACAAAAAAAAAGTTAATTTAAAGAAGTGCAACTGTCTACTGTAGGTAATAAACTCACTATCGAGAACTACTCAATACACCCCACTTAAAAAAATCTGAAGCCAGCTAAGATTAAAAAAAAAAAATCAAATAGCTCACTTCCATACATGCTGCACATAATATAACCAACAGGAAATTATATTACTGTATGTCTAGTCTAAAATCTGTTTATAGTTTTATACATCACAGCCTCATCATTCATAACATTAGATGAAATATGATCATTTTAAATGAGATGAGGCACAGCTATTGTGCCCTCTTGGCAGCGTCTCCTTTCCCCTATTAGAATGACGGCAAAAGCCATTAATCCAAGGTACAATCATGCCAGTTCAACTCTGCTCTACTTTTCCAGGGTCTTCATCTCTTGACTTTCCTTTGTGTGCAAACACAACATCCTGTGCCCTGTTTGGCAATAGCGAAGACTTATTTCCACAGTTGGAAAAGATGTGGGTTTGACGACTGTGCTTTAGGTGACCCAGCTGTTAGTAGTTCATAGAGACCAGCATCCTCTCAGTAAGAAAAAAATGGGACAAAGGTCACCTGTAGCAGTAAACACTAAAACTCCACTCTGGATGCAGCGCACACCAGGAAGCACATGTTACCTAAATACAAATGAATACCAGCCAAGAATGTGCTGTGGTTTTCTACAATTTATAATTATGTCTCATTACATGGATGACTTAGGTAAACTATAATTGTATCGTAACATGAGTGAGAATTACAAATCTTGTGGTCTAGGAAAAATAAAACAACCCAACCAGCCCAGATACAACTGAAAATGCAAAATGGGCGAGCAGTTGTGAAAATATTGTGAAATAGACATATGTCTTAAAATAGCTGGATAACCCTACGCTTTTGGATCACTCCATTAGCTGTCTCATCTTCTTACATATCTGTGTTGATCTTTGCATTTAAAATTGAAATGTTTTGGCAGCATTAGGGATGTAAAGTCCGTGTCATCTCCCATTTAAACTTCAAAATGTTAATGGATCCAGGTGTTTTGGGGATTATCCCACCCACACACAGAGCTGGGTTTAGACATTCAGAGACACTCACACACATAAACCCTGTCCTCCCATATGTTCATGTTCATTTAAGAGGTTCAAGTGACCTTCAGTGACCATGCTCACATGCACAAAATATTCTGCTTTTAGCCCTTATTCTGACTAGGTACATCTCCTAGATGTTGTATTTTATTTTGGATATCATTATATCATGATATGACCTAAGTGTTGTCTTTTCCTGGTTTTAAAGGCTGCAATACAGTGAAGTGATGTGATTTTTCTAAACTTACTGACACCTCTAGCTCTTGTTATTTGCCTTTACCCGCTTAATTATTATATTCACATTACTGATGATTTATCAAAATCTCCTTGTGTTATAATACCTCTGTATATTTTTTGTGAAAGCACCAATAGTCATCCCTACAATTTGTCCACATCACTTAAAAATTAAGTACAGCAAAATGGTCCGTGTTTTACTGTTATATGTGCTGTTTCTGGGTTAATATTACTGCTGAAATAATGTGTGTGTTGCATTTCACTGCTGTATATTGTATTGTATTGTATTGTATTGTATGTATGTATGTATGTATGTATGTATGTATGTATAGTATATTACAGCATAGCCTATAAATATCAAGATATTAATTATAAGCCATATCGCCCAGCCCTAAATCCAAGCTATGCTTTTCGCAGGACTAACAAAATTGAATATTTCACTTATATTCCTATCAGCATGCAGCTGTGCATACTCATGCATCTTCCCGAAGAGTTTAACAGTATTTTTGCACATCCAAAAACTTGTTGATATCCAGCTTTTTCATAATATTTAAAAGTTGGTGTGTCTCTGCCTCCGACCTGAAATGTAGGCTTTACTTTTGTGCATGCATCTCTACCATAGCCTTGCAAACTCTTGTTGGCTACTCGGTTTGTTTACAATGCACAGAGCTGACTGTAAACGGGCAAAAGGCTGTCTGTCAAACTGCAGTAAAAATCCCAACCGATAATCAGAACACACTGCATACATAATGTCCAAAGAATGCTCCTAAAACCAGAATAATATCTGAATATCCCATATCTTAATTGGAAAATGCTACATTGGAAATAAAGCCTAATTTGGAATATCCAAAATTAATATATTGTTTGCATGACCTGTATCAAATTTGGAATAAAATTAGTGTGCATGTAAACATAATCAATGACCCTGAGAGACAGTCAGGGTGAAAAAGAGAAAGTGAAGGGACTGGCAGGGCTGCAGAAAGGCTGGAAGCCGGATGGAGAAGGAGAAATGCAACGAGTGTGAGAAGGATATCTAAGAGAAATAGAAGTGTCGAGTGACCCAGAAGACCAAAGAAATGATGGTGTTTCTCGTAACAAAGAGCGTTTTAGTGCAGCGGGGTGAACTTACAGCTTCCTGCAGCAGTTGCTCCAATGAATAGATTCTTGGGCGGTTTCCTCTTTCGCCGTCGATAACAATGCTAAAGCTGGAGAAAGAGCAGAGCAGAGAGAGAAAGATGAGGCTATTTTCAGATGCTTGTATTATGCTTGCCTGGCTCCCATGTCATATGTTACTCCCACTCTGCTGTTGTTCTAGCATCTTTTCGCTGCCTGAGCCAGAGGAGCGTATTGATATTGAGCTAAGCATGGGATGATGTGGGGTATAATGTAAAGAAAGACATGAAGTCAGATAAGAGAGAAATAAGAAGAGGGAAAAAAAAAAAGATACTGATGCTAACTTATAGTTACTCTCATGCAGAATTCCTCTTTGTTATCATAGCGATGCTACCCTGATAAACCTTGCATGAATTTTTCTATAATGGGTTGGTGTTTGGAAGGGTGTGTTAGCCTCCAGGATAATTCATTGATTTCTAGACACATCTCAGCTTTCTAAAGCAATACACATTTACATTTCTCAACTGATTTCAAAGAGGGGTTTCATATGATCCATGTGAAGTAGGGAAAAAATATTCTGAGTTACTAAGTTAGGTTTAGAAATGTAAATATTATAGTGCTTTATATCCAGGAAAAATGCAGCTCCTCATTTGGATGTATTTGTTCACAATCTTCCCTTGACCACAGTATGGCGGCAATGACATCTGATCCAAAGGCCAATGCGGCCTCTTCGTATATATGTCTGTTGTCACCACTCTGTAGTACAATCAGGTATTCAAACTGGGTGTCAATATTGTACCAGTTCCTACATTTTCAGTACCCACTGGACCAAATCACAACAGAAATTTTGGTGCCTGAGCTGTCAGTTGAAATAGTTGCCCTTAGCATTACTGCTTGTGCCATCGATAGTTAACATAATGGCAGTAGGCCAATCGGATGAATTGAGTAGCGGGCCTTCTGTGATGGTGACGATGGCATTTACAGTTTCTTGGAAAAAACAATGATGGAGGACAGTGCAGTATTTTAGATTTCAGGTAAGTCGTTTTCAGTCATTTAACATTTAACAGTCAACTGGTACAGATCATGGATTAACCACGTTCCGTTACACCACTGCTTCAATTTCAACCTCGATAATCTCATTGCCTTTTCTATATTCAGAAAACACCCTGACTGCTTACATGTCTGGGAGCTCCAGAGTGTGGACCCTGGCAGCATACAGAAGCTCATCCTCCTTGGAGATCAACACCTTCAGTCCATCAGTTAGGAGTTCTTTGGTCAGGACACAGTTAGGAACTGTACAAGGAAACGCAAACATCACAATTAATATTTCAACATCGCTGAAACTATCCGCTGCTTGCAACACTGCTGCGAGACGCCCAACGGTATCTCTTACATCCAGGGCTTTTGTTGTTGTGTGAATGGCTGCTGTCCTCCTCCTCTTCTTCCTCCGAGAAGCTGCTGCCATCCATCTGAAAGCCCTCATCGGCCGCGAAACTCTCCAGCAGCCGACTCACTGCTCGTCCCTTTGGCTGCAGAACATAACAGAAGGGATGGCCAGAAGTATAAATGGGTGCAGGGATGGATAAAAAAATAAACTTGGAGATAGAAAGTGTGATTGAAGAAAGAAGAAATTGTTTAGCATGCTACTCAAAGTAGCAATTAACCGCAGGGGACTTCACAGTGCCTGTACCATCTCCTATCAGTAGCCATTTTACTCGAGCATTTTTTCACTCTGTCACAGCAGAAGGTGTGAGCCACCCCCCCATTCCCACATCTCGTCTCCCATCCTCTCCTCCCCTAAGATTACTCAGCAGGAGGTTCGGCTATGTGCGATGTGCTAAGTACTTTTAATAGTTCTACAGTAACGGTCCTCAGGGTGAGAAATCTAGGACAGTAAGATTTTTGTTAATACAATGTATGAAAGCTGGCGTGTCTGTAGAATTGGATTGCATTTGCCTTGCGTCGTGAGTGCTTTTTGAATTCGGTGTGACTGGTACCTGTTGGTCCTTGCTCCTTTGTCCCCTGCTGCCCTCCTCTCTCTGTGAACATGGCACCCCAACTGACCAGCAACCTCTCCTCTGTTGAAGATGGACAAGATGAGTAGTGAGCGTCTCAAATCTCCACAGGCAATTTAGTTCTGCTCCCAGGGGAAGCAGGAATGGGTGCAAAGTTTGTGCACATAAATTATTGAAAATAATAATTTATGTGCAAAATTATTCACACAGTTTAAGTCCTATGAGGGTACAAATTATTAATTCGAGGGAAGATATTTCTAATTTGTAAGTGTTATTAATTCACGTTTTCAATTCACATGCACTAATTAAACTGAGGGTATTAATTAAAATTTGTGTGTACAAATTAGCACAGTTTTTATCCCTGCTACCTACCAGGCTCTGCAACTCAGTGCTTAAGCTGAACTTTTTTCCTCAGTGTCCCGCAGCTGTCTTGAAATCTACTTCCAGCTGTCCCAAACTTAACAATCATCGTCCCAAATTCAAGTTCTTTTTTTGTTCTATATAATATAAATTTAATAACTTTGTTTCAGCTACTCGCATCACTTCCACCATGAAAGTTCGGCTAGTTGTTCCCTGCATTTATATCTGAATAAAAACTAAAATATTGGCCACATTTTGTTATCAGATTACAATATTCTTTTAGTCATTGGATAAGTTCTTGTTTTTGTTTATTTTTAACCATTTGATCAATAAATGCATCACTGGAAATGCAAAACTGTTTCTGATTTGTATACCGCAACGTAAATTTACATACACACACACACACACACACCACATATCTTACAGTAAACACGTAATTTTATTATTCAGCACCATGACAGCGTGTAAGCATGTGTGTGATGTAACGTGGAGCTGGGAGTGCCGGTGCCTCCTAACAATTAAAATGATATATATTCCATGATGCATAAATGCAATAACTTAATCTGTAAGGACTGACGTTAATGAGTTTCTGTGCTGTCCCAGAACTGTTACAGACATATTGTTGTGTCTCGGTGCAACTAAATGCAAGCTTCCATCACCTATCACTATTATGTCACCCATCTTTTCACTACTATGTGCATTTCTGTGATGACAAATTGATTATCATACCAAACATTACCATTTAGTCTTCAGTACACAGAGAGTTCCTACAACGTGTGACTGCTTTTAGGCTTGGAGTCAGGCCTCTCTATTGGTTTCATCTTATAATGTCTTTTACACATTTTTGGGGTGTTTTACATGTTTTTTCTTGATACATCTTTTTTGTCTTCTTACACTTCTGTTTGGTAGGGAGGATTATCTGACATTTCTTTTTAAATGTACAACTTTTGAAATGTATAGTGAGATGGAGCCTTTTCTTGGACATATCATGGATTGTAAGACTATACTAATTATTTTGATAGATTTTTCTTTGCTGTTTACTGTAGTCTATAATTTCCTTATGCTACAAAATGTAAGCAACATTACATAGGGTTTTTCTAATGAAATATATCAAAATTTCTGCTAACCTTATTGATCGCTCCTCTCAACATGGTGCTCTTGCGGGTCGCCCTCTTCAGCCTCTCACTGGTGGTGGGGAAGGTGGCCAGTCCCATGCTCCTCCGGTAACGGTTTCCCCTGGTCCCGAGGCTGCCCCACCGAGGCTCTTTAGACCTGGGCACACACGGCCTTCTGGCCACTTCAGGCTGATGATCTTCATGGTGGTTCTTGACTGCAGTGGCCAGTCCCAGCCTACAGGGGGGCTTCTTCCTCACTTTGACCTCCCCTTCTGCTCCAGACAGACTTTGGGAGCCTGTGCAGTTCAATTAGAGAAACAGATTTAGACCGAGCTAACAAGCCAGGAGGAGAAACACAAAACAGATGCTTCCCGTGAAGATGTGAAGCAGCTTTGTTGACTTATGAATCAGGTTCAAAGGACAGTCTTACCATAAAGCTCCTGTCTCTGTTTTTTGTTCCTGGCTTTCTGATTGGCCTCCAGTTTTACAACAGATGAGGGGCTCGGCCCTGTCACGGAGGAGCTAGAAGTGACGTCTCTGGCAGGTTGGGCTCTGTAGTCTTGACCTTCATCAGTATCATAACTGCCTTCCTCCTCTTCATCTTCTAATGGAGACAGCAAAACATACAACAGTTTTATGAACCTATATGATCAAATCCATCTTTTAAAGTCATTACTGAGCAGTGGAGTCATTTAGCTTACTCCCCATCATTTCACAAGCACTTCATTAGCATTTAAGTAAATAGTTCATTGAAATTATGTATGAAGTGCTTTGCCTCTGCAGTATTTCCTGGTGTGAACCCACATGCTACAGAACAAGTGTGCAAGGGAGTGTAGGATCAAGTGAGTGTGTGTGTGGGTGTTTCACTGCACTTTCTCAAGCAGCTCTTTGACCCAGTCTGCTAGTCTCCAGGGCTGTCAAAGCCTCTCACAGGCAAGTGTCCACAGCTGTGGCTGCACATCTAGCCCAGACGAGCCAACGCGGCCAATCACTGAGGTGTCGAATGTCCGTGCACACCCCTGTCTGTTACAAGACTTTCATCAACACCTCTTTACTCACCTCTGATTACTTTTGAAAGTGATTTACAAATTAACAGAAGGCACACTGGACTCAAAGCAGCATAGCACGCCGTAAGAGGATACCTGATTCGATGTGTCAGTGATACTCTGGTCAGACATACATATGTCAGGGGTTGTTTCTTTATTTTTAACTTGATATTTCATGTGCTGCAGCCCTTACTCATTTCTTTAGCATTTTATTCCTATATTTTCAACCAAAACATCCCTAGCTTTTCCATCATACAGGTAACTATTGCATTCATATTTTCAAGTGTTTTGTTCTGATCCAAAAGAGTTTTTGGTGAGTTTTACATTGTTTTCCGTCAAGATTGAATGAAGTCTGTTTAGTTAACTTTAATGAAACTTGTTGTAGATAAAAAGAACAAACTTGGATTCAGAAGGTGTATGGTTATACTGTATCTTTGTGTTTAATAAGGAAAATAAACAGAAAGAAAATAACAGCGCACACTAAAGCCAGCAATGACGGTTTTCAAAGTAATGGAACACCCAGCGCTCCAGCCGGGGCTCAATTTTGGCTAAAACCTTTTCAGCATGGCTGTCAGATCACATACTTTCTCATTTTTCAGGTAAATAGTACACCCAAACATTTTGGGTGACAAACAGTAACAGAATCTTGTTGCCTAGTTTGACAATTTGATCTCACTTTCATGTGTCCACTACGTTGCGTTGGACAGACCTCATTTGCATAAAATAGAGGTCTGGTCGTGATTATGCAAAATCAGATACAGCAAACGGTCTGTGAGCTCGTCACGCCATAACCATCATGCACTGTGCCACTGGATCTACTTCTCACTGATGTACGTCAATGGATTTGTCTGCACCATAAGTGTGAAAATGTTTAATTTTTTGATCCTTTGTGAGTTTATTTGTTTACTGGACATAGCAAGTATATGTAATGTAGGTAATGTAGTGAAGTTGCCACTAGGACATGTTTCCCAGCTGAGACTCAGGAGGACAGGAGGAGGTGGGACAAGGGGACGAATATATTGGCTGACTGTGGCTGGTTGGAAAATGTTAACAAATCATCCAACCCTGCTGTACATGTCTGATAACCATCTATTAGTATCCCCTGCCTCACCTTGATCAGAGTAGTCGGTCTCTGCAGGAGAGCTCTCGCCCTCCTCCGTCGCCTCCTGTCTCTGACCACGGAGAACCCTCGCCCTGGGCTGGCTCAGACGGGAAGACCCCTGGGTCAGGGAGGTGGATCCCTTTTTACGTCCACGGCGCACCAGTCCAGTCCAGCTCTCCTGGGGGCCACTGTCCACGCTGGCTGCTGAGAAAGTTTGCAAAACCAATCACAGCTCAAATGTAGGTAAATGTAAAAACTGCTGGTGGGAACTGAGGTATTACACACAACATAGTGCTTATTAAAACAAAACAGCATGAGGCGCAATCAGTACTGTGATTGCCAGTATTTACCTGTGTCACTTTGTCCCCCAGACTCTCGCCTGGACTCAGCTTTGCTCGTGCCCTGGCTTCTGTGTCTATGCTTGGGGTTGGAGTTGCAGGGCGAAACCTCCTTGTCCCTGGAGCCTGTCCCTGAGAGATTCTTTTTACCCTGGGCTTTCTGTTTGAGCTGAGTCACATCATCGGCCAGCTTGGAGCTGAGCATGCTGTGAAGACTGCTTTTTCTGCAGCCCTGTGCTTTTATCTGCTGCAACAGAGAGAGATGAGAGAGCCAGAGAGAGCCAGTTACACTCCCGGTCACAGCAGCCGCAAAAGCATCAGAACGTCAGAGGAAGAGGGCTCACACACAGAGAAGAAAAAGGAATAGTAGAAGCCCCAATGAAAAAGATATTAATATGGAGAGCAGAGGATTTGACTCCTGAGGGTAGCACCTAATTAGAAATAGTGTGCAACAAAGGAATATATCAAACACAGAGAAACAAAGAGTGGCCTCTTTCATTTCTAGTTGCAGAGAGGACAAAAGCAAGGAGGACAAGGGGACCCTGACCTGTGTGCTGCTGACTCGCTCAAAGCCTCGACTGGACAGCCTCTTCTTCCTTCTCTGGCTGTCTCCGCCCCCTCCTAGGTCCTCAGGCGACATGGCAAGCCCCGCCCCCATCGACCTGCCAGTCAAAACAAGGGAGAGGCATTCATTAGAGAAGAATGGCGGTGGTTTGAAAGAAAAAGAGGGGGTAGGACATCACAGGGGAAAACAGAGTTGAGTCACCTCTCTGTGGGATCTAATAACTCTCCTTTCTCTGTCTGATGAACAGAATGACAAAAAAGGACATGGAGAGCCCAGTGTCTGAACCACACACATGAAAAATTGGGATCTAACAAGGAACCTGGGATTGTTTGAGGGCAGTGTGGCATAAGAAGCCTTAATGCTTTATCTAGGGAGCGTCTTTGCAGCTTGTGAAGCACTGCATAGCTTTGAAAGATACAGTAAATGGTTGGAAGGCATTGCATTTGTATGCAGCTCTATTGTTCTCAGTGAATATCATAGCTCTCCAGTTGCATTTTCATATCACTGTGGCACACCGTTTCCCCTGCACTGAGCAACATCACAGGCCAACCACTCCAAATGCCCTTGAATTTCCCTCTGGAAGCCTGCCCACAGACCACACCGATGCGAGCCAGGCCATGCTCAAACAAAAGATTAACTTCCCCTCTCCTCGTGTGCGTACAGCCGAGGAAATCAGTCACATTTACAGAGTAAGCAGGGTTTAAATGTGAAGTGGATAAATAAAGCACATTCAACATTTCATGTTTGTTTTTAGCTGGCAAAATGTACCACATACAACTCTATAACTGGACATTTTTCGCAATCAAGTGTGTGTATGCTTCTTTGTTTGTGTGTCATCAGCATGGGAACACAATATGTGAATGCATACGCCCTTATAAAACAGAAATCCTGCAAAACTGAAGATGCGTCATTATGACGGCTTTGCATTTTGGCACTGAACCAAACAACGGCATAACACTACCCCACTGTGTGATCTTAGATAGCGTGCCGATGTTCTGGAAGCAAAAGAGGCGATGTGGGTGTGACATGTAACCCAACAGCGTCTACTACCCTTTTTACACAGACGTCGATTGGGCCCTGTTACTACCTCAGCTGCCAGCTTAAAGGCAGAACAACAGCGATTCCCCATTCTGCGTTCCACGTACATGTTTTATACAGAATGGCAAGGTGGAGTAACGGTGGTTGTCAAAACATGGAAGGATGAAGGTGGGACTTTTTAATCCTTTACACAACTTCTGACTGAATTTTATCTTCCTCAAACACATTTTTTCTTTCTGCCATTTACAATTAATTTACATCTGATCCATACAAGAGTGGTTTGTATATGAATCAATTGGAATGGATAACATTGAAATCTTCTTAATTATGAGTTGTATACATCTATTCAGTGTAAATATGACCCCATACACTTTTCTTTATGTCTGAAATGTAAAATAGCTGTGCTGTATATAGTCATCATCTGTTGTGGCGCCCCAAAATGTTTTTTTGGACTGTCAATCCAAGCTGAGATTAAGACTGTATTTGTGATAGATATAGCTCTGAATCCACATAATTATATACTGGGATTAGACTCTAATTATGAATGGAGGTACAGGTACATTTCTAGGATGGCTTTGTATGCTGCACAGCTCACAGTATTAAAAAAAATGGTTAGACAAAGTCCCCCCTGATATTTCAGCGTGGTATGATAAACTTTCGTCTATTTTTCCATTGGACAGACCACCATGTACGAGACATTCTCGAGGAGTTTGTAAGGGACTGGTTCTCAGAAGCACTATACCTAAACGAGTGTGTATTTTTGTCTTAACTGTGGGTCTCTGCTTTGTATCACTTCAGTATTGAAAAATAAAAACACTGAAAGTGGAATAACGGCACAACATTCCCACCTTGGGGCTATATTTTGTATGTAGCTTTCAACTGTGTGTAAATCTCCTAATCAGAGTGTGTCAGTGTTCATCTGTACCAAAACATGAAAAGAATGAAGGCGATTGTTGGGCAGTGGGACTGTGTTGTCCACTGACTGACAGGAGAGTGACAGAGGTGGCAGTGAAGTGTGAGTTGTCCCTGTGAGGCAGATCCCGCCACGGCTTGCCTTCCGCTGCTGACAAACACAATATGACAGAGTCCCTCCCCTCGGTGGGGGGCTGCTGGGGCTGAGCGTACAGTGACTAATTAAACAGAATTGATTAGCAGGGTTTGCTGGCGAGCAGTAGTTCCCCCCAATCAAAGCAGCACCACAAAGGACCCCAGTGCTCTACCCACAGGAATAACAGAGGCACGCACAAAAACAAACAATGCCTGCGTAAATGCTCATAAGCACACAGCTACATCCATATCTAATTGCACAGATGCATAGAACGCTTTATCAGTCACTCGACCGCTACCGCACACACACACTCTCTGTGTTTCAAGCAAAATAAGGTAAAGGAAGGAGGCTGGGCTGTTACCCACTGACCCACTGCCCTCCATCATAGCACCCAAGCGTCAGCCTCTTCTTGTAGGGGCATGAGTGGCAGGTGCAGTGCATGCTTTTACATAACCCTGCCATGTAGCACAACATGGGACTAATCAGTCCCCAGTCTGCCTGTTCCTTGTTCAGAAGCCTCATGTCACTCTCTGCTGCACTGAACACACACATCTGCAGAAACAAAAGGGTGGACGCCCTGTCTGCCTTGAAGAAAAGTACCAGAGCTGTGGCTCAAATTTTAACACAATAGAGCAGGGATGTCACACTCAATTTCATCAGGGACACATCAGCATTATGGCTGCACTCAAAGGGCTGATTGTAAATTTTACTAAATAAATGTATTTACTTGCTATCATTTTATATTTTGCCAGTGCATTAGATTATTATTGGTTTTAGAAATAACTTAAAAACCAGCTCTGAAAACAGAAATCCTGGAAAAATAATGACAGACAGCAGACATTCAAGTGCACAACTATCATATAATTTATATTGTAAAAATGAGCATATGAAGTAGTGTAAGTATCTATAACAAAATCAAAGAAGCATTATTTCAGCCTGGGTAGCCTGCAAGCAAGTTTCAAACCCAAAATGTATAATTTCTCACAAATGCAATGACAGCATTTTTCTTGGCTGCTACTATTATTGTTACTCGCTACAACCACTTGGCTAGAGTGCCACTGCTGGAAACAGTTACATGATATTGTTTTTATTGAATTTCACTGAATAATCTGTCAGTTGTTTTTCATGGTTAATAGATAAGTTGTTTAGTCTGTAAAATGTCAGGAAGTGATGATAAATGTTGATCAGTGTTTCCCAAAGCCCTCATATGTCTTGTTTTATCCACAATCCAAAGATATTTAGTTTACTGTTATAATGGAGTAAAGAAAGCAGAAAAAAAAATCATATTTAAGAGACTGGAATCAGGGAATTTTGATTTTTTTTCCCCCCCTTATTCTTTCTTGAGACACTATTCCATACAGGGCTCAACAATAAGGAATTCCTGCTTGTTTGGGGGGAAAGCAAAATGTCATGTTGGGCAAGTGAATCTGGCAAGTCTCTAGCCTAACAAGGCAAGTGTTAAGAAAGAATTAGACTTTTTTGAGAATCAGCCAACATCCAAGTAATTTTTTATGCAGAAATGTCAGAAAATGCTAATTTCAGCCTCTTAAATATGAAGATTTCCTGCTTGTCTTTGTTTATCATCATATTAAACTGAATATCTTCGGTCATGAACTGACAAAGCAAGCTATTAAAGAGATGAACATGGACTTGGAGCCCTAGATTAAACATGATAATTAACTTAAGTTGTTTTTTGTTATTGGATAACTGCTAATAAATAAAACCGTTTGTGCGGGGCAAGTAAAAATTGACTTTAGGGAAGCAGATTTTTGAAGCACTTTCCTGACCAGGCAGGTGAACAAAACATTAACATCAAACCCCGCTATGGCTCAGATTTTAACACAATAGAGAGCCAGACTGCAGTTTACTGTACTGTAGCCTGCAGAGCACCCCTCCACCCCACTGCCGACCCCCACCCTCCCTCCCTCCATTGCACTTCGCTGCGGGGCCCTGAGCCCGTTACCCTTTCATTTGGGTGTCATTGTCACCCAGCATCAGCGTCCCCGCTCCGATCAGTGCTGGCCTGGCGAGGGGGCAGGGGTACATGGGTGGAAAGAGAGTGGAGGTGACATCGCAAAGGGGCAGCTGGGAACACTGTGGACCGCTGCCCAGAAACCAGTGAGAAAAGAACCATGAAGAGAAGACGGAGAGAAAGAACGCTGCGAGATGACACTCAGGCCTCTAAGCCTTTCCAAACCCTGATGACGAGGCTAATTGAAGCCCGACAGCATACCTTTATCCCCGAGACCTTTTTGGTTTATAGTTCACCCACCACCACTCAATGGTTTTGACAAAAGCTGATGCTTGCACTTTAAATGTCATCAATACATTTTGTAACATACCATTTTTACACCAAAATTAGCGCATATTTTCGCAGGCTAACAGAGTATGTCTCCGCTGAAGAGAATGACTTTGAAAACACAGAATAACTTGTTTTAATGAATTTCGTTAGTTTAAAATGTTACGAGTTGTAAAATATCACTTCCATGAGGATGTTCAGTCAGACTGATCACAGGCTGAACTTTATCCTCACAGCTGCAGCAAAGGTCAAGCTGCATGCGCCGTGTGCAGTTTATATGTTGATATAATGTTGATTAATGTTGAAATGGTGTTGTGCCTGTATAATTAATACCACCAGATAATACACTGAAGTGGTCAGGTTTGGAATCCACATACATTGGGATAGTGCGCTTCTCTTCCCACGATAGAAAATGTCAGGAAAATATTAAACCTTACTCCTTACTTTTTTGCGCTACCAGTGTTCAACCCGTGTCAGCAACCATGATTACATCACTGTTGATTGGAGCTGGAGCTGATAAATGCTCGTGACTCATCATTTGACCCAGGAATAAATGTCGATTGTATCCATTCCCATTGAGGACAAAAGCCAGTTAGCATGGGGGTGGTAGGTTTTTTGTCTAGTGTAAAAGGTGCTTTGGTATAGTAGGGTCCTTGTTTCTCGACTATCCACCAATATCTTTATCTCTGTCTCCCTCTTTATTTTTATTCAGCTATACTGCTCACGGTATTCCTCTAATTGTTTTTTTCCTCGTATGAGAGCTCTAAATGTCAGCTTATCTCTGAGTGCCTGGACTGTCTGACCATCATGTTATCCTTTAGACCCCTGGTGACCCTGTGGGGCTGTGGTGTGTCACATTCCTGCTGCTGGGACAGATTACAGGAGAATTCACAGTACTCTAATTACATCCTCTGCCTGTCATCCCCCCCAGCCAACAGCCAGACGCCCCCCCTACACCCCCCAATCCTGACCCCAGCACAGCCAAGCTCAACATGCACTACAGTAATGCCACTGAGGTTTAAGATTAGCTGGGTTGAAGCCTAATGAGCGGTTTTCTCGATATGTGTAGCCCATATATCAAGCATGCATGCATAAATATTCTGTACTAGCAGACATACACTCAACTGACACTGATTATGCTATTATACAATTAACGACAGTGTTGATTAGATTAAAAAGGGCTCAAGTGGACTTCCTTGAATGGTTCAGCTGTGTTCTTCCATTTCCTGTTTATGCCAGTGAGAGGCAGTCCCTGTATGCCAGTGATACAGAGGGGCTTATCAGGCCAGATTGGACTACAGCCAGCCAGCGTAGATGGGCTGAATGATACTCACTTGACTTTTCTTTGGCCCTCCAATGAGGACACTGGACCTGTGGTGAGGGTGGGTTTCCGCTTCCTTGGCCGCCCCGGTCCTCGTCGCGCTGGGCTGCGAGGTGTTTCCTCCTTCCTGCTTGCACACGCAGATGTAAACACAGAAGCAGACAGAGAGCAACTCTGAGATACTACACATATCTGAACTCAAAAGGTTGAAGCAGCAAAGAGTGCAGAAAACAATCCCCTGAAACCTAGAAGCAAATCTGTTTTAAGTTTTTATTCCTTTTGAAATCGCTGAATGCAAAGGGTGGAGATGAGCTGAAGGGAAAAAAGGATAAGGTCATACTCACTGATGATCGTGCTTCCTCTGAAGTTTAGCCAGCTCTTTTTGCTTCTCTTTGTAGCGACGCTGAAGCTCAGCCAACTTGACACGCATTGCAAGCTCAGGACCGTCCATTGTTTCCATGGTACCTTTTGCCGGGCACACCTGAGATACACATCATTGGTGGTTATTTTTAACATTGAAAAGAAAACTTAAAAAGTAAAACTCTTTCTTTACTAGGTCATATGTTCATTCATTAAAATTAAAGACATTGAAGGAGTTATGGTTATTTGAAGCAGGGTTATATGAGGTTGAAATATTCTAAATATAGCAGACAGATACATTTTGCTTCTGACCCTGTCCACAGCAGTACATCGCTTAGCTTCCTACACTGGTACTCCTGCTGCTTTTTTAAACCGGGGCCGTGCCAACTGCCATCTACTGTAGGCAATACACTTTGACTTTGGATAAGTACCTCATACAACCCCACTTCAAAAAATCAGAACCATCGCTTTGAAATCCTATAGGATCTTTGTGTTTTACAGACACACTATAATTACAGTCTTACTGGTTCATTGCGAGGTGTCCAGCTGCATTTTCTACGTAAATTGAGGATCCTGCGGGCCGGGAAGTGTCGCCCTGAACCTGTGCTGCTGCCTTCCTGGGAGCCCATCTCTAGTGCACGGGCTGTAGCCAGGGTGGCAAGACTCTGGAGGTCAAACATCAGCAACTCCTCTTCTGTTACAGAACAACAAGAAACATAGATTTGGTTCACAATGTGCTCATGCATGCTTGATTTGGAGACACAACATTTAAACTCAGCTTGTTACTGTGAAATATGTCAAAAGACACTCAAACAAAATCAGAAATGGAGGAGGTTTGTAATTGTGAGTGATACATGTGCACACTTGGTATCAAAACTTACACAGTGGTTGGGATGCAACAGCAAATTAACTTTTAAATTCGATTGAATGACGGTTTAACTCATGTTGCACCAAATTTTAAAACAGTCTTTAATTGGGTTCACCCACTTCACCCAAAAATGAAAATTCAGTCATTATCTACTCACCCTCATGCTGATTGAAGGGCGGGTCTAGTTTTTTATTCCACAAAACACTGATGGGAGTTTCAGAATGAATAGTGACCAGTTTTCAAGCATCAAAGATACCATCTGATGTAATCCAAGTCTCCTAAAACCCCAACATGCCAGGTTGACAAAAAAGTTATTTACACCATGTTTTTAGCCTAAATCTGTCTGAACCGAGTGTGTGCGGTGTGACGGTGTGCAAATGGCATGTCAGGACTTTAAGAGACTTGGATTATACCAGATAAACAGTATAGGAGCATTTTATGTTTTTTTTTTCCAGTGTTTTTTTTACATTTGAAAACTGGTCACGATTCACTTACACTGTTTGAGAGATCTGCAACTGTTGTCCTGTCAAACTCCAGCAGTGTTTTGTGGACTAACAAAATAAATGGGCATGAGCATGAGCAGATAATGACTGAAGTTTCATTTTTGGGTGAACTATCCCTTACCCATACTGATTAAACTTCTAATTTTGGTTTAAATCACAAAACTAAATCTGTTGTCTCATTTTAAACCTAGTTTAGCTAAACTCTGATTAGAGCTCATCTTAGATCAACCGTCAGTCGGTCAGTGTGTCTTATAATTTCAACAGCAATCTTGTACTATAGCGAATAAATGGTGAGGAAGAAAGGCATTGAGGAAAATCGGGCACATCGAGTCAGTATGAGGAAGCAGCATATCATTTCAGAGGTCACATCAATGTGGACTCACCAGATGCTGCTATATCTGTTGCCATCTGGGCTAAGCTCTTCCTATATATGCCCTACCTGCCCATCGCACTGACTGGACTATCTGCCATCAGTGAACTGAGCTGAGGGCTGCATATCAGGGGTTGCAGCCTCGTCACAGTGATAGAGAAACATACAGTTTTGTTTACAAAGTAACACTGTCTTATGTCTTTACATATATAAATAAAAAAAAAAAAAATACAGATTCCTCTTACTTGTTTTAGTACTTGTTTTGGTAAAGACTACTGTTGTGACTCGACATGTGCCACTTCCCTGAGCTGTCAACAGTATCGCATCACAAAGACAACATCACTGACTCTGGAATCAGTTGATGATACCCTTTTTATAGAACCCTCTTTTGGGAGCAGTTAAATGCATTAGGATGCTGTGGTAAACACAAAACATCCTTTTGCATGAATAAAAAAAAACAAAAAAAAAACACATCGCGCTTTGAAAAACAAGGAAGCTTTTAAAGGCACTTTAAAACAATGGGGTCTAATTAGCCAGGCAATGCTCCAGGGTGCTGAAAACATCGACTGCTTTTGTGATTACACACTAACTTTCAGTAACGTGTTGTGTGTGGGAAGCCAATTGGTGTGTCTTATTTTTCCTTTTTGTTAAAGCGTGCGCGATTGCGTGTGTGTTTTTATGTGTGCATTTGTGCACACGTGTGGATCAAACGGCGGCAGGATGGAGAGACAGCTCCCTAAGGAAAGCTGGAAGGGAAAGAAGACGGAGTGAGAATGGGAGGTGTACACCCTTCACTAGCAGTTCAGCCCTGTCCTCCTGCTTCTTCTCCTCTCTCCTGAGGCCTCTGCATCGTTAGAACAGCCTTTTAGAAAATAAAAGTGCCTTTAACACACCAAAGAAGAGGAACGGCAAGCAGGCATGCAGACAGCTTCTCTGGGGACATGTTAGAATCCACCAGAGGCTCGCGAGACCAGCAGCAAGAGACGAGGATCTGGGAGGGAACACGGAGCGACACAGGCAAGGCCTGAGGGGGGAGTGGGAGTTTGTCTCAGTGGACGCAGAGGAAAAGGAGGGTAAACTACGACAGAGAAGTGCAGTCTGCTAATATGAGTGTGTCTCTGCTCTGTGCATGTTAATGTATGTGAGTAATGGAAGACCCACAGTCCCTCACCCTGGCTTTTCCCACAGGTGCGCTTTTGCTGTTGGAGCTCCAGATCCGCCAGCTCACTCAGAAGCTCCATACCCTGGTGAGGGTTGGGCTGTGACGGGGCAACTGATGGGGTGCTGAGAGGAAACAAGGGAAATGGAGGTACGTCTGTGCAGAAGGCAGCGGCAATCAGCAGCTCCAGACTCCAGTAGCAGGGCACAAGAGGTTTGTGGGGCACAGCAACAGTTGCCTCACTTGGGCTGCAGGCGGAAGCTGAGGCAGGGGAAAGACAGACGAACTCCACAGAGGCATCATCAGGCGTCATCTCGTTCTTGTGCTGCTGCAGGCTGTCCTTTGCTCCCTCCAGGGCCAGGGACTGAGGCTCAGGGGCTGCAGGGGAAGCAGGGTCAAGCATGATGATGGCAGGCAACTCTGGATGCTGCTCTCCAGGCATGTTGACCTTTTGAGCATGCTCCACCTGGCTCTCCTCACCCACCGCCTCATCATCCTCTTCCTCTTCCAAGGTGATGACAGCTCCTGGCCTTTCAGGCTCCTCTGTTGAAAGGGGGACTGGACAGGAAGCAGCCTCGCACACTGGGCTCTCAGCAGGGGGGCAAACCAAGACCTCTTCCTCAGCAGGCCCCTGCTCCTCCACCTCCTTCTCTCCAGGCACATAGTTGGCTGCTGTCACCGCTGCTACCTCCACCTCCTCCCTCTGTTCCAGAACTCTTTCAACCACGCTTTCCTCCTCTTCCTGCTCCACTTCTTTTGGTGGGAGTGGCTCTGGGAGGGGCCTGACCACTGCTTGACAGTCTAGCTCCTCCCCCAGGCTGGAGAGGGACTGAGGAGCATGCTCAGCAGGCTCCACTTGGACTGCTTCCAGGTCGGCTGGCTCAGCCAGTCGAACATCCTGGGGGGAGGGCCCACTTCTGTAGCCCATGGCAATAGCAGGGTAGGTGTATCCAGGAGGCAAATCTATCGAGAGAAAGAAATACAGATAATAGAATCATAAATTGTCAATATTGGCTCAATAATTCTGATAAAACTGTCCACACAATTATCTCATAATGCTGTTATTTTATTAAGTGATATTTTAGCTTAAGAACAAAGCAAAGCATAATACCCAGCAGGTACCTGGGTAAAAACTTAATTTACAGGTGGATGCACTGCTCTGTTTGCCACCTCACACAGTGCAAAAAAGGCACTGGCTTTAACTGTGCAAGGACCAGTGAAGCTAAAATTTGCTCCAATTCTAAAATGAGTTGTGTGGCTCAAAAGTCAGGTCAGAAACTCAAGCTCAAATTGTGCAGTGTATGCCCAGTTTTAAGGACAACTTTATATTTAGAGGTGTTATGCAAATCTAAATCCTTACACATCAGGCCCACTCTAAACTTGACTCCCTTGGTACCTTCAAGGTCACAAAGGGTGAAAACCAGAAAAGGCACATTGTTTGATCTCACAGTAGGAAGGATAGGGGACCATTTGCAACCGTATGAGTGTGTTGTTCGAAGTGGGCCAGGACTTTGGTTTATCAGAGCACCTGAAACAATTCCTCTGGTGTGCGGCAGCCGTTAGCCAGACATTAATGATGATGAAGAGAGTGCGGGGCCTGTGGGGGTGCAGGAGAAGCGATGGCTGATATTGAGGTGTTTCTCAGTCATTGCCGAGGTATCAGTGCCAGAAAGCCCCAGCTCAGCCGGCAGTCATTTTCTGCAGCTTTGAGCTGTTCAGTCAATCAGGGGCACACCAAGCCACCCACACATATTACCACAACAGCCCCAGAAAAAAAGGATCATTAGCAACAGTGGCTATTTCAGTTACCACTGTGGATAAGGTAGAAGGTGCTGCTATACCTCCGAATACACTGTCCTTTTTGTGTTGCTGTGTCAGAGTTATTTGGCTGTAGCTCACAGAGGTTTTAACTGGTTATGAAACAGTCTCAATGCCAGCCTCCATATGACCAGCACAAATTAACAAGACCATCCACGTGAAGACTGGCTATTTCTGTATAGTTATTCTAAATGCCTGCCACCGGATCGGAGTCTCCTTGAAATCAGATGAAAGGAGCCTGTGTTAACAGTTTGCAGGCAAAGTTACAGTGAGTCATGTGTAAGCTTGTTTAAAAAAAGCAGGAGGAAATTTTTATTTAGCTCATTTTATTTTTGACGTTATACTTTGTTCATTATATTGGTGGCAATGCTACCACTTTTGTCCACTTTTGATTAGGGCTGCTGCCTAATAGTCAACTAAACCATTAGTCAGTAAGAAGAGTCTTAGTCAACCAAGTTTTTGTTTATCAGTTAGTTGTAAAAAACAAAAACAAAAAAAAAAACACTTTAAACTCCATTCAAGAGCTTGCCGTTTGGCTGGGTACTAAAGTATCAGGGGATTGTTGCAACACAAACCTTTTCTCTGAAGTTACCAGTGCACTGCTGCCAACTGTGCTGTAGCTGCCATTAACTAGTAAGCACAGTTAACAACAGGGGCACAGCC
Source organism: Lutjanus erythropterus (assembly GCF_056507025.1). Taxonomy (NCBI): domain Eukaryota; kingdom Metazoa; phylum Chordata; class Actinopteri; order Lutjaniformes; family Lutjanidae; genus Lutjanus; species Lutjanus erythropterus. Next base: position 13,845,183 of record NC_139335.1, on the reverse strand, counting down.
TCCAAGATTGAAGGCCCAGTGGCTCTGACTCTGAAACATCATCCACCTCGTTGATAAGTCTGTAGTATTTGGTTTTGTGAAGCTGGAAGTTCTGTATTCCCAAAATTTGTGTGAGGTTATACACTGCTGAAATAAATTAACAAAACGTTCAGTCTCCTTGCTGGTTCTTCCGACACAGAATCATTATTTCTTTTTCCATTAGCATTTAACTGCCAGCTTGCTTTGAGTCCCAAAAATATGTACTGAAATCATTAAACTAATATCATGCAACAACTAGTCAGCTATAAAACTCTTAAGTTGGGGGGCAGCCATATTTTTGATTGCATATAGATACTTTTGCTTATGCTTACCAGGCTCCAGAGACTCCGGGTAATCCTGTGGGGGCTGTCCCTCTCCTCTCTTGTCCTGGGATTCGGCCCCCTTGGGGATCTGAGGCGGCGTAGGGCTGATGGCAGGTGAGTGAGGGGCTGCCGCTGCAGGACTGGGAGCAGGGCAGGGTGTAGAGGGAGTGCTTTTGGGATGAGGTCGGAGTGAGGGGGACTGGCAACAAGGGGACAGGTGAGCAGCGCAGGCCCCGGGGGGAGAGGGGTTCCTCTGAGGTGGGTTGTAAGAGTAGGGCTTGGCAGGTTTAGATGTTCTGGGTTCTGAAATGAGTTCCTCTAGTTCAACTGAGGGCTCATTGGGCCTCTTCTGCATCTGCAGGAATAAAATAAAGTTATTTTCATTTCGTTTCATTTTATTCAAGGAAGTGAATTAGCAATGTAATAACCAATTCCTTGCAATATAGTCACTGACACAAAAAGCTACTTGTGCAGCCTATATTCAGCGAGTCACTCCATCCCTGTGAGAAAATCAGCATATCCCAGAAAAATATTAGGAGAGTTAAAAATAGACTAAATACTCATGTGAGAATTTAAGCTGACTCTGGATCTCTTTTGATGGATAGAGAGATATATGGACAGATAGATAGACAGATAGACGTACAGAATAACTAAGTATAAATACTTTGTTACTGTGCATGATTATAGTTTTCAGGTATCTGTACTTTACTTGAGGATTTTTTTTTTTTTTCTGGCAACTGTTTGTACATTTGCAGCTGCAGAGGACTGACAGCCCCAAACACACCCAACCAACTGAGCCAGAATACAATTCAATACAGGCTTGTTACTTTAATGTTAAAAAGGCAAAAAAAAAACAATGTAAAAGATGTAACAGGACAACATAAAAGACAAAACAAGATGAAAAGGATGTAAAGGACGCAACAAGACAAAAATGACGTAACAATGCGAAAAACAACATGAAAGTCATAAGACAACCACAACAAAAAAGAAATTATATAAAAAAGACATAACAAGACAAAAATTTATGTAAGACATAAGGAAAAAACAATGTAATAAGATGTGACAGAAGTACAGATATACAGACAGACTGATGTTAATCAAACTCTCTTCACACTAAAAGCTTTCTTGCAGAGTTTGACTTTCTAATCACCTGTGAACTGTGAGTGGCATGATGTTGCATGTCCATGCCATGTGCAGCTCTGTGTTGCTGCTGCTGCTGCTGCTGCTGCTGTTGCTGCTGCTGCTGCTGCTGGGTTTGAGACTGTGGTTGTGGTTGCTGTGACTGGTGGCTCTGGTGCTGATGTTGATGCTGATGCTGGAGCTGTTGGTGCTGCTGGAGAGCGTACAGCTCCTGTTGCCGTAGAAACTGGGATCGGGAGTACACAGCAGGATGCTGCATGTGGGAGGGTGGGCCCCGGGCGCCATACACAGGGGGCCACAGCCCTGGCTGCTCCATCACATCTAATGAGAAAAAGGAGGAGGAATGTGACAGTGTGGGCTACCTTAGAATAAAAAGACGTGCATGCACATACACACTTTAGCAACCTTTTTCTTTTGGATTCATACACACCGACACTATGTGCAAACACACTAGAATACAGCATATCTCTCATTATCTACCTCCCACACACCCATTTCACAACAGTGGAACCATTATGGATCATTTAAAAATCATTGTATTCACATTTTATAGCGACGACATAGACAAATCTGTTCAAAAAAAAAAAAGAAAGATTTTTGACTTCATAGAACAACATCTCCCCAGGCAGCAGCAATCCCACACTCTCCCCCGCTCTGAACAGAAAGCTGTCTCTTAAGAACTGCCTTGAGAATTTGCTGGAATGCTGGAAAAAAAAAGTCCTGACAATGATGAAATGCGAACAGATGAAGATGGTTGTAGGTTGATTAGAGGTCAAAATACTGGACTGGAAATGCATGTTGGTCTCGCTGGAGGATTTAGTGTGGACTTTCCGGCGAAAAGTCCCACCTGCCCAGCCAAACCACAGACAAGGGTCTGCAAAAGGGCCCAACAGGAAGCTTGGTTCCCATGTCTGTGAAGAATCAGTACAACTTGATTTGGGTGACCTGCTACGACAGACGTCCCAGTTGGGAAATAGTGGGCCAACACTCAGAACCTCAAAACTGGTGTTTTTCTGGTCTCTAGCCTTTCACCCCGATTCTCCCCTCCACCCTCTTTTTCCTAGACACACCAAAAATCCTTGTTCAGAAACATAAACTTGGATACGCAAATGTTTCCTGTGGGAAAGCTTTTGTGGATGCACTTCCTCTCTCGGCTGAAACTCCTGTGGAGCACAGAAGGAAACGAACCGCTGAAAATTGCAAGCTAATTAAATGTCACAGCCTGCTCGCTGAATGTGTCTACAATGAGTTTTAAGAAGTGATCTTTCCCTCATTCTCACACTTCCTCTTCCTCTGCTGTGGTTCTCAGTGCATGTGTGTATTTTGGGGGGGAGTAAGGGGGGGGGGTGTACACGTGCAGTATAGCTTTGGATGAGTACCCTGACCAACTGAGAGCCCTATTCCTGCTGGGCCAAGCAGGTGGTGTGCAGGAAATGTTTGAATTGTGGTGTTTGTGTCTGTGAATGAGCCCATTAAAGGGAAGTTCATCAGCAGTCTTCACAGGATCACTATGATTCCAGTAGTTAGCTCCAGATGTATATGAACATGGAAATAGCATCATGTTAATGACTAGTCAGTAGGAGGCTGTGGAATATACTGTAGGCTACATTTAGTGAATTTCTAATCTATTGAGACTTACATTAGTGTGGCAGATTCCGAGGGTAACTACAGTATGTGTATGTGTGAGGCTGTACACGCATAATTTTGTGCATACTCATTTGTTTAAAGTTCTTTATAAATACTTCTACAGAGGAGAAAGCGATGTTATGGCATACCCAGGTGATGGGTGGCAGGATGGGCAGGAGGCTCAGTGGGCAGGACCACCAGCTGGGCAGAGGGGTCCTGAGGCAGAGGCAGGACCGGCTGCAGAGGGCCTGGCATGGCTGCAGAGAAACCTGGGGGCAGATTCTGGTGCAGGGCTGTATGACCTATACCTGCTTTATAGAAAGGATGTCACATTAGATTTATGTACCCTTCAAATTTTATGTAAAAAACTGTTACAAATATACTATGACTACAATCACTAAATCATGATATCAAGTCTAAACTTGACTGGGAACCAATCAAAAGATGCTAAAGCTGAAATGATGTGTTCTCTTCAGCATAATGTACAATCCTGGATGCTAAATTCTCCACAAATCTGAGATGACACACTCCTTTGGGCATTAAAGGAAACTCGATATTTGCTTCTGAGCACGATTATATAAAAGCATAAATGATCTGCAAGTCAGCAGAGCATAAAAACACCTTCGTTTTTGACCTAATCCATAAATGGGAACTGGGACTATACTGCATTTTTACAGTAAAGGCATGATCTCTAAGGGCCTGCATCCACAGTGTTTTTTTCTGGCAGAAAGGTGCTGGCAGGGCAGCGCTGGGGTGAAGTTTTGTGCGATCAGGAAAACCCAAAACGCTATGCGTGAATTTTGTTTCTATGACAACAATATCTTGAAAATTCCTATGACCGCCAACTAGGCTACCCACTTGAATGTGTGTCTTAAAAAGCGCTCATCTTGAGTCAAGCAGCTGTAAAATGCTGGTTAGCCACATTTAATTTCCTATAAATTTTTCACTATTTAAGTTCCCACAACTCCTATCCAGCATGAAATAGTAAAATAAGGCAGACATCTGAAAGTATAAAGAGCGATACAAGGAGAGAAACTGAACTTTAAATGACAGAGATTCAGTTAAAAGCTACAAAAGCTGAACACACAGGACACTTTTAAAACCCTCTCTCTCTCTCTCACACTGCTCTCCTGCACTGACATAAGTTGAGTGTCAAGTCTCTGGCGCACACCAGCATGAAAACAGAAAACAGAAAACTCTTCTCAATTTTCTTGGTTACCAGGGTGATGAGTCCCCATCTAATACATGATAAAAAAAACAGCAGTGACAACACCAGGACCTTTCTGAAATATTCTTATTCTCTTACCATAAGAGTGTCCTGTCATCCAGAGGGAGGGGCTTCCAGTTCTTGGCATCCAATGATGGTGAGCAGAATGTGCAGCAGGATCTCCTAATTGGCCAGACTGGAGGGAAGTCCCGCCTGGGACCATGAGATGAGAGGTGAGGTCTCCATGACAGCTGTTGGAGGGGTGGATTCTTGCAAACTCCACCCTTTCCTTATTATCCCTGGCATTAGGATGAGACGAAGATAAAGAAACACAAATGAAGACCAGTGTCCTGACGGTTTCTAACAATAACTTATTTTAATTGGGTATTACACGGTAGTGGTGTTCCTTATGCGTTCAAATCTGAACAATTGAATTTTGATCAAAGTACATGTATTTTAGCATGAAAATGCTATTTTTCCAAGTCCTTCAATGGCTTTATAGTTGCTTACCTGATATATGCATCTCTGTCTCTGTCCAAGCAAGTCAGACCTATCTGTTCTCCACTCAGCCTCTTCCTCTCCTCTTCTGTGGTGGGATCTGAAGGATACATGGAGCGGGGCGGTCCTGAGAGACAAACATTATCTTAACCATTAACTTTCACTATTGTGTCCCCTGGTAAGGACATATTCCCAGGTCTCTTGCCATTTCTCAAAACACTATCATGTAGACCCTCAAGAGACTTGGAGCAGTGACAGTGCTTGTAGTTTTCCCCATTATACAGATTTTGTAACATATTTTTTAATGTTATTTTAACCATACTCTCACATATTCTCCTGCTTTCTTGACTAAAATAAAACATTTACACAGACTGTTCTTGGAATTCAAGCATTCAAGTACATGTTAGAGACAGAGACATCATTATTTGCATCTGTTCAACTTAACAAATTATTGATATCTGTATTTGGAGAGAAGGCCAGAGGTGACCGTGGTTTATTCCAGAAGTCATGTTAAATAAGGCAAATGTTTTATTTTCTAACCTAACATTCACTGGAAATGTAACAGTTGACCCAACAAAGCATCAAGATTTTTCAGCTGTAGACTGTCTTTTCTGTTTTCTTATCTTTTGTTTTCGCAGCTTCATGATTAACAGGTTACAGATAAGAAAAAAAAACATTTCTGTTCCCTTCACTTCTGTTTATGAGGCAGTGACCTGGACTGCTTACCTTTCACTGAGGGATGTACCCTGCCCTGTCGGCTGTTGGGATGACCGTCAGCTGAACGACAAGGTGGCTCCCTCTGTCGGGCCACGGCCACTGCGATTCCCACTGGCGGCTGCCGCACCTCGCTTTCCCCATGACCTGCTTCCCCCATTTCCCGGCTCCGCCCACTGTAATCAGGGCGCTCGTTATCATTAGCTGGGCCCTTTCTGGAAGGTAGAGTCTGTTTGTTGCCCTGCAGGGCGCAGCTCCCCCCAGCAGGACCTGATTTGAGGCTTCCCAGCCCCCCAAAGGGGCTCTTCTGGGAGAGGAGCAGTGGCTGCTGCTGGTTGCTGTACTTTAGTAAGCTTTTCATGGCACTGCTCTCCCCCTGTGTTGGGCCCTGGGGCTCAGGTTGCTGCTGTGGCTGCTGCTGTTGCTGACTGAGAGGAGGTGCAGGGGGAGGCTGGGGAGGAGGCAGACTCATTCCCTGCTGCTGCTGTTGTTGTTGCTGTTGCTGCTGCTGTTGCTGCTGCTGCTGCTGCTGCTGCTGCTGGGAGTGTTGCCCACCAGTACTCCCTAACTCCATGTAGGACTTCCTCTGCTCCTCCTCAGGTTGTGACATGTGGTGGGGAAGCCTCATGGCCCAAGGTGGCACTGGGGGCTGCTGGTGGTGGTGCTGCCCGCTGCTGTTGCTGTAACCATAAGGAGACATGTCCATCTTTCTTTTTAGCTCCTGACTAGTACCCTGGTTCATGTCAGCAGGAGAAGGAGCATCAGGGCCAGGGCGGCCATGCTGCTGGTGGCGTATCCTGGCTACCTTTTGGCCATCTCTCTGTAAGGAGCAGCTACCTCCAGGACCAGGGCCATGGGCTGCTCCAGCCGCACTATGTTGACCCATGCTTTTACTTCCAAGTGGGGAGGAGTTAGGTGGATGGGAACAGTCTCTGTAAGGAGAAGTGTTGACAGAATGAGGGACAGAGTGTCCAGCCTTGGGCCCCTGGGACAGCGAGGGTCTAAACACATCCATGTCTACACCACTGTTGATACACTCAGCGCTGCGTGATCGTACAACCTGATGCTGCTGTTGGGGATGTGGAGGCTGTTGTAGCTGGGGAGGTGGAGGAAGCTGTGAGGGCTGAAGGTGTTGGTGGTGGGACTGCATCCAGTCTGGAGCCTTCTCTGTCTTTCTGTATGGGTGCTGCTGCGGCTGCTGCTGTTGTTGCTGCTGCTGTTGTTGCTGTTTTCTGTGCCAACTACTATGGTGCCCACCGCCTCCATTCTTTTCTATCACCTTGTCCTTGGTGTTGCCACCTCCCCCTCCTCCGCCCACACCCTGGCAGTCAGGGTTACCGAGCTGGAATGGCCCACTAGATTTGTCCCCTAAGTCTGCCACAGACGGCACAAACGTTGGCCCTGTGACTTTAGGTTCTCGCCCCACATTGGCTGGCCCCCTCTCATGTGAGGCAGGGTTAGCTAGAGGAGCAGGAGGGGGCGGGCAGAAGAAGTCCGGATGGTGGTGTGTATGATGGGAATGATGTGGGTGGTGTGGGTGGCTAGGATGGAGCTGAAGGCAGTGGAAGCCCCCTGGGTGAGGATGTGTATGGGGGTGAGCATGAGGATGCGGATGGGGCTGCGCCCCTCCAGTAGCAGAACCCATGTGTAAGGGTGGGGGTACAGAGTAGGACAGAGAGTGGTGCAGTGGTGCCTGACCCCTTTCCAGACAGTCCGAAGGTTGTTCACTGATCCTCATCTCCCCACTTACCCCCTCTTTACTGCAGCGACTACTGCTGCTGGACCCCATATGTCTGCCCTGACTGCTACCCCCACTCCCCATAGCCCCAAGCGCCGTGCCCTCCCCCCCACAGCTGGACATGGAGGCCTTAGCCCCTGTTCCACTTCCTGTATCTCCATTTTGCATCTTGCCATTGTGCAAGCAGGCACTGAGGGGCTTGCCCATACTCTGAGGGTGTTCCTTACTGTACTCCATCGTGAGTGACGCCTTATGCCTCTCCAGGGCTCGACTGTTGACCTCCTCCAGGGGTAGTGGGTGCTGTGGATAGTGTGGGTGCTGTTGATGGGTGTGGGAATGATGGTGGTGTGTGGGCTGGGGTGCCTGGTGACTGTGGTGCTGTTGGTGCTGCTGCTGTCTCTCCTTTGCCTCCTGTTTGCTACTGGACCTCTCCTTGTCCTTGCCAGGTACCACTCCTCTTTCCACAGAGCCCTCTTTAAGACCCTTATGCAGACCCGTCCCCACCCCTGGATCTCTGTCTCTGCTGCAGGACCCCTGAGAGTGTCCTGAACCTGCCCTGGACATTGGTGGCAGACTGTGATTGGCTGAGATGAGAGGTGGCTGGGACGGGAGACCTCGAAGATAGAAGTTCTCTAATAGAATAAGAAAGGCAGGCCAGTAAAGACAAATGCATTAGTCAAGAAAGGAAGAGGCAATGACAGAATTAGATTATTCAGTTCTCCTGATAGTGTCCCTAGGCATCCTTATATCAATATCCCACATCAAATTACACCATACTATGTTGTATAAATTGGATTTAAATGTCTTATTTCTGTCTGATTAAATTTTAATCATCTCATGCCTCACCTTTTTGGGTGTCATAGAAACGGTGCTGCCCGTAGAGAACTCCACTGTTGGCATGGTGATCCAAGTGGCTCATGGGAAGGAAAGTGTGGGCCAGACTCCCTGAGAATCGAGGATACCCCGGAGCTGCTGAGATGGAAAGGGAGAGAGAGGGGGAGAATTGATAAGACAGGACAATAACCACCAAGATGCAGTTATCCAGACTAACCCAGCATAATCCTTCAGGTCCAATGCAGCTGGTGGTGTTCATACGCAAATAAGTACTGGCTCTGCCTGTCATGTTTGCCTTTCCTGCTGGAGTTTAGAATGCAAACAATACAAGACAAGCTTGGGGATTGCTGTAACGTATGAAATTTGTCTTTGAAACATATGGCTCTTTCTTTATCTCTCTCTCAGAACTGCCAGTGGCACCTCTATCCATCTGAATGGAGCGATAAGGATGGATTTGAAGCTTGTGTTTACAATGAAGAGCGAGCTGAGTGGCTGACCTTTACTGACCTACAGTGGGGGTAAAAGGTCATTTGGATGCTGGGTCTGTAAGCCAGTACACCTGGGCTTATTACATGGAGCCCATCTGGAGGACATTTACACCACAACCAAACAGAAAACTCATTTTGCAATGGGACATTCAAAAACACAAAGGACTTTGAAGGTGGAGGAGAGAGAAAACATGGACTGAGATGAAAGCCCATCACAATATTAGGACAAAGAAACAGCATCACTATGACAACCCACTTCCACTGCTATTGGGTAACAAATCAATGTGAATTGAATCAGCCTTTCTCTACTACTGTATAATTAATTATTTCACATGACTGCAAACACAGATTTAATAATTAAATTAAAGTACCGTAAATTACAAAAATAGGGCAGTATGAATGTGTGATGAAATTCTTTGCTGACAACAACTACTGACAATAACTACAGTGAATATTCTCTATTGATGTTATGTAATGTGATATTAAGAACAGCCACGATCAAAGGGACAGTTCACCCCAAAATCAACAATACTTTTTTTCCCTTGTCTGTCGTGTCATCTAGATTTCTTGGTGTGAGTTTCAGAGTTTGGGAAATAGCAGCCATAGAATCTGCAGTAGAATTTACTGGAACTACTTTTTTTCTATTAGAAACACTACGTGACAGTGCTCACAACAAGGTCTGTGGATTATCTTGAGAAAAGGTCATGATTTTTCGAAGAGACACTAGTTTTACATTTTTCAAATGTATCTTTTTTTTGTTGGTTTGAGCACCATTTAGTCCCATTATATTGGAAAGAAGGCAGACATCTCTACGGCTGATATTTCCAAAACTCTGTAACTCACACCAAAAGCATCTAGATGGTTAATACTGCTACAGGCTCAGGGGAAAATGTGTATTTTTGATTTTGGGGTGAACTGTGTATTTAAAACCAGTGCCCACTGCCATGTGATGCCTACTGCTGGTTTGAGCTCATTACCATCATCACTGCAAATTTTATTTTGAAGGGTCATTCTCATGTTGAGAACATGGGTCTATTAACGCACCTCAGGATCAGCGCTGTCACGCACAAGTCAGGAACACAACCTCTGATTGGTCGACAGACTCAGCCCAGGGCATTTTGGGATTGCCAGTGGGTGGCAACAACATGCTAATGACAAATACTGTTTTCAAAGTGGAAAAATAGATTAATCCTAACCCTAACTACAAAAGACATTCAGTGTTGGATTTTTCCTTATGGATTTATTTTACAAAGTTCAAAAAAAGACACTGCGGTTCAAGGCTGGATTACAAAGCTTCTAAAAGTGATAGGACCACACCGGAGCTGGCGTTGTAAAGGTACACCGCTAGTGTAAGCATTAAACGTTAATGTTTCCAGCTCAGCTTACTTCGGGCCTAACCCCCTCACTTTTCTAACAATTGGGAACATACAGACGAGACTTCTTTTTGAAAATCTGTAGCGTTCATTAACTGACACACTACAACTTGTACTGTACGTTTACTGCCAGACTGACAACTTAGTACTAGGTTTAAGTTTCTGCTTCGCTAGCAGCAGTCACTCTCATTCTGCTGCTCGCTTTCACTCACTTGCACTCCACACTGCCCTCTTCTTAAAAGAGCAAAGCTATGCTTATGACAGTATTCTTCAATAAAGTCCAATGATACATAATTATTAAGGCAGTCGCAGGAAACCACCAGCCCACGTAATATGTTGCTTTGTCTCCTCAGTAATAAAAAAATCCATACTGTCACAGACCTAACATGTAGTGCAGTGTTATTATTTGTTAGTGCATCTATTTAAATACATCTGACTGAAATCGAGACAGACAGGACATCTACTGTCCATCAGCACCACAGTCTACAAGCATCTCAGTGACCTGAGTCATCTAGAGAAGTCCAGGTGTTTCACGTCCACTTTTCCCTGCTGCTGCACCTGTCTCACCCTCCAGCCTCACTTTCAAACACAACTCACAAATGGAGCGAAGGAAGGAGGAGGGGGATAAAGGGAGGAAAACATGGCTCTACAAGCTAAATGAAAGACAGACGTATTTGTGTTGGCAAGCGTGCGACCTGATCCCGGAAAGCGCAGATGCAGTTCATTTGGCCTTGTGTGTGTGTGTGTGTGTGTGTGTGTGTGTGTGTGTGTGTGTGTGTGTGTGTGTGTGTGTGTGTGTGTGTGTGTGCGTGTGTGTGCAGTCAGTGCCGTGGTTTTAACAGGAGCTCTGAGTGTTGAATGTCTCACTTTCTGCCGGTGGAACAATGGGGCCGGTGCTGTGAGCCGGCTCTGGGGAGGGAGGAGTGTTGTGGTGGGCTTAATGACCCCGTCTCAGAGCGGCCTCCGCATGCTCCCATCTTAATTAATGAAATGCACAGAGAGGGCAAACAGCCCTGCAATAACACAGGAGGTGCTGCTTTCTGAGGAGGGCAATGGGGTGATAATTACATACCCTCACTTTTTCCCTCTTTTTCTTTGTTTCACCAATTTTTCTACCTCTTACTCTATCCACTCTCCCCCCTTTTGTCTCTGTCCTTTTCTTTGCTGTCATGATTAATAAGCACACACATTTATGCCAATTCATCTACAGTGAGAGGAGGGGGGATCCTTTGTTTAAGCAAGACGTTTTTCTCTGATTTTGGGAGGGAGAAAAGCAGAGAGCTGTTTGGCAGTCTTTATCCAAGCTGGGAGAAGGGCTTTTTTTTCTGCGGCAGCATGTTGTTTGTGAGCGTGACGATTGACGGCGTAATCCCTTTTCACAGCGTGGTCTGGCTGTGCCCGATAATGCCAGCCCGCTCAGTTTCAGCATGCCCTCCACTGGGGCGGCAAGAGGGGGACTGCTGGGCACGGCAGAGCCCATTCAGCCATTAATCTGGCCAGGACAAGGGAAGCTGCTGCCGCTGCTGCTGCTGCTGCAGGCGACGTGAGCAGGGTCTTAGTGCAGTCTGCTGACTGCACAGCAGCCTCTCCTCACACACACTCACACACACATAAACAAGTCCGCATCGGCGAGTGAATGACAGAGGGGAGTTCGCAGTGCATGCCCTCCTTTCCACGGGCGGAGCAGGGGCAAGAGGCAGAACAAACAGAGCTGCATCCCAGGGAGGGATTTCCAGAAGTTCTGAAGGTATTTCTCACAGCGTGGTGGGTTGAGAGAAGCAGGCCGACAGGGAGGACAAAGAAGGGGGCTGGATATAGAACAGCACCTAGAGGCAGAGGAGAATTAAGCCTGCTGAATTAGAGGCAGACGACAGGGTTTCGTTTCTCTCTAGCCCAGAACCATCCTCTCTCGATTTCTATCCACCCTTCCTCTACCTGGTCTGAAATGCTGCTCGTGAGGGTTTACTAACTCTTGCTGATTGGGCTCAGTGATGTGGACAAAATCAAATATCACAATATTTTTGACCAAATTCCTAGATATCGATATTTATGGATAAAGCAACAATATTTTTAGGGAAGGTTATTGGTGTGTTAACAAAATATTAGTGAAATTTTTGATAAATAATAATCAGTAATGTGAATATTGTCCGGTAAGTTCAGAAAATTACATCACTTCACTGTAATGCAGCCTTTAAGGGTGGAATCAATAGGATTTGTCCGAGCTGTATGTAAATGTACTAGAAAGATTGAATTAATTTATTGTTGCGTCTCATTCCCAGGACATCTAATACTGACATTTGGGTTGGTAAAGCGTTCCGAGGACGGCAAAATAATGAGAAAATACAGGCACCGCCACTACACACTTCTAGTGGGTCATAAGTGATGATTGAAAGGGATTAAAGAAACAAATTAAATATAATTCATTTGTGTATAATCAGCTGACAATAAGAATCCCTGTGTTTTTGTTACCTTACAATGAGCCTTTTATATCTACAGAGGGTGCAGGTCCTCCATGGAGGCTGTCATGTTGCACGGCCATGTTTCTACAGTAGCCCAGAACAGACAAACCAGACACTGGACTCTAGATAGAGCTCATGATGGTTTTTTTTTGCTAGTTTTGCTGCCACTGGAGGCTCTCCTTCATCAGGAATACTCAATTTGTGAACACATTTGTGGCACACATAAGGGCTCCGATAAGGTGCCAGGTAGCAATCCAATCACTTTGCAATTCACAATAAAAACAAATTGATTTACAGTGTGTTCCAAGAGAAGGGGGGTCCGTACCCCGGTCTCCCGCAACTTTGATTTCTGTGAGCAGCTGACCTGTGCAGGGCTGCTAGGGTCAGATTTGCTGGCAAAGATGAGACAGTGAAAACAGATGATCCGATGAAAAATGTACTGATGAATTTGCCTTTGTGTTGTCACCTCATATCAGTTCTAAACCACTGCCTTGCTGTGTGTTAGGGCGCCATATTGAGTCCAAACATACTAGATTCAGTGCAGCATTCACATCTGGTAACACCACAAGAAAATGTTGGTATTTTTTCAATTTATCTGATAAATTCTACTACTACAAGTTTTGTTTCTTAACTGGCCCCTCGCCTCCCGTCATTTTGCAAAATCAAGTATCATTGTCCTACACGCTTGGAAGGGCAAGAGCGAGACAAGGTGTTTGTAATTTGCAAATAGCACACCGCTACATGCCACTAAATCCAACACAGTGGTCCTTTATAACCAGGAAAAGACAACATTTATTCCATATCAGGGTACAATATCTAGTCTCATATCACATTATCGATATGATATCAATATATTACCCAGCACTGCTTGCTAAAAAGCAAAAATAACATAAATGCTGAATTGTATATGTTGTCTCCGGGGGAAAATGGCTGCAATTTTTCAGAGACACAGAGGAGGACAGAGGGAGAGAGCACGGCTGAGGAAGACCACGGGGAGAGGAGGAGCAGGCTTAGCTGCCTGTCAGGTCCGCTAATTGAGAAAAAGTGACAGAACCATCAAGACACAGAAAGGGAGGAGGAGGGGTTTGGCAGAGGAGGGGCAGCACTGTGGTGGATCTCTTCAGGTTTGACTAATTGAAAGGAAGGGATGCAGGCTGGCAAGAGAGAGAGAGAGAGGGAGAGAGGGAATGAAAGAGGCAGGAGGATGGAGGAGAGGAGAGGTGGTGGGGGGTGCAGCTTAAATCCCACAAAAGGAAAAGCTAGCAACTGCTAACAGAAGGAAAGATGGACAACTGAAGATAGGCTTGGAAAGGCGTATCAAACAGAAGTGGATTAGACAGGTGTGTGCAGGCAAATGTGTGCGTGTGTATGCATGTGTGTCTATATGTGTTGACAGAGATATGAGACTGCGATTGTTTTTGGCATAACGTAAGAAGTCATTTGGACCGCAGCCAGCTGGCCTGGAGCCTGTGAGGAGCCCGCAGGTTCTTTTTTTTTTTTTTAAGTCCATTTTTCTTTTTTTAATTTTTCCACTCAGTTGATTCAGGGGGGTTTATTCAAACATGAAAATAAATCTTTCAAAAGCTCAGAGGGCCTAATCCATTTTACCAGGTGTTATGAAAAAACATTTTACATTACATTTATTAAAACGGTCACCACACTGCATCTGTCTCTGTCATATACTGCCGCCCCGCTCTGTCTCTCTGTCTGTCTCTGTGTCTGTGAGTCCGCGTCTCCCCTCAGCCAATGAACAACGGACAATCACGTGTGTTACACACAATGGCTGTTACTGTATTTGGCAATCAATCTGAGGAGAGAATCTGAAACAAAAAACCTCTTTTAATCCATGCTTCCCTCTGACATCATGAAAGCCGCTAATGGTTTGGTTCTTGGCACTGTCACCCCACACAAATAGCTCAGCATTGGTAAGACCGTATACTGTACACTTTTCTTTTCCCAACACAATGAATCATTCAAGGAGAAATCCGTAATATATTTCCAGTATTAAATAATTAAATGACCATGATGTCATCGGAAATTAAGGTAAAATGTTGAGCTGAAATACTCACTTCTCCTAAGACAACACTACAGCCATGGTGTCCTCATTTGAAATGTCTATTCCCGCCCGTAACTTTTATTGTTTGTCCATTTCATGTTAATTAATGTTTAAAATAATGCCGAATGTTTGGCGAAAGTGTAAGCATCTATTTATGAGTCATAAGAAATCATTAAATAATCTTTTAGAGGGAGTAGATGTTTATAAGAGTTAAATTAAGTGATATGTTAATGGAGCCTGGCAGGCAGAAGGCAAGCACTTTTTGGTATTATTCATATTTTTGCAGCAGTACTTTGTCTGCTGATGTAAAGCTAAGCCTGTTATCCTGAAAACAGATGACGGTTATTAACAGCTGACAGTGGAGGACTCGTCATTGCTTAATGTTGTTAAATTACAATGTTGCACTCGTCTTGCCCTCCTGCAGTGTTCCTACAGCCTGCCTGAGCTTCACTGAGTCTGGTGAGGAGGGGGTGGCAGGAAACAACTTGCTTCAACCATAGATCATATATTAAATAGGATTTCAAACGATTTAATATACTAGTAATTTGGACCGCAGCACTCATTTTTAGATATGCGATTGTTTTATATTGCTCTCTTAAGCAAAAATCAACACACGACTTTTCTGTACCAAATTCACTGACTCCCACTGCCAAGTTATCTTACCACTAATGTTATGTGGTGATGATATTTATGGGTTTGCTTAATGTGTCATTCAGCTAATGGTTTGTCAAACATGCTCCCAAAAGAAATGTGGTCTGTATGCATGACTTACATTTAACTAGCCCTCTGAACATACTTAGACCATGTTCACCCTAATGTGTAGTAGACTGAAAACACATCGTTTTCTCTCTGATTTGGCCTTCCAACCCCAGAACTTGAGCTTTGACAGGTCAGTAGTGACAAATTTTTTTTGGTGTAAATCCAGATTAAGTTTCATGTCCAGGAAAACGCAACATTTTTTTAAAAGGTTATTTCCTTTGATCAATGCTGGCCTGTTTTTCTGATAGTTGTTCATTACAAAACAATAATGTCAAACTTGTGTCTACGCTGCTGGAAACTCGCAACAGAAAGGAGTCATTGCAGAGGAAGAAACGGTCTCAAGCATGGGTTTATTTCACAAACAAAAATGGCGTCATTAATAGTTGTAATGTCTGTAAAATGATGATTTCGAGCAACCGTCAAAACATGAGCGATATGCTGAAACTTTAATCAACATAAGCTTCAATTCCAGAAATGCTGTGTATTTGACACCCTACGCACAAGTGGTGCTTCTTCCTAACAAACCAGCACGGCTGTTACTGAGGGTAAATGTCTTATGTTATAATAACATAAGCGTCACACAGGCAGGCTTAGCAGATCTTTTCTTTGACTAAGAAAACTTAAATGGAAACAAATGCTATATAAATATTCATCCATTTCAGATAATGACTGTTACTACAGCTAGCTCTCAGGTTGCAGCCAGCTTGACTAACACTGATCAGGAATCAATACAGGCATTGATATTAATTGGACCTATAGCCAGAATTGATACTGGCATTGATATAAATGGCATTGGTATGAAAATCTTATCAGTTCCCATCCCTAATGCATTTTCTGCCATTAAAGAAATAAATACATATAAGCTGCATGTATCTTTTGATTGTCTGTCACTACATGAATACTGTTCCAGATCTAGATCCAAATTAAGATAAAACATATCTACACATTTTCTATCATTGAAATAAAACATTCAGACAGGATTGTGCAGACTTGCTGAAGGCACGTCCTCAGTCCTGTCTAATTATTATTACATTTTATTTGCCCTCTTTTCATCTCCACCATAATTCCATTTCAAACGGCTGTGACAATTATTATATAGAAAAGGGGATTCTGTTCTTAGTTGAGTCACCTGATAAAGGTAGGAAATAAAATTTAAAAAGTGTTTATCCACAGTAAGTGAATGGTTAGCGAGTGACTAATGAGATCATTGTTATCTATTGCTCGATACATGGTAGATTTGAGCTCTTTAATCTGTGGAGAACGTGTCAGAAGAATAGCCGAGACAAAGACATTCAGCACCATGACAGGTATATACCAGAGACATGGGGATCACACAGTAATCTTAGAATATAAATTTGAGCTGCTATGCTTGGATTTGCAAGCAAACAGCTACTTTAAAAACACACTTGCAAAAAGAAAAAAAAAAAAAAAAAAGAATCCGGAGAATATCTTTAAGGTTACAAGTGACACACTAATGCGCCGACACATGCACACGCACAAGTCAGCGCCTGCTCTGCTGCTGGTGGGGTTCTGCTGACACCCGGAGAGAGGAGGCGAGAGTCTGGGTAATTGTGCCGCTCATTTTGATGACTTGCTTTTTATGCAAAACAGGAAAAAGACAATATGCAATTATCTTGAGGAGGGAACAGCTGAATGTGGTTGATGAACAGTCTGGATTCAATCATGCTCTTAGTGCGTTATATGCAATTAAACTGCAATAGAGATAATGGCCTCCATTGCCAACTGAGTAATAATCCCAGTCATAATCACCTCCATTACTTTTATTAGGCTTGGCATTATCATCATCACTCTTATTAATATTATTCTACTTTTCCACAAGAAGAAAATATATGACAATGAAACCCTGAAACTATAAGGTAAAAGAAACACAGATGATTACAAAAGGAGTTTTGAGGGAAAATGTTTCTGACTGCTCTGATGCTGGAGTCGATATCTCATTCAAATCTATTCCTCCTGTGTTTATTTCAGAGGTGGGAAGTAACCAAGGACAAATACTTAGCGGAGTTTTCGCGTATCTGTACTTAACTTGGGTAATTATTTTTCTGACAACTTTTTACTTTTACTCTCCACATTTTAACAAAAATATCTGTTTTTTCTACTCCTTAAATTTTCAAAACAGGCTCATTAGTTAATTAGTTTTAAGTATAAGTATCCATCAGTGTACATCAAACACAACAGACATAACTGGATGAAAACGACATAAAAGAAACAAGACAAAAACAATGTAACAAGATGAAAATGACATAAAAGTTGTCACATGATGAGAACAACATAAAAGACAGCAAGACAAAAATGATTGAAGGAGATGAGAAGACATAACCTGACAAAAGCGACATAACAAGATATAAAAGGCAAGATTAAAACGATGTACCAAGACATTAAAAGACAAAAACAACATACGTAGACGAAAACAACATAAAAGACGTAACCTGACAAAAATGTAACAGGGCATGAAAATATACGACGTAAAAAGATATAAAAGACATAAGACGAAAACAGATGGAGAGGCAGAGTTGAGCGTGGAGAAAAGGTGCCATTCAGTCAGCTCTGCACAGAAACAGCTGGTTGAAATGTCCCTCAGAGGACTTCTTTTTACCTTTATACTCTGAGTACATTTCAGAGCCTGTACTTTTTTGCTTTAACCTGAGTATCGAAGTCGAATCATTACTTCTACTTTTACCAGAGTCCTTTAGTCCAAATAAGAATCTGTACTTCTACTTGTGTAAAGAACGCGTGTACTTTTACCACTTCTGGTTTATTTTGAAGATGTCTGCAGTTTCACCTATTCTCACCACTAGAGCAGCTGTCCACTGACTCAAACCCCTGGTGGCCGGGACATGAGTGCAAGGTGGGGGGAGGGGAGGGGAGGGTGAGTGGCTGGGAGGCATCCAATGGTTTTAACACACTAAAAAGAGAGACAGCATCTCAGCTGCACTGCACCCAATCAGCCCCAGCCACACATCACGCAACTGGGGCGCCGCTGATCAGTGACCACAAATAACAAACACTCCCCCACCGGCATCCCCCCATGGACTAACAGCTGGGCTATTCTTAGAAAATAAATAAATAATCACGAGAGGGCTGAAATAACAAGAGTCCGTCAACTTCAAAAGCCACGGTTCATTAGATGGCACTGGGCCACCGTCACATTAAGTAATTAACAAAAGATTATGAACATGTGAGTCTAAACATGACAGAAGTGAAGTCGCAGGAAAGCAGACCTTGCATTAATATATCAGTGGGTGGTACTGGATAGGTCTTACATTTATCTGTCATCCTGAGCTTGTGAATTCCTGAAATACCCTCTGAGATTAATCTCTCTACTTTATCCTCGTCTGACTTCCTGGTTGTATCTAAGCAGAAATGTGATGCGTACAAACTGCGTGTGTGTATATTTTCCTGACTGTGCACGCGTATGTGTGTGTGTGTGTGTGTAGCTCATGTTTTGTAATGCTGAGCGTTGGGTGGGAACCACCCTATTAAACCGTGATGGAGACACCAGCTGAAAGCTCTGCAATCTCTGCAACTTTTTACTGGCTCGCATTTACGCGTGCTGCTTCAGAGAGTCTTGAGTGACATTCCTGCTGACGTGAATCGAATACCGCAAGATTCCTTGGCTGAACTTTTGACCCTGTGTGTCCCCATCCAGAAACCCGTGGCACAGTGCTCTGTCCCAAACATGCTGGGCCCGGGCCTATTTTGGTGCACAAATAAAAGGGCGGGAGCCAGGATCTTGCTAGATGATTACAAGCCATGCTTTGGTGGAAACCTAACGCCACCTAAAAATACACAATATCAGAGTAACAATACACCCTGCAAAGCTCTGTCCCCAATACTGCCAAGACATGAATATCTCCTCATCCAGACAGTGTGCTCAGATGAGGAGGTGAGGCTGTGCACATGTGTTTGTGTTTGGAGTGGAACAGTACATGTATTTGTCCTGAATAATTTCGTACAGGATATTCAGATTGGTATGCAACTTATTCAGTTCAGGGCACAAAACTGTCAAAATAATCTATTTAGGACTGCAGCGAACAGTTATTTTCATTATCGATTATTTTCTCGATAAACTGATTAGTTGTTTGGCCTATAAAACGCCAGAAAATGGTGAAAAAAATGTAAAATGTCTCAAATGTCTTGTTTCAGAGGAGTAAATTACCCAAAAAGTATTCACATTTAAGAAGCTGGGAGATCTGGAAATTTAAAAAATATGAAAACTCATTAATCCAAAATAGTTTGTGATTCACTTAATAGTTGACATTTAATCTGTTAATCATGGCAGCTCTACATGTACTACTCATATATGTGGAACAGAAGTTCTAGAGCTCAAGTTTGGACGTTTTGGCAGTGCACAAGTTGTTGTGTATCAGCTGTAGCCTGCTAGTTAGCTTAGCCTGCTTCACCGGGTCATGATTTTTGAAAGAGACATTGCTGCTGAGTTTTTCAAATGTATATTTTTCTGGCGCAAGCTGAGTGCCATTTAGTCCCATTATATTCGAGAGAAGGCAGACATCTCTATGGCTGATATCTCCAAAATACAGCAACTCAAACAAAAACAATCTAAACCAAGGCCAGAGAGGGACTCATTTTCAGCCCAGGAATTTCATGCCTCAGACCAGCTCACTTTACTTCACAACCTAACCTATTATACTGGACATATATGTGGTTTGTAGGCATTATATGTTATATTTTGTTTTGCACACTAGACATCTTGGCATTCTACCCTAACCATCAACTTCTGGTGCTCATTCTGTGCCTTCACTCTCAAGCACAGAGCTTGTTTTTTGTTTTTTTTTATCATAAATAAGTTGCTGAGTTTGGCACATTTGGCTGCATCATCATTTTATTTTTCTTTCTTTTCTATTTCTGCTCTCCACCTTGTACTGTCTACCAAGTACCCCTCACTGCAGTGTGCAATATAAGGTGCTGTTCAATGTGGCCAAAGTCAAAAGTCAAATGCAATCACATCTTCAATCAGGTGACCAACATAACCTCCTGGGCTACTCCTGATCCTGACCTGGACCTCATCTAGATGGATAAATAACACTACAGGCCAGAGGAGGAATGGAGTATTTTTGATTTGGGGGTGAACTGTCCCTTTAAGTAAGAATGAAGTAAGAATTATATTTTCAGAATAAATGACGAAAAAGTTATTTTTTACGTTTGTTTTTGTTCTCTGTGCTGTATCGAGAACGTACCGAACCCTGACCCTAAAACCGATTTACATACCCACCCGTGAATTTTGTGTACTGTTCCACCCCTCGTTTGTGTACATGTGTGATCTGAGGTACCTTCATGCGAATGGGGAAACCAGATTTGAGAGGCGCTGGAGTGGGGTCCGCCCCGGAAGGAGGGTGAGGAGGGCGAGGAGGGCGGCCGGGAAGGGTGAGACGGGTGGGAAGGGGGGGTACCCAGACTACTGGCCAGAAAGGTCCCCATGAAGGAGGCGGAGGAATTGCCCATCAATCCACTGCCTGCATTCCCACAGGGACAAAGGTAAGCAGAGAGAACATGGTTAGAATTAGAGGAGTGCATGTACACTGTGACCAAGAGTGTGACCAAAAAGAAAGAAAACTGGATGTAGATGTAAAAGGACGGAGCCCACTGGCCCTCTAGGTGGAATCATTAAGCCGGGCAGATTTGATCGCTGCCCTGGGGAGAGAGTGAATGAGTGAGAGTGTATATGTGTGAGACTCTCCTCCCCCTCACTGACAGCAGAGTCCTCTCCCCTCGTCTTCTCTCTCCTCTCACACCGCCTCTCCCCATGGGCAGACAGAGGTCTCATCTCACAGCTGAGTACACACTTTCTCAGGCTCTCTCCCTCTCGCTCTCACACACTTTTGCTCCCGCTCCCCAGTGTCCCTTTCTCAATTTCTCTCCCTCCCTCCATTATCTTATGCTCTCCATCTCTCACTTTCATGCCCTCAATCTCTCTTATGGCTCTGCTCCATTTCACCTCCTCTCTGTCTCTCCGTTCTTTCATTCTTCCTTTCTCTCTGCATGACAATCCTCTACTCTCACCTTCTTCTTTGCTTCCATTTTTGCTTCCTCTCTCTGCTTTGTCACAGTGGTCCTTTCCCCTTTTTCCCTCCTCTGTCCCATCTCCATGAGCAGACATACACAACACTCTTAGAAATAAGGGTTCCAGAAGGGCTCTTCCTGAAGGGCTGAGGTTCTACTCGGAACCATTTGCTTCAGAAAAACCTTTTTTGAAGAAAGGCTTCGTAAAGTGTTATTTGCAAGACTAAGGGTTCCATTAAGAAACTTCATCCTCCAAAGAACCCTTTTTGGAAGAAAGAGTTCTGCAAGGATTGTTGAAATTCTCTTTCATCAAGATTTCATTGTACTATAATATACATGGGTTCTTGGTAGAACCCCCTGGGTGAGTTGTAGATGAAACCCTATGAATGGGCTAAGGTTCTGCACAGAACATATGCTCCTTAAGAAACATTTTTTGAAGGAAGGGTTTGTCAAGGGTTGTCAGTAGTATGTTTAAGATAAAATCCTTGAAATATAAAAAAGGTTCTCAGTAGACCCCCCCCTGAGTGGGTTCTAGACAAAACCCATGGAATATAAAATGGTTCTTGGTAAAACCCCTGGGTGGGTTCTTGTCAGCATGCTTAGAAGGTGTAAAGCATCTGGATAGAACTCTCACAGAGGGATGAAACCATTACACCATAGAAGGGTTCTCTGTAGAAGCTCTCAAGGGGGGTTCTGGGTAAAACCTTGCACTGATGGTTCTAGGTATAACCTTTTACGTTGGATTTTAGATACAACTTTCTGAAAGGGTTTCAAGTGGAACCTAAATAAAAATTCCTGGTCAAACCAGGAACCAAAAACGGTTCCCCTATGAGGACAACCTGAAGAACCCTTGATGGTCGTAGTTAGCACATTTATTTCTAAGAGTGTATGTAAAGTGTATGTGCCTCTTTCCCCATTGTCTCTGTTTTCTCTGCCTTTGTCCCTCGTTCTTTCTGACACATAGCATTGCTTTGCTTTGTTCTTTACCATAATGATGGCACCAGCAGAGCAATCTGTCCCTGGCTGGCTGAACTGTGTGTTTAACAAGACTATGATGAGTAATTGACCATTCGTAGCAACGCCCGTGTGACTGGGGGCTGATTGTCTATTATGCATTGCTGGGCAAGTCGGAGAAAACACACTGATTAACCACTGCTTAAATTACATTCCCATTACGCGCCCGCCAGTGCACTTGAGCAAGGGGCCCGGGTGCCCGGGCTCTTTGCACATTCATTTCCCCCAAGTCACACTGCCATGAAGTCTCATGCATATGTATGACGATGCCTGGATGAGCGCACACATGCACATACTTGCACAAACACACACATTGGTGTAGCATACATTGTGCGCACAAGGCCAAGCTGCGAAAACGGAGGGGAGAGCAACACGGTAAAATTCATTATCGGCCCCCTCATGACGAGCTGATCTAACAAGGAACGCTGTTTGATTTGATTTTCTTTAAGCATGAATCAGTCCAAACATGAATCGATGCTTTTCTAGGAGTGTGAGAACAATTGTGTGGAAGTCTTAATCAGCCAGGCAGTGAGTGAGCACATCCTGTGGGCAGACAGCAGGGATAAACCCATCAGTCTGCACCGAATAGCCTATGGCTCATGGGCCAGAGCACAGGAGCATGCAGAGGCACACACACACACACACACACACACACATACATACACTTCCCACATAGAAATAGACATGGACATGCATTCTTGCACACATACAGAAACACCTCTGTCACACTTTGCACCACAGCCCCAGACAGGTGGAAATCCCAGACAATCCTCGACCTTACAGAGCTCTACCTTGAAAAACTACCTTAAAACCAACCGTGTGTGTGTGTGTGTGTGTGTGTGTGTGTGTTTGTTCACACAATGGTCTATCAAAAACTCATAGAAAAACAATAACAATTGTGCTTCAGTATGGGTAATTATTGAGGGTATTTTTGTTTTTTGTCACGTTTAATGATGAAACCTGCTATTAACCTTTTAGTATTAAACTCTAAGTCAAGAGTTCAGAGTCAAAGTTTTAGTGGCATCAAAACCATACTTTATATTAAGTATCCCTAGATAGATATATACCTAGAACCATCTATGAAAAGTTTCACCCAGAACCCCCAATGAGGAGAACCCTCCTACAGTGCAATGGTTCCACCCAGAACCCTCTCTGGGGGTTCAACCCAGAGTCCTTTGAACTTCTGTGGGTGCTAACAAAAACCCACCTAGAGTGTTCAACCAAGAACTGTTTTATATTCCAAGGGTTTAATCTAGAACCCACAAAGACTTCTACAGAGAACAATTTTGTATTGCAAGGGATTTATCTAGAACCCGCCAAGGAGGTTCTACAGAGAAGCCCCTGCAAAGAATCCTTAATGAAAGAAGTCTTTCTTGCACTAAGGGGTCTACTGATAAAAAAGTGTTCTTAATGGATCCCTCAGTTTTACAAAGAATCCTTGACAACCCCCTTTGTCAAAAAAAAGGCTTCTTCAGAAGCAAATGGTTCTGGGGAGAACCTCAGTCCTCCATGAAGAACCCTTTTGGAATTTCTAAGAATGTACAGTATCTGGGTTTTGTTCCCCTTTCAGTCTGCCTTACCCCACTATCTTCTCTGCTGCCACCTCCTATCACCTCTGACCATGCGGAGCACTCTTGGCAGAGCTCTGTGGAGTGAAAGGTGTGGGGTTCGGGGGCAGTGGGGGGTGGGTTGTGACCAGCCTGCACACTAGGCTCAGATCCAGTCCCGATCATCCAGACACCCAGGGCTCCTGTACGGCACCGCCCTCCACATTGCACACTCCTCGGCCCCTCTCTTTCTGCCTGTCGCCCCGAGGAACCCCAGCTTTCCTCAGCGCCTCCGGCTCACATAAATCAGCTAATCCTCCTGCATTATTAACAGCCTCGCCCCCAAGAGGGAGACGGGGTGAGAGAGACATAGAGAGTGACGGAGAGAGCCCCTCTTCACACACCGAGAGAGGAGAGAGCCTCTGCCAGAAAGACAAGGGGAGGAGAGGGACAATACATAAAAAGGGGATGTCTAGA
Source organism: Lutjanus erythropterus (assembly GCF_056507025.1). Classification (NCBI taxonomy): domain Eukaryota; kingdom Metazoa; phylum Chordata; class Actinopteri; order Lutjaniformes; family Lutjanidae; genus Lutjanus; species Lutjanus erythropterus. The sequence goes on along the minus strand of NC_139335.1, from coordinate 13,820,870 downwards.
TGTCAGGCAAGGGGATCTTTGAAGTTTAAGCTGATGTTAGGGGAGAAGGGGATTGAAGGAAAACCTTAGGAGGGTCTCAGATCAACTCACACATGAAGCCCTTCCCACAATACAACAGATCAGATCTTTCAGTCATCCAGTTTGGCCATAGGGTCTGTATGGCACAGGGGCTGACCATAGGTCCATTATGAGCTGTACAGGTACAGAATAATAATGCAGTGGCCTTTACCTGCTGACTCCACAGCCTGTCACTCTATAGAGGACCCCTCCCTCTGTTTTACGGTCACTCTTTACCTCCTGCTGAGAAATATATTGTGCATGGTGCTGTGTCTGGCTACATCCACACTACTACGGCGTTTTGAAACAGCAACAACAATCTCCATCCAGATGGACGCTTTAGCACAGTTTCAGGAATAATCTCCAGCCATAATAAAATGCCTGAAAAGCATATCACATGACCATTCACGTACACTGGTCATGCTTGTGCCGGTGTAAACAGGAAGCAGTCAAATACAGGATAAAAGGACAAAGATTATGCTGCAGGGAAACATGACTGCTCTCCATGTAATCCTCCTGGATACAACTATTTTTATTAAAACATTGTCATTGTTTTTTATCTCAATTTCTGTCTAAAGACAGTGGCTGAGCACACTAACATCAGGCTAAGCACAGCTGGCAGGTAATATATCGTAGCAAACTTTAAAACATTGCTGCACCAAAATTAATCCATTATTTACACACATGCACATATTTTTGACCGCAACAACTTGTCTGGATAGTCCAGATGCATTAGTGCTTTCTCTGGGTCTTCCCTCATCACTCAGGTAATACAGTGAGTATGCTAACTTTGTAAGTAGCCGTTAGCTCCATTAGCTGTATTGTGTTGTTGTCTACAGCGGCTAAAACTGACAGAATCAGACTCAGTAAGTCCAAGAGTGATGCCGAACTGTAGATCAGTTGTTGATCATGTTGATTTTTAGTAAAACACCAGCAACACTGACATTTGATAATGCTCACTGGCTGCCATGGCTGTTGATTCAACTGACAGCTAAATTAAGCATGGGGTAATTATAGCACAAATTTAAAGGCAGATGATGATCTGTTATGACCAGTAAATAAAAACTAGCAACAGCTCACCTCACAGTGTTGTGTGACCAATCAGGGAATGGCATGTTGTGACTGATCAGAGCCAATCAGGAAGCGCATGTGAGTGTCACTGTCATTCTTTCCAAACGTTTTCGGTGTCCTAACATGCTAAAGTAGTGTAGACAACATGCTTAAATGCAGCAAAACTTATGAGTTTTAAAACAAAAATATAGTGGTGTGGTTTTAGCCTCTGTCTTTGTCATTGCTCAAACATTATCACACCACTGTTGAATCTAAGGCATCCAATATGATTCCCCCCCCAAACCCATTTAAAACCTAATGAAACCGAGGTGTCGGTGAGAAAGCACACAGGTTATAAAAGTGGGCTGGTCCGCCTTGGTGTTGAGGCAGTTTCACATTGGGTGCCAACCAAAGCAGTGCAGAACAAGTGGAGCGAAGGTTTCGGGGCATGACAGCACCAGAGCTGGACTCACCATAACTGTTTACTTAGCAGCTTATTAAATGGTGACATGGATCCAGGGGGCCTGCCACCGCAACACCAGCTCCTTGTAAAAGTTGTGTGTTTTCTCTGCCTGTATTTTTTTTTAAACCTTGCTCATTTATTTCTCTGGTTCTTAAGTGGTGCCAGAAGTGCATTTGTATGGGCTCTTAAGAAAATCGGGTCATGTGCATCCTAATCGGCGCCGATCCCTGACAGCGATGGAGATTAATCCTATTAGAGAATTAAAGGAGAGGGGAGCACTGAGATGGGGGAACCCCACCTCCCTCCCTGACATCTATACATCCCACCCTGACACCCTCACTCACTCACACAGTCGGTTCAAATGGGTTCAAATGTGCAAACACACAAACAATCACACAAATATCCCAGAACCTCTGGAGGTGGAGGTGTTAACTAGTGCTGCTCCACCCACGCACCACTGTGGGTGTGTAAGGTGAAGGAGTCCAGTTTGTGCACAACAACCAAAACACACACATGCATGCACACATGGTAATGTGGGCCTAGGCGGAGGCCCCGTGGACGGCACCGAGTGAGCAGCAGGCGGGGAGGCGGAGCGGGGAGAATGAAGGCCCAGTTGTCATGGGAACGGAAGAGAAACAGCGCTTGAGGCAAGGAGGCTGAATGCTAGCCATTACAACAGCAGTGGGCAGATGCAGTTGGTCAGTGTGCTGCTCGGCAACAGCAGCCCTCCCAATCTACCTTGAAACCCCACCCAAGCTCCTGCGCACACACACACACACACACACACACAGTCATGTTTCCATCACTTCAGAGGATATTACACTGCCTTACATTCATTTCCTGGAGACATATCCAAACCTTACCCATAACCAATACTTGCCTAAAAATTAATGATTTACATTATGGGGACGTGCATTTAGTCCCCATAAAGAAGGCGAGTCCCCACAATGTGAGTGTTTAAAAAGCTTTATGTCCCCACAACATGAGTAATACACATCGACACACACACACCTTTCTCCGGGATCTAATCTGGTTTCATTTGTTAGGCCGCAGGGAGGGTTGTGTCATAATCTTTGCCCTGTCTGGGTCACTAATCTCCAATGAGCACCCCGGCCCATTAATGAAACTGGAGGGTGAGTGGTTGTTTGGTGTCTTAACAAGGAATTATAACAATAATAGGATGTAAAGGGATTCGTCTAAGTGTGGGCCAAGCAGTGATGGGAGAAAAAAAAAGCTGAGAAGACAACAAGCACCCGCCCACAACACGTTGTTCTTTTGAATGCTGGGAATCAGATCAAAATTTCCTCCTGGAGAAATACACACCCATTCACATGCACTAGCGTGTGCTTGGGCATGAAAGCACACACACACACACTCATACACACTCACTCAGGAGCACAGATCTATGGCTATGTCTATTGTCTAAGAGAAGATAAAGTACAATTATTTCACCGTGCATCATATTTCCCTGTCTGCTCTTGAAAAGTGAGCCAAGGTAGTCCGCAGCTCTCTGTCTTATCTGCAGACGGCAGCCTGGAGGGACGGATGGACGTGTCGTCTAGACAAGGACACCATACAGACAGCGAGAGATGAGAGTGATGGTGACAAGAGAAGAAGAAGAAGAGAGAGGGGGAGAAAATTGCAGGTGTGACTGCATCAACCTGTTCTCCACAGCTCAGTGATCAGAGCGGGGAGGATAGAAGAAGAAGAAATGCCACAAGAGATAGAAACACACACACACACACACACACACACACACAATACTCATTTATAATACCTCCTATGAATGAGCACAAGCCGGTCGAGGTTGCACAGTCAGCGGTCAGTGCCATGTGGCAGCCAGGCTCTCTAACTGTGCACAACAGCTCACACATGCTTCCTTCGTCATGTCCTGTGACACAACACACACCGCCTTCCTTCATGTCTCAAATAAATTAAATCAATATTAGTGAGGGGTTAGATCATCAAAGAAAAAAGAGGAAAACTTTTTGTTTCCAAGAGCTGGTTAAAATCAACTGTCTAGTTGCAGCAGCTCCTGCTGGCACTGCTTTAACTCTCTGACACAGCGAGACAAGACTCCAGAACATCTATCAGCAACATTAGAATGGAGTTATGGATTTCCAGAAGTGGTGAGTAACAAAGTACAAGAACTTTGTTACTGTACTTTAGTGGAGTTTTCAGGTGTCTGTACTCAAAGTATTATTTTTTCTGACAACTTTTTACTTTATCTCTCTAAATTTGAACACAAATATTTGTACTTTCTACTCCTTACATTGTCAAAACAGACATGTTACTTAAGGCCTTTTAGGGAAATCATTAAATTATTATATTCCCAACATTAAGACTGATTCCACCCTCAATCAGGACAATTACTTTGTGTATCCATCAGTGCATATCATGGATGGCAGACATAACAAGACAAAAGTGATATAAAGGATGAAACGACGAAAACAGCTAAAAGACATAACACGATGAAAACAACGAAACAAGACAAAAACAACATCAAAGACGTAACAAGATGAAAATGACATAACAAGACATAATAACATGAAAACGACATAATAAGATATAACAAGACGAAAACAACGAAACAAGGCATAACAAGACGAAACAAGACAAAAGTGATGTAAAAAACATGCGATGAAAAGGACGTAATGACGTAACAAGATGAAAATGACATAACATGTTACAAGGCGCAGAAAATTTGAGATTTAGTTAGCTTTGTACAGAAACAGTAGAAATGTCCACTGGGGGTTACTTTTTACTTACATTTCAGACTGTACTTTACTTTTACTTGAGTAAAGAAGTTGAATCAGTGCTTTTACTTTTCCAGTCTTTTTATACAAAAGTATCTTTACTTCTACTTGAGTAAAGAATGAGTGTGCTTTTGCCACCTCTGCGGATTTCAAACAACTTTTCCTCAAGCCATTAAGAATTTCTGTGTTTATGCGGCCTTAGCTGTGAATCTTATTGGTTTGGCTGTTTAACAAGGAAGAAACCCAAAAGCTGGGAGTAAAGACTGAAGTCAGAAGCGATGAAGAAGTAGACATTTGAGTGTTAACTTACCAAGTGAAAACATATTGAGCAGGATGTCTGCTGGTTAAGAGTTTCACTCCCACTTCAGCGTCTTTCTCATCAGACTTTCCTACCGATGCAGTTCCATGTTCTGCCCAGGAATTCAGACGCCCGAGACGAAGCCAGCCAGACTTTCCACACACATATTCAGCCATAAACACACAACTAAGCTCCTCGACCCTCTCTCTCGTAACACGAGGAAGCCGGACTAGGGCGACTGTACACACCGGCAGCCCCAGACAGACTGCGCACGCTACCCTGGAGGGCCGCTGACTAACCCAGCGCCTACTTCCTCACAATAAAACGCAGAAGGAATTTCAAATGGCTACTAAAGAGGGGGGATTTCCTTCAAACAGTCAAAGTCATCTTGAAAACATTAGCACAACTGGTAGCCAAATTCCTCCTGACTTCGGAAACAACTGTAGCAGAAGTTTTTTTTAGTTGTTGTTTGCCCCGTGCTTTATAAACCCGGTCCCCAACTTTGTCTTTTTGGGTTGGTGGGTGGTTGAGTGGTGGGGCTGAGGGTGTGGGCCTCCTCTACAGCTCTAGTAGGAGGCTGGTCTGATCAGAAGCACACTGACATGAGAGAGAGAAAGCAAAGCAGGCGGTCCAGTCCTGGAGCCGGGCCCAGTGCAGGGGTGGGGGAAAGTGCCAGCAGCGCACGCCTCCGACACTCTCCACACTGCGTGCCTGTGGAGTGAGTTTAGTGGATGTGGTCAGTGCGGGGGTGGGATGAGTGGAAAGGGAGCGGGAGAAGCAGTTGGAAGAATGGATGGAGAGGAGGAGAGTGAGAAAGATTGCCGGCACTACAGGGCAACATCCAGAGGAGGGGTAAGGGGCGAGAGTTTAGACTAGAAGTGTAGATAAGGGCGAGAGCAACTGTGAGAAACTTTGAGAGTGAAAGAGCAGCAGAGAGTGTGTGGGAGGGTGTGTGCCGCTGAGCATATGTGAGCCTCTGTGTGTGCGATTGTGTGTGCGTATGGTGGTCGTCTCGCTGAAGTTGACAGCCTGTGTTTGCAGAGTGGCTTTGTGGTCAGCCACTCGCTCGCGATTGAAGCGATGGCAGACTAGAAGGGATTCTGGGACTTTTTTTTGCAGAAGTGCTATGCAAATAAAATTGGCTTGGGGAGGTCAGCCGAAGCACCCCGCCCACTTCACCCAGCTGTTTATACAATATACAAGTTGACATGATAGGGATAAGAGATTCTAATCCTAAACAAATTAGTCCAACTGGCTCGTCCTGGCTTGGCAGCGAGCCTGAAAACAACAATGGATCCACACAGGCTGCGATGATACAGAAAAACTGAAAATGTCTCAGAGGGATATTTTGTTCTAGTAGGGGTGGAGCGATGTCAAAGAGCATGCACACATCCCACCAATATATGTTTCTCTCCATCTATTCACTTTCTCACCATCTTTCGCTATTTGTACAGGAGTCTGCTTTCTAGGTATCTTGTGTGCCGCTGCCTGTCCAGCCTCTTCAAGGGGTATTCCACCTCAATTTTACTGCAGTTAATCATTCATAAAGCCTCCTTTTCAGAGAGGGTTATCATTGTCAAAAAGGGGCAATCCCATCACTCCTGTGCCGACAGTGCAACAGTGGTGTGAGGTGGCAGGGGGAGGCTGACTCTTAAGAGATAGCGATGTCTGGAAGAGTTCCTGCTGAAGAGGTGTTTTATTGGTACTGTAACAAAATAGCTGGACACACAGCACCAGTGTGGCTATTTGCTGAAGAGCAGGCTGGGAAGTGAAGACCTCTGACTGTCAAAGTAAGAGCTGGCTGAGGGGTTGAGCAGTGTGGGTGAAGGCTACAGGGAGAAGAGGCTAGGCTAAGGGTGAGGGGGTTAAAGGAGCAAACCATATCTAGAGCAAATGTTTGGTTTGTCAGTTTTGGGCCACTGTAGAGACATGGCAGTGCAGCCTCGTGGCCTCCAAGGAAGTACCTGCACTCATTGTGGCTCAGTCTAAGGTAACCAGAACACAAGAGTTGGAATTTTCAGGTGATTACACATGACTGAAAACATACTTATGAATTTTATGTTCCATTTCTGCTATATCCTGCCAATAGATCCCTATATTTTTTACACACTGGACTACGCTTGGGGGGTATCAAGGTATTGTGGTATACCAGGATATTACGACATACAGTAAAAAATAAAAGTGCTCCTCTTTTTACTAAACTTATATGGAGATGATGTATTGTAGTACCTAGCATGTGCCACCAGAGGTCTGTATCTATAAAGTTTTAGGACTAACAAGTCAAAGAGAAACATGCCTCTACACTTTGAAAGTTTGAAAGTATTTTGGATTTAGTCGCAACTATAAGGGTAAGCCAGCAAACACTGCAGATTACAGAGGGTATCATGTATCTTTAGCTGAGTGAGTGTGAGAGAATGGGAGCGGAGGTACACAAGGAAAAGATGAGCAATGAAGCTGTCTGTCTGGCAGTAAATGTACAGTGTAGCTTTGAGTTTGTAAGTGAAAAAAGGCTGCAGCTTCTGAAGACCAAAGCAGAGTTCCTCAGGGTGTGGTGTTTCCAAACTGCCTGAATAGGCTTGTTATGTTGAGAGAGTACTATCTTTAAGTTTTACCCAAATATCGCCACACTATCATAAACACTGGTAAAATTTCAGGAAGGTATGAAGGGATGAAAAACTAGATTCCACCCAAGCCTACACTGAACCTTTAAGGAGTAACTTTGGGATTTTTCAGCCTGGACTTTGTTTTCACATTTAACACACTTTTTGTGTCCAAGTGACTAATAGGAACAACAATTTCTGAAATTGAACTATTGAGCAAGACAACTGCAGCCATCAGCTGCAAAACAGGCTGTAATGTAATCCTTATGGGCAACTGACCCTTTGTATGTCTCTACCCTTTTAAGGACAACTGAGCAAGCTCAGTACCTTCTCCTTTCCTGTTTCCTGCACTTAAATATCCTATGTGTGTTGGACTAGTACATCCAAAGTGCTTGTTTTGTCACTGAAAGCCTGGGAATGTTGTTAAAAGCGTCTGACAACGACATGGAAAGGATCTCTACAGGGATTAGAGCTGGGTATCAGTACTCAATATGTTTAAGGTATCGATTGAAGTAACCAAGTACCAACTAGTATCGAAACTTCTCCCGTCAAATGATGCCTGCATTCTAGAATTTTTATACCCACATCTGAAAAGAAATTATTATTTATATGGTTTTGCTCACAGTGCACTGCAAGTGTTCCTCACAAAGAGACACCTCAAAAAAAGGTATCAAATTAAGTACTCCACTGGTATTGGTGTCACTTGAAGGGTACTGGTATCGTAAACACTAAGCCCTTACAGAGATCCTCTGTATTTAACCAAAAACAGCCAAATTATTTCTCTTGCCAAAGCCACCAGACTCCATTTACAGAAACTGTAATTTTATCATCATAAAACACAGTTCATTCAGACTCAACAGAAACAAAATAAAACTCGCCCAAACTATCCTAGTTTGTTTTTCCACTCCTCCAACAATCACAAACTTTGCTTTGATTGAAATAAACCGTTAAATCACCGACCAGATCGGGTTTAATGCCACTGATGGACCGGAAAGGAAACTGGACGGACTAGCTGGGACATTAATGGTTGGACAAAAGGCCAAGGCAAAGGTAGGGTCTGTTAAGCTCATCACTTGGACCTGTGTTTACGTGTACTCGAGGTGATCCATGTGAAAGTGCGATAGTTTGCTGAGTCACTGGCCTCATGCATCTGTGGAGAACAAGCAGACATTCCAGGCTGGGACACAGGAGGTGGGAGGACAGATTCGAAACAGCAGCAGGACCAGGCCAGGACAAATGAGCTCAAGGCCCATTACCTTCCTTTTACACCCACCCACACATGCACGTACTCACATTCCCTACTCCCACAACACAGATTTAATAGCACACACAAGAAAAGCAATGTCACAACACAAAATCACTAAACTCTGCTTTCGATTTCTCCCATTCTATCCTTCCTCAGAGCACTTAAATGTTCATGATGTAACCGGAAGAGCATATTACACCAGACCGGCGCAGTTTTCCTTGGACTAGACTCTCATTACAAAGTGTTTTCTCTCCAAGCACCACCTTGTTATTTCCATCAGCATTTTACTTTATTAAATCCCCCTCCGCACTACCAACTAAAGCAATCGCTTTTTTGTCTCTTGGTTCAGATAAAATGCAAGTGTTTCTTATGGAATGGCCAATAAAGGCCTGACATTTTGCTGAGTGCTTGCAGGGCCCGTCGCACTTTGTTCTTTGTATACAGGGCAGCTACACACTCCTCAAGGAGAACCATTTGTTATCTGTCCAAACTTTGGTGAGTGCGCTTGTTAACTGACCCATTGTTACATGAGAGCCGTTCAGGGCCGTTTGTTGCGTTCCAGCTCTTTATTCCTGAGGCATGAAATTGTGATTACCATAGTGGGGCTCATCCATCTCGTTCTCCCATCCACACATACAAGCACGCTAAACATCCGCATTTTTTATTTTGCTTTTTCTCTTTCTCTCCCCCCCTATAGTTGTCTCTGTCTTCCTATCTCATGCTACACACATACACTCATGATACACACACACAGCAACACACCCCAACACAAAAAGAGCCGCCCACAGCTGTGTCAGGCCATCTCTCTAACAATCCAATCTGTTTTCTTTCCCATGATGTTTCCCATTGGCACAGGGAGGAGAAAATCAGATTTACTCCCCCACAGGGCCCATGCAGTTGCACTGATATGGAAAATGATTTCAGTGCTGCTTGAGCCCATAAACATTATTTTGGTCTCCCCTGTTAATGACACATTTCTTCCCAGCATTGTGGATCTCACAGAGGAAGAGATGAGTGTAAAGGGGGGTGAAGAACAGGAGGAGGAGGAGAAGGAAGAGAGGAAGGGGGGAGGAATCCTCCAGGGCCTCGCATACATCAGGGGAGTCCTTCACCTCTCAAACTGCATCCTGACATCCAAGACTCCTCTTGCACCCTCTTCCTCATTCACACATGCACGCAGAAACACGCACACACATGGGGCTAATCAGCCATGCAGGAACTTAAATTGTCACGGCCTTCAAATAAAGCCCAAAAAAAATCAGAGCACAAAGATATCCCCGCTGGAAAACGAGCAGAGTCAAAGAGGGATTTCTCACCTCTCCCTCTCTATCTAGCTGTCAGCCTGATTCCAAACACACTGCATTTGGCTCCGGGGCTCAAAGCAGCCTCACTACAATTGTGTCATAGAGCCCACATATCTTTTATTGGCAGTAGCAGCCAATATAGCAACCCCACCTCCCCTCCTCCTCTTGAACACAGGGATAAAATTTGTACTTTTAGTGGTAAGTTACAAACACTTTGTGCCCGAGGCATATTGTCAACTAGAGGAGCACGCTGTAGCCTCCAGTCCTAAACACAAGTCATTTAATATGATGGTGTTAAAAAGAGACTCCAACAGGCCAATAGCTCGGCACTAAACCTCCCATTTGGCATCCATTAAAACCCATCTGCAGGACCAAGTATGAGGGGGCGAACAGAAAATGGCCATGTTAGATTTGATTTAAAGGGACAGTTCAACCCAAAATCAAAAACACATATTTTTCTCGTTGACTGTAGTGCTGTTGATCAGTTGTGATGGGAGTTGTCAAGTTTTGGAAATATCAGGCATAGAGGTGTCTGCCTTCTCTCAAATATAATGTCTCTTTCCAAAATGCATGACCCGGTTACTCCCGATAATCCACAGACATTTTTATGAGCAGTTTCATGTAGGAACTATTTTCTTTCTACTAAACTACACCCACCAACAATATCACTGCACTGAAGGAAGCAGGCATTTACTCATCGTTACAGCTCAGTCGAGGAGGATGCCATTAAAGGGTAAACTGGGCGCGTTTCATGTGTCCGATCAATGTTAATAATAAATATAGTTAATTGAAGCAATAAATTCCTCAGTTTGTGCTATATTGACCAAAAAAGCTGAGTTCTCCTGAAAAAATCTGTTGTCCTTCCTGCATCCAGCGATGTCAAAGTGATGCCTAGTCTCCACCTCTGGGTAAGCAGGGTCATGCTAGATTAATATTTTTATGTTCTGGCCAACAAATTAATCAAGCTGGTGATAACACAACAGCATGGGCGAGGGTGTGAGAAGCTTGTGCCTACATGTACCAGGATGCATTGCATCACCTTTCTTGATCAATGTAGCACGCACAGAGGAATTTTTTGCTTCAACTGACTACATTTACCGTCAACAATGATTGGATATCCACATGAAAAGTTCCCTTTAATGCTTGTACCCTGCGCTGTCAAGAGCGTGAGACTCTCATCCATGAGTAGATGTGTGGTGATATGGTTGGCCGGTGTAGTTTGGTTGAAAGAAAATAGTCCCACATGAAAGTGCTCACAACAAGGACTGTGGATTATCTTGAGTAACCGTGTCATGATTTCTGGAAAGAGATATTACTGTTGAGTTTTTCAAATGTCTTTTTTTTGGCGCTTTGAGCACCACAAACCAAAGGCCATTTAGTTTCATTATACTTGAGAGAAAGCAGACATTTCTTTGATGTCTCAAAAACTCTACGACTTACAACAAAACAATCTAGATCAGGGATTTTTGAAAGTCTGAGAGTCTCCCTACAGGCAAAGTTTGAACCCCATGCGATTATGTTATTTGATCCAGCACACAACAGTTTAGCCAATATAGCCTAATATTGTTTGTCTATTCTTTTACATAACTTCACATTTCATCAAATACATAAATACATAAAAGGTCTGTTCAAAGACGTTTAGTAGTTTCTGACTATGAAAGTGGGAGAAAGTAAAATTCCTCAATGTTGTATCTCTGTATCTCTTTAACCAAATCATGTACATTTAGGCTATGTGATCTCCTTTTGATAACTACTGTAACTGTAACTGACAGGTGCATTTCCAGACTTTTTTTTTGACTTGGATGGCCCAAGTAGGGCACTGACTTATACAGTGGTGGCATGAAGTAGGTGTGCATTAATGTACCAGTTCTCATATCTTCTTTAATAATTACCCTTATGGTATTTTCCAGTTTCTTACATTCCTGTTATTCTTTATCAAAAAGATAAAGAATCCTACCAATCACAACAATTACCATAATTACCAAACCACACAATTATAATGTAAAGCTTCCATACTTTACTCTTTAAGCCCTCAAAAAGAAATCGTTCCTCCATTGCACCTCTTCTGTCAGTGTCTGCGGTGCTTTTATGATTTATTATTTTACTAAATTAATCTTGTAAAAAAATAAAAAATAAAACTTTAGAATAAAACTACACATTTAAAAACACTTATCAAGCAGTTTGTTCAAATTAAGGTCCCGCCTCTTACTGGACAAATAACCAATCATACTTGAGGGGGGCAGCACCTCCCATGCCCCTCCACTAGAAACACCCCTGTTGCCTGAGCCTCCCCTGGATCTGTTTGGAGCCCCCTGGCCCGCCTCCCACTTTGAAAATCTCTGATCCAGATGGATAAATAGCACAACAGGAAGGAGGAAAAAAAAATTGTATTTTGAATTCTGGGAAAACCGTCCCTTTACTGTTATGCTCCACGTTCTGTCACAGGTCTCTCAAGCTCCAGATTCAAATACAGGATTTTCATGGTTCTCCTGTTCCACTGGAAACATCACAAGGAATGCTCTGGATCTGGTTTGTTTTACAGCTGATGACTGATCAGTCTAAATCCATTGGTTTTATGTTCTGGCCGTGGGGACGGATGGATGGGTGACTAACGCTGGCTTGCGTGCCATGTTTCTGCCGACGCAGCCAGAGCTCAGCCAGCCAGGTCACGGACACAGACATGCCTGGTAGTGGGAAAAAGGCAGATTAAAACAAGTGCTCAGCACTATTCTCTCTAATTAGTCCCCTGTTAACTTTTGAACTTAATTGGTTAATTGAGATGTGGTTAGACTGGGCAGGTTTCCCCTCCCTCAGGGTGACCATACGGCTCCAGCATTTCAGCCTGGCACTGCCTGGCACAGGAGGTGGCTGCTTCTCTCTCACTCTCCCTGCTTTTTGAGCATCCCACCGCTCCAGTGACGAGGAGTAATGATGCCGCACAGGAGGCAGTAAAATCGTGTTTTGCGAGTGTGTTTTAGCAGAGATTGTACCCATGCACTGCACATATGCTTGTGCCACATCAAAGCAGCTCTTTGACTACCCGGTCCTGGGTGGTCTGAACCTCTCTTCTCTCAACCAGCAGTGCTAGATAGATCGGCTGCAGAGAAGTGGAGTGTGGATGTGGGTGGATGTTACCTCACCACAGGCAAGTGTGTTCTGCTGAACTCAGAAGTCAGTTTGCTTTGGAGGAGACATGAACAGCGTGAGGATGGAGAATAAAAGTGCGGTGCAACACAGACGCAGATAAACACACACACAACCCCATAGGCGTCACATTGCTTGAGTCTCCCCATCTCCTCTGGTTGATGTATAATGATACCCACAACACCACATAAATCTGCAAGCGGCTCTATTCGTTGGGGCAGATTTTGCCTGCTGTCTTCCCTTTTTCGCTTTCATCCCCTCTTCTCCCTTTGCTCCTCGGAGCCCCATCACTCATTCCCCTTCTCAGTTTTCCCTTTCCGTCCTCACACCCTCTCCATCATCCCTCCATCACTCTGTCTCCTTCCCCCTGCTGCTCAGCTCCATATTTCTGTCCTCCCTCATCACCCCGCTCTCTCTTCCCTCAGTTGCCGTCATCCGCGTGCTTCAAAATGGAAACACTTTCTCTTCATTTTTTGGGTTTTTAAAAACCGCTTTTCCCTCCCACTCCCTCATCCCACTCGCACTCCGCTTCTTCGCTCTTGTTCGTCCATCCGTTTTCCTAAGGCTTGGGAGGGTAATGAACGTCTTGTTTTATGGGGAGTCACAGGTTCACCCCCTCCCTCCATCAGAGCCACCCGTAAATCAGCATCCCAGCATTCAACTGGCAACCAGGGCTTGTCGGAATGTCCCGTTCTTGTCCTCCCATCCTCCCTCTCTTCCTCTTCCATCTGTGGCCCGGCGCCTCCTTTAGGTCACGGAGAGCAGTGCTGGACATGAGGGGCCTGGTGGTTGAAGAGACTGCTTTGCTGCTGTCCTCTGAGTTCTCTTGGATTGGCCTGTAATATGATAAAGTCCTGGAGTGATGTGTGTGAGAGAAACAGAAGGCAGCTCCCTGCTCTGGCTTCTCTCCGTCTGATGTAGCCTGTCAGAGGCGTAGAGACAGAACAGTGCAGATAACGGAGCTGAGAGCCGCCGCGCCAGCCAGCCAGCCCAAGGTCTTTCTGCAGCCCTGAATATAATTTGCTGCTGGTTCACGAGGGGAACAAAGGAGAAATGTTTAATTCTGGTAGCGCTGGCCAAGACAAATGCAAGCATTTTTGTTCTGATAACCTACAGACAAGGGGAGGGAAGGCACCTGGGTATCCAAGGCCAAATGATATACAGTATTACCTTGTAAAGAACACACTCTATAATGCACTCTTAAAAATAAAGGCTCCAAAAGGTTTCTTCCTGAAAGGCTGAGGGTCAACCATTACTATCTGCTTCTGAAGAACCCTTTTTTTCTTTTTTGAGAGGGTTCATCAAGAGTTCTTTGTAAGTTCCATGAAGAACCCTTTTCACCCGAAGAGCCCTTTTTGAAAGAAATAATTCTTCAATTGTTGAAATCCTTGTAGTATGTCAAGGTTTCTTTGTACAATAATTAAAAGGGTTCTTGATCTGACCTCCTGGTTGGATTCTGGATAAAACCACTGGAATATAAAAAAGATTTCCCAGTTAACACCCTGGGTGGGTGCATGTAAGCACCATTAAAGACTCTGGATAGGACCAACATGGAACTGGCCTCATTCTGGTTTATGCACCTAATTTGAACCATTTGGAGCTTTTCCACCAAAAATAAAATGGTTTTGAACACTAAATGTTGGTTCCCAACATAGCACCGTTTCCTTGGGAACCAAAGCGAGTGTGCCATATGCTACAGGTTGCTGCGCATTGTGCAATGCCTTCTGCTGATGACATCCTTGATAACAATGGTTCAGCTCAGAACTGGTGGAAATGTGGGTTGGTTCACTGGATAGCACCAAGGTGATCTTGAAAGGAGTTGGTTCAAGAATCAGAGCTTATTTGGTGGAAAAGGGCCCTCTATGACCTCTTATAGGGGATTGTAGATGAAACTTCTCACAGATGGTTCTAGGTAACCCTGAATGTTATTTATTGCCAAGAGTGTGTGCATCTCCTTGACTTCTCTTGTTGCAAAGCTTCTTTGCCGTAAGGACAATACTCCAGTTGGCCTATTCCGATAACCACCTTCTTTCCCACTGTAGCAGCCCACACTTTCAAGTGCGCACAAGGTCAGCCAAATCACACAGTAAATTCTTTTATGAAATGCATCTGACAAACTGGGCTTTAAAGTTGAGTTATGTCTCCCGACTGCTGACACTGGTCATCCATGGAATGCCGCTGCCGGGGCCTGCTCAACATCTGCAGCAACACACTTGAGCAGAGATGAGTAAAATTAGGAGCATTTCCTGCAATCTGTACAGAGGAGAGAAGGTCATCCTCACCCGAACATGAGCAGATGAAGTGTAACATAGAGCAGGGCAGCCATAAAAAGCCTCTCCTCTTCTCTCCAGCTGGTTAGCTTGATGTAGGCTTTAACAGCTAGAAGTAGAAGAGGCACAATCCAAGGTCAAAGCAGGGAGACAGAGGGGAGGGATATGATCTTGATCGACTGCTCATGGCTTGTCTGTCTGGTTGGTTGGCTGCACAGCTACCATTGCAGTTCTCCGTCTCCTTTGCAGTGGTCACATCCAGCCTGCTGGACAGGTGGGCGGGCCAGACAGTCACGTGCAACGCCCCATCGCTCTGTATTTGTCTACAGGTCGTATTCAGAACCAGCATCGGCCATAAGAAGCTTGCAGCATCTGATCGAAGTTAACAGATGTGTTGCAGCTGTTCATTTTGTTTGCCATAAGCACATCCTTAAACACACCCACACACGCAGACACACACTCGCTGAAAAGACACACAAAATACCACTTTATACACTGTACATGTTCACAGGATGGAAATTTAAATCATATATTTTCCAACTGGCCATGGTCAATAGCACTACTGGCAGTGTTTTGGGTCTCAAATAAAAACCCTACATCCCAGAGTAACCATTAAACTGCCTTTGAACAGTGTGCCTATGAGTGCACATGTTGGCTTTTCTTATTTTTCTTTAATATACGCTTAGCTCTGCCGGCCATAAAACATGTCAGCACCTACGCGTTGGGCCAGAAAGCCTCAAGCTATGTGACAAACCCGACCAGTGAAATGATCTGGGGAATCTGTGGGGGGAAGACAGCGAGTCATGGTCATGGAGTTAAAGGGAGGAAGCACGAGAGGGAGACGTAGCACAGAGAAACCTCAGCTGGGTGTCTTCATATCGGCGGGAGGGCAACAGCTTTCAGCAGGTTATCACAACGCCAGTGTGAGCCAAGCTCAGTCTAGACCTGGCAGAGGCCGTAATGGAGAGGAAGGGGGAGGCAGGGGGGGGACGGGGAGAGACAGGGAAGGAGAATAAAGAAGAGTTATTAGGGTGATGTGAGGCAATGAGGGGAAGAGCGCTTACTGAAATGTTTTGACACAGAAAAATAGCAAATGTGACACAGGTACTTAAACAAGGGTTTGAAAGGCAAACCACAACCATCTTTCTTTCTGTACCCTCTCTCCCCTGTTCCCTTTCTTTCTGTCTGCTCAGTTTGTCACACACTCACAAGTGAACATCGCCGCTGCAACTTTCACAAACTGCTCATTCACTCATTCAGCCTGATGGCAGAGCTCGTCTCATGACCGTCAAGCAAGTCCAGGTCCTTCACCCAGATTACTAAGATCCTAAACACCCCATTATTTTCATGAGCTCACATGAACACCAGGCCATCTGCTAGCATGAACAGCCCTCACTGGGACCACTACTTGCTTTCACTACTGCTGTATTGCCCTGTATTATCAGTTGAGCTCTGTTTTTTTGCCATATATGGAGCTTTTTCATTGTCATTTTTGACCACGCTGAGTCAAACCATACAAGGCTGATTTGCATTTCCATTACCACTGTTATCACATCAAGCTCTGCTGAGTTGGGCCTGACATGGACGATCTGCAGCTTGGAGCCGAAGTGAGCCCAAACCCTATGGTGATGTCTCAACCAACTGCAGCCAACCTGTGAGGGCCACACCCCCCCCCCTTAAACAACCTGTGTTGCAAGACTCAACTCATGTTTGTCAGCTTCTGTCTCTGGAGAGCAGAGAGAAGGATGTTTTTTAAAGTGTGACTTCAGCTCTGAGTATTTCTGTAGCTTCAAACTGAATCTCTGTGGTTTGAAGTTTAGTTTCTCTCCTGTATCACCGTTTGTACTTTCAGGTTTCTGCTTTATTTTGCTGGTTTGTTGTCACTTTCAACTATATAGGAGTTGTGTTACACTACTGCTGATAAAAGCCTGACATTTGTTGATTTTGCTCCTTCATAATAAGAGCTTTTAGATAACAGAGGATTTTTATCGTGAAGCATTAATGGAAAATGTTTATCCACTGTTTTACAGCCACTCAACTCGAGCTTACCTTCCATTAAAAGACACACCAACAAGCAGGTAGCCCTGTTGTAATGGAGATGCAAATCTCTGCCATGTCAAACTGAGTCAAACCGAGTAAAGCCAGGCCAGCACATTGTACGGAAAAAGGGTAACAGGGGCTATGCAAATGACGTCAAAAAGCTGAAGAAACAGAAGGAAATGGATTGCTGGAGTTATAATAATATCTAGCATATTCCACATAACTGAGCCTTTTGTTCAACAAACATGCATCGTGTCGTGTATCCACATTCGGGACATAACTGCAAACATCAATGCTGCTGCACGCTTTCACAATAATGACCTGCTCACTGTACATTAATCCCTTACATATGTGTACGAACCTGTCAAAATACAGCCATCTTTTGGTGTCCCTGTTAATTTAATTTTCCACATCAGTGTCCATTAACAACTGTTTCTTTGTTAAGTTGTAAAAAATCACAGTTGAGTCTAACTGACAGATAATAATTTCTTTTACTCCAGGTTTCTCTGTTCCCTCCACTAAAGGCCACCATGTAGCAGGATGTTTTGCCACTCTCTGATGGAGAGGGCGTGGTCCACTGGGAAAGTGACATCAGCGCACACGCTCTATTAATGCCGGCATCATCATCATCACCATCAGCAGCAGCAGCAGCAGCAGCAGTCTTGTGGTGCCATATGACACATTCCCTCACAGCCGGTGTGTGTGTGTTTGGATTTGTGTGTCGGAGAGTGTGGTTCCTATCTCCTTACTGTATTTGTTCTGGCACAGTGTTCTATTGTGGGGCTGGGCTTTGCACTTCTCAGATAAGAGAGCAGTTATGTCAACACTGGGTGCTGTGAAGGAGCCGCCTGGCCGTGTTGACATTCTACAACACTGCTTATTTACTCTGACCACAGAGTTCAGCCATCATCTAGCCCTCTAAAGCACTAATGACCAGAGACCTCATGGGGTGGAGCCCCCTCTTGGCTCTGCCCGGTACTGGCTCTCAGCTTGTCAGGTGAGAAGAAGGATGAGGGGCTTCGGGATAACTAATGGCTTTGAAAAAGCCTCAGTTTAAAGCAGACTGCCAACAGATTCTGAAAAAAAGGTTGACGAATGCTTCTCACAATACACACAACCCCGTGTAGACTCAGGCAGCATGAGTCTGCATATTGAGCTGAGCTGAGCAGCCCTATCAGTACGGAGCCAGTGGAGCAATCCATGCATAATTAGGGAAGGGGGGAGGGGGTTAATTGACTTCTTTGAGAAAGATCCTGATTTCTATCAGCCAGTCCCATAATCATGTGAGCCAGGGCTCTCATTAAGCCCCCTCCCTCATTTATCTCTCTTCCCCTCTAACCCTTTACCCTCTCCCTCCCTTTCCTCTCTCCTCCCCCGCTTTGAAAAAGGGTGAAACCCCAACCGCTCCTGCTGTGTCCTCAGCAGGCCAGGAAAGGGTGAGGCAGATTTATAGCGAGCACCTGAGCGAGTAAGGTGCACGCTGGCACATAAACACATGATTAGTGCACGCACGCACGCACACACACACACACACACACACACACACACACACACTATAGCTCCAGACTGCAATTGACCTGACTGTGACCCCTGTGTGGTAATGTACTGGCTAGCAGGTATGCACAGCAAACATTTGTGCATATGTGTCCCTGCGGCCAGAAATGTTCTCCGCACAGACACACGGAAGATTCAGACCCCATGTTTTTCTTTTTTTAAAACTATTTCCAACAACAGTGTTCAAACCACAGTGCAGCGGGAACAGCACCATAACAAGTGCTTTGAATTATTTACGGACTGAAAGTATACACTGCCTAATGACACGCATCTGTACCACAAACAAAATACATTACGCGGACATGTCAACACCTATGAATATTTACTAAAACATATCCACTAAGACAAGGCTTTTGTTCAACATGGTTTTAACCAGAGACGGAAAGAAAGCGGTTCCCTCCTGGCTGCTTCCCTTCCTCCCCCATTCTCTCTTCCTCTTCTGTCTATGGAAGCAGTGGAAGATTTGGGAAAAAGGGCAGAATTCCATTGAGAGAGAGAAAAAAAGGATGACGTGGAGAAAAGAGATGAAAAGTGACAAATGAGAGATTTCCTTCACAAGCTCATAAATCAGCAGACGCAGGCAGGGGCAGTACGAGGCCTCCTTGAAAAAGCCAAACTTTTTTTTTTTTCCCCCTTTCACAGCCAGCGCTAACCACCTCTCTCCCTCTACATGCACGCAAACACACACACGCTTACACAAACATATGTGCAGAATCACATACACGAGAGCACACACTCCGTTCCTCTCTGCACACTCTCCCAGATGGTGTGTGCTGGAATGGCATCCCCATTGCTCTCCACCAATCTGGTTGTGGCGCGGTGGCCTGGCTGACTGGCACAGGAACACGTCTCATAAAATCACTTACAGTTAGGAGCGGCGCAGGCTTCAAAGCGGCGCGCCTTCAAACCAGCCCTGTTAAAGGGTCCAAGCACGCGTGCTGAAATAAATCCTACTCATTCTGTCACATAAAAACACACAGGGTGGAGGGCGGGCGGAGGAGGCTCGGTTGGTACAGCTGCTACTACAGGTACACGGGACAGACAGACGAGAGAAGACGAGGAAAATGAGTTCTTTAGAGCGTTCGCTATATGCACACAGTAGGGTGCCACACACTGGGCGAGGATGTGGGAGAACAGAGCGCAGAGGCACCCTGCTGGGCTTGGAGGTGTCTGCTGAGCTGGTGGGGAGCAAAAGGAGCGAGCTGTGGGAGCAACTGTCAGCAGAACCTTTTCAGCTCCAGAGTGAGTGCGGATTAAAAACACTGCAGTTAGCCTGGACATATGTGCACTGTGGAGGGAAGGGTGGAGAATACACTCCCAGAAATAAAAGTGCTAACTACAACCACAAAGGGTTCTTCAGCTTGTCCCCATAGGAGAACTCCTGGTAAAACGTTTTATTAAAGTTCAACTTGAAACTACTTATGAGAGTTCTACCTAGAACGTGGCATAAAGGGTTATACCATCTGTGAAAGGTTTGACACAGAACCCTCCCATGAGAGGTTCTACACAGAAACCTTCTACGGTGTAACGGTTCCACCCAGCACACTCTCTGGTGGTTCTATCCAAAACCTTTCCACCCTCTAAGGATATTAACACAAATCCACCCAGAGGGTTCCAGTGAGAACTTTTTTATATTCAGAGGGTTTTGTTTTGAACATACTCAGAAGGTTCTACTGAGAATCCTTTTGTATAATCCAATGGTTTTATCTAGAGCACACTTTTACCAAGAACTGTTTCATAACACACGGGTTTGACCTACTGAGAATACTTTTATAGTTTTAGCCAGAACACACTTAGGAGGTTCTACTTAGAACCTTTTTACATTCCCAGGGTTTCACCTAGAGCACACTTGGGGATACTACCAAGAAACCCTTTTATTTCTAAGAGTGTTATCTAGAACACACCACAGGGATTCTACTGAGAACCTTTTCAAATTAGCAGGAGTTTATCTAGAACACACTCAGGGGTTTTCACCCTTTCATATACCAAGGGTTTTATCTAGAACCCATCAGGAGACTTTTACTGAAAATCTTTTCCAAGGTTTCTATTCGGAATCAACCCAGGGGGTTCTAGATCATATTATATTACAAAGAACCGCAGACAAACCCTTGACAAAAGAGTACTGGGCAGAACCTCAACCCTTCAGGGAGAACCATTTTAGAACCTTTATTTGTCAGAGTGTTGGGCCTGGTAGGAGAGCTGGGGAAGGCTCAGTCAGTGCTGAGAAACTTGAGCCCCGTGCAGGACGGTCCCAGAGACTGCCGGATTGATGGAGATCCAAAAGGACTTAGGATCTGCTTTCATTCTGAATGTTCACCATCTGCTTGGCTGGAAAGAGAACCCACAGAGCTGGAGAAAACTCTGTCAACTGACAGATGAGACAGTGAGTGTAAATGTGCGTGTATGTGTGTTGTGTGTGTACTTGTGCAGACAGTGTGTCAGTATTGATCCTCAAAGCAGCTCCACTTTCTGAAAGAAGATCTGTCAAATGGGGATACACACATTTACACACACAAACCAAAAAGAAGAAGAAGAAGAAAAAAAAAGAAAGGCGTTAATACATTGCGGACCTCATAGCTTAAATAAAATTCTTCTTCTGCAGCACCATCACATGTTCCAGTATGCAAAACCGCCGTCTCCTTCCCATAAAGCTGCACAGTTTACTCCTCAGTGCCAGTGTTATTGATCCGTCCAGTTTCCATGTGTGCAGACAGCTCTGGTCTGGTAATGCCCTGTTACCAAGGATGACAACTTCTCTCCTCATACCACGCTGGTTTGTCACACAGTAGCCAGGAAGTAGAAAACTTCCACGTCACTAAAATAAACCGAACACGTCCCCACACAAAAATCCAACCAAGTTCATTTATGATCCCTTAGCAGCTATGGCCTACTGCTGACCTCAAAAAGCATGAAAACACCTCCTGTACGCCTCTTGTGCAGCTCCTTAATGCACATGGAAACAGTAAGACTTTGGGGTTTTCTGGCAGAACGGCATTAGGAAGTCATATACCATATAGTATAGCCAGGTGAAGTCCCTACCCTTCAAGTGGACCACCATGAGACCTTAGTTTGGAAAAAATATGAATTGTAGTCAGTGGTGAGAGACGAAGGATAATTTTACATTTCAAGAAAGTTGCAGTTTGTGGTAAAACTGTTTAAGTATAAGACTGTGGAGATAATTAGCTAGAAAGACTACACAACCAAATGATGCCTGTATGTTTTTGTACTGAGATGTAGTCACATGACCCACGGGTCTGCTCATCCTTTTGCTGCCCAGCTGACAAGAGGACCAGGAGTCATTGGATAAAACACTTCAGGTGAGATAACATTACAAGAGACAGCGATGTTAGGAAGGGGAGGGACTTCGCCTGTAAATAAAGAGGAAAATGTTCATATCACAAGCAGGCTGTGATGGATGAATCAGATTCCCCAGACTCCATGAAGCTAAGGCAGGCTGCAGAAATGCTGTAGGAGTGCAAGACAAGTGCAACATTGTAATTTGACAATAGCAAGCGACAAGTCCTGCATCGTAAGTTGATCAGTGTAACTGTCAACTGTTAAAGTAAAGCTAAGCTCATTATCCAGAAAACAAAAGCCCACCGCTCCAAAAATACACACACACACACACACACACACACACACACACACACACACACACACACACACACACACACACACACACAGTTGAGTTGCCTTCTGCCTGACATTTAACTGTTATAAACATCTATGCCTTCTATAAGGTTATACATTTTTCTTATGACTCATAAATAGACACCTAACCATTCTGCAAACATTCTGTATTAATTTGAACTCTGATTAACATGAAACGGGCAAACTAAAAGTATTTCAACTTAGCATGTTTCCTTGATTTCTGGTGACATAGCATGGTCATTTTATGATTTATTATAGTCAATACATTACAGATTTCTCCTTTAAAATAGATAGTTAACCACATGTTAGAAAGCAAAAAAAAAAATTGAGGTGTGCTCCCTTAACATTCCAGCTTATCTATGACCCACCACTAACCCAGGAAGAAATCAGCAGAGATGCAAACAACAAAATTCCTGTTACTGTGTTGAAAGTTCTCGCTGACCTTCTGACCCCTGGAGAAACCACAGTGATCTTTGTATTCCTTCTGTCTCGTTAAAACAGAGATATCACAGGCCTGAGGGCCTGATGAAGAAACAGCAGATACACTCCCGTAACTGTCATCCCATATGCTGGGAATGTGATGTGATTTACAGCACTTGCCTGCAAAACAGTAAACCACAACTTCTTGCAAATGGGGGCGTCTGCACACCTGAGAACAAGCTGTTCCACCAGCAAAAAAAAAAAAAAGTAATTAAAATTATGAGGTGAAAAATGAACACAGCTTCTTAAAATTCTCACCTGATTATTTATGCAACAGACTTACAGTATAATGCTTTATAAATCCATCTGTGTGTGTTATTATTCTGATTACTGTCACAGACGTATCGGCTAATCAACGTCGTAATTGAAGCAGGTGGATTTACTACGTACATACCACAGCAGCCCCGTGCAGAAGTGGAGACGAGAGCGATGGATGGAATATAAAACGCCCAGGGCTGAGGTAGAATTAGGCACCTGCATCAGCCCCCCGTCCACCCCCACATGCTGCCCTCTCAGCTGCCTGCCACTCTGTTTCCTCTCTCGCTGCTTTTATACAATCTCTCCACCACACAGCTCCTTTGATTGCTCTTTCCCGTGGGCATACACACACGCACACGCACACACACACGGATACAACACATGCGTACACAAAAACACACTCCTTCCGTACTGTTCAGAGACAGTTGCGCCAGCTGAGTTTTGATTTGGAAAGAAAAGTTGCCTCTACTACAAATAACGACAGGCACTCAAGAAACAAGAAGAGCACAGAAAACACACACACAAACACACACGTATGCAAGCAAAATGCTCACAAAAACATGCCAAAAGCACAGAAAACCGTGCTTAAAAGCAAGTTTAATCACAGATACACACAGGCAGCCACCCACACACAGCAAACACACACACAAGTGCATACACACACCCTCCCATTATGCTGTATAACCAAAAGGCATTCAGCCATTTCAGCAGTGTTCTGAGAGCCAGCCAAGTGAGAGGTCTGTCAGTGCATTAGCCAGCATGTAATCATAGCCCAACCTCACTGCAATTAGAAGTGGTTCTAATTCTTCACTGGAAACACTGCCTTCTCCCACCGCTAATAGTTTACTTTACTCCAACAGCTGACAGACCCAACCCTGCCTCCTTCGCGCCTCGCCTCAGCTTCCTAAACACACACACAGACACACACACACACACACACACACACACACACACAGACACACCCACAGCTGTAGCTCGTCTGTCAGTGTGGGAGATCAAAATGGATCCTGGGAATAGTCCCCAGCCGTGTCCCACTTGTGCCACATCAGTCCCACGAGTCTTTAGGCTGTGCCACAGTTCACCTATGCGGTGGAGCTCTGCGAGCAGAGGCCTTCCCTCTCCGCTGCCTTCCCTTGCTCCGGAAAAAAAATCTCCTATTTTACCAAACCTGACAGAGAGAAATGACAGTGAAATCATGAAACAATTGCAAAAATAAAAACCCGAGAGTTCCTAAAGGCTCTCTGTAGATGAGGCAGGCGTGTGAGAGGAGGGTTGCGGGGAAACGTTAGCTAATGAAGACTGAGGAAGAGGGAGCGCTCCCTGTACTGATGGTATTGCTATTAGCCTGTGAGCCGGTGCACTTGGGTGTCACTTCAAAGCATTCCCCACTATTAATCAGAGACTATCCAGCCCTCCAGCAAGGGCCCTGCTGGCTGTGCCGCTAACTACCCCCCTCAACATCAACACAATGGAGCCATCATTACGGCCGTTACGCTACGCCTCGGCCAGACAGCGCACCTTTATCTCGGCATATACGTTACATACTCACGGCCAATTAATTTGCCTGCCATGTCTCTGAGAAAAGGGGGTGGAGTGGGTGGTGGTAGTGGGGTGTACACAAGCACACATTTCCATTATGTAGTGCTTTATGTATTTGGGTGGGGGATGGGGAGCACCTGGGCTCAGGTTGCATCCAGTGAGCTGTGCGTGTCGCCTCGGGGACTCTTTATGAAAGCACCTGCAAGAGGCTGCAACCTGCCTGGCCCCGACCCACAGGCCCAGAGGTGGCAAAGGTACGCACATTCTGTACTCAAGTAGAAGTACAGATACTTGTGTAAAAAAAAAAAAAAAAGACTGGTAAAAGCACGAGTATTGATTCAACTTATTTTTACGCAAGTAAAAGTTAAAAAGTACAGGCTCTAAGTATAAAAGTAAAAAGTCACCATCTGAGGGACATTTCTACTGACTGTTTCTAACTGAACATCACCTTTTCTCCGCACTCCTCTCGAGAATTTTCACCTTGTTGTCTTTTATGCAATTTTCGTGTTGTTAAGTCTTGTTATGTCTCACATTGTTTTCTTCTTGTTACATTTTGTTATGCTGTATTCATCTTATGTCTTGATACATTGTTTTTGTTTTGTTAAATCTTTTGCATCATTTTCGTCTTGTTACGTTTTGTTACATCATTTTTGTCTTGTTATATCTGTTATGTCTTTTTCATCTTGTGTCTTTTACGTCATTTTCTTCATGTTACATCTTTCATGTTGTCTTTAACATTGTTTTACATTTTGTCTTGTTACGTCCTTTTTGTTTTGTTTCATCTTTTACATCATCTTCATCTTGTCGCGTCTTTTCTGTGTGTTACTTTTCCATCCATTTAGGTTGAAATCAGTCTTGATGTTGGGAAGACAACAAAGGCATTCAAATGCCATTCAAAATGTGTTCAAATGTAGGTGGTGAAAGTGAAAAGTTGTCAGACAAAATAAACACTCAAGTACTCTGCAGCTACCTGAAAACTCTACTTAAGCACATTAACAAAGTATTTAGCTATTTCCCATCTCTGCACAGGCCCAACCCTGCCGTCATCTGGCTCTCACCTGGCACCCCCCAGGCAAACTGACAGGCAGCGTCTCCCTCACAGCTCCCCCCCCTGCCCTCCAGGACCCCCTGGCTAACAACAGCCACTCTGCTGGATATCAGCCACCAAGCTTGAGGATTAACCACTGCACTGGCCCTGTCTCTTTAATACTAGATACATTTTATACAACGCTAATCCTCAACATCAACTCTTTCTTCCTTTTGTTTTGACTGGCGTGATGGACAGCACTTTCCGCTGGGCCGAAGCGAGAGCCCGCGGGGCAGGGGTGAAGAAATTCTTCTCTTTTTATCGGGGCGATTGTCAAATGAATGTATCAGCGAGGCTAATGGGGGAAAATACATGGCCTTGTTTGCCGTTGCTCTCTTCTCGTAAATTTGCACATTCATGTTACATGAGGATGAGAGGGCTTATGATACAAGACACTCTCCCCCTCCCCTCCCTCCCTCCCCCTCTGTCTCCTGTTGTACTGTACTGAGAGCCTGCAGACTGTAGCAGCGCTGAGGGGATGAGATAACCGCTCACCATTGTGAGAAAAGGCTGTCAAAGCTTTGTTTTTTCTCTCGCTTGCGCTCTCACTTCTCCCTCTCTTGTAAGAATATAAAAAAGCCAGAGCAGCGGTTGCAGAAATAGTCCTGTTTCTATAATTAGATGTAAACAGACGAACCAGACTCTCAAGCTTGCTCTGTCCCACTGGCCCCATGGCCTCCTGGGAAGCAAGATGTGTGAGTGCGTATGACGTGCAAGTGTTTGTGTGCCTTTGTGTGTGCGTCTGCTTGCAATGCACCAGTAAGTGTATGACAGCATGTGACAGTGTGCATCTAGTCTCGCTGTCACACTCCTCTCTTTCTCGTGCATACACACACAAACTCTCTCCGTCCCCCTCCCCACCAACATTCACCAGAGGGTAGGTCAGTGGCCGTGCATGGGCAAGCACAAAAAGCTAATGCATGCAGCACCAGCAGACAAACACACATCTGTTGCTGAGGAGCCAGTCATTTGCCCCAGATCCCCAGGACACATACTGTATCAGAGAGAGGAGGCAGTGTAGCCTAGTGGTCACACCAGGCAGAAAAAAAAACACAGAATGAAGAGGTGGAGGGCAAAGAGGGACCCATTCTGAGAAACATGGAGGACAATGAATGTATAAGAGAAGGAGGGAGGTGGAGGGGCTGCAGGGAGGAGCAGACAGGGTATGGACATGCATCATCAAAGAGAGAACATGTAGACATGAAAGAATTTGTGGTGTAAAACAAGTGATTTGACAAAAAAGGCAGGAGGGGAGGGAGAAAGGAGGATTTTTGTTCTAATCAATGTCAGAGGGAGCACAGGAAATCCATGCAAGAGGGAGAGCAACAAGTCCCACTTGGATTGAGGACTAGGCAGCTGGTTGGATGGTCCCAAGAGACTTATTAAAATGGAATTCCTGATGCTAATCTTTGTTTTCTCACAAAAGGGCTGACACATCCTTGAGAGGCATACTGCATGTATATTTAATGGCAAATCTCTGCATATATTTAGCAGCACACCTCATTGTTTGGTACTGTGTCACCACCACCGCCCGCTGTGCCACTGACAGTCGCCGAATCGTGGCCCATTATTTGAGCTTATCTGCTCTCAGTCCTGCCCCGAAACCCCGAAACCATCTACATTTGTGGATCATATCTGCTGTTTGAAATAGAGAAGCTCCGTATGCAGAAAATATATAATTAAAACAAACAGGAGCAGAAGGGAAGCACTGTACATGAACAACTGATGAGTTGTTTCCCTTTTAAAATAAATCCAATGCATTAAAGTGACAGTTCACCAGTTGGCCGTCAAAAATGGGCATTTTTCCTCTTACCTGTAGTGTCATTCATCCATCTAAATGTGTGTTGGTGTGAGTTGCAGAGTTTTGGAGATATCAGCCACAGAGATGTCCACCTCAAAACACCATAAAGTACATTTGAAAACCTCATCAGCAATATCTCAAGATTACTCAAGATAATCCACAGACCTTGTTGTGAGCAGTTTCATTGGCGGAACTTTTCTGCTTAACTACAATTCAATTCAATTTAACTATAATTCAATTATTCATTATGGAAGCACGGTTTCCAAAAATGATTCCATAAATCCATGTTCCCAATTTGGTTATCAGCACACTGAAGGCATCCAATAAAAATCGAATGCAGAGGCAAATATGCATTAGTAGATACATTTATGTAGTCTTACAACTGGCCCCAACCATAATGCTCATGCGGCCCCGGATTAAATTTTGACATCCCTGATTTTAATCATTTGTGCTTCATAAATTAATGTTTCACACAACTAATGTGTCACTAGAACTGTTTAGATAAAACTTAAACTGAGAAAAAGATGCAAGTTTGCATTTTATAAATTGTTAATGATTAATCGATCAGTTAAGGAAAATGTAAAAGATTTAAAACCCTAATGTAAACATTAATGGCTTCCTCCTATGGTGAGCTGTACTCATCCATGCACTCTTTCTTCTGGGCTATGATTCAGTTGACAGGTATAGTTCCATAGAGAGAAAATAGCTGAAAGTGAAAGACGGTCTGTGGATTATTATGAGTAACTGGGTCATGATTTCTGAAAAGAGACATTGCGGTCGAGTTTTTCAAATGTATTTTTCGAATGTTTTTTTTTTTTTTTTTTTTTGGCAATTTTAACACCACAAACCAAGTGCCATCTAGTTCTATTATATTTGAGAGAAGGCAGACATCTCGATGGCTGATATCTCCAAAAGTCTGCAACTCACGCCAAAACAATCTAGATGGATAAACAGCACAACAGGCCAGAGGGAAAATATGTAATTTGGATTTTTAGGGTGAACTTTCCCCTCAGCATGTTAGTGCTACAACAGAAACATCAGCTTATTCTTTGCACAGTTTTGGAAAGGAAGCATGTACGCTAAACTGCTGTGATTTTCCAAACTCCTCTCATGTGCACAGAAATAACACGTCATTAGGATGCAGCACAGAGTGGGAGCGCTGCACGAGCTGCGCCACGACGAGCATGAAATCCTGCCAGCAGCGCGAGTACAGCGACAGATCCAGGAGGGACAGACTCAGACGTTAGAGGGTTAACAGTGCACCTGTCTAGGCCTCACAGTCAACCACAGGGTGCCTCGGCTCTAGTGGGGGGTGTCTGGAGAACACAGCCCAGCACACACACACAGACACATGCAAACCCAGCCACCCACCCAAACATAACCACACACACACATACAGTATTGTCACACTGACCACAAATCTGCTAACAACAATAGGGCAACGGCCTTTTTTTTGTTCTTTTCACTGAACGATTACAATAATAAAATTTAAATTAAAAAACAAGTAATCTGGATTTTCTGCTTGAGCCGTTAATAATGTCTAACAGCTGTCACATGCAATACGGCCATGCACTGAGGTGGGCCTGGGGCTGCCTGATGAGAAGCAGCCTGATACTGGGGGGGGGGGGAGAGAGAGACAAAAAGAGGGAGAAAAAGAGCAAAACAGAGAGAGATCCAAATCACAAACAAAACAGCAATGGTTGACTTTGGGCAAATGTATCAGTCTATTCAATCTCGACACAATATATTTCCAGTCCAGCTTTTTGTTTTCGGGTTTCAGTGTGTGTGTTCGTCACGGGAAGTGAACAAAAGACTTTCATAGCTTCATTGGATTCTTCAATGCAACTTCTCACTTCCTCGTGTTGAGTGTAAAAATAGATGGGAAGGTTTTGAAATCCAATGCCCTGAAATCCGATACAGGAAGGTATTACCCTGCCCGTCACTCTCACCCGTGGGTCTCCTTTGTGTTTGTCCTGTGTACACGCCCCATGCTCGAGGCGAGGGCTCTGTGGCACCATGCCACACGGTGTAGTGTGGGTGGCGGTCTGTTTGAAGAACCCGTCTCTGAGGCAGCGTGGCCACTCACTAGCCAAATTCCTCTTGCAAAGCCAGATACCGGCTTTTTTTCCCCCCACTCACCCTGAGCCTTCATTTTCTGTGGACAGTTTTACTGACGAGCAAAGAAATGCAAAGACAATTAATTAATTATATAATTTATCCAACATCAAATTTATCAGTTAAAGGGATAGTTCGTACCATTTGAAGTAGGGTTGTAAGAGGTACTGTCAGTGTATTATCTACAGTAGATAGTGGTCGACGGGCCCCCATTTATTGGAAAGTAGAGAGAAGTACCAGCACATAAAATTTTAAACTATGATAAAATACTAGTATAAAAAATCCAATACTCATTACCTCTTTTGATACCATGACAAAAAGAGAAAAGAAGTCCTTGGCACACAAAATTGGATAATTTAATATGTCTGGTTTTGCTATGCTGCAAGTCAAATTTCCGGCAGGGCAATGAAGACTAAACTGAACTGAGGTCTTCAATGAGCACTTAGATCTGTTCATTTTTATAACTTCATTACTTTCAACACAATTGGATGTTTGTAGTAAATATGTGTAAATATGTGGTATTGAAAAAGTATTGAAGCATCAATACTTTTGATCAAGTGTACACTACGTTTATGTATTATTTTCACCACTTTCCTTTGCAATCAGACAGCCTATTTCAATGGGAAACCGCTGCCAAATTAGTTGGCTTGTTTGCATTATTGTGTGACTTCAGTGTAGTTTGACTTATTATTGACTATTGAAGTCACACAATAAGTCAAATCAACTTCGCAGCAGTAGCCCAGCAACTACATGTTCTGTGAGGGAAAATTACTGATACTGTCCGTGCAGTTTGGCTGGTCTGGAAAGAGCAATATTTGGCCTTTACAGCGGACGTTTCCTGTCAGAAAAAGCTGTCTGACAGCAAGATAAAGCTGTGAAAATTTTCTAAATTTAGCATACACGTAAACTGATATTGATTTTTTTTTTTGAGTGGGCCTTTTATTAGGTGGCTAAAATATATTTTGCTGCTGACCCTGTCCCCAGCAGTACATTGCTTAGCTTCCTACCCCGGAGGTGGGGGGTGGATGCACGACCCGACATCTCCTCTTGGTAATACATTGACTATAAGTACCCCACACAACCTAACTGACTATTCCTTTAAGTTACCTGAGCGTAGTAAATTCCAGATGCTGTTACTTATGTTTTATGGAACACCTGGTATGATGACCCAATAGTGGTCAAAAAAGCCCTGCCAGAGTTTTAATGGTACTCGAAACATGGTGAGTGTGTGTTACCCTTGTAACCAAAAGTATTTGCCTGCTCTTTCAAAAAAAAAATAAAAAATTGACTGCCCTTGCGAGTCATTTGGGTTTCCAGGGGAAGGTGACAGATGGCTGCAGCACCGGGCAAGGTGCTATTTCAGCCAGGTGTACGCTGCCAAGCAACACCTCCACTATTCAGGGGAACTCCTGTGACATCGCGTCTGAACCGTGTCATCTCACAACCGTCCACAAACGAGGCCGACAACAGGCCAAGGTTCTCACTCTGTTTTGCAGAGCTGGAGCGAAACAGAGGGGGAGTGCGCAAGGCCCGAGCCAAATGGAACTTGGCCTAAGACCCACGTTCTGTCACTGTACTTCCACCACGGTGGCTCCCAGATACAAGTAGCCTTTTAATGTAATATTTAAGGTGGGTGATTCAACACATCAGTTTTCTTTTCAGACAGGTACACTGTTAGAAATAAAGGTTCCAAAAGGGTTCTTCCTGAAGGGCTGAGATTCTACCCAGAACCATTTGCTTTTGAAGAACACTGTTTTGAAGAAAGGCTCTATCAAGGGTTCTTTATAAGACTATGGGTTCCATTAAGAACCCCTTTCATCCAAAGCACCCTTTGTGGAAGAAAGAGTTCTTTAAGAATTGCTGAAAACTCTTTTGTCAATGGTTTGTCAAGGGTTCTTTGTATCATAATATAAAAGGGTTCTCGGTAGAACATCCTGGCTGGGTTCTAGATAAAACCCGTGGTGTATGAAAGGGTTCTCTGTAGAACCCCCTGGGTGTGCTTGAGATAAAACCCTGGAAATATATAAATGTGTTTGGAAGAACTCCCTTGGTGGGTTCTAGACAAAACCCTTGGATATGAAAGGGTTCTTGGTTGAACCCGATGCTTGAGTTCTTGTTAGCACCTTTAGAGGGTGGGAAGGTTCTGGATAGAACTCCTAGAGGGTTCTGGATGGAACTTCAGAAGGATTGTCTCTACTCCTCAAAGGGCATTCTGGGTGGAACCTTTCTCAGATGGTTCTAGGTATAACCCTGTATGCTGGGTTCTAGGTAGAACTCTCTGAAAGGATTCCAAGTAGAACCTTTATATATGGTAACCTGTTATGTTTCTTGTCAGATTCAGACGGAGAGGACAGGCAGGCTCTCAGTTGCTCTTGGTGCTGTGCTGCTAAATAATTACGCTGAGCATGCAACACACTCCAGCCGCCGCTCTTGTCTGGGGTCAACAAGGATGGGGGGGGGGGGGGGGGGGGGGGGGGGTCGGTAAAGCCAAAGGGAAGCAGGGTACGAACTGTGAGTGCTCAAAACACAAGAGCTACAAGGCCAAGAAGAAGGAGAAGCCTCCCTTCCCACAAACAACCCTCACCCACTCACTGAGGTTTATTCTTTTAAAGACCCTGGTTGTAACCAGGCCTTTGCTAACTCCACCAAACACCTGTGTTTGTCTTTGAAGCGTCTTCCTAACAACCACAGACCCATGGGATATTCGAGCAATGAGACGTTCAATAAAAGTCTCAGTAAAGTTATTTATTCCCCTTTGGAAAAAAAATGGGAGAAGGCAGACAGCATAGCTAACCTTTGAAGGGGGAAGCTGCTCGGATATCCAGCTAGGACATAAAAACCAAGGGAATGACAGGGACATCCTACCAGAAAACAATAAAGGGGGTGGAAGGGACTGTTTTTTATCTTTAACAGCAGCCGTAAAACACACACAAAGCTGGGGTCTGCAACAATGGCCCGGGGCCGGGGAGGGTGGCTAAAACAGAAGTGGCAGGAAGACCACTGCTTCCCAGACACAAGGATCTTCCTGCTGGAAAGAAAAGGAGGCTGAGAAACGGAGGGGAGGACAGAAGGGACAGCTTATGGAAAAGGGGGGTTAGAGGAGATGTAAGGGAAGGGGAGGCAGAGTGAGTGAGATGACACAAATATGACCTTTGATTACATGGGGTGTTTAGAGCCGAGCTCAGCCATGGACAGCCGCCGAACCCCCCACTGCTTTCACACAGCCACACCTCAGCCAGAGCGCGCTGATCAGAACAATATGGCTGAAAGATGAGCCCCCAGCCATAAATGCCAGCAGTAAAGACAGCTCCACTGTGTCTCCTCCTTTGACACTATCCAACATCTGAATCTCAGCCTCACAGCCAAGGCAAGACCGTCTCCAAGTCTGCGCCGGAGCCAGCAGAAGATAAAATTACTATTTCAAAGTCCTTGTAAATGAAGTGACTGAATTAAACCGCATTAGATGAGTTTACATGTCTGCGTCTCACTGTATCAGCAAGCACACGCAGAGAGAAGTTGCTCCAATGTCACATTCCCAGAACACAGTGCAAGTGCAAACTATAAATCGACCACCTGACATGCATTACAAATGACTGGCTTGTAGTAGGTGAAGATGGACAGAGGCAAATGCACACTGACAGAATCTCCACCAGTTCAAAGTTAGCATGGTTCAGTGGGCAAGAAGGTGAGTGTGTGCCTGTTACCTAATTGCAACCAAACTCACCAGTGTGAGCAAAAGAAAGAAATTTCCTCCCCAAATCTGTTCAAATTCTGTAACCCGGCGAGGAACAATGCCAAGGGAGGGTGTTGCAACCCGCCATCACTCTTTTCAGCGGCGAGGGTGACGGCAGCGCTCACAATAAATACCTCTGCAAAGTCAGAGGAGCCCTTTCAAGCAGCCACATCAGAAACCTGCCTCTGAATGCATTTTTACATCAACCCTGAAATATTCATGCTCTTTGTAAAGTATTCATGTGAACCAGTGTGCAAGTTAGTCCCTAGGGGGAAAGTGCAGAAAAACTGAAGGGATCCAACACACTCAGCAAACAACATTCTCAGTTGTGCTAATGTCGCTAGCATACGGGACACTTGAGGGGACACTAATGACCTGCCCTGTCAAGACAAGCAACAGTCTGAGACCAGTTTGGCCGGACATCGTGCGAGCATTTCACTGTTCTTAGAGAGTGTGACTGACCTGCGTTCAATTGGGTAAATTGACTGACAGAAGACAAAAAGAAAGATTTAATCAGTTAAAGCTGCAGATTAATCAGCTAGTTGATTAAAAGAAAATTAGTTGCCAACTATTTTGATAACTGATTTATTGTGTCTGTCATTTTTAAAGCAAAAATTCTGATTCTTAAATGTAAGAATTCGCTGCTTTTCTTTGTCAGATATGATAGTGAATAAAGAGTCTTTGCATTTTAGACTGTTACTTGAACAAAAAACAAATTTGAAGACAAAAGCTTGGGTTCTGGGAAACTGAGATGAGCACATTTTATGGACTTAAATGATTGATGGCAGATTAATCAATAAGGAAAATAATATTTAGCTGCAGCCTTAATCAACATTAACTTGATAGTCTATTCAAATGAGAAAAAAGTGGACATAATTAGACCGGCAACAATTAATTGATTATTAAATTAGTCACCAATTATTTTGATAATCAATGTTGGAGTTAATTTTGAAGAAAAAAAAAGTCAAAATTCTCAGATGCCAGCTTCTTAAATGTGAATATTTTCTGGTTTCTTTACTCCTTTTTGACAGTAAACTGAATATCTTTGGGTTATGGATAAAACAAGACGTCACTTTGGGCTTTGAGAAACACTGATTGACATTTTTCACCGTTTTCTGACATTTTATAGACCAAACAACTAATCAATTAATCAAGAAAATAATCGACAGATTAATCAACAATTAAAATTATCATTAGTTGCAGCCCTAAACATAATGAATGAAAATGGCTTTGTAAAGATAAAAGAGATGATTTTGTTTTTATCTTGTGTCACATGGATTATAGATTTGCACTGTGTGCTGTTTTGATGAATTACCGTCTTAAAAATATAAACCATGAATAACTGTGAATTATGCTTCATGTCTCATCCACCTATTTGCATTGTGACATGCTTGACATTTTCAAATATTATTAAAATGATAAATCAAACATTGTACGTCAGTTCGGCACAATAGCAAAAATTATTCTAACAGTGCCTAAAGACATATGTTAATTTTATAAAATACCTGAAATGCAGAGAATTAAGTTGTTTTCCAGATCTTAAGAATATTAGATAGATTTCTCTCCAGTCACACCCATGTGTCACTGACGAGGCTGGGGAGAACAATAAACCACCTGTGCTGCTCATTGAACAGTGATGACATTTGGAGGGTAGGCCTTCATGTTGGTGCAGCACAATACTACAAAAGAAACACCAAACCTGGTGTTTGGGGGAGCACCTGTACCCTGTAGCCAGCATTAGCCTTCATGCTCTCCACAAAACATCTATAAGAAAAAAAAAACATACGGACGCAAGCACTGGGATAGAGTGTGTGTGTGTGTGTGTGTGTGTGTGTGTGTGTGTGTGTGTGTGTGTGTGTGTGTGTGTGTGTGTGTGTGTTCATGTGTGAGCACTGCCAAAAGCAAACATGAATGGTGAGAGATGAATGGTGAATGGCGCACATGAATTCTGCTGAATGCCTAATTATACCTCGTGTTTTGCATGATTTTGCAAATAAATTCAGATTCTTTATAAACACAATGAAATTTGAAGAATATGCTTGATTAACCTACACCACAACACTGCCTACAGGAGAACAGTTTAATAAGATATTAAAAAATATAAATAAATAAATAAATAAAATGTGACGCAGAATACAAAAAAAAATGTCAAAGGTTACTTTGATATTGTATTTAACCACCTACAACAACCACCTACACTGATAATTTTAGCTGATATAAGTTATATAAAATAACTTTAAAGGGCTAAATATTTCCTGCTTTCCACTGACCCACAATTCCTTAGCTGCTGCATCATAAATGTGTTTTTTAGAGGGCAGATTAACATATTTTCAAAGGAAATTGTTTCAGAAATGTAACTGTTTGATGTAATCATCAATATGCCACTGTTGTGACTTCTTCAAATCTCTTTTGTTTTACATGGGTGGACAAAAAACAACAACATCAAAATAAAAGCATCATGTTGTGATTCAGTCCATTACAGTGCTGTACCATAAATATATTTTTTCTTTTTTTTTTCTGTACTCAAAATTAGGAATGCAATTATATATTTAATTAAATCCAACACATCTGCATAATCTACGCACCTTCAAAAAATATCACCAATCAGGTAATAAGGTCTCAACAAAAACTGAATATTACAAGCATCATCATGGTTTTGTATTTTGTATAAAAGGTATATTATATTCTATCTGACTGTACATGTATTTTAAATAAACACATCAGCTGTTGTTGGTGATTATGTTCAGTTGTTTTTGCAGTGAAGTGAATTTTGTCTGTACTGTGTGGACACAAAAGTCTGCTCATGTTTGTAAACGTGCACATTTGGGTACACAAGAAACCCAAGTGCACTTGTTAAACCTGATGCATGCACTGTGAACACATTTGCACCCCGACACTTTGATGCCCAATATAGACAGAGGATTTTCTGATGTTGCTCTTCTTCCTACAGCGTCCATACACTGTGTCACCCGTGCAGACCTGCTCATCCAGCCTCTCCCTCTGCTCGCTCACACATGGCTCTAGGTTTGGGCCAAGGTTCTGGTTAATTGATGACACCGGCGTGACACTTATCAATGTAACGTGAAGTGACGACACCTCATTTCAAATTCAGCCCCAGAGCCAATGGGAAAGCAGTGCCAGTACGTGTGCCCTGTCCAACTCCCAACGTGCAAGCTAAAACAGATCTTAAATGCCATTTTTTAAATACCGTGGCATTTACCTAACTTATCAAATGACTGTTTGTTTAACTAAGATGCCTTTATTGCCTTTGAGATATTTAAGCTATAAATGTTGATTCAGCTTAATCAAAATTCCTCATCGTAGCCTAGTGTAAATCAAATATCACCTGATTTATTAGCTGATATTTGAATAGTGAAACCTCTGTCAACAGCCACACCTGAGCAACCATTTATTTAAAACATAAATCCACTTCTATTCTTCTTTTTTGTGCCAAAATAATCAGCTTTGTAGCACAGTATACATGCAGGCCATAGCCTATTATTCACGCTGATAAATGAACAAGCTTTATGGCGCAACATTATGAGAAGAACATGAAACAACAGCCAGCTTTGAGGTAGATTTGCCGCTAAAGGGACAAACAACATTTCAGTGGCTACATTTTTGTGTGACAAAAAACAGGAAACCCACGTAGATGTTTGACTAACCTGAGTGGGGAGCCATTGGTATGTGCGAGGGGTAATATTTTCCCGGCGGGAAGTGACCGGCGTGCTGCACAGAGCTGTGGCCCGAGGGAGCGATCCGAGAGGCGGCTCGGTGCACCAGGGCGCCCCGCTCTGATAGGAGGTGCGCCGGAGCAGCGAAATCCCGTCCCTCCATTCCGAAGAATGTTGAATAATCCGAAATCCGGATAGGGCAGGTCAGGAAAATCAAATGCAACCCATATAATAATCCTTTCCTTCAGATCTATGTGTTGCATTCAGTCGATCGCAGGCTTCCCCAGCCAGAAACGTAGCCCCCGATCATCTTTTCTGTCAAAGGAGAATAAAATCAAGGCAACTGTCATTATCAAGACAAATTCAAAGCCCGGGTAAGAATTACACGATGCAAAAAACACTGACAGTGCAGTCCAGTCCTATAAAATGTAAGAGAAAACAAATCATTAGTTCCGCCCCATTGAATTTGCATGCTGTAATACCTTTCTGTCCTTTGGTTTCTTTTGCATAAAGCTGAAATCAACCTTTTCGACCTAAAACTGATGCTACAAAATAAGTCACGGTAGATAGAAGCGGCCAGCGAGGCGTCCAGAAGCCCAATGAGCCGGGCTCACATTCAGCTCTATTGATCAGGATGGGATATAGGCCTAATATGCATCCTATGGAGAAGAGCACTTCATATTCCACAGACACAGGCACGGCGAGCAGATTGACACATTCTAGCTTTTTCTCTTTTTCTGTTTAATTATGTTCATATCATATTTTATCCAAACAATTAATTCAACTACCACGTCAGCAGTTGCCAGCTGTCACTAAATCATGGTGGACATATTAACATGGAATATGCTGTATTTTTTTTATGTTTTCATGAAATGGTGATCGCTGCAACAATCTAAAGAGCTCCTGACAGAGGAGGAAGTGTGTTGTCCTGTTTGGGTGGGTTAAAAATGATGGAAGCTACTACATCAGCCTACATCTCAAGGTGAACAACGCTGCCTGCCTTCTGCTCGTCCTATTGTCTCGGATTGATACAGGCGTTTTTTTCCTGCCTCTATCCATCCAGCTCTCATTACACCTCACACCATTTGCACATTTTGCACTACAGTGATTTTATACACAAACTGGCCTAAATACTAAATCTAAAAATATTGTATTTTGCACCACCTGCAGACTACAAAATCACCCAGTTCATCATAAAACTGGCAAATGAAAAAATGCAGCATGCATGGACCAGTGTGGACCTTCAGGCATGAAGAACCTGCACTGTCAGTTTGTAAAGTTTCGAAAAAGATCATAAGGCAAAAAAAAAAAAAAAATTAAAACATAATTAAAATATGACAGATATGCATCCTGATAGACATGGACTCTCCCTCTCTCTCTGCGTGTGTGTATGTGTGTGTGCGCGTGTGCGTGAGTGTGTGTGTGTGTGTGTGTGCATGTGAATAACTGCACTCTCACTGTCTTCATCTGCCTTGACCTATTTCAGGTCAGGTAATCAAATGGAGTAGTAAATACATTATAGGCTACATCCTTTGCCATGCCGCAAAAAAAATGTCATTATATAGTCGAGATGGTTAAAAAATACAATTCGCACAAATTAAAATAAAACAATAATTTCACTGTTAAAATATATTTTTTGTCTTTACAACAATCATCTAAACGTTACAGCCCAGGTTTGTGCCTCGGTGATGGCTGTGAGTAATTAAAAATAAATCAGGCAAACAGAAGGCAGCTTAATTTTATAGATCCAAATAAGTAAATAAATAAATAAATCCTGATTTTTTCCTTTAACACAGAAGGCTAATGCCTGGTTTTACGTTATAGATTCTCAATTTAGGGGCCCTACAGGGTTTCTCGAAGGGGTTGCAGGGGGTCTTCAGCAAGATGAAAGCATCATTTCACCAGAAATTAAATTACAGAAAATAGAAAATAAAAAAAAAATCTACAATGTGTGAGATTACGCAGGCATGTCATATGTACTATTTCACTCTCATCACTATTATCTCCCCATGTAGCCAGTTACAGCCTAGCCTACAATTCAGTGCTACATCAACAACAATAAAATCCTTCCAAACGGAGCTCCCTGGGACAAAAATCTTATCAACTGAGGTTTCGTGAGCTAATGTGTGTGCATGCATGTGGCCCCTTTACGTGAAACCGTTTAAGAAGCCTGGTTATTGCATGCATGATAGCTGAGTCCTCAGTTTGTGGACTGTGCAGAGATCCAAGGTGAATGGCCGCCCGTCAGGAGGACTGCCTTTGTCTCCATACTGAGAAAGTGCTTTGCAGTCAGCCATTACCTTCCCCCTCGCCATGCTGTTGCATTCAGCCCACTCTATATGTCCACCAACAACCTCAGAATTAAAAATTATTCCGCGTCTACGAGACTAGAAAGACACTGCTGCTGTGTGAATGCTCGAAAATGTACATTCATTAGAATTTAATTGCAGTAGCGTAAATCCCAGCGTTTGTTTTCTTTCATTTTTAGCCTTAAATATGCGAACAGCCCTCTCCAAAAATATTTTTAAAACCGTTCAAATAATCGACGCCCCTAATGCAATTCATTAAGCGGCTGTCAATTTCATTTGCAGGATCCAATCGAAAGCAGAAACGCGGATAATAAATCAAATTATGCTGTATAGGTCGCACCGCGCAGCGAGACAGGCGGCCCTCCGTGACTGAGCTGGCCGGCAGGGAGTGCACCTCGGCCGGGGCGAGTACAAACATTTCTCCTGTCGTCTCAACGCAAATGATCCGCCTCGAGTTTATTGCAAGCTGACAACGATCGTAGTCTACACCCCACCGGCAATTTAGCAGGAAATAAAAACATGTTGGAACAATTAAAAAAAGGATTTAAAATCTTGGTCAATTGTTAAAAAATATACGCAGCCTGTCGCGTTTCTAAAAAATACAGCATAATTAAAAACAAAACATCAGCAGGCTAAGTAAGTGGTCGGTTGATAATTATTATTTTTTATCTAATTACAAAAATGTACCTAACGTCAAAATGTAATGGAACTATTCATATGATTATTATTATCAATTCTAATAGGCTTCAAATACTGCTACAAATAATAATATTAATAGTCTAATTATAATTTTATTTAGTCTTGATCAGCTAAATCCATTAAATCATCGATTTATTCCACCTTGGAAATCCTGAGCCTCATCGATACTGTTTTGTTATTTTCTAAATTATAGCAATGCACTGTGTATAATGAACAGCATGTCATATACAGCATTTTGGACTAAATACAGCCGCTTTCATTTTCCAACGAGGAAGCAGGCCTTAAAATATTTTTATTCAATAAAAAAAATATAAAGTATATAAAATTACTACTTACTGGTATGTTAAATCCTTGCATAACAATAAATTATAAAATCACAAAACACAGGGAGGGAAGGAGCAAGGCCGAGTGCGACGCCCATTTAAAATGAAAATCTGAAATAAACCATGTGGCTATAGAGTGAAATCCTACAGTATTTCCATCTGAGGCTGGTTCAGTCTATGGAAGCAGTGGGACTTGGGCTTCCGGCCTGGCTGGATCGCGGCTCGGATCTCCGAGCAGCGGTTTCTCTCTCGGTGCAACTGCGTACCTCGCGTCTCAGGGCAGGGTAAACACGCCCTCCCATTGGTCGGATACCTGCATGTTAATGAGCTCGTGCCGCCCGCCCGGACATACGGAATGTTCCGATTGGCCGGTAGTACAGGCCAATGGTGTGATGACTGGAAATGCTAAACAGAGCGAAGAGCGCCAGATTTAAAAAGCACGGAATGGTCCAGATCTCTCACAATAAAGCTCAGTGCAGTCTGTGCACTGCTTCAAATGCAGAGTAGATAATAAAAGGTCTACAGGCTGCAGTGGTCATAATAATGTCAATAAGATATGAACAGAAAGGAAATTGTCAGAACTGCAATTTAATTAATGCATGCTTTTAAGAAAAAAACAAACTGAAAGCTATAATATGTAACCTTTCCATATTAAAATATCTAAAAATGCTAGACATGTTATATATTTTGTTGAATTGTGTAATTCATCACAAATGTATCCAACAATGTTCGAGTGCAGAAAAAAATATATAATTTATTTAAGGTAATAGTGTGTTTCCTGCTAGCTGTCGCTAGCTAGTTGGTAGTTGCTACAACTTCCAGGAAAATGTGGGATATGTCAGAGTGAATAAGGAAGTCAGCACTCGTTACTAAGTTCATGAATCAAACACAATTTATGCCCAAGTCATGTCAGATAGATTTTATGTTGGTTGATTAAAAGTTCAAGTTGTTTATTGTCATTTCCACATGCAGAATAAATGGGAATTAAATTGTGTTGTGTCACAGCCCAAGGTGCTAACAAGACATGTCGAAATATAAAATTATAAAATGTGTATAAAGTACAGAAGATAATGAGACAATTACAAACAGAACTCTGAACTATGAGGCATCTGGCATTTTAAAGTGCAGTGTTTACATCATTATGTAAACATAGTGACCATTGTAGCAGAGTGGATGAGAAGCTGAATATAAATATTGAATATAAATAGAAACATGAACGACAGTATACCAGTGACTAATGAATAATTAAAAATAGGTGCAAATGTTTATGTAGATTAAATTGTTAAAAATTACAAGAATATCTATAAATATTGCATCACAAGGGGCCTCGTTGTTTGTTGTATAAATACAGGCACAGTGGTAAAGATCGGCCATAACAACTCCCATGATCCCACACTACTTTACAACATCCTCAAACTTTGTCTTTTATGATTATTATTTTTAATTGGCTGTTTTGCAGTAGAATAGCCTTATTCATCATATTCACATGGAAGCCATTTTCCTCTGACGTCACACTCTGGAGGGAAGCTCAAATGTTGCATTTCTGTTTTTCAGGTTGAAAGTTATAGATATAGAAAATCTGCAAAGTTGTTATCATTTCACCACTTCCTGATTGATGAGCAACTGCAAAGACAATGAAGGGCAAAATCATGAAGGGCAATCAGGCCATATTTCAAGCTAAAAAAAAACAAATTTGATGGCTACCGTGTGACAACAACTAACGTTAGCATTCAACCGCTTCCTTGCAACCGTAGTGATAGCATTACACGATAAGATAGGAAAAGCGTAATTAATTCTAAACCATCAACGCACACCTTGGACATAGTTATTTAAACCTGAACCCAATGCTCGGGATGTTAACTGTCTTATTTGTTCAGGTGTTCATGTTACTGACTTAACCAGAACATTTCTGAGGTCAGGTAAAGAGACAGCAAGCCAATTGTTAGCATTAGCCTTTCTTGCAAGCTTGATTACATCCAGTGCGTTTTTACTGCCAGGCTTAGCATTAATAAATGTGCCTAAGATGTGCATTTACACCTTTCCTGTCATATCATGTCATGTTGTGTAACGGTAGCTAATGTGTTGTCAATATGTTATTTAAGCTTGAAATAAAGCCCAATGTCACTCTAGATTTTCACTATTCGTTGTCCTTTTAGTTGCTTATCAGGTGAGAAGTGTGATGTCAGAGGAAAACACTGAAAAAATCTACAATGGTTTAAAAAGGTGTTACTGCATCTAGGCAGTGGTCATAATGATGTAAATAATCTACCATGTAAAACCAAAGATGCTGTTATTTTTTAAAGGTACAGGTCCATTTATGCGTGCTTTCAAAAAGACCCAAAGTTTGATGTCTAAATCAAAACCCTTAAAATGGGGGGTAAAAATGTTGACATCTGCCTGCATGACTTGGAGATTTAAAGGACCAGTGTGTAGGATTTAGTGGCAGCTAGCGGTAAACTGCAGATTGCAAACACCTCGTCTCACCCTTCCCTTTCAAGTATGTAGTAAGAAAACCTACAGCCATGCAAAACATGAAAGACCATATGTAGAGCCAGTGTTTGGTTTGTCCATTCTGGGCTACTGTGGAATCATGGCGGTGTAACATGGCGGCCATGGGAAAGGACTTGCTCTCTCAGGGGATATAAACAACTCATTCTGAGGCTACAAAAACACAACAATTCTTATTTTCAGATGCTCATACACTAATGAAAACGTGTGTTAATATTATACTCCATTTCATATTCCGCCAATAAATCCCTGTAAATCTTACACACTGGACCTTTAACTTAAATTTACTTGATATCCAAATCAAAAGGATTGATAGGTTTAAATATTTCTGCTAACAATTTTGAGCTTTTATAGTCTACACATCAAACACTCACTGTACTTGTGTCTACATTTTTTCTTTCTTTAGAGCCACTAGAGGCCTTTTGACAAATGGTTTCAAAGCCAATTTCTTGAAACTCTACACTGAATCATGCAGACAAGACAGTAATTCCAATATTTCCCTCATGTTATTACTATGGACTTTGGTTATTACATTATGCTAAATGTTTACAAATGAACCCCCCTTGTATGTAAGGCTCTGATTGGCTGGCACGGCGCCAGAGCATTGTCAGTCACAGAATGTAAACAAGACTCTGATTGGCTGTTGGCCAGTCCGCATTGGGCTGTCTGAAAAAAAAAAAGGCAATAACTGGCCCTGCGGTTTCAAGGCTTCCCGGGTTAGATGATGAAAGGGGATAAGAAGAGACGGTTTCAAGGCGCCCCAAAGGCGGACCCCTATTGGCCCTGAAGCCATATGAGTCAAGCGTGAATCAAAGGGAATACTGCGGAGAGGGGGAAATTATATGTTGGATATTTAAAATAATCGAGGTTAGTTTTCGGATAAATGCGGACCAGCGATGTCTGATGATTATGAAAAGTTATGAAAACAAGTCAAACTCGAAATAATTCAGGTTAGAGGCTGTACGTGAGGGGAGAAGGAGGGAGGAAAAAAGCGTGTGGATCGCCCTGCCGAAGTCCGCTTTAATGGAGAAAATCTGCATGGGAGTCTTTCACCATTTTAAAGTGTG
This sequence comes from Lutjanus erythropterus, assembly GCF_056507025.1. Taxonomy (NCBI): domain Eukaryota; kingdom Metazoa; phylum Chordata; class Actinopteri; order Lutjaniformes; family Lutjanidae; genus Lutjanus; species Lutjanus erythropterus. The sequence goes on along the minus strand of NC_139335.1, from coordinate 13,776,844 downwards.
GCTGCATGAGGTTTGTCGTAGTGGGGTTGTTGCGGTAAAAATAAAAAAACAACGTAATTTGTTTGATGTAAAATTTGAGTTAATCGGATGATAGCGTCGCATGCTGTTTGTAATAGTTGTGGTCTGGCTGTAGTCGGTAAATTCAGATTAGGGTGTAAAATGTTTACATGGAGCCAAGCAGGCGAGATAGCGGATGGATATGAAGACAATGTACAGACGATCAGAAATGTGGTGCAGCCAAAATATTTGACATTTTCGTACCGTGTTTGTACAGTGTAGCCTATTCATTCCAGCCATTTAACAATATTTTCCATCATGTTTTCTTTTTCTTTTTTTTTTTTTCTGACAATACTTATGCAAGACCCACTGATTTTTTTTGTAAATAAATAGCTGCCACTGTCTGATATACATTACAAAACATTTTTTAAAAATTTAGATTTGTAAGAATAATAAAGAAGAGAACTGCCTTCATTTGCCTTTCATTTTGGTTATCTATCTTCACAAATTAACTGAGTAACTTTTTCTTTTTTTTTTTTACTCTTGAGCATATGTTTCATTTAACTGTCAGATCACAAGGAAATAAAATATACAAGGAGGCTATTACTATTTATGACCAAAAAGATTTATGTTAAATTATTACTACATTTTGGTGTGTGTTAGTGACCCCTGACCCACATATCATTTTCTAAAACAATTTAGATGCCCTGGCAAAAAAACCCCCAATATTTTATTTATTCATTTTTATTTATTTTGAGCAGATGAAACCTCAAACTGGCTCGGTATTATTTGTCAATTCACAGCGTTTATAGCCTGATATCCTACATTCACCGAACTAAGACCCGCATTAATGAAAATAAATACAAAACATCTGCAAAAAAAATCTTTACTTGCACAGTTAAGGTCGAGTTGAATTTAATGGGGTTTTTTCATGACCATAATGCCATTTAGGCCTACCACAGCGGACACTGTTTTCACTGTGTGCACTGCCCTGTGCACTGTGTGAGATTTGACAAAAGGTCGGCTGCTGCTTCGCTTGAATACTAACTTGTATTTTAGCAGAAGGGTGTTGGAATTTCATCTCATCATGAGCTGCTCTCAAGTGACTGCATGCAACGTGAAATAGTCGAAGACGGGCTTAAGGTGCACACACACGAGTACGTGCGTGCGCGCGCACACACACACACACACACAGAGACACGCACACACACACAGACACGCAGGCAGAGTGATAATTAATGCGGAGTGAGTGATTTCTTAAGAAAAAGACCAGTTTTACGACGAGGATTGTCCTTGATCAATGAAGCGTTAATGATTGACAGTGTGTGCCTCCCACCCACATCCACACACGGAGAAAGGGGCTGTGGATATTAAGGAAACTCATTGTCTATATGCTTTTATTTTCATACATAAAATACTCACTATAAGCACGGCTGGTCAGCTGCCAGTGATATATTCATGTTCTGGAAATATGATTTTTTTTTTCTCTGAAAGTTTGGAACAAAAACGCTTTATGTTGCTTCAAGAGTACACTTGGACGGATTCAAGAATTCTTCATTTGTTACATGCATAGAAATACAAAGTAAAACATATAGGGAAATTAAAGGGGTGCTCTGTTCTGTTACTGTACGAGAAATATCAAGTTAACAACAATATAAACTGTAAATGAAGAAAATAAGAAAATAAAATGCAAAATATAGAATTTAAGTAAAAATTACTAGTGTAAGATGGACACGATATATAAATGTATATACAAATCTTGGAGTTTGATAGAAATACTATATATATATGCATACAAATCTAACCAGTTTCCAGAATCTTGAGCTACATTTAAAGTGACCTGGTGTGTAATTGACAGTGTTAGGAACAAAGCAGTTGCAGTATTCCAATATTTCAATAACATCTATGTGTGTTGTTGTTATTTTTTTGCCTTTGTTATTTAGCTACTTAAATATTGAAATTATCCTCACAAGATCTTAAGATTCATATGTAAACTAAAATTTATGCAAAATGAGTGACTGCATGATTTGAGATTGGTTTTATGCGTTTAGTTTGGTCAAGTTAAGTCACGAGTGTGCCGTCATTTGCAGAAGGTTGACATGGTGTAGCCTTTGACCTCTTTGTGTGTGTGTGTGTGTTAGAGAGAGGGAGCATTCATGTGTGCATGCATGATCTGATTGAATATCAGTCAATGTATTAATTAGGCTGTAATGGATCACATATGGACAGGTATATCTTTACACGTGTTACATAATAGAGGAACACAGAGATGTCATTTGTATCTGTATCTGACTGGGAAAAAAAGTTATATAAATCAAAAGATTCTGTTTTGCATTGTAAATAGAAATGCTACAGTAAAGATATACAAATATAAAAATATCCTTCAGTTGACTGGAATATTCTTGGTGCAATAAACCAGTAATTCATAGGGATGCACCTGAATCCAAATATGTTGTATGCTGGAAATAAATATTTTTTATATCTGAAGTTGCTCATTATTATTTGGAAAAAGTCAATTCCATGATGACCTCGGCATTGTTAAACAAGGTTGGATCTACCTTCATCAGTCAATTAATACATTAATTATTCCTTTCAATTTAAGATTATTTTTATTTAATCGTATATCTTTATTGTAGAGTTTCTATTTCTGATGTAAAACAGAATATTTTGATTTATAAAACAATTTTTTTTAGTTATTGATTTTTCAATATTGCCCAGTTAAAGGGGAGGCGATGGTGGGCTTCAGACAATTAATAAAATTTAATTTAGCTAAAAATAAAAAGAGAGAAAGAGACAGATGAAAAATACAAAATAAGGACGTGTGAATATTTTAGGTGAGAAAATAAAACATTTGATTTAACATGATTTTTGGTTTAAACCGCACCCGGCTCTGATCTTCTATCCGGATACAGATACAGAGACAGATTATTTTGTTGGTTGAACAGATACAGATAATGACGACTCTGTGCACCTCTAATCCATATCACATACATAACATTTAGGAAGCAAATTCAGCAGCTCACATTTTGTGTGTGCAGTCTGGAAAACATAACATGAAATATTCTTTATGCTTATCATGGGTGGATTGGCATGATCGCAGTCGAGATGGGTGTGTGTGTGTGTGTGTGTGTGTGTGTGTGTGTGAGAGAGAGAGAGAGACAGAGACAGAGAGAGAGAGATGGGGGTGCTATATAACTGCTTGAATTGTAGTGGCATATGGCATAACCAGAAGCCTACTGAAGGCTGGCGCTGTTACACGGATCTGTCTTCACTTCAAGGATCTGATCTTACCACTCTAATAAAACTGTTCATTTTATTTTTAGATGTAACTCTCTTGCTAAAGGGCAGCTCAAACACATTTCAAATTTTAGCAACAGGCCAAAGAAAAGTCTGCTTTGAACCAGGTGTCGTTAATTCACATCATACTTCCTCTGACTGAAAACAAAAGATCATGGGAAACCACGAGTGCCTAGAACACGGTAGATATAGTATAATAGAGCACACACACACACACACACACACACACACACAAACAAATAAATCAATGAATATATGTTGATGCCGTATGAATTTGTAAAATTTTAAAAGACAATTTCTCAATCAAAACATATATATATATATATATATATATATATATATATATATATATATATATATATATATATATATATATATATATATAGCATGTCCTTTACCTTTAAGTTCACCCACCCAGGGAAGCTGACATCATATTTTAACCCCCTCATTACCTCAGTGGGGATCACAGGAGGAGCCCAGGACTGTTTCTCCTTGCAGTCCTGCAGGCCTACAATGGTACTGACAGCATTTGCAAAGTTCATCACCAGTTAGAGGCTGTTAGTAAAACTCCACTGCTAATAGAAAAGGGCAAAATGTTTTCAAATGTGAATTTTATGTTAACGCTTTGTTAGCTTTAACATCTATCTGTTGCAACTAAAATAATATTAGCAACATTTTTCTTGTAATTTCTCTCTATGTTTTCCTATTCTTGAATGGGAGCATCTTCAGGTTTTCTCCATGGATCAATAAAGTGTTTCTGATTCTGATTCATCACTGCTCAGATCAGATCAACCAACTGTCTTAAAGGGAAACTTCTGCACTTTTCATGTAGATGTCCAGGCAGTGTTGATATAAAACATAAACGTTAGGTGACAAAAATGCTCATTCAGCACGGCCCCTCACTACCCAGAGGTAGAGAGTAGAAGTCCAAGCTGAAATGGCCTGTAGTTCTTCCTTAACGCCAGTGACATAACAGTGACATCACTGGATGCAGGAAGAACAGATTTTGCAGCAGAATAACTTATTTTCTGTCCATATGTCGTGCACTGAGGAATTAATGACTTCACTTGAATACATTCACATCAACATCAATACTGACTGGACATCCAGATGAAAAAAAAGGTTGCAACTAATGATTATTTTCATTATCAATTAATTTGTCAATCATTTTTTTTGTTTATTTGGTTAATCCAGAATATGGTGAAAAGTGTTGATTACTGTTTCCCAAAGCCTAAAGTGACATTTTCAAATGTTTTGTTTTGTCCACAACCCAAAAATATTCAGTTAATTATCAAAGAGGAGCAAATAAATCAGATAGTGTTCATATCTGAGAAGTTGAAATCAGGGAATTTGAATGTTTTTTCATTTAAAAAGTGACCAAGTTTAAATTAAAACACAACTTTATTTCACTACCCATTCAAAAGGCGCGTTGGTCATCGCCTCAGACTGGATCATAAATTAGGTTATTATATTCGTGGTCCAAGTCTTGTGATTGTGGATGTCTAACACAACTGTTGAAGGCTTAACAACACAAGAGCAACATTGTGCCTCCGTTATTAAACTCATCAGCCATGTTGTTACCCAACATCTGCAGCGAGGGGTCCTGGGGGACACTGGCAAGGGGGGGGGGGGGTGACGGGGTTGCATGATGCTCCCATGGTCATGTGACCAACATGGCTGTTGTCACTATAAAGCTCTTGTTTGAGAGAAGAAAAGGGGGTTTGTGGTGTGATTGATTTCTCCCCCAGCTGCAGGTTGTTGGAGGAGGCATCACATGGCTGGACTGGGCAGCGATCATGTAGATCAGTCCAGGGCCCCAGACGCAGGTCTGTCCATGTTTAAGACAGTTCACTGAGTCACTGCATTCATTTTACACCAATCACATCCTCTTCCCCTCATGACACCCTAAATGTGGTCACACTTAATTTACAGAACGCTAATAAGACGCAACAAGCCATAATTTGTATCAAATTACACAAAAAAAAAAAATTGTTATTCTTTTAGACAGTAGTTATATTATGACACTATATATAGTTAGTTATAGTATTACACTAACAGTATTAGGCCCTTAATCTACCTTTATTAGACTTTATTAGCTTTCTTAACAAGGGTAATTAGGAACATATTACAACAGAACTGTACTGTAAACTAAAAAGGCTAATAAGGATCTAATAATGCACTTTAGTTTACAGTACAGTTCTGTTTTAGTGTGTCCCTAATTACCCTCAAATACAGCATAATAAAGGGGTTAATACTGTCGAATAAAAAACACATTATTTCTAATGTTTGTCTAATTTGATGCAAAGTATGGCGTGTTGCATCTTATTGCTTACTGTAAAATAAATTGCAACCCTAAATCTTTGTTAGGGCTGATTTATTAGGATGTTCTGATTTTTCTTACCAGTTTGATAGAGGAATAACACCACAGGATTTCTGTTGGCAGCGAAATGGTGCAAATGAAGGGTATTGTGTTTGTCCTGCTTATATACTGATAGGTGCGAGATTGTGTTCCCACTTCAAGTTGACTGGTAACAGACTGCTAAAATCCTCTGCATGCAGATGAGTTCAGAAACAATGGAGATCAGATTATCACAAAATTTCAAATTGAGCAAGCATGGAGAGAAGTATGAGTTCCAGTTTAGATTCTCCTTTTGGCTACAGAGTCAAATCATTCGATGTGAAGATAATAAAACTCAGCAGTGGGAAGTAATTAAGTACAAATACTTTGTTACTGTTCTTAAGTAGAGTTTTCAGGTATATTAAGTATTCCTTATTATGACCACATTTTACTTTTGCTCCCTTCATCTTCAAACAAACATTGGTACTTTCTACTCCTATCAGTGCATGTCATGCATGACTGACATAATTAGCCAAAAACAATGTAAGGGACATCACGAGACAAAATACAATTTAAAAGACATGTCAAAGATGTAACAAGAAAAAAGCCAACAAGATGACAAAGACATAACTAGACAAAAGTTACATAAAAGACGTTACAGGATGTCACAAGATGTACTTTAGGTGGTCGTCACAAATGCATTTGAGGGGAATTACTGATTATTTTTATTCAGTCTAATGGGACAATAACAGATAGAAAAGACGATTCCTTCTTGTGTCTATCAGTGCATATCATGTATGACACACGTAATGAAATGAAAACAATGTAAAAGATGCAACAACACAAAAATGATATAACAAGACAATAAAGATGCCACAAGATGAAAACAATATATAAGACATAAAACAAAAAAGACTTAACAAGACAGAAATGTCCTAACATGATGAAAAGGACATAGTAAGGAAAAGAAAGATATAACAGGACAGAAACGTTGTAAAAGATGTAACAAGACAAAAAGACCTAATAAGATGTAAAAGACGTAAGATTACGTAAAATTATATAAAAGATGTAACACAGCAAAAAATTAGAAAATGAGACTAAAAAGACAAAAAAAAAGAGGCTTTGCACAGAAACAGCCAGTTGAAATCTCCTTCAGAGGGCGACTTTTGCCATCCCTGATGACACTTGATAATTATTGAAAAGAATGATACATGTCAAATACAACTGCTTGGATGACAAAGAGGCATAAACAGTAAATCAGCTACAAACACTTGCTTTACAAGAAATGCTAGAACTTAAGCTTTGCCACCAGACTTTTCTAACAATTACTGACCTCAGAGTTGAGAAAAAAAAAAAAAAAAAAAAAACTCGACAGCCAGACATGTTTGAAGCCAGACAGTGAAACCAGATCAGAACGGTGAAGGCTCCCTCCAATCATCCACCTCTGCGTAAACTAAAGGTGTTGAGACCGGGCCACCAGTCAGTGATGAATGATCAACAGGGACTCAGAGATTCAGGCCTCGCAGCACAGCAGGCTGCCGCAGCAAACGTCTGGTTTACTTAAAAAGGTAGTTAAAAGCCTTCTGTGTTGATGCTTATCTACAGTAAAACCAACAGTAACAAGCAAGTACTGTAGTCAGGTTATGTTCAAAGGTCCTGATAACAAGCAACTTTTGAAAAATCAGATTGAACCTAAGCATTATAAACATTATAACTAATCTAACTAACTAATGCACTTCTTTCTTTTTCTTCTAAGCGTCTCTCTCCCTCCATGGTTCTTTGCTCAGTGCCATAAATCCAACCCAGCCCTCATACCAACGAATCATTTTATATGACATGTATATGCTTTTCACACGAAGCGTCCAATTAAAAACGTCCTCTGCAAGGCCTAAAACAGTGTTCCCGCTTGCCGTCGTGCGCCCCTATAGCAGATGGCCCCTCTGTCATATTAATTTCACATCCCAATAGCCGATTGTGGTTCCGACATAAAAGTGATGAGCTGTATTTCAGTGTCCCCGCTGATGCGACTCCCAAAGATATGGGGGCCTTTTTATGGATCTTCAAATATGCAGTTATCACTCTCGCTGCCCACCTGACAAGCCTGCAACGTCTGCCAAAGATAAAAGTTTAACAATGCTACATCGGTGCAACAACGTCGGTGCAGAGAGAAGAAGAAACAGCAGCGGGCACAGTCAGTTCAATGAGCAACATGTGCTAAACCCTTCAGGTAGAAAATAGGGGTGTAATAAAACATCAATACATGTGGGCATTGTGATATTATGTTTTGTGACACTGTACCACTTCTCAAAAACAGTGTCGATTTTTAAATAATAGTTTATGTGCAAAGATTCGTGGCAGAGATGGAATCTATTTTTAGCCATTCGACTCTTTCACTCCAGTGTAACAACAGAAACTGAGACAGGAGGACATAAGCACACATCTTTCCTTTGTTCAGACTGCACACAGAGTAATGCTATATGATGCTGACCAGCTGTTTATAACTGTCGGTTGTCTGTCAGTGTAAAGTTAAGTCTGTTACCCTGAAAACAAAAGCTCACGGCTCTGAAAATACGCACACTGGAGTTTCAGTTGAGTGACTACCTGACTTACTGTCTGCCAGACTCCATTGATATATCACTCAATTTAACTGTTATAAATATCTACAAGGATTATTAATGATTTCTTAAGAGACATAAGCAGACACTTAGTCAGCGAACATTTGGCGTTACTTTAAACTCTAATCGACCTGAAACTGGCAAACAAGAACATTTATTCCGACCCAGAATGGGAATTTCAAAAGACACTGCGGCTGTAGTGTTTTTGAGAATTGAGTATTTCAACTTAACACGTTTCCTTAATTTCTGATGACATGTCATGGTCATTTTCTGAATTATTACAGTAAATATATTACATATTTCTTCCTTAATTTTTAAATTCAGATTTTATTCTTATAGTTCTGTGGAAAGAGACAAAAAGTGATAAAGATTAAGCAAAAGCATCCTTTTTCACTACAGGCTCCAGACAAGTTCACCATCTTTCAGCAGGTCAGCCATGGCAGTAAGTTGTCACATTTGATTAAACCACCAGATATGCATTGAGAATTTTTTCCAAACAGGTATAGAGCTAATTTTAAATGTAAATATAGCAAAGTTTAATCTATGTCTCCTGTGCATGCAAATATCTTGTCTATATACATCTTTTTTCAAAAATCTAATATCTTTATGGTTATTCAAAATGAAGCTGTATGCATGTTCCTGCATATACCAGTGTGCATACAATAGAGTACACGTGTGCCAGTGCATAACTTGTCCCTCTAACATAGATATTGCAAAGGATATAAGTTAATATTATTGTTTGTCTGAATATGACCAGGGAGCCATGTTCTCCGCTCTCAGGAGGACATGACACATGGCCTGGGCCAGAGGATAGAATAATGTGTGGCACAGTGACTGGCTGCACATGCTCATTAGTATCATTAATCACCAGGGACAGAGATGCCTAATGATAGAGGGAGGAGGCGGGACTTCATAGAGGGAGGATGTGACAGAGATGAAGGATTCCTCAAGAATATTAACATTTGGAAAATATAAGCCGCTTTCAGATTAATTTAAATTTATTTCTGGGCACTCCTGGGTCTGGCAACAACGCAGGGATTGCTTGAAACAAAAGGAACAGTAGTGTAATTAATACCAGGCTTAATTGTCACTCGAAATTGTAATATAATTCTAATTTAATGTGGTGTTCTCACTCAGAGTGTGAGGGAAAATTGGGCTGAGCCAGTTCCCTTGTGGGACAAAAAAGGGTCTCTGTGGGGGATCAAATGGGGTGTGTGACATTTTCTCACAGACATTTGATTGTGAACTGAAGGATTCCTCTTATGGGGCTTTCACTTGCCCGCCGTTGTATGCTACAGCTAATGGGAGTAGCTGAGCCTTGAACCACATCTCAGGGTGGAGGGTGTCGGATGTAGCTCTGCCGGCTCCTCTGCAGCCTGTTCGGTGGGAGCTAGAGGCCCTGAGCTTGGCCGTCCCTCTGCAGCAGCAGCAGAGGCTCCGGGGATAGTCGTGCATGGCGAGGGCAGGCTGTTTGATCAGCACATATTTTTAATTGGCTCCAGGCACCCCGGAGTGTCAGCATTGCCACAGAGTAGACTCCTATTGCACCTTTCCTAATTAAAATCATTACAAATTCCAGGCGCATCATAAAGGATTAAATGAGACTAGTGTGTGTGCGTGTGTGCGTGTGAGTGTGTGTGTTTTATCCGTTGGTGTGCCTGTGCATGGCTGCGTTGTCTCCTTGATAGCTAACATGTATAGCTTAATTGTTTTTCTCCTCAGTAATAGTAAATGAGGGAGGGCTGGCTGTAATCCTGGCCCACTAATCAAATTACATGAAAGAGAATCTCTCAATATTCACTCTGAGATACTGTTGTTTCCATACGTCTCTTCAAGGTAACCGAAATTAAATATGAGCACCAAAAACTTGCACTTTGGGGAGTGTTTAACCTGCAGTGTTATGTCTTTTATTGAATATTCACATCTGTCCTGCTGTGTTCGGCGGCTATAACGAGAGCTGTTTGTCTTATTCGAAATAATTGATGTCAGACAAACTGTGCAGCTCCTTGGAGAATTATTTTGAAAGGCTCGGAAAACAAATGGTCTCAAGAAATATTTAACTTCAGTGGATGTTTTATTCATCACGTCTTTTATGGAAACAGAACTCTTTCCACGTGTTAAATTAGTTGTATAGATGATGAAGATATTGTATTAAAGCTTGGTGATCTTGCTGCTATACTGTGCTTTAGGGGGCGAGGAAGGAGTGGCTTCAGTCATCTAAACAAAGGAGGCTTAAATCTCTTAAATATCTACCAGTGCCACTTCGCCCTGAGGGAGCACAGAAACAAGGGAGTGTTTCTTTGGTCTGATGTTGGAAGCAAGAGTTCATGAAGGCGAAAGGCAAGTGATGACTATGGAAGGATTTTAAGAGCTGGCTCTGTTCGAAAACATGCCCCTAAAGCATCGACACACACCCTGACACAAACATTAAAATCATATGACATATGACAGAGAAAATTACTACAATTTATAAAGGTAATAACCATGTCTGAGCAAAGTTTAAGATGAATATCTCAGTCATGAGCCATTATGAGAACCTCTACACTCTTAGAAATAAAGGTGCCAACATGAACTATGAAGGGTTCTTTGCCTTGTCCCCATAGGAGAACACTTAAATGTTCCACTTGGAAGCCTTTCAGATAGTTCTACCTAAAACCCAACATATAGGGTTATACCTAGAACCATCTATGAGAGGTTTCACCTAGAACACCCTGTGAGAAGTTCTACAGAGGTTCACCACCCACTAAACCCAGAACCTTCTCTGGGGACTTAGAACCCCTTTATATTCCCAGGGTTTTAACTCATTCAGTGGGATCTACCAAAAACCCTTTCATGCTCCAAAGGTTTTATCTAGAGCCCATACAGGGGGTTCTACCAAGAACCCTTTTATATCCAAGGGTTTTATCTAGGACCCACTGAGGGGTTCTACCAAGAACCCTTTTATAATCCCAGGGTTTTGTCTACAAGACAGTCAGGGCCTTCTACCGAGAGACCTTCCCTGGGTTTTTATCTTGAATCCAACCATACCAAGGGGTTTTATTTAGAACCCACCAAGGCGGGTTGTACTGAGAATTATTTTATATAATGGTATAAAGAACCCTAGACAAACCCCTTACGAAAGAGTTCTTCAGGGATTTCAGTAGTCCTTGAAGAACTCTTCCAAAAAGGGTTCTTTGGATGAAATGGGTTCTTAATGGAACCCTTAGTCTTAAAAAAAACCTTTGACAAACGCCATTTTCAGAAAAGGTTTCTTCAGGAGCAAATGATTCTGAGTAGAACCTCAGCCTTTCAGGAACAACCCTTTTGGAACCATTATTTCTGAAAGCGTACAGCATTCAGGGACAATACATAAGTGTTGGACAGCAGCGTCGGCAGCACACAAGTCATAGCTGATATTTATGGCGAATGGGAATGATAATGTCTCCAGTTGAACACAATGGGACGTCTATTCATGTCAACAGCCAGTAAAACCACAGCAACTCATAGAATACTTAATGGACAGCATTGTCCAGCAGTGAATGGACATTATGGACAGGCAGACACAACAATGGATGGTATAGAGACACCAACTCAAGGTTCACTGTAGCTCTAGTGGTTGGAGATGTGAGAACTGAACTCTTTGCAGACCACAATGTGTACACACAGAGAGAGAGCTGCAATATTTTGGATTGTCAAAACTGAAAAGAAGAATCCCTGAATAACTCTTTTGTCAAGGGTTCTTTGTATGATTTTATGAAAGGGTTCTCCCTGGGTCTTGAACCGGTTCTATTCAAGATTCTTGGAACCTTGGTGCTATCTAGTGAACCAGCGCACGTTTCCACCAGTTTTGAGGGGAAGCATTGTAATCAAGGATGTCATCATCAGAGGGTGTTACACAATTAACAACAAGCTGTAGAGTATGACACGTCCACTTTGGTTCAGAAGGAAAACCTGCTATTTTTGGTTCCAGTTGGGAACCAACTTTTCAGGTTCTGGATGAGACTATTTTTGGTGGAAATGCTAAATTAGGCGTTTGAACCGGAACAGGGTCGGTTTCTTGTTGGTGGAAAAGGCCTATGGGTGAGTTCCTAGATAAATCCACTAGGATCTAGATAAAACCCTTGGAATATAAAAAAGTTTTTGCTAGAACCCTTTAGGTGGGTTCTTGTTGCCACCTTTAGAAGGTGGAAAGTTTCGGGATAGAAACCCCAGAGAGGGTTCTGGGTGGAACCAAGTGGAAACATCTACCAGGAACCAAAAAGGGTCCTCCCACGGGGACAAGTTGAAGAACCCTTTATGATTGTTGTAAGTACATTTATTTCTATGGGTGTACTGTATAGGTGAAAGGTTGAGAAAGTTAATGTAGAAGAAAATTGCTTGCACCACCCCAGCCAACTAATAGAATCATTTGCAGGCCATAGCTGGAAGTTTTGAGCGATAGTTGTCCACCACAAGCAACTGCAACAAAGAAACAGGCAGAGTATTGAAAAAAATTCATATAAATGTGTTTTAGAGACAAGAATCCTTTGAGTTTTGCTCCTTTCAGATTCAATTGAGTTTGTAAAAGCTCGTTTTGTTTATGAATGTTCTTGAGGTTTTGTTTGTTTGAAATGAAGCCACTACAGAAAGAACATCAAGATCAACAAATGTGAGTGTATGCATGTTGGAACTTTACGGCTTATACTGACTAAATGAAGAAAAAGAAATCACAGCAGTTCCCTTTATCCAGTCCAGAGTTTTCAGATGAAATTAAACAGAATTCAAGAGTTTCTTCAGTTTCACAGCATTGCTTAAACCAACACAACAGGACTTACTACAGAAAAAAGTTGGTCATTCGAAGTCATTGTGGGGATTCAACTTTCTTGAGAAAATGAAAAAAATGCAACCGCATTCTTTGGAGAGCTATATTTGTGGAACATGATCGCTTGGTTCCCAATGACTCGAGAGGGATAGACAACAGAGAGACGTGGCAGAGGAAAGAAAGTGAAAAATGGATCGGAAAGATGAGTGAGGGTGGGGTGTCTCTTCAGCCATCGCCGCTTCCTGTCCGGAAAAGTCCATTCATCATTTTCACGTCTTCGTGTCATGGCTTACTTTGCCAATAGCCAGAAGTGTGGCAATGATGACACAGAGGATTGATGAGGTGCAGGCGGGGGTGGCTAGCAGGGGTTTGGAGTGGAGATGGTCAAACCAGATGTGGTGTGAGGTGGGGCTGGGATGGACTATGAGGGAGACCTGATGAAGGTCATGATGTTACCCATCGCCCCCATTAACCATTTACAGACACACATGAATTTAGGACACATACAAAGCCTGGATTCTGATGTATATTCAAATAAATCCTCAAAATACATGATTACCCAACAGCATAAAGGAACACTGATAAGAGCTTCAATTTACAAGAATTCATGACACTACAAACATATCACAAAGACAACATACTGTGTTAAAATAATGTAAATGCATAAAAAAGCAACAGTGGCAGGAAATGCATTTATTCATTTTCTTGCCAAGAGTTGTATAAGAAAATTAATACCTCTCTCTTGTCTGCACAGTAAATATGAAGCACAAAGAACAGAAACGGGGAAAATCTGCCTAATTAAAGCTGTAATATCTAACATTTCTGAATTAAAATTTCTAAGAACACTGGGCATATTTTATATATTTTGTTGAGTATATTGTATCCCAAATGTCTCTAAAAATGTTCAAAATCTGTAGTATATTCACAGTAATGGTGTGTTTCCAGCAAACCATTGCTAGCTAGTTGCTAGTTGCTACAACTTCCAGGAAAAAAGGATATATAAATTGGTTACATCAGAGAGCGAAGTGATGGTGGCGCTCATGACTAAACAACACGTTAACATGACTTCCGCCTGAGTCATGTCAGATAAAGATAACTCCCATGATCCCACACCACTTCATGATGTCATCAAGCTAAAACTGCAATCCCAAACCTCAGTAAGCGCTTGGGAACAGAGGACACTAACTGTTGACCATCTTAACTAGCATTTGTAGATGCAGGGACAAACTGTGTTTACTGAAAACAGTTTTTGTGGTGTCCTTAGTATCAGTAGTTTTTAATGCAGTCTACCTGAGGGGTTAAAGGTCACAGTCATTCAGTGCTGATTTTCAGCCTTGCCCCATGTATGCAGAGATTTCTCAGGACTCCCTGATTGAATAAAACAAAGGAATTTACAAAGATGAATTTAAGTTAACAAAGGTGACAGAAATATTAATGTTAACAGAGGAAGCTAACAAGAAAACATACTGTCAGACTAACTGAAGATTATACAAAATAAACTAAATAAAGGATGAATAAATGATGCAAAAGAACAAACAACTCTAAAGTAAGATGGCATGAAGCCAGAGGAAGAAGGAGCCCACAGGCTGCAGGATAGGGCGGATTTCATGGAATTTGGAAGCAGTGGCCGGCTGCCCCCAATCTCCTGATGACCTGCGTGCCAATCAACCACGAGCCAGCAAAGACAAATGAGACACAACACAGCAGCAACAGCGAGCCCTTGCAGATGCCCTGCTCAGTGTATATTTAAAAAAAACCAAAAAAAACCAAAAACAATATAGTTTATCAGATGGAACATTAAATATCTTGTCTTTGCATCGTATTGCAACTGAATACAAGTCAAAAAGTTTGTGCAAATTATTGCATTTTGTTTTAACACAGCATCCCAACTTGTTTGATTTTAGGGTTGTACATCTTTTGTCATTGTATTAAAGACCCCTTGCAGCAGAATTTACATATTGTGCCTTTACCATGTTATGTTTAATCCAGAAACAGTCACTAAAAAAATGCCAAGGGTGGAGATAACAAATCACAACTAATCATGTTACTGTAATTAAGTTTTTTTTTTATTGCGCCTGTTTTTTTTTTGTTTTGTTTTTTTTGTAGTCCAACTTCATTTAATTTCAAAACCTTTCAGCTGCATTTCTGTTGCCAATAAGGCTATCCAGTCACAACCATGACATATAAGGGAAAAACAACCAAAAAAGAAAAAAAAGAAAAAAACTAAATAATGACGACAACTACACACAGCAGCAGGAAACAGATCCCCCTTTTGATTAAGTGCCTGTTATTTTTATTGCACTTAACATCAACAGTTACAAAGTAACTTATACTTACTTTTCTAAGCCATTACTTTCTGAGAAGAATACCTGAACTTTTTAGTATTTTTCAACACCAGTAGTTTTACTTGTAGTTGAGTAATAATTCAGTAATGTAACAGCACTTATACTGACTTATACTTGAGTACAGACACAGATTTCAGTATCTTTTCACTACTGAACATTGCATGTTGTAGTTTTACAGTTTCCAGTCTTTGTGTTAAGCTAATAGCTGTAATAACCTCATATTTACTGTACAGACATGAGAATGGTGTTGATCATCTGATCAAACTCTCAGTACAAAAGCAAATAAGCACTTCCCTAACTGTCAAAGTATTCCTTATGTGGAAAGAGTCTTTATCTAAATAACTATTTAAAACATCGCTGGCGCATGAAACAGTCATGCCAATTATTAGCAATAATTATAAATGTCAGTCTTTTTCCATGCTGTTAGTTTCAGCCAGTGTTCATTTTTGTTGACACATTTTGTCAGTGTTTGTCATACACTGCAATAATTTTAATATTCATTACTATTATTTTTTATTTTGACCAACACAAGAGCAGTTTGTGCCCAGATGATTTGGCCTCTTTGGAGCTCTGTAAGTCGTCAGTTGCCTCACATTTCTTTGAAAACTTGGAAGTGTTGATTGTCAAATCTTAGTCACTGACAAATGCTACTAATTAGCCCTCAAACTAATATTCCACACCTCTGTAGCAGCATGTGAAACATTAATTAAGGAATTAATTCACTTCATTATTTTATTAGTTGTTACAGTACTTTGCCAGCCCCCTGTGAATGTTTTGTGTGACTAACATGTGGTAGCAAGAAATGCATTAATATTCTGTCTAGCATTAAAACAGAAAAGAGCTGGCCCAGATGTCACACTGCACCATGAAGTCTTAAACCCCTCTAACATTCTGCTCAACTGTAGAGCACATTTTGAGTCATTATATCTTATTTAAAAAGTGTTCAGCTTACCTCGATCTGATTGATCCAGTTTAGGTATCATCCCCAAATGTTGCTGTGTTTTTATATAGCATGCCCTTTTCTATTTGCCATATAACAAGAAGTTAACACACAAAACTTTACCACGGAGACATGGACTCTGCTTGGTGGGATTCTCGAAGGTAAGCATATTTTTTCAACACATTATTGTTTGGAGGTTTCACGGGACAGAATAATGTAACTTTGATATAATAAAAAAGTCTGATGAGGTTCAAAATAATTTTCTAAACACATGCTCCATCAAAAGATAGTCATGCTAAGCTGGTGTAAATAGAATTGATATTTGCTACAAGATAAAAAAAAAAACTTTGAGAATTCCTGGCTGTTAATGTGTTTAATTTAATGTTATCCATTATATATATGCTGAAATAAATTCATATATATATAGTATAATTTTCTTAATTGTCTAAAAACATGCTCTACCAAGTGCTTGAATTGTCTTTAGTGAAGCTAAGCTAGAATTTTCAATTTTCTATGAAGTAAAATAAAACTTTCTCATTGATTGTTGTTAATATAATACATTTAATAATATTTCATGTTTTAAAAGCTGAAATGATTTCAAAAGTGTGATTTTTGTTTACTATATAAAACATGCTCTACGCAAAGGTTGAACTGACCTTTGGTAAAGGTAGTAATGCTAAAATAATAAATATAATCTAATGCCCCCAAACATTTGTGCTGTTGCCATCACCACACAGATGAGTAAGTCTGATTTATTTCTTCCAAAAGTTAGCCTTTTACTTAAGGTTTTCTAACATTTTGTGGTGTGTAAATGTATTTCGATACTTTAACCATGAAATGACATCTCCACTGTTTGGTAGAGGCTTATGTTTAAAAAAAAACTGGGCTGTGTTAAAATAAAAAACAATGATTGTTGTCATTGTTATTCCAGAGAAATTAAAAAAGAGAGTAGTCAATTCCATAGCTTTTTTTTTTTTTGAAGGAGAGCGTTATTAAAGGGTTAACTTGTCTCCTACAGTAGAGTACAGTAGATGAATGCTCACAGATCCACATTAGCAGACACAGTGATACATGCACATGAGAGGGTATTGTCGGACTCCCCCTGGTGGTAAATTTATAACACAACTGTAACAGAGCACGGTCTGCCAGACAGATAGGAGTACACGGAAATGTGAAGGTGTTACTGAACTCAAACTGAATTAAATTAGAGCCAAGAGTAATATCAAAGGGTGTTCTCTCTTCGCTGCACTGTGTAGTGTATCCCCTGCTGGCACTGGGCGTACTCCGAAGAGTGTGGTTCTCCCAACTCAGTAGCTGATCAGAACCAGGTGGGAAGGCCTCCATGTGCTTTCCATTTGTGCAGGATGTAAATGGATTCAATTAGATCCAAATGCACAACCTGTCAGCCAGGGGGAAGTGGCAGACTTTCAAAGGCCATTAGATTATGGACAGGATTTGGAATAAAAACTTCACTGGCCGGGATTGTGCCATTAAATTGGTTGATGTGAAACTATTGAAGTGATTTGAGCTCGCATGCTGACTGTGCGCTATTCATGTGGGCGCAAATTGTGTCACACACACACACCCTCCCAAATTATCATTAGCAGCCCCCCCCTCCTCTTCTTTCTTTTTCCATCTCTCCCCCTCCTTCCTTCCTTCACACACACATACAAATGCAAACACACAAATGGCATACATAAAGCTGCAGTATATCCTCAGACATATTGCCAGTGGCCTCGCAGACTCGCCTGCATTACAAACAGTAGCTCTTACAGCTTGAAAGTCAAATGGCTCCATCAGTCATGGCTGTTAAGAAGCCCCAGCCATAAAAATTAAAGACTTCCAGCAAACTGACCAACTGTAACACGTCTCCTTTGTTTTGATTGGCTGGAATAATATGATGTCTACTGTTAACATTCGGTTTCACTCACCGGCCTCTGTAAACATGTAAAATATGGCCGAATTTAAGCATGTTGAAGGAAAAAACGCTGCAAAGGAGTCATTCATCCTCAAAGCGGTAATGCGTTTTCACACTTTTGTTACAGAAATACCTCACCCAGCAGATGTGTTAAAGGGATAGTTCAGATTATTTCAAGTGGGGCTGAATGAGGTACTTATTCATTGTTAGTGTAATACCTACAGACGGCACACCACCAGTATGGAGAGGCAGAAAGGAGTGCCAACATGGAGGCTGCGGAAAACATATTGTAGCCACTTAAAAAAAGGTCAGTGCAAAAAAAATTAATATCAGTTTAAGCAGTATTTTTAGACAGACAGCCTTTTCTGATGGGAAACTGCTGATATAAAATATTCAAAATATTGTGTATACTTAAACTGGTGTTGATTTTTTTAGGTGGTCCTTTTTGAAGTGGCCACAGCCATACATTGCTTAGCGTCTATGCGGGTGCTCTTCTCTGCCTCTTCAAACTCGGGGCCTGCCGAACGCCATCTACTGTAGATGATGCACTGACTGTCAATAAGTACCTCTTCAAACACACCTAAAATAATCCAAACTATCCCTTTAACTACAAATAAGTTCATAAATCATATATTGGACATGGGGGGAGGGGTAGTTGCATTGAAAACAAAGGACTTATTACCCAGATATGGCCAATGGATAGGGGAGAGGGTTCAGTTGACCCGTGATTTTAATGCAGAGAGCCTTTACTTTACGGGCCTGATATAGAAGTGAATCAATGGGACATTTCTAAGCCATTATTATCAATCACCATTGCTTAAGACACCCTAATGAGCTCATTAGATAAGATGAACAGCAGATTGATTGCAAAATGGGGCAAGTAAAAAGTAAGATGTAGAGAAGTAGAAGGTGATGGAGGAGAAAGGAAATAGGTCTCATGGATCTCAAGAAAGAGAAATGGGAGAGTGAAATTAAATGAGTAAGAGACAGGCCATGTGTCTTGGGCTGTATTTCAAATTCCATTTTTTTTTTGCATCTTTTCAATCTATTTTGCCACCTGCAGAGGCCTTATAAAAAACACAGAGATGTATCTGTTATACTGAGATGCAGAGGTGGTTTCTGGTGGCAAGATGTCATCAAAAGGGGTCAACAAAATGACCACAAACCCTTGCAGCTATAGAAATTATAACTTGACTTCTCTGTCTGTCTCCCACTCACAGCCTCTGATCTCAGCTGTGTGCTGTCCGCAGAGCTAAGAAGTTCAAGGCGATTCACCAGCTGCCTTGATAATATGTGGACATAAGAAAGACAAGAAAGGAGTAGAAGAACAAAGGAGTAAAAGCCAAAGAAAGTCAGTGGAGTCACAGAAGCAAGAACACAAAGAAGGAGGAGAAACGATGCGTATGAGAGTGTAAACGATGTGATTTGGGCAGACATTTGTTCCCCTTGGGCGAGCTCGATAGGCCATTCTGTCTGAATCGGACGGGGAGGAGGGGGGGCGTAAGAGAACCCCGCTGGTGTTGGATTTTGGCTGCTGTGGTACTACAGCGGATTGAAAAAGTGAAAATATTTAAGAGAAGGTCAGTTTTAAAGCAGCAGCAACCCTCTCTGTTTCCACCTAGGACGGAACAGATGTGCTCACAACTCCAGCTGTTGCCAGATGTGGATATGGGACCATCTGCATGAGCTGTTACTCTGTGTGTATGTGTGACTGTGTGTGTTTCTTTTTTAAAAAAAAAAAAAAAAGAAGTAGCAAGCACTGAAAGCTGCAGCATACACGAGTCAAAGAGAGTAATGTCAGTATTTCTGATGATTTGATTCTGACGCGTACCTCTCCAATTACCCCCCGTCAGGATTATTGTAGCTCCTGATAGCCTCAAGGTGAACGTTGGCTGTTTTATGGGAGGAAAAACAGCTAAACGTTTAATTACTGGAACATAGTTTGGAGTGTGTACATACGCTTTCAGCATCTTGTCACAGTTCTGCATTAAAAAAGCAGATCATAAAATGTTGCTGCACAAACACACTTTGATCTCATGTGTGGTCAATTATATCCTGAAGACTGCCTCTATTCATCAGTGCATCCATACACACACACACACACACACACACACACACACACACACGCAGAATTCATACAAGGCGAATTTAGAAGGCTGACAATATACGTTCCTATGTTTAAGTAATAACAGTTAGGGATGCATAGTATTGGATTTTTGCTGTTATTTAATATACCAATATTTTCTGACTCCTTCTGGCTGATTGCAGATACTGATACATGCACATATTTTCATCATCAAGTTTCTTTTGGAATTAAATTATTATTCTGCCTACTCTTATTATGATGGCCTACCGGGAGATATAGACTTTAACTGCAATAATTTTCAAAATAAAATACAATGCTTGTCAAAATAATATAAAATACTTCTCTAAATAAAATACACTGCTCGTCAAAATAAAATACAATACTTCTGAAAATAAATTACAATGCTCTTCAAAATAAAATGCAATGCTTTTCAAAGTAAAACACTTTTTGTAATGGATACATTCAAAGGCCAAAATAAGAACTACTGCTGGGAGTTTTTTTTTCTCTTTGTCCTACACTAAATCTTTATAATGCTCAGGATGACAACTCTTAAGGTGGACGGTTAAATTTGTATTCTCGAAGGAAAGTCTCTTGCAATTATATTTTTCAAAATAAAATACAGTACATTCAAAATAAAATATAATAATTTCAAAATTAAATACAATACATTTCAAAATTAAATATAATATTCAGCTAAATTAAATACAATGCTTTTGAAAATAAAAGACAATATTTGTCAGCATACACCAGAGACATGCTTGCATCATGTAAGCGTAATTAAAGTGTCATGTATATTAAATTTTAAAGCCTTTATCTGTCTATACTGATACCATACTGATAGTATTGTGTATAATAACAGTCTCTTTTTTTTTTTTTACTGTTCCTAGGGCTCAAGTATATGAGAACTAAAAAACATAGCAACTGAAAAGCCAAAAATATTGAAGAAATAAAAAAAAAAGGAAAGTCATTTTTGTGTGATCCTAGCATATAAAACCTGATGAGACATATAAAGCTATAAAGTGTTATGAGACCCCAGGAGATGGCAGATTAAAATGTGCAAGGGCGATTTCCACCAATAAAGGTGGAGACAGCGGCTGCTCCACCGCTGTGCTCTGCTCCACCAGGCAAAGAGAATGGTCTGAATAGATTTCAGCAACCTTCATAAAGCCAGGACTAAAGCCACTTCACAAAAAGGAATAGAAACCAAGGCAATCAATTAATGCCCCCCGACAATGACAAGCATAGACTGGGAGAAATGCTTTCAGACCTGGTGTGCGTCTGAAACTTGCTGGGTTCCAACATCCTGTGGCATTGAGCAGGAGAGTCAGGGTCTACTCTCTGCATGTTCACCGCTGCTTTCTTTGTGTGTGTGCATGCGTGTGTGTTCTAATGTATTTGTGTGCGTATGTGTGTGTGTTGAAAAGCACACTATTGAATGAGTACATTCAACAGAGCGCTGTGCTCTTTAAATGCCAATGAAAATAAAGAGAGGGAAATTGTAGGCACTCTGAAGCAACAGGGAAAAAACCAACAGAGCGAGACAGAGAAAGCAAAACCTTACAGCGCCAAGAGAGACTTCATAAGGTTTAGCAGCCCTCCACTCAAATATATAGTGGCCATAAATCCTCCACTTAATGTCCTTTGGGCACCACTTTTTATGGGTAGTGACAATGACAGTGAGTGACTTCTTTTTTTTTTTTTTTTTTTAAATGTTAATCAACACAGCAAATTTCAACAAGGCGGTCTGGACAAACTCCAAGGTTTACTCTTACAAAAACTCCCATTCCAGTAATGAAAGTCGACATTACGCTCTGTTGCACTACACAAGACATTCAAAGGGATGTAAAATATTATGTTTCCACTGAAGTTTGGAAGGAGTAAATCATTAAATAGAATGCAGACAGCCCAGCAACACATGATACTGTACTGAGAAGGAGGCCACACTTGATGAAATAAATTTGTGTTAGGTTTCTTTTCTGGCGTTGTTTCTAGAGTCTGATTCGGTCCTAAAAGTGTCATTTGCAGAGACAATTCTGGAACAACATGACAAAAGAAGTTGTACTCAACGGTAAAATCTACTACTCATAATAAAAGTGACAGTGCTCCCTGTGAATGATGGTCTTTTTCAGAGTGGTAAAATATTAATGCGCAAAACTGTAGGAGTATTTTAAAGGTGCAATATGTAACACTTCTGCATCCAAAAATGAGCACTGCAGTCCAACTAGTGACTTAGAGCCAAAGACAGTATATTAAACAGGTTTGTTTGATATACAATCTATGGTTGAAGCGAGTTGTTTCCCCTACCCCCTCCTTCCCAGACTCGAGGAGGCTCAGGCAGGCTGCAGGAACACTGCAGGATTGCAAGACGAGCACAAAAATTGTAACTGGAAAATAACAAGTGACAATGAGTCCTTCACTGTTGGCTGATCAGCTGTTCATAACTGTCAACTGTCTGTCAATGTAAAACCAATCCTGTTATCCTGAAAACAAAAGCCCATTGCTCTGAAAATACACTCTGGAGTTAGAGCTCAGTGACTGCCTGCCAGACTCTATTAACATATTGCTCAATTTAAACATTATAAGCTTCTACACATTTCTAAAAGATAACTAATTATTTCTTAAACAGACATTATCTCTTTCAGCGAACATTCAACATTAACATGAAACAGGCAAAAAATAACACAAGTCATGGGCCAGAATACAAATTTCACACTGCAGCTGTAACGTTGTTATGAGAAAAGCAAGTATTTCAACTTTGGCATGTATTCTTTATGGAGAAATCTGTATTATAATTACTGTAATTAATCAAATTTACCATGATATGTCATCAGAGATTAAGGAAACATGTTAAGTTGAAATACTTCTCTGATATCAGCACTGCAGCCCCAGTGTCCTTTGAAATTTCTATTGCAGGCCACAGTGACTGTTTCTGTTTGCTTGTTTCATGTTAATTAAAGTTCAAATTAACAACTTGCCTCAACCTATATATTAAATAGGATTTCAACCTATCTAATATACAGTCTATGGATCCAACCACTTATTTTTGCACGTGCAAATGCTACATATCACTCCTCTAATCTCTAAGGACATATTCAGGTCATTTTCTGATTTATTGCAGTAAATATATTACAGTTTTCTCATACAGAATTGATCAAACATCTTTATTCAGTTATTCAATCATATAATATCTTTTCAGGTATAATAACTATAGGGTTGTTAGATGTAAGTGATTCACTTAAAGCAGACATTTTGGGGTGAAAAGTACTTTTATGTTCTCCGGTGAAGAGTTAGATGAGAAGATCAGTGCATCTCTCATAACTGTGCGTTAAATTAGAAACAATAGCCAGCAGCTGTTTAGCTTAGCCTGGCACAGAGACTGGAAACAGCTAGCCTGGCTCTGTCCAGCAGTAACAAAAATCTGTCTAGCAGCACCTCTGAAGTGCACTAAGTAATACATTCTGTTTAATCTGCACCAAAAACGGAATGTAAAATTGTCTATTCAATGTTTTACCTGCTGCTGTTATACAAATGGGCCATTTATTGACTCTGAGGAGCCACCAGGCAAACAGTCGAGATTTAAAAACAGTCTAACACATGACCTGTAAAATGGGAAATTTTCATTTTTACACTTTGGATTGAGAGAGGTATTAAAGGAGCTATATATATATTTTTTAACATTTATGTTTTGTCCAGACAGTT
The DNA here is from genome assembly GCF_056507025.1 of Lutjanus erythropterus. Classification (NCBI taxonomy): domain Eukaryota; kingdom Metazoa; phylum Chordata; class Actinopteri; order Lutjaniformes; family Lutjanidae; genus Lutjanus; species Lutjanus erythropterus. The sequence continues at coordinate 13,752,829 of NC_139335.1, read as the reverse complement.
GAGTAATATAGCTTATAAAGGTTATGAATTGTACAACATTAATGACAGCTTTCATATGTTTGTTATGTTTGCTGTCTGTTGAAAGAAAGAAAGACCTATAGGGGGGACTGTGCATTTCTTTGTTTCTTAATGATAAAGACAATTTCTGGTGATATGCTGTCTCAGAGTTTTAATTTTTTTTTTTTTTTTTTAGTTTAAAACAATTTCAAGAAGTGACCAATTCTTACATGTTGGCCCTTTAAGTTTCTCATATAGCCTAAAGTGTTCCTGTATGCTCCACCAGGGAGTGAATAAGTGTATTTCCCAAAATGTTGAGCTATATCTTAGGTATTTAGAATTGCATTCACAGAAAGCTGGGGGACTCAGAAGAGACACATTTAGCAAAATATGGTCCAAAAAAGCTCCAACTATTATTCACTGGAGAAAAATCTCATTTCAACTGTGCAATATTAATACTTTCTTATGTGATATGTTGTAAATTCAACTGTCGGGTCTGTTGGGTTTATTGTTTATATTGTTTACACAGTTCCTTCTCATGCTCATATTGCTTGTTTATTTATTATTTATTGTGTATTCATTCTAAGTTTACCCACTGAGGGACTAACAAAGGACGATCATCTCTTGCCTTAAAAACTAGACACTGCCTATAATGCAACTCAGCAGAATCTTTCGTTAGATCCTGTTGACCTTTCCAAAAGTTTTTCAGTCTTTGGAAAGCTCCTCCCAGAGTGACAGAAGACATTATACACCTGTTTTTACAGGCTGAGTAGTGCTTCTCATGGTGACATGACAACTTCATGTGTAGTGCCCCTTTAAAGGTGCAATATCTAGTGGAGTAAAGTTTAACAAAGTACAAATATACTCAAGAACAATGCCAGTAAAATTAAACTAGTAAATGCCCTGAGTGTCTGTGTAAAATACAATTGCTGCCAAGTTTTGTAAAGAGATGAGAATTACTCTGAAAATATTTTCCTTTTTTTTTTCTTTTTTGGTGTGTGTTACTGAAGCTCACACATCACTGCTTTGTGGATGAAAAGGCTCGTCCTTGTGTATATTGTTCATGGGAACTTGTTTCCCTTCTGGTTTGATGATTACTCATGTTTTTACACCCCCCAGTTTGTAACCGGTCCAGCATAGACAAGTGTGCACCATCATTCACTGCTGCATCGAGGTGTTTCAACAATCGTGAGCATGCCCAAACGATACTCTGTCCAAGGATTACTCACTGTTTTCTTTGGAGAGTCAGTTTGTTTTTCTATTTTGTCCATATATCCATGACTCCATATACCCAGGCTCTGTGATGTCAGCCTTTTCTCTCCGTGTTTCTGGTTGTTCACAGTCGGTCTTGATGGCTCATCAAGTTGTCATGGCCTTCCAGCTTTTACAGCATTCCTTTCTTTATGTCCTGAGAGGCATTTTTTTCATCAGTGCACACTGACTGCATTGTAAAATAAGCCCACGAGTAGACCAAAAGCTTTGAGGTGCACTCAAGGCCAGGTACGTTGTGTTGATGTTGGAGGAGTCTTGCCTTACTTCAGAGTGTGATGCCACTTTAGGCTTGGCCTTCCTTTTGGAGGAACTGTAGGAGGTCACAGTCTTTGAAAGTCTGCCTTGGGTTTTTGTATGTGTGAAAACAAAGGGACTTGTGCTTGTGTGGGAGAGAAAAACAGGAGAAAGTTTGGTCACCTTGGTTTCATGTTCAACAGAGGAGTGATCAACGCCGGGCAAGAGGAGGAAAGAGGGGATGGTGACTTAGTGACGAGTAGGCCAACAGACATGATAGATGTCTTTAATAACCTCTGGCTGCTTTTTTAGTGTCCTCCAGGATTTGTTGTTATTAAGATCTAGGTCTTATTATGATGACCACCTCTTTCATCGTCTCCCACATCATGCTGGGCGTCAGTCCAGACAGTCAAAATAAACACACAGTCAAAAGCCCCCCTGTACTTGTGCTGATGTGGCACTTGTTGATGGTGCCAGCATGTCTCACTCCTGACAGAGGAATATGTGGCTTTGCAATAGTCAGCAAAACAAAACATGCTGCGTGGTGATCACCTGTTGAATCGGTTGGAATCTGCCTCTCAAAGCCCTATGGCTACTGATCTGACAGCTACACATTGCAGGGTAGACTGCAATAGCATGTTTAGGTAGATGACGTTTGTAGGTTTCCCTTTTTTGAAGTGGGGTTGCATGAGGTGTATTAGAAGATGGTCGACATGCTTCCAGTTAGGAAAAGCAGAGAGGTGCACCAGCACAGAAGCTAAAAAATGAACTGCTGTGAACAGCATCATCAACAAAAGGTATTTTAGCCACTTAAAAAAGGCCGACCTAATAAAATCTTTGTCGATTTAACTGTGTGCTACATTTAGATTTTCAGCTCTTTACTTTGCCATCAGTCAGCTTTTTCCCAGACTGGAAACTGGCATTATATGAGCCAAATATCACAGTCTTCAAACCAACCAAACTCCATAGATAAAATCAGTAATTTTACCTTGGAAAACATGGGAGTTGCTGGTCTACTGCTGCCTCTATTGGTTAATTTGTTGTGTTTTTGTTTGATTGAATCTGAATGATCCTTTAAAAACAACAAACTAACATAATGACACAAAAAAATAACAGATCAGGGAAATGATAAACCAGCAAATCCCATGTTTTGCCAGCTAAAATTATTTATTTGCCTATGGATTTTAGTTGGTTTAGAGAAAGCCATGTATAACAGCTGTTTCCCATCAAAAAAGGCTGTTTGACAATATTCTGAATATAGCTTACACTTAAGCTGATACTGATATTTTTAGGTGGATATTTTTCAAGTAGCTACAGTAACTTATGCTGCTGACCTTGTCTACAGCAGTTTATTGTGTAGCTTTCATGCTGCTGCCCTTCTCTGCGTCTTCAAACTCTCCAAACTGTCATCAAGTGCAGATGATACACTGACTATCAGTATGTACCTCATAGAACCTCAAATAGTCTAAACTACCCACCTAATAAGCAATTCCATTACTGAAAAGGAAGAAGGAAGAGGGAATACATGCAGGACCACGGGAGCCATAAGAACTCATGCTCATATCTGCCGCAAAGCAAAATGATTTTATTGTGCTTCCCTTTTTTGAAAATAACAATCACAAACACTCAGTCCTTTAGTGTGTCTAAGTAGCTTCAAGCTTTATCACAAGCATAGATTTGGTGAGGGCCCATGTTTTATTAATTTGCAGATGAGCTCAGCTATTGATGGCGTTGGCCGCCCATGGGTTCAATTAGGATAATACAGGGAGAGGGGCAGATTATGGGCGGCTATTTAAGTGAGGGTATATCTCTTCCTGACAGTTATAGTCCAAATGCAAAAAATTGCACCTCGGTGGCTGTGAGCGGCGCCATATCAGTCCTCCGGTGATGAAACATGCCTGTGTGGCAGGTCAGCCGTGTGGAGACGACACCAGGCTGTGTGAGCCATGTAGCCTGTCCTCTCTGAGCTAACAACACAGGCCTGAGTGCAGCCTATTCCCATTCAGTTAATAGGGGCCATTTAGAAAACAGCGGTCTATATGGTGGTGCGCTGAGTGCATGCTCTACCCAGCCGACCCTAAACAGTCCCACTTAGCACGACTCTCTCTAAACTATTGCACTTCTTCTCTCTGGCACTCTCTGGGTTGAAAGCCTGTGAGTGTTGACAGCCGAACAGGGCAAAACAGCACCACGTAAACATCTCATTTTGCAAATACAAGACAGGGTGTGTGAATATTCTCACGAGCGACCATAAAAGGAGGAACGGTTGTGGCCTGCAAGTAGGACAAGAAACTGCTCACAGCCTTTTCTTTGTGCGTTCTGGGGTGAACATTTATTATGATTGATCGGGGCCTCGACCGTAACTTCGCAGTGCAATGAAAACAGTCTACTGTACATTGTCTCCAGAGCACATTGTGTGAAATTGAATAGGGAGGCTGTAAAGTGGAACCGGAGACACCGACCCAAGCATGCCGGGCCTGTCCGTTATCTTACTTTTCGGCTCAGTCCGTCCAAAGCATTAAAACTGCAGACAGCTCTATAGAGAGTGGTCGGACTGTTTGCTTTCTTTTGCTCAGGGAAATGACGACTGTTTCTCAGCTGCATTGGGGCAGCATGTTTAGGCTACAGTCAGTGAGATAACCCAGTCCTCCTCTCCACACCCTGACAGCAACAGTTGGGGAAAGAGTGAGCACTCGTAGGAGTGGTGAAAGCTGGAAGAAGATCCTCCTCAGATTTTCTGTCTACTTAAGAGCAGGTCGTTTAAGTCTGAGTGCTGTGCCTTTATAGCCATACATTTTGTATTTTAACAACCTCTGTTGTCAACTTCAAGTCAGCTGGCTTGCTCTGCCACCAGGTGGAGTTGGAACTTCAGAATTCCTAACAACTATACTGTGTGAAATCCGGTGGTTGTTTAATCTGTCAACATGGCTGTGAAATTATTGATAGAGACCTTCTGTAGGATGGAAACTAAAACGCAATTTTTTCCCATTAAGGCACCGTTTACAAACAAAAATAGACATGTATGTTTTAAACGATATAACAGTCACTGCCCACATACTTCCATGTGCCCTTGACACTGGCATGGATGTTAAGCAATACATCTGCTAGAGGGCGTCACTCAGAGTCAACCCCACGGCAGAGACAAAAACAGCCCCGAAGAAGAAGAAGAAGAAGAAGAAGAAGAGTCAAAAATGTCTGACAACAGCAAGTGTGGTGATGCTGTGGGAGGCTGGAATAACTTACCTCTTGAGCGAGAGGCCTCTGGTACTCCTCTGTTCAGTCCTCATCTGTAAGATTTCAGAAAACATGCAAAAGAACAAACAAAATTAACAAAGAGTATGGACAGAAGGCTCCGTCCATGTCCACATGCATCTATAACAAAGAGCATAAATAAGACGCCTTAGTAGACTTTCAACTACACCCTCGTTAGACTTTATTAGATGGTAATTAAGGATACATTACAACTGAACTGTACTGTATACAAAAGTGTATTAGTGTGTTAGACCCTTTTAAGAATTTATTGGAGGGTAAATGGACACATATTATAAACAGAAGTGTACTATAAACTAAAGTGACTACATTTGACTGCACAGACTTATAATACTGTAGCAAATATGTGATTTCATTTTAGTTTATACTACAGATAATGTCTGATAAAGAACTTAATAATTCTATTTTTTGTCTAATTTGAAACGAAATGCAGCTTGTTAAGTTTTATTATTGTACTGTAAAATAAAGCGTGACTGAAGAAGGATGTGCATAAATGAAATAAACATCCCAGCACCACCTGCATATCTATCCATCTTAATTCCTGACCTGTGAAGTACTTTATCATCCTGACCCACTAACCCTTCCCTCTCCTTGTTCGCCTGCCACAGCTTTCCCTATTCCCCGCTCCAGCCAGGCCGGGGCAATAGGGCACCGCTAATGTGCTTGGTGGGTCATTAATTCTTCGGATGGCCATAGGGGCAGCAGAGCAGGCGAGCTTTGTTGTTTGATGTTGGGCGAAATGGTGGTGGGGAGGCAAAGCAGATGTTTGTGTTGGCTGGCGAGGGGGAGCGGTATACTTGATGCCAACCCAATCACCATCTCATGCTAGGCAACAGCTGCCCAAATACATTTCAGCCAAAGTCTGGCAAAGAGAGGCAAGGGTGACCAGATCAGCTTTAAAAGCTCACTTCTGCTGATGTTCCCTTAGCCGTGACGCATAGCCAAAGCCACTCACTTGAAGGACTGTCCTGTGGCTTTTTGTTTGTCCACAATAATCTTGGACAAGTGAGATTATTCAAGGAGATTTTGTCTTAATTTGCAAGTCTTGAAATGGAAGGTGAGCTGGACACTGATAAACACAATAGGAGACATGCGGTAGTGCGCCTGCATGTCTGTATTTGTTGTGTTTAGCTGATGTTTGCTTCGCTTTTGCCTTTGAGGAGAGATGGGAATCAGAGAGGACACAAAGAAAAGGAGCCAAAGACTAACCCAGTTTTTTTTTGCTGGCCACGGTAAAAATATAACAATGTATGCGCATACATAGACCCCAGAACAAGGACAGTTCATTTAACTCTCTCCTGCCTCTCCACTCAACTGATATGAGCCATTCATCACCGCCCACCTTCATATCTGTGTACTGCCTGGAAAGGACAGTGTGTGTACATGTGTGTGTGTTTGTGTGTGTGTGAACAGATTAAAGATAAATATCCTCTACGTAGCCCACACGTTTTGATCCCGTTGTAAGAATTCCCCAGCATTTATGAGATTCACACTGCGAGGAGGACAGTTTGTGTCCAGCTAAATACTCAGAGTGTGCTGCCCTCTACTGCTGTTTGCATGAACATCTGGATTCAGAACATCTGCTGTTCAGAAAATACGCTGTGCCAGTATGAATGCTTAAAAATACAGTATTTGTATGAATAATGTTTCAGCCTTTATCTTGTACACTGTAAAAAAAAAAGTTGTGAAAACTCATCATTTCAAGGCAACTGGCTTCAGTAGATTTTTGAATTTTAAGTCAAACTCTTATGATTTTTCTTTAGACTTCAACTTTATTTCAGGTTTGAATTTGATGAAAAATAGTTTTTATATCTATACCTTAAACATCAGAAACTCTGAGTGATGTTTATCTATTTGTTTTGTGAATTCTTAGAAATAGAGGTGCTAATTTTAACCATAAAGGGGACAAACCTATGGGGTTCTAGTGAGAACCATTTTGTGTATTGATCCAAAGAGCCCTTGATGAAAGGATTCTTCAAGGACTTCAATAATCCTTGAAGAAGTCCTTCTCCCAAAAAGGGTTCCTAGGATGAAAAGGGTTCTTAATGAAACTCTTACTAAAAAACTAATGGTTTCTTCTTCAGATAAACTTTATTCTTTGAGTTTTTAAAAAAAATCTATTTCAAAAATTGTTCACAGTGAGCTATGAACCTGATTTGTCGTTATTTTCAGTGCTATAAAATTAAATGTTTGTGATTGAAAATATTAAATTATAAACCACTATTCACTTTCACTTCAGTGAGTTTACATTTTTTGTTTCAAAAACTTAAAGAATATTTTTTTTTTTAAATGCAGTAGTGTTTTCACCATAATAACCGCAAAATATGTCTAAAATAAAATTATTTCCCCATACTTCTTTGCCTGGGAAAAAAAAACACAGGCTTGTTTCACCTGATTTCTTAATGTCTGACACGTAAACAATAACTATATAAAAAAAACAATATTCTTGTTGATGGTCTTGTTTGCTCAGATAGAGGCATCAGCATTAAACTTAAACCATTTGTTAACCAGTTAAAAAACTCGTTTTAGCTGATTTAAGAAGAATAGATGATCTCAACCAAAGGTTCTAGGCTAGGAAAATTTTTTTAAGTTTGGTTCAAAACTTCTAAGTTTGAGTTTCAGAATTCAGTCAAAACTTTAGTCAAGACAGCTGCCTTGACATTACAAGGTTCCTCAACTTTCTTTTCACAGTTTATGAAAAAAAAACCTTTCACTTATTTCACCTTGAATGACATGCAATCAAATAGTGTCAGGAGATGCATCTATCTTGTAATCTTTTTAAACCTCCCCAAGTTATTTTATGCAGCATATGCAAGTGTTTTGTTACCCTGTGATTACACTCAAATTTTTTAATAAAATTACATTTTCCAGCATTATAACAGCAGTTCAAAAATGCCTAATAGGGTACTATGGAGGCTTCATTAAATTAGCATTTTGGTGTAAATTATTTCTTTAATATGCAGTAATGTTTACCTCAAACAGAAATTTGGATTGTCACCAGGGAAAATATTTATCCAGGCTGCTGCTAATTGCATCCTCACCACTTTAATTACATAGCACATGCCTGGCTCTGATGTGATGTTTGCTTCAAGATACAAAAAAGGAACACCTCAGATGATGCTAAGATGAAAGGTTCACTTACAACTCACTAATTGTCTCTCTCTGTATGTTACTGTATAGCTGCCTTTCAAAAATAATGATGGGGCGTGCACCTGAGGAAAGAAAGGGCCGCGTTGCCACGATGCAGGAAGATTTCTAATCCTGAATTATCATTTGCTCATTCGTCATCTCTAACTTGGTACAGGTGGAGCTAGGGAATCAAAGAAAGCAAGTAATGAGGACCCACAGTTGCCAGCAAGGTAACTGTGGTTACGTGTGGTGCATTAATGTATGTAATCTGTTACTGTGCCTGTGACAAGACAAGGACATGTAGTGTGCTAATTAAAGAAACCTTTCACTGCTCCTCGCTTAGACACAGGTCATATCTCATTAATGATGGTCTCAATGCATGGGGAGTCATTCATTACTGGCCATTTGGAGGGAAAAGAAAGGGGGATGTGGGGATGGAGGGAATTCCTGTTTGCACATACGGGACATAGCATGCAAAGCTAATAGGTATTTCCTCACAAAAGAACAGTGTGAGAGGACCCTGACCATCGCAGCATCACCATGTTTGACAGTTAATTTGGTAAAACTTCATTTTATAGTATTATACAAGACATAACAAGCCGTACTTTCTATCAAATTAGACAAAAACTATAAATATATTCTTTACTAGACTTTTTAAAGGGTAAAATGAGATACAACAGAACTGTACTGTAAACTAAAGCATGTGTCCCTACTTAGAGTATATTATTTCTTGCATTTGTTTAATTTGGCACAAACTACAACTTGTTACATCTTAATGTGTAATGTAAAATAAAATATGATGACTGATTGTATGATTTTAAAAAAGGGGAACTTCACTACAAAATATATATATATATATATACTTAATGGATAACAACAATAAATAACAAATCTGTTCAAAAACATTAATTTTTATTTTTTAAATGAAGGGGTATTTACAAGAAAAAAAAAAACTCAATGTCAAGGTTAATGTCATGTACATTTACTAAATACAAAAAATATATCATTGAAAAAAAATAAACCACATCTTCAAAATGCTTTCATTTCTGACACATCAGTCTGAAAAAAAAAAAAAAAAAAAGAAAAAGAAAAGAAAACTAAACAGCTGAGCGTGCTCCTGGGATGAGGGTTCATAATGAAACCAATCCCACTATAAGAAAAGGAGAGACGCACAGCCTTACGGTCAGTGCTTGTACCTGGATGATCAGTGCACACATGCACACACACACACAAGCGCGCACACACACACACACACACACACACACACACACACACACACACACACACACACACAGACAGCAACCACTGAATGGTAGTGCACAGGCAGAAAAGGCTCGTCTGCAATTAAAACAGCATTTTAGTGGCTCCAGTAATATTGCAAACAAAGCCTGGGGAATGTCTTCTTGTTCCTAAAAGGCTGTACTGTTACTCCCCATCTAGACAGAAAGAACTATGTTTTCCTACATGCTCAAATGCCACATCAATCAGCCCTCCATATCAAAAAAAAAAAAAAAAAAAAAAAAAAGATCTGACAAAGACTGAGAATTTTTGTGGAGTACGGAAGTCCGCAGAGTTAATATGTGTAACTATAATTTAGTTTTCTCTTTGTAGTCATGAGAAGCTTGTAATGTTGTGATCACATTTTTCCACGATTACAACAAACAAAAATAACCTTATCTGGTTAAAGGCAGAATGAGAGGGCTGTTGGTTAGAGTTTGTAAACACAACACTCGAAGTTGTCCCAGATCAACGACACCAGAAGCTTCCTCTTGGATGCTTGCTTACTATCTTGCTTTTCCAAGAAAAATGCCAATCATCTGGTATTTCCGGCTTCTTAAAAGTAAGGATTTGCTGTTTTTCCATCATCATTTATGATAGTTGTTGGTTTGAAGACGTCACCTTTGTCTCTGGGAAATTTTCAGAATTTTTTGTCATTTTATAGACTAAATGATTAATCGTGAAAATAATTGGATATTAATCGTTAATGAAAATAAGTTAAAGTCTTAACTGGAAGGGATTATTTTTCTAAGAATTAATACATAGTGGGTTTTTTTTTGAGAAAATCCTACTCACTCTGCCTTTAACTTATCAGACCTAAGCATATAACCTAAATATTGTAAATAATTCTCTCATGAGCTTAACTTAGTAAATTTTATCTCATAATTGACATGAATCAGTTTGTATTCTCAGTTATTAGCAAAGACATGCTTGATATTGTTATAATTCATAGTCCATACACTCAAAGCCAATCTCTTGTGTGTATGATCATTATATTGTTAAAGAACTGCTGACAGACGATCACTCCCTGTGTGGAAAGATGACATGGACTCTTTCCTCAGCTGCAGTTGCATCAGTTTATAATAAAAATGGTGTTAAATACTGATGTCAAATATGAGTAGTGACATTTGGTAATGCTGCTGATTATACATTATTTCCATGTCAGAGTCTATATTGTTATTATTGATAATGATCTTGAGAAAATGGTTTTGTTATGTTGAGATCATGAAATTTAGAGATGACAAAGATCATGAAATAATTTGTCTGATCAGGAGGAAACAAAACATGAAAATGATAGCTCTAAAGCAAAGCCGGTGCATACCACTGCTGACGCTGCACAATATTTTAATAATTGACTATTTTTAAAATTTTAATCCACACCTGGAACAATAGCTCCACAACTACCAACAGTTAAATATGGGATAAATGTGCTACTCTCTTTCCCCCAAGTAAGTGCAGTAATTGAGTGTTCAAAGTTCCCTGTCCTGCACTGTGATCTATGCTAAAACCAAATTCATGACCTGACTCTCCACTACATCTAAATGAAATCTATTTAAAAAGATTTATGATTTAAATACTCTATTAACAAATAACATAACAGAAAACATAACCTTGGCCAAGTTAACACCTATGGCTCCTATATGTCCCTGTAAAGGAGTCCCTGTCTGAATATGAAAGCAAATGAGCAGTCCAAGACAAGTGCAAATCCTCCCTGAGACTGGTCCATGTACTCACATAGACATCAGATTCAGCATTATACAACCAAAGTACTCTACTAGGACACTAAACAAGTCACACTGACCGGCCTAAAATTGTGTTTGGCGCCATTTCTGAAGCTACAGTAGCACTGTTTTCAAACAACATTTAAGACAAAACACAGGGATTCATCATCATCATCATTATCAGTCAGTCACAATAAGGCTCTGAGAGCAGCATGTAAACCAGACTGGTCAGAAATCAAGTGGATCACAAAAAATGTTGAAGTTGATCACACAGTTATTATTGCTAAAATGATTATCACGTTCATTTATTTGAATGATGAAACCCCTCCAGATACCTGACCACGAGCTGGTCTCCATCCACAGATATGTAGAGCTGCGAGATATCACAGTAACTGGAGATGGGTGGGAAGAGCTGAGTGAAGTGAATCAGCATGACGTGCCTCAGGGACTCAGTCCTCTGGTGCCTGACAGAGAGACATATCAGGTCGTAATGTGTCTCTGTGGTGGCCTCGGCTATGCAAACTCTGGAAGTGGGCTTGCTTCAGGATGCGGTTGATTTGCAGGTAGGACACCATGTTCGTAGGGCCGCCTGGTTCTGAGGAGTCGCTGGAGCTGAGGGGACTGCAGGGGCCCACAACACACTGACTTGTGCAGCTCCCAGCTGCATGCTCTGGACTGCTGATGCTGCTGGTGCTCTCGCTGTTGGAGGACTGAAGCACAGATGTAAACATTAGCAATTTGCTAGCTAGATATGAACGTCAACATCCAAAATAACATGGACATCAATCATAGACTCAAGTTGCTTTCAGCTTATTGTTCTGTCTGGTGAAATTCAAACAACTTGGTATGAGGCATGATATTTGTCAAAACCAGACACCACAGAGGGCTGTAAACAGACACGGCAAACTAAAGCTTTGTTTATACACGCGCAAAACATTGTGCTGCTGGCCTCTGCAGATGGTGTGCAAATTACGAAAGTTCAAACAAAATATTCTTTGAATAATCAAGAGGTCAACGACTGTTACTGGAAGAATATCATTATCTAGTGAGGCTACATGTACTGCCTGGCAACAGTAGTAAACACTGACATACTGCCAAACATTGCATGTGTGTACTGTAATTACTGTTGCTTACCTCCAAATCAAAGTTGTTTGGTTCAATTCACAGTCATTTGGCTAGTCCTGTCATCTCACTCTTTGTAATTGAAATTAAAAGCTCGGTGTGAGAGGCGCAAGCAACAACTTGCACACACCCTTGAGCTGAGGACACTGCGGCAAGCATAAACCAGGCTTCAGGATGCTTTCATTGCCTAACCTGTCTGGTGCAGTTCAAATTAACTGGTGCGTTTGACCCTCTTGTTAAGTTTGATTATGCTGGTGTGAAAGCTGTCAAACTGTATCTGGAGACAGCTTGGAAAAGTGCTTCTTAATCTGCTTTGAATCAAACTCTGGTGCAGTTTGTTTATGGTGTGAGAGCAAAGGAAACCGACCACAGGATTTTGCTGTAGTAAATACTCATTTTGACAGAAATTCAAACTCTAAACTACTATTAAATCCATCTGTTAATAGTAGGACCTGGTATAAAAAACTATCTCATCAGTGATCTACATATCAAGGTAAGATTATCTGGTAACCAATAAGTGTGGGCATTTTACTTGATACATAAATCTTTACCCGGTCAGACAGTCCAAAGTAGTGGAACAGATGGGATAATATTAAGCTCCAAGTTGCCATTTCTGACTTTTGAGATCCAGTTGCAGACTTGGTGAATAATGCTCATAACTACCAATTTATGCGTTGTGACCACCAGCAAAAACAAATAAATATGTGCTGTCTGTCACCAGATTAGATTTGTAAATACTTTGTATGAATAGAAAATGGAAAACAACTAATAAAATAACTTTTTATTGTTGCTTTTTGTAGTTTGTGGAATGTGAAATAAACTCCACGTGTCAAAGTAAGGTATGTAAGATACATATTTGTCCAACTGTTACAGTTTCTTTCAACTTTAATTTCCCTAATTTTGTACCTCAGAGTCCCAAGCATCCCGGCCTGGCTCAGGAGAGAGAGGATGACCCCTGCTCTGCCTTTTGGCTTGTGGCACCAGGTGGCCGCTCTCCTCATCACCACCATCGCGCTGTCGTTTCCTGTTTTGGGTGCAAACACACACAAATATATAAAATACACAACTATACAAAATAAACCTTTATTAATCCCTAGAGGGAAATTCAGGTGTCATAGCAAAGACATCCATGAGAATTAAACACAGGAGAGGTTAAGATGAGAGTAAGAATAAAGAACCCAATCAAAATAATATAAATAAAGAATATTACTTATAAAAACAAGATTATAAGTGAAAATGTAAAACACTGAGCAGCTAGATAGAAAGCCGCACTGGATCTCTGAAATGGATCTGAAATGAGAAAATGTGTGAGCACAATCGTTTTCAGTCTATCCATAAATAAAAATATTTACGCTATTGTTGCTCTAACCCATCCACAACCAACTCATCTGAGTGAACCCTGATCATTTGTTAGCATGGCTCGTTAACCAATATGTTTTAAATGGCTGCTGCAAGTGGTAAGTAAAGGCCACAGTAACGTTAATGTGACTCCAGCGTTAATTTCAGGCAATACTAAGCGTTACATAAAGTACTGTAGGCCTGGCTCACCTGCTTTCAGTCAACATATGATGACAAGAAATCAGTCTCGATGAGTTTCTTTCGTATTTGTTTGGAGCTGGCTTGAGGACGCGGCTGGTTGGCGTTACCGACTTGATAACGTACCGTTAGCTCGTTTCCTGACAGTCAATGATGGCCTATAACCTGAGTTAGCAAACTAACCTTACTGCCTGGCTAGCTAATCATATTGAGCATTGATGTAATACTACATGCCATTTCGGCAACGGTAAAAGAATAATCGGATCAATTACACCGACACTTTAAGTAACGAGCTGTTAGAAGGTACAAAAATCGGGCGTTAACGAGCTTGCGTTAAGCTAGGTTAGTCAAGAAGCCTGTCCCAAACGCTTTAACGTAAATTCACGTTACAAGCTAACGTCACTGCTAGCTAACCTCCCTAGCTGATGCTCTTAATTAGCTGACCACGGCACATATAGCAGAAAATTCGCTTAGTGTCTTGAATGACAATCTAACAAGCTCAGCGCCAGAGCCCGAAAAAATATACAACTCCTTTTAGTTCAACCTAGCTAACTAAAACAGCCACAATTACAACAGCTAACCACAGCCAACCGCGGCAGTTGTGTTTACATGCTACTGCGGCTGCGCGAAGACCAGTGGTGTTGCTTTCAGGTGTGCTGTCGGAAAATGTCCTTACATTATGTTTTGCGGAGAATCAGAGTAAGATTTTTTGTGGCGTGAGAAATGTAAAACGTAGTGAGAACGGCAGTCTCAACGACAACGATGGTAACTAATATGAATGACACTATTACTTCTTAGTAGCTTACACATATGTTGTACATGCCAGCTAATTTAGAAAAAACAGTAGGAATTTACGAGCAGTACGTAAAGGCAGCATAAAATAACGCTGTCACACCGTTAACAGCGCAATACAAGAAAGCTGTTAATTAACGAAATGTTTCGCTCAATTTTTGTTGAAACGCCACATTTATAAACTTGTTTTGTTAATAAAACTGTCGCCTAATTAGTGTTAATCAGATCGACAAATACTGTCTGGCCTATGGTCAAGTGACAGAAATCTATTCCCCCAAAAGATGTCGCTGTTCACAATATAACAGCTCTATTTGACACATTGTAGCTGAATGTAAAATTTGCTTTATGGATTGAAAATACCGAACTGTCTCCAAAAAAACAAAACAAATCTAGGCTAAAATGCAACAGACTGTTAGTGCAGCCCATTTCTCCATAAATCCATTACGGTAATATATACCAAATGAGACCTATGGAATAATTTTAAGCGTAAGCAGGACATTAGAAATAAATATGCTTTGCAAGATAGCTAAGACAAAAATGGAAACAAAACATCTAATCTGACTGAGTGGTCGACATCCTCACAACCCGGAAGTTACACCCTGTAGTGCAGCAGGAGCTGGTCCAGCCAGCCAATAGTGTAAAAAAAAAGAAAACGCCTCCGCCAATGACTCAAGCGAAGGACGGAGGTGAGATTAACAGGGATTCACAGCAGCAGCGCTCCTGTTATTATAAAGGGAAATAATCGCAATGGGAAGCACCGACTCAAAACTGAACTTCAGGAAAGCGGTTATTCAGCTGACAACCAAAACACAGGTAAACGCATCCCCGTACAACACAATGAAGGATTCAATAATAGGTAGATGTGGCGATGAGCGCAGGAGAGAGCATCACCGAGGAGATGAGATAACGCGTCTGATCTGGTAGCAAAAAAACAATCTGGCTCACGTTGCATGCGTGCTTCTTAAATCACAATCATTTTTATTTTGCATAATCGACATGTTTAAATGGTCTGCGCACAAAGGCTACGTGCACAGGACTCAAAACATGTCATATTTGTCATTAACTGTTGTATTAAATGACGATCGAGTCTGCGATTCAGATTATGATGAGCCTTTTAGTCTGGCTGTACACGTCTAGTTTTTGACGACAAGATAAATGATGGCGTAGTTAAATCATAAAATGATGACGTAGGTCTGGAGATGACCACGTTTGCAGATGCGGCAGGTGGACTGTGCTCAGATCACTGTGCCAGATAAAGCTGTTGTCAGAGGAGAGGTTGTGTTTACATTTCCATTAGGTAGGCCTTGGGTGAGCTATATAGTATAATAGACTAAATGTGTTAAGATGAAAAAGGCA
Source organism: Lutjanus erythropterus (assembly GCF_056507025.1). Lineage (NCBI taxonomy): Eukaryota > Metazoa > Chordata > Actinopteri > Lutjaniformes > Lutjanidae > Lutjanus > Lutjanus erythropterus. Next base: position 13,737,122 of record NC_139335.1, on the reverse strand, counting down.
ACATGATATTTTAATGCACTGCAAGATCAATCAGGATATTATATTTCAAACCACACTGACAAAAAAATGCTCAATTTGGCTCAGATTAAGGGTAGAGTGGGGACAGCTGCAACAGGGTAGTGTTATCCGTCTTATCAGAAACATGCTACATGAGTGGGGATATTCATAGTGCACATGCCCAATTAGACCATCTCCCCAGCAGGAGGACAGAAGACACATTCAACATCTGCTCCTGCATTTAGTGACAAAAAGGAATGAAAGTAATTTTTTGATGAGCTGTATTTTTGTCATACTGTTACAACCCTTTAAAGAAATGAATCAAAACTTAATTAATTTGAATAATTTTTTTTATTGACATGTTTAACAGGTGTCTAGCTAGCCAGTGATGTTCTCTCTGGGCTGACAGGGTGGGGACACATTGTTGCAGCTGTCACTGGGCTAAGCAGCCATATTATTTTTTTTCAACATAAACTCATCATTGTAGGGTACAAAAAATCAGAATCCATTAATCAAATCATCAAAATCAGTTTCTGAAACAGTTGCAGTTTTGTACAATAAATACGTTTTATTGTTGCATTGCAAATTGTTTATTTTTTCCTATGTCACACTGAAGTACAGAGGGACTGAATAGCATCTGTGACATCTGCACATCAACACTAGGTGGGCCTATGCTCTACACATAAACAAACAAATCAAAAACATTTTTGGTAAATATTAGCAAATAAATAATCAATTCTGTGATATAATTATATAAACAACGTGTGTTTCAGAATACTATGCTTATTGAGACAAAAAGCTACACTTAATTGGTGAAATTTAATGTATTTTTAATATGTTGCAAATATCCCCTGCAACCATCTCCAGACATTGTTGTGTTTGTCACAAATATTGTGAATAATTAGTCATATGTAAATGGTACAGGTAGCAGACAGATCTGAGTTTAATATGTCAAGATTTGTTTGGTGTAGTCTAAACAGTCCCTGAGTAACTGAGAAAAGTGCAAAAAGTGTTGCAGCCATCCCCAGAAAATGGAAATTGAAATGTAAACATCTTTTGTGCAGCCAGTGGAAGCCACAGACGACGCCTTCTGGGACCAGTTCTGGGCAGACACCACCACCACGGTCCAGGATGTTTTTGCACTGGTGCCAGCTGCAGAGATAAGAGCTGTTCGAGAGGAGTCCCCATCGAATTTAGCGACCCTGTGCTATAAGGTACACACAGTATGAACTGTTAATGAATCTGTGCAATGCAGATGAGATGAGATGAGATTGCATTGGGACGTCCCTTGCTTTGAGGCTGCATCATGGAATAATGCTGTTTTGAAACATTGCAGGATTTTGGTTGTTAGAGCCCGGTACAGTCTGTCAGCGAGGCGCCAACTCATGCTTTCATATGTAGGAATAAGTGAGTCAACTCCCCTTCCTTTCCCTTCCCTTTGCTTCCCGTCTCTTGGTCCCAGCTTCCGTTTGAAGCGACCTATCAAAACAAAACAGACATACCGAGGTACTTACAGCCTAATTAAATAAAGAGGAGGAGACAAGAGCTCTTGAAGCAGAATCAAAGAGGGACTATTTTAGTCACAGGCTGATGATGAATAATTTTCAAAGTAATTCTTTGTTAAAGGCCCAAAACAACAACACATGTCCTCATCTCATAGGCCAAATTTTTTCATCCTAAAATTAAATGAACTGTAAATAGATAGTACCTCCCAGCGTAAATGTATGAATACTTAGACTTTAAAGGTCCAATGTGTACGATTTAGGGGAATTAACTGTCAGAATATATCTGAAATGGAATATAATATTCTCTCCTGGAAGGGGAGAGTAACCCTTCATCTACACGGCAAATGGCCCACATCATGCTCACATCACGACAGCGTTCACACCATATCGAAGCATCTTTGTATATAGGATTTATCTTGTTTGTGCATTTCAAAGCATCAGCAGCAAATGAACAGCCAAATACTCCGTGCAATGTGTAGTCTTCCTTTTGATATTTGTGAATCTATTTGCAAAACAAAGCATAAGATTGTGGCATAAGCATGGCAGTGTGCGTGTGCGTGCAGTGATGAGCAAGAGAGAGAGAATCTGTCTGTCTGAGAGTCAATCTGCTCTGCTGAGGTTACAAAATGTGGATAAAATACATGATCAGAACCTCTTCACTGGGCTTCAACCTCGTGTTTTCATGTGTGTTGTTCAAAAACAGACTTGAAGTTTAAATAAACGCTTCAGGTCACATCTGTGCCTGTCAGACGCAGCTGGGATGCACAGAGCTGGTGCAGAGAGTTGCATCAGTTAAAATGAGAGCGTTTCTGTTGCGTGAGACATGTGAGTGAAAAACACATCTGACTTGTTTGCAGTTGAGATGGGGTGAGACCACATGTTTGCAATCTGCAAGCTAAGTGCGAGATGCCACTAAATTCTACACACTGGTCCTTTAATAAACAGTAGATGAGATGCAGCAGTTTGTTGGTAAAACAGTTGTATCTTTGTTTTCCAGAAACAAAATCATTACTGTCTAGCTGATGGCATAGAATAGATAAATATTATATTAGTATATATGCATGTTTTTCTTCACTGCCCATAAGAGCAGCCCCATCAAATCAGTAGTATTTACAAAGATTTTGCTGTTAAAAAAACATAAAAACATAATTTGTATTTTGTAATGGAAAAGCAAGGCCAAGAAACTAAGATATTTGTTATGGCACTGTGCGTGTTGTCTGTATAATGTCTCATTAACCGCCTGAGAAGTAATAATAACAAAATATTTGCCAGTGTTGTTGTAGCAAATTAGATGATTAAAATTAAATTAAATAACTACATCAGGCTTTTTTATAGGAGAAGTAAAATAACAGTGAGCCTGGCTCGGTAGATGTTTCTATACCTGACATCCTCACTCTGACATGTCCCCTGATTCTTGTCTCTTCAGGCCGTGGAGAAGCTGGTGCAGGGCGCAGAGTCTGGTTGCCCCACTGAGAGGGAGAAGCAGGTGGTCCTGAACTGCACTCGAATCCTGAGCCGCATCCTTCCATACATCTTTGAGGACCAGGACTGGAGAGGATTCTTCTGGTCGACGGTGCCTGGTGCTGGCCGCGCCGGGGTGAGTGGACACAAGAATGAAAAACTTACATGCATAAAGCATCAAGACAGGTCTTTTAAAGGGAATTTTGGGTTTTAAGTGGGGTTTAATGAGGGACTTATCCATAGTCAGTGTATTCCCTACAGTAGATGACAGAGGCCTCCAGTTCAGAATAGTAGCAAGAGTACCAGTGTAGGCAGCAAAGCGATGCATCAATGTAGACAGGGTCAGCAGCAAAATGTTTTACAGCCATCTAAAAAAATCACTATCAGATGAGTGTACACTTACTCAGAATATTTTCACCACTTTACCTTACCCAGTGAGCTCCAACCAGGATTTCAGCGTTGATTTCTTCACGTTTCGCCATCTATTCGACCAGCTAAAATGCAGTTATAACATCAACATGTCACAAAACAAAAATTTGTTTAATCATTTTGATAATTTGTTCAGTTGAAGGTTGAAAGAGAAGCAATATTGATTAATGTGAAGGTAATTTCAACATATTTGTTTCATATAAAATGTCATAAATAAAAATAAAATGTCGTAAATATGTTCTTGATGTAAAATAAGAAATTGATGCACAGGTAAAGAGCCGCAAAGAAAGTCTATGAACAAGAAGACATGGTGGATAAGTGAATGAAACACAGGACTTTCATCAAGGCATTTGGGGCTTGAGACTGGCAAGCTAAGCCAAAGGTTAGGGACTCCCAATTAGAAAGCGCGATCTACCTGAGAAATGTGTCTGAGGAACACTTGCATTAGAAAACCATGGGTGGAGGACCTGAGAGCTCGGCTAGTTTTGGGTTATAGACAGTCAATAATGTACCGAGAAGCCTGGCCATGTAGGGCTCTGTAAGTGTGCACTACATTTTTATAATGGATTCTAAAATTAACAGGAGGCCAGTGCAAAGAGGTTCAAATTGGTGTAATATGTGATCATCTGTTGGATTGTGTTAAGAGCCCAGCAGCAGTATTTTGGGCAGTTTGTACGCGGTGTAATGAAGATTTATTAAGGCCGGTGAAAAGAGAATTGCAAGAGTCTAACCGTGACTCAGTTGATCAGTAAAATTATGTAGTTTCCTCAGTCCAGAGGTATGAAAGTATGTGTTCCTTTTTCCTTGTAAAGCATGAAATGTAATGCTGAAATGTAATGTCAGCTGTACTGAGCCAATCCTTCCATGCCATGAACATGTTTTTCATTTTACCAGTTACACGGTTTCTTTTAAAGTTCGTCATCTGGATCAAGTGTCATGCATACAGTTTGTCCTTCCATTCCAGACGGATGAGCTGGATGATGATGACGGAGCCCGACCACTGGCCGAGTCGCTGCTCCTGGCCATCGCTGACCTGCTTTTCTGCCCCGACTTCACTGTGCACAGCCATAAGAGAGGACCCGTGAGTACCCGGTTTGTCATTTCAGCACCATCCAGTAAAATTACTAATCACTGACACATCACGACAGTAGCTGGAAAACATGGTCTATGTTGATCGAATGTTTTTTTTTTTTCCCTCCTTCCTGGTTGCACAACAAACCTGTCAATCAAGTTCTCCGAAGTAACATAGAAAGAGATCATTGCTGCCTCACCAGGAAGAATTCTTCGTTCCTCATGAGTTAGAAAGGAATGTTGCATGTTAGACTGCAACTTTGCATCTTACAGTCATCTCCTCAAGGGGTTTACTTTCCATTGTTAAGTGTAAAATAACTGCATCATGGAAAATGCTCTTAGACACAGCTCCAAGGGGAAGTCTGACTGTTTAAAAGTGTTTTTGTCTCAAAGAAAATGCATTGTTTGTTTGTTTCTTAAGACAAACCATAATTACTGAAAGTTGCAAACCAGGAAGAAGTCTGTAAAGTAAGAGACAGGAGTGTACATCCCATTTCTATTTAACCATGGCAGCAATCTTTCCATAACAGATGTTTTAGTTGCTTAATCTCAATCAAACCCTAATGATATTTCATGTGCTGTGACCATGATGTTTTCCTCTTCTTAACCAAGTAGTTTTAGTTGCCAAAATGTAAGTATTCCTTAAAGGGTAACAAAGCTATATATCAACTTGGACCATATCTTTATGTCTAGGTGACTAATGGGGAAAACAGTTTTTAAAATTGGTCCAGTATTGAGGGAGAGTGCTGCAGCCGGCAGCTGGCCAAACAGGCTGCAATGTAATTCTTATGGGGAACTGTGCACCGGCAAAATACATCCACTAAAAGCACTCGCTTTGCCACTGACAGACAGTTTGTTATTTTAAGGGCCAGTTTCACAGATAAGGCTTAAGCCTAGTCCCAGGCTAAAATGCCTGTTTAAGGTGTCCAAACTCAAAAGCGACTAGCGCAGTTTTAAAATAGTGGTAAATTAAGCCTATTCTGGATTAAACTAAACTGATTGAAAGAGGGTTTAGATGGATTAGATCTACATTAGTACTAAATTGAAACTTAAATTAATAATTTAAAGAGGCAAGTTTAACTTCTGCTTAGTGCTGTTTCTGAGGGAGAATGAACTATTTGGAATATTTAAATGAGGGATGCACAAACTTTTTCCCTTGGAAGGCCAAAACTTATTGTAACTTATTGTAACTTAACATTTATTGTGTTAATGTATTCCTCAGATGTGAAGTGGTACTAAGATCCCAACTTACTTAAATTTACTGACTTATATTAAGAGATACATATTTAACTAGACCAATCAGAAAACACTCACGTGTCATTTAATGCAGCATTAAACAATCTAATATGCCCTTTAGGTTTTAGGACTTGTTGCAGAAAGTTTAAACAATGATCACTGTTGTCATTGAGCAAATACTCTGAGAAATATTAATCCTTCACTTTGATATAAATTATTTTATTTGTGATCACATCCAGGACTCTGTAGAGAGCATGCAGTCTATAGACAGCTGTGAATACATCTGGGAGGCAGGAGTGGGCTTTGCACAATCTCCCCCTCTCAACTACATCCATGACCTGAACAGGTGAGTCATCTGGCTGTGTGCAGCTGTGCTTGGCCACATCTTCATCACAAACAGTCTCCATTTTTAAGTGAGACTGACTTATGTTTCCATCCAACTATGTTTTGTTTTTATCACTGATCCTCTTCAGGACAGAGTTGCTGAGGTTGTTACTGACCTGCTTCTCGGAGGCCATGTACCTGCCGCCGTCATCGGACAACAGTGTCCTCAATCCTTGGGTGACATTCTTCTGCTCCACAGAGAATAGGTAATGTTGGGACAACCGCAGATGTATGGACGAACATGTCATAGCTGTTTTTTTTTTTTAATGCAGTGTGAAATAAAACCATGAGTAGGTGAATAAACGTATCAGCAGAATTTAGACTCAAAGGGTAAATTCTACACCCAGGTGCACACGACTCACTAACATGGTGTTCATGTCTTTGTCCCCAGACATGCTCTGCCTCTGTTCACCTCTCTGCTGAATGTGGTGTGTGCCTACGATCCAGTGGGCTACGGCATCCCGTACAACCACCTGCTCTTCTCTGACTACCGGGAGCAGCTGGTGGAGCAGGCAGTACAGATCCTCATAGTGACGCTGGAGCATGACGGAGGAGTTCCCCACCGCCCCGCCTCCCCGTCCAGCATGGAGGAACAAGAGGTATGACACCAACACAAACTAATCAATCTGATTTGTATATGTCATGTGTTTAATAATATTCAAATAAATTTGTTTATCTTTGTGCAGCCTACAGGACCTGAGAACCTGTTTGTGAATTATTTGTCAAGAATTCACAGAGAGGAGGTTTGTCAATTATCATTTCTATAAAAAGAAATCTTCCCTGTAAACATGTCCAAAACTCAACCTTCTGTTTCTCCATCATCGGCAGGACTTTGACTTTGTATTGAAGGGCCTTGCTCGTCTGCTGACCAACCCTTTGACTCAGACTTACTTGCCTAATTCTACCAAGAAGATCCAATTCCACCAAGAGCTGTTGGTGCTTTTCTGGAAGCTTTGTGACTTCAATAAGGTTGGAATAAAGAACCAAAATGAACAGTTTCTTCGAGAAGCATTAAAGGCTCAAATGCACTGAAAGCGATAATTGAAGCATCTCATTTGATGCGCATCAATTGATGCTCCTATGGTGCACTGCAGGCATCAGATCTGAAATGTCAACACCACAGAGCTGGGAAAAGGTCACTATTTATTTGTATCAGTTTATTTGTTTAGTATTAGCTTTATTAGTCATTTAATTTTACATAAAATATTGTCCTTTGGAGAAAAAATCTAGGTCACTTTATAATGGTGCTGTACTAAATTAATGTTTTTTGTATTAATTTCAGTGGCCAGGAGAACTTAGGTTTGAACAATAATTTTCAACCGTTTGAGAATGTTTTACACTACAGCAGGTAGCAAACTCCAACACTGACATAGACTAAAGGAAAGAGGGAGAGCCAACCCCTGAACAGTTCATCAGAGTTTTATAATAATGTAGCACAGTGACAGATGTTTCTCAAAGGAGACAGGAGTATAAAATGCAGATTTGTGCTGTGCAGTGTAGTTCATTATTAACTGATAAGTCAGAGAACTGTACAGTAACATTAGGATTTATTTTTATTACTTTTTGTATCTGGTTTTCTCCAAACATGTACTGAGGGTGTAGAAAAACAGCTTTGGCTCTCATTTTATGTTCCACAATCAAAACAAGATGTAAGGTATAATTAAAGGCATCAAGGCAGTTTGACACACCTCAATACAATTAGTGTACTTCAGAAACAGAACAGAAGCTTTCAGTGCATTTTGGCCTAAAGAATCCATGCTTTTAATTCAACAATATCACCTTTGTGTTCCCACCACAGAAGTTCCTGTTTTTCGTCCTGAAGAGTAGTGATGTGCTGGATATTCTGGTTCCTATTCTCTACTACCTGAATGATGCCAGGGCTGACCAGTGTGAGTCTCATCCCTCTGTTATCCCTGCAACCATCGAGCCTCTATTAAGCATATATGTTCATTAACGTCTGGTGTGTTTTATTCTTGGTTGCAGCCCGTGTTGGACTCATGCACATCGGCGTTTTCATTTTACTGCTGCTCAGTGGGGAGAGAAACTTCGGCGTGCGCTTGAATAAGCCCTACTCCGTCCATGTGCCTATGGACATCCCAGTGTTCACGGGGACTCATGCGGACCTGCTTATAGTGGTGAGATGTGTACTTCTTTATCTTAATCTTTGTTATTAAAAGGATTGTTTGGATTTCCTGAGGTGGGGTTTTATTAGGTACTTATACATAGATTGCCGTCAGCACGCCCCCAGTTTGCAGAAGCAGCAGGAGTACGGATGTAGGAAGCTAAACAATATACTGTTGTGGACTGGACCAGCAGCAAAATGCATTTTAGCCACCTAAAAACACAATAATAGCAGTAGCAATATTTGACTTATGTAATGGCGGCTGCCTGTCAGAAAAAGCTGTCTGATCACAAGATAAAGTGGTGAAAATATTCTAAATTCTAAATAAAGCCCACCCTTGAAATGAATTGATTTTATTTAGATGGACCTTTTTTAGGTTTGCTTAGCTTAGCCTCCCACACCAGTAAGCCTACTTTTAACTTACTTTACTTTTACTTTTATTACTGTAGGTAATACACTGACTATGTATGCGTACCTTATACAACCTCACTTCAAAAAATCTGAACTATTCTTTTAATAACAAAGACAACAGATAAAGATAAAGAATAATTTCCCTTTATTACAGTTAATGCTCACAGCTGTCACTGTGTTTGTTTTGCAGGTGTTTCACAAGATAATCACCACTGGCCACCAGCGTCTCCAGCCTCTGTTTGACTGCCTTCTCACTATTGTTGTAAATGGTGAGTTGCTTTGGCACCATCTGTCTGGCAATGCCCAGCTTTTTATTTGCAGCTATTGAAAAGTTGTTACATCTCATTAGAAGCTGATTACACTTAATCAAATAAAATAGCCTATCATAGTTTTCTTTATTTAATCCCACAATCGTCTTCTTTTGCAGTGTCTCCCTACTTGAAGAGCCTGTCCATGGTGGCAGCCAATAAACTGCTCCACCTGCTGGAGGCGTTCTCCACCAGCTGGTTCCTGTTCTCTGCAGCACAGAACCATCACCTTGTATTCTTCTTACTTGAGGCATTCAACAACATTATCCAGTACCAGTTTGACGGTAAGAGACGGCTGACATTTAACAGAACAGGTCTGTGTGGATTTTAAAAGCTTTCCTCTTTTTTGTTGTTGTCAAAATGAAGGTAGCAGAAGGAGCTGTAACATGCATCGGCGTTTAGTTAATATGTCTCTTTTTCTCTCACCTCACCAGGGAACTGCAACCTGGTGTACGCCATCATCCGCAAACGTAATGTGTTCCATCAGTTGGCCAACTTGCCATCTGATCCCGCTTCCATTCAGAAGGCTTTGCAGAGGAAGAGGAAGTCTCCAGATGTCATTTCCCGCACCAGCTCCCAGGAGACTGTATCCATGGAGGGCTCTCACCCTGCTGTGCCAGCAGAGCCTGGTACCCTGAAGGCCAGTCTGGTTGCTATTCCAGGTACTGACTCTATTATGTGGATGTTACTGATGGTACTTTTCACATTTTATTGATGACTAGCTCTTGCAGACGTCTGTCCTATGCACAAGCTTACATGTTAGCATAGTCATTAAGCACCTGTAGATAAAAAAAACCTTCCTTTTTCTTGTTGTGGGACAATAAGAAAAAAATAGAATATCACCAGACCTCTCCTTTAAGTATTGATTGGTTTCCTGGTTTCGTGCAGGCATTGATAAACTGACCGAGAAGTCGCAGGTGTCAGAGGATGGCACCATGGTGTCAGTTCCAAAGACAGACTCCCCACACACAGTCCACACAGACCAATGTGCAGCCGCTGGGACCAGTGACACAGAGTCAAACTCGGGCCGAGACAATGAAGTAAGTTTGTGTTTGTGTGTTTCTTTAAAGGCAAATGCATTGTCACATTCTCCAGGAAATACATCACACTGCTTTTGTGTTACTGATAGATTTATTCATCTTAATTGCACTTCAGTCAACATGACCCTCATCAAATCCATCATCATCCAAATACATGACAATATCAGCATGTATTTGTATCACTATAAGTACATAAGACGAAACATAAAACACATAAACATACCTTACTTCTGCTGCATCACATATTCTTGAATTATACTGCAACCACTTGTTAATACAAAACAAACCAATATTCATGAAAATAAACTATTTAAGTGATATATTTAAACAAAATATACCAAATAGTGACACGAATAATATGTTGTACAGTTTAATACATGTTAGTAATTCTAATTCTTCACATTATCAGGATGTTTTCTACACTGAGGCAGAAATGGAGAGAAGACGTTTGTCAAGTGCGTCTTCATCAGCGTCGTTTTGGGCTCCAACACCAGACTGGGTGAGTGACTTCAGTTTTTCAAACATGTTGAAAATTTGGCAGAATGTGTAACTAATCTGGATTTACCTTTTTTTTTAATCCCAGGTCCTTTCCTGGAAGTGCAAACTACCTCTGCAGACTATCATGAGGCTTCTACAAGTGCTAGTTCCCCAGGTGGAGAAGATCTGCATCGACAAGTATGGAAACACTTCTGCTTGTAAAAGTCATATATTGGCTGAGATTCTTATAAAATATTACCTTATTAAAGAGATAGTTAGGGTTACTTGAAGTGGTGTTGTATGAAGTACTTAGAGTCAGTGTGTCCATGTGTTTCGCTGCAGGGGTCTGACAGATGAATCAGAGATCCTGAAGTTCCTCCAGCACGGCACATTAGTGGGCCTGCTGCCAGTTCCTCACCCCATCCTCATCAGAAAGTATCAGGCCAACGCAGGCACTGCCATGTGGTTTCGCACCTACATGTGGGGTGTCGTCTATTTGCGGTGAGTCAGCCAGAAGAGCTGAGCATTACGCGAACAGTCATGTTTTCACACTGACGACTAACACTTCATTCTGTTTTTCCAGCAATGTGGACCCTCCTATCTGGTATGACACTGACGTCCGCCTTTTTGAGATTCAGCGGATGTAGACAGAAGAATAAAAGCGGGACCGTTCAACTCCGGGGTTCCTCTTCAGTATCTGCTGGTTTCCCAGTAAACCTCACTGTGTTTAACTTGCCTCCGTAGTCATCATCATAATGCATACACCACTGACTTGGTTCAGACGAGTGAGGTAGAGATACCCCTCAGATTAAGATGAGAGATGACTGAATTATCAATATTGTCCATAAACAACTGTGTTGTACATTTCTTTAGACCTCAAGAATGTCAGTCAAAACACCCAGACTGGAGGCTGAGGGTCTGAAAGAGGAAATAAGAAGTTTTAAGTCAGATTTGCTATAGAAGGTATGGTGCTCTCCAACAGAGGCTTGTAACATATCCTGGACGGCACAATATTGATGTTTCACACTATTCGTCGTATCCGCCATGCTTTAAAGTGAACTTGCACTCTTTATGAGTTGTCTGTTATTATGGTTGTAGTTTGTGACAATGTATCTCAACAGGATTTTGGAGACAATAATACAGATTGTATGTTTTTATGTATATGGCCAGGTTTAAGTTTTAATCTGGCTGGCTATGCTTACAATGCTTGATGTTAAAAATTGTATTTTCCTTAAATTATCTTTAAAATATATATTGATATGCATCTGTGAATTGTGTGTTGGTCCCATTACTGAACACTGTTTTGACTCTTCACAAAGAAGATCCTCACTGTAACTGGAATTCGAGTTAAATCAACATTTAGCAGATTAACTGAGCAGTTATTCTAAGGTCTACTTTGTCCATCATCTGTATGTAGCTTGGCCGTAACATGCTGTGAAAAATGAAAGCTTCCCCTCTACACCACTAGATGGCACTATGTCCCTATCCAGCAATCAGCCAGATAAAGGCGCACATTTACAAAGCCTTTAGTCAAAAACAGCTGGCACTTTTACCTAAAAGTCTCTGCTGCATTATACAGTGTATGTTGTATTGGAGCACATTACAAATACTTCTGTTTGCATGTAATTGCAGATTTGCTTTTATGCCCATTTTCATGTATAAACTGTTGATGTAGACCAAAATAGGACCCCCAGTGTGGTTGCAAAACAAATCTTAAGGGTCATTAGATTACGCACTCACTGTAATCAAAAGCATACAAAACTATTGTTTCGGAATTCTTGGTATTCTCTTTTGAAATACTGGGCAGTTTTACACCTTCAGGCCTCTGAAAATGATTGAATTTAACAATTTATGGGAAGAAAATCACTTAGTCATAAAACCTGTGACAAGCAATCACAAGTAGATATTACATTGTTTTAAGGGGACAATTAGAGCTTCAGGAACACGGTTTTCTTTATGACTCAGGACTTTGTTTTGTAAGTAGCATAAAGGGACTGCAACTAGCATGTCATTATACAACTTTGTGTTGTAGAAATGAAATTAGCCTTGGATGTAATGTTCAAATACCAGCCTCTCTCTCAGTTTAAAGCAGAAGTAATTGTCCTCAAACCTCTGACTTTTGCATTTAAATGCAATTAAATCACAGTCAAAATGTCATTTTCACCTGTAGTGTGCAGCACACCGTGTAAACGGGAATTTAAATATCAGGACATCAAATCCAACTGCTAATGACAACACATGACACGTTTTCTTTTAATTTAAAATTTATTAGCTTAACAAGTTCAATGAACATTTAATAAATAAGACTATACTATAATGATAATTACTCAAATGAGTGCTTAAAAATATCTACAGTTAACAAGTTCATCTAAGAGATCATGTACACTTCAAAGAGACTGGCGACAGAGTGCATGCGATAAAAGATTCCAAAAGGAAGTCCAATATTCACAATGGCCGCCCACATTGTGAATTTGTAGAATTTTAGCTCAACAGGATGATCAAACTGGGGACGAGCACCAAAGGCAGGCATGATCCACAGCTGTCGATGCAGAAAGAGTAAATTAGACTACATTTCAACATTTGTTGTAATTAAAGTGAATGCAAAAACATTAAAGGGACTGTTCACCCCCAAATCAAAATGACATTTTTCCTCTAATCTGTAGTGCCATTTATCCATCGAGATTGTTCAGCGTAAATTGTTGTGTTCTGGAGATACTGGCTGTAGAGATGCCTGCCGTTTCGCCAATATAATGGAACTAAATCACACCTCAGCTTGTGGTGCTCAAAGTGAAAAAAAAAACTAATACTATTTGCTTATGGGTTTCATACACCAGTGTTTCCTCTTTATTCATTTAGCAGTGGACCAATAACCACCACTGTGGTTAGTCTTAATATCATCTATAAATAAAGGTAGCTCAGATGCTTAATGATTTCATAGTAATTAAGATAATCATTAAAACCTCAACTTTAAGCAAAACTAAGAGTGGAACAGCAACAGATGAGGCAAAACTAGAATTATTCCCCAAAGTGCCACAGCTATATAAAAATTATGGAGGAAACACTGTAGAGTTCCCAAAATAAAACATCTAAAAGCAAACAGATGGGGAGTGGTGGGACAAAAACTTATCAAACAGGTTTCTGTGGTCTAATGAGTCAGTTTAGAGGTCTTTGATGTGAAAATGTTTGAGAACCACTGGCTTTGAACACCACAATCCAAGTACAATCTAGTTTTATTAGATGCAAGAGGGCACACCTAAACGTTAGATGGATAAATAGCACTACAGGTACGTAGAAAAATATTTATTTTGGATTAACTGTCCTTTTAAAACAACTTACAATGACATTAGCGAGCAGCAGAAAGGCACAGACTTCCTTCAACACTCTTCTCTTCCAGCTCGGGTTGTCAGCACTTGCAGTCAGGAAGTAGCTGGACTTGTTTGTCTCCATAATGACGCTCATCTCTGTATGTTCCTGGCAGATGTGAGCATTTGTGTGCAGAGCCGCTTCCTGCATCACGTGAAAGGGCTCCCGGTGGAGGCCTTCGATGATGAAGTAGTTCTGCAGGCCGAGCTGGAGCACCGTGAGCACGGCCCAGGACAGGTTGAGGGCGTTCAGGTAGCCTCTGGCTCCTGTCGCCACCACTGCCACGATGGTGAAGTAGCTGATGATGAACTGTCCCATCGAGGCTCCCACCAGCAGCCCCACGTCCAGGCTGCGGGTGGGGTTCTTCTCCGATACGTGCTCCCTGTGGTCCAACCTGTAGATGATGCAGCCAATCACAGTGGAGAGGGACATCAGGCTCACTATCACTATGTTCATGATAAAGTGAATCAGCAGGCCCTTGTCTCTCTTCTCCTCATCCTCTTGGAGGATGTACACCTCGTACAGGATGAAGGTTATGAGTCCTGCCACCACCAGCAGTATTCCTGTCAGAGGTCCCAAACACACATCCTTTGGACGGAACTTGACGCTGTGGTGGCAGTGATCCTCCACAAGCCGACCGACATTTTTCCACATGATGTAGGCCATAGCTGAAGCAAAGAGGCTGTACTCTATGTTGAAGGGGTAAAGGTAGTAGAAGGCCTCTTTGAAGGTGTCGCACACAGAGTGACTGCATTTGCATGTCTTATTGCCGTAACTGGCTGAAAAGGAAAAAAATGGTTGAGTTATTTTTGTCTTGATAATAAATCCATGAATTAATCTGATTAGAACTGAATGTAAACTGGTTTGTACCTATACCAGTATCATAAACGCCTCCAGTCCAGCCTAAAATGCTGGATTGTATCCGTGAGTATGAGTCTATGCACAGATTAGATATCAAGTATAACTAAACTGTTGATGATACACTTAACAGGGTTTGTAGTCTAGAGCTGTTAATACTTCAATTGTATTGGATCAGTATTTGCTGATAAGTTCAGAAAAAAAATTTATGAAAACACATCTACAAACTATGACAAAATACCTCTGTACATCTTGTGTGTGACATTGACATTTAGATCAGGGATCTCAGTCTGGTGAATCGATTCTTCAGTCACGGCTGCCATCCACAACACCAGGTTGGTTGACAGCGTCAGAGTAAGCCCACACCTGGAAGAACAAAAACATGAGTGTCTTCCGAGATTAAAAATAAGATTTTCTAGCGAGTACAGAAAAGACTTTACCTTGTAAAATTTGTGTGGTGCTGCACACAGTCCTTTGCATGAATCCACAGGAAGTATGTCTAAAACAGGACAGGTTTTGTTAAGTTTTCCCCAAGTCAATCCAAAGTGCAAATTGGAATATGTTCTGACATTGCATAATGTTCTTAAAATGCAACAACCTGGACAAGCAAAAATACAGCTTGCACAACAGGGAAGGCAACTTTAACAGCAGAATCGCAGTGAAGGTAGCCCACATAGGTTGCAATCTTGAAGATGTCCATGAGGAGACTGAGCAACCCAAACAGCACAAGTCCAACTGGAATATAAACATTTAATTATTATCCTAGAAATGACATTCATCTAAAACAGAAACCCAGAGAGTCAAAGTTCTTACCCCTGAGCCACACAGGCCCTGCATGGCTATCTTTGAACAAGACTGCTTGACCCTTTCGAGAGGTGATGGCTGCATAAAACAGCATCCACAGCATTGTGAGGAGGAGGAGGATTATGAGGAAGATCTGCCTGTGCACAGGAGTGATGGCCACGCTGTTGAAGGCACTGCCGCTGACCAGAGCGCAGCCCAGGATCAGGATGTTGATACAGACGATGCCAGACAGGAGCCACCCACCACCATGGTGGGCCCTCTCCATGACAACATCCATGTGATGAATGCCGTCTCTCACACTCGGACGACGGGAGGGATTGGGCAGATGTTGGATGTTCTCCAGCTGTGCTGCTGTCTCAATGTTGGACGGATGGACCTCCACAACATCATTTGGTGTTTTTCTACAAAGACAAGTAATCATGAAAGTGTATTGTCTGGAGTTTCACAGGAAAACAGCACTGCAGAATCTCCCAATTTAAGTGAATGGTGACCAGTTTGCAAATGGAAAAAACAATATGGAAAAAAATTAAAAAAATGCCTCCATACTGCTCATCTTGCATAATCCAAGTCTCCTAAAGCCGTAACATGCTCTCAACTTGCACAAGGTCACTCCACACACACACACCCAGTTCAAACTGGAGTGCAAAGGTGCATGGCTTCACGCTAAGGGTTCTACAGTGAAGATTCAGGCCATTTTCCTGTGAACCTCCAGCAGTGTTTTGCTGACTAAAAAACTAAACACCACCTTAAATCAGCATTAGGGTGAGTAGATAATGACTGATTTTTCATTTTTGAGTGAACTATCCCTTTAACCACAGCTTTGTCACATTATATAATCTAATTAGTTTGTACAACATGCAGATTGAAGAAACAAGGCTTACAAATCATGGAAGCATTCTGCAAATTTAGGGTTTGCTTTTGACTAGGAAGTGTATCCCAAAGTAGGCAGAAGGGATTTTTTTAAAAAACAGGTAATGCATTTTAACTTACTGACAGTGAAATATTTATCAATTAAGCAGTGACCCCAGATTCAGATTCCAGGGCAAAAATGTCTGCTGCCCCTAGAACCGCTCCTGCAGAGTACCTGTGGAGTAGCTCTGCTCAGTTTCCTTCAAAAGTGACAAAGAATGAATACAGGCTACAGGTTTACCTAGAGAAAAGTTTGTTGCAGGTCCGGAACATCTGTTGAGCTACAGTTTTCATGATGTCCCTCCCACCAAGCGGAGACTGAGCGCCAGTTTAAAAAATATATATGTCAGGTGTTATGGCACCTGCTGTGTCATAAGATACAGTCAGGGCTGTGTGTTCAGAAATGTAAGGAAATTAAACGAGTGAGAAACCAAAAACGAGTGGCGCAGCGTTCGTCTCTGCAGGTCAGATGGCACAAAGAGCTCAAGTTCTGCACAGGTGTGGTGAATAAAGGCAATCGGGTGTAATTAGTTACAGCTGATTATCAGATCTCGCCCCGCAAGCACATTGTTCTCCTGCAAAACATGTCAGGGCCAGTTCCGATCGACGCTTCCAAGTCAGTTCCCATTTTGGTCACACTTTCATTGTTCATTGTTATCTGACAGCATGAAACCACGGTGACTGGTCGTGTTTACACCTGGCAATACGCGATCAGAGCTGTGCCTCAGGGCAAATTCAGGTTCGATGAGGGCGTGTGCGTACATCTGTATTTGTTATGCATATAGTCATGTGCCTCTTCCAAGAAGCAGGATCGCTGCCTATTAAGAGATCCTTTCTGAGTAAAATTGTGCTCCTGCTGACTCAACACATTTGAGAGTCTATCAAATGACACACAAACCTACAACTAAGCAGTTTCCGCATCATGAGATGCTGCTGTAAGAGCAACAGTAAAAGCAAACCCTTTAAATTGTTTTCTTGACTTCTTTCTGGTACTAATAGACTTTTTAGAGTCCAATTTCATATTTAATTCAGTTTTTTTTTATTTAGATATATTTGTATTTGTAAGAATTACATTTTTGCAAAAAGCTTACAAGATCATGCACAACTAATGTTACAAAGTCCTTTTCCTTGGACCATCGTGGGACTTAAAAACTTGAAAGGTTGTCAGTGGCAAGAGACAGATATTTTTTTGATTCCGTATAAATTGTGCCACAAATTACACATATGATGCATGTCAATTTAAAAGTTAATTAAAAGTCACTGATTTAGTAAAACTCTTGAAGATAAGTAATTAGAAACACTACAATGTAAGTTTATTTAAAGTTGCACTTCAGTGTACTTTGAAAAAGTAGCAGAAAGAAATTAAACTTTAATTTAACTGATCAAGCATATATAAGTACATACAAAGCTTTATACTTTAAGTGTACAAAGTATACTTAAGTTGTTCCACTTAATTACATAAAAGTACACGTAATACACCTAAAATTGTGTTACAATTAAAATATACCTAGTACAAAATTAGTTGTTCCAAAATAGCAAACATCAGGTATCTTTAAAGCTACTAAAAAAAATCTTTAATGGTTTGAAAATTTTGGAGGCCCCTGTGGAAAAAGCAGTGGTGTTTCTACCATAATAACCTAAAAATATAACATAAAAAATAAACTATCAAAGGAAAAATGTCCTCAGACTTATTTTTAACTGGCTCACATAGTATGTCCTGTAACTTTGTCTGGGAAAATGTAAACAGATTTGTTTCAAGGAGAATCTGACCCAGTGGCAGGGATTACTATATCGAAATAGCTGATCTTTTTGCTGATGGTCATATAGGGGCATCAGTGCTGCATTGAGACTGTTTCTTAACCAGTTAAAAAATCATCAGTCTGACTGCAAGTACACTTGAGTGTGCTAAAATCTGCGTTCTTAGCATATTTATTTTTCAGCATGGGAAGCTCTGTTATTGCAGAAAAAGTAAATATTTTACAGGTCATCTGCTTGAGCAGGTTGATGTTCTTAGCTCAGCAACTTCACTAGTGTGCTGCTGTATGCACCTGTGTGTTAGTCACAAGGTTGGAAACAAAGTTCAGCTGCTGTTCTCTCAGTCTGTCATAAACACTCAAGATGCTGAAAAGAGCAGACGTGCTGCTTCTCCTCTGTCTTGTCGGGACAGTGAATGCCCTGTACAAACAGTGGATTCCTGACACCAACTATGAGAATAAGACCAACTGGGACAAAAATGCTGTTCCATGTGGCAACGACATTGTTGAGTTTCCGGCCCAGAGAAAAGTGTCTGTGTTTGTGGAGACCACACATGCTGTGCAGGAGATGAGGCTGCCAGTCGATGGAGAGTTCATCCTGAATTCAGGAGCAGGATTTTATGTTGTGAGCGGACAAGATCCAGGCTGTGGAGCAGGTGTCACTACCAGGTTCAAAGATCCAGATTCCCTTCAGTGGTTTGACCCAGCTCTGTGGCAGGCGGCTGCGACTCTTGATGACCTGCAGCGAGGAAACGTCTTATTCTCAGTCCACGAGGAGAGCGTCCCCTGCCAATATGATGATGTGGTTTTTAAAGCCCGCTCTTCTTTCAGGGTGGACACCACCTCTGGTCAGTCAAGCATTCCTGTTAAATCCGTGTCTGTGCTGGGGAAGATGTTTGACAGCAGATCTGAGTTCTCTCAGTATCTCAGCTCACGCTTGGGCCGCCTGCAGTTTCACGGATCCTCTGCTGTCACTGTTGGAGAGCCGGGCTGTGGAGATCCTTCTGGTTGTGACTGTGGGAACTCTGTAAACCATCAGCAGATCTGTGGCACTGTAATATGTCCCTCTCTGAGCTGTAAGAAGCCACTCAGCCCTGCTGGACACTGCTGCGATGTCTGCGGTGCCATTGTCACCATCCGAAACAACGCTGATTTCAACCTGCAAACTTACAGGCAACGAATACAGCATCTGTTTCTTGTGCTGCAACAGTATAAATCCATCCAGCTGGGCATGTCGAAAGTCTTCAAGTCACAGCGGTTGATGGGGATCATCCCTTTTGGCACCTCAGCTGAGATCCAGGTGGTCATCCTCGATGGAGAGGAGGGAAAGCAGGCAGAGGCTCTGGCCCAGGACATTGTGAAGGATGCCCACTCTCATGGCTCTAACCTGGGGATCACTGAGGCCAAATTTCAAGCCTCCTCTGGGAGCAGCGACAATCAACCTGGACGGAATGTTGGGATGGTGATAGGAGTTGTGTTTGGAGTTATAATTTTGGTTTCACTCATTGTCATCGTGTTTGTCCTGACACGTACAGGGGTTGTTCGAACACCATCGCTGCCATCACTGCCATCGCTGCCGTCTCTGAGAAGCTTGAAGAGAAGCAGTGGTGGAAATGTTGGTGGAGAGCTTGGTGGGCCTCTCGACCACGGCTTTGATAATCCCATGTTTGACAAGCCCAACATGATGCCTGAAATTCCTGGTCTGTATGGGACTGAAACGAAGACCTCAATTCACCTGACTCAGACAGGTGTGCACTTTATAAATCCAGTTTATGATGAGAATGAAACTGATTTCAATGCCTGATTTTTAATGACTACAGTGAACTTTAGGTGCATTCAATGATTTCCAAAGTACTTTTGCATTGAATTGATGATCTCAGTTCTTAATACACAATAAACTCTCCTTTATGATATCTTTGTTTGTTTTTCATATCATAACCTTCTATTTAGGTGGATAAATATCACTATAGGCCAGAGGAAAAATATGATTTTGGGTTGAACTGTCCCTTAAATAACCAGATGGACTTGCAAAACAAATAAAAACATGGTGCCAGACATCTGTGTAATTATTTCCTCATCCATATCACATTCAAGAGCAGTAAAGTTGCAATAAAGATGCAGTAAATTCCAACATACCTGCTACTGCACAAGTTTCTTGTTTTCATGCTGCACATTCACCACTAGATGGTAGTAAATTTGACTTTCAATGACATGTCAAACATACATACGTTTAGGTACCTTGTCTTGTAACCTCCATGAACATTTATGATGTACTACTTTTCCTTTACAATCTCACAGTGAAGACAGGTGATACTTAAAATGTGAAGGTGCATCATTTTGCATCAACCAGAGAGACTGTATTGTCTTTCTTTGACAACCAGGCTGTAACATATAACGGCTCCATAAAATCAGCCGTGTACTTGTGGAGTAGCCTCATATTAGCATCAGTTACATCATAGAAAGACACAGAGCCTGGCTGAAAGTCAACATATAAGCCAACTCTTGTGATATTAGTGACTTCCAAGGACGTGTCCACACCGGCATGCCAGGTGAAGAAACCTCGGCTGTTCCTGCCCACGCACCAGGAGAAGTCGTTCCCGGTGATGCAGCTGGTGCTCTCCTCTCCCTTACGATCAATGCTCTTGTACGTGACTCCTATGTGTGCACCTTCACCGCTCAGCTCTGCTTCAATGTAGTGCCTCCCCTGGTAAAGGCTCTCTGAAGTCATTGCCTGACGCCAATATTCGAAGCGAGCAGGGTGGTTTGGGTAGCTGTGCTGCCAGGGGCTGGTGTTGGTCAGCTTTCTGTTATCCTCCTTCACACGTAGGAAATGATGGGTGGTGTCTGGGTCAAAGGTCAAACACCTTGTGTCTGTAATGCAAGGGAATTAGAATTTGTGAATAATCCTTTAGCTAACTGAAAACACAGAACATAAAATATTGAAAAGCATATTTACATTTCAAAAAGTCTTCTCGTGTCTCAGGATCAGGCAGGGATGAAGGTGGAGATTCTGGCATCTGGGATTTAGTACCTTGTTTAACATTTTGCAGAGAGAGCATTCAGTATTTTGATAAGACATGAGGAATTCTACAATATACTGAACATAACAGAGAAGTTTAAAAGCTTAGTAACAAAAAAATAATAATAAACTTGATAGTAATAATAAAACACTTTAGCACCAAAATATAGTTAGTAACACATTTAAAACAAAAAGAGAATTTAACAAACTAGGAGCCTAAAAAACCTTAACATATTATAAAACATGAAGCAGTTGAAACAAACTAACATTGTAAGATCATCAAAATGCATTTTTAAAAAAGTAGTTTTTTTAAAAGTGATTTAAAAGACCAGATAGTTTGCTGCCATTATGTGAATAACAAAAGAACATGAATACCAACCAAGAGTACACATCAATGCTAACGGCTTTGTGAGGCTGTACTACCATGTGCTCACCATCTTTAGCATAGCATGTTAGCATGTTAACGTTTGCTAATTAGCACAAAACGAGTACAGCTGAGGCTGGGAATGTTATTAGTTTTGTAGGTATTTGGTTATGTGGCAAATTTCAAGACAATCCATGTTATAGCTGTCAAACCATTTCACTCAAAACCACAAATGTGAACGTCATGTTGGCACCTCAGGAAATGTCACTGTCTGGAAAGCATGATTATCTACAAAATGTTGAGACAGTTAAACAAGAAGATGTTGTGATATTTCACAGGACAAGTGAAAAACTTGACACGCTTTTGATACTACAGTAGAACAAGGCTACCAAAAGTGAGGCCTGCAGGCCAAAGTTGGCCCGTCATAAGGCTCGGTTTGGCACAACAAATGTTTCTAGCAAAAAAAAAAAAAAAAAAGAACAGAGAAGAAAAAAGACAAAGTAGTTTTCAAAATTTAGAATATAAATCACTGATTATGCTGTTGTTTTTGGGGAGGTAAAAATGCTGTGACAGGCATTTTGGGACAAACATTTTATGAAGGGTGGAGCAAAAATGACATTTTGGGGGCCTTTATACTCACCAGGGACACAGATTTGTGAAATGTATTTTGCATTTTATGTGAGTTTTAATATTAATTAAGTAAGTAAGTTTCCTTTGATATGGATTATTTTTCATAATCTGAGCACAGTGTTCAGAGCAGGAGTCAAAGCCATCACCATTTAGCATCTTAACAATACAATAGGTGTTTGCTTTGGGCACCCCTGTACTAGAGGGAAAAGGCAGGAGATCACCAAAGCCATTAGGATTTGTCATCTGGGGACCATGAATGCCTGTACTAAATGCCATGGCAATTTGTGCTATAGTTGTTTATATATATATAGTCATTTTCTCCGTAAGGAGCCAGACGATGTCAGGTAAAATACACAATATGATAGACACTCACCTCTTTTCCAAATCAAGTTGAGTTTCTCCCTGTAGGAGCAGACGATCAGGTCACACAGCTCCTGTGTAGCATCAGTCACTACTTGAACGTAAGAGGTCAGATGGTCCATGCGGTTGATGTACGCAGTTGGCAGACAGACTTCGGTCACTCCTTTCTTCCACTCTGTGTGTTCCTGGAAGAAGCAAAACAAACGTAACATGTATCAGGTATCATGACGCGATACGAAGCTGTTGAATAACATGCAACTCCTTTCCACTGATCCAGAACTTTTCTCTGAGAAATTGCTGAAATGTGTTAATGCCTGCTCTGTGTACACTGTCAACACACCAGCATCCAAAATAAACTCTTGTCTCAGAGAACATCCTCTGCTAATCCCAAATCATATGAGACATCTGACTAAAATGCTTTCACTCCTTCTGGCTAATTTCTCTCCTATTTATCATGATCTTAAATATTTCTTTTATGCTGTACCTGCAAGAAGTCAACATCAGACTTGTTCTTGGACAGTTTGTTCATTTGAGCCACAGTTTTCAACAGCTCGGTTCTCCTCTGCTCCAGATGTGCCTGGATGCCCTCTGCCTGTCTCAGGGCCTGTCTCTGCTCTCCTTCCAGCACCTCCGCCGCTCCTTTTCGGGCCTCCTCCACGGCTGTCTGCAGCCTGGTGAACTGCTGTTCTACAATAACGCAGACCTCCTGCACTGAAGACTGAAGGGTCAGAGAGGAAAGAGAAAAAATGAGTATTGAAATCAGAAAAACATATTGAAACCAATAATTGTGCATTAAATTAATGTACAATCTGGAATTACCACTTTGTATGCCTCTGCAAACCAGTTGCAGATTCCATGCATGTCTGTCCAGACTCATATAATATATGTAGTGAAGACTTTGAAGCAATTTAATGAAAGTTATTAAAACCATAATGTGCAACATTTTTCTTAAAAATAAAAAGGTATGGACTCATATAAATAATTCCTTTCACCTCCCTTACAACCCACTAAACATGTGTGGTGTTGGCTGTCTTTGCAGACTCTGCCCTCTGCCTGTATTTTTTTATTTTGTCATTATTCTGCTATGCTCAAGGTGCCTTACCAACCCAGAATGCTGGTATATGACCTCCTGGAAATGAGACACAACAAGCAACTATCTTCCTGGTGCGTTTACAGTCAGCTCAGACAAATTCTACGGATTCTACCTATAATCATATTTTTGTCAAAATAGAAGTTACCACTATTTTGACATGTATGATTCCAAAAATTGTTTGCAGTGACAAAACATGTTGTCATCACTTAGAGAGTACAGAGGACTGATTGACATTTGAACCTTTGGATATAAAATGTCATCACCTTGTCATTTCATCCTATTAGATGTTATTATTTGTTTGACATTTTGTCATAATCAGCCTATGAATTTTTGAGTTATGGCCAAAAACATGTTTTGTTAGGTCACAGTGACCTTTGACCTTCAAAATCTAATCAGTTCATCTGTCCAAGAGGATGTTTGTGCAAACTTTGAAGAAATTTCATTGAGGCATTCTAGAGGTATTGTGTTCATAAGAATGGGACAGTCCAAAAACACTGTGCCTCCGCCCAAGGCTATCACCAGCACAGAAGCATAAATGTATTGTTCTGTGTTTTATGTAACGTACCTTAATTAAGTCCTTGTTGCTCTCTAACCTTTCTATTGCTTTCTCAGCTGCTGATGCACTCTTGCTGATCTCTTCCTGCTTCTTCTGCAGCTCAGCCTGTAAACAATCATCACAAACAAAACTGCAAAAGATGATGCATAAAAATAGTTAGGAGACAGTTCACCCAAAATCAAAATACACATTTTTAGTTTTGGTGTGAGTTGCAGAGTTTAGGAGATACGAGGCGTAGAGATGTCTGCTTTCTCTTGAATATAGTGGAACTAGATGCACTCAGCTTCTGATGCTCAAAGCACCAACAGATACATTTGAAAAACCTAGCAGCAATGTGAATAAATAAATTAGCACAACAGGTATTTTTGATTTGGGGGTGAACTGTCCCTTTAAAATATAGCCAAAAAAATTTATCCACTGTGTTGAAAAACTGTGTTGTGTTGTTAAGACCTCAATCTGTGTGCGCGCCTCCCCGACAGATGCAGTGGCGTGCCCTTCGTGCTCCTGCTTCTCACAGTCCAGGCACACACAGCAGCCGTCCATCAGACAGAGGCGTTCCAGAGGAAGTCGATGAACCTCACAGGTCCGACAGTCGATGTCGTGGAGGGGATCCACCAGGCGGTGGTTTTGAAATTTGGCGTTCTCCAGATGAGGTCTGAGATGGGCCTCGCAGTAGGAAACCAGGCAGGTCAGGCAGGATTTGAGGGCCTTGCTGGGACCGTCTATGCAGGAGTCACATAAGACGTCTTCTGGGAGCAGCATGTTGGATGCGTCAGTTGAAGGATCCCCCAGATCCTCTTTTACATCTGCGCTGAGTCTTTCCCCGGTGTCCTCCTTCATCTCTGTGCTGAGTTTGTCCCCCGGTTCCTCCTTCACGTCTGTGTTAATTTGACTCTCCTTCAAATTCTCCTCATTGTTACAGCTGAGGTTTGCCATGTTTGAGAGTGTTTGTCTTGTACTCTAGTTGGCTGAGCCTCAGGTGGTCACAGAGCTACTCCAGCTGCGTCTTCCTGCCTTGTGAGACCCTCTGAGTGCATAAGGAAAGAATTGAAAACCACGCCTAAGGTATTTTTGACTCAGCCTGCTGAAGAATTCTCATTTTTCACCCCTCCCCTGTTTTGCTCTTCTCTTTGCTCTGTATCCAACCTCACTAAGCTTAAGACGTAGGAGATTACACAGTGGAGGGGAGGAAATGATGAGTGTATCTTAACCAAGCCAGGGACGGCAATGAACATCCTCCTTTTCACTGTGTATAAGTTTGTGACCTGGCTTCTTTACTGATCTTACATTCTCTGGCAAAGTTGGGTTTTTTCAGCAATAACGGTGAAAAGAAAGAACACAGCTGTGTTTGATGTCTGTCACCAATGAGGAAAGTTAATTAATAAAAATATCAGTAAAGTACAGCATAATCAGAATGGTATGTGAACAGTTTAGTGCTGCAGAGTCTGACAGTGTTTCCTTCTGATAACAGCGTTATGTAAGAGACACGGAGCTTCCAGACAACGACATTTATCTACAGCACAACTTCCTGACTGCATGTCATGCAGCACAAACGACAAATCGACACTCATGTTTTGTGTGTGAGCAGAGGATTATCCAAAGGGTTCAAGATGGCAAAACAAGTATTTTCCACTCTCTGTGTCCCTCTCACACACACAGACAGACAGACACTAAAGTCTTGGCAGAGGTTATGTCTTTGTAAACAAGTAATGACTGAGACAGTATGTTCATTGATCTGTATAAAAAGACATGACAACATACAAACAGTGCATATTAGTTACACTGTGCATAACAGAAACTCAATATATGCATATGTTTGGTTCACTAATGAATGAATTTACTTTATACTGGAGCTGTTTAGAAGTAGAGGACAGTAAAATTCCACCTATCTAGAATTGAAGAATTCTAAAACACATTTTATTTCATATTTGATGGTCTAGTATGCAGGATTTAGTGGCATCTAGCACTTGTTTCACCCTCCCTTTGTAGGAGAACCTACATAAAATGCCATATCAGGAGCCAGTGTTTGGATTGTCCATTCTGGGCTACTGTAGAAACATGGTGGAACAACATGGCTGACTCTGTGGAAGAAGGCCCACTCTGTCCATAGATATAAACTGCTCATTCTAAGGTTACAGGTTTTTATTTTCAGGTGATAATACACAAATAAAAACATAATCATGAATATTATAGTCCATTTCTGCCACATTCAACCAATAAATTTCAATAAATATTTTGCACTGAAACTTTAATTGTTCAATTACATTCTTTTTCTCTGACATTATGGTTTAAATTTTGTTTCAAAGCCTTCTGTACATATCTTTACATGTATTCTAGTAGAAATGATGAAATCCCCAATAAGAAACTTTGACATTGTGTTGATTTTGGCGCCCCTTGTGGACAAACGTGGTAGTTTTTCCTCCACCAAAACAACAAAATATAACATCAAAAATAAAAGTATCTTAAATAAAAATCTATTCCTGCTTATATTTTAACTGGCTAGCATACGACTCACTGCAGCTCTGGCTGTAAATCCTGAAAAAGTAAACACAGGCTTGTTTCAACTGATTTCATGGGGAATCTAAACTGGCAGCAGGGATTAAGAATAACTATAAAGAAATAGCCAGTCCTCTCTCTGATGGTTTTGTTTGCTTATGTAGATCATAAAGAGGCATTAATATTAAACTGAGACTGTCTATTAAACAGGTAAAAACTCCTTGCAGTAGCTTTAAAATGAATAAGTTTAAGTAAATTTTAAATTGGCCCTTAAAATTTATTAAATGTAAACCTCTCTTCATGTCATTAAGACAAATTCGCAGAAATATGACCGAGGACATGACCTCAGTGTCCTAAAGCTATGGCCCACATCTTCAATCTGAGTTACTCTTCAGATGAAATATAGAGCACAGAGAAGAAAACAAAGACTAAGTATACATCATTTAAATAATATACAACATTAAAAACTTAGTATTTTTTATTTAAAGTCCACCTAAAATGTTAAAAAGTTGAGATAATAAACAACTACATATACTCCTGTGCAGATGTACATTATAAAAAAACAACAACTAGACAATATACAAGATACAGTTGTAAGACTGACTTAATGTCAAGGCTGACATGAGGTGATACATATAGGTCCTTAAATCTCCTAGTGTATGGACTGAACATGCAAATATAGAACTACAATATATTATACTGTGAATATATAATACGATTATCTGAAGATCTTGTGTTTTCACATAATTAACAATACTACAGTTAATCAGAACAGTAATCTCAATGAACAATTGGCCTGTATTGCCAGTAAGCTACACTTGGACTGACATGGCTTGCTGTATGTAAACATGTATAGAGGGGAAATATGAGTAAGGAAACAACTGAGCAGTTCTGGGAGAACACAACAACAACAATTAATAATACAGTTACAAGGAAATTAAAGGGATAGTTTGGGTTTTCTGAAGTGGGATTTTAAGCGATTTTAAGCAAATGCACAGGCACAAGCAATGCAGGCACATGAGGTGGTAGGATTTACCCCACGGGGGCAAACATGTTCAGGGGACACAGACCCCACAATCAAGTCTATGTTCTCTATGCCACATGGCATGCAATGACACTGCACAGCTCTGCACACTGATGACCGTCTTTCAGTTTGTTAAACCATGCAGCGCAGGAGGACTCCAACCAGCCAACATACAGAGATAGTTTCAACAATAATCCTGAGGGTCACACGATACTGTGAAAGAATCTTGTTATGAATTTATCTCACACTCGTCTCTTCTTGCTTGACATATTCATCTTGACAGTGTCCTTTATGGTTTGTCACCACTGAGATACCAGGAGAGGTAAATCATTAAACCTCCTTGTCCATATGTGACATTCACTCCGCAATGCTCCAACTGACCTTTAAGGCTGGATGAGCACACAGCATGAGGGCCGTGCACAGCGATCTTTATTATCTGTAAGACAGAAGGAAGACAAAAGAGGACACTGTGTTTGTAACTGAAGATGATATAACAATGTGCCCAAATACTTCCTTATTACAAAAAAATAATTACAAAATAGCAGGGAAGCTGTTTGAAACATTCCACTGGTAAACAGGTGACAGTATTAGGTAACAGGTAAAAGTATCATGACTGGATATGAGAGGGATGTCCTTGAAATGGTTAGTCATTCAACGATGGGGCGAGGTTCACCACTTTTTATTTTAAGAACAACGTTTCTCAACATACGATTAAATTAATTTGGGAATTTCACCATCTACAATCCATAATATCGTGAAAAGATTCAGAGAATCCAGAGAAATCTCTGCACATGAGGGGTACAGCTGAAAACCAACATGCCTCTAATCTTAAACCCCACAGGCGGCATTGCATTAAAAACTGCATAAAAAAACAACATGATTGCATAAAGGTTACTACATGACCAGCCCGCATTGTGCAGATCTGTCTCCTACTGAAAACACATGGTGCTTTATGACGCAAAAATACGACAACAGAGCCTTATGACTGTTGAGCAACTGAGATAGTATATCAAGCAAGAATGTGAAAGAATTACACTTTCACAGCTTCAAGAATTAGTGTCCTCAGTTCACAAACACTTACTGAGCGTCGTTAAATGAAAAAGTCATGTATCACAGTTGTAAACATGCCCCTTCACAACTTTTTTGGAACATGTTGCAGGCAGCAAATTCAGAATGAGTGTATATTTACAAAAAACAATGAAGTTGAACATTAAATATCTTGTCTTTGTACTGTATTCAATTGACTATAGGTCAAAAAATATTTGCAAGTCATTGCTTTCTGTTTTTATTTATGTTTTACACAGCATCCCAACTTTTTTGGAATTGGGGTTTATACTAGTAAAATCTCATCACTCACAGTTCTGTGTCCTCGATGCAGTCTGGATCTTCTATAGTCTCCAGCCGTGTCTTACAGGCATCTAGGATCTTTTTCCTTGGTCCTAAGGGGATATGGATACTCTTAAGGTCATGATCAGAGCACAGCAAGAGTGCTTCAAGGTCAATCTTCTCCCTCTTGAAGATGGAGAAAAACTCGCTCATGCTCTGTGTGGCGAGGAAGACCTCCAGAGGGCTCGAGTCAGGCTCATCATCATCGTCCAGCCCCAGTTCGATTTCTTCCCAGGGCAGCTCCTCCATGTTCCTCTCCTGCAGGCTGCGTGCACTGCCAATGCTGTCTTCATCCACACTCGGGTATGGCTGCAGACGACTGCGTAAGCGCACATTATTGCCTGACCGGTCCACACTGGCCTCATCCCGACCACCGAGGTCAAACATCCCCCCACTCACATAGTTCCTCCTAAAGACCATGGTGCCCAGACCGGGCCGGTTGAACAAAGAATCGTGTCCTGAGTCAGTGCTGATCTCAGAATAGTCCACATCCGGCCCGTGGAGTTCCGGCTCACTAATGGCACGTGAAATGGCATCAAAATTGTCTCCGTGGAACATGTCACGAACATTGCGGCGGCCACGGTCCTTTGGGTTGACATAAGTCCCCTGTTTAAAAAACATGACATCGTTGCCCAACTGAAGTCCAGAGAGGGAGCGCACACTCTTCCTCCCATCCTCGTAGATTTTAAAGGTCCCATCTCCTTGTTTCCTTTTCTCCAGCTTCTTCTGAATCTTTGTCTTCCCTCGATTTGTGGCATGAAGAGTAGCCTTTTGAGACATAGGAAAATAACAATCAGACAAAATTACAAATTAAAGGACTAGATTTCCAAACTAGAATGTTTTTAAAAAACAAACTTTAACAAGGATAGACCAATCTCGCCACCCAATGGCTAATGTCTGACATCAATTTAGTTTTAGAAGGCAACAGCCAATGTTTCGTGGCTTCCAGCATAGCCAGCGGATATCCAGGCCAAGACCTCCTCTTCTGTGTGCCTGCCATTGTTCACAGCGACTTGAGGCGTAAGAATGGACTAGCAACTTATCTCTATGAACAGATAGATATCTGCATACAAATGTTAAAAAGTTAACTAAAGCTAAACCAAAATCATTGTCAGACAATAGCTGATAGGATTCTAAGATCTAATTCTAGGATTCTAAGCCTGCTCAAACTTGACTGGCCACTCATACTAATCTGATTCCAAAATCTTGATCCTTGCCTACAGCCAGATTCTCCATGCAGATATCTGTTTATAGAGATCAAGAATAGACAAATAAAAACTCCTGACCTGAGAATATGGCACACTGACGGTGGCTGCATTAAAGTTGCGCAGCTGGCTAAGAGAGCTGCTGGTGTAACTGGAAAAGCTCATGACGTCTGACGCAGAAGCCTCAGAGGCATCCTTATGAAACTTCCGCTCCATGCGTTTGTGGTGCTTCTTCTGCATCTTCACGCAGTCTTTGATTCGCCGCTCAGCATCACGAAACGCCCGGTCCTTCAGCTTGCTGACCAGCTTGGTGTTGAGGCCTGTCTGCTTGGCTGCAATTGAATCCAGGTAGCGGACGCAATCCATGTGATTCTTTGTGGCCGCCATGTCCAACGGGGTGTGGTAGTCGTTGTCCAGGCACCATATGTTGGCACCGAAAGACACCAGGAAGAAAAGGCAGTTGAGGTGACCATTGGCAGCTGCCAGGTGGAGCGGCGTGTTCCCCCATATGTCACACTTGTCAGGGTTTCCTCTGTGGGCCATAAGAAAAATGTTAGATGCAACCTTTAGACTAAGAGAACTTGTATCAGACGTACTAAATAAACATTTTGATTTCTTGTTCAGACTGTAAGAAAGGTTATGGATACAGGTTGCCTCCTTGGTCTTCTGTTTAGATGACTCACCCATGAATAAGCATGTGATTTTTTGATTATGTTTTCAGCACTGACCTGCCATCCGTGGGTTGTTAATGAGGCCTTATTTAATAATTTACAGTCTAAACACCACATTGCTCTGTCAGAAACCACAGATCTTCTGTCTGTAACAATTTGTTTTAAAGGCTCTGACCAAGTTGTAAAGAGGATGGTTTGATAAAAAATGATGATTGAAAATGAATTTACTATCATGCAGAGGCCCTAACTAATAACATAAGCAACTTTTACCCTTAGCTGACAGTCCACGGCCTTAGGGTTACCTCTACGTGTGCTGTGCTGTTGCTGCTGGTTTGTAATATGACCACAGGCCTGCCAGCACTATTGCTATACTACCTGTATCCAGTTTCAGGGGAGGCCGACTGGGTAGCGCCTGACTCAAAAAGCGCCACTGTGCATGGCGGGTGATGTCACACTGAATTCCTCAAGTCAAAACATGGAGTATTACAGCTGTTTGGAGTAGGTGGAGGCCAGATGTGCGTGGAGCTTTCTTACTTTTCTTTCTCATCATAAGCCTTGTATACAAATCTATGAAAGCTCATTTGTTGTTCATTATTCAAACTTGGTTCAAACTAGAGTTCTGTTAAGCATCTTACTAATAAATAATGCTAAAAACAGAACAGGATTTGTTCATGAGATACAGCTTGTTTGTAGCTACCACAGTTAAATATTGGCAGTACAATTTTAACTTAAAATTTCTGCATTTTTTTCCAGTTTAGAGTCCTCTGATTGGTGCCACACCTTCTGAATTTACATGTCTATCTTGTCTCTTGTACCTGTCTTCCAGTGTAGCCACGTACAGACTGCTGAATATTTGATACGATGGACGTGAAGCCACTGTCTAAGTGCAAATGTATTATTGATGGATTACGTTGTAAGGTTTTCACAGGGAATGTGTGTCAGATCTGCTGGGCAGCGATCAGCAAAATCACACTCTGATTTCTCTTTTCGTCTGGAGAAAACTGTTTGGGTCAAAGGTCAAAGGATCAAGGGGAATGGCTGTAGTCAGTGTGCATAATGGACAGTATGTGGCAAACAGCCCAGGAAGCGACAATAATCCAATGATCAAACAAAAGGAATTACACTGTTACTCTTACACCGGGGCATAAAATGCTATAAATTGACGTCAAAAGATAAACGGCAATTAGCTGTGTTCAGTTTGTATCTTGAGTTGGAATATTTATCACCATTAGATTGTATAACATGCTCGTTGTAGGTAGCGCTTACATAATCTAACATGAGAGCTTTATGTGTCATAATTTATGTCTGTCGTAGTAAAAAGCTGACCACAGCAGTGACAGGTCTGCTCACTTAATCCCTCCCGTTCTTTATCACATTATGGGCTGTTTGCGTCTACACCTCATATGACAGCTTGATGTTACTGCAGGCCGCCAGCTGCAATATACTTGCCAAATATAGCCCTGCATGGTATCTTTCCCATGAAATTGTCAAGCAGTATTAAACCTCTCCTCATTATAACCCCGGGTCTCACAAGTTTGGTGCCTCTGTGAAACATTATGGCAGCTATTAATGTTTAATTTTATTACCCCATGTCAATCAGGACTGCTATCAATAGATAATAGCATGTTCTTTGCAGCCGAATACCTCCAGAGCCTTGTTTACACTTTTTCCGTGGGAAATACTGAATTTAGAATTATCATGTAGCACTGGAAGCTGTCCCTGCTTTGTTGCCTGAAGGAGTGGGAGATCAGGCCCAAAAATATTATTGCAGTCTATTAAATCTCAATTGCTTTTCATTAACTACATTACAATCTTTTACAATTTTTTTTTCCAAATTTTGAAATTCCCTGTAGATTATAGCCAGACTTGAAATATGACTTTCCCAGCTTGTCACTACCAGCACTGCTTTGTCACACCTGTCGATGTTTCATACTGATGCACAAGGTAATCTTCAGCAGCTGCATGAGATGCTGCCAGTAAACCTTTTTAATACATGGTCAGTGTATTTAAATGGTCAGAGTTTTGGTTAAAAAAACGCTATGACAGGATTAGGAAACAAAACTACTTGGCTAGGTTTTGGAAAAGATCATATTTTCGGTTAAAATAAGCATGTTACGTTATGTATGTCGGGTGATATCAGAAAAGCAAGTTGCACGATGAAAGTCACATGATACATGTAAAGTTATGTGCCTTAAAACTTAAATAACATTTTGGTTTCATATGGGACATCATGCCCTGGTTTTCTGGGTGAAAGTCTTGTGTTTGTTTGGCCCATCCAACCATCCCACCTCCATACATACATACATCTGATCTTTTGTAACCAAACCATCTCTACCCAAGTTAACTTTCTGGTTTTTTTTTTGGAACTAACTCCTTCACTCCTTCTCCTTTTGTGTTTAGCCATGCTTGTTGTCACTGGGTGTAGTGGTATGACATACCTTTTTCATCTAAGCAACACAGCCAAAGTTAGGTCTCTCTGGCGGCCATTAAGCTTTGGAATCGTCTCCCAATAAACTTGAGAAATCTGGACTCTATGGAATCTTTTAAAAAGCAGCTAAAACCTACCTGTCCAGACAGGCACTTGGGTACCATATGGTTTTTTTAGGTTTCAATTCTGTGCTTTTATCTGCTCCCCCTGTACATTTTATCAAATGTTTTATCCTAGTTGCCTGAATTTTAAACTGTAAAAATAAAAGTCCTTAACATCTCCCTCACAGACTTTGCTCAATTAAGCTGATTCATAATGGGTCCATTTATCTGGCTGACAGGCAAACTAGGTCAGCCAGAAAAGATGGGGAATGGGCTGTTTCCCCCTCCCTCCCTCCCAACCGTCCATGAATACAAGTCACATTTGCTCACTTTGCTGAAGGCCAGCTTGTACACAATGGTGGAGCCTCCTAAAATGATGCTATCTGTACTGTTAATTTGATAAATCTTTTTTTTCTAGTGATGATAAAATGAAATGGGTAATCATGTAGTGATGGACTATAGTGCCCAGAACAAAGCAATGAAATGCTACTTTTACATAACATTTCATAATTTAAGTAATGTACAGTATTTTTATGGGCCAACTCTTTTTCTATAACTCTTCCCATGTATAGATGTTTTCAGTACCGGTGTTCCTATGAACAGTATCATCATATTAAATGCAAAAGAGGTGTGAGATGGATATCAGCTCTGCTATTGTGGGGATTTATTTACTGCAGCAAATATTGTAGTATCTAGTCCAACATGTGGATTTTTCAGACCTGACCAAATAAAAAATAAGTAGTTACCAAGCAGGTTTTTGGTCAAAGATGTCCATATTAGCCAGGAGCAAACCCTGAAGTTAGTGTGTTGGAAGTATATCAAGGCCTCTCTTCTCCCTTGGGTGTGTTAAAACTAAAATACTGCAACCTGTTAAGGGTGACCTACATTGTTAGGGGTGTATTGTTTCTTCCTGTGTAGTTCAACTGCAAAATCATCTCTGAAGTAGTTCATATATTGAAAGAGGGCTGCAACTAATGATTATTTCACTGTCGATTAATCTGTTGATTCTTTTCTCAATTAATCGATTAGTTGTTTGGTCTATAGAATGTAAGAATATGGTGAAAATGTCTATCAGTGTCAGATATCCACATGTAAGAAGCTGGAATCAAATAATCTTTTTTTTTTTCTCTTAAAACAATTATTTGATGATGAAAATAGTTGCTTAATCGTTGCAGCTCTATATTGAAACATTATTTTCTTATTTTCTAATTATTTCTAATTCTATTCTTTGACAGTCTGGTGATTGTTTGGCTCATTCTGCCTAACCAGACACTAAACTTTGATTAGAATAACATTGGAAAGTTCACTTTTGCTCTAAAACAGTTTCTTTACACTAATGACTGAAGTTGAGTGGATTTCATGTCCGTCTATAGAGTAGTGCGCACACGCCCTATATTGATAAGTTTGCACGCACCCCCTCGCCGCGATGAGCCGCAGAGCCTCCAGATTGCCGTGATAAGCAGCCCATAACGTCGGTGTCATGCCATCCTCATCCGGCGCGTTGAGATCCTTCCGAGTCGCCTCCTTCAGCAGGTCCAGGTAGCCGTCCCGGGCCGCCTTGTGGTACCTGTCATTCATGGCGCGCGCTTAGTCCACCCTGCTCGACTCCATTCCGTTTCAACAGCACCACCATCATCGTCGTCGTGCGGCGATGAAGCCGGAGCGACGCCGGTTTGAGTCCCAGTTTGCCCCCGCAGTCCCCCCGCAGCCGGTCGCTCCTGATCAGTGGAGGAGCTGCAGGCAGGCAGAGAGCGTCGGTGGTATCCACGGACGCCACGATGAGCACCGTGTGGGTTACAACACTGCTCCCGGTGGCCGAGTGGGTCCAACACAGACCAGGGACCCTTCTCTGGGGCTGTATTATAGAAACTCGGACTGGGTTGCACTAACAAGATTAATTAATCTAAAATTAGTTCCAATAAAGGTTTAGCAGAACTAGTTTTAAAAAGAGCAAATCCAGATTAAAATTAGAAATTCAAAGTTTGCTGATGTAAACCAAAATTAAACAGACCTCAATCAATATGAAAATGCTTACTTACCCAAATTAAAGTAAATAAATATAGAAAAAATTAGATTTCTGTTGGGGCTCACTGTGTTTGTGTCTCACTTTGCTACTTTCTGCTCTGGTAAAGTCTCATACAAATAAAGGTCAACTTTATTGTGATCATACAATCATACAGAGTACAATTATACAGTCTAATTCATTCTCTGCATTTAACCCACTTCATTAGGAGCAATGGGCAGCTTCTGTACGGAGCCAAGGGACCAAATTACTTTATTATTTCAGACTCCTTCATCACCGAGAAAGTCATCCAATTAAGTTGTATAAGTTTGTATGATCAGGAAATGATGAGTGAAGACATCTGAGAAAAGAAAACTATAACTGGAAACTGTCATTGTGATTGACACAAGGAAAAGTCAGAGTCACTCCGGTGTCATTGTTTGTACAAATTCTTTTCAATAAACCATTGTTCTCCCTTTTAACTTTCCATTCCTGGTACCACGACGAAACATGATTGCCGACAAGGAAGGTTTTTATAAAGTTTTGCAATAAATTAAAGTACCTCTGCTCTCAGCCGCACCCTGATGAAACACACTTACATTAGCACACATAATAAGCATTAGTTACACCAGTGACTGAAGCTCTATGACACACTGCCCTATTGAAACTTCCATGACAATAGGTAGAGATAGTGGCCACTGGCCAGGCTTTTCATGCTTTACACCTCAGGCGCTTTGCAAAGACAATATATAGATCCACACTCTTCCTTGAGCCATGAATATCATTAAAGAACAGCAAGTATTCCCTGCAAGCACTGACTCATAAAGACAGATAACACATGGTATGCCTATGTAGAGAATTTAGAGTAGATGACGCTTTGATTGTGATGCGTGTGGTCAGTGATAGCAAAAAACTGGATCCAGTTTAGCAAGTCAAAGACAACACAACCCATAAAGCCTTTAAAGTATTTAGAAATACAAAAAGACAATGAAAAAATGTTTTTGACAGTTAAAATCATGTTTTTATTTCCATTTTTAAACATTTATTTTGTGCACACTTTTACAACAAAAGACTGGAATTAAAAAGGTACAGCACAATCCATCCATCCATTGTCTGTAACTGCTTATCATAACGGGTCAGGAGCCTATCACAGCTGACAATATCACAATTTAAGAAAAAAAAAAAAATGCTGTGGATCAAAAAAGGAACCGGTTTCTTGTATTTTGGAATTCGTGAGAAAAGGTTTTTGCTTCAAACATCTTTTGAACTTTACATGGATATTTTGTGCAAAACACTCTGTGTTTGGTAATAATATGGTGTTGTTCATAACAGATTTATTGACATTTATGACCCTTTGTGCAGTAAAGCAGCGTGTTTTGGAAGACATATAAAAGCCATGACGGCTCAGACTGCCTCTCAGGATCACACTGCATCAGGTAGGCTTACAGGTATCCTGAAACCTCCTCTTCATTTTTACAAGGTCACTGCTTTGTCCAGTTGTCAAAAGATTTTGGCAATCTGCAAGAGCTATTTTTTGCCTTATTGTACAACTCTTTCAGATGTCTTATTGTTATTGGTTTTATCAGAGATGGAGAGGGATAGTGTATAAGACTTCCCTCAAGAAAACAGCACAGCTGATCTGGGTAAACATGTATGCGGATTCTCACTCAATACAAGCATTTCTTGCCCAAACTAGGAGATTAAATCCCATTTGTTGATTTAAAGCTGCTCTTTTGTGAAGCACCAACAGGGTGACAATTATGCCTACTTTGTGCCCGTGGAAAGGTTTCACCTGGGCGGGATCTAACTTTAAAAGGAGCCTGTGAGTGGGTGTAGCTGTTAAACCTGTAGCCTCTTATACGGAAACCAGATGCAGCTAACAACTCATTTGTGAATAGCTGTTAGAGAGAAGAACCATGTGTTTGAACACTACCACTCCGTGCCCCTGTCTGACTGATGGCAACCCCTGTGAACCGTGCAGGATGACGGCCAAAGACAAGGAGACAGAAGAGGCCCACCTGTCCAACACCACCGGTGCATCGGGTCAAGCGGGGACCCTGTGTGAACCCGACCTGAACGTCTCTTCCAGCGGAGTCGTGGTGAGGGAGCGGGGCCGGAACTGGGGATGGATGCTGTCCGGGATCATCTGTGTCAACATTTTGATCCTGGGTTGCGCCCTGGTCAGCGGCACCGCATACAACAATGTGAACATCAGCACACCTGACCTGCAGGTTTATCTCATCATCCTCCTCATCCTCACGGCCATCTGGATGATTTATTATGCCGTCGACACATCCAGGAGAGAAAATGCTGTTGTTTTCAAGGATGGCCATGCTGGACCTGTGTGGCTCAGGGGTAAGTAAATGTTTCATGGTAAAAAAAAAAAAAGTGGAGAAAACTAACAATTTTTTGAGTTTTTGAGTTTTGAGCCCAACTCAAACACTTAGGTATTTCAAATACTAAAACAAAACAAAAAAAGTTAAGAAAAAAGTTCGAATCTTTAGTTGAGATAAGTTACTTTTTTTTTCTACAGATAAACTTGAATCTTTGAGTTTTAGAAACCCCCAAAAATATGTATTTCAAAAAGTGTTGAAGTGAGCTGTGAACCTCATTTGTCAATTAAATAGTTTTAACTGCAAATATTAAAATACAAACCGTTATTCACTTTCACTTCGATGAGTTTACTCAATAATGTTTTATAAACTTGAATCTTTGAGTTTTAGAAATATTCGAAACACAATTTTTGGGGTTTCTAAAACTCAAAGATTCAAGTTTATCTAACGAAGAAAGTTAATTATCACAACAAAAGATTAGTGTGTGTTGGATTTTAACTTGGGCTCAAAACACAAAAATCTATTGTAGTAAGTTACCTTAAAAGTTTGAGTTTTCTCAACTAGTTAATTTTTACACTGTATACTTGTTTTGGAATTATTGTTTTTTAATTTTCAGAGCAATTTGGAAAAGGTTGATGATTTTTTTTTTCTTGTTCCTTCAGGAGGACTTGTGCTGTTTGGACTCCTCAGTATTATCATGGACATTTTCAAGATAGCCAGCTATGTGGGCTACCTCCACTGTGATTCTGCTGTTAAGGTCGCATTCCCTGTGATTCAGCTTTTGTTCATACTTGTGCAGGTAAAAATACCAATTGTAAAGAATTGTAAAATGTCCTCAAGCCTTTATTATTGCAAAATATTAACACAGTGGTGAAATCAATCTGCAGACGTACTTTTTCTGGATCCATGCCAAGGACTGTGTGCAAGTACAAAAGAACATTACACGGTAGGTGATTAATGGATTTCCTTTTGCTTGTTTTCTGCATAAATCACTACCTTTGTAAACATGTTATCCCTGACGGTATCTATTTCAATACTTAAAAATATTCCCATCTCCTCTAACACTAAAACTAAGAGTAATCAAAACAGTTTGGAGTATTTTTATACTGAGGTTGCTACCACAGTACTGATGTTGTTTCATTGTTAGAATCTCTTTTCATTTGTAGATATTGAAAAGGTGTGATTATAATTTTTTTAATTGTAAACTAAAAGGGCTGCATTTAACAATTCTTTCAATTTTCATTTAATCTGCAGCTCATTTTCTTAAGGGTTGATAAGGTTGATAAAATTAGGGTTGTTCCAATACTGACACCAGTACTGGAAATGCCTCTGATACATCCTAAAAATCAGGACTGCTCAGGATGCTTTTGGTGCTCAACCTCTAAATCTTTAAATAAAATGTCACAAAATAATGAAAATGCCACCTATAATTTCTAAGAGCCCAGGTTGACATGTTTGAATTTTGTTTGTCTGACAAAGAAACCCAAAGTTTTTCAATTTACCTAATAGAGAAATAGAAAAAACAGTTAATATTCACATTTCCTGAAGCTGAAACCAATTACTTTTTTGTATTTTGCTCAAAATTTTATAAATTGATTATCAAAATGATAGAAAATTGTACATTGACAAGTTATTTTAACCCTTACTCTACCTTAATGCACCAGTTTTGGTCTGAAAACCATATTAAATTAAAATCAGCACTATTACTTGACATCAAAATCTGCCATTACATTAAGTTTAGTTTTTTTTACACTATTTTTGTCTCTGATTATTATTTCCTGTTGCTTCCTTCTTGTCTTCTTATGCAGCTGTGGGCTGATGCTCACCCTCTCCACAAATCTAGTCGTGTGGATGACTATGGTCACCGAGGAGTCTGTTCACCAAACAACAATCCCTGAGCCCCCGAGCGGCAACTACAGTAAAATCCATGGAAGAGGCATGTACATGGATAGAGGTAATTAAAGCAGACAAGTAGATATAGCAATCAATATAACGGCACATAAATATAACACTTCTCTCACCTGTGCCCCGTCATGTCTTACAGCGGGTTACGGTGATGATAAGTGCAAGTGCAGCCACACTTCATGTAAGCTCTTCAAGAACGCCTACTACTACTTGTACCCCTTCAACATTGAGTACAGTCTGTTCGCCT
The DNA here is from genome assembly GCF_056507025.1 of Lutjanus erythropterus. Classification (NCBI taxonomy): domain Eukaryota; kingdom Metazoa; phylum Chordata; class Actinopteri; order Lutjaniformes; family Lutjanidae; genus Lutjanus; species Lutjanus erythropterus. The sequence goes on along the minus strand of NC_139335.1, from coordinate 13,697,173 downwards.
CTGCCATGGCCTACGTCTTGTGGAAGAATGTCGGGAGAGTCATGGAGGAACACAGCCACCACCACACCAAATTCCGTCTGAGGGATGTGTTTCTCGGCCCTGTGGCAGGAGTCCTCTTAGTGGTGGCAGGCCTGGCGACCTTCATCGTATACGAGATGGAAATGCAAGACGACGACAGCGATGACGACGACCAAGACAAAGCAGTGATGATGCACTTTGTCATGAATATAGTGATACTGACCCTGATGTCTGTGTCCACCGTGCTCGGCTGTGTTGTCTACAAAGTGGACCACAGAGAGCACGTATCTGACAAAAACCCCACACGCAACCTGGACGTGGGGCTGCTGGTGGGAGCCTCACTGGGACAGTTCATCATCAGCTACTTCACCATCGTCGCCATGGTTGGAACTGGAGCCAAAGGCCACCTGAACAGTCTCAACCTGACCGGAGCCATCCTGATGGTGATCCAACTCGGCCTGCAGAACTTTTTCATCATCGAAGGTCTACACCGGGAGCCCTACCATGAGGTGCACCCAGTGGTCACTGTGGTTGCAAATCCATATGTGCTGCAGCCAGGCAAAGAGCTGAGCGGCCTCGAAGGATCAGAGATGGACACAAAGTCGAGCCCCGAGCTCACGCCACACAACCAGCATGGCCACGCGACCGAGCACAGACCAAAACTGCTGTGGAAGAGACGGGTGCTGAAGGAGGTCTCTGCGTTTCTGCTGCTGGGCAACGTCATCGTGAGTACCACTCTCCCTCACACTCCCTCACAAACTCACCTTTCTTAAATTCACCAAATGCTCAACCTGTTCTCATTTCTTTCTCTGACAGCTGTGGATCATGCCGGCATTCGGTGCCCGTCCCCAGTTTGACCACGACACTGAAACTCAGTTCTACAAATTCAACATGTGGGCTGCCGTTGTGAATATTGGACTTCCTTTTGGCATCTTTTATCGCATGCATTCAGTCGCCAGTCTGTTTGAGGTTTTTCTGAACTCATAACAAGGGGTCAAAGTAACTAATTACAACTACTCATTTTACTGCAATTACGTCGATTTTTGGGGTACTTAAGTATGCATTACACAACGTAATCTGTGTAGTTACTTTTAAGATCATAATTAAGTACTGGGTACACTTTGAATTAATATCCAAACTAGGCTTAGGTGGTATCTATTTTTTCACAGGTGCATACTTTCCTGATATTTTACCTGGGTATATGGTATTATGGCGGTTATGTAAAACTTGTGTAAAATGGCTCATCTTGACTCTCTTGACAGGCAGAGCTGATGGTTATAGTGACGCTAGTTGGGAAACAACACATTCAGGGAGTTTTAATTTGGTCCTGAGAAGGTGCAGCCTTCACTCACTGAAAAACTGAAACTGTGCTTTTACTGCCAGACCAGCAAATTCACTGCTCATTTTTTCACCTTTGCTCAGCGTGCATTCACCGTCACTCTCTGCCACCATGGACAGTATCAGTCTGCCACTCGCTGCCTCGCTCAACACAATACACTCCTCTGACCAATCAGTAGTCTGCAGTGTTTGCTGGCGCACCTTTATCATCAGGCCTAAATCCAAAATACTCCCAGGGCAGAGGCATTTCTCTTCTTTTCTATTAAGTCCTGTAACTTTATCCCCAGATGCCATGTTTGTCAGCACAGCTGCACAACCTTGTCCACCACATTGACCTCTGGTGGCGCCAGCTGCACACTACAATACAACATATGTCCATCAGTTTAATAGAAAGAAGAGAGTCTGTACATATAATGGTATTAAAGATCACACCATTGGGATTTCTAGTATACCGCAATACCTTTACACCTACCAAGCCTAGTTTAAATATTTCATCTGCATTTTTCTAAGCCAGTTAGGCTGTCCAAACACAAATGAGCCTATGAAAACATGACATAAGGATGAATTCCTGCTGCAGCAGACACACTGACCAGAATGGTGACCAGACACAGAAGCTGGGAGTAATTTAGACTGAAGATTTAATTTCTGAAATAGTAACCGCTTTCGTTTGAATGCCTATTATTGATAATAAATTAAACATCAACTGTTAAGAAATGACTAATATTATGAATGTTTTTTTAGAAGTATTTTTTTTTTTTACATAATAATATTTCATTAATACAACAGTACTTGTACTTGAGTACAGGTTGTCAGCACCGCTGCTCATAATGCTGAAAGAGTATATCATGTGAACAGCCAACTGTTTTGTCAATATAAAACTGTTTTGTACAAATTGTAGTCTGTTTTGATGATGCTTTGTTATTTGTTTTTAAATCTGTGAAGTAGATTTGACTGACAAATATCATCTCTTCAGTGTCTCTCATAAAATCTGTATATGTGACAATGTTCAAAATGTTATTTTCAGAGATTAAAAAATAATTAAATGTGATCTTGCATTGCTCGTTTTATGCTTTAGCTTCTGTACGCACAAAATAAAAACAAGCAATGTAATAAACTGAGTAAAAGAGAATCATTCATTGTGTCTCCAATTAATATTGTTATTTAGAGCTGCAAGTGATAATTATTTTCATTATCTCTTAACCTGTCAATCATTTTCTTGATAGATTAGTTGTTAAACATAAGAAAATGATAAAAAATGTATTGATGACTGCTTCCCAAAGCTCAAGGGGGTGTCCTAAAATGTCTGGTTTTGTCAACAACCCAAAGATGTTCCATCTAAGAACATGAAATCAGAAAATTTGAATTTCAGAATAGTTGCTGATTAATTTAATAGTTGACAAGTATTGATTAATCGCTGCAACTCTATTATTATGAGTTGCAGTAAATGAATTTGTACTAGTTGACCTAATGCAAAAACTATAGTAAAAAGAAGTTTTAAAAAAAGGCATCTTTAAGTAAATTGCTAGCTAGTTGTAGCTGTTTTTTAAAATAAACAAATCTTTGAACTACTATTGACTGATTAGTCTGGTAGAAAATTTACCAATAGTTCGACAACATTTTCATGTTTTGGTTCCAGAATTTCAGTTTAGCTGGTTTTATTTCTCCAATCTGTCCTTGAAGAAATCCTTATGAGCATTTTCCACAATTTAAACCGAAATGTACTTTCATCAAGAAAAGAATCAGTAGCCATTTATATCCCAATGAAAATAATTGTTAGTTTAAGTCCTAATCATCTTTTGGGGGACTTAGTTTGGCAAAGCCTGGCCGAAGTGTCACTAAAGAAATACTTTCCTTCTGGAAGAGTTTACTCGCTTGAAATAAACACAATAATTAACGTTATAAGAATGACATACGACACACATTGCTATTAATTAAGCCTTACCTTTGAGTCAGGCAAAGTTAAAGCCACACCTGCTTGGGGTCCTCAGCACACGGTTGTGTTTACAACCACGTCACCAGGAAATAAAGCGCAAGGTGTCAAAATGCAGAGACAGGTGAGCGATCTTAAATGTAGTTTTTTTTTAATACTCAGAAATAGTATTTGTTTTTGAATGTAATGTAATGCGTCTGAATCGATATTTTCGACTTTGATACTCGTGACTCTTCAGATCTGAATCTCAAATTAAAAAGATATTTGTCTCTGTGTGCGCGTGCAGGATTAGCCTTTACCTGCTAATGTCCGTTTGTGTTTTCAGGACTCAGAAGCTCCTCTTTTCGGTGAAGATGACGACAGCATCAGGCAAAGAAAGTCCAACATGAGGTAAGATTTGATACTTTTGTGGTTGCGGCAAAGTTTCGCGAGCACTTGGTGGAATGTAACTAAGTACATTTACTCAGATACTGCACGAAAGTACAAATGTTAGGTCCTCATAGACTTCCCTTTCTTTCCATGCCACTTTCTAAGTAACTGCATCTCAGAATGAAATATTCTACGGTTTGCTTCACTGTATTTATCGCCTTATCATATTTTAACATCTAGTTTGTCCTCGTTACAGTTTTTATTTTCACTGAAAGGAAGTAAATCATGATGATGACGTGACATTTGTCAGGGTCTGCACCAGACAAATATGTTTTCTTACATCTGGAGAGCCAGATGTGTAGGTCAGGGCATCTCTGCAGCACAACAGTTCTTCATTATGATGCTGTTTTCTAACTAACTGTATTGCAGTTTTGATAATATTGTGTTAAATTGTGCAGCCCTATATTTTATCATTAAGAAGAATTTGTTAAAAAATTATGCCTTATTACAAATTAAACTACATCTAATATGATTAGTGGATTAATGAATTACTCAAATGGCAGAAAATGCAAAAAAAAAAAAAAGTGAGGTTTTGCTGCTCTTCCTTTGGAATATTTTAATTATTTTAATTAAACTGGAAAAATCTTGAGGTTTGGACTCTTGGTTGAACAAAACAAGCATTGAGAAGACATCGCTTTGGTATCTGGGTAATTGTGACAACATTTCTCACTATTTTCAGAATTTCTACAAACCATACAATCAGTTGATTAATGGAGAACATAATCAGCAGATAATGGAATAATAATTAATTGCTGTCCTATAAAAAAAAACTCCATCTTAACCTGCTTTCATATAAATGAGGAATAATTAATAAATTATGTTAGACATAATAATATAACAGCCACACTGAGGTCCTTTACTTTTAATACTTTAAGTTAGTTCATCATTTTTAACAGTTCAACAGTAACAGTTTCAATGCAGGATTTTTACTTGTACCAGAATATTTTTTTACAGTGTGGTATAAGTTTTTTTTTTTTTAACCTAAGTAAAACATGTGAATATTACCTCCACCACTCATCCTATTTAACCTGTCATGTATAAACATTTTGTTTAACTATAAATAGAAATGTGACCATCTGTGTTTCAGACATCCGCTGGTCACATTCTTCCATCTCTTCTTCCGGACGAGTGCCATCTTGGTCTACTTACTGTGCGATATCCTCAGCGGGCGTTTCATCGTCTGCATGGTGACCATCATCCTCCTGTTGTCATGTGACTTCTGGACTGTCAAGGTGAGGAGGTCAGGTTACGTTTAATCAACCATCCTGTGTTGAGCTTCAGGTTTTGTTCACAACATCACCAGTATTCATGTCCCAGATTAATCTGTGAAATTATTTTCTCAATTATTATTTCTCAGTTGTTTTATTTTATTTTATATTTTTTATCTTTGAGCGTCCGTGTCTAATGGTAGATTGAATCTGAGGTTGTTTTGTTTGTTTTGTTGTGTAAATATTTAGACAGGTTTGTTATGTGCTGTTAATGATAGAATCAAATCAAATGACCAGGATTTCATTAACAGATTCCTTTTTTGCCCTCCAGAACGTGTCTGGCAGATTGTTGGTGGGCCTTCGGTGGTGGAATCAAGTGGATGAGGATGGAAGGAGCCACTGGGTGTTTGAGGCAAAGAAGGTAAGCAGAAGCTCATCAGGTACATCTTAAAAAAAGTTTTCTAATTAAAGGACCAGTGTGACAGATTTAGATTGCAACTTGCCTTCTAAAAAAAGTGGTAAAAACGTAGTAAAATAAAACCGTTCTTATTTTCAGGTGATGACGCACCCCCGAAAACATACTTATGCATATTATATTCAGCCATAAATCTTACACACTGGTCCTTTAATAAAGCTGGCCTCCTTGGTGCATGACACCTATTTGGACAAACAACATCAAGAAAAACATTCTTTCTTAGATAAACAGTCTTATCACGTTTCCTTTTTAGAGTTAAAGAATTAGAGATCTCAGTAAAACGGGGGATATTAAATGGCAACACGTGGCAACTTAATTTTTTAGAAAATATGGTGCATCTACAGTTTCACAGATTAATGACACCTTACACCATTTTTTAAATGCCAGTTTAATAATGTAATATTTTCTAGCCACTTTTCTAGTGTAATGTAGCAGCTTGACCTTACTGCACAATTGAAGATACTGTAACATAGAACAGCAGCATTGTCCTCTCTTAGATATATCATGTGGCACAATGGGGACATTCATTTCAAAACACTTTTAACAGATTTTTGCGTCTTGGATTATTATTGAATATCATGTTGTTTCTGTGTCTTCACAGACACCCAGTCTGAACACAACGTCCAGCGCTGAGTCACGGATCTTCTGGCTCGGGCTCATTGTGTGTCCTGTCTTCTGGGTCATGTTTTTGTTCAGTACCATCTTCTCTTTCAAGATTAAATGGCTGGTCAGTTTTCTGTGTTTTTAGAAGTGAATGTCAATTTTCTGTCTAATTAGCTGCTAATTGTTGGCTCATTCCTGTTTGTGACGTGTGCCCCGCAGGCTGTAGTAATCATGGGCCTGGTTTTGCAATGGGCCAACCTGTACGGGTATGTCAGGTGTAAGGTGGGTGGAAAGTCCAATCTGAGAAACATGGCAAAGAACTATCTTGGTGTCCAGATTTTTAAACAGGTATGTGAAAAGTAATCATACTTCTCTCCTTAAATTTTTGTCTTTAAGTGACATGATGCATTAACTTTTCTACTTTCTTTTTTTTTTTTTCACTAAAGGCGATGAAGAAAACAGAGACACCTTGAGATCGAAGAGGACAAGTGATGACCACTGCGAGTGCAGCGCTGAAAGGACACATTGACTCTGTGTTCTGACTCATATATTTTCTCTTTTGACTTTTAGTACATACTGCCATTATAAAGTATGTATTGCTGCATGCAGCATGCATGTATAATTTGGACATACTACTTCCTCATTAACATTAAACCTTAAATTTTGACCCGCTTACTCATAGAGCCATCACAGTTAGTAGCAAGTTTAAAGTCAAATGAAAAAGTATGTGATTTCGGCTAATGAGATCTCTGTCTGTGCTCTCAGTCAATGTGCTGCATATTCCATTGTGCTGAGGATTGTGGGTCACAAAAGCCAAAAAAGTATGCTGGCTGCAGCAGTACATCTCAGTATTTTTGGCATACTGCCTTTTACATACTATGTATTAGGACATAATCTTTTTCTGGCATACCAAACTGTATGGTAGTAATGGTATTGCAACACATTTGCTGCATTCCAAATTGCATGTTTTTTCTTTCTACTTTTAGTGCTGCAACTGCCCTCACAGCAGCCTGAACTTTGACCCTCTTGCTCATGCACCCATCAGAGAGGATTGTTGGTCAGAATAGTCAGAAAAGCATGCTGGTTTGCATACTGCAAAATGCAACCAGATTTAGATGGATGTCCTGTTTTTTTTTGGCATACTGCATTTCGGCTGGTTCGAGATGAGTCAGGCCTGTGCAGGATTGATCAGCAGTGATCACCACACAATGCATGCTGGTTAGATTTCTGTCGGTCTTCTGTAAGATGTCATGCATAAGTATGTGTGTACAAGGTGTCCTCGGTTTTAGAGCCAGGTGTTACAGTTGCTCTCCACCAGCTGCAAATGCCTGACTGTCATCTGATCACTGAGCTGACTGGCTCTGATCGGCAGACAAAAAGAACAGAGTTGGGAAATCTCTGTTCTTCAACTTCATCAGCGATCAACAACGCATACTTTATTTCTTCAGCTCTTATTATCTGAATGTGGTCTGCAGACTACAGGCAGCTGCGGCCGCCTGGTCTCGTCTGTTCTCCAGGTGAAGTGCAGTTCATCTCAAACAAGCCTAATGTGATGAGAAGGTAGTATGTCCGAACTGTTGGAGTACTTCATGCAACAGATGTTGTAAGGGCATCTGCAGCATGTACTAAAAGTAAAAAGAAAAAGTATAAAATTTTGAATGCAGGGTAAATATTTTTCTGGCATGCTCCATACTAGTATGGTGATATTGGTTTTGGAAGGTAGAAATTTTCTTGATTACTGTTGAAATGTCTGCTCTTTCTCACGGTATATAGTTTTTTGTAATTTCAATGAAGTTTCTGGTAAAAATAATTTTGTATGAATTGTTTCCTCTGAATTCACTGACTGATGAATTCAAACTTTTCCAATAATTCAAGTAAAATCCAATATAGCTGCTTTTGATAATAAATTTCATGCAAATGAAATTTAATAAATGAGGTATTTTGGCTGTGCAGATTGCAGGGAGAGTTATATTTTCACTGCTCCCTTGTAGGAGTTAAATAAGTTAATGAGGTCTTTAAATGCCTGAATCCTGAGGGTATTTGGACCAAAACAATGCACTAACTTCAGGGAAGTTTCATTGATAAAAATTAAGGAATTAAACCTGTTTTAGGTGCAGCTTGAGTTTGACCTACTTTTGTGACTTTTGACAGCGCAGCCCTGCAACCAGCATTTATAAATGTAAAAAGATTTGTTACCTTGAAGACCTTTTTCATAGCAGCCATATTGATATTAAATAGGTCAACACAGGTGTTAGCAGTGATACTAATTAAGGCCGTGTTGGATAGGTGAGCCAACATGTACAGCAGCAGCAGCCCGACTCTCTTTGACCTGAATGGAATCTTAATTAGCATCATAAATAACACCTGTGTTTAACCTACTAGTTTGTGTCGACATGACTGCTGTGAGAAAGGTTTAATGTGCCTTTTGTTTAAATCAGGGTTGTGGACATTAAAGTTATACTATTGCTTTATGTACTATTGTTTTGATCAATTTATTTATTATTAGAAATTAGATTGTAGGGGTGGGAGAAGTTTTAAAGTTTAAATGTTTTGAAATGCTGCTAGTTGGGTTATATTTTATATGAAAACTGATCATTTACACAGAACCTCTGTGAAATTGTTGGTGTTTTTACAAAAAATAAAATATAACAATAAATGTAATTATCAGCACCATCCTTATGTCTCACTGTAAACACATTAATTGAGCATCTACTGTGATTATGTCATCTAAATTAAATGTATACCAAACTGTACATAAGAGTAACAAAAGGGTGTCCTAGTGGTTTAACAAGTTTCAGAAGTCTGTTTTAATGTGGACTGTCTGCAGTGAGTGATTTAACCACTAGGTGGCAACAGAGGAACATCTGAACATCAGCTATCTAGCTGGATAAATAGTTGGACAAATGAATATTTGAATTTGGAGATGAATGTCCCTTTAAACGTTTTGACACCAAAAGTTTTTGCTTTTTTAGTGTTGCAGATACCAGCTTTTGAATGCCTGTATAATGTTTTGCCAGACTATAGAAATTAAATATTTAAGTGGTCAATTTTGACATTTTCCATGACTGTGTTTGAACAAACTCTTCCTACAGAATTAATTAGATTGACTTCAGAATTGGTGTGTGCCATGCAGACTACTTTGTCATCAGTTATTAAAAGATTTAGCTATTGTTGAAGTTTTGTGGCATCATGTGGGGTTTTGATGTTTCGCCATGAAACAGGAAGTTGCTGTGATAAATGATTCAATCAGCCCCAGGGGGGCATGAGTGTGAGGACCCGTTCAATGCTGCTTGCAGCTTTATTTCCATTTGTCTTTCCTTGTATTTAATATGTTTGTATTTTTATGGACATACTGTATTATAAGCGCCCTTGTATTGCAGTCCTGGAACACTGCAATACAAGTCTGAAATATCACTGGCAAACATAAAATAAAAAGTAGCTTTAAATAATAATTTCATAAACCTAGAGTAAATACATTATGTGACTCAGATGGAAGAGTGAGTGAGTTAATTTATTTGTTTGATTTTCAGAAATATGCAAACACATTTCTATCAGACATTGTGAGATGAACTACAAGTACAAATCAGCAAAATTTGACATACTATAATGAATGAGAAGTAGGGATGGACGATGTGGCTTATTGATAATATCTCAATATGTTTGTTGTACACATTTTCTCTGAATTAACATTCTGTAAATTCTCAAATAGTGCAAACATGATCTTATAGAATATGATGCATAGCATAGATCAAACTAACCAATAGTATATAAAGTAGTTAAAATTAACACAACGTTAAACATCTACAGCAGTAAAATGCAACATACACAAATGTTAACACACCGACAGGGACAATTTCACTGCAGAATGACTACTTAAAGTAAATTTTGACCAACACCTTGATATTGATATATTGATAATATTGCTGAGATGACTATTGGTGCCTCCACATAATATGAACACAATGAGCTTCTTGATTAAAAAAAACAAACACACATTAATAATTGGGATATAACGACTAAATGTGAAAATGTAAATGATAAAACAGCTGGAATAGAATATAACCACTTTACTATAATGCAGCCTGTAAAACCAGAAAAAAGACAGCACTTTTATTCGTGCCAGAAATCAAAATGATCAACTGTACATGTATAATTCACCATCACATATGTCATGGCACAAAAGTATATGATGCCACAACTTAAATAGAACCAGAAAAATGTCTTGTCCACCGTGTTGGCAAACTTCTGATTTCTCTCACGTTCCAGTTCCTTTGCATCAAGACCCTCCAGGAAGTTGACCACCTTTCTGAGCATTCGACGGTGCTCCTCTGTATCATTCAGCTGAATGACACTGACATCAGCTTTGGCTTCTGTAGGGGTCGAAGCAGAGCAACAAGATTTTGTAAGTTATGGAAGCCTGTGATGAAGAAGGGAGGCTGTAAGTCAACATTAAACTTTCATCCAAAGTTCTCGTTATTTTGAGACAAGTGCGTAATTGGTTTTAGATTAATAAGTCATTATTTCAAGGTTTCTCATCAGACTGACTTACAGAATACTTTTTGTCAACACATTGGTGTAAATGGGCTTCCACACTGAGCATCAAGTATTGCAGCACAAACTCAACACATGCAGTATTTGCTTCATGGTCTTCCTCACCTTCATCCTGTTTCTCCTCTGGCCTGTTTCCTGTGTTTCCCGGGACTGACGCTTTGGTACAGCAGCAGAAGATCAAGGTGCCATCTTTGGCCAGCCGTGTCAGCACCAGGGACACCAACATGCTCAACACCATTAAGACCAGGCAAATACAGAAGTGGGTTCCTGCAGTGCAGACAGGCAAACAGACGGTCAGTGACTCAAACTGTGATGCTGCTCACATACTGGGGTTGGTGTGTAGAGTGTGACTGCAGGTGTGACTGACGGATGATGGGGCTGCACTGGCTGTCTCCAGGGAGCTCGTCATTCAGGATGATGAGGAACATGGTGAAGCTGAGCACCAGAGTGACCTTGAAAGAGTTGCGTTCGCCGCCTCCCAGCGGCAGAGCGAAGCTGACCACATCGGCCAGGACGATCAGAATGGTGGGCAGCAGTAATGTTATGATGGGGTTGAGATATTTGATCCTCAGCGACACCTGAGGAGTACGGCAGACAGAGTGGAACATATAGAGGAAAATGCTTGTTTCAGTGTCTTTACTCCTGGCTGTGTCATTTTCTACTATGACTGAAGTAAAGGAATGTTGTTTATTTGGGCAATGTTCAGTGGAAATACCCATTAAGAGGATTATGTCACATGAGTATAAATATAGTTTTCTTTGGGAAAAGTTAGGTTAATATCACCATTGCAGGGGTTTGGTGAAGCATTACTTTGAGAATAAACCTTAATTTCACACGTTAATGAACACACCATGATGTAATTGCGGTCATCTCTTTTTTTCTGGTAGATCACCCTCTCAGTTTTCCAATCTCCATGGGTGCCATCAGCCAACCTCAGTTCACCCAGTACCAGCTCTGTGCCACATCCTGAAACAAATGAAGTCGTTCCATGGATTTAGCATTGCACTGCCACAACGATGTCAAACTCATGATGGGCAAAAAAGAAAAAAAGATCTAAAGTGATCCAGCAGAACCAGAGATGTCATCCTTTCTTTTTAAATCCATGCATACTTCTTGCAAAAACTGTGCCTACATTACCCACAATGCAATATGGTAAACTAGCAGCAACTGTTTACCTCAAGCAGAGATGATGATTAGAGGTCTGTTAAGCTCATTTTGATACCACACCTCCAGATTTTTGACATTTTCATCTTCTTGTAGACTTTGTGCAGCTCCTTCTGGAGTCACAAAGGTCTTTATAGAAATTCAGCTTTTAGCTCCTTCAAGCAGCAAGACACATATCTGTCCGCATTTTTCATCATCACACCGAGGCTCCTCCTCTAATATTCAATCATTTCTCTTTCCCTTTATCCAGTGATCATGTTAGCTGAAGCATATTTAAAAGACCTTACTAGGATCCACCTGAATCTGAATATCATTTGGGAAAGCACAAATAATGTAACAGAAATAGATATTTATTCTGTCCAAATTTGCTTGTTATTATTCAGGAAAAATACTTTCCAAAATGTAAAGAAGTAACTTGCAGAGTATTTTTTTTAAACTTTTATTTTAAAGAGTTTCTCATGCAAAACTTAAACTTTTGATTTTAAACATTTTTCTCACATTTTTCTCACAGTTAGCAAGCTAGAAAGTTAATGTTCAATTTAAATAATGTTAGACTTCTTTGACATTTTTTTACTAGATGCATGGTGCCCCCTAATACCCATAAATGTAATATGATTTGTAAAGTCAGTAGACTACCATTTTAATATTGTTTGCTCTGAATTCATGTCAGTTATGCACATATCACTGTATTTAAAAGTAAACTGAGGATTTGTCCTGAAAGGGCTGATAATAATCCTCAATATTATTTTTTTCACTTGCAAGTTTTTGTTTTTTTTACTTGTTCTTCTGATCACAAGAATCACAAAAAGCTAAAATACATTTCTGAATAGAATACTGTATATTATTTGTATTAGTGAAGTGCTGAGCTCACCCTTAGTGGCCCATGTTTGGATGGCGACGGGACAGTCATCAGCAGCAAAGGGATAGTTGAACAGGTTGACTTCACAGTTCACCTCTGCGTTTATGATCACAGTGTGCCTCACTGTGCCGTTACTGTACACCAGCAGATCACGGGAGCTGTGCTTCATGGTTGTTACTATTCTACACAGGTGAGAGACGACACACATGCGTCTGATGAATGAACTGAACTTAGATAAATAAGACAGCTGGTGGCTCTTTCATGTAACCGACTGACCCATTTGTCACATGGAGCTCTGGGGTCCAGACTTTTTCCACGGGCAGGACCACTTCATCATACTGGTAAACTGAGGTGTTCCATGCCAACTCCTGATCTGTCCATTGCTGTGGTTCAAAATCAAAATTAATACAACTGAAACATACTCTTTGTTTCTTTTTGTGCTTTTATAAATATCCTGAAGCTTACAAGTACAGCTTGCAGACGGCTATTTAGGCGGAGATTCTTTGTGTCCTGTTAAAAAAAAAAAGATAATAAATGAGGATAGGCAAAATATGAACAAAATTATCACAACACATTCTCAGCATATATTCAGCAGGTTCACATCAACAAAGGGTAAACATCAGGGATGCGGTGACACGTTATTATTTATGTTTTGCACAACCTCCCAACTTTAACAGAATCAGGGTTGCACTACTCATTTTAAAGGGATAGTTCATCCAAAAATGAAAATTCATTCATTATCTACTCACCTTCATGCTGACTGAAGGTTGGGTTTAGTTTTTTTGTCCACAAAACACCACTGGAGTTTGAGAGGAAAACAGCATTGCAGAATCCCCCAAACTATATAAACCAGTCTTCAAATGAAAAATAAAACAACACCCCTCCCTGTCTGGTATAATCTAGCTCTCCTAAAGCACCAACTTGATAAGTTGACTTGGAAGACATCATTTACGTTACGTTTACATTTATTTAGCCTAAGCTCTTCAGTATAAATCATTAGCTGTGTTAGCTCAGCTCCTTAGCCATTTTTTGGTGTACATGCACACTGTGTGATGTGATGGTGTGTACTCGCAAGTGGACGGCATATCAGGGCTTTAGGAGACTTATGGCAGACGAAGAGTGTGGAGACATTTCAATTTTTGGTTGTTTTTTTCCGTTTGAAAACTGGTGTGAAACTCCAGCAGTGTTTGGTTGACTTAAAAAAAAACAAACCTGGCCTTCAATCAGCACGAGGGTGAGTAGATAATGACTGAATTTTTATTTTTGGGTGAACTATCACTGGAAAAATGTAAACACAGGCTCATTTAATCTTATTTCAAAGATAATCTGATATGGTGTCAGGCTTTAAGGGTAACTATGGAAATAGCCTTCTGTATCTTATGTAGAGGCATCAGTATTAAATTGAGACTGTTTAATAGTTAAAAACTCTTTGTAGCAGCTTTAGGTTTTGAATGCATGTCCTGTAAATGACAACAATACAGAGGATAATAATCAAAATGATCAAGTTTACTTCAGGTCATGAGAGGTCTAACAGGAGAAACAACAAAAGCAATTCTCTGTTATCTCCATTATATAACTGTATTAGACAATACTTACAACTGACAGTGTCTGGTATTCCATTAATGGCACATAAATCAGTTGGGTGCAATTTTCATACTGTGGCTGAGATACATATTTGTTTTTGATCAACATTTCAGCCAAACACCGGCGAGTTTTGCAGGTGGAGCCAGCATGTCCACATCCTGGAATTACAACATAAATATGAAGCAGAGCTTTGAATATTGTCAGAAAATATAAAAGTTATATTCACCTGCTGTTAGTAGACTCAGTAAGAAGACTGCCTTCCACAGACTGCAGGTGAGAAATCTCAGCATTTCTGACTCCATCATTGCAGGAATGAGACTGTTAGTTTCCCGTATGACTGATTACGGACTGACAGCTTTGTGGTATTTTCTTTTTTACCACCCGTCGTTGCCTCTGTCTTTAGGTTTCAGCCTGACTTGACACTTAAATAGGCCTTTCTGTGACGTTTAACTACATATTCAACACAGAGGTACACCATGAGACAATATGACTGTTCCACAATGGTGTGTAAGAATACCATTGTGTGATTAATTACAATGAGGGCTCAGTGTTTCCTCAGTGATCCTGTGTAAACACTCTGAACATAAAGGCAATTACTCTCACTGTCTGTTTACCTGCCCGCAGATTCAGGAGGCTCCAGCTGCTATCTGTCATTAAGCTACTCTGCATTATAAAGGCTCTGTGGCTGTCATACAGGACAGTGAGCTGAAGCAGACAATAACGGAGACATGAGTTTTGTCTCCCAGTCATGGGTGCAGAACAAAGACTGGAGGCTGCTGTGGTTTAGGTGCAGTCGAGGGAAGGCGTGTCCCCTCGCAGGATTAAAAACACTTTGTTTTGACAGCTGTGTGATGAATTCACGTTTTCTCATTTTTGTACTATACCCAATATACTCACAAGCTCATTAGGTTATATAAAGCTAATGAGAATCTTCATATAACATGGACCAAAGTGTTATGTGATCGGCAGTGACCCCAAAAACAGGGCCTCGGTTTAAAAATTCTGCAGTTATCCTTTAACAAAGAAAAAAAGGAATTCCTAGAAAGCCAAAATCAGCCTGGACTCTAGATTAAAATAAATGTTTTTATGGAGCTTTTAACAGCAGAGACTTGAAAAACTAGTCCAAAGTATACTGGTGCACACAGCTGGAGCTATTGGTTTGTCTTCAGTCAAGTAAAGTGTCTTATGAAAAAGGGATTTTGAAATGATTTTAAATCTTTTTTCTTCATTCTTCTTGACTATTGGACCACTGAGAAACAGGCGTTTTATCTTGAATATGCTGCATATGTGTCATACCTGATTGACCTGATCATTATCAGTCAGGTCTGAGGTTATCACCTTCTGGTCTTTTTCTATTTGCTTCAGGTTTTAAGAATGTTCACCCATGTTTGGAGCATATTTCTGCTTTCTTGGCTCATATATCAAATCACTGTCCTCTCACAATATAAAGACCACTATGAATTAAGATAAGATGGCCCTCCCCTGTCCCTCCCACCTCAGACTCATGCTAAAACATCTTTACCTCTTTAATCCAGCCTGGTTTATACTACGCACAGCATAACCCTTAGTCACACTCAAACACAGTGACTTGCAACATGTTGCTGTTTTTCAATGTTGTTTTTCTGCTGACAGCAACAGCTGTTACTTTCATTTTCTTGACAAATATTGTAGCACTCATTTTGTTTATAGAACTAATGATTATGCAACTATTATCTAAGTGATAAAAGTTTCCTTACCAGTCTGGTCAAGATTTAAATTACATTTTTTTTTCAGTGTACTATATATATATATATATATATATATATAGACCTGTTTATTTCACATTCTGTCATCTAAATCTCATTTCTTGATTTGTTTTCTTCTGAAATTGTAAATCACAATCCGTTACATGATCATGTTGGATGTTGCTGTAGAGCCACGTGGTGCTGGACACTTCAATCAATAAATAAATCAATCTACTGACCAGTACTTCCACAGTTTAGTGTGTATTATTACGTAAAAGGAAGTAATACTATTTTCTTTCTGCTGCCTAATGACAGACTGGTGAACTGTTCTTGCAGGTTATCTCTTAGAGGAATGTCTCTTATCTCTGTCTTTACACGTCTTCAGGTGAATCAGGCAGGTTTCAGGGGAGAATGAGGGTCATGTTCTATTTTTAAAAACACAACACGGTTGTTTTGGTGTCGTCGACCTGTTTTTTAACGGCTTTGGATGCCCTTATGACGGCAATAAATGTAGTTTTAAAGTCCGTGTGTCCTGGCGGTTCAGCTGTGATCTTTCATGTCTTATCACAACCAAATTGAGGACGACTGAGACAAAGAAAATCCTTGTGCCAATGACAGATGACTCCACCTGATGGGGCAAAGGTTAACTTTCTGTCTAATGAATCATGGAAATCCAAAGGAAAATAACTCAAATATACATAGCAGCAAAAATAACCTGCGATGAATCATCAATATTTCTCTGCCTTTATCATATCGTGGAAGGCCGCTGAAGTTACACAACCTCCCTGTCATGATGCCGAAACAATTCAGAGGACATTTGATGTTTTTGTCCAGAGGAGGCTCTAAAATATTCCATAGGTCATAAATTCTTCCAGATTGTCCAATAAGGATTTAGAAGGAAGTGATTGCTGCGATATCAGAAGAAAACAGGACTTTGCCTCAGGACCAGGACGGCCCCCATTAACACTCTGCAACCAGTTCGACTCAGAGGTGACTTCCACTGTGGCAACACATCGTTTAACGCTGACCAGAACTGATGTGACACCTGACAAAGTCTTACTTCTACTCTGCAAGTAAGTTGAATATTGAGATATACAGTTTGTGTTTATCAGATTTGTATGTATACTACAACTTTATTCAATGTAATAAACAAGATTCTTGACATAAAAGTGTTTCCACAAACAACTAGACAAGTTTTGTGGTTTTAGACTAGTATGTCAAAGATTTTACAAGACTACTTCTTAGTAGCTTAAAGTTACAATTTTAAACATTTTTACTGACAGTGGAGTCCAGTAGGTCCAAATTATTACAGAATAAACAAATATAAGAATTAATGGTAAATATAGAATAGTTATATAAAGATAATTAGAGAGCATGCAAAACAAATAGAAATACTGTAAGACTCATACTAAATAAATTAAAGTTGCTAAATAATTAAAAATGCAGCTGAATATGTACACATTTATACAGACTAATACTTCAAGATATTAGCAGGGTGGGAAAACAAATATCACAAGTTGTAATAATTTCATATTAAAACTTAATTCCTTGACAAACAAATGTAAGAGTAATTATTAGTATAACTATGAACTGAAGAAACATCATGAAAGATGCCATGCAATGAAAGTACAGAAGTGCCTTTTCTTTTCCTATATTCTGTATTGTATTTTTCTCGTGTAGCATTTTGCAGAGATAACAACATGTTTTAGCACATCAACAGTTTGGTTTAGCTTAGTTTAATTACACATAATATATAGAGAAACATAAAGATGATAAAGAATGATAAAAGACAATAAAAGAAACAAAACAAGAAAAAAAGTTAGATAAACAACTCAAATTGAAGAGGCTGGAAGCCAAAAAACAATATCCATACTAGTGTCAAGACTAAGTTGTTGGCATATGATCATAAACCCTCACTTAAGAAACTATATCTAAAAAAACTAAAACCAACTAAATAAAATCCTGGGATGTATGAGGAGATATATGCAATAATTCTTTGGGAATAATGCCATTTATTTGAATTCAGACTCCAGCTTTTCAGTGTAATGTGCTGTCACAGTGTAGCACAGACTGCAGTGTCAGTAGATCTCAGTGACATGATAAAATATTGATAAAACTAAACATACCTTGATGCCATAGGCTGGTCTTGGTAATTTTCCCTGCTTGTTTTTTGACCCTGTCTCACACAAGTGCTGGAGGGTCGGCAGGTCAACACCACTGACCCTTGTTCTTACCTGATTGTCCTGTGACCTGCCCTTGTCCTTGTCCATGGACTCAGTGGTCACTGTGGAGAAATCAGGCTGACGCTGCCTGAAAACTGTTTAAGTATTCACCTAATTATACAAGCATGTTGACTCGCTTTCTTTCTGTGCTTATTTGTCAAATAAAGCCTCCACTTTCCACAATATTACTGCATCACTCCAAAACAAATCTGAGCCTTTATTGAAACACAGAAGTTGTGTAACTAGAAGTTAGTGTGAGTTGTTTATTTAGCAGTATTTCTCATGCATGATGGTGCATATTTCCACAATCTTTGACTATTTCAGTGTCTGAGTATTTTTGTTGACTTCAGTTACTGTTTACCCGCAGACAGGAGCCAATTCAAGCTGCAGTGAAATCTTATTTAGACTGACAGTCATCTGACCGAGAGGAACGCTGTGTTTTAAAGACTGCGCTGTTGCACAAACACTAACAAAGACAGCTTACGGTTTTGACAGCACACTTAAACAGAGAAGGTGTTAAGTTAGAACACATCCATCATAAATTGAGATAAACATCGGCTACGTGCTCTCAGGTGACTCAATTAAGCAATAAAACCTCTGACAGACTTCTTATAAGGAAGCACACGGCTTTAAAAAAAAACTGATCAGAGAGTGAGTTTGCTGAGAAATGATAGCGTCCCTTTCATCAGTGACACGTCAAGCCGCTGTCAGATTACTGAAGTACAGTAGAAGAAAGTGATAAAAATGTCCTGATGTTGTTGTATGTATGTGTAACTGAAAAGATGGTGGTGTGGTTAAAGTTTGACATTTGAGGCAACATTTGGAGGTGAAAGCTGTTAGAGGTAGCTGGAGGATAATAATTTACCCTCATGAGGGCAAAAAAGATCTTAATACCTGCAGCACACTGAGGTCGAGGTTTTGCTTAATTAACCAAGACATACTTTCTCTGGACTTCAGGAGTAACGGCACAGATTATATAAACACCATGCCTGTTTTTTTCTTTTGTCTTGACATAAAGTACCATACATTATTTGTTTTAAAGTTAGTTTAGGACTCGTCAGAAAGCCTGCTGACTCCTCCTCCCTGTTTGCAGTCGTTCTGGGTCACATCTGGAAGGCAACAGACTTTGCCAAAACTCAAAACTAAAGAGATAAGCCAAACTGATTAAAAAGAGGTTCTTTCCATGTGGGGGATAGATTTTCCCTGACCCGAAGCCTTGGTTAATCTTGTCAGATGGTCATTGCCAAATCTATATACATCATCATGGGTGAAGATCAATAACTGAACGAGGTCAAGCCTGAAGAACTTTTGTCCTGTTGCATTAGGTGTGGGCCTGCGAGGGACAGAAATATCAGGTGTCTCAGACCAAACTCTTTTGCATTAACTCAAAAGGAACATGAGCTTTTGAAGAGCAAAAAGGGTCCTGAAATAAAAAATAGGCTCAGTGAATCAAATGAGTATTAAAATGATTCACTTTAACAAATAAAATGTAGTGAGATTAAATTATTAAAATCCATATGTCTATAGTCTTCTAAAACCTTTGCCTCAATACTTCCCATATAACTGTTGATGATTCTTACCAGGAGTCACAACTGTAATTTATTTAAAAAATGAAAAGCTCTTATTTGGTGTTGGAGTATTTTTAACATAAACTAAATAAAAAAAAATACTCTGCATGATTACATTTGGTTATTATTGTAGACCTTAAAGTGTTTATAGAGAGCTTTTAGCAGAAGTGATTTGGACAGTGTCCAGACTGTAATGGAACTGGTAAATAATCAACTGGTAAGAAACTCGTGCTCCTGAAGTACATTTTTCACACCTAGAGCCGGGCATTGCTCAAGTCATTTGCTGCTGATAGCCCGAGGCTCACAGTGACCGAGGCTGGCTGCTCAAACATGAAGAGTTCAGATCAACAAACAAGTTTGAGAGCCTTTTACATTTCAGTCACATGTAATGAGTAAAATACTGTCCCTCCTGCTCATTAGTTGTACCTGTATCTGTATCTATATCTGTATCTGTTCAACCAACAAAATTATTCGTATCTGTATTCTGATAGAAGACCAGAAGTGGGTGTGGTTTATACCTGAGGTCAGGTTAAATTGGGTAGATGTTGTGTTTTCTAACCTAATATTCATTTGCAATGTAATTATTGTGCATTCATCAAAATCAAATCAAAATCAAAAAGCCATACAAGTATATCTATGCTTATCTTTTATCCATGCCAAGGTAATCATGTAGCTGACTTTTTCTGAATAATAATGAGCAACTCGGGACAGAAGACATATCTGTGTCCACTGCATTGTTTGTGCTTTCCCAAATAATTTATTTGGCTGCATCCCTAATGCATTTTCCACCTCATCTCTGTCTTTCTACAGGAGATTGAAAGGCAGCTTTGGTCATAATGAGCACAGAAAGGGGCGAGCAGGTCGTCATTGATACCCGCTACACTACAATCCACAATATGGGCATGAAAAATGAGTCCAGACGGCTTCGCTACATGCAGAAAGACGGCCGGTTCCCTGTGGTTTTTCAGAAGGCCCCTGGAAACTGGAGCCCATATCTCATGGACATCTTCACCACTCTTGTGGAGATCCGCTGGAGGGTGATGCTGCTCATCTTCGCCCTCTCTTACATTCTGTCTTGGCTCTTTTTCGGCCTCTGTTATTGGCTCATTGCGTATGTAAATGGGGACACAGATGATGTAAATAATGAACCCTGTGTGGACAACGTGCGTGGCTTTACTGGAGCTTTCATGTTCTCAATGGAGACCCAGGCAACTATTGGCTATGGCTTCAGGGGGATGACTGAGAACTGTATCGTGGCCATCATAGTGGTGACAATTCAAGATGTATTCAGCTGCCTCCTTGACACTATTGTCATTGGTATTGTCATTACTAAAATGGCGTCTGCCCGTAAGAGAGCTCAGACGGTCGGTTTCAGCAACTGTGCAGTGGTCAACCTGCGAGACGGGGTCCTGTGTCTCTCATGGCGACTTGGGGACTTAAGAGGTAATCATATCCTAGAGGGTGTTGTCCGCGCCATGGTGGTCCGTCACGTGAAGAAGCCACTGGGATCTGTTGTGATGTCATACCAGGACCTGGACATTCAGAATCGAGACATTGTCCTCGCCACTCCGGCCACCATTATTCACAAGCTGGAGCCCAGCAGTCCTCTCTACAGCCTGAGCCCTGAAAACCTGCTGGAGGACAACTTTGAGCTGGTGGTGTCTTTCACCTACACCGGGGACTCTACAGGTATGCTCCACCAGACGCGGACCTCCTACATGCCTGCAGACATCCGCTGGGGCCAACGCTTCCAGGACATGCTGAAAGTGGGCAAGAAGCACTACAAGGTGGACTACGCTCGGTTCAATGACACGACATGGGTGCCAGTGCCCCTGCTCAGCGCAGAGGAGTTTGACGGAAGAAGACGTCCTGAAGAGGGCAATCAGACCCACAGTCCACTCTTTCCATCAGTCAAGAGAAATGGACACACTTGCCCGGTGAATCCTGACATCACTGCAGAGGTGATGCATCAAACCTTTTTGTAGTGCTTCATCCAGCCACACTACTTATTTGAGGAGTCCAACCTTGTTTCTTATGTGATCTGAATTCTAAGAACTTTGTTTTGCTTAGTTCCATCCTGACTTTCCTATCTCCATTTGAAGGGAAGTAAAAAATACAGCCATTATTCTTTCCTATCCTATCGTAACGCTTCCAGTACATGCTGAAGACGAAGAAGACTATGAGCATGATGGTGCCCCTGCTCAGTACAGAGGAATTTGATGAGTCAAGAGGAAGGGACACATGTTGGTCTGGTAGCTCAGATGGTAGAGCGTTTGTCCCATGTACTGAAGCTGTGAGTCCTCTACAG
This sequence comes from Lutjanus erythropterus, assembly GCF_056507025.1. Classification (NCBI taxonomy): domain Eukaryota; kingdom Metazoa; phylum Chordata; class Actinopteri; order Lutjaniformes; family Lutjanidae; genus Lutjanus; species Lutjanus erythropterus. Next base: position 13,675,192 of record NC_139335.1, on the reverse strand, counting down.
TAGCCTTGGGTTTGACTCCTGCCTTTGGCCCTTTGCTGCATATCATTCCCCCTCTCTCTCTCGCTCTTTCCTGTCACATCTTGAGTTGTCCTATAAAAAAAAAGTCCTCAAAAATATTTTTTAAAAAGAGAAATGGACACGCTTTACAGGTAAATCTTGACATCACTGCAGAGGTGATGCGTCAAACCTTTTTGTAGTGCTTCTTCCACCCCAACCAGCTTTTTTTAGGAGTCCATCCTCGTGTCTTATACAGCCTGAATTGAAGAACTTTGTTTTGCATTCCTCTCTCCAATCGAAGTGAAGTTAAAATGCAGCCTTTACTCTTTCAAATTGTATGAAATAGTGTGTGAAAAATATACATTAAAATATTGTGTGGACTTATCCCATCATGTTAGCTTTTGGTGATAAAACAGTGTATTCATGTGCTGTTGTAAATATATTTATATGTGATTTTATATACAGTGTTTGTCTTTTTTATGATTTTAATTAATAAAATCCATTACCACAAATAAAACTTGTATTGTCCTTATGAAACTCTGAACCAAGAATTAGAGCGATCATGTGATGAAACTAAGTACATTTACTTAAGTACTGTACTTAAAGTGAAAACGTAAAACAGTGTATAGACTCATGTAAATATAAGTGCAAATTACCTTTAAGTGCAAATTCAAGGTATGTTACTTTAGTATTTCTATTTCAAGCAACTTTATACCTCTACTCCACAAAATCTAAGAGGTAAACTAGTTACTCTTCAGATTACACATTTATACTTCCTGTCCAGTGAAAACAATGTCCAAATGTGTTTATTTAGATTTTTTTGTGATACACTGAAGTACGAAGAGTTCCTTTATGGGTTAAGTAAATTCTCTTGCCTCTTAAGCTAAATACACTATTTAAAAACTCTCTTGGATTTGTTGGAAAATACATCTTTACAAAGCTGAAAACAGGGTTGGTTTTCACTATGAAAAGTTGGACTTAGACCTGCTGATAATTCTTACATACTTTTACATAAGTATGGGTCTGAATGCAGGACTGTAACTTGCAGTATTTTTTTTTACAGTGTTGTATTAGTACTTTTATTTAAGTAAAGGCTCTGATTTCATCTTCCACCACTGGTATGGTGTGTGTTCATCCTTTCTTTAGCTCCATACTCCCACCTTGTGTTCACTGCGTGCACTTACCATCATTCCAGCAGTGATGATTGTTTTGGAAAAGTCACAGATTTCACAATCAAAGTAGGTTTTTACTCCATACTACTTCCCGGCGTATTTGCTTGACTCTTAGAGGAAGGAACAGGACAAATATTTAGTTTCACTTAGTGGCGTTTAAACTCCAGTGATAGATAATTAAGGAAGTTGACAGTTTTTACACGTGTAGTTTTGCACTAAAAGTTCCAATTTCAGCGCCAAATTTTCATCGTCCGTTTGAGAGAGGAGGGTTTCACTCCACTCCACTCTGACAGATGATATGAAACCCTCCATGTGGGCGCAGACCCTCAAACAGGCGCTGCAGCTTTCTATTGGCCCGCTGCTGCGAGCGGGGGCGGGGATAAGCACACGTGTTTTTAAAGTCTGTCTTTGCAACGCCAAACATCTTCTTCAGTATTGCTGGAGCGGGTTATGGCAGAATTTGCGGCGCCAGATGGGAAACTAAGTGAACACAAGAAAAGAGCAGCAAGAAGAAAAGGGGACGCGGAGTGCATATCCGGAACATATGGGACTTAATACAACAAGAACACGGAGGATTTGCGCTGCAGGGACCAACAGGTAGGCGCAATGAGGGGGAAGGATTTATTCTCAAATGTTGAGAGTGTATGAAAATATAGGAAATCAAATATAGGTGATGTAATAATAAATTTTAATTCTGACAAAGTTCCTGTGTTATAATGTAGGACTAAACATCGCAAATCTTCATTCTACGTTTTCATCTATCATTATTATTATCATCATTATTATTATTACTATTATTAGTGTTGTTGTTGTTGTTGTTATACACTGGGGACTGCAGTATGTAGACTGGATGATCTGCAGCTCATGATATCTGTGCATGAGCTGAATTTTTTAATACTATACTGACCCTTTAGAGTACAAATATATAAACAAATTTATCAAAAAAAAACAAATATGTGACATTAGTACAACAATATTAATAGGCTTCTATAATAATATATATCAAGTGTTGTAAAAGCTTATAACAAAGGCAGCATCTGCTGAATGATTGGCCATAGTTATTGATTTGATGATAAATAGAGCAGCTTTATGTAACCAGTTTCCATCTGCCTCAGCAGTTGGCTCTAATTGAGACCACATGCAAAACAAACAATCACAGTTTGTGCAGCCTCTGGAAGCCTTGGTCTGTCACCATGTACCAACCTGCGGTGATAATAAGTGATGCGGTATAGTGAGCAGATGACAGCCAAATAAACTGTGACAGAGGACAGAGAGGGACGTCAGTGTCTGAGCATCAGCACCACAGAAGTTAGAGATCTGTTTCGCTCTGGGGTTCTCCTACTGTGTGGTAAAAAAGTGTACGTTGTGTTAAAAGTATCATTGTATCGCACAGATGTCCTCTCAGCCGTCCTTATGATCTTCTTCTTCTCAGTCATGTAGTCCAAACTAAGCCTCTGTGCAGCAAGAACACTCACTGAAACAAAGAGATGACTGATTGACCAGAAAGCGTAAGAGGTAAACTGGATGTTGTGCTTCTGGTGGACATGGTCAAAATTTCCAGTGGCGAGTGTTTCTCCCAAAGAATGTGTGGATGATAAAAATATAGCACTTAAAAGCACAATATGCAAGATTTTTCTAAAAAACAAAACAAAACAATTTATAGACAAACACAGACCCTCTCATCAATCAAAACTTATGTTCCACTAGAAGTGTGTGTTGGTGCCTGTATCTGTAGAGCTCCTGCTCTTTCTCTGTATTTCTCATTATTTTGCTGTGCTCAGGATGCTTTATCAACCCAAAACATCAGTTTTTGACATCCTGGGAATGAGACACAACAGTAAACCATCTTTTTGGTGTGTTTTTGAACAGCTCGTACAAATCTTATTGATTCTACCTTGAACTGATGGATGCAACATTTTCAGTATCGTAAATAAAATCAGTAAAATTCAATCAACATAATTCTTTGGCAGGCTCTGAGCTGTGAATGAATGGAGCCCCATGTTCCCAGTAGTGTGCGTGACAGGTTGCTATTTCTGGTCGAACCAGCAGTGACATCATTAGTTGTGGAAAAAACACAAAGACGATTCAGGCGGATTTAGGATCACGTCCTGCACATCCCATCTCACATGATGACCGTCGATCACTTTCAGAGCGGTTTAATAGGCACAAAATGAGAAGGTGGAACAGTAATGACCTTTATCAATAAAAAAGTTTACTTTATGACCTCTGTGCTGTGTTTTCAAAGCTAAATCAATAAACATTAATTAATTAATTTGCTGAAAATGGCCCCTAGACTATATTTCGTACTTTGCCAACCTCTTTCTGGAGCCTTTTCGGTGTAATACAACAGTGACCCTCAGATGAGGTTAAAAAAAAAAAGTGGAGGTGGGGGGTTATTTTGGCACAAGCAGAGCATGTCTGGCTGAACGCGGCCTTTTGTAGCCTGTGGTGCTGCATTTTAATGGACCTCTCAGGCCACACACACCAAGTCAATAGCTTTTCTAATTCAGCTGTCCTTGTTGTTCTATTACATATGACGCAAGGTTACTGTTGCTTTCGCGGAAAGAGACTCATCCTCTCTGAAAACCTGCAAGCTTCATTAGATGTCGTTACATGATGAAGTGGTAGTTGTGAATTAGTTCTGGCCATGCATATGCACATTTGTTATTGAAACTGTGCACTCAGTAACTGAGATGAAATAACATGAGGTGTAATGCTTAGAATTATTTAGGGCTGCACAATTAACTTGCAATTTTTGAAAAAAATTGAAAATGGAAAATGTGAAAACAAAGCATTTATAATGAAGTACTGTAGTGCTGCAGAGATGCCCCGGCCTAAAAATGTTGTTTTCCAGATGTAAGAAAACATGTTTGTTTGTCCTAAACAAATGTCACATCATTGGGATATTATGAGTTTTCTTGAGTGGAAATTAAAGTTATAATGCAAAATGATCATGAATGAATCATGAATCATATTACAATATCTGTCAAAATATGTATTTTTTATTATAATGTGCAGCCCTAGTATTATTAAAGCTACTGCAGGGAGATTTTAACGAGACCATCCATGAGAAGATCAGCTGTTTCTATGTAGTTATTCTCAAACTTACAGTAGTAGTACTCTAGACAGTTAAAAAGAAACAGGGGGAGATTTTCATTTAGATAAATTTATTTTAGATGTCAGCTTTTGTCCAAAGGGTCTCTAAAATCAACAAAATATGACAATTCCTTGCGGTAGATTTAAATGCAAGCAACATGTTATAACTTTATGGATCATCTGCACTGAGCTCCTACTTGTACTGTAGTTGTGCTTTATTCCAGCGGCCTAGTGGATTCACATGAACTTGATCTGTAATTTGACTCAGCTCCCCGTGGACTGACCTGCCTAATTAATACTTACATTAAGCAGGGCAAACATCCTTTCCCACTTTGTCAGCCATCTAAGTGCTTGAATAATATTTTTAATCTAATACTGACAATGCATGCACAATGCATTCCCTGTGCTTTCTGACGGCACTGCATGCACTGTTTGTACAGTATATCGTCTGTGTATGCAATGCATTATTTAGACAGCAGGTAACCACACACCCTCACACACTGATCTTTGCTCTGGTTCCTGCCAATTACTTTAAAACTGTTATTCTCTGTGTCTGTAATTTCCACAGCCCACTTCACTGATGAGGTCCAAAGCAGCCGTCAGAGAGGAGTGACCTGCCCTCAAGGTGCACAGCACGCCTGCAGAAGCACAGGCCCCCCTGTTCCCTGCAGGATCCGGTCCTGTTGTCCACATTTTCTGCCTGAGTTTGTCCCTGGGATCATTCAAAACTGTTTCTCCAACGCTTCTACCAAAAACTTAGACTGTTTTCCAAAGCAGAATCGGCCCAGCCCTCCCAGGCGGAAGTAATGGGGAGTGTGCGAAGCCACCGTTACAGCATTGTGTCCTCTGAGGAAGATGGCATGAAGCTGGCCACCATTGCCGTCCCAAATGGCTACGGAAATGGCAATGTGAACAAGGCGCACACAGAGCATCAACATCAGAGCCGCTTCGTCAGGAAGGACGGCCACTGCAATGTGCAGTTTATCAATATGAGTGAGAAAGGCCAGCGGTACCTGGCAGATATCTTTACCACCTGCGTGGACATCCGCTGGCGCTGGATGCTGCTCATATTCTGCCTTTCTTTCCTGCTGTCGTGGTTGTTTTTTGGCTTAGTCTTCTGGTTAGTGGCCCTCTCTTACGGGGACTTAGAGAATGACACTCAGATGTGTGTTTCCAATGTGGACAGCTTCACCGCTGCCTTCTTGTTCTCAGTGGAGACCCAAACCACTATTGGCTACGGTTATCGCTATGTGACGGAGGAGTGCCCTGTCGCTGTCTTTATGGTCGTCTTCCAAAGCATCGTGGGCTGCATCATCGATGCTTTCATCATTGGCGCTGTCATGGCCAAGATGGCTAAGCCCAAAAAGAGGAACGAGACCCTGGTATTCAGCCATTATGCTACAGTAGCCATGAGGGACGGTAAACTCTGCCTGATGTGGCGTGTAGGGAACCTGAGGAAGAGTCATCTGGTGGAGGCCCACGTCAGGGCGCAGCTACTCAAGTCCCGCACCACTGCCGAGGGAGAGTTCATCCCTCTGGATCAGGTAGACATTGACGTAGGCTTTGATAGTGGCATTGACAGAATCTTCTTGGTGTCTCCGATCACCATCGTGCACGAGATTGATGAGGACAGCCCGTTCTACGAGATGAGCAAACAGGAGCTGGAGACGTCAGAATTTGAGATCGTGGTGATTCTGGAGGGCATGGTCGAGGCCACGGCCATGACCACTCAGTGTCGGAGCTCATATGTGGCCAGCGAGATCCTCTGGGGCCACCGCTTTGAGCCGGTGCTCTTTGAGGAGAAGAACTACTACAAGGTGGACTACTCTCGCTTCGACAACACATACGAAGTGCCCAGCACGCCTGACTGCAGTGCCAGAGAGCTGGCCGAGAGGAAGTCCAGCGCCTCCAGCTTGAGGAACTCCTTTTGTTACGAGAACGAGGTGGCTCTCGAAAAAGTGGAGATGGAGGAGGAGTTTGAGGAAGAGGAAAACAGGGAGATGAGGTGTGTTGAGGTTGGTGCACTTGAGGACACAAACACAGATGTGGTGTCAGACTCTGAATGCAATCTGGACTCTTTGCCTTTAGAATCAAGGCCTTTGACAGCAGAATCAGAAATATGACTGCAGAGATAAAGAACAGTTAAATACTACCACAGGGTATGATAAAACTAGCTTGAATTTGGTCTTGGATGCTGTTGTTTATGATGCATGACAGTTTGTAAAAGACTGATTTGAATATGAAGTTGTCTATGCAGAAGCTCACGCACAAGACCCCATGGAAATGCAGACATGTTACACTGTTTATGGTGAAAGTGGTGATGAATGAACTGGTTGCATGGAGCTAGAAGGATAAAATGGGTTAGATGCCTTCTTTTACACGCTGTGCAGTATGCCCTTATTAAAATATTTTAGTAGAATAGCCAATTCGGTTTAAAAAAAGCTGACAATTGTATAGAAAAATGCTCTTTCTAATTTATTCAAGTGCATATTTCAAGTTTGCACATTTTGCATTTAGCATCCTGGGTATGAAATGTCTTTTTGTGGCCTAAATGCCACGTAAAGTTGTGATTAAATAATGAAATACACGGTAAAAACAAAAAAGTTGAGGAAACTCAAAATTCCAAGGCAACCTATTGCAACAGATTATTGATTTGAAAAAGATTTACCAAATATTCATCTTTTGTTGAAATAATTTACTTTTCTTCTTTAAATAAACTTGAATCTTTGAGTTTTAGAGACCCCAAAAATGTCATTCAAAAACTGTTGAGTAAAATCATTGAAGCCAAAGTGAATAATGGCTAATATTTTCAATTAAAAAACATTTGAGTTGTCTCAACTTTTGTTGGTTTTCACAATGTATATTATTTTAAATTAAAAAGACAAGAAAAGATTTGAACATGAAACTTTTTGTTTTCAAATGCCAACCTAAATTTATATATTCTTGTATAGTCATTTTAAGCTTAATAATGTTGGTTCAAATGCTACTAAAACCATTTAAAACCAGTTAATCCAGCTGCACAGAGGCTACTGTTTGTTAATGAGCTGGTCTCTTAGCAAAGTATAATTACAGTCTTCTTCATTGCAGTGGGTTTGGTGTTGCTTTCATAGCGTGAGGCAGAGATCACGAGCACAGATGCTCCTATGCTCCTCCACCTATCATCTTGTCTAAGTATAGCATTCTCTGCAGTGTGTGCCTTAACAAAAGTCTCAGTCCTGGTGGGAGGCTTGTCTCCGACTGAGCACACACTGCAATAGATGTTACAGAGGGAAGAGGGATTCACTGTGCAGTGTACTGCCACTCCTCGCAGGTCTTCATGTTCTAATAATGTGCAATACAGGTCAGTGGTGTAACGATGAGAGCAAGCTCAACACTGAGCCGAGGATTATGAATGTTGATGATAAGTGCTGCTAAGTTACATATTGTATGTTTAGAGAGAAATCTAGGAGCCAAAATGTATTATTTATCTTTTAAAGTATCCATTTTGAAGATTGCAGATGCAGCCTATGATGTTATTTCTAGATGTAGACAAGCATGATTCTGTCAGTGTGTTTTCCAAAGCGTTAGTGCACTTTCCCCCCTCCCATAACAGCAGAAACTGTCTTATTACCCACAGCCAAATGTGTACATATATAAGAGACAACCGTAACTCATCTTGTAGTTGATTTTGAACCTGAACCTTCCCTCGTCTAACAGCATTGATTGGCTGTTGATGCATTGAGTTATTTGCTTTTGACATAGTCTGCTTTATATTGACATCAGTGTTCATGTCGTGGCAGACGTGCAGAATTCAGACACATCCTAGTAAACCCCCCCCACACACACACACTTCTCCACTGCGGGTCTTGTGAAGTTCTTTGTCGTTTCTGAATGGGCCCCTCGCTTTGTCTTTATAAAGATCAGGTCTGCTGATTAACATTTCAGTTCCGATCACAAATCCTGAGCGGATGTAGTGCACTCCAGACTCCAGTCTTACACAAGAGATTGAGCTGTAATGTTTTTTAAACCACTATTGTGACACATTAATGCAGTGGAAGCCAGAACACTGTACCGCTTCTCTGGAAATCTATGAAAACATTTGGTCTGTTCTCATATTGACACTTCTCCTGTCTTAGGTCTTTATTTTTCTACCAGGGTCTTCCCAACTTCCTGCACAAACCAGAGACTGTACAGACTTTTTTTTTTATCTTTTGTAAATTATAAGGCAAATACTGTATATTGATATTGCAGTTGTTGAAAACTGTTTATGTCCTTTTTTCAATAAAAGTGTAAAAAAAAAATCATCATGAAGTTGATGCTTTGATTGTTAATCAGTTTCAACGGGTGTAACAGCAAACGTTCTGTGTTTGGGATGTGCAGTTATTTCCATTGCATTTGCATTTTGACCCAAAATGTGTGACATCTGGAGGCCTGTTTGACTCTTTTAGCTGTGGACACACGCGCTGCTCGTCTAATTTGGAGCTGTGGCCCAAATTCCAGGCTGCTAGCTGTCAGAGCTCACACCATCATTTACTATAATTCACCAAACTGACTCACTCCAGTCCTGTGAAAGCCCGCAGAGACCCCGTGCTATATCAGTCCGCTCTGCTGGAAGTCATTTTCAATGACAGCGATGGAAAGAACGCCTCATTCGCTTTTCCCACTGCAAAAAATCACACAGGACTTCACTGCAATCAGCTAATCTTTTCTCATTAACTTAGTGTAAACAAGTTTATTCTAGTTAATTAAACCTAAAATTTCTTGTATTTATTTTCAGAACCTTTAGAGCTTATAAACACAAGTGCGTCTAACTTTAAGTTTAACTTGAAATGATGAGTTGAATGCATTTGAGTTCAATCATTAAACTCATTGTTTCTAAAGAAACATGACTAATACATCAGCAGACTTCCCAACATGCATTGTTTAAGAATTAAAACTCTCCTGAGACCCTTTTTTATAGTTTGAAGGAAACATAAGGAAAACTTGCTGTTTCTGTAATACAATTAAAAATGATTCATGGTTGTTTGTTTTCACAATAATGAAAACACTGTGAACCATGATGAAGTTTATTGTTGACTTCAGTCCCTGCCCCCTTACACTTAGAATTTAATACATGTAGGTTCTTAGTCTGAAATGAAAAACTGACTTTTAAACTCTGAAAATGATGTGAAATGAAAGGGAAATTAATTTTGTTTCTAATGTTTGTCTTTTGTTGGTTCAACTTATTGAACATGGTTTCTCAAGTACAACCGGATCAATATCAAGACTATTTGACTTGAAAAGATTTTGGGTTGTACAGTTTAACTTAAAAAAAACTTAAAACTTTTAACTTAAAGGTTTTTTGTTTTTGTTTTTTTTTTTACAGTGAATCTATTGCAATAAACTTCAGAAAACAAGCATATTCTGTACATTTTTCAAAGCCACAAACTTTGAATCAACAAAAGTATCATCAGCTGTTTATTACTCCAGATTTGCTCTTTTTTTTTTTTTTAGATATTTGCAATAGAAAGGATGAATGTGTTTTAGGTGTAGGGCTAAAGAATGCATCATGATAAAATGTTTTATTTCAGTCAGTAATAATTATTGATGATTTTTTTTTTATTATTTACCTATTTTTATGAAAGACATGAGAAAAAAAGATTGAATCTAACCACTTTATTTTCAATTTAACAATTTTATTCAAATTCAAATAAATAAAAATAAACAAGGATAAAAGCATGAAACATTTTATTGAACTATTTTCTTATTGCTTGAAGTGTCTATTGCTAATACACGTTGTTATTTTATTGGTAAGGTGATCTGTGTTTAAAACAAACAAAAAAACAAACAAAACAGATTATATTAACACACCAGCTCTCCAGAGAGGTTCCCACCACCCAGCGGCTTCTCTAATCCAGCATAAACATGCATAAAACATTAGTAAGCAATAGATCTGATCAATATGGTTGTATCAGAGACAAACGTGGGTTTGCAAAAGTTATGACGCGTCCGTCGGCAAATTTAGTTAGTTTCCATCCACAGCTGCATTCTGCCAGCATGAGACGTAGTCGTGGGACCTATTGATCAGACATGTCCGCAGGAAGGCAGCGAGCCGATGTGATTTGGTTCTACATATAGGAAGTGGGTGCTGCCTCGGGGCTTTTTCCACATTAGCCAATGAAACTGCCACAAAGTGTCGGCTTGGAGTGAAAATAGGGACTGTCCTTTTTTTCCCTTCAGAAAAGGAATTTCAGTTAATCCTCATCAAGTCAGTCTCTCGTTGACTTAAATGTAAAAGCTGATGAAGCTTTTCTGATCTCAGAAAGTTTGTTTTATTAAAATTTTGGATCATGTAGTTGCAGCTTTCTTTCATAAATTACCTTCTTGACCTCAGCAGTGTCACACCTGAATTCTCGAGGCCTCTTCGATGACATTTAACTGAACAACATGGGGGCCGTTCAGTCTGTGCCGGGCGCATTGTTCAAAGAAATTGACAGCCATCGTTGGCCAGAGAGCAGCTGTCGATGATGCGGATGACGTCTCTCTGGCAGAGTCCCCTGCACTGGCTTATTAACAACAGGCAGATCGGCTTGACCTTCAGATTAGATGGGTGAATATAAACATAAACAATCTATCAGAAGAGTAAAGCAACACATAACGAATCACACCATAGTGCCAATGCATTTGATTTATCTGTTACGTGTTAAATAAGGCAACAGGTTTTGGAAGGACAAACAGCTGTAGGAGAGTAGACATACTCCATGCTCCAGACCTCAGCGTGAACTGATAAAACATAAAGATATGACCAGTGGAAATGTAGCATGTGTCCTCTTGTTACATCCTAGAAAAACTTCTGCTTTATCTCAGTGACTGTCACTTAGACACAGTTTATACACATAATTTTAGACAGTGTTAAAACCATCGGCATATTTATCGCTCAGGAGGAAGTGTGCGTAGCCTGGACAAAGTCTCTCCTGAGCATATTTAGAAGGGGTGATATATTAGAAAATTTATACGACTGCTCTTATGTGGGGCCCATCCACAGCCCACAACCTTATAAATAGCTGTAACTGCATGTGTTTGGCCTAAATTCATTCATGTCTTTGTGCGTGCTGCTGAGGTCATCAGGCAACGCTGACAGTGATATTATAAATCAGATTAATAAAAGGTGGGAAAGGTTTTTCTCTGAATCATGAACAAAGATTGTGAAAATCCAGGAAATAAACATGTGTCACATGTCAAATGAAAAAAGACCATAATATCTCTGTCAGTGGAGTTTATTTTACTTCTAAGTAATTAGTGTCATAAGCAATTTAGGGTGTCGTTCCAAAATGCTGACTTTAAGCACATATCACAGATTATTATCACTTGTTTCTATTAGTAACTGCCTTAATAACCACAGCAGATTCATGTGTACAGTTGTTGGCTCGATTGACCCATCCTAAATCTAAAGTCCTAACCTTTGTCAACCCGTTTACTGTACATAGATAATCCTGTACATAGATCCTCTATGTTGAAAAGAAAAATATTTTGAAGCTGATTAAAAATGTTGCTAATGCAGATATATGCTTATATATAGGGCACAAAATTTTTTTTCCAACACCCGGTCAGTAATGAGATACTGAATAGAAGTAAGTCAAAGGCAGCTGGACTTGGTATGCAGTCTTGCAATTTGTGGCTTATCCCTGCAGTTTTTGGAAAAAGATTGAGGAATGCTGTGTGCGCAGTGCCAAACATGAAAAGAGGCAATCGATCTTCAGTACATGACTGAAGCGGAGTGCACACAGGTTTATCTCATCATCACAGACTTTGTTTCCAGCTTTCTGACAGACATGACGTCCCTGTTACACTCAGCTACTCCATTCTGGGCTACTTCCGAGAAAGCAGTGCGATAATGTTGACAGTAAAGTTAAGCTGTAGTAAAGCGGTGACGTCCACAAATTGTAACCATTCAGTCAAAATGACTTATTGGCTCAGTGGGCCTGGAAGTGGGACAGAAGCTGCAGACGGCAAACTTTTCTCAGAGAGTGAAAGCCAATACAAGTCGGAGGGATGTTCTTGAGGGGCTCTGACCTCGGTTTTGACATGTACATAACTCATGCTACATGTTCTCTTTATAGTGAGCTGTAATTAACAGTGTGCTGAAGCCTGTGATCTACAGTCAGGTCACTCAGACAAGGAATGCCAGAGAATTCGGGCCACATTAAAGCCACAAGAAATGACATATTTTGCAGATCTTGGAGGCCTCTTTGGACAAAAGCAGTTATGTTTTCACTGCAATAAACACAAAACATAACATGTCAAAAGTAAAAATGATCAAAAGAAAAATCTCTTCTTTCTTTGTATGGTACGATTACATGTATATGTATACACATATGTTATTCTCAAAATGTAAAAAAAAATAAATAAATAAATAAACAAGGAAAAAAACGATTTGCCTGATCTTCCTGCTTTTTTTCTAGCATTGCTTTTAGCGCAGTCTTAACTATACTTTTTTGTTGTTTCTGTTTTTGTATTTTTTGGGCTTTTAATTTTCTGCATGTTTTGTTTAGACGGGTATATTGGGGTGAAGGGAAGGGATGAGTGATATTAAAAAACTTTTTGCACTCTGTTATGCTTTCATATTTTTGAATTGAAAAGAAAGAAAAACTTCCTCCTCTCTTTTCTTCCCCTTATGTCTAGCCCTAATAGTCTTCTGAAGAAAGCAAGTAACAATGCAATAATAAATTAAATTAATTTTTAGTATTGTAATCTGTAGCCTTAATTCTTGCGTCCCCCCTAAACTTGCATGCAAAAAAACAAAAAAAAAACAAAACAAAAGAAAATCACCATGATGCATCTTCCTACAGTGCAGTAGGACTAAATTAGGTAATTATATAATTCTGATGACATAGCAATTGTGTAAGGCCTGTGGTGAGTGTGACGGTGCAGTGGAGACGTGCTGTCTCATGCAGCCAGCCAGTCAGTCAATGATGGCAGCGGGTTGACTGATGAGGACTCGTGGCTTGGGGGGCAAAACGCTGACACTCCCCCGTCGTCTTTAAACTGCAGCTTGACGGTGATCGTGTTGCCGTCCATCCTATGTAGCATGTTATAGCTGTGTGTCAGCCAGTGTGCTCCAAGTCATCGTGGCTCAGTTATGGATGTAGAAAGGTGAAGTACACTATAGTGAATGTGGTCAGGGATTATTCAAATGACTCCCTGTAAAAAAAAACTTTAAAAAGTTTCTATCCAGACTGTCTTTGACTGAAGTTGACTGAATCTGAAAAGACAAGTTGAAGTAATTTTGTAATGATTCAAAACAAACAACAGCTGAGACTTTTAGAATACAATAATACATAAAGGTTTACAGTTAAAACAGACCTGGAGTGTCAGATCATAGATGGATGTATTTCACCAAACAGCCAACAGCTGACATCTAATCACTTCACCTTCAAGTCCATGTAAACATTGGTGTCAACTTTGAAGAAACTCCCTCCAGGCGTTTTTGAGAGATCAAGTTCACAAGAATGGGGCGACCTGAAAACATAAAGGCCTAAAATTCAAGTGAAACTGCTCCCAGTGAATTTTCTTGTAAAACGAAATGTAAAAGCCTTTAACAGAGGATAAGAAAATTGCACACCTACATAATATGTGAAAAGGAAACACTCAGCTAATTAAAATGAGCTGATGGGACCTGATATTAGTGTCAGAGACATTAGAATACACTAATACACTAGACTCATGAAGCTTTACAGTTAAAACAGGATCGGAGTGTCAGGTCACAGATGAATGTGTTTCACAAACAGCCAACAGCTGACACACTTGCCAGAACCTTCTGTTGCTGCTGTGTGTGTGTGTGTGCGTGTGTGTGTGTGAGTGTGTGTGAAGGGGATTCCTGGTTAGTGACAGTGAAACCCCTGTCGTGATCTGCCTCCTCTCATCATAGCGGGGTACTCCAACTCTTTTTAGCGTCATGTGGGGTTTTGATTTTGCGGTTTATGTCCATTTATATGTAACTTATCTTTCAATACCTTCATATTTAAGCAAAAACATAAAATAACATGAACATTTTGTCCCCAAAAGCTCATTTTAACCTCTTTATAAGCATTTCAGTTTGGTTTTCTTATTTCCCCCCTGTCTACATTTAATTATCGTTTGAATCATTTTGAACTTTATTAACCTTACACATGCACACAACCACACACGCTATCTCACACACCTGCTGACACTCATTTTGGCTCTATCTTTGACAGCTGACCGTCTCATGACACTCAGGGGAGGAACAGGAGAATCAAGCAGGTACAATATGTTGGACTACACTCAGGCTTTTTCCATTCCCCGAGCCTGCTGAAAGACAATATGTATATTTATTCACAGTGGGTGTGTCTGGTCACACAAGCAGAAACTAAAAGCCATTGGGCACATAGAAGCTTACAATGCAATCGTGTGTGTTAGTGTTATCTTATTGCTTCACTTAATTGTTCACGCTTTGCCTCCCCTTTTCATGCGAATATGTCTCTGTCTGTGTCATTGTCTGAGATTATGTTGTCTGCACGCTGTCGTCGCGGGGGTAGAGCACATTTACAGTCTTGCAATTGTGTCGCTGTAGCTGCTCGTCTATTCATGCCGCTGACCTTTATTCTCCTGGCTCAGGCTCCTCTGACCTTGATGAATACATCCAGACAGAGCCAGGAAACAAAAGCGATATCTACTTTATGCTCATTGCTGGCTCTTGACCAGCAGCACCTTGTACTGGGAGGACTTGGCTCTGCGTGGTGTGGCTCTTTGTTGCCTATAATGGAGGTGCATCAGCGGATGAGCCGCAACAGTTAGCACAAAGCCTCCCTGACCTCCGTTTGTGATGCCTGCTTCCATCACAACAAGCCCTGTTGACGACGTGGATCCAGCTACGGAAAACAGTTAAAACTCTTACTGAGGTTAAAGTGACATATTGATCTATCTCTTTCGCTCTTTCCTACGAAAATGTGTTCCTTTGTTATTTTTTCATCTGTGCACGTCCTTCCTGGGTGTTTGCAGAGTCTTGCCTCAAAATCCAAATTTAGAGCTGATGTATTTTTGTAGTCCAACTTTTCCATTGGATTTTGGATTAGTGCAGAAAATAACCTCGGGGCCAACCAAAGTTTATGATACCTCATTCCCAACTCATTTTTTTCTGCCCCTCGCTGACTGATACATATATGCACAATGTCCATTATGCATAACTTAAATGTAAATCCATCTGCAGCTGTATAAGATACCCTGGGCTGTTGACATAGTACAAAGAGAGAGAAAGTACACACATGTTGGAGGCGTGGGGGTGGATGGATGACTCAAACAAGCACAGGCTTTTACCCAGGAGACTGGTATTCATGTCTTTCTAAGACCAAAAACGTTTTTAAAAGTTATGTGACTTTGACTGACCCAAAACATGGTCTTATCCTGAACCTACCCAAGTAGTTTTTGTGCCTAAATCTAACCAATGTGCATCAGTTTCACAGCATTACCCACATGTTAAAAGACTTTTTGGTGTCTGCTAAAGGAAGCCTCATGCGTCAGTATCACACGCCACAAGGGGTGGGGACAAATCGTTGGCATGTGATGGGTTGGGATTACAACATTTTGGAAACTTAACAGGTTAGGGTTAGATTTAGGGTTTGGGTAGATTTTTGAAGTGTAAATGCAATTATCAGAAGTAAAAAGTTAACATTAGGCTCTCTGTTGCTAGCTAGTTACTATTATGTCTGGGAAAACATGGGATATGTCAGAGAATAAACATGAATAAAACTTTAATATTACCTTCTCCATTAATATGATTTCTGCCTGAGTCATGTCAAATATGTTTTTATCAGCTGCTGGTTGTTTAAAAGCAAAGAAAACAACTCCCATGATCCCAAGCCACTTCACAACATCATCAAACTATGTCTTTTGTTATAGTTTTAATATGAGAGAGACCCCTAGAGGCAGAATTTTTAAAAGGTGCGTATAACAATGAAATAAAATATGAATACAAAAAAGCACGGGTGATTTCAAGGATGGAGAATTTAAAGGACAGGGGACACTTGAGAGGGGCTTGTTTATGAGGACAGCTGAGGAGAGACGGATACCTCTGAACTGTGTCCAGCCCTTCAGTGATAAAGGTTACCACCAAACTGGTCTTGCCGGCCAGCTACAGTGCACAGACAGTGCATTGCTTATTTATGTTCGTTGATGTCTGCCAAATACCCGCATGTTGGCTGTGATATAATCAAAGAATATTTCCTGATGTACAACAAAGATAACCTTCTTTAAAAGTTTATATATTCAGGCAAGGTCAACCTGCATATACATTCTGTTCTCGAGGAATACCATGCTTCACATTCACACAGTTAAACACATTCACACCTGGCAGTTTGGACACCGGCGTGATAATCATCAGGCGAGAAGAGATTCGCTCTTCCTACCCACATATTCCCAGCATTCCCTGGGGGATTTATTGACCACAAGCCCGGTTCTGTAACCTGGCTCTGCTGCTGGCTCCGTGTTCAAAGAACCAAACTGCTCCCTCCGCGTTGTAAACCTGTTTTTGTGAATGGGGCTGACGTCTTTCCACTGAATGTGTGGCACATCAGCCCCCACGGGGGAAAAGCAGCTTCCGCACCTAAAAGAGCCAAGAAAGGGCCACAGCCAGGGTTACTATAACGATATCTGGGCAACCAGTAACATCAACTCCAGTGTGGATCCCTCTGGAGGATAGACAGACACAGAGAGAGAGAAACTTGGAATCAAACTCTTGTTGTTTGTTCAGTGTCCAAACATAGATGAGGACGATGATTGTATGACGTGTTTGATTATTTTTAGGGCCCATGTTGATATGCGCAACCATGTCTGTTACTTAACTGTGACTGCTTTTATTCTATTTATTTGGAATGAATTATGCACAATGTAAGATATACTGTGAATCAGACCTATTACTCTGTTAAAAGAGCCAGATTTGATATAAAGTACAATGCTTTCCTCTGTCTGACTTGCAAAGATAGGAATTTAAATGTGTAAAACAATGTGCGTTTGTACTCCGATTCATTCTCCTAAATTCCCCCAGGTCAGCCCGAGTTAAAAACTTTTTGAATGAAATAAATATCTTTGTGCTTAACAATAGATGTAACCAATCAATGGTCTAATTAGCCTCTCTTCATTTGAATAAATTATTTATCTCTGCCAGGCATAAGCACGGGCAGACCAGTCGTGTGTGTGCATGTAATTGACCTTGAGCTTGCCTGCAGCCAATCTCTCATACCACTGGACCCATCAGCCTAAAATTTTGTTTGCACGTTTAAGACCGGATGCTCAGTTGCAGCGATTTGCAGTTTTTGAAAGACATTGAAAAACCTGTATATTTAACTGACTTCTGACTTTTCTGGTAGGGGCTGTAAGTCATCATCAACCGCTAGGCTAAAAACAAGGTGTAACCACTAGCAGGGTAGTTATATGTAATTAAATAACAAAATAAATGTAATTTAATCATTTACAGATAAAAAAAAATGTGTGTTACAGTTAATCAGTTTCAGTTCCTAATCAAAATGATCTTGATTACAAAGGGGTCACATGCAAATACACTTTTTAACAATTTAATTTCTTTTGTTGTTGAAAATGTATTCTTAAGGATTTATATATAAGTAATATATGTATGTTTATAAAATGCTTTTGTCAGTGCCACACATGGGCCACTGTGTCCAGACTCACCTCTGTACGTTTGCTATATTATATCAGAGCTAGTAGGCAGGTGATTTTCATCTGCAGGTCAAAGCGCTGATGGTGGTCCAAGGGTTATCTCAGCTCGGGTTCGAGACTAATTTTTAACAGACAGACAGAAAGACTGGGTTAGAAACTGCAGGTGTTAAGCTTGAAACACTTGCCAGGCATTTAGACAGAGTGTCTAATGAAAAACACTACAGAGTTCCCCTATGGGACGTGTTTTTGGAGCTTGATCCATACAAGAGACCAGGAAAGGACCAAACCACTAAAGCGGTACGTCTCTCAAGATGGTCATGCCAGTCTGTCTGCTGATTGGTCACCCAGACTGAACAACTGTTAGATGGATGACCATGAAATTTTGTACAGACATTCATGATCTCCAGAAGATGCTTGATTGATGACCAAATACCTGCAAAATGATATTCCTATCAGCTGTACAATATGTTTAGTGCTCAGCAGCAGAGGGAAAAAAGACTAAACTAACTTCAGTTTCCCTTCCAGGGAATTAATAAAGTATCTTGTATATTATGGTATGATATTGTAAAGCAACGTAGTTTAGTAAATAAGCCAAGTTAATAAGTGCAATCTACACTAAGGACCAGAAGCAGACAAGGCTTCCTTCTACTGGGCAGTTGTCTCTGTGTCAGAACTACCACATGTCAGTGTAGTAGGTCCTGGATCCTGGTCCTGGATCAGTTGCAGGCATCTTCACCATGCAGACAGGATGACTTGACGTAGTGGAATTATTTTACCCCAGAGAACAGTGCAAAAGCGAAGAGCGCTCACTCTGCTGCTTCTTCTGGGGACCAAATTGTCTCCAGATGTACACTGCGCACTGTATGACAAAACAACATCTGTCTAATATTCTCCATTTTTACTATATGTATCTCTAAATTGATTATGTCCTGTTAACCTTTTAATTATGTAATCCCATTACATGTAATCTGTTACTCTCCAGGCCTGCTCCTGTCAACATCAGGTAGAAATGGTGTCAAAGATAGAGATCCCTGTCCAGAGCCAGGGTAGCTGTCTCATACTGTATCTGTTAATCATAGGAAGGAGGAAGTTAGTTACAGAAACACACACACACACACACACACACACACATACACACGCACAGAGAATTGGAGCACAAGGCAAAGTGAATGTGATCATCCTCCTCCCCACTTTAGATTTAATTCACACAGAACAAGATTAGAGGATCCAATCAGTCGTGACATTGAGCCAAGCACCCAGTGGAATGGGACACCGGGGAGGCCTAATCATCCCCACTGCTCCGCTCTGCAGAGGCAAGCCAATCAAATCCCCTCCAGACGAAGCAGATGGTCGATATCATCTTCTCTCTTTTCTAGGTGAGATTATCTCCTCCGCTTCAGACCTCATGGGTGGATGTTTACTGTGACTGTGGCCTTTCTGCCATCCGGGTGTGGGATGCTGATGCTGAGTTTCCCATGGTGCCAACTACCTGAGATGGGGTCCATGATGTCCTCGCTGTGGTGCAGTGAACATCACATCCTAAGACGTATATATGACCTTCAAAACACTGTAAATAAAAAGCTGACGAGGATGGAGATTTTTTACTTTTAAGTGCAATTCTGACTAATTTTTTAAGTTGAGAAATCACATAAGACATTGGACGTGAATGTTTTTTTTTTAATTTAATGACACTTTAATAGTTAATAAGCAAACTAACCCATTCTAAAAATAACAAGTGATTTCCTCCTTCTGCCCAGAATGCAATTTCTCCCAACAAGAAGATTATTCCTTACGTCACAACACAATTTTCTTTCCTGTCCTGCCTGTCCTGAGATTACGGAGGTGGCTTATGCTTGGTTTAAGCAGGTCTGTCATAAGGAAAACAATGCAGCAGGAGCTCTGCAGGAGACGACATGTGATTCCTGATTAGAAGCTCCTCAGGGGAAAGAATGAGAGAGACAGTGGGCAAAGGTTGACAGTGATTGAAATCAAACACACAGGTTTATGTTGCACAACATTGTTATTATCGGCCTTATCAGCTTGAAAGCAATCTGACAACTCTGCAATATGTGACTAAATCTGTGCCTGAAATAGCAACTATTGTAAAACAAGTGTCATATACAACACTGACACATGTTTGTGCACTTCTGGAAAAGCAAACAGACATACAGTATCTCCCCTGGCATGGTGCCAAAGAGAGGACCGCTTCTCCAGTGTGGTCTAATTAATGCAATGTACAAGAACCACAAGTGTAATGGAAGCCATCTCCACTCTATTAGAGCACTGAATACAGGGCAAGTTTTCCATGTCCGCCGAGAGGAGCGGGTAACAGGAGAGGAGCGGCACGCCACTTAAGGACGTCTTCGCACCAGAGAGAGGGCTCAGTGTTACACCTGTGCGGCTCAGGTAATCAATGTTGTGTTCTGATCTCTTGACTTTCCTCGTCACTTACAGCACACGATGAGCTCCGCGAGGACCTGCCGATTAAAAGTCAAGCTGCTGACACTGACACTGTGAAAAACAAAAAGTTGAGAAAAGTCATCATTTCGAGATGAGTGCCTTGCCTAGTTTTTTTGAGTTCTCTCAAAGTTTTGCTGAACCATGATCTTTTGTTGAGATTATTTACTTTTCTTCTTTAGATAAACCTGAATCTTTTAGTTTTTGAGACACCCCAAAAAATTGTATCTTAAAACTTTTTCACAGTGAACCTGATTTGGCATTATTTGAGTGCTTGAATAAAAAGGTTGCAGGTGAAACTATTAAATTATTACCCATTATTATTAAGTGTATGACTTAAATACTAATTTATTTACAATAATAAATCATAAAATTACCCTGAAATGTTTTCAGAGATAAAGGAACCATGTTAAATTGAAATACTGGCTTCTCTGACATTATTATTAAAACATGAGTTATCTTACCATGTATTAAAGACACACAGAAAGTTTCCATCAGCTTTAAGTCAGGACCTCTCATGCTTCTAAGTTTCAAAATGATCTGAAAATAAATACTAAAAGATTTTAAATTAATGTTATTAAAATTATGTATTTACATTAAGATAACTAAATAAGATTAAGTTACATAAATTAAGATAAACTGAGTCTACTAAATGTCTGCATGATCTTTTACAGTGTGACAGTGGAATAAAGGAAGTGTCAGGCCAGAATTTTAGTTTAAAACTATGGTGTGTAACATTTCTGCATTAAAATGTCAAAAAACACTACTCATATGGTAAATATTTATTTAAGTTAAAGGCAATGGTGCTCTTCCTACAATTGTTGCCAGGTAGTTGCTATGATTTCCAGGAAATCACAAGATACGTTAAACACACCGGAGATTGAGGAGGGAAGTCAGGAAACGTAACCATACGTAACATAACCATAAAACTATACATTATCTATTAATTAATACATTATCTTGGTGATGAACATGATTTCTGCCTGATTCATTACAGATTTTTTTTTATCAGCAATGGTGGTTAACAATGAAAAAAACAATTCCCATGATCCCACACCACTTCACAACATCATCACATTACATCATGTTTTGTTTTGTTTTTTCAATGTAAGAGACCCCTAGCGGCAGAACTTAGATATTGTGCCTTTAAATCATGCATGTGCATGTACATGTGATGCTCTGCACTGTTTTGCCAACTTGAAAGATTACTTTGAAATGGACACACAGCACATACGACATCATCCCTTTCCCAGAAGCCAGGATTATTTGTGTCATTTAAATATTGGCAGACTTGGAAATAATCTGGACAAAAGTCAAACGCTTCTATTTCAGGAACAATACATCATCTCATTCATGAGGAGTAATTACTTTCCAACGCTAATAAAGAAAAAAAAAAAAAAGAAGTGAATGGGGCATGTTGGGGGTTATGGGCACTAATTACTCCCCAGCGGATCTCGTAAGGCCTCGGGAGCAGAGGGCACGACCGGCTGGCTGGCTTTGTACCTGCAAGTGAATCATATCATTGGAAAAAAAGACCTTCCACTTTTCCAGCGTGCAACTTAATCCTCAACATACTGTACACCTGCCGCCACTGTGACACTCTATAGTCCACCTTAGACACACTTAGGCCTCAGCATCGTTTTTATTTTCATGGTGTTTCTCTCTCTGCTGCTGATGTCTGTGTCTCACCTGGTCAACTTTAAAGTATCTATAAGCTCTAAAACAGTTTCCAAAATTGACCATCTGACCTGACTGCAATTTTTCCAGCATCTCTTGCTGCAGTATGATGCAAAGGTATGATAAGTGTGGTAGTATAAAAAGACATGATCAGATCAGGCTGCATCACGCTCAGAAGACTAGAAGAGGTTTATATATAAAATGAAGTCTCAGCGGTCTGTTTCTCTTTTAGTCCTGGTTGTTTTGCATTAACAGGCACAGACTTGCAGCGAGGCAGCCTTGATGAGAAATATCTCTCTACACTCACTCTCACTGGGGACGTGCATGTTTCCATTAGGCCAGCTGGGCTCTAAACACATCGTCTCTCCTTCAGGAAAACAGCCCGGGTTAGGGGGGCAGCGCTCTTTGCTTCTCCTGTCCCTTGCTGCCAGCTTCACTCCCCACCACGAGAAACCAGGAGCCATGTGATGGCAACAAAGAAAACACTCATTTGCTGACTTCACTCCAGTGTCAACAGTAACAGGTGTAAAGAGGCTGAAGAAATACTGTTTATACTAAATGTAATCTGTCCTGGGGAAGGATTTGAATATAAACATAGCCAACTGGAGGTAATTATGTCAGATCCATTACAGTATAACCTTTGGCTGAGGCCGTTTCCAGAAATCTGAGTACCTGTATGTTTTGGCCTCTGCAAAGATTGTTAGATTTTTTTTGGCTGCTCTGTATTTTACAGTACACTAATAAGACATAATAAGCTGTACTTAATATCTATTTGCTTCCCCATTTAAAAACAATATGTGAATTATTCTTTTTTTTTTTTTCTTCTATGTTGTGTAATACTGGAGACAACAAAACTAAGAAACACACCATTATATGGAATTATATATTAAGAAAAAAATGTGAAAACGAGCCAAAATATGTTGTTTTTTTTATTTAGAGTGAGAGTCTTTTTCCTTTTTATTGTAGACCCAAAGTTTTTTGCTCTTTGAAATTTTAGATTTTTCACAGTTGCCATTTACTGCTTTTTTATGACAGCTTTACACACTGTTGGTATAGTCTGAATAATGTCTTATAAAAATGAAGAAAAAGTCTTGACTGAGAAATGTGTCCGAACCTTTGACTGGTACTGTGTGTGTAGAGAAGAACGTTTACACTTTGATATGGTTTGGTCTTATCCCTACGAACAGACTGTCCTGCAATGTTACAATTGTGATGTATCATGTGTAACATTGTAACAACATTACTGCAACATTACAGTTACAGTGTTACCATTAGTTATGTTGCTGCTACATTCTTTAAATGTTACAATGTAACCAGTATTTTCTGGCATTTTTGCAACATCTTTTCAAAATGCTGGTGACCACAAGCCACATCACAAAAAGTTACATTGCAATTATGTTCCTGCAATGACTTTGTGTTAGTAGGGATGCTGTTTATATTGTCAGTAACAGTTTGTTATGTGTATATGCATAAAAGCACTGGGCCTCATTCCCAAATATCTTCATAAGTTTTTTTTTTTTATTTGTTCTTTAGAAGGGTCCAAAAAAGTCTAAGTCAGATTCATGAAGGTGTTCTTAAACCTCAGAATTGCTCGTATCTCGTATCTCGCATGCTGCCAAATTAAAGCGTGTAAAACCTAAAAGCAGGTGATTACTTTGGTAAATAAGTGTTCTCTTCCTTAATATTTTTTAA
The DNA here is from genome assembly GCF_056507025.1 of Lutjanus erythropterus. NCBI lineage: Eukaryota > Metazoa > Chordata > Actinopteri > Lutjaniformes > Lutjanidae > Lutjanus > Lutjanus erythropterus. The sequence continues at coordinate 13,651,454 of NC_139335.1, read as the reverse complement.
CATTCTTCTTCAAGTTTTACTTAACAGCTTGGTGGATTTATTTTTATCATTTATCATTTATCATTTGTCATTGCTGTCCTGGACATCCCCAGACATTAGTGTACATAAAAAAGCAAAAAGAAACCTGAGACCTGTTTGATTTTTATTTTTTATTTTTGAGTGAGTGATGAATTTCTTTCTTAAGATCATTGTGAGCTATAAAGAACAATAATTAAATGATATGTAATTATTTATTTTAAAAGACCACAATGCTTTGTAAAATATTGAAATTTCTCATTAATAATATTATAAAAGGTAAAAATATTTTTGTAAATTAAATGCTATTATATCAAACATCTATGGAACTGAAGAAAACACAAACCAGCCTGTGCTAAAATGTACATAAGTGTGCTTTTGACAGTTCATAAATTGTGGTTTTACCTAAGAATAAATCTCACAGGAGAAAACATCCCAGAATCTTTGGGAAAAAGCAGGTATTGAGAACAAATTTCTTCTTCAGACTGGTTGGTGAATGAGGCCCACTACTAGTATGATAATGGACTAATGTTGGCTACCTAACTAGCAAGCATGCAGGTGGAACTACCTGTTTGCAGGTGTAGTAAATATTTCCATGGTGGTGTAGTACCTTTCCATGACATTATGAATAAAACATGTAGTGTCTTTAAACAAAGTTCATATCATATGGACTTGTGGCTTCTACCGGAGCATGTACTTTTGTTTCATAATCTAATAGCTTGTGGTCAGTCTACCTTGAAAAGTTAGGACATTATGACTAATAATCTAAATCCTATTTTCAGGATACAAATGGGATTTTAACTTCCGGCGCATCACTGTTGAACTCTATTCTAGTAACTGAAGTAGTAGTCTGAGTGGTGTTAGCAGTCTCTCTGCTTATTTGTCAGGCTGCCTGACACAACTGGTAGATCAATAGATGCTTGTCAGTAATGCTGGAGGTCATCAATGGAAACACGGAAACACATTTATGTAATCAGGCAAATGGGAGATGTGAGGTCAAAAAAAAAATCCTTTTCTCCTTCTTTAGATCTGGCTGAAAACAAAACCCCGCTGCATTAAATAGGTGTGAATCGAACCGCAGCGTGTGAGCAACTGACTCGTCCTGAGTAAATATTCATCCATGACAATATTTGGGATGGCGAGGGCTCTGCCTTCAGCTGTGGTTTGACAGGAGTGGGTGCCTTGCCTCGCTGCAGCTGTTCCACTCGTTGACATCAGCCCACAGCACTTCTTCTCCGGCAATGAGGGTGGAGATATTACATTTCACCTTCTTTGGCTGTCCCATGTTTTAAAATAGTCCAAATGTTCCGAAACATGCAGTAAACAACACACACACCCTCCTTGTTCAGCCTGCAGTATCTCCTGAATGTTGCAACTGTAATCCTCCATAGCAGCAATTATTCTGGCTATTACCAATATCTATTTAGGGTCTCTATTAATATTTCACACTGTATATGGTGGCTTGAGTGTGTGTATTTCCCAGGAGGAGTCGTCACTGGGTCACTTAAAGTCTGGAGGGTTTTAAAAGTGCCATTCACGCACCTGATTTTATATTGAGAATCGATTAATTTACCGAAGCTATCACCAGCAAAACTAGAAGAGTGCACTCAGTAGAGTGAAGATCCCCGCCAGGCAACAGATGATGAGGCACCTACTGCAATGCCACCACAACTGCCAGATGCAACCAGTGGAGAGCTGCAAAGTTCTGCCATCATTACAGTAACGTGACCTCCACATACTTTATCCCGATTTCAAACTGACTGAAGCAGCTGTTGACCACTTGTGGCTCCTATCAGCCAGTTAAGAGGAGTGAGAAGTCAGACGTCAGTGGGCATATAAAACTGACCAGTCAAAAAATAAAATTACTGACTTGCAATTACGTCTCCACCAATCAGTCAGTCTGTCCACACTTATATGTCTGTACTGAATACTTTGAGGGGATTTAATATGAAATGTCTGACTATACTGACCTGTAAATCTGAAGGAATTTCATCATTCATCATTTTATCATATAAGATATTTGTGTAAGTTCGTCATAATTAGTGAATGAATTTTCGAGGTGGTCCCGAAAATATGCTTAGGCAGGTCAACTTGAACTTAAACTTAAAATCTAATCACTTCATCCTTGAGTCCAAGTGGACGCTTAAACCAAGTTTAAAGAAATTCCCTTCAATAATTCCTGAGATCATGCCTTAATGAGAATTGTATGAACACACACAGTGACCTCAGCCTTTGACCACCAAAATCTAATCAGATCTAATCCTTGAATCCAAGAGGACATTTGTGTTTGAAGAAATTCCCTCGATCCGTTCTTGAGGTGTCACCTTCACAAGAATGGGATGACCTGAAAACATGACACCTCTGACCACAGCCGTCATTGGTGTGGAGCTTTAAAATTATGTTTTTTCAAAAATTGTGAATCAATTCAGCAAACAGTCATGGATGTGCTACCCTTACGACTAGAGGGGATAATAAATCAAATAGATTGTAGAAAGTAGGGAAGAGCATGCAGAACATCTTTCACATGTGCCAGTTTGATTAAATATGCTGTCATCTGCTTTTTATGAGGAGCACCGATTACAAATATTTGCTTTAATATGGTGACGTCTGCTTATTCACACACACACACACACACACACACAAACACACACACACACACTCTTCAACAGTCTGTCCATATGAAACGGCACAGGTGGCACACAGATCTCCTCTCAGGCTTCAGCTTTGTGATTTCTGTGATGGATGCTTGCCGCTGGTGCTTCAGGGGGTTAATCGCAATATGGTTTAATCCAGGCTCAACTATCAAATCTGTCCAGGTATCACCTTCAACACAAGAGAGGGGCACCAACATCTACAGAGGCATTGTTTCAGCGCAAACCTGCGAAGATAAACTGCTGCATTGAATTGTAAGGGTGTAATTCTAGAGTGCTGTATTTCCAGTGAGTTCAGACTACTTTGAACTCTGTTTACAAAAGGCAGTTGGAGTTTGAGGATATCAGTTTGAAGCACATCGTCCTCTCCAGTTACCAAGGTTAAGAAAAATCTCTCCAGCAGGTGCTACTCATGATCTAAGATGTCCTGCCCTGCTTCTGTTCAATGCTTAATCCAGCTTTGGCCTTATATTTGATACTCAGCGCTGCGACCTCGTATCTGACACCATGTAAGAGCTGTATCATACTGTATCTGTAATCCTCGCTGCCAACTGGGTTAAGAAGTCTGAAAAGCTTAAAAAAAACATCAGTATACATTCCCAAGCTACCAGCCCCTTTCTATTCCCAGAGATATCACCAAAATGTAATTATGTAATTGCCTTATCCTGCACGAGTCCCCTCTGAGACATCTTCTTTTCTACAGGAGATTTATTCATGGACTAGCGTCTGCTTTGTCGCCCGGTGCTTTGAATCCAGAGAGCACAGCACTGCCCTGAAGGCTTTTGATAGAAGGAAGGGAGTTTACATCCAATGTTGCAGAGATACTTTAGCATTAGAATTGTAGCACTATAGCACTGTATTTAAACATGCTTATATTCAAGTCTTTTCTGAATTACTGAGGGGACTCTGTACTTTACTGTCCTCCTTTATCTCAGACTGATGTTACCTGGTAAAAGTGTGTATTTTATTTTCTGTTTCATTTTATATTTATATTTATATTGATTCCAGCCAACATTTTAATATCAAATTTGGAGACTTTCATTCACTATTTCAGTGTTTTTTTATATACTGAATCTGAATTATTTTTTATTAGATGTATCACCCTTTTTCAATGTTATTTGCATATAGACGTTTTTGGACTTAATATAAAGCCCAATTGATGGATTGAACTGCTCTCCTCAGATGAACTAGGTCGCTCTCTGCTCCTCCCATAACATGTGAATGTAATTGAGGACACTCCTTGTTGTGAGTGAGCGCACCTGTGTCCTCTGCTCCATTTACTGTCTGCTGAGTTGCTTTGTCCTTCAGTAGAATGTCACATCAAAACAAGTGTGTGACTATTTTCTCACACGTCCTCTGCTTTTCCATGGTCTGCACCTCTCCAGTATCGGTGTGCATTTCCTGCCTCCAACCAGTCCTGAAAGCAAAAACGTAAAAAGAACTTAGTGGATGGTGAGATGGTGGTGCTATCCAAACTTTCTACATACAGGAGCAATATGTAATAGTTGTGCATCCAAAAATGAGTACTGTACTACAAATAGCAAGTTGGAGCCATAGACTGTACCCAGAGTTGATGCAGGTCAGGCAGGCTGCAGGAGTGTAAGACAGGTGCAACACTGTAATCTGACAATAACAAGCAGAAACTGTACCAGTTATAGCTATACCACAAAAAGTGAATGCAGTACTGTGTGCATGCTAACAACCCAAACCTGTGTCAGTTGACTTTAATGTAAACTTCTTGCATTAGAGACAAAACCTCCCCAACATTTTGCCAATTACATGGTGAACTGAAAGATGATCACTGTGCACAGACCACCCAGCCAGAGCAGCTGGGTGGTGCACCAAAAAAAATTAATTAGAGTGTTGGTATTAATAATTTTTTAAGTTGTTTTTTTTTTTTTGTCCCAGTTCTCACAAATCAGTGCTATATGTTCTGTGTGTGATCTGGGTACAGTTGCATATTTGATTAAAAGGGCTCAATCTTATCATAACTTGCACGAAATATTTCATCATTGTCCCATTTGCAGAAATGAAAGGATGGCTGCTCAATGACAGTATGCTCTGAATAGCGCTCTGACATAACATTTTCTCTTGTGTAGGTTACACAACGTAGGTTATGTGGATGTTTACGTGCAGAGATCAGACACCCTCTAATTTCTTCTGTAAAGAGACGACTCAAGGCTATTCAACCTGTCATGTCTGTCCAAGTCCATGTCAACACGCACCACCCCTCCCTCCCTCCACCCCTCTAAGACATAGACTCATGGTGCAATAGGAGCCCAGTCATGTTGCATAAGGTTGTGCGGTGTCAGCCCAAGGGTCTAAGAAGATCTGGTTCCATAAAGGCTCTTTCGCCCGCCTCAAAAAAAAGGAACCCCATTCTAACTTTCCACCACAGGCCACCCTGTGTCGTGCCTGTTGAAGAGAAACTTATACAACGTCATCTGCTGCTTGTAGGTCTGCCATCTAAGGGCACGATGATGGCCACGTTTTGCTTGGCAAGGAGCAGAGAGAGTGAGAGGGGCAGTGGGGGATAGAGATTCATGGCGGGTTGACGAGGGATGTTGTCCCAAGTTTCCCCACAACTCCCATTTGTCATTTTAAAAATCACAATGCATAATCATTATAATTGGCACATCACAATCATGAGCAGGATGATTGTATGGAACATTGCATGCGTGTGTTTGTGTGTGTGTGCAGCACTCTAATGAGTTGCTGGGTGGTGTACAAATGCTGCAGCTGGATTTCCATCTCCAGGACGGCAGGCGGGTCAGCAGGTCGTGAGATCTGGCATAAGATTAAGGAAATGATTCCAAAATGGAGTGCACATACATACCATGTCTTGTCTGGTACTCCACTGTCCATCTGTATATCCCCTGGGGCAACAGCAAACAGAGTTCCCAAACTTCACCGAGCAAAAAATAGGCACCAATTTAATCACTTGCTCGTGTTTCATAGATCAGACCTGTCTGAGAGAAAAAGCAGTAAAGGCTGAGCAGAAACTTTGAAAAGCCCCGGCTGGTTTCACTAGCTACTTAAAGCTGTAATATGTGACTTTTCCACATGTGTCTAAAAATGCAAGACAAATATTATATATTTTGCTGAGATGTACTACTACTATACTTACAGCATCCCAAATGTTTCCAATAATGTTCAGAAGCAGAGAAATTCAGAATGTATTTGAGGTAAGGCTGCATTTCCTGTTAGGCCTTGCTAGCTTGGTGCTAGTTGCTATAATTTCCAGGTAGGGATGTGCTTAAATCTGAATATGTTGCCCAGGAAATCACAAATATTGTGATGGAAACAGATCTGAAGTTGATCATTATTCAGAAAAAGTCAGCCCTGTTATTACCTCAGGGGACTTAAAAAAAGTTGATCATGATTATTCCTTTCAACTGAAGGATATTTTTATATACTTGTATATCTTTACTAGCAAGAGAGAATAGAGTTTCTATTTCCAATGCAAAACGGAATTTTTCGATTAATAAAACATTTTTTTCAGTTTCTGAATTTTTATTACACCACACACACACAGAGTGAAAGAGACAGATGAAAGGTACAGTAATAAAAATAAAACATCTACCCAATTTAATGTGAATATCCGAAATAAGCAACGCCTGCTTCAGGTCCTCTATCCGAGTACAGACACAGAGACAGGTACAGACACAAATAACGGTGTCTCTGTGCACCTGTACTTCTGGGAAAACACAGGATACGTTGGATATGTGAGAGATTGAGGAAGGAAGTCGGTGAACATGACTAAACGTAGTGTGAATAAAACTTTAACATTACCTTGTCCATGGACATGATTTCTGTCTGAGTCATGACAGATTTTCATCAGCTATGGTGGTCATTAAAGAACTGATGTCCTGCTGGTATTGCACTGCAAATGTTGGATAAATGATTGTCTGCTGGGATCTGAGTTGTGAAATTTAGATATATTGACCGTTGAAAAGATGGAATACATAGCTATAACATCAATGAATAAAATTACATAATACTAAAAAAAAAGTAATATTATCGTATAAGTGTCTAACATCCACTACAAAACTGATTAGTTATAGTTTTCATTGTTTTCTAGCACGTTCTGCCAAGTTTAAACACAGATATATTTTTTCATCCTGTGATCTTGAGAAAACGAGTTGTTGCCTCATGATGAATTATGTTGTCATCTCAAGAAATCTGTTCTTCCTTTTCTTGAGCGAATGAGATAAATTTACCTATTTTCACAAGAAAACAAGCTTTTGGTGCGTCAAGATAACAGCCAGCAAAACCTTTCTCTGCTTCCATAAAAATGGAAAAAAAAACCTAAAAACCTTATGTATCAAAAGTAAAAAGTACTCATAATGCAGAAGAATGCCCCCCTTTAAATATGCTATATTATCTGGTTAATAATGCTGATGTATCGAGTTAATTTTAACTTGTACATACTGTAGGGTACATGTGTTAGCTGTCAAATAATTGTAGTGCAGTACAAAAAAACATATTTCCCTCTGAATTGTAAAAGCACCTTAAATCTACTTCTGTAGATGTATTTGGCTACATTTCATAACTTTTCTACTGTCTTGCATTTCTAACATTCATTTGTTATGATGTACAAACAAGCCGCAATTACTCAACCATTCACTTCCACTGTTACCCTGCTGAGTTCCTAAAATGCCCATTTTCAGTCTTCAGAGGTTGCGACTCACTTCTGCATCACAGTCCACATTGAATTGAGTTGGGACGGTAATTGAACTTGATGCTGCCTATTTTTCTCCTCACACGACGATCTTTTTGAGCGGCATTATGTAAGTTCTCATCAAAGGCCTTCTTTCCTAAAAAGAGTGTCTTTGGTTTGGCTGGAAAACCACTCTCTCCACGCAACACTGGAGCACTGCCGGCAGTCCGCTGGCATTGAGTTTTCTCATCCTGGCATGAAGTCATTGGTCTTTGACAGACACACTTGGAGCAGAGTAGTCTTCTCAAAGTGAGCTTTTGTTAGCCTCTGTTGTTAACGTTCACAGCAAAAAAAAAGCACTCAGAAAGAGCCATCAAAATGAGATTCTTCATTCTATTCATCACACATCCTGAAGAATCACGACTTGCCAGGAAGTGTGTGTTCACTTCTGGGCACTTACATAAGGATGTTTACACGAATACAAACTGTAATACTGGCAACACGCAGACTGTAATATAAAAAGCCAATTAATTGCAATAAATGGATTTGTAAACTGACTCTCATGGAAAATGTTAGACCTTTAACCCTTGTTAATGGTAATTTTCAGAAAATTTTCTGGTGTTCAGGCTTATAACTGCAGCAGTTAAAGGCTACGTCGTTTTAAGTTACTTTGATCATTTGCTGAGGCCAGGTGTACCATTTCCATCTCCTGCTTCAATCACACTTTCATTACATTATACATCTTTACAGTATCACATGTGACAGAGTTGGAGACTGCTGCTGCTGCTGGTGGAAACCCAAAGACTTGGCTTGCTTTTATCAGCTGGATCAGGCAGCTCCAGTATCTCTTGTCTCGATTAAAGTGTGCGGTTGCAAGAATAACAGTCTTAAGTGGGACTGTTAGTGACATCGAAGTAGGAATTAAGAGGGTTGAGGAGCAGTCTGAAATGCAAAGAAAACCATGGCTGCGAAAATGCTGTGATTTGAGTGAAGCATTTTAGATATGAACTTTCTTTCGCTTGAAAAATTTAGCCGCCAATGTGGAAAGCGACTTTCACCTGGTAAGATTTTGTCGTGTTAAGTTACTGCTCCTGAAAACCCAACACTTCCTGCTTCATAATAAAAGCTATGAGATAATATAAACTTTTATTGTGAAAAATTTATGTGAAATGAAGTGTTTATCCACTGTTTATCCAGACGCTCAACTCAAGCCAAGCCAGCACATGTGTGTAACTGGTCCTGTGGTTCTAGCCATGGCACCATTGATCAGGTCTGATCCATTTTGAAATTTCAATTCCAGTCTGTAACTTGTGTTATTGTTTGGCGGTCTTATGTTTATTTAAGTGAAAATTAATCCTGAATGTTTGCTAAAAGAGTAAGTGTCTGTTGATGAGTTGTAAACATCGCTAATAATCTTTTAGAAGGAGCAGAAGTTCATAACAGTTAAAATAAGTAATATGATAATGGAATCTGGCAGGCAGTGAGACAGGCAGTCACTGAAATTAAACCCCAGAGTTTGTATTTTGAGAGCAGTGGGCTTTTGTTTTCAGCATTATGGGCTTAGCATTACATCGACAGAGAACTGTGTTATAAACAGCTGATCGACTTACAGTGTAGTACTCCTCATTGCTTATTATTGTCAAACTTCAACAAATTGCCTCAAACATTTAATGTATGGCTCCAACTTGCTATTTGGGCTGCAGTACTCATTTTTGGATGAACATTGTTACATATTGCTCGTTTAAACTTGGACAATGTTAAAATCTTTCCGTGACCAGTGAGCAGGAACTACCAATTTAATTACTAAACTTCCAGCAAACGTGAAAGGAAAGCTCTAAACGGACATACTGAACAATAAAGCCTTTATTTTTTTGTCTTTCCATAGTTCAAGTTTGTCAGTCCACCCAATGAAAAGGTGGCAAATAGAGTGAAGGAGTAAGAGGTAGAGCAAGTGTTCCATTCTCATTGTGATCAGCGTAAAAACTCACTTTTACACACCAAGGGAATGGCCATCCAAAGAAGGCCGACTAAAAAAAAAAAAAAAAGAAAAACAAACAAAGAAAAAAAAAATAACAGCAGCTTCTTTGTGGTGTTGCTAGCTTTCCCTTATATTTCACAATCATAAATACTCCTAACTCACTGACTTTTGATAAAGGTTGCACTACAGTGTAAACCAGAGAGGTGATGAGTGCCAGCCATGAACAGAGGCATAGCAGTCATCATCACTATCGTCACCATCACCACCATCATCATCGTCGTCGTCGTCGTCACAGTCTCTGAACACTTGGGAGTGGGGAAACTGCCACATGGCAGGGGCCTCTTGCTGTATGTCCAAGGCGAAGGGGCTCTGCATAGTATGGTCAGACAGAAGAGATAATGGCTGCCCACCACGGACTGTGAAGAGGCTCTCGGTCCAGCACTCGAGGAGAGGATGACCTCGGGAAAAAATAAATGGGGTCATCTCCCCACGAAGGAGAACACAGAAACCTGAGCGGTGGAGCCCGACAGCACATCAGTCCAAAATAGGTGTACGATAGTCAGCTGGCCCTGTGAGTACAAGTGTTTGTGTATGCGTGTCACACTGCATTAAAACTAACTAATACCAACCACTCTACCACTCATCAGCACTGCCAGGTTGGGACAGTGCCATGATACATTAAAAAAGGAGATAGTATTTACATCTTCAACACATAAATTATTTCCCTAACATACTGTCTGTGTAATGCATAATAAGGACTCTGGGGGGAAAAAAAAAATTAACAAGTGCCTCATATGAAAAGACTGCCGATTCCAGAACTGACCCTTCTCAAGCTCTGACCTCATTTGCTCTGTGCTCCAATAACACATGAGCAAAGCTGGTACCTTGGTGGACTTTCTCCTTTTCCTGTGAAAGCGATATATACGGTCACATCTTATGGTAGCTAATGTTAGCAAAATGCAAGCTAACTAGCTAGCTGATGATTGATGTAGATTAACAAGTTAGTTTGCTAGATAATTTAAGATGTGAATATATATGGTTTTCACAGGATGCATAAGCATAACATATTTAAGTACAAAAAAAAAAGGACAAGGAGAAAATTGTTCAAGGTAGCAAGCTTTCTCAACTGTTATTGGAGCACAGAGAAAAAGGGGGCAGGACCTAGGAAGGGTCAATTGAGAAAGGTAGACCAACAAGTGAGAAAAAAATGTTTAAATGCTGCTGAAATAAAATCAAAATGCGGGCCAGAACAAGTCCAAAAACAGGAAGAAAATAAAAACAATTAATGCAGTAATTCATGAGAACAATTTGCAAAAATGGCACACAGAAAAGAGATAAAGCTGTGAGCTTGATTAGGCAACCCCTGAATACTTTCAGATAGTAACAATGGCAGCACTGAAGCCGACTCGTTAATACCCGAGAAAGAAGAAGAAGAGTACGGAGGGGTCACTGCATGAAGGGCCTCAGCTCGGGTTGATATCGGTTCAGATGATACTGGACCCTTTACATTCCTGCCACACACGCCGCCAAGAGATCTAGGAATGACTTGCGACTCCTCCCATCCAGAATGTGACCTTTTGACATTTCTTACGTGTTTTGTCTCTGCTCCGGAGCCTCCCACGGCTCGGCCAACAACTGCAGCCCCTGCACTGACCAATCTCCTCAGGGCAGAATCAGGTCGAACTGTTCACCTGATGCAATCTTGCAAATAAGGCCCTAGTCTGGTAAAATTCACACTCGTCAACGATATACAGTATCAAAACTCTGTATAATGAGAAAAACATACAGACGCATATGCAAATATAGCTTTCAATACACAACAACATACACATTAACTGTTGGTTTTGCAGATGAAATTCAAAGTATTCATACAATGTGTGTCACAAAGAAATAATGGCTGGCTCTGTCCGAGATAAAAGGGGCAGTGGGGCAAAAACAAAAGAACAACACAAAAAAAAGAAAAAAAAAAATCAGGTTCAGTTCATATTTGTCGAATAATTGCACACACAGGAAGCTTGGAGGAGTGAATTAAACGTCTCCAGTTGGGTTTTTGACCGTACAAGTTCATATTACCACCACTCTCCCACTCCAGTGCTGCTGCTGGGCTGCTGTCAGTCTTTGGGTCACTCCGCCCGACTGTTGTGTGTGGGTGCATGAGAGTCTGTCATTCCAGTGAGTTAAAAAAAAAAAAGAAAAAAAGAAAAAAAAAAAAAAAGGTAGGCCATTGGTTCGTTTTGCTGAGAGGTCCCCGCCTACCCTGACGGTGGGGGGTGGAGCCCAGAGGGAGCCCATCAGTCATCCAGGATGACCTTGACAAAACTGGCCACGTCTGTCTCTTTGGAGTCATGCAGGGTGAAAAACTGATGTTTCTGCATCAAAAAAGCAGGGGAAAAAAGTATTAGATATACTGTTTAACGAAAAATATTTAAACGATACCCATGTTGTTATTTACATGTGAAACATACAACATAGGCCTGGTAGGTTAACTGGGTAAGCCTGGCCTCTTGTGGACAAAATCAAGAACCCAAGCACACTGAACGTTATGCGATATATATGATTTTACTGTATAATCATTTTGGTCAACTGTGGGTTGTTTTTAAACTGTGCTCTACATTGTAAAAATGAAAAAGCTCAGAAAACTCACAATTTTGAAGGCAACTTACTTCAGTACATTTTTGGGTTTTGAGCCTCAGTTTTGTTGAGACAAACTTGAATCTTTGAGTTTTAGAAAACTCCAAAAATTGCATTTCAAAAACTGTTGAATGACCTCATTGCAGTCAAACTGAATAATGGGCAATAAAAAAATATTTTCAATTGCAACTATTTAATTGTTAGGCACCCAAATAATGACAAATCATTGTGTTTCTGAGGCTAAAAGATTATCGGAAAAACTTTATTACTTTTTACAATGGACTGACTGACTCCACTTAATAGGGCTGCACATTTATTATATTATAAGACTTGTAATATGGCCAAGTGTAATATCCAAATCACAGAAGATGCAATCTTTTGATAAAGAAAAATGTGTGACAAAACAGCATTATAATAAAGAACTGCAGTGCTGCAGAGATGCACTGCCCTACAAATATTTTCCTCTAGATATAAGAAAAATGTTTGCTTGGTATAGACCTCAACAAATGTCACATTTTTATGATTTTAAAAGTTTTTTTTCAGTGAATTGAAAATTATGATGCAAAAATGATCATTCCTTCTGATGGTGAATCATATCATAATTAGAATATCTGTCAAATATAATTTTTTAAAGTATATCGTGCAGCTGTATTGGAGGATAAAGTAGCATAAGATGGGTAGAAAAAAAACATGCACAACACTTGTTTGGTGTCTTTTGTGGTGCAGGGTATCAAATCCACCAATAATAATAATGAAAAAAAGTCAAATACATTTAAAAAAAACTACAATATAATAAATAATGTTTAAAAAAATAAAAAAAGTAGCATCATTTATAATGTGCTTTGGTAAGAGGGGAAAAAATGAAAAACTACTAACCATTAATTCTGTGTAAGCTGGTCTCTCATTTGGCTTCTTTCTTAAGCTGTAAAATCAAAGAGATTAATACAAGTGAGAAGAAAAAACAGCAAACACTGGCATTAAAATGTATTACAACTTGATACAAAAGGCATCTAAAAATAGTCATGCAACATAAACGTCATGTAACGTCAAGTGGGAGCTCCACAGATATTGCACTTGTGCCACCTGCCTCCCTCAGTAAACACAGAGCAAACACTGACCCCTGCTGGGCCTCAGTGCCGCTTGTTTTTGTTTGTTTTGTGAGGAGCACAACGTCGATGAAAGTCACATTTGTCGTCGAGCGTGAGGCTCACCACTGGGAGATGAAGTCTACGAACTCTGGGGAGAAGCGGTCAGCGGGCAGCTGTGGAGACGGTTCGTCCACCACCTGTTTGAGCTGCTGGAACGGGGTGCCCCATGAGTCGTAGGGGAATTTCAAAATGGCCAGCTCGATCTGGAAGACAGAGGAGGACGGATTGAGCAACAATCATCACATGTTAGACCTTCATTTCATGATGGCATGTTGTGACTGGGCTCAGTGAAATGTTTTTATTCTACACTATGTACTTATTTGCCTTTCATGACACCATTTTTGGATAATTCAGAGTTTTCTCCAGCTTCAAGTGTCAAATTCATCCTTCATGTGAGAACGTCAATCTGTTATACTGTACAATAACTGATGACAAAACAGACTACTAATGATTTGGCATCAACACGGCACCAGCTACAAACGTATTAAAGGGCATCATGACTCAGCAATTAGTTGTCTTTTAAATATGAGTTACCTGTAATGGGATCTGCTTTGACATTGTTTACTAAATGATCATTTTTTTAACCAAAGATGACACATAACACTTTTGTTGGGAGGGCAGACTGAAATGGAGGCGTGTATTAATAGGATCATAGTGAAAGTCAAACAAAACAAAACCGAAAGGAAGAAGCTCAACTTTCACTAGTGGGAAATATTTCTGTTTTCATTCTTTGTGGAGCACTTTGACACCTTGTCAACAAACTGCTATGTAAATAAGAGTATAGAGTGCCGCAGGAAAGAGTCATTAAACTCAGATATGAGTTAGCAAATTAGCACTTCTGGTTCCCTCTTCTCAAAGTAAATTTATTTATTTATTTTTTAAATGAGTTTTCGGTTACATGTCTGAAATAAGGTCTGTTGTGGTTAGCATAAGCTCAAGAGGTCTTCACTTTGTGTTCTATGACATAAAATACATAAATAAATACAGTACTCATGAATTTTGAAGCTTTTATGTGTCTTAAAAAAGCTATGAAACAACATCAAGCTGAACACTAGTTGTTCGTTTACAGTCTTACAGGTGATTGCACTTGTGCTTGGGCTGGTGTTCGTTTGTGAAGATTATCTCGCTGAACAAAACGTGTAAATGTTAAGCTTTTGTTTTCCACAAAGCTTATTTTCTGCACTAATCCAGAATCCAATGGAAAAATCCCACTGGCTTTTTGTCCAAAGAAACTACAGCAATGCTAACTTGCGGATTGGTCTACAGAACTACCTCATCTCTGCAGCACTCGACATTATTTCATTACAATCATATAACCACTGTTTTAATCAAATGATATATAGTGAAAAAAGTGATTACATTAGACTAAGCTGACATGTCCATTTTAGTGTTTGCAATGGTCTAAGCAACATCTAAAATAAGCTCATAACAGCTTAGTAGTAGAAGATTTTCATTCACATTCAAAGTAAGTAAAAGAACAGTGAAAGCAAACCTGTATTTTTGGAGATGAAAAATTCAGATATCAATACATCGGAAGATCTTTTTTTAAATACAAAATATAGAGAATATATACATGAATACATTTTTTGTGATGATCCCTGTAATGGAGGCTGGATATTTTACAATTAAACAATAAACTTTTGTCAACAATGATATCAGAGAATTGAAACAATCTGCATTGTGTTTTATTTATTTATTATTTTGAAAAATATTTTCATATATGTGCATACTGGACAACATATATGCTGATGCCAATATAACTGCGATAGGCCAATATCGGCCTGAAGCAGGCTTTACTATTTAGGAGTTAAAATCTGGATGATTTCTTCAGTTCTTTATGAGTTGGACTGCATTAGGCAACGAGAGAGACGGCAGCAGCTGAGCAGCAGACAATGTTGCCAAACAATCGTAAAGTTTCCAGCCCTTAGGCTAATGTTAACTAGCACACTACTGTTGACAGACATTAAAACCGTCAATTAAAATCTCACCTCAAGTTCTTGCTGAAGAATAAACAACCTGTGATGACTGCATCTCCCAAAAACATTTTCTCATCTAGACTCGTTAATTGTTTAGATCTGCTTCCCCACGAGATCGTGTGAAATCGTTCTCCTTTTGCCACAATTATCTTAATAATATCTTGTAGTCTGTGATGCACCATTATTTTATATCTGGTAGTGTTTGCGTGTTTAAGATTAAAGAACATCTGGGAAGTTTCTCCTCAGGTGCGTTAAGCAACCCGACATCAAAATCGGTGGATTTTAAAGCTCCTGTAGTCGAGCCGACC
Organism: Lutjanus erythropterus; assembly: GCF_056507025.1. Classification (NCBI taxonomy): domain Eukaryota; kingdom Metazoa; phylum Chordata; class Actinopteri; order Lutjaniformes; family Lutjanidae; genus Lutjanus; species Lutjanus erythropterus. The sequence goes on along the minus strand of NC_139335.1, from coordinate 13,636,087 downwards.
ACTGGTAGACATGAGAACAGCAGAGACATGGATTTCTGCAGTGACTTATTAATTTCCTTTAAACATATCACAAATGGCTTTATTCGAACAAAGAGCCACATTCTGATATTCAGCCCTACTCACCATCGTGATACCGAGACTCCATATGTCTGACTTGACACTGTAGCCTTTCTGGTTGAGGTCAGGGTTGATCCGCTCAGGCTGAAAGAGATATGAGAGACAGATTTACTTCCATCACTATCTGAAAAAACTTGAACACGTTATGTTGTACTTTTTAGAAACACGGTTTGCTTCACAAACGTTTTTTTCTGAAACATGAATACACAAAAAATAAGTAATTATAAATACAAACTGGGCAAACACGGGCAATCTGTCAGGAAATCTCAGAAAAAACTTCTCCTAAATCTCAGCTGGTTGGTACCACAGTCCCCACTTACAGCCATGTAGGGTTTGCAGCCTGCATCCATTGTTTTGGCCACGGAGTCCACCAGGTGGCCACTGATGCCAAAGTCGCACATTTTCACTTGGCCCTGAGTGTTGATGAGAACATTGGAGGGCTTCACATCTGGAAAGAAACATGAGAAGAGAGAAACCGACAATGAGAAACATTATCAGGGACCTGAAAACTGTGTAGAATACACTGCATACAATGATGACTTAATCTTCTGATTACCTCTGTGTATCACTGACAGGTTACTGTGCAGATGCTCTAATGCCTTGACAATCTGTGGAGTGAATAGAGAAAAAAAATGAAGGGAAGCCTTGAATTCACAAAGAAATATTCTCTTGGATGACAACAAGTGTTTTGCATGCACATTTAAACTGTATGTAGAAAATATCAGCAAAATTAATAATTTGTTAAACATAATATGATTATTGTTTGGTTTGTAGCTTCATTCAGCAACATTTGTGTCTTGGCCCTTTAACACATGTCCAGCCTGTGGCAAGTAAGTAGCTAGAATACAGCCTCAGTCCTCAAAGCCATTTCCAAGTAGAGGAAAAAATAAATAAATTAAAAAATTGCAACTGGATTTACAATGCAAAGAACATCTGAAGAGTACCAATCAATGCGTTGTTTCAACTTTATTAAATCCATAGCAAACAAATGTAAAAATGAGAGCCCACTATGTCTAAAACTGACTAAACCTATATATATATAAAAAAAAAATCATGTTTACAAAAATGTTCAAACAGAGAAATTCGAAATTCTATTTAACAGTGCGTTGTTATAACTTCAGAGAAAACCTGACTAATCGTGAAAACTTTAATACAATTGAAAATCTGAGCCAGATACATTTTCATTGATTGTTAAACAATGAAAACTACAGCTACCATGATCCCACGCTAGTTCACACCATCATCAAACGACGTCTTTCGTTATTATTTTGATGTGAGAGAGGCCCCTAGTGGCAGAACTTACTGTGTGTTTAAATAAATAATATTAATAATGATTGCAGCACGTTAACTCCCTGTAAGACCACAAACTGGCACTGTCAAATATGACAGGACTTACTGCTACTGTGATCTTGCCCAAGATGTCCTCGGGGATGGTTTTGCCTTTCTCAATGACCTTCTTATAGAACTTATCCAGAGACGTGTCCATCAGCTCCATACAGATCCATACATCCCCCTGAAAAAGGTCAAATAAGAAACGAGTTGATCGCACACTCAGTGGCAGAAACTCATGCCAATCATGAATGTCACGGATTAGTCACCTCTCTGAAGAGGGCACCATAGAAGGTCACAGTGTAGAAGCAGTCCACTGTCCTCATGGAAATGTCCAGGTCCATCAGGAGCCTCTTCTGCTCCAGAGTGTTGACTGTGGCACGAATCCTCTGGAGACACAAACATCACTGAGTATGTTTACATGTGCATTAGTATTCTGTTTTGAGCCTCATACTGTTTGATTATATTTGGGATATGGCATTTAAATGGAACTAAAAAAAACCCTGGTTATTCATATCCATATCAACGTGATCATAACAGTATCCAGTAGAGATGAAACAATACATAGAATATTGCGACTTTGATACCTTTTTGGTATGTGACCATCTTCTGTGATATTAAGTATATGGTTATTTATTTTGTTTTATTTTTTTTTTTTTTATCAAACGACTGCTACTGACTGCTGCATTTTGCAGACATACATAGATTATTCAAACATTCTTTGCCAAAGACAATTCATGCCAATTTTTTGCACATACTCGAGTCATGGCTGGCTGTGTTTATCTTATTTTATTAAAGAGGGAAAACAGAGGCACTTTACATTAAAAAGGAAAAACAAATTTTATAAGGCAATATGATGTCACTTAAGATTTATCATTTAATAAAGGACATTTGTTGTCACGTTTCTTTGTTTTTTAATATTGTGATAAATATTGTATTGTGGACTTTTCATTGTTGCATTATCATACCTTGAGTTTTACATCCCTAGTATCCAGGTTTCTGATCATCTGCCTACAGGTGTGTCTTCATTTCTCGCCATCTCAGCCACTATGTGATGGTTCGAAGGATATTTATGTGCCGTAATAACCTGTTTCTATCCATCTAGTCCAGGTAGGCCGACCCAAAAGCCAAAAAAATTGGGATGTTGTGTAAAACAAATACCACAGAATTCAATGATTTGCTAATTATTTTCAGCCTATATTAAACTGTATGCAGATATGTGTAAAATTAATGTTTAATATTGTTTAAAACATTCCTCGTGTAAACAGCTTAATTGGCAACACTTGATAGTGTTGTGATTGGATGTTAAAGGGGCATCATCGAAAGGCTTGTTCAAGCAGGATGGGGCAAAGTTCACCACTTTGTGGAAAACTGCATCGACCAACCATTGAGCAGTTTCATCAACAAACAATTGCAAGGAATTTAGGTATTTCATCATCCACAGAATATTTTCAAAAGATCTCTGCACCTAAGGGGCGAGGCTGAAAACCAACACTGAATGCCTGTGATCTTCAATCCCTCAGGACCCACTGTATTAAAACCAACATGATAGCATAATAGTATACAAGACATTACTACATCGACTAGAGGACACAGAAAACTGTTGTCAGTAAACAGAGTTTGTTGCAGCATCTACAAATGCAAGTTTATAGACTATGCAGAATGAAAAACATAACATCTAAAAATCCTGCTGACTTTTCTGAGCCTGAGCTCATCTGAGATGGACTGACAGAAATTGGAAACGTTTGCTGTGGTCTGATGAGCCCACATTTCAGATTGTTTTTGGAAATAATAAACGTGGTGCCCTCTGGGCTAAAGACAAAAAGGACCATCAAGATTGTTGCCGGCACTAACTTCAAAAGCTAGCATCTGTGATAGTACAGGGGTGTGTTAGTGCCAATGGTAGAGCTAAGTGTCGCATCTTTGAATGCACCAGTAATGCTGAAAGGTATATACAGGTTTTGCAAGACATGCTGCCATCCAGCCGACATTTTTTTCAGAGGCGTCCTTGCTTATTTCAGCAAGACAATGCCAAGACACATTCTGCATGTGCTATAAAAGCATAGCTTAGTAGTAAAAGAGTTCAGATACAAGACTGGCCTGCCAGCAGTCCAGACTTGTCTCCCATTGAAAATGTGTGGTGCATTATGAAGCACAAAATACAACAATGGAGATCCCTGACTGTTGAGAAACTGAAGTCATATCTCAAGCAAGAATTTGAAAGAATTTCCCTTTCTCTTTTTCGCTTTTTTTAATCATTGGGATAATCAGTTTGGACATTAAATGTCTTGTCTTTGTACTGAATTCAATTGAAAATAGGTCAAAAAGGATTTGCAAATCATTGCTGTCTGTTTTTATTTACATTTTACACAGCGTCCCAACTGTTTTGGAATTGGGGTTTGTATATCCAGATTTCTCAAAACCAGGACAGGATGTCTTCCAGATTTCTGAAAATGGGGTAAACTGTTTACGTGTACAAAACACAAACAGGATACCCAAAATCCCAATGATAACCAGGATACTAGTGTGCATGTAAACACACACATATTGGGCTGCAAGTGTCATCAGCGGGGCAGATATAGTGCCAGTGTCCTATCACCCTCAATATAACATGTCATACATCCAACAGACCTCATCCACATGTTTACAAGTTGAGCTCATATGTTGAATACATCTATGTGTCATGGTACTATTTTAAAAGCGCGGTGCATTTAGAAAGATGCCAAATCAGGTAACTTGAGCAGCTGCAGCTTCCCAGCCTACCTTGACAGCCATGATAACACCACTGGGCACATGTTTCATCTTGTCCACCACCCCGTACGCTCCCCTCCCCAGCTCTGCAATCTGCTCCAAGTCATCAGCCTTCACCACAAAGTTCTGGACAGACAAAGGAGACGTTACATTGATATATTTATTCAGCTCAGCGTAGGACAGGCATGTTTCAGAGGAATACTGAGCAAACTTTACCTGATCTCCAATTGTGACGCAAGCTTTTGAGTCAAGATCTCGAGGGGGCCTGCAGGGAGAGAGGAATTAAAGCCAGAGCTAAAACCAATTATAATTTCCAGCAATCCATGCACAGACTGACTCTGTCTGAAGCCATGTAACTCTGATGTTTGCTTGAATTAACAATTGCATCAGGCAGAAGTGCTCTGAGTCAATAATATATCAATATTCTTCTTTTTACATATGCAAAAACAGCCAGTATCAAAACAAAGAACAGTCATGTATAATTAAATTTTTGTGCATATTATAATCTAATACACAGGGTTATCTAAGCCAGTGACATGCTGTTTTTTTTTTATCAATTTGTTTCTTAATTTTTTATTAATCTGTGAAATAGAAAATTACATTGGGTTTTGCTGTAGAGTAATAATTCAGGGACAGTGGGGTACAGTATGTCAGACGTAACATTCATTCAACTGGGTTATTCTATGTAGTCTTACATAATACATGAGGGTGTCACAATTTCAATATTAAAATCAAAAATTGAACGAAATAAGCTTTAAATTTCAAGAACTGAAACAAAAAGCACAATCAGTGCTCAGAGAAAGTATTTATTTTTCTCTCCACCCTCACCTACTGGCCTTGTAGCAGCTGTGATATCACACTTACTACCATATAGAATATAAAAAATTAAAATGTAAATGACATTTGTCAGGGCAATGATCAGTTGATCTTTACAAATCTAAACTTGATAGTCTGACAATGGCATTGCTGTCAGTGGGAACATATTCAAATTGAAAAATCAAATTGAATCATGACCTTAAAATCGAAAGTCTTATCTAGTCATAGGGGAACAAACCATAATATCACCATACTCAAGTGTATTGATACTTTCTTACACCACTAATAGATACAATTTACAAAATGCCTCAAACACAGCTTTGCCTTTTGTGCTACAGTATCTTATTTTAATTATGTTACTTATTGCAGACATGCATGGCAACACAGATACTGCACTCAAAAATAATGACTGCCCTCTTGCCCCAGACAAGTAAAATGCCACGTCGGGTGAGTAAATCCGACCAGCCAAGTGGTAAAAAAAACAAGTCAACAAATCTTTTTTTAGAGCTTCCAACCTGACACAAATGGAGTCCATCTCAGGGCAGAGGGAGGGGGGGACTGTCACACCATTTTCGATACGCAATAATGTTTGTTGCTTCACATCTATGGCACAACCCTGTCCTTGTTCTGATTCATTTACTTACATAAAGATTATTCTAGAGCTGCAACATTTGATTAATATTTAATTATCAATTATCGCTAATGTAATTTTTCATGCAAAAATGCAGTCACTTCAACACTGTAAGAAAGAAGAAAAGAAAAAAGAGCCGTACGCTGCTGCTGCTGGTGTGGGCTGTGCAAACACTTCTTTGGCCAGCTTCAGCCCAGGGTTCTTCTTCTTCCCTAAGAAACAAGAAATCAGAAAACAGTTACCATCTCAGCTCCCTGAAGCGGATGGATATATGCAGTGATCAATACAGCTGTATTTAGCAGCAGCCACAAGCTGATTAGCAGTGTTTTGTAGGAGGACTCAGGGAAATGGACTCCACAGCTACAGACACTTTTGAGCCCAGTTACAGCATTAATCTGAGTTTAGAGCGGAGGTTTGCCACAACGGAGATCCACATTTCTAAATCAGATCATTAAGCGCAAACTAAATGTACTTTGCTTGTTTTCATATGTCCACAGTGGCCTGTTGACAGGGGATTTTGTTCTATTCTGGCAGTAAAGAGTGTTTTCCAGGTGACAATCAATTTGTGGTTGCCTTTGACACAAACTGTAGCAAATGATCTGTTATCTAAGTGGAGATTAGGTGTACTCAAAGCTGAGGCCTTGCAATAGAGAGAAGGTGGACTAAATGACTAATCGGCATTGGTATGATGACTCAAATGAAGAGAGAAGGGGGGGGGGGGTGTTCAAGGGAATCAAGCTTTCCTTCCTGTCATGATTTTTTGCTGTTACAATCAATGCTATCAAATTATTATCATTGTTTTTTCTGTGTAAATTCAGGTTCAAGGTCCTATTCCATGTTTTCGTTTTTTTAAATCTGGAGTACGTTGCTGTAAACTGTGCAGCTCTGGGACCTTTCTGTGTAAAATCACTGACAGCAGTCCATTCATAAACACAGTTTACCAGCAGCCTCTGGGACTTCCCACAAGGGGCTGCGAGTCCATGCCAGAATGACACAGCTACCGGGCCTACGAGCAACAACACAGGAAAAACAGCTCGACTTCTCTTGACATGGACATTCGTGTGCAGCATGTTCGCTCTTGTTGCAAGGTCGACAGGAAAAATGGAGCACTTTTCTTGACCTTTATCTGTGCGTGCGCTAGGACTTGGCCGCAGTTTTTGCCCCACTGGGATATGTTGAGAAACAGTTTAGACCTGGCTGGTTGTTTCCTGTTCTTGTTCTGCTGCGCACAGGCTGTGTAATTATTCTACCCCAGTTCAGAGAAACTGGTTTAATGTGCCAACAAGTCACCTTCACTTTGGAACAAATGCTGCAGCTCTTTATAAAGCTAGCAATATGCTCTTAGAAATATGGGTTCCAAAAGGGTTCTTCCTGAAGGGCTGAGGCTCTACCCAGAACCACTTGCTTCTGAAGAACCCTTTATTGTAGAAAAGGTTCATCAAGGGTTATTTGGAGTTCCATTAAGAACACATTTCATCCACAGAACCCTTCTGGAGGCAAGACTTCTTGAAGGATTGATATCCATCGAGCACTTTTAGAACCCCCTTGGCGAGAAATTCTTGGAAAATAAAAGGGTTTGTGGTAGAACCCCATGGGTCAGTTCTAGATAAAACTCTTGAAATATAGAAAGATTCTCAGTAGAACCCCCTGGGTGGGTTATTGTTAGCACCCTTAGAAGGTGGAAAGATTCTGCATAGAACCCCCTGAGAGGGATCTGGGTGGCACCATTACACCACAGAAGGGTTCTCTTTTACAACCTCTCATAGAGTGTTGTGGATGAAACCCTTAACAGATGATTCTAGGTATAATCCAAGTGGAACCTTTATAGAAAGGTTCTATAAGGACCCAAAATGGGGACAAGCCAAAGAACCCTTTAAGGTTCTAGTTAGCACCTTTATTTCTTAGAGTGTAGTTAGCAACCGGTCAGTTTACTGGTATGAATTTAACTGTCATTATCACTGTGAGGTTGTATTTGCCATTGAGTGAGTCACACCACTCCAACATAGAGGAAGTACGACTGGGTAAACCCCTCCTTGCTAGATCAAGCTGCAAGGGAAGTGAGGTTTTACTAAGATTTTAGATTCTATGGCCTGAAACGTCAGACAGGTCCATTTTGTGCCACAGCCCTAAAATAGGCCTACAGTGTCTGGACAGACTACGGCAGTCTCATGTGGTAGGGAGAGATTGGAGTGTGATTTACTCACACATGCTCAGTCAAAAATAGACTTTGCATTTCCTCTGCGTGGGATACAGTATGAGCACTCAAAGCCTTCCAATGACCTGTCAAATAAGACGAAAATGCCTTCTGTTCATGCAACAAAGTTAGGGTAGCACACCAACATGGTGATGCAGTACAAAAACATCTAACATGTCAAAGCTGCTCTACCAAAATGATACTATAAACATGCAGCTTATAATACTGTACATTAAAGTTTAAATTAACTCTGAATTGCTGTTAACGGACCCCTCTCAGGTAGCAGTGTGTGCAGTGATCCTGTAACCGGGACTGTGGGGTGGGATGTGACTCACAGCCAGTCAGACTGGACACATCCGCTTAAAACACAACAACTGTCAGGGACCCTTTGGGAAATATGATGTCACTTCACTTGGCCCGCTGGCTGCTCACTGTCCCTGTCAGGGCCAACTGAGGCCAGCTTCACAGCAACTTTCTGTTGCAAGATCTGCCTGTTCCTCGAACTGAGCACCATTGGATACAATAGTGCCACAACATCAGCCTCAGCAGCTGCTGTTAAGTATAGAGGCAGCACAGGAGGAAAAAATATATGTCCATACATACACCGCTTTCATATTCTCAGAAAGGATCTGACGTGTAGGGACCGGTTTTGTTAGGATTTAGTTTTTTTAATACCGCTATCAGTACTGATACTTGTCGATACTACTGGGGTGTTTTCATGCTAGGTATGATTGCTGTCTGCTGTGTCTGAGTATGACTGTACGCCCTCTACACACCCCTGCCAGCCAACTTTCACATTAGTAATGTTGTTCTGAAACTGAATGCACTTGCATCATCACCTACATAACATTTATTTATGTTGTTTTTGGTGGGTAGAAAAACCTGCCAATCGCAAGATCCCAATAGCAGTCCACTTCCTTGTTTTGGTACGGTTTGCTTTCACATGTGAACCGTACTCGAGTGCACAAAAACTGTACTTGAGACCACCTTTTCAAGCAGGCCGGGGCACGGATCAATGAACCATGCACGAGTATGGTACAAAGTGTTCACACTAATCAAATGAGCAGGACTTTGGGGTTGAGGCTTGGGTCCCTGGTGTGAAAGCCCCCTTATTCATACTACTCGCCATAAGTTTGTGCAAAAAATAAACATGTGAAAAGACTCAATAGTTACCTCATTTTATTTTTTCAGAAACAAGTTCTTCAGTTATTGCATTTAACTACATTTTCATTATATTAAGTGAGACAATACTCCTCAGGGTTTACATTAGCCAGCATATGACAGTTTCTTTTCCTGGTATCATGTGTAGTTGTCCGGTAGATGAAAATATCAATGGCCAAAAATGTGCACTGGGAAATAAATTGGTCAAACACAAAATAAATAAAACATCGTATCTTCAAGAAATCAAAGTGAAATACTTGTGATTATTTTATGTTCTGTGCAGAATTTTGCTGCATGTGGTTCATAAAGCTGAATTAAACAGTGACGTGCAAGAATGACATTAATGGGCTGTCTGCCCTCGTGGCGCTATCCACAGTACTTAAAGGACAGCGGGGGGATTTAACTTTAACCGCTTTAGATTAGTCAAGAAAGCCAATAAAAGCAAATGCAATGGTCCAAGTTGTGACTTTTAAATGCTTCATTTAAGTGTTGAGAAAAGCACAGACTCACATTTGCAACAGAGAGAGCGGTCATGTGGACTGACTGCTGCAAATTATTTTCAACATGACGAAACTATAAATAAAGTTAGTCTAACGTTTGATTGTGTGGTCAGTTACAGTTGATTAATGTATGCAAACTTGACCTTCTTGACCTGAAACTAGCCACAACTTAAGCATGTATATACATGCACGTGTCACAGGTGAGCTCCAGCACTTAAAAAAAGCTCTACACCTCTGTTATTTAAAGCTATTTTAAGTTGTTCTATATGGATGGACTTCTGGAACATTAACAGCCATATTGCAGGACTCAACAATAAGGATTACCCGCTTGCCGAGGGCAAGTAAAATACCATATCGGGCTAGGAAATCTAGTAACTCACTTGCCCGACCACACAAGTGGAAAAAAAAAAAACTGTTTTGATTATCAGTTAATAAATGAAGTAATTTTTCATGCAACAATGGCAGAAAATAATGTTTTTAAACCTCTCAAATATGGAGATGTCTTATGTTTCTGTATTTAATGTTACATGAAACTGAATATACTATCATTTTATATTTATTGCAGCACTAGAGCTGATCATTGTTATTTGATAAGACAATTTGTACAAGGGCAAGTAAGTAGATTTCTGACACACTGTTACACTGGCAGGCAAATGAAATAAAAAACAAAAACATTAAACTTTGTCTTGGCCTTCAAAGAGAAAGTATAATGTGAACTCTGATCCCTAAAGAGTGGTAAGTATTTCAAGGGAAGTGGCGGATGCAGTGTCGCAATCCCAGTGCTGACTTGTAATTCATGCCATTGTCAGTAGTGCATCATGAAATGAAACATTTATATTTGTTTCATATGCAAATATGGCACAAGTTGCATTCTGCATTTCTTCTAAAACAAAAAAAAAAATCACAAATTTTACCCTCACATCAGAATTTGTTTTGCATTATTAGTATTGATCACTGTATCTTATAAAAGTCAGTAGTTTTGCTGAGGCTGTGTTAAGAGTGATTATGTTCTGTGATCAGCAAGTGCAGACAATAGCAATGAATTGGTGCCCTTTTACAGGAAATGCAGCAATTCTTAGAAACCCAAAGATGTTCAGTGGAATCTACCCAGTGTGCAGTTATACATACGTAATGTGAGCAAGAATTTCTGGATTGTGCATGGGATCAAAGTGTCAATAGCTGCGTGGCGAGTCACCATCAGGAAGCTCCAGCCACGGATAGGGTCCATATACAGAAAAAGGATGACTCATGCACAGATAATCTTCCACACCACCCTATCAGTGCTGTTAGGGAGAACCCAATCTCCAAACATGCCTCAGCATTACACATGAACAGCCCTGCAAAGGGAAGACTCCTTACAGTGGGCAGAAAACAAAAAAATAAAAAATAAAATCACAAAAGACTCCTCGGGCCTGCATTGGTGCACACAGTAATTACAGCAAAGAACCTGTGTAGCAGCTAAGGCAGAGTGTCTGCTTGCAGCCAATGAACTGTCAACAAAGAGAGGCTGCACAAGGTATTGGTGCTGCAAGTCAAAACATGCCATGGTAGGCCAAAGGCTGTGATTGCCTGAGCCAATCTACACAGCCCTCTCAAAACAGTGTGTACTCCCGACCATGGTAACGCTAGTATGATTGTGTAACAGCACAAGCGGTGAACTTGAAATGTAAATTGACATCATCATCATGCTCTATGTGTGTGTGTGCGTGCGTGAGTGTGTGTGTGACGCAGAGGAAGGACCTTGGTTTTTCCAAGGTGTGTGTTTTATTTAACAGTGTACAGTAATAATTACACAGCACACACACACACACACACACACACACACACACACACACACACACACACTCTGGCTGACAGACCGGAGGAAGCCAAGTGTGTGATAGCGCCCTGGTTCCTTTGGCATCGCCGCCTGTTTTAAAAATAAAGGAATTTCCACCACGGGGAGAAAAAAAAATTCATTTCCATGGAAGATATTTTTGCGCTAACACACCGGCCGAAAGGAGCCAACACAACCGCTCAGTCATGAGTCAGGAGGCCGAAAAATGCAAACACCTGTGGTCGCAATGTGCCCATTACTTTGACCGAAAAGGAGAAACTAATCCCAGCGAGTTGAATTCCAGCTGAGGGGCAAGTGGGTTGGTAATTACAGCCTGGCAGAAGTCCCTTTTTGTCGCGAAAAATGGTGTTAGCTAACCACAACACGGGAACTTAAAAACACGAAGCAATGCGCGCGTACCATTTAGCTAAAATATGAACCGTAAAAATGATCATTTAGTACACTATCAGTAGGTCTGTGATGAATACCTTCAGACACCAGCGTGTCTAGAGACTTCGCATAATGATAGAAAGCAGGAAAAGACATGCTGGCTAGCTTCTTTTTCCTCCTCTCATACATGCAGCTTTCCACCTGGCAAGGTTACTCAAACATAGCTAGCTTAATTACTTCCACGCAAACTGCATCTCGGTTTTTAAAATATATGCACGGTTGTTTAAGAAAAAAAGAGTGGGGAAAAAACACTTACCTGCTTTAGACAGAGACATTTCCCCTTTGCTTTGATGAGGGGGAAGGGAAGCACAAAGACTTTTGCCTTTTTTTACTCCCTCCCTCCCTGCATCTAGCCTTACACCCGCTCAGGATCGCTGGCTTCTGCAAAAACTAGCACCGATTAAAACTAAATGCTTCGTCTTCGTGCAATCTTAGTGCTTCGATCAGCCGATCAGACGTTCAAGGATCGATTAGCGGATCAATGCACAACTTTAAAGAAAGTCCGCGCGGCTTGTACAGTTCGAGTTAGTTTGCTAACAAAACCTGCACTTTTAGGGTGGCCAAAGTCTGACAGCTGAAGGTTCCAGGGACGTAATGACGTGTTTCCTGCCTCACGCTAAGCACCACGGGATGTGTAGTTTGTTTTATTTTAGTGAAATTACACATTTTAAATGGAGGATCGTAACTGCTATAATCGTGAATAAATAAACAGACAAATATTACATTAAATGTGTCAAAATAATATAACAATAAATGTTGACATAAAATGTGAAATAAATTGAGATTTCTGTTTTAATTTGCCTCTATAGGCCTATCTATTTATCTCTACATTAATCCCCCTATTCATTTAGTTTTCTCAAGCATGTAGTCAGTCTCTACATACATCGTAAGGATATGTGCAAACAATAGGTTAGGGGAAATTAATCGGGGTTTTCACATTTCCTTGTGCATTTCTGTTTCATAATATGCAAATACGGATGCTGTCATTCAAAAGTGATTCATGGGGCATCTGGAAATTTAAAAATAAATTCATCCGCATGGACGAGGCTACACGTGCCATGCCATGGGACTCACGTTGAAAGACAGCCTCATTTGCATATTAAGACGAAGAAATATATAAGGAAATGTGACATGAAAACACAGAAGTTAGTAAATTTGAGGACATAAATGGGAAAATAATAAATAAAAATGGATTACATAGTGTAATCCATACATACAAGAAAAATTGCAATACTCATAAAAGTCAGTGTAGACAGAAAGATTTTTATGTTATTCTCTTTTATTATTATTTTTTGCATGTGTGTCAGGATGAATATCACGTAATGATGTTGTGTCATTAAAAGCTAAACAAAATGCATGTCTAACAATGAATAAGAAAAATAAAATTACCAGTCATCCATGTCTTGCAATTAATCTACAAAGGAACACTGATAATGGGATTGCAATTTAATTTATAGATTTTGGTATGTAAACAACAAACAAGTATATAAGTGTATGTCACAGCATGTGACATGAACTAAAAATCTATATCTGACTGCTTAATAGTGAAATGCATAAAATTAAAAGCAAGAACATTTTATTTTAAAGCAAAACTTCTATAGTACTCTATGCAAACAACGTTAACCATCACAGAGATTTAATAAATTCAAGGAACAAACTGCCAGACTATAAAATACCTGAACAAATACAGTACAGTGAAGTGTTATTTTTTTTCTTAGTATGAATGAGGTGCTGAAAAACCCACCATCATTATTGTGTTAAAGACTGCTGAGCTGTTAAATTGTGAGTGCTTTGTTGTACCAAACACCTCCTTGCTAAATAGTTGGAAGACTAAAAAATGCACAAACTACTCAACAATGGAGATCTCACAGACCTGATGCATGAACATGTGCTGTGATATGAGTTGACTTTGGAATATGTGTGTGTGATTGTGTGGGTGGAGGGTGGATGACCGATGACGGGGCCACACTAGATTCCTGCTCTCACTTCCTGGCAACAAGGAGGGTATGGTAGAGCGGTTTTATTACAATGTGCAGATAGAGGGAGCTGTCAATGAGGTACTCTGATGCGCGGCGCTGCAGGTCGGCATCCAGCAGGAAATCCCCGGCCTCCTCTGTGCTTTGGTGGAAGTTGTAGACATGGCGGACCACCACTTTTCCTTGCTGTCTTGTCATCACGATCACTGTCTTCTGGAAGCTCACGCCAGCAAAGTCTGGGCTTGAGGTGGCTGGTGTTACAATGATGCGAGGTCGACCTCCGTCAGTGCGTGTAGGCTGCATGGCACCCAGCTCGGTGTAGGTTGACCTGGCGCTGAGTGGGAGCCAGCGAGGGGAGAAGAGGGCATTCCAGGTCACTCTCTTACTGGAGTCATGGCCGCTGGGCCCGAGCTGGGTCTGGAAGCTGAAGCTGCGATCATCACGGGTGGGGTTATTGATGACCCAAGGGGAACCCCAGGAGGAGGACAGGTAGTTACGGGGAGTAAAAATACTGCAGTTGACATCAAAGTACTTGGCCAGTTGGATAGGTGAGGCAGAGTGAAATTGGAAAGCTAGATAGAGTAGATCACGGATAGACTCATAATACTTCAGCATGAGCTGGGATTGCTTCTGAAGACGAAAGAGGTGCTGAGGGGGGATCATGCCGTATCGAACAGCCCTAAGGGCACTTTCCACCGTCATACTGACAGGCTGGTTCTGGCTAATCCAGGCCTCTAGGGCCTCATACAACTCCAGCTCGCTCTGCAGAATGAGGTCAGAGCGCTGGAGCAAGGAGAGGAGCAGGTCTTCACTGATGGAGCCCCATTCTCCACTCTGCAGCACAGAAGACAGGTTCCAGGACAGGTACTGCAGGCAGCTGTCCCGCAGGGCCATGTCCCCAATTTGTAGTGCATAGTTGTACCAGCCAACCACATGGCCTGTGGGCGACTCACTGGACAGATGTTGGGTCATATACTGGGTCAGTCCCTGTTGCAGGCTCCACACATGGTACTTGCTGGCCAGCTTGTGCAGGGAAATGGCCTGATCCAGCCGCACTGAGATGTCACCGCAGTACAGATACCTGTAAGAGTGAGTAAAGTTAGTAAAGCACATTATATTTTGAAGCCTGTATCCTCTCCTCAAATGTGAGTCACTGAATAAACCCACACTGTCCGATTTTAGACTGCAGGCCTAAAACAGCAGGTGTAATTTTAGAATATTTCACAAAATGGAGCATCTCACTCCTCCAACGGAGAGAGGCAAAATGGTGAGTGAAGAACAATTACATTATGTAAAATACAAAAGCATCTGCATTTGTATGGTTACATTAGTTCAACTTTAAACTGATGATTACAACCGGAGTCACACTCACCTGACAAACTTGTCAAAGACAGCTGCACAGTCAGGCGGCTCCCTTAAAACCACAGCGCTGTTGTTGCGGGTGAGCAGCAGTTCCTCAAACACGTCGCTCTGCATTGTGAGAACCAGGCTGTGGGCCTGGATCACCTTCACCTCGTCCGTGTTGATGGTCTGCACCCGGAGAGTGACGTCACTGCCATTCCCCATGGTCAGCAGGGTCTCCATGCGCTGCACCAAACTCATGGAGTGATTCAGCACCGTGGCCCCATTGTCCAACGCTGCCTCCTGCTTCAGGGCAGCTGGGGAAGGAGTAGTGTGAGGTGGTAGATCATTAGCACTATTTAAATGCAGAAGAAATTTGACTTAGAATTGCAATAAACTTAACTACAGTATCAGCTTTTTGTGAGTTTTTTTTTAATTAAATCTCTGAATTTCTAACACATTCTTTTATATTCTTTTTTTTAACCACCATAATTTGCATCAACTTGACTCTGCTTTTTGAGATGAGAATCCATGCGCATTTGTTCTACAACTTAAATCAGATTTGACTCAGCAGGAACTGGAAAAGCGCTCCCAAACTCTGTGACTAAACCGCAACTCCTAATATGTGTCAGGGAGATAGCAGACTCGCACATCCTTCTATTCTTCTGGTTTCAATGAACAGAAAAAGAGAGCAACAAGCCAGGTGGCTGACTCAGAAAACCTCCGGTACCAGGTGCTTAGAAAAGAGTTCGCAGCACCATTGCAGATGGCTGCTTCTATGGGCCCTCTTGTGCGTAAGTACAAGTGCCACATACTGGAGGATCACACATGAAAGACTCAGCGTGACATGCTACTGTTTCCATTCTGCGCTGCCACAGCCATCAGTGGCCTATTACTGGGGGTTTAATGAGACACAGGGGGAGCACACTTGGCTCCCTGGAATGCCTCACACAGTCTTCATATCTTTACCACAATCAAGCGCCCCCACTTCAAAGTAACCTTTTTCCAATTAGTCAGCCAGCACCCTGAGCCAGCTGAGCATGGTGGTTTTGACAAATGATTCTGGCTCAGTGTAACCAAATTCATTATAACTGCGGAAACAGAATATATACTTAAAAAAAAAATCTGATTCTGTAAGGGAAAAAAAAACATCTTAAAGATTGAAAAGTAGAAGTAGAAAAAAAGTTATGAATAAGAAATGTTCCAGTGTCTCTTCCACTCAAGCTTTGAAGAGCTGAAAACATTAAATAAATCATTTTATACACAGTCACTAAATATAGGATTAGATGAGTCTGTGCTCACGAGGAATTTCAAATGAAATCTAATCTGACAGCACAGGAATGTGGCCTTCGATAGCTTCGGTCAAAATCAGTCAAAGTCGGATCTTCTTTTAAGGAGTGAGAAAAGCCTTCCCTCAGAGCTTGCGCTGTACTGAGCCGGCACAAAGCCAGGCAGCAAATGGACTTGCCTGTCTTTCTCTGCACCCAGCAGACAGATAGATGAGGACAGGATGAGTAGAATAGATAAATACCCATCCCCTGCCCTGAGGCTGAGCACGAGCCACACATTCATGCTGTGCCCTACTATCCACTGACAGTATGGGGGAAGCTGGACTGAAATAGAACAATACAGCTTCTCTCACAATGTAGGATGTCAAAAAAGAAAAGAGATGCAAAAGTGATATGACTCTCTAAAAGCAAACAATTCAAACTACTGATGCCATTTGTGATCTTACCTCCTCTAACTGTGATAGAGTGGATTAAGAGGAGCAGGGTGCCCACACAGACCCAGGCAGGGATCCCTTGTTCACATGAGCGTACCATTTCTTCTCAGTTATTCCCTGCCTCTCTTCCTTTGTCCTTTCCCCCTCTCTTCCTCACTCTGTTCTTCCACACTCTCCTCCTGACTCTTCCTCCTGCTGCTGTGCCTTTTTGTCGTGTCGTGCAGAAAGGTGTGTTGCCCCGTGTGTGCCGCCCGGCTCCCTGTCCCGCACTCTTTATGTAGGACGCTGGCCTTTCCCTGGCGCATCTCGCAACCCCACGAGCTCCATTGATTGGTGGAATCTGGCATGGGCGTTGCTATAGCGACAGCTTTGATTTTGAATTTCTCCCTTTTGGATGTTACATGGCATTGATCAGCGGCACCGGGCCAGCCAAGGACTCAGCTTAATGGTTTTTGTTTTTGTTTTTTTTTTTGTTTTGTTTAAAAGTCAGGGGAGTTAGGCACTATTAACAATCGATATTAACACAGTTTCATGTTTTAATGGCACCCAGAATGCAGCAAATCTCTCTCTTATGATATCCAAGTTAAGTCCATTCAGTGCCATATAATTAGTCAATTAATTACAGCGAGACTATCTGCCAAAACTAATTGAGATTCTAATATGTGTGACCAACTGCAGTCAATCAAATTTAATAATCCATTTTGTTGGGCAGTTTTTCAGCTGAAAGCAATTATTTCTCTGATGGCATGTTAATCTCACTAATGGGAGGATAATTTCATTGGTGCTGGGTCTGCTCATCAATCTAAGGCGAGCTCTGTTCATCAAATTCAGCTGCCAGTCAGGGCTCTATGTCGTCACATAACTGATATTGAAATAAAAATATTTTTTTTAGCTATCAGTGTAAAATGAGCTTTGGTAAATGTCACTGTGCATCAGTGCTGGATTGAGGCTGTCTGGAGGGCAGGGACTAAAAAAATAAAGAGCACCAGCTGTATGCGGTTGGGCACCATTGTGCCAAAAGTTTCAATGCCCTTTTTCATGTTTTTTGCTGGAAAGGGACCCTAGATGGCATTTATCATGTTTTATCTACCACAGCAGCATCCAACAGGGCACTACTGCTGCATTTTTTTCAAATATGGGGGTGAATGCCACCTTGAGTCCACCAGTGCCGCGTGTGATCAAATCCAAGTGCCATATCACATCGTCATACAGTTCATCTGCCTTATGAGATCATATCTTATAATTAAATTCTGTCTGTTTAGACACTGTATGTGGTTACCTGCTTAATGCTCAATGCCTTTTATGAATTTATTTCTTTTATCCAAATTTTACTTATATATGAACTTCTTTCATTTTTTTTATTTTTGAAAGCACTTTATGCTTAAGCTTAAAAAGTGTTTAAAAAGTGCTATACAAATAAAATTATTATCATTATTATGAACTACTTTTAGGTGCAGCTGTTGCATCACAAACCGTATAGAGGGCAGAGGGTTTAATGAATGTGTGTGATACAAATTCTGCTGGATATGGAGTTAATGGTCTGCCGCTCACAGGAAACATACTATGATAATCAATACGAAATGCTGTAATCACTCAAACAGACCATATGACAAGAGAGAATCACACATCCTAGAATAACGCACAGAATACTTCAATGTGAAATGACAGCAATGACAATACATACGCTTCTGGCCATGACCACAGGGCTCAAAGAGACGTTTACAGTGTCATTTATAGCATCCATCAGTTAGCATTGATCTGTCCGTCAGGGGTGGGTCAGTCAATACTGAGATCCCCGTTAAAATCTTCCCAAAAAGATAAGCTTAGTATGGATATATCACTGCATCTGAACAGGCCATTAGTCCAATCACAATATTTACACTAACATGCTGCAGTGTGACAAAAATGTGTTTAAAATAGCTCTATGCCCACTACAGAGAGAGACAGACAAGGAAAGACATCATTTCAGAGGGAATTGGGTTGTGGTGAAGCCCAAAGGGCTGCCAGGCTGCAGTAAAAATGCAGGAGAAGAGACGTCCTGTGAGACCCCAACCTGAGCCACAGCTATGAATAACCTGACAGGTTCCCAGATGAGACTGGAGCTCCTGAGGTGCTCTAATGAAGCCTGCTGCAACAAACCGGATGAGACAACACAGAGAAGGCACAGGATCATGCTGTATGTGGTAGCAACTTCTATTTGTTGACTTTCTGGAGGTGGATCCAGATGCACACAGACAAGATTGAATGCAATGAACCTGCATGGATGCAAATAATGAGAAATGTGGTCTGTGCCTGGTTGTATAACACTGTATTCGATACATATATAGATACTGGACTTAGATTGGTTTACAGCAAAGTACAGCTGTATACTAAAACACATTTCAGGTATCTGTTGGTTAGCTACACAATGCAAGCAGAACGAATCCAAAGCCCTCTTTGTGCATATGAAAAGGCCATGTCCTTCATTAAGGTCACATTGCTTTCTCCTTTGAGATCAGCTCCTATTAAGAATCTGCTCACAGGACCACAATGCAAAGGGGCGAATCGACGAGCTGCTCGGTTTTTGAGAGCACCCCTCGGGACGACATCCATTGAGGGATCGATGCACCGCGGGGGGCTCCATCACGCAGTGTAAACAGTACGCTGAGAGCAGGCCGAATGCCAGAGTTAGCTTTGGCAAGGTGTCCTGGATGACCTTACTCTTGTGCTGGACGCGGAGGGCATGGACTAGCCAATCAGGTCTCCAAAACATGACACGCAACACTTTTGGGTTGCACTTTCTTTTACAGTACACTAATATGACATAACAAGCTGTATTTTGTGTAAAATTTGACAAAAACTAGAAATAATATGCTCTGTATTAGGCACAGTTATACTTAATTATATGTTACCAGAAGGTAATTAAGGACACATTACAACAGAACTGTTCTGTAAGTGTAAGTCTAATTTGATACAAGGCATGGCTTGTTATGTCTCATTAGTGTACTGTAAAACAGTAAAAATAAAAGTGTGATCAGCTTTGGCATAAACACACATTTTACATGTTGAACGCATCAAGAGTCCAGTGAGTAAAGCAAACAAAAAAACTTATAAAACACAAATACATAGAAACACTGTTATTTCTGAGTTTTTCCAAGCATCTCCACGTCTGCCAAGATACACTACTTAGGCACTAAATTCAGTGTAGCAATTGTATTATTAGGCTTATTTGATTTCTTTGTGACACTGTATTTTCCTTAACTTCAAGTTTCACAACTAAATGAGGAAAAGAGGTGATGAGAGACTTTAAATATTCACCCAGTCTAGACAAACAAGAAGACAAGGCTTAAATGAATACCTCAAAAGTATTCCTTAAGAGATGAAATAATGCTCTTATTCTGATATTCTCTGATCTGACATCTGACAACTCCTGTATATCATGATGTGTCTCTCCTAAAATCTGTTAAAGGGACAGTTTACCCCCAAATCAAAAACACTTATTTTTCCTCTTACCTGTAGTATTACAGTTTGTCTTGGTCTGAGCTGTTGAGTTTTTGAGATTTGAGCTGTAGAGATTTCTGTCTTCTCCCCAATGGCACTGGGCTTATGGTGCTCAAAGTGCAAATAAAATACATTTGTAAAATTCAACCCCAGCATCTCTCTCCAGAAATCATTCATGTTGGAATTGCTTTCTCTCCAGTAGAAAGAAAGTAGTTCTGGTAGATTCTTCTGCAGAAATAAAGTAGTTACTACGTGAAACTGCTCACAGCAAGGTCTGTGGATTATCTTGACCTGGTCATGAGTTCTGGAAAGAGACACTGGTGTTCATCTTTTTCAAGTGTAATGTTTTGGTGCTTTGAGAACCACTTCGTACCATGATATTCAAGAGGAAGCACACATCTTTATGGTTAATATCTCCAAAACTCTGCAACTCACACCAAAACAATGCAGATGGATGAACACCACTACAGCTAAGATGAAGAATCTGTATTTTTGGTTTGGGGGGTGAATTGTCCCTTCAACAACCCATGACATTTAACCATCTTTTTAGGCACAATAACAAAGATCGACTGCAATGTCTTATGTCATCTTATGTCTTATTTATGGCAGTGTTTTAATAGATGTGTAATTACTGAAAAAACAACATTGAGAATATTTCTCCATTTCACTGAGTAGAGATGATTTAAAAGCTTAAAAAACATCAGTGACATCAATCAATGTCCCTATTAATCAAATGGTTGTTAAGTGTCATGGCCCACAACAGATCAATAGCAAGATCTATGTTGTTGTGTAATCTGATTTGATTATGTAACACAGGACTCTGCAACTCTCCTGTAACAATATTTTCCACCAGGTGGCTCTGCAGACTAATGGTCATTGTTCTGAAGTGCTCCACAGAGAAAGGTGACTCAAGTATTATTCTGTCTCAAAGATTCCTGTATATGTTTATGTATGAAGTATTAATTCAGTTATTGAGATAAATGGCATACAGTAAGATTATTGTCAAATTGAAGCTGCTGTATTTGCAGCAGCTCATCATTTTATTTGTATTTATTTTTCCATGTTATGCAACTTCATACTTGTACTTCACTTCACTTCAAATATTGTACTTTTTACTGCCCTGCATTTGTCTGTCAGCTTTAGTTACTTGGCACTTTTCCGATTGTTGTTGTTCATATTTTTTCCATCCAGTATCTTTCAATGAGAATTTCTGTGATAAATTGAATCGTTAAGTATTCCTCATGATTTTATAATATTCCTCTTCTTGATAGCTAAATAAACAATTCAAAACTCCTCTTGGATTGGCTGGAAAATGCACAATGTCACAAAGGTGAAAGCAGGATGCTACAAATACATGTGTATGACAGTCTCAGTATGTATTACTAGCCAACGGTAGGGAAACCGGGGATGGCAGTAACAATTTTTGTTTGAGCATCAGTAACTGTTTGTGCTTTCTCAAACTTTGATACATGGTACCCATATTAGTGGATGTCTACAACACAATCACAGATCATGTGACTTAACGTCAAATACAAAGAAGACAGAAAGGCAAACTTGTCTGCTGGCAATGGGAAAGAAGTTAATTTCATATTTTTACCAGGTTTAGCCTGGTTGTTATAACACTCCCCAGTCTCCCCTAAATAAAACAGTTAAAATTACAGTAATTCAACCATAAACATCTACAACAGTAAAATGCAGCATACATATTAAGCAGTAGTGACATTAATCCAAAAACATCATATATATAATAGTAAAACACACGGGGACATTTTATGTCAGAATTTTATTTTTGATACTTTATTTGGCTGATAAGGTTTTCAATGCATATAGATATATTTTGTGTGAAAACACTTTCTTTTTTTTTTTTATCTGAATTAATGAGAATTTTTCATGTAAAAAACGCCAACCTGTTTGTTTTTTCCGAATGATTTAATGTATATTAAATTAATATTTTTTTGTAAAAGAAAAAAACAAAAACAAAAAAAACATTTGGCTGTTTTTTTTTAATTAATGATATAAAACTAATTTTTGTTTTACACCGAAAAGAATCCTCCACGTCAAAAAAAAAAAAAAAAAAAACTTATCTCATTAATTCATAAAAAAAAAATAGTAAATGAAGACAAAAAGCTTCAATAGATTATTTCTCCCACCACAGCACTAAACTGATCTAATCACTAAACCCGCTGAAGCCATTAATCATCAATGCGTTTGAAATCAAAGCCTCTTCATGGCACACAGGTCACAGCTCAGTCCATGCTGCACAGCCTGCACATACAAGAGGAAATGTCTCATTTGAGAGGTGAGTGAGTGGCCCCTTTGTTTGGATGTAAGCTGCCTGAAACAAATAAGCAGGTTGGATCGGGCCACCTAATCTCCCAGAATATGCAAAGCTGCAAACACACGAGAGAGGGCAGGGTAAAGAGACGGAGTGGTTAGAGAAAGTTCACGGAATAATCATAACTGTACCACAGGACAACTGCTTTGATGCGACCGAGTCCATTATAACATGGTTCAATAACAAGAGAGAAGGAGTGGGCAGATGGAGGACTGACTGTCCTTGATTACTCCCGGGAATAAAAAAAAAACAAAAAAAAACAAACAAAACACGTGGATCTATGGAGTGAATATTTTAAGGTTTCGAAATTGATCAAGACATCGGTAAGGAGCCTGATAATACTCGAAAACAGAAGCAATATTTGTTTTGTTTTTTGTGAGGTGGGTAAATCTACCTGAGTCACCTGTTGGAGCGTCTCACTGTCATCAGTCCAGGTAAGAAGTCACTATAGGCTTGTAATATTACTTCAGAAGACTTCAAAGTGCTTTTTAACCAGGGAAAAAGTAGTATATAGTACTATAATTTGACAGTACTAATGGTATTTAAGAGCACTTACAAGAAAATACTTAATTGTATTGTAAAGTGTACCATAGTGTACTTTTAAAAAGCATCCTTAATTTGCAAATATTTATAGTGGTGAGTTTATTTTTGATCAGTGCTTACAAAAAATGCACTTATGTTTATTTAAAGCTGTACTTAAGTGTAATTTGAAAAAGTGGGACAAATGTAAACATTAATTTCATTAATGAGCATGTGTATGAAATAATACATACACAGCACTTTGAGCGAACTTGTTCCACTTAAGCACATAAAAGTACACTAAAAACTTTGAATAAATACTAAGATTGTGTTTTTCTACAATTTAATTTACAACTCAAACATACTTTGTACCAAATTATATTGTACTTTTTACTCCATTTCATTTATTTAATATTTTTAGACTACTTTACAGATTCATATTAACAATAGCTACAAACTATGATCCTGAAACAAGTTATGACGTATTAATGTACTTTATTGATCTCCAGTGGAACTTTACAAGCTATCCAGCTCTATATAAAGTAGGCTATTAAAATTAGCTCCACCTTTACCAGCTGCCACATGAAAGTGATGAGCACATGAATGAATCAATAATTATAATGTGACTGTGAAATATTGTATACTTCATGAATACTTTTACTTTTTGTACTTTAATACTTAAAGTACATTTAATGCTAATACTTTTATACTTTCACTCAAGAAAAACTTATAATGCAGGACTTTTACCTGTAAGAGTATTTCTACACTGTAGTATTGCTACTTTTCCACTGCTGCTTTATAATCAACTGTTGCAAGAGGAGAATTTTATCAGTTTGACCTGTTGGGAAATAATTGGGATGAAAGTTGAATACAAAACAATGTTACCTTCAAATCTAACCATTTTTTCTTATCATACTTATAACACTTTTGTGTTTGATGTATTCTGTATGAACACTACATAGACATATGCAGCAGAAACAGCAAGATAATTAATGTTAATGTTAGCATACATTGCAAACTTGATCACATCCAGAGCATTTCACATCCAGGCTTAGATAAAGATGCCCAAGATGTGTGTTGATATTTCAGAATTAATTTGCATCTTACGTATCATATTGTGTAACACTGTCAAGCTGTAACATTAGCTAGGTTGAGTGCTAACATTAGCTGTTGCATAACTGCAGCTGATGTGTTATCAAACATGTTGTTTTAGCTTGAAATATGGCTTGATGTCCATCCAGATTTTCATTTTCACTTCTGCACATGTGAGCAAAGACAAATTTGTATCGTGCTACACAGAAGAACATTTGAGCTTCCCACGCAGAGTGTTATGTCAGAGGCAGACGGCTAATGTGGGACTACAGTGAATGGGGAGCAATTTTAGCATAATATCGTACAACTCCACTCCAGGATACTGTTCATTTATTGTGCTAATGGTTTGTAAACATCTTTTCTCTGTCTGTCTTTTCACTCCTGTTGTGATAAATAGTATTAGTAACAATAGTATTTGCATGCATCTTAAAATAATCTGGGTATTTTTGTTGCAGCATTAAATAACCTGCAGTGCAGCCATGGCCAAAGCTCCAAATGGATGTGGTCCCAGTATAAGCTCTATATATTACAACCTGTGTGACCTGACGACAGTGTGGGGGGTCGTGGTGGAGGCCGTAGCTGCTGGTGGTGTGGTGACTTCTTTCGTTCTGTTCGTCATCCTTGTGGCCTCATTACCGTTTGTGACAGACAAGAAGAGAAAGGCTATGGTGGCCCTGCAGGCAGGGATTCTGATCTTTACTCTGGGACTCTTTGGGCTCACTTTTGCCTTCATCGTGGGTCAGTACTCCACCAGCTGTTCTGCACGGAGGTTCCTCTTTGGAGTACTGTTCTCGGGCTGTCTAGCCTGCCTGGCAATGCATGGGTTGTGGCTCGCCCTGCTGCAGCGGCGGATCCAAGGGCCGAGGTGCTGGATGTTATGCCTGGGAGCCCTGGGTCTGTGGCTTGTTGAGGTGATCATCAACACTGAGTGGCTCATCATCACTGTCGCCAGGAGCCCACCTGGAGTTGTCAATGTCCCCGACCTGTCCTGCAGCATTGCTAACCAGGACTTTGTCACGTCTCTGATCTATGTGATGGTTCTGCTGCTCGCTGCGGTGCTGATGTCAGTGCCCTCACTGACACACAAGCACAAGCAGTGGCGAAGAGACGGAGCCTTCATCCTGGTCACAGGGCTCTTCACCTTGGCTATCTGGGTAGCTTGGATTGTCATGTACCTCCATGGGAACAGAGTGACCGGGAATCCCAGCTGGGACGACCCTACTCTGGCTATAGCTGTGGTGTCAAATGCCTGGGTGTTCCTCATCCTCTACACCATCCCAGAGATCTGCTTACTAACCCAGGAGGACCCAGACCAGGAGCAGCCACATGATGAAGATGTTTATCCTGCCAGGAGTCTGGCTTATGACAACATCCTCAAGGAGCCAGAGCCACCTCAGCAAAACACATACATTGAAAATAAAGCGTTCACTATGGACGAGCCTCCAACAGGTACATCATGGTCTAACATGAATACAAACCCCAAACCACTGCACAGTACAAGATATTTAATGTTCAAACTGTTTAACAATATTGATTTTTTTTTATAAATATCAAGCAGCACCTTCCAAAAAAGTTGGGATGGGGCATATTTACCACTGTGTTACATCTCCTTTTCTTTTAACAACACTCAGTAAGCTTTTGGAATCTGACAACAAAAGTTATTCAAAGTGAAATTCTTTCTCAGACTTGATATACAACTTCAAGTACTCAGCTATGCAGGGTCTCCATTGATTCGTATTATGTTTTGCATTTGTGGATGCACCAACAAACTGTTCAGTGACAGAGGTTTTTAGAGGTCAGAATCAAAAGTCAGAATGAATCAGCAAAACCGCACTAAATTAAATGATTTATTCATGCACGTATGGTCCCACCCACAAGCACAAGTGAGCTACATGACGTAATGAAGCACACTGTTCGAGCTGACAGTAAAAAGCAGCAACAGTTTTGCTTTTGTTTGTCTCTATGAACCAAGATTTTGGTAGCATGTATAATCTTGAAACTCACAAGAGCAACAATCTGCAACATGTTGAAATGTTCACTATAATAATTTGTCAGTATAACCATCATTATTGTTCATGCAGCACTGAACAATGGTACGTCACTTTTCTTATTTTTTATCAGAACGGGGGATTATTTTGAATTCTTCCTTACAGTCTTTGCTCATCTCTTTTATAAGGTGACCCTGAGAGCTCAGCACACTGCAAATTAAACAAATTAATTGATTAATTACTTAATTCAATCGATCAAAATTTGTTAACCGCTCATGTCTGTTTTGTGTACCATTTCTCTGGAGATCACAGGCTTCCTCATGGTTGTATTTAATCTGCCTTGTTACTCTAGAAATGGTCCTAACTGCACCCCCATTTGACATTAAAGGTAAAGGTAAGGTAAAAGCTGCTGTTTTGAGTGAGAGCCTTATTGCTTTATTATTCTGTTTGTTTAACTTGTTTGTGCTTCATGAATTAATGGTTCACATAACTAATGTGCTGCTTGAATTGTTTAAATAAAAATAATAAATAACCCTAACTTTTTAAAAATCTGATTAATCATAATGATTATGGAATATAGATGGTGATCATTTAGATCAATTGTAAGGAAAGGAAAATGCTCAAAATTGCAACCCTTATAAAGAAAAAAATAATTTAATGAGTGGTAAATCAAGAAGAAAATATTTCCACCAACCATATACAGCTGAGAGTAGCACAAGCGATAACAGACATGTGTTTCCAGCATTTGGTTGTGTTTTGTCTATTTGCATGTGTTCTCTGAAGCTGCAGTGTGTTGAGTTCTCAGGAATTCTATACTTTTAATTTAAAGTGGTCAAGTGCATTGACAAAAAGTCACTAAAAATTCTGTTGCATGTTTTATGTTTGGCTGAAAACATGTCAGCCATGTGAGGAGAAAAAATAATATTTACAGAAAATGGTCCAAAAACACAAAGATTTACAGATTAGATTTGTGTCAACTTTGCTCATTTTGATGCTCTGCAAAACTGTTCGTGAATGAACCTGAAACATCATCCACTGTTATTCAGTGTCAACGGTTCAGTGGCGTTTGAAAAAATTGTTTATTGGCACTGTGCACTACTGTAGCTCTGTCCGTTGAATATGTTGAATTGGGTGTTTCTTCCCATGCAAAATATATCCACGAGATCCCATTCCTGCCGGGAAAAAATAATCAGACAAAATAATAGCTGTATTATAAAACACACACACGCTCTTTCACTAGTGTCTGGCAGCGCCCATGGGAATGTACTTACAGGATAAAACTAGATATGTGCCACTCAGAAACCGTGTTTCTTAATTTTTTTTGGGACAAAAGCATGATCTACGTATCATCAAAATACTGGGAAATTTGTGCACTGCTCAAAAAACACATGTTTAGATTATTTGGTAACAGGTAATAGTATCACATTTTGGTAATGAAAGGCGAATCCTCCAAAGGCTCAGTTGTCCACAAGCATGGATGGAGCGAGGATCACCATTTTGTGGTGATCCTATGATCGTTCAACAGTTAAAGAATGTTTCTCAACACGAAAAAGCAAGAAATGTGGGGATTTCATCATCTACAATTCATAGTATCATTAAAAGATTCAGAGAATCTGGAGAAATCTCTGCACGTTAGGGGCAAGGCTGAAAACCAACACTGAGTAACTGTGACTGCTCATGCTGCACTGCATAAAAAACAGAACTGTGAAAAGGATGCTACTTGGGCTCTGGAATGATTTGGAAAAATTTTATAGTTTTTACGGTAAATTCAGTTTGTTGCTGCATCTACAAGTGCAAGTTAAGACTCTACTATGCAAAGAGAAAGTCATATATCAATAACATCCAGAAACACTGCTGACTTCTCACGGGCGCGAGCTCATTTGACATGGATTTACACAAAATTTCAGTTTGACCATTGATAATAACCAACACTTAATTTCCAATCCTCTGCCTTCTCTTTACCAGTTCCCACAAAGCCAATGTCTCCATATGGTGCTTATAACGGTCTGCGAAGTGGTGTGTACCAGCCCACAGAAATAGCCCTGATTGCCAAGGGTCTGACTAAGGTCAGTATGTACGCAACATTTGACACACAGAATGTCTCCTCTTTCGTCACATCTGCAAAAAAAAATAAAAATCTATTCCCTGTGCGTTTCTTCAGATGGACCAAGATGCGATGATCCCTCGAGCCAGAGCCCCATCTTTGAGTCCAGGATGTGACAGCTCCCTGCCTCGTTCAACCGAGTCCTTACCCTCTTAAGGACAAGTCGAGAGTCACCTGCGCACTCGTTTGTTACAGCCATGAAATAAGTCTCCATCAGGGGTTTGTTCTACTACTCAGAGTTCTTCATATCAACAACTTTTCTGTTTTGTTTGCACAAGGGCTGAGTGTCATAAATCAAAGATTATAAAGGCACTGACAATATCGGATACGAGCAGCTTATGAATGCTAATGCACAGTATGCATTGTCAAAATGATATTCATATGGAAAGGTTGTGCCTCAGCCCCTCTGTTTCATTTCCATTCTAACTTTATGGTAGGGAGGTAGCGTCCTAAACATTTACTGTAAAATATAAAATATATGGCTTTGCTCACTTGTAGCTCAATTCCCAAAAAGTCAATAATCCAAGAGACAGAGTGGCATGCATTTGTCTCTATGGGGGAAGCATTTACTTTAACTTGTAGCCAAGAGAAAGACCAAAAACTGCTCTGTCTCTACTTTTGATATTTCTACAAAATCTTAATCCCAAAGTGGAACAATGTATAAAATGTTCAGGTGACAGCTGGTTTACTGTAGGTTGATGGTGGAGGACCAGGATTAGGTGTAGAGAGTTCAAAGCTCTATAACACAACTGTTACATGTTCAAAGTCGTTATTGTGTTCTCGCTAGGGATGCACGATAATATCAGTCCGTCATTAGAGACGCACAGTCGTCATTATTTGAATCAGTATCTGTTCAGCCAACACATTATCTGACTCTGTATTCAGACAGAAGATGGGAAGTGGGTGTGATTTATTCCACAAGTTACATTAAACGAGCAAATGTTTTGTTTTATTTTATATTAACCTCAAGGTTTGTTGACAATACAATTGGTGCGCCTTGTGAACATTAAGTTGAGTAAATATTACCATGTAATTAATTATGAAATATACTTCCACTTCCTCTAACTGTGCTTTTCATCTCTCTTTTTATTTGCATTTTTAACAAAGTTTTATGAACCCCACCGTCACACATTTAAGTACATTGAACAATCTGAAACTTGCCTTGGAAATAAGAACTCTTTACAGTAAAGATATGAAAATATAAAAATATCCTTCAGTGGAAGGGAATAATTTTAAACTTCAATGATGCTGCATCCGTGTTTCTTATGTTAATCTTACTCCAGTTCAGAGTAATAATATATTATACATATATTAATATTATAATATATTATTATAATATTAAAGTTAACTACTTGTGTAAAAATGTATTTAGACAAAAGGAAAAAGTAGTACTTTTAATGTTACTGGTTTACATTTTACAATTTTTTTCCCCCTAATAATAATTATAATTCGGATCGACAAAATATCTGTTTCCATCGCATTATTTGTGCTTTCCTGAAAAACGTATTTGTATTCAGGTGCATCTCTAATTGAAGATGAAGGCTTTAAAATGAAATATGACAGCCCACTTTAATTATGCGCACATAATTTCTGTCAGAGTAGGAGGTCAGGTGACATATTATAAAGAGTGACAAGGTTCTCATTAGGAGCAGGTTGTGATGGATGAATTGATTAAGCAAAGACCACGTGAGGCTTATTGTTGACTTTTTATCATCAGCTTTTTCAAATTATTTTCACTTTTCTGTCGCAGTTTGGTTAGATTTAAGGAGAGATCATGGTCTGGGTTAAAATTGACCATTAACCACATGTTTGAAAGTCAGGACAAATTGCATTCAACGAGCTTACACACTACAAACTCCACATCTCAAGAGCCACCATCCAGCTGTCAGCAGTGGTTTACTTTTTTTGCACAGTGAATGTGTACATTTTGAAAATCATTATATTTAATGTTTGCATCTGCCAGTTGGCCATCATGGTAAAGGTACTCATAATTACATGTTAATTCTACTGCAGGAGAGACTTCATGTTCTCTGCAATTAGTTGGGGAAAAAACATGTGCATGCATTAGTATCACATCATATTGGTCAAAATGTGATGGAAAATATTTGATTTCAGCAAATTTCCAACATCGTGCATCCCTAGTTCTCACCCGTATGTTCTTCTTATCATAAATCTGCCGACTGTAATTTGTTGTAAAACATACTATACTTTGGTCACTTGTGAAATTATGTTGTAATTCAGACTTCTTCTGTGAGCCATATGATTATGTAGAGTTTGGATTGATAAAAATGTAATTTTATGTAAAGGTGTAAATTCTAACTTATTAAACCTGTGAAGGTTACTTAAATCTTGCGTGGTTGCTGGATGTTTGTAACAGATAACAGCTCATGAGGAGGCCGATGTAGCAGAATGCAAGAGGAAGTGTAACAGGGATCATCATGTACGCTGCCGACAGCACTTATTTACATACTGCATGGTGGCTGGATAAAGATTAACAGCTGCTACCTGCGGCCACATGTGGGGCTGGCTCTCTGGGATTGAAGTAAATAAGGTTGTAAAATACAAACAAAGAGATAATTTATTAGTGTTCCAGTGCACAAACTGTAAAATCCAATAATACATCCACTGAGTAGATTTAAATTTTGACTGGGTTGTAGCAACAACTTAAAGTTAGTATAAGGAGTTTTGGAAAGAGTTTCAATTTAAAATGGATGATCAGTGAGAAGTTCTATTTCTATAGTTATTCTTAATGTCTGCAACTGGGTCAGATTCTCTGTGAAATCAGATGAAATGAGCCCAAGTTAACATTTTTCAGTGCAGAGTTACAGTGAGTTGTGCATTAGCTAGTTTAAAAAGAGTCAGGAGATTTTTACTTAGATAATTTTATTTTTGACATAATAGTGTGCCGTTATTACGATGGAAACACTACCGCTTTTGGCCACAGAGGGCTCTAAAATCAACAAAATATGAGTTCCTTGCAGTGGCTTTAATGTAAGATAAGACATGTTGTGTATTTAAATCATCCCATTTTTTTTTCTAACAATGCTCAAAGGCAGAAAGACGTAATTTTTTTCAAGGTAATGATGCACTTCTGGCTAGCCATTGCTGGACTCTAACAAACTAGATTTTCATCTGTTGAAGGGGTTGCTTAGAAGTGAAAAAAAAAAAAAAATCCTATGATCCCAAGCCACTTCACAACATCAATAATCTCTTTTGTTATTGTTTTAATGTGAGGGAGACCCCAGTGGCAGAATTTATATACTGTGTGCGTAAATAGAGTTCAGTCAACATGGAGAGACTTGCTTTCCCAAATTGAAATAAGAAAATAAAAAATTAAAGCGAGTGTTCTCAGGACCTAGTAAGCATAAAGGAGGTTGTTGCCGTTTTGGTTTCTTCATCTAGCTAAAAAGTTAGTTGCCTATAAAATTCGATGCCTTCTCATGATGGCTCAGGAGAGAAGCTCCAACAACAACAACTGCACAGTAAGGGGAAAAAAAGACTTGAAAGGAAGACCAAAGAGAAGAGAAGAGAAGAGAAGAGAAGAGAAGAGAAGAGAAGAGAAGAGAAGAGAAGAAAAACTCTTAGCTTATCCATTCAGTTTCTTCAAATTTGATTATTTTGCTCAATCCACCTCAAAAAGGCAGCAATTTTAAAAAGTAAAACTTTCTCAAGTTTAAGTTTAAAGTTATTACTGGATCACAGTTCACACTGGAGATGAAATTTATGGTGCAACAGAATTTAATTTAAACTCAGTTTAGAGGGAAAACTAAACCAAGGTTTAAAAGTGAGCTCTTAATTTTAAGCAAGTTTTAAAGTTTGGTGCGACGTAATTTAAAGTTAAACAAATTACTCTTTGGTGCAACCCAGTCAATGATGATGGAGTATTTCATTTTAAAAAAAAAGCACACACACAGTGACTGAATGTGATTTAATTATTGAAAGAATTAAGTTTTAAAATGTTACTGTGGGTATATGGTGTTGAAATAAACATGATTCATATTCAAAACATTATTATGAAGGGACAGATTAGCTTTAGATGAATGAGCATGGATAACTGCTTCGACTTATGATGAGTTCTTCTTTTTCTCTACAGGGAGAGAAACAATTATTCACATATAATTTGTCCCACACACACACACACACACACACACACACACACACACACAGGCTCACTCACATACACACTGTAAGAGCTTCAGAGTGAGCGGTCGCTGCCTAGCAGCAGGCTGAGTAGGCTCTCTCTCAATTACTCCCACCATCCTGTACTGTCAGCAGCCACGAGTACTCGCTCAGAGAGGAAATTGCTCACCAACTGGAAATGAGACAGATCAGAAAAGAGAACATGGGCAACTGTTGACAATTTACTCTGCACCCTTTGGTTCTCTGTATGTGTACATGCAAAGAGCTGCAAAAAAACATGCAGACAGGGAGTGCAGTCTTGTCAAACAACATGATTTTACAGGTAAAATATATCCAAATGTAAACAAAATAGAGCATTCAGACGTTTGACACAATGTGTTCTTTGCATTTCCAACATGCATTCATTTGGTTGTCAGTGTATAGTGTGAGTTATGTAGTGAGCTCAACTATTTTCTATTTACAGAACTACACCCATCACTGCTCAGAAGGAAATGTGCAATTTCCAACTATCTAGATAAAATAAATAGCACTACAGGTAAGAGGAAAAAAATGGTGGGTAAATTGTCTTAAAGACAGACTATGCTTTTTTCACAAAAAAAAAAAAAACAATACACAGACTCATTCAAAAATAATCAGTTTCAACAATCAACCACATCTAGGTCTGTTCGTTATTTTCTTGATTTATCGCCTAGTTGTTTGGTCCATAGTCCATCAGAGAATGGTGAACAATGTGAAGTCTTAAAATGTCTCATTTTGTCTACAACTTAAAGATGTTTGGTTTACTGTTATAGAGGAGTAAAGAAACCAGAAAACATTCACATTTCAGCAGCTAACATCAGAGAATTTGGACATTTTTAATTTGAAATGATTCATTGATTATCAGAATAGTAAATCCTCATTGCAGCTCCATCCACAACCCACCAGAAGTGTGTTTGCGGTGCCTGCATCCACGGAGACACCACCCTCCGCCCGTACTGTCTTACTTTGTCATTGTTTTCCTGATCACCAGTGATGTGAGCAGGAATCAAAAGCAGCATCTTTCTCTGACAGGCAGCAACTCTAAATCCCCTGGTAATGTGAATGAGCTGTCTCGTGCACATGGACATGGGTGGTTACATGACCAGCTCAGCTCAGGGGAGTCAGCCCTACCAATCACAAGCAGCTGTCCCTGCTTAACGCATTTCCTTGTCACTGTGACAACCCTCGGTGAACAAACACAGATGGAAAAAAAAAGAAAAGCCAATCGAACAGGAATGACTGCGAACCCACAGACCAGACAACAGGAATTCAGTGTTAATAACTAATAGCATCTGGTGCTATTATTCAGTGCATCACTCTTGCAAAAAAAATATTATGAATATAATGTTTGCTTTTAGATCTAGGATGCTTTGAAAGATGAAGCTGTCAAACAAAGCATCTCTGAATTTGTTCAGTTTGTCTCACGGGGCAATATTTAAACAAAGGCCTCGTTCATGAGGGTAAACCTTTTAAGGATTAGAAAAGTAAATAGCTGTGCCAGGCTCTAATGAGGGCTCTGCATTTAAAAAGGCTGATGTGATTTATTTGTCCCAGGTCTCAGGCTCTCAGAGCGGTACAAAGGGAAACATGGTATGAAAAGACTTTATATTCAATTTAAATTTGTACACATGTAGTCCTGTGACTTCCTCTTCCAGTGAGAGAAAAGTCCAGCGAGAGAAATGGGAAAAACTTGGCCAATAAAGCAGATTTTAAACAGAGGTCCAAAGTTAATTCTTGACCTTTGCAGCCACAGCTGAGAAAAATATGATCATATGATCTTCAAAGACGATGATGTCATGTGTTGAAAGCTCTGTGACAGCTACTAAATGTTTTCTCATCAGCCGTGTCGGGTTAGGAATTAAAGTCGAACCTCATGTTTTTCAGCCAATATGAAAATAGAAGTCCTTAAAGGGACAGTGTGATGTTTTCAAGGATTAGTTTAGATTCACATAAGTCACACAGTAACACAAACAAACCAGCAAATCCTGTGTTCTGCAAGGTAAAATTGCTATTTTATTATTATTATTCCATTATTACACAGAGTCTCCCCAAAATGCATGCATAGAATTGGCCAAAAGGCTCCTCTGTGTTTCCTCAGATGTCATTGAATGATATCCTTAATCAGATTAGGATTAAATAGTATTTTTACAATGTCCATCAGTCAAATTTGCTAACTAGGTGGGTGTTATTAATGTACTGTCAACAAGGAAGGACACAAATGCGCGAACTGGTACATCTGCAAAGTTTTAATAATATAATTATGTTTTAAACATCATCTGATCACATTCTTGGTATAAAATCAACAGTTGCTCAACAGAAATATTGTTCATTTGCTGTTTTTTATGATGTTGAACATCCATAACTCACACTGTTACAGCTGAGACTGGAAAACTTTATGTGGTTTATGATATGTAGGTTAAAAAAAAAAAAAAAAAAACGCTGGGTAAAAAAGTGAAAAATGTTACAATGTGGCATCTTGCCGGTACCTCATACAACCTTACTAAAGAAATAGTAATAAAAAATCAAAACTATCCCTTTAAAATGCTCAAGAAAACAATGGGAATTTGAGCAGACACAACTGGGAAAACTTTTTCATGTGATACGATCTACAAAAGACCTTATAGTGAACCTGTTTTATTAACTTCATGCTTTTGCATTTCATATAAAAATACTGCTCAATTCCTCAAACTGAAATATGGTATATCAGTACAGCAATAAACTCACACACGTAATACACCAAATATACATTCTTAATTGAAAAATAATTCAGTCCACATGTCAGTCAGTTCCTCACACAGATAATGTGGAACCAGCTCTGTATTGGTAGACTGCCATCTAGTGGAACCACAGCAAACAATCAGAGGCCTGAAGATAAAGCCTGAATGGTTTTATCGTCTACCATATTCATGAACGCACAGTTTCAAGGGTGAAAACCAACAGAAGTCTGCTGCGTGGATGTGTTTATTTAGGGGTGGTCAGTTCATCTTTTTTATAAGACTCTTCTCTTTTGAGCTGAACATGTCACACTGAACACAGCAGATGAAGGATGATAACCACCGATCCACTGGCCTCATCCTGTGGTCTGTGGATGCAAATGTTTGTTTCTATCCCTCACAGTGAACTACGTTATGCTAAGCTCCCCCGCTGGCGTTTCAGTTCCAGAGTTACATAACGCGCACACTCTGCTGATGGTTATCTTGTCTCTGAACTTCACAGCTGACAGAAGCCAGAAACTCGTAAATCTTTGACATGAAACATCACTGGAGGTTCTTGAGTTTTTCCAGACCCGCGGTCCTGGCCTCGTGCTGCTGCTGTCTCTGTTTCTTCAAATGACGGTAGGCCTCCACTGCTCGCTCCCGCTCCTCCTCCATGATTCTCTGTCGGGCCATGGAGGGCTTTGAGGCATGTGAAGAGGTCACGGTGTGGCCGAGGAGAGAGTTGAGGAGCAGCTCCCTGGATGCCTTCTGGATGATGGCGGTAGAGGAGGAAAAAAAAAAAAAAAAAGCAGTTAACCTCTTTCTCAACCATTAAGATTAAAAACATGACATGTGATAAAAGTGCAAAGCAAGTTACCTGAGGTTTGACCTGAGCTTTTTTGGGCTTGGCGCTCAAAGTCGGCGGGGCCATTGAAACCTCACCAAAGGGAACATGATCTACAGAACAAAAACAACCAATCATATCAGTCATCAGTAATAATTCTGAAGGGACTGAAGTGGACAGACAAATTTTCAGCCACCAGGAATTTGCTACCACTGATAAGCTACTGTAATGACGTGCAGTGCGTAGTAATAAAAGAAAAACAGCTGCACAATTAATCAAAATGTCATCAAAATCGAAAATATGCGATATCAAAATCTCAGGAGCTGCAAGATTAAATGTGTGACAAAACAGAATTATAATGAAGTGCTGTAGTGCTGCAGAGGTGCTCTGGCCCACAGATCGTGTTCTCCAGATGTAAGAAACATGTTGTTTGGTACAGACCTCAACTAGTGTCACGTTATCATGATATTAAGATCTTTTTTTTTAGAGAAAATGAAAATTATGATGATCAGAGCTCCAGGTAGCTAATGTCATCATTGTTGATTATTTTTACAATTAATAAAGTAGTTGTTTGGTCTATAAAATGATTCAAAAATGTTGAATCAGTGTTGCCCACAGCCCAAGATGATGTCCTCCAATGTCTTGTTTTGTCCACAATCCAGAACTATTCAGTATATATTTTTTGATAAAGAACATAAACTCTGTGGATTCCTTAGATTGTTAGAAAATATTTAGTTAGTGATGCAGCAGAGATCCTGATGATCCTCAAATGGAACCGTTGTTCCTTCATATCCTTTGTAGGGGGAAACGTTCCTGACGAATATGCTTTCATTACCTACAAACATCTCTTTTTCCATCTTGGTCTCCTGTCTGTCCAACTTTTTCTGCTGTAGCCTCTGTAATCTGACTTTATCATGCCTGTAGAAGGACAGCAAAAGTGAAATGAATTAGACATATCATCCAGTTGGCCCCACCTTTCAATGACATCCTGTATCAGCACAAATACAGATCACCAGTGAAGAAAAAAGCTGTGTACTCACTCCTTCTTTTTCTCAGACTTGCCCTTGTCTGCGGATCCCTCTTGTTTGTCTGCGTCCAGCTCAGGCTTCCTTTCCACTTGGTTCTGGGTGAGGAAGAGAATGTGTTTTGTCTCGTCCTCCATGCGCTGCATGTACGCTCTCACACTTTCCTTCTTTCCCCGCCTGAAATGTAAGGCAGGTATTTCTCCGCTGTTCAAATCAGGTTTGCCTTTATGGGAGATGGTTGAAGAGACAGAAAAAATTCCTCATTGGTTATAAACAAACACATGAAGGATAGTATATATATATATATATATATATAAGATGCTTTTCTACTCACCCTCTTTTAGCTTTTTAGCCTTTAAAGGTCCCCTTTTCATTCTCTCTTTGCTCTTCATTATCTCTCGGAGCCTAAAGGGGATGTCTGTGAGGTGGTCTGGCTTGGCTTTCTTGGGTTTAACATCTCGTTTGATCTTCTTATCACTTAAGTTTCCGGACCAGACAGCATGTGGGGAAAAAGTGGAGCAAACATTAGCTGTTAAAAGCAGGTACACGACCTCACTTACAGTTTTTCTTAATAGCTAAAAAATGACACACAATTAGTGAAACCTGACACTCACAGAGTAAAATCTCAGCCCAGATCTGCACAACTATAAACACATTCAGGGTTTCCCTGCCTATTTAAATCAAAGGCTCTAAGGTATTTTTGGTCGCAGCCTTTATTGAAAATTCCAACAAAAATGCAGGTCTGAAGACTTTTATTTATGCCTAAACTATTGTGCCTTTTATCAGCAACTGCTTGGTACTCTACCAAACATGTCCACGTTATGCACACTCAGGTGAGGAGGCAACAAAGGAATGACACATTCACAATTTGTCCAAAAGTATTATAAAGTGTCATAAAGTGACACACAAATTCCAGTAAAGCTGCAATGATTAATCGATTATTAACCGACTCCTAAATTAATTGCCAACTATTCTGATAATCGAGTAATAGTTTTGAATCATTTTTTAGGAATAGAAAGTCCAAATTCTCTGATTCTAGCTTCTCAAAAATAAATATTTTCTCCTCTATGACATTTAATTGAATATCTTTGAGCTGTGGGCAAAACAAGACACTTGAAGACGTCATCTTTGGCTTTGAGAAACTCTGATGGACCCTTTTGATGGATATAATCAATTAATCAAGAAAATATTTGACAGAATCATAAATAGTGAAAATAAATATAAGTTACAGCCCTAAATTGCAGCTTGAACAAACTCAACAGTTTTCAATATGGTCTGAATGAGTGAATGAAACTGTATGAAAAGAAAGTCCTGAAAATTGTATGATTCTACCAAAAATGCTTTATTTAGTGCAGGCATTTAGTGTAAAAGACATGAACCACACACAAATAACAACAAAAAATCTGACAGATCTTTATTACTTATTAAAGCCTTCTCTATAATGTATAAAATGCCTTGAGAGATCCAAGCGGTGGTTCAAAGCTGCGTCTTAACCATGAACTGGTACCACTTTGATGCTTCCTAAAACATTACTTTAAATCATCTTCACTGTAAGCATAGGTTACATCAGGGTACATTTAAAACAAAAGGATTTAAATATCATTCTTACTGTTAAAATATATGTGATTGCTAAATCGGCAACTCATATTTTTTTAAGGAATGCCTGGAATATGAAATGATAAAAAAAAAAGAGCCCATTCAATGCTATGTGTGTGTGCAATTCAGTGTGTGGGGTCATGTCGTATAATTCTTGTATCCTCACCTAAAGATGATGTTTACAAGTTAGATGTAGTAGCTAGCTTTTACAGACTCACACAGAGAGCTAATAACAGCTAGCTGCGGCAGCTAACTAGCAGTTAGCTTTACTTTCTTCACGTTACCTCGGTTTTCCGGCTTTATCCGCTTGTTTTCCGGACTCGTTAGTTTTGTTCTTTTTATTCTTCCCCATGTCACTGCAGTTTATTTCAGCGAATCACAAACTATCTTATAAAAACAACAACACATGTGGAGCGGCGTGTGTCGCTGCCTTTGACCTCCGAACCTCGACCTCGATAGAAGAAGAGGAAGTGAAGATCTCTCACTCTGTAGATTTTTTCGGCTACCGTTTCCCCTCCTCGTGGATGACAGTCAGGAGCACTAACTCACTTCTCCTTAAATTCACAGAGATCCGGAGAAAATCTATCAAAGACAAAATGATCAATTATCCTCCGGTGCAATTATCCATTTCTTTTTATTATTTTTTTTAACAATTACAGAGTTTTTAAAGACATTACTAATGTGCACTTCTGCACCTTTCTGCTCTCCTATTCTGATTTAGCTATATTTTTAAGTGGCCTGAGTATAATTGATTTGGTTGAATAGAGTTAAATTAATCATGACAGTATGCTTATGATATCAAATATTTAAAATAATGTAATAAAAATAGGCGTGTTTCTCCCTCCGATCACAAATGTGAGATTTTCTTTTGTGCATGTATCAGTCCTGCAAACTGCTGGCTATTTGGTTTGCTTACAGCACAGAGCAGAAGATGTTGTGTCACAAGCTGCTGTAAAAACCCCAACTCAGACACATATTCTGGATTTGCTGCTTACATATCCAAAGAATGCTCCTAAAATCAGAATAATACTAGTCTACGTCTTAATCAGAATATCCGACCAGAATATGCTGTTTACGTGAACTTTATCAAATTCAGAATGTTGTCATATCCTGAATATTAGTGGAAAACTAGTGTGCATGTAAATATAGCCACTGATGCACATTATTTAAGGTATTGGTCTTCAAAAGGGGTCTGTGACCCCTAGGGTGTCTTCACTTACTGCAGGGAGCCTCAAAAAATTTTTAAATCTTTTTTTTTTTCCATAATTTAATTTTGTCTCACATTATGTTTGAAAATACACTTCATCATTTTTATTAATGCATACACATGGGATATCTAAGGCACAGATACTGTGATAAAATACGTCTTACTTACAGCTTAATTTATTTGTCTTTGAAATAATACAAACTGTATTGGCCAGAAGAAAATAAAAATGATTTTCCTTTATGCAAATCACACCACCATTTATTTATAATGTATTCTGCAATTTAGAATATGACAAATAACTTTTCTGTCTAACTTATTGCATTTAGTCGACACATAAAGCAGTGATGTGTTTTTATTGAACCAGTAAAACTGAGTGACCTGGAGCTGTCAGCACAGTCAGCTCATCAGACTGAACCACAAACAACACAAAACAACTCTGATGGGACACGTCTCCTTCTAGCAGCCCATGACTGAACTCTGTATTAGAAAGCTGCATGGTGACAATCCTGAAATCTGCAGCAGACACAGGAGGTGCCGGCCAATCATTTGTGCTAAAGTTAAAGCAATTTCCTCTTTGATGCAGAGACATCAAAATGCCTCACCATGCCACGTCCACAAACAGACGCCAGCCGGACTCAGGATCAGATCAGTATTGGCAAATATTAACTGATAAATATTGGCCTTTAGGTAATTATTGAATTGGCTGAAAAAAATCCATACTGTGCAACCGTGCATACAGTATAACCTGTAGTTTATGGACAGCTGAGGGAAATAAGAGCCAAGATGTAGAGAGCAAAGATCAATGATTTGACATTGAACCAAATCGAACTGACCTCACTATATGACAATAAAAACCAAACAGCAGTTCTGACTCTTCAAATATAATGATGTGACATTACCTCGCTGGAGTCAAAGGCTGAAGAAAGTGAGGAATTTAATCACTCTTGCA
This sequence comes from Lutjanus erythropterus, assembly GCF_056507025.1. NCBI lineage: Eukaryota > Metazoa > Chordata > Actinopteri > Lutjaniformes > Lutjanidae > Lutjanus > Lutjanus erythropterus. The sequence continues at coordinate 13,595,289 of NC_139335.1, read as the reverse complement.
ATAAAATTACACAGTGAAAAGCAGGTGGCCAACAACACAAAGCCGTACATTCCCATTATTTGTGACACTTACCTGGACTGGAGGAAAGTCAGGCCCTCCTCTGCCTTCTTGATAACAAAATAAGAAACTGATTTACAGTACTAATATATTTACTGTAAAATTCTCCTGCCAGTTATAAGTATACAGAAACTTACTGTATACATATTATACAGTAAGCATGTGTTCATTTAACAATAATCATGCTGTAAAAACTGCAGAAATGTATTACAGTGTGTTTATTCAAAATACAGATTTACAGTTAAGTTCAGCCATGACATTTGTGTCAATTAATAATAACCGAAAGCCACTCTGTGCCAAAACATTAGTATAGTTCAGAACAAATATAGTTTTTGTTTCAGTCTAAAGGTAGTTTTACATTTTCATATCTAATGTAGTATCAGGTCAGCCTGAAAGCAGAATGCAGAAAGCAACAGGTAGCTGGGTTTCACCAACAAGGATTCATATTTAAACCCAATTAAATCAACTTTAAATTATGTTGCACCAAACGTTAAGACTAGCTGGAAATTAAGAAAGACTGAATGAGTTTTTACTTTATGTGATCCAGTATTAACTTTAAACTTACATTGAGGAGGTTTAACTTTTTAAAATGTCAGGCTTTTTGAGATGGATTGAGCAAAATTAAGTTCCTCAAAGAAAGACTCAAACAAATTGAGTTTTATGATGTGTTTCGTCTTTCTTTCACTCCAGCTGATCTATGAAAACAGTTGGCCTGTTGCTTCCACACAGTGTCTTTTTTCCACATTGTGCTGCGGTCCATTTTTTAATCTTATATTATTTGGCCAAATTGCTCCATTGATTCAACCAACAAGGTTTTCTCAAAGGAGGAGAATTTAGAGCTTCTCTGCAGAGCCATCATGAGTAGGTTCAATAGACTGACTTTGTAGCTAGCTGCTTTGTCAAACTCTGATTGGAACTTATCTTAGCTTAAATTAAATTAACCTTCGTTGGTGCAACCCAGTCAAAGAGCACCTGATATAAAGTTCACTTTGTTCCTGATAAACAATACCATGCTGTCATGGACGAGGAGTTGCAAAGAAGCGATTGATGAAGATTGAGTTAAAATTGAGTCTGGAAGGAGGGGCCACTCTGTTCTCCATGTGCTTGATAGCTACCTGGGCTGTTCCTCCTGCTGATCCACCTACTGCGCCACCTATGATCCCATAGAGAACCATCCCTCCTGGCCCCTCTATGGAGCCAAACAGTGCCCCCACGACAGCTCCCACAACAAGACCCGTCCCCAGTCCTCTGGCCAGGGACGTTCTGAGCCATCCATTGTCCATCTCAGCCTTGGCTCTGATCTCTGCCCCGATGCTGGCGGTGTAGGCGTCCTTCTGGAGATACAACTCCTCCTCTATGTACTTCTTCTCCAGCTCGGTCCAGGCCTTCTCTATTTCTGCTGCCTTCAGTTTCCTGAGCCTCCTTTCCTCCTTCTTCACACACTCCTCTGCCTTCTGGAAAGTCCTGCTGGAGAAGTAGCCCCCTCCTAACGAGGCCACCATCCGCTCCATCTTCTGCAGAAGTTCTCGGTCCCGGCTGCGATCCCTCCAGTTCTTGCTGAAAATGTGAAAGCGCCCGCCGTACTTCTCTATCAGTTCTCTCAGGTGCCAGTCAGTCTTCTGCACCCTGTTTTCCAGTGCAGCTGCCTCCATATTTCCTTCATAGGCCAGGAGGACAATGCAGTGCTTCAGACAGTGTCTTCCAAATCGTTTCCTCATCAGTTTGGGAGCTTTCATGTCATTCAGGGAGATCGCCTCCATGTCAAAAGCAACAAGAAAGGCATGTGGACCAGGCATGCATAAGCACTTTGACCTTCTCAGCTCCATCTTCCTCTTGGGTTTAGATATATCCTTGTCATAGATGTTTGGTCCATTGATCACTGCCACTCGTCGACCAGCCAGCTCTCCAATAATCTTCCTGCTGTCAGAAATGCTGGTGACGTCCTTAGGGATCTCCTCCCTTCCAAGTATGGCATTTATTAGTAAAAACTGCGAAGGTCCACTACTGCCGACCACCATCAGCCTTAATTCTGTAGGAGATCCTGTGAAACAGTGAAGTTTAGTTGAATTTGAGAGAGAAGTAACAGCATTTAAATGCACAAAGTGATGTGCATTTGCTCACATTTATTTTTGTTGATGGATATCATGTTTTCTCCGTTCACTTGCGAAAGAACCGTTTGCATTTAATGTAAGCAATTCAAATCTTTAAAGTAAATTAAATTAGTGTTTTTGGTTGTCGTGGCTTCACATCCACCAAGGAAGTTATGTTTTCAGTGCCCTTTGTCTGTATGTCAGCAGGATTACAGAAAAATTATGTGTCAGATTTTTTTGAAACTTGGTGGAAGGGTGTAAGATGGGCAAAGAAAAAAAAACATTAAAATTTGCAGCAGATCCGAATCACATTATTGTTTACTTTTGTTTAAGAGAAACTTAAGCACTTTTTATGCGGATGTCCAGTCAGTGCTGATGGTAAACGTAGTCAATTGACCATTCCTAAGTCTCCCCCCTTTTAGCTCTGTGCTCCAATGACAGTTGAGCGAGCTATGTCAACTTTTTAGCTAGCGGTGCAACTTTTTATGTATTTATTTCATTTTACTTTTTATTTCACCAGGAGGTCCCACTGAGACCCAAAATCTCTTTTACAAGAGAGACCTGGCCAAGGTAGCAGCCAATCACAACATGCATTAATATGCAACAAATACAACATATTAAACAAAAATCCACAATAAAACAACAGCTATTCAAACATAGTGGCCTCTCCGGAAAAAACAAGCACATATCTCCATCACCACGATGCCCTTAAATTTATCAGCGGATACAAGTGTGTCTAATTTAAGATTTTTTGTAAATTGTTCCAAGGTTTAAGCTAACTAGCAAACAATGTAACACTTTTAGATAATAAATGCTAATAACAGCATGTTTTTTTTTTAGCTTTGTAGCTTCAGTAAAAGTAAAGCACAAGTATTCACTTCCATGTATTAAATCAGTGAGCCTACCTTTCTTCCTTTTATCCATGAGGTAGATTCACAGCACAGATTCACTCTTTTATTTTGGATTATCATAAAGTTGTCTGACTTCTCCTTGGACTGAACTCATCACTACAACTGTTGTGTGTTCAATGAAAACACATTCCTAATCCCTCTTCCTAGTATCCTCTCTCTCTCTCTCTCTCTCTCTCTCTCTCTCTCTCTCTCTCTCTCTATCTCTCTCTCTCTGTGGTAATTGGGTATCAGATTTAATATCAAGTGGAAAATGTCCCCGGGGTTTGGAAGCTGGCAGTGAGCACATTCACATGTATTGACATTTTCAATGAATTACTTAATGAATTACTTAATAAACTACTGTGTCTTGCACTTTTGTAGTTTTTATGTTACTGTGAAGGATGAGACAAGAAGAGGACTTTTACATTTTCTTTGTGGTGGCTGTCGGTTTGCTCATTTCTTCATTTACATATAGACATCCATGTGTGTGATTTGTATTTACAACCATCATAATTAAAACATGAAAAAGGTGTTAATCTCTACTGATTAGAGGTAATTATTTGAATATGACAAACAATAACTGGATAGATGTTTGTCCACAAACAGAGCTGAGTTGGCACTGAAATGAAGAGATTTTAATAACTGTAACCTTGATGAGTGAAAACTTTCATAAACATTCAGGCAGTGTTGTTTCAGTTTTTTTTGTTTCTCTGTGATGATTTTAAAGGTGAGCCTACAAGGTTATCTCACTGTCAGCCCACCACACCGTGCGTTTTTTTTTTTCCTGGGCTCAGGAAAATCAATAGCTCATTAAATTAGTTTGATCCTGTGTGAGTAGAGCACACATTTATTGTCCAGATGTAGACTATTCTGTTTATGTATTGTCACTGCAACAACAGTGTTTGCAATGTCTGCTAATATCTGAATGAGCTTCATGCAAAAATGCCAACACAAAAATGATCATATTAAGATGTTCATGTAAAACTTAAAACTCTGTGAAGACATTGCATTTATTAGAGTTTTCTTCTGGCACCTGTACTTGTTTTTTATTATGTTCATGCTCGATATTTTATATAGGTAAAGTAACAAATGTTTGTAATTATTTAATTTACTACAAATGGATGAAAGTATTAGAGTTATTTCATTAAATGCCTAAAAAACAACCGTCTGTTTGATTTTCAAAATGAATTATTCAACCCAGTAATTCTTCCTCAGAGTCATTTTAAGTCCTACAAGCCACTGTGATAGACCTACTTTACAGAGATACTTTAATGGATAATTTTCTATCAGGCAGCAGTGGTATGTTTTTATTTACAAAGCCATACTCGGTAATCCTCTTTCATATCTGTGTAATCTCTTATCGCTCCTCCAGCTACTCTACCACTTACCTAAGATTTACTTGGAACTTGAGCAGCTTTCTCTTATTTTGCACCGTGGTCATGGTAGTGGGACTAAAATCAAACAATCAACAACACGAGAAACTGCTCCTTAAGACTTTTTTAATAGCATGATGAAGGTCTGATGCCCGAAACGTCACATGGTGATTTTTGTACCTGTTCTACTGTCCAGCACCTAGTACTCATCAGTTTTGGATGTGTGTGCTGTTGTTTGAGTCTACATGGTAGTGGGACAACCTTCAGATTTTTGACGAAAGCGAAATTTCCGTAAACAGAAGAATTGTGATTTTGCTAGCTATATAGACCTATATATAGAATATAACTAAAACAAAACAAAATAAAATAGGAAAAAGAACAAAAATGCAGACTTTTGGTTAACTTGTACTACTTGTACTTATACTGATGATACTACTACTAATACTACTATTACCAAGTATAATAATAAGAGGAAGAAACAGAAAAATGCAATGGAAAAAAAACACTGCTTTGTTAACTTTGTTTGTTCTTGTTAATGGGTAATACTTAAACCACACTTACACCAGTACAACAGCGCCCCTGTGTGGTCAAACTTGATAACACACAAAGCGGATATCACATTTATGTATATCCTGTTTGGAGTAGCCGTGTTTAGAAGGGAACCCCGGACCCGTGAAAGATCTCGCGAGAGAGATCATTTTAACCCAAACTATGAACTTTCCCTTACCCTAACCAGGTGATTTCTCTCTCTATCTCTCTCTAAAGATATCATCATCTTAACCGCAGCGGTGTCACTTTATAAAACGTAATTATCTTGCACAACGAAGATGATGAAGAAACAACACATACAAACCTCGCGAGAGTTTCACCAACCTTGAGTTTCCGTTTAGACGCGACCGTTTGGAGCGGTGCACAGGAAGCATAATGTTAGGACGTGAAACGACAAAGTGGATTGTGGCTTTGGCCGCATTGTTGACATAAACTTTGCTACAGGTATCTGTTATTGAAGGAGCCAGGCGTGTGTAGCTGTTATAATGGGACCACGTGTTGACGTGAAGGACGACCATGGTTCAGTCACACAGATATTTACACGTGTGGTCAGATAGACTGTCTCCAGGATGGTTAAACACGCACTGTGTGCGCTCAGACGTGCCCTCTGCTCGGCTCTGCGCTGCTTCTCTCACACTTCCAGCAGAGAATTAATCGAAGATGTCTCTGGATGGACAGACACAGTCTCCCCACATCTCACCAAACAGGCGTCTCTATACGTGCACGTGAGCCAGCTTTGCTCAATTTAACTTATTATTAAATATTTCTATGCAGACACAAACGCACGCATCTGCCAGAGCATCTTGATTAAATCTATTTTTTTCTGTCTAATGCAAATACTATGCCATGTCTTGAAAGTTTGCCCAAATTATGTCAAAATGACCTTCCTTTTCCTCTTCTGCAGTGGCCTTACTGCCTCAGGAGATGCTCCTACTGCAACTTCAACAAGTATATATCCAGGGAGAACAATGACCACATAATGACTGAGTGTCTTCAGAGGGAGACGGAGACGTTGTTGCAGCTCAGTCATGTATCCTGGTATGATAATTTATTAATTGAAGGAATAAACTCCTCAGTGTGTGCTATATTGACAGAGAAAGCTGAGTTTTTTTTTGCTGCAAAATGTTTAGTTCCTCCTACATCCTCTTAACCTCTTAGGTTTTGCACTGCAGTTGCCCCAACAAAGTATGAACTGCTGCATGTGGTGTGCATATAATTGGGACATACTACTTCCTCATAACATGGTTCCTTGAATTTTGACCCTCGTGCTCATACACTCATCGCAAAGTATTGCGGATCAGAATGCGACAAGATGGTATATTTGGCATGCGGATTTTGACAAACTATGTATTGGGACATATTCAATCTTTTTCTGGCATACGAAATAGCACGGCAGTATGAGTATTGGAGCGCACACCTGATCTCCACCTCCAGGTGAAGCACACTGCTGGCTGTGGAGGGTCTCTTAAAGTCACTGTAAAGGAAAAAGGGAGTTTTCCTCTCAACAGGTTTTTGAACATGACAGCACTGAAAACCCTAGTACTGAATTATGGAGTTATGTGGTTCATGATTTCTGTGTTCATGATTTTTTGGGCGCACCTGAAATCCATTGTTTTTTAATTTATTCAGGACAATAAATTAATACTGCTTCCACAACCACACGATTATTCAAAAATATGATGTTGCTCTGTCATGTGTGCACAAAAATAGACAATCAGATGGCAGTTTGAAGTAAGGCAACTTATTACTTATCCTTTCCTCCATCCTGGACACAAAAGAGGTGCTGCACCCGAGAGGACTGTAACCCACTTCCCCTTAAGCTTAAGTTGTTTGGAATGATGCTTAATGTGGCAGACCCTCTATGCAAATGCTCAAAAGGAGAGAGAGTGTAGGTATGAGGAGGCTGGATTGAAACTGGGCCTGTGTTTTAGCCAAGAAAGTAAAACTTATAGGGTGATGATCCACAGTAACGTGTGTGGGCGTCAGAAGTTTGCACACAATTCATCCTAGTACATGTAGAAACTGCTGACACAGCTCCGAAAGCAGAAGAATTAAACTTTCTCTGTCAATGTAGCAGCACTGAGGAAGTTATTGCTTCAGTTTGCTGCATTTACCATCACCACTGTCTGGACATCCACATGAAAAGTGCAAAATTTTCCCTTTAATTTTGCTTTCTCTTCGCAGCATTACGTCAGTGTTTTTTGGTGGTGGGACTCCGAGCCTGGCTCACCCCTCAACCATCGCTGCGGTCCTGGAAACTGTTTCCAGGAAGGCGAATCTCTCAGATCAGGCTGAGGTCACACTGGAGGTCAACCCTACTCCAGAGGGCAAGTCAAGGTTAGAGGACTACTGCCGCGCTGGGGTGAACCGTTTCTCCGTTGGGGTCCAGGTGAGTATATAATCAATAAAGACTGATCACAGGTGATTAAATTGTGATTTATATAGCTGCACAGTCTCTATATGACACATTCAGTCCTCCAGTCTTTGCAGGATGAGGATTTGAAAGTTCTTGGACGAGACCACAGTTCCCATCAGGCCTTGCAAACTATTGAAGAGGCCAGGAGGCTGTGCCCCGGGAGGGTGTCGGTGGACGTCATGTTCGGACGGCCCAAACAGAGCGTTGAATCCTGGGAGAATGAGTTGTCGGAGCTGTTGAAGGTGTGCGACGACCACGTGTCTCTGTACCAGCTGACCTTGGAGCGAGGCACCCAGCTGTTCAAACAGGTACAGGGAGGAGAAGTGACCGTTCCTGCTGAGGATGTGGCAGCAGAGATGTACCAGTGTGCCAGGACGACGCTCCACCAGCATGGCTTTCTGCAGTACGAGGTGTCCAACTTTGCAAGACCTGTAAGTCCTCAGCAGAAAAGACAGTTCACTGATTGTCCTCCTCACCTCCTTACTGATTCTTGAGTAAAGGTTAGAGGAAAGGCAGGTTTTTTTTAGTTGAGAACCTTTGGAAAACTGAAGGCGGTGCTTTATACAAGAAATAAAAATGCATTACAGCAGCATTTAAAACACAGAAACCATAATGAAATAAACAGTTTCACTCTTACACAGGAGAAATAGTTCAACTTCAAATTTCTATGCACATAGAAATGGTTTGGAAAATTAATAAATCACTATTTTATAATTTATCAAAGCTACAATGGCAAAATTTCATGATTTCTTTTTTCAAAATATGACCTTTAGAGTCCAGTTTAGACTGTATCTCCCAACATACATTGCCCATATTGGGTAAAAATGTAACATTTCCCCCTTTTCATGTGCCAACTTTTAAAACATTTTTAAAAAACAATTAATTAGGTACTTTCATTCATATTTTACATACAAAATTAGTTAAGTTAAAGACTGAACAATAGTTATTCACATATGTTTTGAACATTGGAGACCAATCTAATATTTGAATAAATAATTAGCTTTTAACATTTATAAACAAAACATCCTGCTTTTGGGTAACCCTAATTCCAAAAAGGTTTGTACACTGTGTAAAACATAAAAAACATTACAATGATTTGCAAATCATTTTGACTTGATGCTACAAACATAAGATACTTAATGTTCAAACTGATAAATACAGAATGAGTGTATATTTACAAAAAAAACAATTCAATTTTGAGGCCCGCAACACATTTCAAAAAGGTTGGGACAGGAGCGACAAAAGACAGGTCCATTGTTATCAGGTGATAGTGTCATGACTGGGTATTAAAGGGGTGTCCGTGAAAGGCTCAGTTGTTCACAAGGAAGAAAAGGGTGAGGATCACCTCTTTGTGAAAAACTGTGTTGATACTGTTCTGTTTTCAGTTAAATATAGGCTGAAATAATTGAATTAAGGTTTTATTTCCTTTTTACACAACATCCCGACTTTTTTGGAATTGAGGTTTTTAACTGACGTCACTGTTACAACAAATGCAAAGAAGTCTGCCTCAAAAACAAAAGCTGTGTGCTGCTATTTATAGTCAGAGATGCTGATTGTTACTCAGCGTCGCTGTTTTGTTTTTGACGAAATGTCTTGACAAACACTCCATCAGCACTGCAGATGTCTGCTCTGTTTTGCACTGCGTGGCCTCATGAACAGTCACGACAACTCAATAATACTTCACTTTTCATTATGCAGAACGCAGTGAGTCATCACAATATGAGCTACTGGAAGGGAAGACAATACATCGGTGTCGGCCCAGGTGAACGATTATCTGTTCTGAAAGCAGCGATTTGATGAAATGTCGCACTGGTGGGAAAGTTAGTTGTGATGCTGTTGTGTGTGACAGGAGCACACGGGCGGTTTGTTCCACTGAGGGAGGGAGGTGTCTCTCGGGAGGCCCGGACCCAGACTCTGGAGCCTGACGTGTGGATCCGTGAAGTCCAGCAGAGGGGACATGGGACACGGAGGCGGATTCGACTCGGCCATCTTGAACTGTGAGCTGTTGCACTTACAGGCAGTAACGCTCTGTCTGCTAATGAGTGCATATACAGTATTTACACAAGGGGGCATCTGTCGTTTCCACAAACTCTCAGCCCATGTGTGATGTAGTTATCATGTATGAGCCAATCAACAAGTGTTATTTAGCACAGTGTGAGAAACATAGTGTTGGAGGTCGCTGTACATGTGCTTGTTCTTTCAAACATTTTGTCCTTGTGAAACGCTATCATTAGACTCGCCCATTCAGTCTGTCCTGTCCTTGTTATCAGACTGTAAGTTCTCTAATGAAAGATGTTTTTTCTGGCAGATTGGAGGAGGTGTTGATGATGGGAATGAGAATGACCGAGGGCATTAATCACAAGGTGAAGCCTTTTCACCGACATGTTACACAGCAATAGAAAATATTCTATTCAGCCGAGTTTTTATGTTATCTTTTCTCTCAGTGAAGGTGGTGCTCAGTAATCCGTCTATTTTGACACGTGATGATGTTGTTTGTCTACTTTTTCTGCAGCACTGGGAGCTGTTTAGCCCTCAGCTGGGCCTCCGTGAAGCCTTTGGTTCGTCCACTGAAGTCCAAGAGTTTCTACAGAGTGGACGACTCATTCTTGATGAAAGGTGACGTATGACTCAGTTTGCAATACTTGAATTCTGTCTGACATTTTCACTGGAAGTTCTGGGCTAAAAACATGGTGGCCTCCATGGAAAAAGAACCATGTTCTCTTTTAGATGTAAACGGCTCACCCTTACAACATTTCTGAACTGCAGGTATGTGAAAGAAATATCTGTGAGGTAGATGATGTTTCTGGTCTGGTTCTGTTCTGTTATAAGTGAGTGATACCCTTTTTCAGGGCTGTGACCACCAAAGCATTTTTTTCCTGAGGCCAGCATATTTTTCAGTTTCTTTCCTGTGGGAACTCAGCATATTTAGACACTGCCACAAAAGCCTGCAGCATGACGAGGCACTGAGAGACTGTTGTGCATTGAGGATTTGACATTTCTTTCTGGTTGCTGAGAGTTGAAAAAGTTTCATCTTAAATATGCTAACACAAGTTGTGCCCTGCTTGTACCCCTTGAAATGGGCTCTGTCCAGCTTCAGTTCTTAAACTAAGTGACGGTACTCACTGAGATTTCCTCGCATGTAAAATTTCATGAACCCACAGACAACAGCAGGTCTCTCCACTCACCATACGTACTTCAGTTTTCCTTGCATCCACAGCAAGTAGGCTACTCCACCTTGGCTGACATCTTTACATTCAGTGTTTTGCAAAAAAATATATTAAAGGCTTTTGAGGACATTCTGTATCATAGCAACTAGAGCGTCTCAGCCTAAATAACCCTGCGCATCCAAAGTGCTCTCATGTGTTCTCAGATGAGTGTTTTCAGAGGAGCACCTGGTGTTTTCAGCTCAGGGAAAAAAATACTTTGGTGGACACTGGGCCTGAGGCCAGATCATTTGTTGTGGTAGATTAGAATAAACCCATTTCCCTACAAGGAAATCTTGGGAGACAGAAAAAGCATATTATTTTAATCACTTTGTCAGAAAATGGGCAACAATGCCTATTATGATTTCTCAGAGCCAGTATTCAAATGGCTTATTTTACTTGACCAGCACTGTGAAACCCCAAAACATTGGATTAACTATAATACAAAACTAAGAAGATCCTCACATTTAAGAAAGTAGAACCAGGAAATGTCGAAAAAAGTCTTTAGAACATCATAAAGTAAGTAATTGATTATCAAAATGATTGCAGGTTAATTTTCTGTCAATCGACTAATTGCCACAGCTCCACACTTGTGTCTTAAAGTCTTATCTGTTTTTTCCTTTTTCTTTTTCCTTATTAGAGGCCTGCGCTGCTCCTGGGATGGTCTGGCCTTACTGGACAGCATGCTGCCGGCTCTGTTGGTGGAGCTGGAAAGACAAACCAGTCAGAGGCCACAGAAGGACCAAAACACTGATGGACAAACAAAAACAGTCTCCAGCCCACGATGACAGGAATGTTAATGGAGCAGATAAACGTCAGAGACAGCTTGTTAGGATGACTCTAGGACATGTAAAGCTGTTGTCATGGTATCCGAAACTACCATAAATTGACCACTAATATCCCCTTATCTAACTGTGGTTATGGAGATATAAAACAGGCCTGTACTCTGAAAGAACTGTCACGGATGAGACTTGCAACATTACAGGTTAATATTTTTTTAAAAGTCTCCAGACGCAGTCATCCCATTTCTTCTTGAACGCTCCTCATTAAGTCATGTAAATGTAAATATTGCACTCCTGGTGTGAAGGAAATTGCTCAAGTTGAATACCTTTCCGGTATGTGTTTGTAATTGAGAGTTATTAAACGCACTGAACAGATGAATGTAGCTCCAGATTAAAGCAGCCACCATGTTCAGCAAACTGACTAACAGATTTCATTTTAGCAATAAAAGCCTTACAGGCGGAGTATTTGTCAAAATCTCAGACTCGATTCATATCACCACATGCAGTAACATCATGGTCGTTTCACACATGATGCTGTAGATGGCATAAAATCCAAATTAATATTAATTTCCCAGCCAGCTCTCAGTGGATCCATTATTTGTTCATTATTTATGTGAAGAATAAAGTGGACAGTAATTAATGAATAATGAATTTTATCATTGAGCTGGGGAGCAGTTACCAGGGAACAAACTTGATAATTGATGAATTGTTAATAAGTACTTCCTTAATAATTCCTCGCGACCCCAAGAAATCATCTCACAACCCCCTTAGGGGTCACAACCCTCAGGTTGAAAGCCACTGCTTTATGAGACACAGAAAGTAATCATAAGGTAATGAAGGAATACTTATTAACTACTGAGTATTGTCTCACTTTACTTTAGGGAATACAGAGAGGAAGTAATCATAAAGTATTAAGGAGGGACTGTAATTAGGAATGAATGAGTCATTGTTCACCAGCCAGTTCAGTTTATCAGAAACCATTCAGAGAACACTAACGATGTGTCTCCTGCAAGGTTGATTGCCTTTGAAGTGCTTTTACATTTAGAGATGATTCATAAAACACAGGCTGATGTAGTCAGTTCAGAAGTGTTTATTTCAATTAACCATGTTTTAGTGTTTTAACTAGTGAAAGAACAATTGGATGTTGCCTGTCTCATTATGGATAAATAGATGAATGAACTGATAGAGAGAGCAAATACCAAATCCCTGCAGTTATGGATTCAGGAGGTGTGAAACTGTGAGCCCTAATTAACTGTGTTCATTCTGTTGCAATACAATAGTCATTTGGTATGTTTTCAGACTTCCGCCTGGTGTGTTTTTTAGTGGACTTTTCTGTTCACATAACCACCACGCAGTTCTTTCCTACGTGCCAGGACAGCCTGACATACTGTAGCTGTGCACTTGGGTTTCAGTTGTTTTATGAGTCTGGTATGAACAAATCCTGCATGCAGCCCCCATTGATTTCTGCAGTGATCACGATTTGGTGTCAGTGTAAAAGGCTGGAGAGACAGCTCACTCTCTACTGTGGGACTCATGAAGCCTGGTGATGAGTCCCTGCCGCATTGACAGCTTCAGCAACTGCAGTCAGGTTTTATTTTCCGCTGTTAGAAGAGATTTAAGCTGGGAACATCAGTGTAAGGGCATAAATCATTTGCTTTTGTGAAGAACATGATTGCAAGTTGCATCAATAAACGTGGTATTTGAGAGTGGATGTTTAGGCAGGGAACACAGTGAAAGCTGAAGAAGGAAATAACATTTCTGAAGTGAACATTTGAACAGCACTCTGTCAGTTCATTTGTGGAGCCAGAACGTAATGAAAAGACGTGGCTTTTTCTCCATCAAAACATCCTTTTCATAAACCAAGGGCACTCTGAATGGAACGCCCACAGTTTCTTTCTGAAGAACTGTAGAGTAGGGCTGCAACTAATGATTATTTTCAGTTTAGTTATAGTATAGTTTCACAATTAAAGGGATAGTTGGAGTTATTTTATGTGGGGTTGTATAAAGTACTTACTTGCAACATGCTGCTATGGACAGGGTCAGCAAAAAAAGATTTGTTAGCCACTTAAGAACAGTCCAGATAGAAAGAACCAATATCAGTTTAAGTGTACGTTGTATTTAGAATACTTTCACTGCTTTTCTTTGTCGTCAGTCAGCGATTTTTGATGGGAAACTACCGTTACACGAGCCAAATACCATTCTCTCCGAATCAACCAAACTCCATTTTACCTAGGAGAACACAGGAGTGACTGGCTGACTGCTGCCTTGGTCTGTTACTTTGCTTGTGTCATTGTGTGATTTCAGTGTTTTAAAGGGTTACTTCAGACTCACTATATTCACACAATAACACAAACAAACCAACTGATCAAGGCAGTGGTAGAGCACCAACTCCAGTGTTCTGTGAGGTAAAATTACTGATTTCTCTAATGGAGTTTGGTTGGTTAACTTTTTAGCTTGTGTAACGGTGGTTTTTTGTCTGAAAAGGGTCTCTGGCAGTGAAATTAAGTGGTGAAAACATTCAAAATATAGTATACACTTAAAGTGGAAGTTTTTTAGGTGGGTCTTGTTTAAAAATACCTCAAATAACTTGTGAAGCTGACCCTGCCCATAGTAGTTCAATGTTCAGCTTCCATGCTGGTGCTCCAAACAGGGGCATGCTGACCATTAACTAAGGTTGGCAATACACTGAGTATTGGTAAGAACCCCACATCAAATCATCTGAACTATCCCATCAATCATTTAGTCTATAACATTTCAAAAATTGTGAAAATACTCATTAAAACTAGAGATGCTGTCAGATTTTTTGTCCAACCAGCAGTTCAAAACCCAAAGACTTCATTTACTCATAAATCATAAATGACAACAGCAAAACCTCATATTTTAAAAGATGGAATTAGAAAATGTTTGACATTTGTTTGAAATATTATAGAAACGATAAATCAGTTATTTAAATAGTTGGCAACTAATCCATCGATCGACTAATTGTCAGATGTCATGAAGATTGGCAAGCAGGTGTTTTTTTAAGTGTTTATGCAAAACATGATCATAAGTGTGTTGGAGGAGATGACTCAACCACAGACCTTAAACGTCTTCTCTTGTTGCCAGACTCGAGAGATTGTTCATATTATCTCCATTCCGCCCACGACGTAGTGAAATGGCACAGAGGACCGAGGTGTGACACCGCCTGTTTAATCAGCAGCAACAGTCTACACACTCATGTGTCACCCTGGCATTCAGAGGAAACAAAGGAGGAAGAGCATCGTTTGTTGCAGAGGGGGAGGTGGGCGAGAGGAGAGAGACACACTGAACTCAGTGAAATCAGCACCATGGAGAGAGCCCACATCAGAGTCTCAGCTGCTCTCACTGCTGCTGAGTAGGAAGTTCCATTTTTATCCTTTCTCTAGTAAAAACCCTTCATTTCTCTTTCACAACCCACTCTACAGTAGACCTGCAATGATTACTTAAGAACTGTGCAACTGACTCCAAAGAAAAATTATTGACTTTTCTGAGAGTATCATGAAAATTGAATATTGTGTTACAGGAAACTTAATAAGGATTCAAAGGTGTTTAGTTCAGGAATCCTTCCTCTGGTCCATGACAACAGTTTAAAAAACTTTATTGGGAACTGCTTTAAAGAAGGAAAGAAAAAGCACTTTAAGTTCAAAGGAAAAAATGAATTTGTGGAAACAAAAAAAATGTGTTTATTTAATAAAGAACAGTTTCTCAAGTGGTATATTTTTCTTCGTTTTACAGTATTGTGATAAATGTTGTATTGGGGACTTTTCATTGTGGTATTAATATTAGTATCTTGAGTTTTTGGTATTGTTAGATCCCTATTGATAAGATCATGCATCATAAAGATTTATTAGCTTTGTTAAATACTTGATTCTGATTGGTCAGTTGCAGCAACCTAAGGTCCATTTCTGTATAGAAGACCGTTGCAGGTGATATTTTTTGTAGGTAACCATGGAATAAAACCCCTCAGTTGGGGTTTATTTTTGGATAACGACCTGCTCACTGAACATTAACCCCAGGACATTGCATGTCTGTAATGTCATAGGGACGGAAAAGAACGCAAGAGATAATTTCCTCATCTCTTTGATCTGTTTCTTTAAAGTAGCATTAGTAGAATTTGTCTGAGCTGTTCCTAAACGCAACAGAAAGATAGCTGATCATTGAATCACACTTCCAAGACGTGAAATACAGACGTTTTATGTAACACAGAAAAAATAATGAGATAATATGAGAGTAGGCTCACTGCAGATACAGACACCATCACACTCTTAGTGGGTCATAAGTGATGAATGAAAGGGATTTTTTAAATGTATTTGTAGGAAAATTTTGGCATGTCTGAAATAAAAATCATATAACAAATGATGAAGCACACGTGTAAATAATTAGAAATATAATATTTATTATAGCATAATATAATACATTTACATAAAACAAAGTATGAATGCACTGGTCCAGCCAGGTGCTATACAGAGTATAACTCCTTACATAATACGACATTGCAGCATACTACTACAATTGGTTTTATCGAGAAGGCTCACGATTCATTGAATGTGACACCTCTCGGGTTTGTTGTGTTTGTTGGATCTCAGCACCAGCTGCAGGTCGCTGGTGAAGCTCGGCCGGCGCGCCAGAGGGTCCATGGCGGCACAGGGCGCACCGACTCCCCGAGTCCGGCTCCAGCTCCTGCCCCGCTGACCGATGCACAGCGACTGGTAGGTGAGGATGGGGATGAGCTGGTGCCGCGACGGGCTGGTCTCATCAGGCAGTCCGCCCAGAGAAGCGAGGGCTCTGAACGCACCTTCCAGCCCAGTGCAGTCTTTAGCCGAGGTTTCGAAGTAAGCGACATCCTCACCGAGGATTTCTGTCACCTCCTCCCGGCTCACGGCTCTGCTCGACGGCTCCAGGTCCGCTTTGTTCCCGCAGATCACCACCGGAACTCTCGCTGGATGTTTTAATTTCAGTAACTTTGCTTTGGCAGCTTTGATCTCGACGAGAAGCTCACAGACTTCATGGAAAGAGTCTCTGTTATCCAGACTGAAGACGAGCAGGAAGGTGTCACCTGCAGACACAAAGAGGATCAATTTGATTATTGATCAGGTCATAGATAGATAGATAGATAGATAGATAGATAGATAGATAGATAGATAGATAGATAGTATATCTGCAACCAACGTTTATTTTCATTGTAGTATCTGTCAATATTTTTCTTGTTTTTCTCGAAGAATTGTTCCGTCAGTAAAATGTCAAAAAAATGGTGGAAAATGGCAATCAGTGGTTCAAAAGCCAAAGATGACGTTCCCGAATGTCTTGTTTTGTCCACAACCCAAAAATATTCAGTTTACGGTCATAAAGCTAGAATCTGAGATAATTAAGTAGTAGTTAAGTAGTCAAAAATGGTTGGCGATTAATTAAAAAAAACATTCTGTGATTTCAGCTTCTTAAATTAACTTTTCTATGACAGAAACTGAATATTTTTGGGGTGTGAACAACTCAAGACGTTTAGGGATGTCATCTTGGGTTTTTGAAAACACTGAGAAGATAATCGGCAGATTAATCGACAGTGAAAATAATCGTCAGCTGCAGCCAAAACTGCTCAAGATTTTTTATAATGCTTCTTTATAATGAACCTGTGCTCACCTGTCAGTATAGATAACCTCCGCTTGGCAGGGAAGTTCCTCTCACTCGCTGCGTCCAGCAGGTCCACCTGGTACGCCTCGCCTCCTATGTGGAACAGTTTTCTGTGGAAGTCCTCGCTTGTGGGTTCATACTTCTCTTCAAACTCGTTGCCCAAGAACCGCTGGAGGATGTTGGTCTTTCCCACTTTGGGTGCGCCCAGCACGACTATCCTGTGACAGTTCCTGGGCTTGGTCAGACCCAGCTCCAGCAGATCCACTGACCTCTTTGGGTGCAGATCGGTGGAAACCTGCCGATTGCAAGAACTTGACGATCTACTTGCTTTCTTCTCTTGCTGTCTCCAGGTGCCTTTGACCGTCTTGATGATGCCCATGCCTGTCTTCGATATGTTTGAGACTTTGGGGTGCTGCTGCTGGGTTAATACTGGGGTATTGGTCTGGAGGACTGGGTGCGTAATGCGTGGCTGCCCGGTGAGAGAGGTGAACATTTCGAGGATGCCATCAACGGGAAGGTAAAACTTCTCAGTTGCGTTCATCTCTATTTTGTTCTTCCGAGCTTCTCCACACACCGAGAGGCGATCCAAATCTTACCAACCCAGTTGCTTCTCCATGTGTGCGCCGAGACAGAGTCGAGTGTCTCCTCTTATACACTCAGAGCCAGCGCAGTGTGTGCGTCACCGTCTCATCCACAGAACACACTCCTTTTATAGAAGCATCAAGCAAACCAAGATGCCCAAAAAGCACGCAGGATCTTCACTTCTTGTAATTTTCCTTTCAAGAAATGAGTCTGGAAATATTTAGAGATGAGTTTTCACTTAATTGGTGCATCTTTCCAAATTATTAATGATCCAAATCAGACTTAAATCAAGAATTATAAACACCCTGCTGTGTTGAAAACCTAATTAAATGTCTATTTTTAGCATCTCACGAACAAATGTTTCCTGTTTCATTATGGATAAATGGATGGATGGAATGACTGGACTGACTGAGTGTCTACATAATTGCCTAAATCCCTGTAGTCATGGACACTGGAGGTATGAGCACTAATTAATTGTGTTTTCTTCTCTTTCAGTGCTGTTATGGTG
The DNA here is from genome assembly GCF_056507025.1 of Lutjanus erythropterus. Lineage (NCBI taxonomy): Eukaryota > Metazoa > Chordata > Actinopteri > Lutjaniformes > Lutjanidae > Lutjanus > Lutjanus erythropterus. Next base: position 13,577,196 of record NC_139335.1, on the reverse strand, counting down.
ACAGTAGTCAGCTGGGGTGATTTCAGTGTCTATTTTTTACCTATTTTTATGTTCAAACCGCACAGTGTTTTCCTCCATGTCTGACATAACTGTGCATTTGGGATTTGGTCTGCATACAGCCCCCATTGATTTGTGCAGTGATCACGATGTGCTGCTGTGTAAAGGCTGCAGGAACAGCTCACTCTCTGCTGTAGGACTCATGAAACCTGATGATGAATCCTCTGCTGCACCACGGGCGTCAGCAACTGCAATCTGATTTTATTTTCCACTAAGATCAGTATAAGGGCATCCATCATTACCTTGGCTTTATAGTATTACTTTATAGGTCAAACCAGATGTGGTACCGTCCGAGTGGGCAAAACCTTACCTATATTAAATTGTTTATAGGGCCAATATAAGTATATTAATTCACGACTGCATTTCCACAAGTGCGGCTTTTCATATTTATTGGACATTTTGTTATTTTTCCCTATTAGCACATTTTCACAACTTGCAAAAGCAAGCAACATGCACTGAATACACTATTGGCAAGTGACAAATGTGTTTTCACCCAAAGCAGTAGCTAAGATATTTTTGTTACCACAAACATGTTCAATGATGCAGTCTAGTTTCAGCTTTTAACAGGATGAAACATTTAAATGGAAAATTCTGCACTTTTCATGTAGATGTTCACTGAAGCAATAAATTCCTCAGTGTGAGCTACACTGACCAAGAAAAGTGAATTCTCCTGCAGATAAATTTGTTGTTCTTCCTGAAACCAGTGGTGTCACAGTGATGTAGTTCAGGGGTTTCCAAACTTTTCCATGCTGAGGCCCCTTTTTGTAAGTTGTCTTTAAAAATCCTCATCCTTATAATCTTCATACAACAACCATCTTAATATATTACTTTTCAGTTATTAATTAAATTATATCTACATTTAAATATTCTATATTATAAACTATATTTTATATTAATACACCCAATAATCATGAAAAGATATACTTTTAAATTTTTGTCATTAGCATTTTTAATCATCTCATCTCCAGTTTGCTAAGGCCCCTTTATCAGCGGTGACCCCCACATCCCCATCATGGATGTAGTTGGTTTTAAGGAAGAACTTTGGGATATTTCAGCTTAGATTTCTTGTCTCAGCCTCTGGGTTGCCTTGGGGCATATTTGTCACCTAATACAATGTTTTGGCCTACAAAGTAATAGTTATAGGCGAGGGTGGTGATGCACAGCAACGTAGGTGTGGGAGTCACAAGCTCGCCCACAGTGCATCCTCGCACATGTGGGCACTACTGCACAGCTCCGTGAGAAGGAAAACTCACTTTTCTTGGTCAGTAGAGTACAGACTAAGGAATTTATTGCTTTGACTACATTTAACATCAACACTGATTGGACAGCCACAGTAAAAGTGACAAATTGTTCCTTTAAACTGTTTCTTCTACATGATGCTACCAAACCTTGTAACATATGCAACATAAGCCCATTTATTAGCACATGATATTTTAGTTAAGGATAATTAAGGTGGGTAATGGGCAAGAAGGTCCTGTCAGTTTGTGAGGTTGTGCAAACCACCAGAGTGCACATGTCAATGGCCTGAAGTGCAAACAAGAGAAGAGTGTAGAGAAGAGAGGGCTGCACTCAGGATTAATATCATTTAACGAGTTTTTACTTCATAATTTCTGGCAGAAAGTTACGCACACATACATACAATCACTGCACGCACTAGGTTGTATGCTTGTATGTGCACAAACTGATGAAAGCCGGACGGCCGAAAATGTTGTATGTAACATTCTGTCAGATGTGATCAAGTAAAAGCTTGTCAAATTCTATTACTCCTGAGTGTCTTTTCTTTCTACATGGATATGTGCATTTAACATAATGCACCAGATGGTCAGAGCGTAGTGGTAACCCTGCAGATAGAGCTTAAGTGCAAACAACGAACCTGTGCCAACAGCCTGCTGCAGGACTGCACAACTGACAGATTCAGAGGTGGATGTTGACCAAGTTGAGGATAGCCTTGTGTTGCAGGAAAGGTAGACTGTATTGTCTGAAAGTCTGTGAAAGACTGGACACACATTACCATAAACTCTTTTTGACTAAGAGATGTGCCAAGTTAGCGTGACATAACTAACATAATATAGTATGGAACATGTTTCTGCATAGGAGGAGTAACAATTCTCCAACTCCACAATTCAATATAACTTTCAATTTTAAGGTCACAGTTCCTCTCGGTTTTCAATTATCTTTTTTTTTTCAGCAATGAGAGCTCTTTCACTCTTCGACAGTTGAGTTTTTGCCTGCAAAAATCCACCAGTTCCGCCTTTAGGGAAGGTGGTCATGTGAGTAACCTGAACCCTAATATGTATCACAGACTGGAGGCTCTCTCCTGGTGTCAGCATACTTCTGTAGTCACAAAAAAGTGCATGCTATAAGGGGTATTTAAACGTACAACAAGGACATGCAAGGCAAAGCATGAAAAAAAAATGAGGAGAACTGCTGATCGTGTTTTTGTTTTTGATTTGATTTCATTATTGAAATTTCATTTCTCATTTCTCTATCATTAAGCAGTGGCAATATATGGCATATAAACCACATCTGGAACCTGTTTTAATCTATTATTTTGCAGAAATGTGTATCACATATGACAGTAATGCAGTCATAAGCAATGGAAAAAGAAGCTTTGGATTAAAGAGCAGCAGACCCTGAGATGATCAACAACGCAACAAACTTTTGACCACCCAGCTGGATCAGCTGCCACAAACCACCCCAGAGGGAGAGACCTGCTCCAAGACATCCCAGATCAATGTATTGCAACTGACAGGTAGACCGTTCACTGAGCTGATGGGACGCAACACGCAAGACTATAGCAGGAGGACGGGAGAGAATAATGAAAGAAAAATTATTTCCAGGGAAAACACCTTCCCTTTAAGAGGTGACAACCACTAATTAGTTGCCAGGCAGCAAGGTCTGTTTGAGGTCTATTTTATCTTGAGCCCATAGACTATAGAACACAATTGTATTAATTTGCATCACTAAATTTGGTATTTGAGAGTAAAGGTTTAGGTGGGGAACACAGTGAAAGATGACTGGCATGAGGGAAACGCCTTGTCTGATCTCAATATTTGAACAGCTCCTTGTCAGTGGATTGCAGGATTCAGAACATACTGAACAACTGTGCCTTTTTCTCCATCAAACCATCCTTTTCAAAAAGCTGTTAATTATTTGTGTGCTCCAGAGGCCGTATTACAGAAAATGATCTTTCCTTAACCCTGACAGGATTTTAAGCCCATCTTAGAAAGATACCGCCCTGATATCAGAATACAGACCGCACACCTTAGTATATTTTTGTTGTTGGACAAAATTAAATCCGGTGTTTACCCAAATTTTGTCTGGCATGATCCCCTTCAGAAGCTGAAAAGTAATTTGAAATCTGCACGGAGGTCTAATGTTAGTCAGCCAGTACAAGGAGCCAAAGTGTATCTTTGTAAATTAATGGTCAGAAAAAAAAAAATCTCTGCTTTAAGTTTCAATCAGACGTGAGGTCTCCTGTAAGGCAAAGATCAGGTTAATAAATACGTTTTTAGGTGATGGGTTTCCTTGCCAAAGTGAGCTGACAAGAACGCACACCAGGCAAACAACAGTCTGTGTGACGGGGGACATAAGTCAGGCCCCTGGATGAAATGTACAATTATACTTTACAATTTCATTTAGCAGATACTTTTATCCAAAGCAATGTACACCTGAGAGTTGATACAATACAAGCAAGGATCTAGTCAGGATAGAAAAACATGAGTAAGTGTTATGAAGCAAAGTTTGAGTCTGATAGGATGTAGGTGCCTACAGGCATGCAAGAGGCACAGTGCAGGCTATCAAGTGCAGAGGTGTTTACTCTTCTCTAAAAGACTGAGAGGGACTCTGCATATCGAGTTTGGTTACTCATTCCACCACCAGGGAACTACAAAAGTGAGGAGTCTAGCTGCTGACTTAGAGCCCTGTTCCATAACAGGGTGAATCAGATGCCTTTCATTGGCAGAGCGTAGCCAGAGGGAGGGAGTGTGGATCTGACTGTTCAGAGTTCAGGTTGGCGGGAGCTGTTTTGGTTGCCCTGTTGAGGCATTTGATGTGGGTGACAAGTGGAAGCCACTGCAGTGATCTGAACAGCAGGGTGATGTGCTGGTTTGGACCAGACACGCCACTACGTTCTGGATCATCCGCAGACATTTGAACCTGCATGCAGGGAGGCCTGCCAGTAAGGAGTTGATGACATAACTAAAATATCAAAATCTTTTGGGAGTCCTGCTAAAACAGGATCTGCAAGTTAGGAAGTTTTTTTTCATACAGCCCCTGGATCCTCTTGTGTATGCATTAAGTCAAAATGGATTATCTGGTAAACAATTATATGACACTGGGGGTCATAGCAGCTTATACTGCATCCCTGTGAGGATATTTTGTACAGCATGAGTCCTCAGTTTGGAGATGACAGAGAACACCTAATAAAACAAGAACTGATACCCTGATATTGTGCCTGGGGTCCCAGTAAGACTTTGGATTTCTCTTGTTAGAGTTTTATAACAGATTGTGACCCAACAGTAATGTTGCAGTGGATATTAATATACCATACATTACTTTGTATGTGAATTATTTTTTGGAAGCACATATATTTGTAATTATTTGATTTTAGAACAATGCTTCATGATTGGTGCTAATCAGAGGTGAGAACTGAGAATTATCTTCATTAACTATGAAGAGCTTTCAAGAAAGGATTATTGATGTATTTTGCATCATTGTGCGCTGCCTTCCTGACATCAAGACTGATTTCAACCTAAATGAACAATAACACATAGAAAAGACAGTTCCTTGGTGTATCCATCAGTGCATATCACACACCACAGACGTAACAACATGAAAATGGCGTTAAAGTTGTAACAAACTAAAAAAACACCATGTCAGACATAAGAAGACGAAAACAATGTAACAATAAGAAAAATGACATTAATTATGTGATGAACCAAAATGACATAAGCTGAAAACAATATAAAAACTAGAACAAGATGCACAAGGTGAAAAATATCTAACAAAACCCAAAGTAACAAGACAAAAATGACGTTACAAGATGAAAAACACCACAAAAGTACTTCTACTTTTACCAGAGTCTTTTTTATACAAGTATCTGTACGTCTATTTGTGTGTACTTCGGCTATTTCTGTTAGTGATTTTCCAATCAATATTATTTTTATGCATGGAGTGGCGGCGCCTGTGGGACGCAAGTGCTGATAGAGGGATACTGTAATTTACTGTAGTGAAGGGCTCAGTCTCAGTCACTACCCTGAGTCATAACAACAGCGTCATACTGGTGGCTGTCAGCATATGTGCACTGACTCAGACTGTCATTCACTGCTTCAGTTTCTGTTTATGTTACCAAATATAGAAAACACTTTCATTTTAATAAAATGGGTTTGTATTTATAGAAAATGATTGGACCACATCATCAAATGGTCACATACTCTGCCATCATCTCTGATGTCACTGTGTTGTTTTTGTTTTTTTTTTTATCAGTCCTATCAACCTTTAGCATAATAATTTAAAGTGATACTGTAGGTTTATAAAGCACAGAGTGGTTTAGCAGAAAAATATATGTCTGATATGCTGCTCTGGGATGAACTATCCGGATCCTCTCAGGAGCAGTGTTCAGTTCAGCAACACACACATCTGAAGCAAACCCAGCTACAACCCTCACTTCTTTTCATCCATTGCTTACACCTTTTCTGTCTGTTATTGCCTTCTGTTAAATTAAATCTGGGTATGTTTATTCTATTTTAGCTTCTTCCAAACATCCGCTCAGGACTCAAGGATGAAGTGATTAGAGCAGACGACTCAACTCAAGAAATCTAACGTCATTAATTATGACAACATTTTTCACAAATATCTAACGGGATAAAATGATGAAGTAATGCCATTTTATATCCTGAAGGTAAAAGGTCGACTTCACTGTGACGTCATACTGTTCAGCTCTCCTCTGAAAAAAATAGTCCCTGAGTGAAGACAGCATGTTTCTCACTGGAAATTATTCACTGGAATCAAACATGTATGATGAGAACTTCCAATTTTGCAAAAATGCATTTAATACCTTTTCTTAAATTCCATCAAAATCTTCTCTACACACATTATATGAGTCTGGACAGACGTGGATGTAAATGGCAACTTGACTGGTAGGCAGAGACACGACTGTGAGTCTAGTTTGGCAATTAAATGGAGAGCACTTCTGTTTTATGAGGATGTGATTATCCTTCATCAGCCATTCCCAAATTTAAGCAGGCCGCAGCCCATTCTGAAACCTGGAAATCTTCTGAGGCCCACCCAAACATTTAACCACAACTCTGATCAACACACAAGACTAATCAAACTCAGCGAGTTGGTGTTTCAGTGTTAATGTGACAGGTCAGCAATACGCTGTAATCCCTGTTAAACTGGGGCAGATAAATGAAGAATAACACAGAATTTAAATCCCATGGCTTTAGTTCTGATGATCTTTTTAAAATGAATCATAAATATTTTATTCATCTCTACATACCCTAGTAAACAAAACAGACAAGTAAGCAAAAGAACAAACAAAGAAAAAAGAAAAGGTGACAAAATAATGGTAGCAATAACTTAATAGTTCATAATTTATTATTTATATTTATAAAGGCTCTAGGCCATAAAAGTCTAACTCCAAAAAGTCCAGAAAATGATACATAATTGTCCCTCCTTTCTATCTAGGGCAGTCTGTTGAATTATCTTTGAAAATTTTAGGCAACTTATGGGAGTGTGTTAGAATTTATGGTTTAGTCTCCTTGGTGTTGGTTGTAAATGGGAACCATGACTTTTGAGGGCAAACGTAATGCTGATGTGTCCCAGGATGAAACTGAGTTTGACACCCCTCCACCAGAGGGCAGCAAAGAGAGACAGATGACGTTTTACAGTGAAGTTTTAGCAACAAGATCCACCAGCCAGTAGAAAGTGATCAGTGATCACACACATGCCTGTTGTTTTCCATTGACTTCAAATATGAAACACACACACACACACACACACTAGCACGGAGAAGTCAGATTTCCCCTCTTGCGTGACGTCACTGCCATGCAGCAGGAGGCTGGTGTTATTTATCCGCCCTCTCTCTCTCTCTCCTCCCCCTCTGTTTTCTCAGACCTCGCCTGCATATCCCCCCTGCACTGACCTCATCGGGCCTTTGTTGGGAAACAAAGAATGTTCAGGCATCTGTTTTCAGAGAAATAAAGACATGTAGGGTGCCAGGACAGAGAGGAGGAGGTGTGCATGAGCTCATATCACTGAGTCACATGAAATGCACATTAGGTCTATTAACTTATGTGAGGCTTTTATCAGATTAAAAGCTGTGCCACCAAAGTGCTATCAAAGGGTTTTACTCCTGATTTCTGCAGGCACTTTGCCTTTCTTTTGTCGTCTCCAAGAGTTGTGCCTTTGTTATTTCAAGGTGGAGCTGGTATTTCCTGTATATCCTGCTCAGTCAACCAGCCACGAGACTCTTTCCTCCTCACTTAAGTAATCATTATTCATTCAGCGTCATGATATGAGCCCTCTGTACTGTAGACGACCTGGAGTTGTAGCTGTAGATTACTCTGCACAATTGCTTGAATCCAAGTCAACATATATACAGTAGAGATTTATTTCGGCTCTGTGTATAATGCAAAAGGATGTGAGTTCAGACAACAGCCCATTAGTGCTGATAAATAAGTAAAGAGCAGAGATGCAATGATGAAGCTGCTGAAAAGGAAATGTGGTCCGTTGTGGAATCCCTCTGGGATAACACACAGCCACTCACTCTGCCAGGAAGTGTAAGCAGCACAGCTCTGTGGGAAATAAAAGGATCTGTGGTACTAACTTAAAGGTTTATACCGCCATATTTTTACCTCCCAGTGCAAAACTGTAACATCTCAAAATATATCTCTGCCTGTATGGTGAGTGTAGTCTCTGTAGTATTTAAATATTACATTACATGCAGTGATTTTTGCACAGAGATCTGCTGAAAAATCTAGAATCACTGGTGGAATTTAAGTTAAAGAGACAGTTCACCCCAAATCAAAAATACAGGCCTTTCCCTGGCCTGCAGTACTATTCCGGTCGATTCTAAAGTAGTTCCTATATTAAACTGCTCCCAGCAAACTCTATCAATTATTCTGATTAACATTTTTCAAATGTGTATTTTGGTGCTTGGAACAACACATGACTTGTGCCATTTAACCCTGTTATATTGGAGAAGGCATACATTTCTGCGGCTGATAACGCCAAAAATATGCATTTTTGATTTTGGGGTGAGCTGTACCTTCAAGTATAAATTCAAGGGACCAGTACTTTACTTCAGTATTTCTATTTTATGTAACTTTATACTGCTTCTCAACTATACCTAAGTCGTTGTTCCTATTCTAACTTTAGATAGAAAAAGTGTCTTACAAAACCACCAAAACTTCCCAACAAAGAAAGTAGATAACTATTAAAGGGATAGTTCACCCAGAAATTAATATTATTAATACTCACCCTCATGGTGATTAAAGGTCAGGTTTAGTTTTTCAGTCCACAAAATCCTGCTGGAGTTTCACTTGAAAACAGTTTACAGAATCTCCTTCAAAAATTAAATGGTGACCAGTTTTCAAACGTAAAAAACAAACAAACAAACATAAAATGCCTCTGTACTACTCATCTGCTGTGATCCAGGTCTCTTAAAGTCCTGGTGTGCCAAGTTGACTTGAAAGACATCATTTACACTGTTTTTAACCAAATCCTTAACTTGGAGCCATGTTCACGTGCGTGTGCACACCTTCTGAACTGTTTGGATGCAGTATGTGCCATGCAAACTTTAGGAGCTTTGAGGCTTTTTTTGGTTTTACATCTTTTTTATGTTTGAAAACTGGTCACCATTCATTTAAATTGTTTGGGAGATTCTGCACCACTGTTTTCCTGTGAAACTCCAGCAGCGTTTTGTGGACTACAAAATTAAAGCCAACCTTCAATCGGCACAAGGGTGAGTAGATAATGACTGAATTTTCATTTTTGGGGGCGAACTATCCCTTTAACTCTGCCTAAATGCTTTTCTTCTCATTTATAAAGTAATAAACATGCTTATGTTTAAGCATGTTTTGAATAATATGCGCCAAATTAAACTATGGTGATGTGGAAATGTGGTCCAGAACATTCATTTATGCACAAATTAATTCTTCCAAAGATTTATGTTTAAGGCCTATAAAGAATTGGGTGGATTGTCATTTTTAAAAAGTGGGTCCCTAGAAATAAAAAAGTTTAAGAAACACTGGCCTACCAAACTGGGAAAAGTCTCATCTTAAACTCTTTCTTTAGGATAGGAAGTTTGTGTAATAACATGGCCTGCTCCAGGGCACGCAGATGCTTAGTTTTCCTACAGGCAGTGAAAGGGTTAAGTCTGACTCTGCATGCACCGAGCAGCCCTCCCTCCCTCCCCTCTTCCCTCCCTCTCTCCATCCATTTTTACTGTGTGTGTGTTGTGTGTTTTTAGGGGGGCCTGTGCCATCTGCAAGCCCAGTGGATTTGCGATATGCACACACAACTAAGTTTGATAACAAAACGGCACCGTTGCGCTTTAGTTCTGCTTTCATTCTGAGCGCACGCCGCTCCCCTCGGATGGTTTCATTTGCGCTTTAAATATCTTTTTTGACTCTTTTTCTCCCTCCGAAAGCTTCGGGACATGTCGAGAGGCGGAGGCGTTTCTTCTTCCACCCAAAGCCTCCCCAAGTTGGGACCCCACTGACGCGCTATGACATGAAGGTAAGAGGGAAAGTGGAAGCGGCGGTGAATCCCCGGACGTTTTCTGCTTATTTCGACGAGGTTTCAACTTTTAAAGTCGGATTCGTAGCTGAGTCATACTTCACCTACCCGATTGTCCCGTTTGACGCAACGTGCATGATAATAATGGCACCCCCTGGTCGTCCTGGTTTGGGACAAAAAAAAAAAGGACAAATAAGTTGAATCGGGACCGGAGCTTTCATCCAGCGGTTTAGTGTTTATTCACACATCTGTTGGGATAATAAAAAACATACCTGAGAGAGCAATGTAGGCCTGATCCGAACAGTTTTCCTTTGCGTCCTATATAAATGGAGAGGGTTAGGAAATTATAAGGCTCACTTAATTGGATTTCTGAACAGGAAATGTGTTTTACAGATCCACTGAGTAAATCTGAGTAAAAGTAGACACTTCAGCTCAGTTGTGTGATCATGTCAAGGTCATGCGTTGTACTCGAGCTGTGTGAGACAGCTTCATTTTGTTAGGAAATACAGCGTGAGGGTGTGTGTTTTGACAGAAAGAATTTATGTGTCAGTGTAGTGGTGGGGTGTTGCCCCCCCCCCCCCCCCCCCCCACCTCCCTACAACCAGTCTGACTGATGTGAGAGTAATTTGTTTCTCACTGAATTCATTTATCTTCATTATGAGTGTGAGTGCAGCAGTAATGAAGATTGGATTAACAATCTGGACGAAGGGACAGTTTCATTACCATTCTTTGATCTGTCATTAGCCGCATTAAAACAACGCATTCATACGATTTTCATTTACTGGAAGGTACAGGAAGAGTTTCTAGTCATTCAGGAATCAGGAAGTAGGAGGTGTGTGGATTTAAGGCCTGGCAATATATTCATATACAATTTATACTCTGTCATGATACCTGAATTTTAAGCTTTGATACAATATTAGTATAAAAAAGATACTTTACTCCAGGAAAAAAAAAAAGTCCTAGGTGCACAAAATAGAATAATTTATTTTCTTTTTTTTTAAAATTAACAACCTGCATACAGTGCTGGTAGAGAAAAAAAGCCACTTAACACTCTCTGGTTTTGCTGCAAGTCACATTTCATGCAGGAAAAACTGAAATGAGGTATTGAAAGAGCCCTTTTATGGTCTTGGTGCTTTTCGATACTTTCAAATGTTAGTTTTGTTTTGGTTTAACCGTGTGGTGTAGAAAAAGTATTTATGTATCAATATTTTGACAATTTACGGGAAAATGCAGGTGGAAATAGTGCCCAGATATCATTTTTGTTAACCACTTTTGGGGAAAAATTGCAAAAACTGTATTAAAGTTTATTTGGCTAATATGTCAATATCAGAATTTTATTATAGATATATGGTATAGATACAATCTGATGTGGTATCGAGACATTTTTTACTGTGATATTAGGTATATTGTTACACCCCTAAAATCATTATCAAAGTATTTGATCAAAAATAATACGATATTTGATATTTTCTGTTTTGACCAGATGTACTGGGACTGAATGGTGAACTGGGCCCGCATTGGACACCACTTGAAATTTAACCTGTGGTCAGCTGAGCCACTAACATTTTGTCTCTTACTACCACTTAACAGTCTATTTGCAGCATAAGATGACAGATATCGCAGGCCAACCTAGTGCTGTCACCATCTATTCATAGTGTTTATTCATAGGCTGCTTATTTTTTAAAGTAAATTTGTCTGTAAAAAAGCTAATACACTGAATTTTACATATATTGTGAAGCAGTTTTGTCACTCTAGGGATATATACAAACCTATTTAAAGCCCCTTTTTTAATATTTTGGACATGCTCATGACACAGCACTTGACTCTTTCATGAAGGGACTGATTCTTCATGTTCATGCATCTCAGTTTTTAGTTAAATAAACGAGGCAGATCTGGGAGTGGAAAGTTATCGGTTAGACTGACTCACTGCCCTGACGATGTGAGGCAAGACAGGAAAGTCCAATGTCCAGGGCAAAGTGATAGATAATGTACTGCTCCTGTACAATTAAACTGTTTTGATTAGTAAAGTAGAATTTAACAGCAAACTGTTAGTGACTGTAACAGGAGTACGGTTTGTGAATCTGTGTAGGAGTTCAGCTGTTTTGTGAGTCTTTGAGTGCTTTGAAGGCCTGCTGCTGTGGTGATGTAATCAGGTCAGAAAAACAGGAGAGGTGGAGCCCCTCCCCGCTCTCTGATAACACTCCAAGGTAAAACACAGATTTCCAGTCCCTGGGCCTGAAACTAATTCTCGCTTTACGGGGCAGGAAAAATTATTTTGTGAAATCAAATTAGGATAATAGCTGTCAAGCTGGTCATTGCTTACTTATGAGAAACAATGCGCTGTAATCGCTCACACAGATCTGATGAAGTTGTTTCAGGGAAAACTGAGCCCAGGTGTTGTGTTTCACATCGCTCAGGGGTGCTGAGCTGATCCTCGCTCCTTCTGAACACAATTACTACATGAAAAAATGTGTGAGCCGTCGTCACCGGTGCTGTTAGGAATAGCTTATGAATGGAATAATAATACTGAATGTGTACACCACACGTGTGTTTGTGACTTTCTCAAAATGATGACCCAGTATCTCAACTTTCAACCCTAATTATCTCAGAATGAATGAGGAACTATTTTGAGAAAGTTTCTCATTATTACTAATTATTACTCATTATACTATGTCATATTTTTGAGATTTGAAGTCATCATTTTGTGATAATAAGTCATTACTATGAGATACTAAGTCATTATTTTGCAAAGTGTCTTTTAATGACTTACAGGACCTTTTTTCATCACATCACATCACATGATACAAATGATTTTCCTGTAGATCTAATTTGTGTACTCCCTCTCAGCAGGAACACACCTGAGGACGTCACTGAAGTTGTCAACAGGAGGACGACTTCATTGCAATTTTCCACTGAACTCATCTCTAACAAGTCACCTTGCCTGAGGCAACACAGTAGGCTGGCCTGCTGTTAAACTTTTGTTTTGTTTTGGCACCTGTGAAACACTACTGCCATCATGCAGACCTCATCGCTCCGCCGTCAGATGAAAAACATGGTCAACAACTACACGGAGGCCGAAGTCAAGGTCCGAGAGGCCACCTCCAATGATCCTTGGGGTCCTCCCGGCTCACTCATGTCTGAAATCGCAGACCTGACCTTCAACGTAGTGGCATTCACTGAGGTTATGGGTATGATCTGGAAGCGGCTCAATGACCACGGTAAAAACTGGCGGCATGTTTATAAGGCGCTGACCCTGTTGGACTACCTGATCAAAACAGGCTCTGAGCGTGTGGCCAAGGAGTGCCGGGAGAACATATACACCATCCAGACACTCAGAGACTTCCAGTACATCGATCGAGATGGACGTGACCAGGGAGTTAACGTCCGGGAGAAGGCCAAGCACCTGGTGGCTCTGCTGAGGGACGAGGAGAAGCTGAAGAGGGAGCGGAGCCAGGCGCTGAAGACCAAGACACGCATGGCGGGGGTCACCAGTGGCTTAGGCTCTGGATCTCTGCCTCCTCCTTACCCAGGTCGACGCACTAGTCAGCCCAGCTCGGTCCACAGGGACGAGTTTGGCGTGTGCAGAGGATCGCCATCCTCCCATCACTGTGAGTAGCAAGTGCAACGTTATTGTAGTCCCTCAAAATACAAACTTGTATTCAGTTCAATGTAGTACCAAAACAAGATATTTAATGTTCAAAGTGGTAAACTTACTCTCATTCTGAATTTGATGCTTGCAACATGTTTCACTAACGTTTGGGCAGGGGCAACAAAAGACTGGTAAAGATGTGACATGCTCAAAAAACACCTGTTTGAAGGTAAACAGGTTAACTGGTAACAGGTGACAGTGTCAGGTTGGACATAAAAGGGTCATCCTGGAAAGGCTCAGTCGTTCACAAACTAGGATGGGGTGAAGTAATTCAAGGAATTTAGGGATTTCACCATCTACAATCCATAATATAAGATTCAGAACATAAGGGGGGCAGCTGAAAACAAACGTTGGATGCCTGTGACCTTTGACCCCTCAGGTGACCCCGGAGTGTTGAGCACCTGAAGTTGTATATTGAGCAAGAATGGGAAAGAAGTTCCCTTTCAAAATATCAACAACCAGTGTCCGTGTTCCAGTTTTTATGGATGGTGTTGTAGGCATCAAATTCAAAAAAACTCTAAAGCTTATCAGATCGAACTTTAAATGTCGAGTTTTTGTACTACGCCGGCATGAATACAGGTTGAAAAGGATTTGCAAATCATTGCATCATGTTTTCACTCACATTTTACACAACATCCTAACTTTTTTGGAGTAGGCGTTGCACACACGTCTCGGTACGTGAATATTTCCTGTCATGTGGATGTCAGGTTGTCAGGAATGCACACGTAACAGGTCATGAGTTCATTTAGTCACAAGTTTTTGATAAATTTAAAAAAAAAAAAAACTTATAGCTGCATTCCTTAACATCTTAGTTCATCAGTCACTTAAGATTTTCCACTTGATGACAGAAAAGGGAAAAAAAAGAAGAAATTTATGGAGACGCTGTCAGTTATACAGTATATCTTTAATCTCTGCCCAGTTTTCGAGACATCAATCAGTTCTCACCTGTTATTTATCATTGATGTAGAGGATATTTTAATACCAGCAGCACATTCCAGCATTTGAGCTGCAATAATATGAATAAGGTACTCATTATTTTTGTCTGCTGGTGTTCTAATAGAAAGCGTTTCAGTTTTGCTCTCTGCTGATGGTCGGACATCTGCATTCCTCTCATTCTCCTGTTTACAGTCACGTCAGCTAAACTGGATTTACAAAAGAGAGGAGGCCCTGTTTGTGCTTCTCTCAATCTAATGTGAAACCACAGCTGGATGCTATGTTTGCTTGTGGTGATACAATATGTATCGACACTACAGAGATCTTGGTCTGGTGGCTAGATAGCAAAGAAAAGACCGAAGTGATCTGTCTGTGCGTGCGGAGAGGTTAGGACGTCTGATGTAAGAGATGTATGTAGCGTTTGTAAATGTGGTTCAAGTGATGTGTAACAGATACTTTGGTATTTGTGTGGTCTGTGTGTTGTGTGGTGTTTATTAAGAAGTGTTCGTCAGTAGCAAAGTTGCGGCTTCATGAAGGCACCAATTACTCAGTCATACTTTGATGTCTGAGGTCTGTTTTCATTGGTGTGGAGAGGGACAAGCCCACAGGTGGTATCTGACTGTTTTACTACCACTAATTCTTCAAAAGTCTTTTTTTTTTCTACCCTACATTTTCCCCTTGACTCACGTTCCTTGCATACTTTTCTGGGCCAGAATGTGTGCCAGTGGAAACGTGGCAGAAACTGTTACCTACAAGCTCTGTGTCTGCGGATCAGTGATGCTACAACAGAAGTCTGGTTTGCAATATACAGGAAAACAGTTAGATCTTGTGGGGTTACCACTGCGCTCTGACCATCTGGTGCGTTATCCTGATTGTATATGTACATGTATAGAATGCCTTCATCAGAGATTCACACACTGATGAAGGCCGGATGGTGGAAAACATTTTATATGATTTTCTGCCAGACATGACAAAGTAAAAACCTGTTAAGATGATTTTAGTCGTGAGTGTGACCGTCTTTTTTTCTGTGCAATACACAGGAAACACATCTGATAACACTACAAAATGCAAAGTTTAAAGCCTCAGCCTCAGGCGTTCACGCTGGATAACCATCAACAATTTCACACTCTGACCACGAGCAAGTAATTAAAATCACTTGGTCTTTATCCAGAATGCCCTCAAAAAAAAGTTGAGCTGCAATGATTAGTCTTTAAAGCATTTTCCAGCACAAATGGCAAAAAAAAAATGCTGTTTTCAGCCTCTCAAATATGGAGAATATTTCTGCTTTTCTCTCTTTCTTATCATATCAAATAGGGCTGCAGCTAATGATTTTTTTTCATTATTGATTAATCTGATGATTATTTTCATCAAAATCAGATCACAATATCCCAGAGCCCAAAGTGACATCTTCAAATTGCTTCTTTGGTCCGACCAACAGTCTAAAACCCAAAGACTATTCATTTAACTGTAATGAAGACAAAGGAGAACAGCAAATCCTTAAATGTAAGAAGCTGGAACCAGCAATTTATGAGCATATTTGCTTGAAAAATGAGTCAAATAATTAATCAGTTATCAAAATGATTGTCAACTAATTTCCTTTTTATCGACTAATCCACCAGTTGACCAATTGTTACAGCTCTATATCAAACTGAATAACTTTCTGAACCATTGAAAGACCTCATGTTGGACTTTTAGAAACTGGAATATACATTTTTCACTATTTTCTGACATTTACAGACCTAACGATTAATTGTTTTAATCTAGAAAATAATCAGCAGATTAATTGAGAATAAAAAAAATCTTTAGTTGCTGCCCTAGTTAGAAGTGTGCAGCAGGTTTTTAAATACATGTGTGCAGTGTACCTGTGTGTGTGGATGTTGGTGTGTTGGTCTGTGTAAATGCAGTATTTCCATATTTGCAACACTGCAGAGTTTCTCTCTCGGCCCCGGGGGATTTTGAAAGAAAGAAATGGAGGACAGGGGTGGTCTCTTTGAGATTCCAAGACACCGGCGCATGGTTGAAGTGTTTTGGACGAAATGCTGATAGATGCTGTGGGTGGGGGTCAGTAGGTTGGCAGCAGCTAATTGCCAGCAAGCATTCCAGCTCAGGCGGGGGATATTGAGGGGCAGCACAGTGGAAATGATCAGTTTCTGAGATCTGACACCGCCAACGTGTGGCCTGCTGCCCTCTTTTAGCCTCGTGACCTACAGCCTGGCACCCAGACTGGTTTACCGCCAGGCAGCCCCCTCCCCCAAACCTGGACCTGAGTCCTGGAACACACCCAAACGATTCGGGGTAATAAGGTGGGCCCCACTCCAACCCGTCCATTCCTCTACCCCTCCACCACCCTAACTCTCCACACAGGCGCACCATTGTTCTCAGTGCAGGCAGAGTTAGGCAGACCGTGGCAAGCAATGCCAGCAAAGGCCATAAACAACGGGCCATGGAAAAAAAATTAACATGCACAAACAGTGCCAGCTCCTTTCTGACCTTAAAAATCAGCCTAAAGAGTTTCTTTCTTTGTATTCTGTATTTCCATTTGTCATTGTTTCTGTCCACATCCCCCTGCTAAACACACAATCCCCTCTGCTCTTACTCTCCTTGCAGCCTCCTCTTCCTCTCCTCGAGTTGCTCCAGACCTGGAGCAAGCTCGGCCCACCACCAGTGGAGAAGAGGAGCTGCAGCTGCAGCTGGCCCTGGCTATGAGCCGAGAAGAAAGTGAGAAGGTACCTCTAACTAAGATAACACACACACACACACACACACACACACACACACACACACACACACACACACACACACAACCTCTCATCCTTACAGCACATGTGCCTGACAGAAAGAGGCTTCTTAGCCGTCCTGCTGCTGACATGTTATGTTGTAACGCTGTAGTAAAACATTTAACGGCTCCCACGCACACTATCTGTCTCAGTGATGAATCACTCCCACTACCTCGCTACTAGGACACCGTTTCCCAGAACCGTTAACAGAAAGTGATATCATCAACTTGGTCTGTGATGTGGTCAGTAATGGCGCTTTCTCATTGAGGAGGGAGAGAGCTGTGAGTGAAAGAGTGAGAAGCCAGACAGGATGTGCGCATTGATCCACTCCTAAGCATCGCACAGATCGCCCTAGACTCTATGGCAAGGGCAGCCGTTGCCCCCTGTGACTTCTGCCCAGCTACTGTGGGAATATATGATATTGCATAGCAGTTTCCACTTCTGTAATCAAACCAATCCAGCTGGGGTTTTATGATCAAACTGGGATCCATATATTTGATGTTTTCTCTCTAAATCACCTCAGATCATTATATTCCTTTAGCCCCTTGTCTAGATCGCAAACGTCTCATCAACATCACGCCACACTAAATCGTCTGTCAAGGATATTTCTTGTCCGTGTATTTCATGCGAGCGTCCAACAAGCAGCCAAACTTATGTGTAGTGCACAGTTTTCCTTTGATAGGGGTGAATATTTCGGATCAATTTTCTATCCACATGATGCATATGATTGTATCAAGCATGGCAGTGGATGTAGATGAGCAAAGGGGAGAGGGAAAAAAAAGAGTGTCGGTAGCTGCGCTCAGAGCAGAGGGATTAAAGTTTAGCAGTGATGTTGTTTAGTGGCAGTAAATGTACAGTTTGACCATGAAAACATTGCAGATAAAGTGTAAGTCTGCTTGGTTCCCAGCTGCTGGGTAAAGTGAAGGGAGAGTCTGTGGGATTAAACCAGAGCAGAGTGAATTGCTCTCTGGCTGTGGAGCACAAATGCAGATAAAATATGTTTTTAGTGCCTTTTACTGGGAACAAGCCTTGTGTTACATGCATATTGTAAATAAACAGGTCTACACCCATCAGATGCAGCTGGTATGTTTGAGGCACAGAGCTGGTGCAGACAGCTGTAGATATTTAAATGTGAGTGTTTCTGTTGCGTGAGACGTGCAAGTGAAAAACACTTTTGACTTGCTTGCAGTCGCGACAGGGGGCAAGAATCACTTTAGCAGAATCAAGGTGCTTTTACCTTTCCCTTTGATTAGCCTTTCTCCTAATCCTTCCTGCTTGACTCTAGCAACCTCCAACATTGGATATTGATGAACAGACCCAGCTCCAGATCGCTATGAATCTCAGCAAGGAGGAGGCCCAGAAGGTACAAGTATGCTGGGACCAGGGATGACCGTTCCTTTGCATCCTTTGCCCTGTACCACATCTCCTGTTGCTCTGTACACTGAAACCAACTTCACAGCCCAGTCTGAGGCCTTCTGAGAAACATATGCATGTGCTACTCACTCTCCTCACTCCTGAACAGGAAAAGGACATTTAACTTTCTCCAGTGACTAATCAAATTCATCCTTCTGTTACACTAACCAGCAGATCTCTCCTCTTAGTCCAGTAGTATGAGGTCTACCCAGGGAAAGGTTTGACCCCTTTACTCTGCTTGGGGGGCACATGTAGACTTGCATGCAGTGTATTGTGAGGATGTCCAAGCACTGTTTCCACTTTTGTTGACTTAATACTAATTGCGCTTTTCTCCCTGGTCAGCCAGCCCAACGTGCACCTGCCACACTGGATATGGATGAGGAAAGCCAGCTGCAGTTAGCCCTGAGCCTGAGCAAAGAGGAGCACCAGCAGGTAATGATCTTTTTTTCTTTTGGAGTTGCTTCTGTGTATTGCTGGGAACATGAGTTTGTAAACTTGTAACTTGCACCTTCCTTGTCCTGTCTTTTGCACATTCCTGCAGAAAACTAGCCTGGGAACCAAACAAGTGTTCCAAGCTCAATTTTTCATTTCCTCAGGCTGATGACATCTGACCCCGCTTCTGTTCAGACAGAATTACTTCAGCCTCACATCCAGTTGAGCTGATCACAACAGTTTATTGAATAAGGGGATGATTGACAGAGGAGTGTCACCGGTCCAGATTTTCAGTTATACGTGTCACTGCTCTGATTGGTTGTAGGTCTGTCCAATTGCATGCGGTCAGCAAGTTCGTCCAGTGCCTAAAGTTCCTGAAACTCAGATCAAACTGTCAAACTATGCAGTGCTGATCAAACATGGATCAAGATTATGTTACTGCAGCACCTATTTCTCACTCAAAATGTTCTCAGGAACATATTGTAGAGTACAATTCAAATCATATTTTTGTTTTTCATGTGTTATTGTCTGTATTTTGTTTCTCTTTGAGCAGTTTTGACTTGCAGTACTTACCTTAAAAGGAACATTTTTGGACTTAACATGTTGATGTCCAGTCAGTGTTGAAGGTAAATGTAGTGAACTGAAACAATAAAATCTTGTGTGTGCTATATTGACAGAGAAAGGTGAGTTCTCCTGCTCCACAATCTGGTGCTTAGTCCAGTGACATGACTGTGACATCACTGGATGCAGGAAGAACTACAGCCTATTTCAGCATAGATTTCTAGTCTCTACCTCTTGGTAGCCAGGGGACATGTTAGATTAATATTTTGTCTACTAACATTAAGTTTAGGCCAACAAAGCAATAGCTGTAGGCTAGGGTGTTGATATCCAGCAACATGGGTGTGGACGTCAGAAACTTGCGTGCAATGCATCCTGGTATATGTAGGTGCTGCTTGCACGGCTCCATGAGCAGAAAAACTCGGCTTTCTAGGTCAATATAGCACACACTGAGGAATTTATTGCGTCAGTTGACTACATTTACCATCAACAATGACAATTTTTCCCTTCAATCTTTATTTAAATGTTTTGTACTGTATGTATGTTGTTATGTACCAACATACCACAGCAAGTCTCTTGTGTATGAAAACCCACTTGGCAATAAAACAGATTCTGATTCTAAACTCTAATTGACATTGAGAACACTGGTCAGATTTATTTGAGCTAGTTCAAATGTTATTTCCACTCCCTCTGCTTCCTTTGCTTTGCCCTCTTAAATTGTATTCCTATCACTCTGTTGAATTATCTCTAGCAACCTTTTCACTCCACCTCTCTCTTCCTGTCTGCCTCCGTCTCTTTGTCTTTGTCTCTCTCACTGTGCCAACATACTGTAGCACAATAGAGCTGCTCTGTTAGAGACCACAGTGATGCTCCACGCTCACCTCTCTTTGACCAGAGAATTTTCTGGCTTGTGCCTTTTGCACACATCTATCTCTGGGTCATCAGTTGCCTAGGAAAAAAAAAAAGTCAGCTTTTCTGCTTGTGTGCAGTCGCTGTGTCATAAATTAAGTATGATGTGACAGTATGTGAAATTTGCCGGAAGCTGTCATGCCCAAAAGGCGTCCATGTGTCTCTATCTGTTGACAGGAGCAACTCAGTCGCCAAGGAGACGAGACGATGCTCCAGAAAGCACTGGAGGAGAGCAAACGTGAGATGGAGGCTAAAGGCGGGGTATGAAATATTGGGGTATGGAATATCTCAATGGGGGGTGGTAAAATATAACCATACATTGTAGTTTATATTGTTTTTTTTCTAATGGTTTGAGAACATGCATTTATAGAGCGAGGACCAAAATCAACTATAATGCCTTATGGTCATGATGAGCAGGGTTATTGGGTCTGATTGGACCATTAAAGGTCCAGTGTGTAAGATTTTTTGGCTGAATGTTTCAGAAATGGAATTAAATATTCATAGGTGTGTTAAGAATCAATGTGTTTTCGTTACCTTAGAGTTGAGAAATTTTTTTTTTCAGTTTTTAGCTTAACACAGAGTCTTAACGTAATTTGCTTTTCTTCTTCACATAAGCTTGATTTTCTGAGTTTAAAAAACCTCCAAAAATTGTATTCCAAAACTTAAGTAAACTCACTTAAGTGACAGTGAATAATGGTGAACATTTTTTAGTTTCAGTTGTGACCATGACCAGTTGTGACCTTTAAATACACAAAAACAATTCAGACTAGAGATCAGTGAGTGTTGAAGTGATATACTGAATTGACACAGACACTTCTCTTGTTTATGTGGTCAGACCGCCTTCATGGACCTGGTAGATGTCTTTGCCGTGCCCTTAGATCAGCCTCTTAGTGACCAGCGATGGAATAATGCCCCACACCAGGCAGCCGCTCGCATGGGGGGCACAGACCCCTGGGACTCCCTGGGTGAGCCTTGAGTTAGCTTGTTATTTCAGCACCAAGTTGTGCATAATGTCTAGAAAATTATAGTCATCAAATGTTAATTCTCTATGGACACAAAAACATCTGCAGCTTAATTAATTTAGTACTTTTCTGAAATGGATATACTGTAAAATAACAAATCCATACAGCTCAGTACAGTTTGTTCTTCTCACACGCTACAGTGAACTTACAGCCTCTCTCTCTCCAATTAACTTCTCTGGTACTAAAGAAGGCAGTACAAATGCCTCGGGAGTAGATCCTCCCTGGATGGCACCGCCACCTTCCAACAGCCCGCCTCCACCGTGGGAGCCCCCAGCTGACCCCTGGGATGACCCACAGAAAAGTGTCCCCACCCTCAACGCCACAGGCCGAGAGTGGGGCTTGCCTGCCAACACAGGTGAGTCTCCAGGTTTTAACAAGTTAAAGTTAACTCTTTTTAAGGCCATTTATGACCATCATGAATATAATTTTATTGCCTAAAATTGATATGTGATGATTGAAAGGGACTATGTTTTCTACAAGTCTGTAATTTTTTAAGAAAATGTTGCATAAAATTCCTTTGATGAAAATTGTATGCATTTTGGTGTGTTTATAGCCTCCTCGGGAGTTGATCCATTCTCAGTACCATCAGAAAGAACAGCAATCAAGGGACCTTCTTCCAGAACTGGAAGCCCCTCAGGTAAACCACACATTGTTTACTGTTCTCACAGTGGTTCTGTGCGACCTACACACGTGCAATGTCAGAACTTGCTCTTTTTTCTGCTGTTAGATGGGGACCTTTTTGATGAAGCCATGGATGGAGGTCAAGTGAATGTAAATGGGCGAGGGGAGGGCAGTCCTGAGCTATTTGACCTGTCACATCTTGGAGAAAGCCTTGCGGACCCCAGCCCTCGTAAATGCAGAACGCCTGAGGCGTTCCTGGGCCCCACAGCAGCTTCCTTAGTAAACCTGGACAGCTTGATCCCAGCAAATCCTCAGGCCAAGACTTTGAACCCCTTTCTATCAGGTATTTATTGTGTTTATTGGCTGTAGATGCAATTTTAATTTGTTTTCACTGGGAAAGACCGATAGCGGCAGCTATTGTTGGCTGGGAGCTACACACCGCTGCCCAACAGGCTGAAGGCAACTAATGTCCTGATTATGAAAACGTTATTGTCAAGTTTGGGATAGAAGGCAAATTATTCTACTTAAGACTGACCGAGCTGTAAGACTGACTGTAATTTTGTGATGAAAAGAAATTATTTGAACACTGCAGCTGTACTTTTGGTGTCCTGTAAACCTATGAGTGTTGGGCTCTCAATAAGTCAATTGATACATTGCTGTTTTTTTTTTAAGGGAAAATTGTGAAAATCATGCCTTTAAAGCAAACCTACTAATTTCTTTCTCATTTGTTTCTTTCTGTTTAGGCCTGAGTGCTCCTTCAGCCACTAATCCATTCCAAACCGAGGCACCCAAACTAACTCTGAATCAAATGGGCTCCACGGCTCCCCATGGCGCCTCTCTTCCGTACAGTGCCTCCTTGCCCCTGCCTACGAGCCACCAGCCTGCCAGCCTCCCTTCGTCACTCACTCACCCCACCCAGCCGGGTCTGGACCTGCCAAGGAACCTCCCTGAGCCTCTGTTGCCCTTCTCTTCAGCCAGCACTGACGGATCACAGGCTGCACAGAACAGTCAGAACCCTTTCTTATGAGGACCAATGAAACTGGAGAAAATATCTTAGAAAAAAAGGGGAACGCCTTTAGGTTATGCTCTTGAAATGTAACTCTAACCGCAGACCGAACTGCAGCCCCAAGGACCTGTATGAACACCCTATTCTTAGTTGTTTTTATATTGTGGTATAATACAGTAACCCTTAGATTGATGCAAGCTGGTTCTGCTCTTCACTGCTACTGTCTCTCCTGCTCCTCTTGCCATGAATGCAGTAACAACTTTGTATCAGAGACTATTAATGTCATGTGCATCCTCTTTAAGGCCATAGCTCATTGGACTTAAGATACAAATGTACACAAAAGCACAGTTTGATAATATTTTGTCTCCTCTCTTTGCCATAATTACCAGGCAACTGTATCACAGCTTTTCAAGTGAAGTCATCAACACGTCTCCTGCTCTCTGATTGGCTTAGCTGGCCACTGCTGCTGCCATATACTCTGGCTCCAGACAAAATGGATTTCTGATAGCAGACACGAGTCGGAGACCTGTCCAGTTCTTGAAATGTTGCTGCTTCAACACTTTCCGGGGCTTCTGTTGGATCAGACCTAATGAGAAAAGATCAGCGTATATACATGATTTTACTGTAGTGAAATGAATTGTTGGGGTGAACTAAATGAAATTATAGTCTGGGAGGACAGTACGTGCTTCTGAATTTACTATAAGCAAGGCAACCTTAGAAAATGTATGAATCATGAGTTTTATTCATTGCTTGTGAACCACTGACGCTCATCAAATATAAGGGTATAATTAGAGCAATGCTTCGTTCTTCAGTTGGTTTTTATTCTTTCACATTTTCTCATTTCCTGAGATACATTTTATATGAAATCATCTCAACTCAGGCACACACCCAGTACCAGTTACAGTATTTGTTGTGCACTTTATGCCCCCTGCTGGTAATGACTCATTACTACTATGCTGCATCACTGAACATAAGGGATTAACATTTTTTTTCCCAGAAAATGAGACATTTTCTTTCAGTCAAACACATTAGTCATGTTTCAGGCAACACTAATTACAGTAAGGAGAAATGACTGTTGGACTGCCGTAGTGTAGTATTCTGTGAAATTAGAAATTATTGAGACAAACGCACCATTTATAGTAATCAAAAGGAGAATGAACATAATATAGGGGGAGGACGATGGATGAAATGCCAGGTTCACTGCCTTTGAGGTGTCACTGTCCGGCTGAATAACTGCATGGAAGTAATATTCTTATACTATAATGAAACGAAATTCATTAAAGCAAGTAGTTTCGTGTTTTCAAAGTCCTTCAATTAAGCTGAGGCAGATCAGATTTTTGGGCCAGCACCCCCTAACCATTATCCCTTACTGAACCTCATCAAATAAAATGTAGGCTTATTGTTGTCCCTGAATATTAATGTTGATTATTATTTTTTGTTATTAAAAATAACCAAATAACAGTCAAAAAAAAGATTTGAATTGTATTGAAATTGTAAGTGGTAAAGAAATGCAACCTTTAGAAATTTGACATTCAAACTTTAATTAGGTCTCATTTCTGATCACAAAAAGCAGCCAATCATGAATGCCAAACAAGAAGCATTTTTATTCATTGTTCCAATAGAAAACAAGAGCAGTCTACCAAGGGAAAAATCTAAGGCTACTGTAAAAAAGCAGAATTATATGTAGGCTACCCTATGTTTAAAGGTATCTAACATATGTAAAGAATTTACTCAAGTAAAGGTACTGTTATTTTGAAACAAGTACTGAAAATTTTTCATCCAAACAACTACTTGAGTTAGAGTACAAAAGTAGGGAAATCCAACAGTGGAATATCCCTCTTTAAACATGTAAACACAGTGATGACACAGCTGAGAAATTAATGCTTTCAGGAGGAAGAAAAACTTAATTTCCTCCACGGGCAGAACTAAAGAAGAGTGGACACAGTGCTGCCATGTTGGTGAAATTGACATTCCATTCCTGTGAAGGCAACATGGAGGTGTGCTACAAACTACCAGCTCGAAATTGGCACAAAGCTGACATAAACACTGAGGTAACTGGTGGAAACTGGCAGGTTTTAGAAGGTTGCGGACAACGTTCTTTTGCAAGGAGGACTAATTGTAAGTTTCAGCTCGTCTTGTCATGAATCTGTGGTGTAAATTTGCCAAAATGTCCCCAAAGAACACTCCAACGCCTCCCTTTCAAAAATATTCCTTCCAGTGGCCACCAACACTATCTGAATGCCCCCTGGGAGGCAGAACCACTACCAATGTAAAATGTAATTGTATTTTTACTACAAGGTTAATGGACCTACTACTCATGCATATCCGTCTTCAATCAGTGGGGGAGCCTACTGTATCTGATCCTGAGCCTCTGCATGTGTCACTCTCTTTGATCTATACATGGCAGATACCATTATCCTTTAACAGATCTTTCCTGTTCTCCTCTGAACAGTCTCCATATTCACCAATATGGGGCCAAAGATTCAGCATTAACAGTCACATCTTGCCACTTTTTCAGTGTCCAACACAAAGCACCTTATTAAATCCTCTTTAAAATAGTGTGTGAAGAGTCTTTGCACACTGAGGATACTGACATCTGTTGCCAAAAGTCTTGCGGTAATGACTTAAAGTCCTGTGAGAGTAGCATCACTTTAGAAGGAACAAATGTACCCCAGTTCACTTGACTGTGATGGACTCCAGCCAGCTCAGCACCTCTTGAAGTCCCTGTCCAGTGTGGACACTGAGTTCCAGAGACGTGATTGGCTGAGTAGCAGACGCAATGATGTCATCCAATCTGAACAGTGACTTTATCTCTACAAGACTCATAGTGCAAGGCATGTCCCTGGAAAAGAGTGGAAAGAAACACTTAAGTGAGAAAAAAAACAGACAATGCAGTGTTCCTACACCTCTTCCAAAATTAAATTCAAGCACTTTTCAAGCATTTTCAAGCTTTCCCAGGACCATACAGCTGTATTCAATTATGTATTTACATACACATATTCAAAATGATAATTTCACTTTTTCACCACATTAAATCAAATGTTATTGTGCTACAGAAAATTATTAGGGGTGTCAAATTCTCCAAATCCACAATATATCACTTTAGATTTTAGGGCCATGATTCTTTAAAAAGAGTATATGGTATTAAGTGTGATATAACAACCAGAACCAAAACAAACCAAACTCCACTGGAAAATCATCAATTTTACCTTGGAGAACAAAAGGTTTGCACTTAATTCAAAATGCAAGCACTTTTCAAACCTTGAAAACACACGTCAAAATTCAAGTGTTTTCAAGCATTCCCGGCACCCGTACGAACCCTGACACTGGCACAGGCAACTTTCACCAAGTGACTTATGATTATTGATACATATTGTGTTGTACCTGCTGACACTGACTCTTGCAGGTATGGCAAGTGAATATGTGGAGTGATATGCACGCTTGAGTGTGTCACCTCTTGTTGAAGAGAATAAGCACAGAGACGCTCTGCAGAGGCTCAGCAGAGAGTACTGACAGCAGCTGGATACAGGAGGAGGATATCTGAGCAATGTTGGCTGAGTCCACCATGAACTAGAACAAAACAAAAGAAAGCCACATTCTGTCAAATCATTCCAACAGTCAATTTATTTACCTCAAATACATGCAGTATGGATACGCAGAACATACAATGACAGAAGAGCAGTCTCTGAAATAACTCGACCATATAGGACCCATGCAGCCTCCCAGCTCTCTTAATGTCACCTTCTTCTTCTTCAATGTCAGGTCTGTAAGGTTAGTTCCCACCTGTGGAGGTTTCAAGAGATTGGAGGCATTACAGGGATGGGCAGTCTCATCAGATCTGAGAGTGCAATTTTAAAAACAAAACAAAAACAAAATCATCTTTCATCATTACTTACTGTAGGAAGAGTAGAAGGAGGTGCCCCTAGTTCACCTAAACCATGCAAACTGATCTGTGAACAGAATCTGTTCAGGAAAATATCCACATGAGCCAGTACTGTGACATTCATACGCTACAGAGCCAAAAATGTATTCAGTATAAACAGTAAGTGGTCATATATGAAGCTAATATAAAGTCAATTTATTTATAAGAGCACCAAGTCATAACAAAAGCAATCTCAAGGCACTTTTCATATAGAGCAGGTACTCTGACCGTAGTATTTAGAAATATATATATTTAAATATTTATTTATAATATCATTTACAGAGACCCTGTAGTCCCTCCAAAAATAAAAGAACCCTCAGTATATTTTGAAGACAACACACTTTTTTACTTCAGTAAGATTTTGAATGCATGACTTTTACTTGTAACATACTATTTTACTCTGACTACAGTAAAATATCTGAGCACTTCTTCTATCACTATACCTAACAGAAAACGGTTACTACTACACTAGCTGATCGGGCTAACTAAGCTAGCTAATTAAGCTAACTACATAACTACAAAGTTTACAATACTGCATACTTTTTTGACAGTTCTTGTTCAAAACATTTCGCTGAACACAAAGGATATTTTGAAGACGTTTCAGCAGCAACGTTTTTCCGACGCCAGTCGCTCCAAGAAGCAGACAAATATCTTTATTGCTCATGTCGGTTTTCAAAGCAGAAGCATAGCGAAACCAGTAGCAGCATAAGGTCGTGTCTAAAATGTAACCCTATTTTTGCAATAGTCTCGCGAGATTTGTGCGCGTTGTTTATTCATTGCGCACGCTGTACAAAGTTATTAACTGTTTTTAACGTGGCAATATTGTGTTTAAGATCTGGGTAGGTTTAGGAACAGAATGCGCTTGGTTAGGGTTAGGAAATGATCATGATTTATGTTAAAATGATCACTCTCACGAGATTTTTCGCGCGTCTGGAGTTCCCTTGTGAATACGACCTTAGCATGTAGCCACACGTAATTTAGAGTCATGTGGTACCATGGCGACGCTCATGTGACTACGTTATGTTGTCGTGATAGGACAAAGTAGATGTCGATCATTTTATTCTTGTTTCTGATTGGTTATATTCTGCCTTATAAATAAAATGGAAGCAAAACACGATCACCATGCTAGAGCAAGGTTTATCGTTGGCTCACACGGCGGAAACTGTCGAAAACGCCCCCCAAACTTCCCTAGGCGTTGCAGATACACTGCGTTGTTGGTATTAGCACCACCATAATTCAACAAGAATTGTTTTGTGGAAGTAATTATGGAGGCTAAGTTAAAGAAAGAGTTGGGGA
Source organism: Lutjanus erythropterus (assembly GCF_056507025.1). Taxonomy (NCBI): domain Eukaryota; kingdom Metazoa; phylum Chordata; class Actinopteri; order Lutjaniformes; family Lutjanidae; genus Lutjanus; species Lutjanus erythropterus. The sequence goes on along the minus strand of NC_139335.1, from coordinate 13,548,857 downwards.
CGACCAAGCTGAAGTCAACTGGTTACTCTGGAGGTGGATGCATCAGCGAGGGTCAGAGTTATGATACTGACACTGGGAGAGTGTTTGTGAAGATAAATCACAAGAGCGAGGTATTTAAAAATAATTGTGTTATCTTTTAAATATACCATATGGATAAATGTAGTATATTATATATGAATGCATGATAAATAATGTGCGATTATTCAGGTTTTGATCCAGGGGTTAGCTACACCCAACCAGGTACTACTGAACTTTGTACAGTGTACAAACACACATTGGCATAAATACATTATAAATGATCTCCTTACAAATTACAAATACTTGCTCACTAAATGTATTTAAATAAAATACAAAATACTTTTATGAGAAAATGGTATATTACAGTTTAAACTTGGGCATAAGAATGTGTCTAATTTGAGAATAAAAGTTGTTAAATAATCTATTTTAAGAATTCTAAATTAGGGCTGCAGCAAACGATTATTATCATTGTTGATTGATCTGTTGATTATTCTGTCAATGTATTGGTTAGATGTTTAGTCTATGAAATGTATGAAAATTGTGACAAAATGTTGATCAGTGTTTCTCAAAGTCCAAGATGACTTCCTCTAATGTTTTCTTTTGCCCACAACCCAAAGACATGTGGTTTACTGTCATAAAAGATTAAAGAAACCAGAAAATGTTCACATTTAAGAAGCTAGAATTGGAAAATGTTGATGTTTTTCCTTGAAAAATTACTCAAACCAATTAATCAATCATCAGAATAGTTGACAATTAATTTAATTATTGATTCATAAACCACTGATTGGAGACCTCTATTTCAGACACATAAATACAAGCTCGTAAAGTATTTTTTATACAAATTAGATCTTATTTTTTAAAATACAAATCACAAAATACCAAAATAGTAATTAAATATGCATTTTAAGTACATTTAATTTTATTTCCTACATGCAAACTCTGTGCCACTGCACTACTCACTTACTTCTTTTTTTATGCAGGCAAAACTGATGTTTGATGGAGAGATGGCCAGTTTGGAAGCCATTTTAAAGACAGAAACTGTGAAAGTCCCCAAACCTGTGAAGGTGATTAAGCTTGACACAGGAGGATGTGTGTTTGTGATGGAACATCTGGACATGAGAAGTCTTAACAAGTAAGAGATCTCATACAGTTTGTCAGCATCAGTATCACTGTGTTCAGTTTAGAATAGGGGGCATGTAGTTATATATTTTGTTCCTTTTTCTTAAATTAGTTTTTTTTCCAAATCTAATGTGTAGGTACTCAAACCACCTTGGTGATCAGCTGGCAGATCTGCATCTCCACAACAAGAGACAGTTGGAAAAATTAAATAAAGAGCAGCAGACAGTGGGTAATTCACATTTAACCTCACTTTGGTACATGCAAATGCAGACAAATGCACAAAGAATATTTCACACTTGCTAATATTACACCAAATAGCAGTCAACTCAAATTTTAAGGCTGATTTAAATGCTAATTATTAAGTCTTACTGCATAACACATTTGACTGTTCACAGGAAAAGGAGCTGGGCAGTCAGAAGTGGATGTTGTTGAAAGATTTGGCTTCAGTGTAGTAACATGCTGTGGATATTTACCACAGGTAAAAATACATATTATATCTGTATATTGTGTATACTAGGCAGAATAGGACTGTATTGTATTGTAGTGGCTAAGTTGAAGTACATTTGTAGTATGTGTCTTTGAGATGTTACAATTGTCAAGAGCAACATTTTCATTTGTCCTCAGGACAATGAGTGGCAGGATGACTGGGTGACATTTTACTCCCGGCAGAGGCTGCAGCACCAGCTCAACTTGGTGGAGAAATCTTATGGAGACCGTGAGGCCAGAGAACTCTGGGCCCAGCTACAGGTACACCCTCCCTCAAACCCCTTCAGAAAGAAAACATGACACGTCTAAGGATTTAACAATACCAAAAACTCAAGCTACGATGATACCGTGCTAAAAAGTTCATGATATTCACCGCAGTATGAAAATACAAAGAAAAATGATAGCTTGAAAAATGTCCTTTATTAAGTAATAAATCTGATGTGTACAGCGTTTTTTTGTTTGTGTAAAATTCATAAAAAACAGGGTTTGCAAAGACTGTCAGATCAATAATCTGACATAAAATATAATGAAATAATTAAGCATGTAATATCATAGTAGATATTGTCACAGTCTGGTACAATATTGAGACATTTTTTATTGTGATATTTGATATTTTGTTACAGAGTTATTATAGTTTTGTATTTTTTGTGAGTATTATTTGGTTTTTAACTTTTGTTTTCAGCTCAATTTGTTTTCCATTAGTTTCCAGAGTGATTTTGCTTATTTCAGTTAATTTACTGTTTTAGAATGTTTAGTTTTTGTTAAGCTTTTGGGCATTATTTGTCAGGGACAAGATGTACACTTATCATTTCAGTTAGTTTTTCAGTTAGTCTGATAGTGTGACTTAATAATTGTGTTTGTTGTTTACAGCTGAAGATCCCCAAGTTTTTTGCAGATGTGGAGATTGTCCCCGCTCTCCTCCATGGAGATTTATGGGGAGGAAATGTGGCAGAGTGTGCAGATGGCCCAGTCATCTTTGACCCAGCCTCCTTCTACGGCCACTCGGAGTTTGAGCTGGGTATTGCTGGGATGTTCGGTGGCTTCAACAGCTCCTTTTACTCTGCCTACCACGAAAAGATTCCTAAAGCTCCAGGTTTTGCAACAAGAAACCAGCTTTACCAACTCTTTCACTACCTGAACCACTGGAACCACTTTGGTGGTGGCTACAGGGGCTCCTCAATAAGGATTATGAAGAGCCTACTGAAGTAACTTCACTCACACTAACTTATAGAAAGCTTCACAGTCTTAAACTAACATCAAGTGTTATATGTATATACTGACAGATGCTATTTTGACCAAAAACAGTGTGGCTAGTTGTTGAAGACACTAAAAATAACACTCTAACATTGTGATGTCTGTTACATTGTGTAGAAAATACAGAATCATTGTAGCAAAATAATTCAGCCCTGCCTGCTCAACCTGCACCGACCTGCTTCCAACATTTGAAAAACAGAATCCATATCTTTCAGTTACTGTCTTAAATGGTTTGTTTAAACAAGGATATAAGCTACGTTAGTGTATTTCAATTCTGCAGTGACTTGTGTGTAAGTCAGCTCACCAACTTAAAACTTTTTGTTCAAACCTGTTCTTCAAGTGGAAGAGCAAGCAACATCCCAGTGAGCACCAACCGGGATTTCAATGTTGATCTGTTCTACACAAAGATGTAATTTCATTGCATTTAATGTTTCATATAGAATTTAATATATGTGAACTGCATGTAATGTAATGTAAAATACAGAAACTACACTTGCTGATGTAACCTAATGCACATGTGCAAGCACTTAGGAATGGGTTACAGCTTTGATTCCATCAAAGGTACATACACCAGGAGGAAGGATAAAAAGCGTTAGAGATGCACTTTATGATCTTTTTTTTCCTCTGACTTTCAACTGAGAAATTTGGATGTAGTTTCTCAGTGAGAGTCCAAAGTGATGCAGGTATTATTTGTGTATTGCAGGGGTGTCAAACTCATTTTAGTTCATGTGCCACATACATTGATATCAAGTGGACCATGGAGGATTGCTCAGAACCATTAGGCAGACATGGAATCAACAAACCACTGCATAATTACTTTTAAGTTCAGTACCTCAAAATGTATGCCTTCTTAGTATAAAGACATACAAGTACATCCTGAAAACATTCCCAATTGCAAAACAGATGATAAACAGTCTGAAATGAAAGAATAATAACATTAATGTCTGTTTTTCCACACGACACAGTTTTTTTTTTTTTTTTACTAAAGTTTCACTGTTGTAAATTCTGGTAAAAAATTGTTTAAATGTGAGCATTCAATCAAGATCTTCAAAAGGTCATTTTTAAATGCCTTTTCAACAGGAAAATGCTCACTGGTATGTTATTGGTATTCTTCATCAGGCTCACTCATCAATTAAAAGAACAAATACCAAGAGGTTTACTAAGTTAGTGTGAAGCTGAGTTTTCTTTTTTGCTATGCTGCAAACCTTTTCTTAGTTTTTGCTCCTTTTTCGTTGCCTGCATTTGTACACTACCTGACTGAATTATGCTTCTTTGCAAATAACAAATAATTTTCCAGGTGAATGCAGTGCTGTATACTTTATGTACATCGTAATAGCCTGACTGTTTGATGCGATGCTCAGACTGAGATACTAAATACACTTAGCAAGTGTGACTTTATAGTAATGAATCCTGATTTTGGATGTTCTCTATCAATTGCTTAAAAAACAATAAATGCTGTGATGATGAAAAGTGTTCGTCCTGAACACTGACATCAAATAAATATAATTTTGATTGTCCTGACTTGAAGTAACATGATGGTGAAGGGTGTGTGTGCTATTAAACCAGTAATTCACAGCTCTCCTATGCATAGTAACAGATGCTTGGTAATTCTTTAATAAACATGCAATATTTAACAAATTAAGCATCAATGAATTTCTTTTTTTGAATGTCTTTCTTTAAAACTTTGTCACTTGCAGTACAGTACATTACAAATCAATGAATAAAATTAACTTTATTGTAAATCTCAAACAATCAACAACATATATGTCCCAGAGTTATGGGGTAAATAGAGAAAGAAAAAAGAAAGAAGAGGGAAAAAGTGAAAATAATAAATAGAGAGCGGTCTAGTGACCTGCGCTATGTTTGAGCCTTCTCGCTTACCGTACCGGGGCGGAGGCACTAGTCGTGTTTAGAAGGGAACCCCAGATCCGTGATCTCGCGAGAATGATCATTTTAACTCAAAATACGATATTTCTTTAAGTATTTCCTGTCCATAATCCTACCCAGAAATTAATCACAGCGTTATCACATTCTGAATTATAACTAGTGTGTACAATGTGCATAATGAAGGGACAACGTTTACAGATCTCGCGAGAGTTTCGCAAAACAACGATTCCCTTCTAGACACTGTCGGGCTTGAGTACAACAGCTACACATTTTGTGTAGGAGCATCATAACAGAGATGTTATAAGAAATCGTGTCTCGCTTTGTTAACTAAAATTAATTGCAGTTTATGACTAGCCATTTTTAACAGTCTCTAGACTGACTCCATGTCGTATCACAGCCGTTGATTGTGCTCGGCATAAATGCTAATATTAGCTAGCTAACTGAGTCATAACTTCTAACAGACGCTAACGTTAGCCTCTGCAACAAAGACACTGTTTGTGGGTAAAAGTCTGATATAATGGCTTTCTCGGAGGCAGAGAATGGGGGAGGAGAATCGGACGTTATTGTAGCCTCTGTGTTGGGGGGCTTCAGTGAGACTGATGAGACCAGAGCTCTCATCACCAGCCTGCCGGAGGTCTACGGAGACACGGTGACCAGGGAGTCCACCACAGAGAGGTTCCTGGGTAAGAGAGACATGCATCCCTAAATGAACTATGTTAATCAGTGCTTTGGATGATGCCTTCAGCTGGTTCGTACTCTTCTGTTTTCCTCCCACAGTGATAATGAACAGATATCAAGAGCAGCCTCATCTGCTGGACCCACATTTAGGTACATTATTATGATATAACTAAACGTAATCTGTGCTGTAGATGCTGTAGAATGTAGATATCATTAAAACGACCACTCATCTCTTCAGTTTTTACATTTTTGTCTTAGAATGGATGGTGAACATGATACTGGAGTTTGTAAGGAGTGAGAAGTCTCCCCCTTTATTGGTTCATTTGGGCTTCAAGTTTCTCTACATCATCTGTAAGGTCAGTCAAAACCACTGCTCTGGTTCACATCTTTGTCTGCTAAGTCTGTGAAAATCCAGGCTGCGCCACACAGAATAAACCATTCATTTTGCTGACACAGTAAAGTTGTCCAGCTAATTCAGTAATCCTGATTTGTGAGACAGTCCCCGGTGTGTTCATATTATTATTATTTTTTCTGGGCAGGTCAGAGGCTATAAAATCTTCATGCAGCTTTTTCCCCATGAGGTGGCAGATGTCCAGCCAGTTCTGGACCTGCTGTCCAGGCAGGATCCTAAAGACTCTGAGGTGAGACCGTCAGTACTCTTAAAGGGTTGCGTAAAATCACTTAGGCTAAGGTTGGCCTTAAATCTTAAAGGAATAGTTCACCCCAAAATAAAAAATTCCGTCATTATCTACTTCTTTTTCAGTCCGCACAACACTACTGGAGCTTCACTGTATTGCAGAAGTGATTGGTTTTTAAACACACAAAAAAAGCATAAAATGCCTCCATACTGCTCGCCTGATGTAATCTAAGTCTCCTAAAACCTCGACATGCCAAGTTGACTTAAAATACATCATTTTCACCATGTTTTTAGTCTCACTATAGATCCCTAGCTTGGAGCCATGTTCACATGCACACTGTCTGAACTGGGTGTGCAAGTTAAGAGCATACAAATAATACAAATAATCTGAGCAGTCATAATCATAGGGAAGCACTGTCGAAGTAAGACAAGAGGGGCTGCCAGGTAAAGGTTTATGCAACTAACCACAAGCTCTCACAGTTAGACCTTTCATACATCATTGTCAGCTTTATCAAACATTTAACAATAATGTGCTTTATCATCAACTCATACCAGACATGGGAGACTCGTTACATGCTGCTGTTGTGGCTGTCCATGACCTGCCTCATACCCTTTGACCTTTATCGTCTGGATGGCCATCTGGAGTCAGACGGCGGCAAGACCAGAGAGCCCATCATGGACCGTATTCTAGCCATTGCAAAGGCAAGTTAAGTATATGATTTAATTTTGATTCTTTCTGCTCTTTTGCTATTTTTGTTAGAGACTGGTCTGTACATGTTCCTATAGTGACTTGTCTCTATCATCAAGACTTCAGTGGTATATCCATAATTACAGCAAAAAAACTGTATGTTTCCCTATTATAACAGAGAAACCTTTCAAAAGAAAATACATTAGCATAATATCTGAATCGTATTAAGCCCTGATAATGATTTGTGGTTAGTTATGCTGTACAATCATGTCATTATACAGTATGTATAACATATTTTTCCACCCTTCCAGTCTTATCTACTCGTCAGTGACAGTCCCAGGGATGCTGCATCTGTACTGGTATCAAAGTAAGTGCACAAACAAAACTCAAGTAATTACATAGTGTTCATAGTGTTTTAATTTAATTGTGTGGTTGTCTCCAAAACTCTTAACAGTGACACAATAATGCCCTTCACAAAAAAGTTTCAGGTTTTCAATGTTTACAGCTGGACTTGCAGACTCAGTATTATCTGATATCAGATATGAGATGAATATACCATTGTAGCCACAAAATTCTTGAGGATTAAGGAGTGATGTTGGATGGATGCTGGACTGCTTACTACTTACTATACTTACTATAAAAACTCCTTACCTCCTCTCTTTTGCTCATTCTTACCCACTGTATACACACACACTCAGTGCTTGTGATGATGAAAAGGGAATATTCACATATATTGAAGGAAAACACAACACAGAAAGTTTGCTGCTCTTTTGCTGCTGGACACTTTGAAATGCACGGACAATACGGAGTCACACGCTTCAGTGTGGCGTGAACGCTGTCGTCACATAAGTGTGAGGCAGATGTGATGAGGTCTAGACAAGGGGTTGTTCATATTCATTATATGATATGGAACACAGCCTGGATATTAATATCTCTGTATGATTCTAACATTATCCAGATGACTGGTTAGTGCTCTCATGTTTTTGACGCCTCCACATTAAATGCTCTCTGTCATTTCTGTACTGAAGTGCAGCTATTTTCAGTTAGAGGCTTTCACTGTGATGGATGTCCTGACCACGTTCTATGATCCATTATTTATGTTAGATCTATTTTTGTCTTCATTATACAACCATTATTCATTATACAACCAACAAAGTTAGTCAAATAGTTTAGAGAATATCCATACAAAGAAGATGCTGGTGTTAAAGTTGTTACACTTGCAGGAAGGTCTGGGACTGGATTTAGAAAGACACACACACACCCACACACACACACACACACACACACACACACACACACACACACACACACACACACACACGTACAGAGTCATAAGGTGAAATAGTTAATTGCCAAATGTATTTGAGTGGGCAGGAATGATTTAAAGTGGGATACAGTGATCTGTGAATGTGAGCCAGGGGCGTAAAATGTGGAGGGCCAGTGGCATCTTCCCTACACACCTGTGAAGTTTTGTGACTGCTGTGGTAGTTCCCGCTACAGTCTGTTTGCAGGACCACATTTTGCCATGATAACACACACACACAGACTCACAAGGTGAAAACGATACCAGCCACATGCTGCAACATCTGGTAACAATGTAGTTGAGGCATCACAGTTGTTGTCATATATTGTACTGTTTGATTGCTGATCATAATTTATTTTATTTATTTTTCACCCCAATTGGTTTTAACTTTTATTGCTGGCTTGATACGGTTACACCAAGTACTGTCAGCTGCATTAGCTTCATACATACATTTGTGGTATAAACACATTATATATATGTTTATGTTATATTCTGGTGCCTCAGTCTGGGCAAGATGATAAAGTTTAACCACTTAGGCAACGCAAAATAAATCATTTATGTGAGGAAGTTGTTGTAGTGTTCAATGTCCACAGGTGTAGTCGGCTGATAGCAACACGTTCCACGTGGTCACCTGAACTTGGAGGAAAATTGTCAATTTGTTTGCAAGCAGAGTTCACATGATCAGGAGTTTCAGTAGTGTCAGAATGGACAGCATCACATTTCCTGATCCTGAAAGTGTAAAACTGTTGTAAGTAATACCATGTGTAACTCTGAAATATCACAAAGCACTGTGTGTGGTTAAAACTTTGAATAGGACTGTTTGTGTTGGTTTAGGTCTTCTTCATTCCGTCTCAGGCTTATTTAGAGGTTTGACTTGGATTTGTTTGTGTTCAGCTGGGATAATTTTAATAGCCCCATCAGTTTTTACACCAGGGCTGATCAGTAATGTTGTGTTGCATATCGCTTCATTGTTTTACAAATTTCTCTCATCTAAATTAAGGAGTTAGAGAACACTGTAATCAAAACCTACCAAAAGTAGTGATGAAGGGTTTTATTTCATGTACAGCACTGGTACACAAACGTTGTAAACAAACAATTATGCTGAAGATGCGGTACATAAATAAGTATGGTAAAATGCAAGAGTATTATAAATAAGATTACAGGCTGGCTGAAATCCAGTATAAATAAATAAATGCAGTATTGATTCCAGTGTATTGCGCAGTTGAATTCACAAAATGATTCTACTGTTTAGATCAATATTATGCAGTTAAATGAGTGAAACGGCAACTCCGGATGGTGTCTGGAGACAGACCTGATTAGACCAAGCAAACAAGAGCAAGTGTGTGCTGTATAGAGTCATAAAGATTATGCACCTTTCTGACTCTTAAAAAGAAAGCAATCTTTTTGTGTATTTTTTCCAGTCCTTGTAGGTTTCGGCTAGTCTTCAGGTTTGTCCCAAGCACAAAATACAATCTGGATAAAGTTATTACTTGTAATTAATTTTCTGGCCAGTAGAGGGAGAGGTTCTACTGTCTTTACTGGTGTCTGCATTTGTTTATCCTCTTTAAACCTTTGGTCTCTCTCTTGTCTTATTGTACATGACTGTGCAGGTTCATGACACGCCCTGATGTGAAACAGAAGCGCCTCGGAGATTTCTTGGACTGGAGCCTCACCACTGTATCTCAGACCAGTGACCAGTCAATGAGAGACATTATGGTGCTGGATGGTGCTCTGCAGTCTCTGGTAAACACACACATGTACACACATACACACTCACACTCTGATCCCACTCAAACCTGCGTACACTAGTCTGTGTATGCTTGAAGCCAGTGTAATCTGTGTGTACACTGTTAGAAATTAAAGTGCTAACTAGAACCATGTAAAGTCCTTTGGGTTATCCACATAGGAGAACACTTTTTGGTCCCTGGGAGAACCCTTTGTAAAGGTTGCAATAAGAGGTTATACCTAGAACACCGGACATCATGTACCATCTGTGAAAGGTTCCACCCAGAACCCCCTTCAGGCCTATAGACCCACCAACAAAGGGCGTTGCTCAGTGCGCACCACCCTTTAGAATATGACCCACCCACTTTCGTACCCAAGGAATATTTTTTGGTTCCAGCTGGGAAACAACCTTTTAACCTAAACCATTTGATTTTTGGTGGAAATGCTCAGAGAGGTTCAATGTTAATGTGAACCAAACAGTACCAGTTTCATGTTGGTGGAAAAGTTCTGTATAGGCCCTTTTAGACCCACCCCAAATGGTTCGACCCAAAACCCTCTTAGGGTTTTCTGTCTAGAACTGTGCCACCTTCTAAAGGTGCTAACAAAACCCCCCTGAGGAGATTTGACCAGTGACCTCTTTATATTCCGTGGTTTCGTGTAGAGCTCACCCAGGTCAATCTAAATATCGAAATATATTTTATAAGGGTTAAATCTATAACCCCTGTATCTTCAGAGGGTTCTATGAAGAACCTACATATTTAACAATCTACGTTACAGTTTTCATTGTTTAAAATGAAGAAAAATATCTTTTAACACTCATGCTTTCAGCAATCTTTGACAAGCCCTGTTTTGTTCTAAAAAGCGTTCTTCAGAAGTAGATTGTTCTGGATAAAACCTCGCCCCTTTTGGAAGAATCCTATTGTAACCCTTATTTCTAAGAGTGCACTCCTCTATCATAACCTGCAGCAGGTAGTTACAAGAGCTGACATGACTGGTATGCCTCACACAATACCTAATGTGGTTCTGGCAGGTGTATTATGCACCTGCTGCATGTGTGGGACCTGCTGCGTCAAGTAATCCACTGCTTTAAGCTAAACGGTTCTTCAGCAAATGAAAATGACGTTAAGGGTACTTACTTCTAATAAAATCCACTTTTCCACTGGCAAACTTCTCAAATTACACCTGTTCTCACTGCAGAACTTTATTAATGATGAAGGGTGTTTTCAAATCACTTCCTGCCAGCTAAGGTAATGTAATTCAGCCCTCAAGCAAGTACATCGCACTCATATTACTGGCACATAAACTAGCATAGCACGTTTAGAAGGCGTGTGTGTGTGTGTGTGTGTGTGTGTGTGTGTGTGTGTGTGTGTGTGTGTGTGTGTGTGTGTGTGTGTGTGTGTGTGTGTGTGTGTGTGTGTGTGTGTCGGCCCCAGCCTATGTGGCGCTTAGGGCGTTCAAAACTGGCTCTGTTTGTTCAGTCAACAAGCCTACAGCACCAATACTTGCTTGTTTTTTCTGTGTAAATTGAGTGTAAAGTGCTGCAAAGATTCAAGATTTAACAACAAAAAGAAATTGTCGCTACTATGAATTTGGTTGGGATGTGGTGTCAAAAATAATCAGAATACAATGATTTGCAAAAAACTTTTCATCTTGTATTCAGTTGAATACAGTCCAAATACGAGATATTTAATGTTTAAATTGTATACATCCATTCAGAATTTGATGTCTGCGCCTTTTAAAAAGAGGGGCAACAAAAAGACTGGGAAGGTTATGTAATGCTCAAAAAACTCCTGTTTGGAACATTTGACAGATAAAAACGTTCATTGGTAACAGGTGATTATAATTGAGTATAAAAGGGGCATCCTCGAAATTCTCAGTTGGCGCGAGGTTCACCACTTTGTGCAAAACTATGTTGGCAAATAGTAACAATTATGAGCAATGTTTCTCAACACATTGCTTTAAAAATGCACAAAAGTGTATAGCGGGTACCACATGATGAGACCACATGTCAGATTGTTGTCAGCATTCATCAAACTCAGACAGACTGTATATTTATAAAAAAGCAATAAAAAGCAATTGAATAAAGGTCAAAGGTTTTGCAAACCATTGCATTCTTTTTTTAATTTACGTTTTACACAACGTTCCAACTTTTTTGGAATTGGGTTTTATAGTTTTATTAGTGAAATACTTGCTGTTTCAAAATGTTATTGCTATTATGTGTCCTCTGCGATACCTTTAACTGATCTGATTGTCTTAATTGTGTCCCCCAGGCGAAGCTTTTCAAGCATGGAAAAAGAGATGACCTCCTACAGTATGGTAGGTTTTCTTTATCTACATTTAAAATAATGATTGAAGACTTTGCTCTCTAATCTCCATTTGGTGGTCAAAGCAAAAGCAGTATTTCCTGAGTCAATGAAGCGTGTGATTGTCACAGTCGTAGTCTTTGTTCGGTGGCTTTTGCATGTGGCAGCAGAATCATTTGTTTTTCATCTAAATGTCCTGTGCCAGAGGGCAGATATTTGAATTCAGCTATTGATGTTTAAATGTATAATTATAGAGCCTGCACATACATGAATGTGATCTATGAATTTCTCTGACATGCTATCCAATGCATTTTTCTGCCTACACATTTCTGTAGAGACAGTCCATTCGGAGCTGGCATGTGGGTTATTTTGTGTTTGTGTCCCTGTGATATGCAAATAAATATTTAAATCTTTGAATAATCAACATAGTCAGATTTTTTTCCTGATCAAAAGGCTTGGCAATATATCTTTGTTAGCCAATAGCCGAATAGCTCAAAAAATACACATATTCCTGTATGTTTGTCTATTTATTTAATATCATAACAGATTATATTGATGTCGTTATTTGTTTCCCAGCTCCTACCATTCTGCAGTGTCTGGAGAAGAAACATCTGTCAGAGAGCAGCCAGGCCATGCTGAGGAAGCTCGGTGTCAAACTAACCCAGAGGCTCGGCCTCACCTTCCTGAAGCCACGTGTGGCTGCGTGGAGGTCAGACATGATCATATCCAGCTGTCGATGAACCTGGCAACCAGTTTGTGTGTTCCGCCATCTTGCTGTGCCGCTGTTGCTGCGGTGATCCATTGTGGCTCACACAAGTGTCTGTACACTTGTGATAATAATACAGCTAATTGGCAAACATTAGCAATTGATTTATCTTTGCTATGAATGTATTGGATTCATCTTAATGTAAAAAATTGAAAAATTATCAAACAATAATTTGGCAACACCCCTGCAGTAACTCTGGGGACCCCCTAGGGGTTGCAGAACCTCTATTGAAGACCCATGATATAGAACTTTTAGTTTAATCAGAAATAGCTCTTTTATTGTTCTAATTTAGAGAAACAGCCTTTTATCATTGTAAGACACACTCTGTTGAAATAAACCCTATGTTCACAGAGGTAGATGTGAAAATATTTTAACTCAATATGCCATTTCTCCCCCCTGCTTTTCTGATGTCTGCCCTCCCTCTCGCTCCTCTCTTAATATTTTCACACCTACATCAGTGATTTTAAAGGTTTATTTGAACTAAACCACAGTTTGTGGAACAGTGGAACAATGAGGCCAAATGTTTTTGGTGAGTTTTACTTTGTTAATCCCTGCAGCAGTCTGCCACTTAATGTTGTCAGACTAATCAAGATATTATCTAAATTGCAATATGGCCAAGTGCGATATGCACTGATGTTTGACAAAATGAATTATAATGAAGTATTCTAGTGCTGCAGAGATGCACCGTTTAGAAAAGAAATGCAGCCCAAGGTGCTTTACAGTAAAGAAATTACATGCACCAAGTGCTTTACATAAAAAAGAGACACAGAATGAAAATAGAAACAGGAATAGAATCCCAAAATGAATCTAAAATTAGATGGAAAAATACAACCCACTCTTAAAAAATGAGACAAAATGAGGATAGAATACATAAAATACATCTTCACATGGATGAAAGCTACTTGATAATACTAGTAACAGTAATGTAAAAATAAGGATGACAAAAGAATGCATAAGATAAAATGGAAACTAAAACCCACAGGAGCAGGAGTGCAGCAGTGCATAAGTGCAAAGCAAAATGTAAAACTTAGTCTCAAGGCCTTATAAGGAAAGTCATAAGTAGTTAAAGACTAAAAACAAGAGCAATAACTGCAGTATGATTTTTTTTTTATCTCCTAGTGCAGCCATTGCGTCTGTAAAAATATTGTTGATACAAAAACAACATGAACATCAACAGTTATGGCTCCCCATTCAGTTGGGAGTTGCTTAATATCAGGTCTTTTTCCAGAAGCACAGCGCTTGAGTGCCTTAAAGCATTTCTGCGTGTGTTTTTCAGGTACCAGAGAGGCAGCCGCTCCCTGGCAGCAAATCTCGCCATGTCCCAGTCGAGTACAGCCGCTCTGACTCCTGAAGTGGAGACACAAGAACAGGAGGAGGACTATGACATTCCTGAGGAAGTGGAGACTGTTATTGGTGAGTTTCAGCCTCCAGCCACTTTGAAAAAAAAGTTTATCTCACTGCCTCGGCTCAGGAAATCAGCTTTGCATTTTATTTTGCAGAGCATCTGCTGGTGGGACTAAAAGATAAAGAAACAATCGTGCGCTGGTCTGCAGCAAAGGGGTAACAGTTTATTCATGTGTCACCTACCAAAGCTGAGCTGTTGACAACATCCTTGTAGCTACTTGTCTTTGGTATTCTTTGTGTCAAAGAATTTATGTGTCATAGTAATCATCTGTATTATTTAACCCTTAAGCATTGGCAGGGTGACTGGGAGGCTTCCCAAAGAGCTGGCAGATGAGGTTGTTGGTTCAGTGCTGGATTGCTTCAGGTAGGTTCATCCTGGGGAAATATTGGATCCGATTCAGAAATGTTTTTTAGTTTTTCAAAGTATCCGTACACAGGGACAATTTTTCAAGCAGCCTTCTATCCCACTAATATGTCAAATGTTTTGACCTGTGTTTTTTGACCCTTTTACATTTTGTGTTGGCAGTGTTTATTGCATTAGTTTTATCTATAATTATCTATATATATGTTATATTTTGTTTATAGCATGAAAGAACTACAACTCTGATTTGTATGATAATAAATGACCTTGATTTCTTGATTATTATGCTTAACTTGGATATACAGTATACTTCAATGTCAACCAGTATATGCAGTATAGGGCAGCATACTTCATTATTCTTAATATGTGTATAATTCTTGTATTTACCTTTTTTAACATTTCTGGTTTCACTGCAGTGTTTCACCAAGTCAAATCCCTGTGTGCATTACACATTGGCGAATGAAATAATTCTGATTCTGGTGTTGTGTGTGTTCTTGTTCAAGCTTCCAGGAAACAGACAATGCTTGGCACGGAGGCTGCCTGGCACTGGCAGAGCTTGGTAGGAGAGGCCTGCTGCTGCCTTCCAGACTAACAGATGGTACGTGTCCACAGATTATCATGAGATGCATGGACTATTATACACAAGTCACTTTTTGTTGTTTATTTATTCAACATATTTACAATTTGTAATACATCTCCAGGACTTTCTATGTTACAAAAATGTCCAGATTTAAATATTAAGAACCCTTGTAAAAGTTGCCTTTCACCTTTTCCAATCAAGTGTGAGAACAAGACATAATATACAAAGATGTGTGACAACAAGTATTTGCATTCAACATTTTTTCTTACAGTTGACCTTGTGGCAGTGCTATAGACATGTCACATGTCCTCTTGCTAGAATAATCAAATCTTTCAGTGCTTAAGTAACATTTTAACATAAAAATTATGATGAGGAACTTTCATATTCTGTAAACTTAGCCAATCTTCTTGTTGATGGTCTTGTTTGCTAATGTAGGTCATATAGTGGCATCAGTATAAACCTGAGACTAAAACATCTTGTAGCACCTTTAATGTTCAATAACGTTGATCTTTTCATGTTGAGGCTTTTTGTGCTGAAGGTATTCTGTCCTTTTTATCAAATATTGCAACAGTCAGAGTTTAGCTGTTAGCAGCAACGAGGCCTCCTCCTCAGAGGCCGCCCTGGTGCTTTTGCTCTTTTGTTTGGTTTATGGCAGCTGGTTTCAGGCTGCCCACTGTTTGCTCTTTTCACACCCGTTGCCTTAGCCTTGGTTGTGTGCTTGACCTTCTCTGGAGGGCCAGAACCTGTAGCGTCTGTGTTGCCCTCCGAGGGCCCAGCTTCTGTAGTGCTGAAGTCACATGAGGAGGCAGCGGAGCTTGCGCTGGCGAGCTGACAGAGCGCCAGTGCTGCAGTCTGCCTCTGGTCACATGGCTCTTCATCCAGCTCGGTGTCTGGCGTCTGCTGAAGATCCTCTGAAGTGCTCAGGCCAGAGCTGTGTGCAGGGCTGCTGTAAGGCGCTCGCAGGCTGAGATTTAGAGGCAGCTCTTGCCTCTTTAATTTCTCTGTATCTGAGCACAGACTTTTTTCTTTGTCCTGGCTCCTTGTGGAGAGGTTGAGGGGGGCCAGATCTTCTCTGCTGTGCTCATCGTCTTGGTCTGATGTAGTTTGAGGACACTGTTCAGAAACTGAGGAATATCTGCTGCTCTCAGCTGATCTGAAAGAAACAAGTCAAAATTAAGAGTAAACAGACTGACTGCCTTAATTATAAACACAGTTTACTGTGGCTTAAAGGGGCACGTCACTCCAAAATCAAAAATCTCTCTCTGGATTGTAGTGCTGTTTATCCATCTAGATTGTTTTGGAGATGTCAGCTGTAGAGATGTCTGTCTTCCTCTCTTATAATGTGACCAGATAACACTTGGCTTGTAGTGCCCAAAGCACCAAAAATACATTTGAAAAACTCAAAAGCAATGTCTTTTTTCAGAAACCATGACCCGATTACTCAAGATAATCCACAGACCTTGTTTCGAGCAGTTTCATTCAGCAACTAATTCAACTCTGCAGTAGAATCTACCAAAATAACTTTCTTTTCACTGGAACGAAAGTATTTCCTGCTTGAATCTGCTCACAACAAGGTCTGTGGATTATTCTGAGTAACTGGGTCATGATTTCCAGAAGGAGACATTGCTGTTGAGTTTTTAAAATGTATTTTTTAGCACTTTGTGCGCCACAATCCGGGTGCCATCTAGTTCCATTATATTGGAGTGAAGGCAGACATGTCTACAGCAGATACTTCCAAAACGATCTCGATGGATATGTAGCTATAAAGCCTAAAAGAAAATGTGTATTTTTGAAAGAAAAGAAAAACATTTTTTTTTACTTACCCTCCATCCACATGCTGATTTCTTAACTGCAGCAGGCTTTCTGCAGACTCCTCTTGTCTTGAGTCGTGTTTGATGGCTGGCGCTGTGTGTCCTAGTTGGGTGCTCGTCTGTGCCTCACCCATGTTGGTGTAGTGCGGGGTCTCTTGGTCTCTCTGGATGATGTGTGCATGACTGGGTCTGTCGGGGGACCCCAAGGCTGAGCAGCCCTCTTTGGGGCTCAGCCTGGTCTCCTTGTCTCCACTCTGCCCGTGGCTGCCGTCCTGTGTCGATGTGTTGATGCTGTTGTGACTGGCACGTGAATGCATGTACAAGTCATAATCCTTAGGCCCAAAGGTCGGGCCGTACAAATCCAAAGGAAGATATCTGGGTCCTGTAATTGGCATGGAGAGCTCGTGGGGTCTGTATAGACTATAATGCAGAGGGGGCCCCGGGTGGAGAGGGTGGCAGTATCTGTATGGGTATGGGGGAAAGAGGGAAGTGTGAGGCGGGGCGATGGGTTGTGGTACCACAGGCCTTGGTGGTTCCAGAAACTCTGGGCGGAAAGAAGGCGAGTTTGGCTCATTGGCGTGGTGGTTTCCTGAGAGGTAGTATGGTGGATACAGGGGCCGGTCTGGCAGGAGATAAGGAGGGTATTCAGGAATGATGGGGGGAGGGGGGAATGGTTTTAAGGGAATGGATGGTGAAATTGTGCCCCACGGGAAACTGGGGTGGTTGAAAGTGGGAGCGGGAGCGGGAGCTTGCGATTCCTCTGACTGCTGCACAGGTGACTTAAATGTGTCTGCTCCGTCACTTTTGGGTGTAACGGGTGAGAAAGCAGATGGGCGTGGCGTAGACTTGGCTTCATTGCTCTCTTTGTTCTCTCTCTCTGTTACTGTATTTGATTTTGTCACACTCTGGCTGTCCTTATTGACCGGACTGTCACGCCCAACATCTACTTCTTCTGTGTCCTCATTTCCCTCATCTTTGTCGTTCTCCTCGACTCCCTGCTGTTTCTCAGGACTCTTGTCGCTCTGAGCTGCCGGCTGCGGGCTCGGACAATCCTTAGGTTTGACAGGGACTCCTTTTGCTACAGCCTTGAACTGTCGGGCCGTTTGCCCATTCTTCTGTGACACCAGGGAGATGGAGTTTTTACACAAGTTGTATTTCATGTGGTTGAAGAGATGGGACTTTTCGTTGCAGGTGAAGGGACACTGGAAACACTGGTACTTGAAGGGCTTGCCTGGCGGTCGGGGAATGTAGTGGGGCCTTTTTGGCTTGCGTTCCTGAACAGTTTCCATCTTGCTTAGAATACGTGTTTTCTGAAGAAAAATAACAGAACATTGTAGTTTGGGAGTTAGTAATGGTGTCATGATTCTCTAGATCCAAAGACATTTAGTTTATTATGAAATTAAACAAAGAAAAGTGGGAAATATCTGCATTTGAGAGGTTGAAATGGGCTGCCATTTTGCATGGAAAAATACTTCAACTATTCATGGATTAACAAAATATTTTAATGGTTTAATTATTTTTTACCACACATGGTCAGGCAAGAGAGTCACTAGATTTATTTGCTCCAGGCAAGCAGACAATCCTTGTTGTTGAGCCCGGGTCATTTTTTTTAAGAAAACAAAGTCAAAATTCTCTGATTTCAGCTCGTTAAATGTGAATATTTCCTGGTTTCTACACTCCTCTATGACAGTAAACTATCAAGAAAGTAATATACACATTAACCAAAAATGAAAATAAGTATGAATTGCAGCCCCAATATTATATCAAGTGTGATATAAGAACCTGTAAGCTACAGTGTTGCCTTTTTTCTTCGGATGTGCACCCCAAGTAGGTGAAGGTTGGGGAAAAAAGGATTCAGGATTTCAATTCAATATTGAAATAGTGACATCCCCTAGGAATGAGTGGTGGTTTAAGTTTTTGTCAAGGTCCTCTTTTCACTGAAGCTTTTGGGGAAAGTGACACTAAAGCACATTAGAGAAACTCGTGAATCATTGCAGCAATTCTCACCGTGCTGACTGTCATGTAAGTAATGAGGTTAACAGAGTCGTCTGACTGGTTCAGGTGGAAAGTGGCTCTCATTGGAAGGTTTTTCTCTTAACTGCTCGGGCAGAAAAATCTCTAGCTGCACAAAACACCGCACCCTCAGGCTAATGTATTTCTGCAACTGTTTCTTCACACTAGGTTGGGCACCAAACAGAGAAATGGTTAAGTATGAAAACCGGTCGACTGTATGCAAAACATCCCCACATGTTTGCATAGGTGCACTCGAGTCTCAGTGTGGTTTAGGTTGACTGGCAGCTGCCTACAAACGCCTCGACTCGACCTGCCTCCTCACCTGTCTGTCCGCTCTGATATCATCTCTGTTATAAAGCTAGAAAGCCGCTAAGGCGCTCGGTAGGCAGGTGTCGGGTACACTAGGCACTTACTAACACAGACCTGGAGGGCATGCAGAGACTTGCTCTCTCTCTCAACCTTACTAAACTCTGCGCTGTCGGCGTGGGAACTACCAGCCACCTGCTTCCCATGACTACACCTGCGGGATGCACTCAGCTCCCTAACATCATCATTTGATCATTTGATGAGTTCATCAGCTCTGGAGATGCATGAGAAATAATTATTTAATCCCTTTCCATGCTAGAATGAGTAATAATAGCTGAAACTCGCCATTCAAGTGAAACTGTGAAGTGTGTGGCACCTGAAACACACCGGGTTCGCCTTTGAAATGAAACATCACCTAAAGCGGTGAGTTAAGTGTTGCAGGGCGCTGCATGGAGGAACCTGCTTGTCGTGCGCTGTCGCAAGAAGTTGTCACTCAAGTTTCTGTCCAACTGTGGTAGCACGCAAAGCCACTCCCTTCTTAAGAACTGAAATTCATTTGAAAATCCCTTCTGAACATTCGCTTCACTTTGAATAATTCAGTCATTTTTCATTTTTTCCTTCATAAGAAAAGGCATTTTTTCCCCCTATAAGCTCAGGTGAATACTTTTTTTTTAATTTACAGGCCAGTCTGCATAATTATATAAAATTGTTTTTAAAAGCATTTGTTACCTAACTAAGTATCTTATTGTAATAATAATTTTATTATTTTAAGCAGTATACAATGCCAGTACCAAAAACATGGACATTATAATCAATTGTGTCTTTTATAATTCCTAAACCATGTCCCCATCCCCGTCCCTTAATAAATAAATGTAGAAGTGTGATGCAGAAAAAGGAAATCAATGATAAGTTAAATTAAATTATTAATAACAAATAATACTATCTTGAACATTTGTAGAAGATCTTCTGCAGAGACTTTCAGCATTACCTTTGTGTCCGTATGGCAGCGCAAGCAGGAGTTACTGAAAATCCTGAGGCAACAGGTGCAATCATAGCATATACCAACCCTAAATAAACACTACAAACTAGTTCCAACAGTATACAAAACACTCTTTTCCCATAACACAAAATGGCCGTGACGGGGTTCTTTAAATAATAAAATGTTGTTTAGTGAAGCTTCTTTGTCAATAAAGGAAAAGGAAAAAAAAAATCACCTGTTCTGGTTGTAGCCACAGAGTCGTCTCTTCTTCTTCAGTGTTCAGCCACAGTGAGCTGCTCCACAGTCCACAGCCAGCGTCAGTCTCTGGTCAGGACGTCCGCTCCAGTATGTGCTTAAAGTTCGGTGTGTGTTTGTGAGTATGTGTGATGGTGCATGAGTATGTGATGCTAGTTGTGTGGTGAGCTCCTGTCTCTCAGGTGTTGTCTCACCAGTGGGCGGGGCCTCAGTCCCAAACAGCAGGGCCCTCAGGCAACATCGATGTAGCTGATATTAGTCAGGCCTCAAGCGATGATTTACATGATGGGGAGGGGTGGGGGCTCTAACTCCCTCCTCCTGCTCCGTTTCTCTTCTACTTTGTGAGAGTGACCACACAGGTGTCGTTCTGCAGTTACTGTAAATAACACGTTGATTTACATCAAAGCATCAAGTTTCAAGTGAAGTTCAGTGGCAAACTGGAGTGATTGACATGTCATTTGCATACTCGCAAGTAAAAGTGGTGCTGATCTTGTTTGATGTTAGATCACTTTTTATGTCGGCAGCGTTCAAGGAAACAGTGTTACAGATTTACAACTTTTACAGATAGAAAACAAATCAAATCATACTTTATTTGTATAGCTCCTTTCACTCCACCCATGCACTCACACTCAAAACAATGACTTTTTAATTAAATAAAGAATAAAATACACTGTAAAAAAAGATGAGACAACTGTGTAAATATGCCAATATGCCAAATATGCCAACTGGGCTGAAAAACAGGACAGATAATATAAGTAATCTAAAGTCTCCTGCAGTCCCTGAGTGGACAGAAATAGTCTGGGAAATTTGTACAATGGAGCAATTGACTGTTATTACCTGTATTTCCAAAAGATGGGAAAAAAAATAAAGAAAAAATACAAGGAACAATGGAAGTCCTACTTGAATCTGAAGTGATTTCTTTATGCATATATTTTGTTTGGAGAATGTTGTCCTTCTGTATTTTTGTATAATTTTGTCCTTTTTTTTTTGAATGGGAGATCACGGATCATATACATACATATATGTAACTTAAGAGTTTGCATTGGGTGTAAAAATCTATTGCAGTAAGTTGCCCTGAAAATTTCTCTTTCATTTTCTCAGCTTTTTGTTTTTACAGTGTCAGAACAGCACTGATTAAAAATGGAAACTGAGGAAACAGCAAAAACTCAAAATAGAAAGATATGGTGAATCAATTAAAATCCAAATTGCAACTATTCCAATCATGTTGTTCTTTCTTTCCGTGATGTTACCACTTACTGAATGACTGTCTGTGAGAACACTGATATCACTCATGTTCTCACAGTGCAGAGGGAGCAGGTGGGCACGCACTAGCTTGCATTCAGGCCAGATTCAAATCATCTTACTCTGGAAAATTGATAAACACCCTTGTCATTGTGTTGCACACACTAGAGGGAACGTTTTTTTTTTTTAGTGGATGATAACTGAAACCTGTAACAATGCCAGTGGTAAACCATATCATTAATAAAATCTGAAATGCTTACCACAGTTTGGTGGCTCAGTGGGTGGAAAACATTCGTTCATGAAAAATAAATGATGAACTGTTTGGTATTTCAAAATAAACCGTACATTCAGCTAAGAGCTGGGTGAGAGAGAGAAAATCAAATATAATACCACTGTATCAATATTTATTGATACTGGCACAATATTGAAGGAATGAATATGGGTGCTTTTACAAAATATTGACACAGATTTTTGTCAATAATCATCAGTAATGTGAATATAATGACTAAGTGGGTAAAGGCAAATCACAGAACAGTCTGGCAATTACATCACTTTACTGTAATGGAGCCTTTTAAACCAGGCAAAGACAACACAGTCCTTAAAAGGTATTAAAATGCTTTAAATTAACTTGTTGAAACCTTCAGAAAATTTTACAAGTCATTTAATAGATAAACAGTGATTTTTTTTTTGGTAGGTGAGAAAAGTAAATCTAGCCACTTTCATGTTTTACCAGGACTTGATGATGGCTGGTGCTAGTTTTGGTCCCTGTGTGAAGCTGACTTAGTGATTTTTGACACCTCTTCACAACAAAGATTGCGTATGTTTTTATTTTGTTCTCCATGAGATTAAACCACTCATCCGCCTCTGTCGTCTGCTTGCAGTTGTGCCGCTCATCATCAAATCCCTGATCTACGAGGAGAAGAGAGGAGCCTGCAGCGTTGGTTCCAATGTGCGTGACGCTGCCTGCTACGTGTGCTGGTCCTTCGCCAGGGCTTACGAACCCACAGAGCTCAAGCCTTATGTCAATCAGATTGCCAGGTAACCTTTCCTCTTCCCTCCTTTGCTTTAAAAACCTTCGCATGTAAAAATAACGGCAAAACAGCACCAAGGACACATCTTGTGTTGCACCCATTCTGCGAGTTGGGACAAATCATGTTCTACCTAAAAACTTTTAAAATTATTACTAATAACACTCTAATTTCAGTTCTGTTATATTAAGTTGTGTCCCAAATTTCTGTCAACATGACTTGATCAGGAATAGTTTAGCTATACCCTAAGCTCCCCTGTCTCACTTCCTGGTTTAAAAATGTTGGAAAACTGCAGAAGCACTGGTAAGTTTTTTTATTTTTAGACAAACTCATTAAATAATATTGCTGTCAGATGTGTCTCAATCATAACATGTCAACTCCGTAGCCCTTGTAAACCAATCAGAATTATGGTTTAAAAATGTGTATTTTAATTAGCATTAAGAGGACTTAGAGGACAACTTTAAAAAAATAAATGCTGCTAACTATCATTAAGCCTTGAAATGGAAAAACTTGTGTTATAGATGATATTATTTGTTCTTTATCACAATGTTACATTATCAATAGAAACTGTAGGTGAGCAACGTTATAATGGTATTAATTTCTTGAGTAAAATTATGTCAAACATTTTTGATCATACAGCTAATTTAATAGTCTTGTTTTTAATGCAACAAAAAATATTGAACATTTCCTGCATGCTTTATATTATGATACTATGACTTTTTGTATGTCTAATGGAGTTGACGAAATTCAAGTCTTGACTGTAAATATTGCTATTTGTTAAAAAAAAAAAATCACGAGGTTGGCTTGCTATAAGGTTTACAGGTCTTTTTAAAATATGTTCCCACCATAATTGAAGAGTAAAATTCAAAACCCCCTTAAAATACGTTTTTGCTCCACTTCTCAAGAATGAGCGATTGATAAGTGTCCTAAATGATTAATTTAATAAATAATGTGCCTGTATAATAAAACTCTACTCTTCACTGAGAAATTCAAAAGCCAGTCTTGGCTACAAAGAGAGCTGTACCAGTTTTTTGATGTGCTCCCAGTTTAATTTGCTCCTGCTGCTGACTGTTGTTAATGTAAACTCAACATAACAAAAGGATAACATCATCAGTTTGCCATAATTGCCACCTTCAGCAGCATAATCCCTTCTCTTTCCTGACAAAGACGGAAATCGAGCTGCATCCCATAAACATCTGATATATCCGTGATGAGATAATATCATCCCATCAGTATGTACATACTCTAAATTTATCCCTCAACTAAAAACCTAATGAAGAGATGAAAGCAGAGTAGACTGTTTTTATAAAAGTCAGTGGGATTTCTTCAGGTTGCAGCTCATTGTGAATGTGAATGTCCTCATCTTGATTTGCATATAAGATGGATGGTTTGCCTCAGAGCAGTTATTCACTGCCTCAAACCAGTTTTTCTGTGTAACATCAATCCTGCATGTCCCCACATAACCAGCAGATACGCTTGTGTGCTGCTTTTATTCCTACATAGGTTACATTGAGGTAAACTTCAGTTTGCCTGTAGCTCAATTTTTTCTCTTTCTATCTAGTTTTATTATATTAACATGTTGTTGATGTTTCTGTGGTCCAGAGACAGCTGACTTTTCTTTTGTATAAAATAATACTTCTTCGTTTATGCCCTGTCTGACACCGTAACAGTATGATTCATGATTTCATACAGCCATGCACACTCTTGCTCTGAGAGTGAATTAGTGAATTATTGGCATTATAACCACCAGGAAGTGTCTCTATGGTCCATGTGTTGCATGCATAGGGGCAGTGAGTCAGGAGGAATAGTGAGTGCCTTTTTTTCTCTGCCAAATAAAAAGACCTAATTGTGAAACTTAGCTATTTCTTATACTTTTGCGCCTGAAAAGTCCCTAATTTTATAACTGTAGCAGTAGTTTCAGAGTAGTTAGAATTAAAATCTGTGTTTTAAGGATTATTAATGGTTTTGAAACCACTGTGTGCTTCACAGGCAAGGAAATTATTATTGTTATTATAACCTTTACAATGTTGTAGACTAAACAATGATTTAAAAGATATGACGTAAAAATAAAGATTTTTAAAAAAGATAGAAGGTAAAAGTTAAAGCAAACTCGAATAGTGTGCATAAAAATACAAAATACTAAAACAATTCAAGTAAAACAGGTTCAAAAAGAGGCAGATCATGAATTTGAATTCACCTGGGGATACTAGAAAATAGATTTTTAGTTTGTTTGTTTTTTAACAGTCTGATGGTCAGGGCATAGAACCTTAAAGCACATCTACCCAGTCCAGTAAAAGCTCAGGACATAAAGGAAAGTCAGTTATTTGGTTGAGTTTAATAGGGTCCAGAAGACCAAATTGGTAAAGATGACATATACAGTGACAGTTTCACAAAGCTAGCCATAAACAAGTACATAAGTACATATGCTTATTCCACCTCTGAGACAGAGAGGACCACACAACCTTTTCAATTCTAACAAATAAATTAAATAACAGGTACATAAAATAGATGCTGTAATAAGAAATAAAATACCGTATGTAAAACACATGGTCTTTATTAAAAGTATAACCCCCTTGAGATGAACCATCTTGTTTTCAAGAGGGTCCTTGACTCAAATATACAGAAATTAGAGTACAGGATAAATCAAAACATCACAGACACACATAAACAAACAAAAACTTTCCTAGGCCTGGCCACTCCCTCTACATATCCATGAAACACTATATTCATGAGTTTACGTGCACCTACACAGTAGTGATCAATTATTTCCATAACTTCAGGATAAGTAGAAGCAAGAGCAGGTTGTTTGAAGATAAGCATAAAGAGAGGTGATGGATCGAAGTGAAGTGGACTGGTTTTTCAAATCAGATGGAGCTTTAAATTTTAAAGCATGTCATCCAATTTCTTTGAAGATTCAAGTAACGAAGAAGAAAGGATTCTCAGTATGCCTTAGAGCAGTGGTTTCCAACATTTTTTCCTTTTTTCCTTCCTCTTTCAATTCCTTGGAGAATTGAAAAGAGGAAAAGGCAGAGAGGAAGTTTTGCATCAGTTTAATTTCTTAACATTATGAAAGTGCGAAATATCCATAGGCCACAATGTAAAATGGTCTAAAAATACGTCTTGTTCCAGGATCAGAAGCAGCCTTAAAACTTTTGGCTTACATTTTAAAACTTAGACATCTAATCTGCAGCCTTTGTAGAGAAACAAGGTTGCAATACCATCCAGTGACGTTCGTTTAGTCTTTGGCAATAGTAACGGTTTGCCTCCTCCTTGATCTCTTTTCTCTCGGTGTGCAAGTACAGACCTGTGGCCTCTGACTGTGCAGACCAGATCTGCAGTGTCAGTTTGAACCCCTGCGACTACCATTATCATCAGCAGTCGCGACAACACCCTCTCTTTCCCTAGCCTACAGGATTGCCAGGTTTCGCCTGTTGCTGTAGGTTTCGGTCGCTTTTTGGCAGCAGAGCTCAGACAAGCTGGTTCCTGCTCTATTCATCACAGCCTGATGACATTTACAGAAAACTCACTTTTCTAAATGAAGGACTAAGTGACTTGGGGGCACACACATACACACACAGTTATATCTCTGAAGTGACAGTTACACTGTGTTCTTATTAACTACAGCAGCCGCAGTCATAATTCAGAATATTCTTTAAGGCATTATCCAGGGTGCAATCAGGACTGCTTTTGTTTCCAAAGCCTCAGGGCAAGGGCAGTTACTGAAGCCAAACTGGGACAGTTATTAAAGCTCCAGACCTGGATCTTGCAGTTTGGAGGCAGGGAACGTGGGAGGAGAGCAAACAAGACCAACAGCAGTTGGTCTCAGGCTGTCACTGTGATGTATAAGTATACTGGGCCCCCTTCAACAACTGACAATCACACACCCACCCCTCTGGAGAGGGGAGAAGGTGTAGAGTGGAGGGATGAGCGCAGAATCAGACACAGCTTCCAGTATTGCAGAGGAGTCATGGTTAATCATGTTGTTGCTGCGTTAACGCTCCGTGCCGGGAATCTGTGCACAGCAACCAAAATCTGTTTGATGGTGATGATGCAATCTGCACGCAGACATCACATCAATCTGAGTCATCGATTCTTAACAAATTATTAAGATGTTCATACCGCTGGTGCCTGCAACTGTGCGAACCACAAAGCTAAAGTTTGCATCTGTTTTTTAAAGGATCTTTTTTTAGGGTGTAGAGTTTGCTGCTGCATTGGAAAAGGAGCGCACACAAAGCACTAAGTACAGTGAATTCAATTTTTTTCAAAACCTTTTGTAT
Organism: Lutjanus erythropterus; assembly: GCF_056507025.1. Lineage (NCBI taxonomy): Eukaryota > Metazoa > Chordata > Actinopteri > Lutjaniformes > Lutjanidae > Lutjanus > Lutjanus erythropterus. The sequence goes on along the minus strand of NC_139335.1, from coordinate 13,521,737 downwards.
AGTTTATAGTTGCATATTAAAGTAATAATGCATGGCTGTTACAAAGTCCTAAGGCACACCCGGACCTGTCAAAAAGTACATCAGTGGGCTTCAGCAGACGTCTGTATGTGTGTGACAAACAGGTCTGGAGCCTCTGTCTGCAGCTAATCTCACATACTACATTGACCCATCAACCTAATATTTTTTGCACATATTTATGGCTACATGCTCAAGGACATCTCACGGTTGCAGTGATTCACAAATTTGAAAAATCTTGAATCTTGCAATTGACTGCTCTCTTTAATACCAACAGCTGACTCCTCACTCCTCTTAACCAAATAACAAGGTTTACCTACTTATCTGTTGCAGGCCACGTTTTGGCTCAAAAACTCACATCCATACAAGAATTTAGTCTGATATTAAACTGGAGCATCTGCAGAATGATTCCATACCAAATATGTTATTATCTACTAAACTTAGGCACGATTGGAGATGAATAAATCTCTGTTTTGTTCACTTGTCAATTAATCTGTCGATCATTTTCTCGTTTAATCAGTTAATTAATCCTGTCACAGCGTTGTCAGTTGAAAAATACACACGTTCTCCACGTTTGAAACTTTTTTGATCATCAGTCAGTCTGTTGATCATTTTTTCCGTTAATCAGTTAGTGGTAAAATGGTGAAAAATATTAATCACTGTTTCCCAAAATCCAAGATGATGTCCTCAAATATCTTGTTTTGTCCACAACTGTGCAAATCTGTTCACCATCTGTTGCCTGGAGTTCTCAGTTTTTCCAAGATGCACAGTTATTTGTAAAAAGGGGATAATACCCAAGCAAGAAAAACTCACTTAAGTGTTGATTACAGAATAGCAAATAAACAGTAAAACAGTTAACTGTCACAAGCTCAAAGAAGCAAATTGTACATGTACACTTACAAAGCAGTGATGGAAGAATTGTCTAGTCATTAAACTTAATTTTTTAAGCATCCTGTCACAGTGACGACACTTTAATGTATTTCTACGTACCAGTCTTTTATCAAATCACTTATACTCTCCAATCAGTACTTTGTCTTTGTCTCTGCAGTGCTTTGCTGATCACAACTGTGTTTGACAGAAATGTCAACTGCCGCAGAGCCGCCTCAGTAAGTTTTTTTTGGTCAACAACCTACAATTGCTTAACTAAGAGATATACAGTTACATGACAGAAGTTCATTTTTCTGTCTCATTTTGTCCCAGGCTGCCTTCCAGGAGAATGTCGGCAGACAGGTTTGTGACCTCAGATTTGACTACATGTGTATGATGACTAACAGAATTACTGTGATTTGAAGCTTATTTGCTGCCAAATATCCAGCTCTTGCTCAAACTTGCCTTGTTAGTGAACGCTTTTGAAGCAAAGAATAGCCTTCCAGTACAGCCACAGGGCATCAGCAAGCATTTGATTTGCCAGTGGAGCAATAAATCGCTCTTAAAATCTTAGTGCATAAGTTGAATTTGGAAACACATGACTTATTTCCCATCTCAGATTCATCTTCTCAGTGTCGAATAACATGTTTACACAATGAACTGAAAATGTCTCAGCTCTTTGTTGCTTGTTGGTGTCTCAATAGGGGACATTTCCTCATGGCATCGACATCTTAACTGCAGCAGACTACCATGCTGTTGGGAATCTCAACAACTGCTACCTGAACATTAGGTAAGAAACAGTGTATTAAACAAATTGGTTGTTCTTAAGAACATGCTCTTATTAGCATTACATGACAACTAAATTGTCTTAGTCACGAAATCATCCTGTAAAGCTGCACTTAGCACTGTAGACTTGTTACAGCGGCCTAAACAAAATCAGGTATCGACCTCCACATGGACACAGCACAGATTTTAGTTACATTTTCATGTCACTTGTAGTCATGAGGTAGGAAACTCCTGGCCACCTGGTAAATGAAAATATATGCTGGTCAAAAGAGTGTAGAGTGCAGACATCATGATGTGGTTACATAACAAGTACAAACAAATACAGGTAAATTAATTAGTTAATTCTCTAAATCTGGTGTTTATCCTACACCCCATAACATGCAGCTATATACAGTACCAGTCAAAAGTTTGGACTCACTACTCATTCAGTGTTTTTTCTTCATTTTTATAAGAAATTATTCAGATTATAACAACATTGTGCAAAGCAAAAAGTGGCTACTTTGAATAATCTCGACATCAAAGAGCAAAAAATGTTTGCACACTTGTAGAGTCTTGTCTTGTTGACAGGTGTATAGGAGAAGATCATGAATCAGTTAAAAGGAAAATGACTCTTGCACGCTGTCATCTGTACTTGGAAGCAAAGATTTAATAACACCAATGTCATTAAGTCTTTGATTCCAAGTGCAGAAGACAGGTTGTGACAATCTTTTTGCTTATTAAGAATCTAAAAAAAAAATGAAGAAAAAACATTGAATGAGAAGATGTGTCCAAACTTTTGACTGCTACTGTATGTCAGTTTCTTATGTTGCTATAAATGTGCAGTCGGTTTTATCCATTTGTTATTCCTAGCTGTTATAACCTGAATTTAAAGCTTAATCAGTGACGGGGGCTGCAGATTGGTTTCAGCTACACTACATGGCCAAATGTCAGTGGACACCTGGCCATCACACCTGTATGAGCTCGCTGGACTTCCCTTAAGGCCGTTTGTGAGGCCAGGCGCTGATGTTGGTCTTGCTCACAGTCAGTGTTGTAATTCCTCCCAGAGGTTTTCAGTGGGGTTGAGGTGAAGGCTCTGTGCACTTCCTCCACACCAAACTGGTCTAACCAACTTTTTATGATCATTGCTTTAAGTAAGTAAGGGCCTTCTCTAAAATCCTAACAAGCACCGTGTTTTATGGCCTATTCTAATTTCTGAATGTTTGTCTATGTAGATTTAAATATGGATATGTGCTGGGCTTTATGTACCTGTTCGCAGTGGGTGTGGTGGAAACACCTGAACTCAACAGTTATCCCCTGCCAGGCGTGAGACTCAAGGGGATGTGTGTGAGTGTGTGCGCGCGTTTGTCCACAGCTAATCTTAAATCCTACTGGAATGGTCAGCCTAATTTTTTTTGTACACATTTATAACTGTATACTAAATGATTGCTGTGGACCACAGGTGTGTCTGGAGGCTTTATGTTTTCAGGTCATCCCATTTATATGACTTGCTATATCTCAGACTGGCACAAATGACCACTTGGACTCAAGGATGAACTGGTCAGATTTTGGTTATCAGAGGTCAAGGTCATGGTGACCTCACTTAACTCAAGAACTCATATGCTAACTATGACAAAATTACACCTGACAGGATAATAGAATGAGGTGATGATATTTTATATTCAAAGGTCAGCTTCACTTCAAAATCGTAATGTTCAGCTCTCTTTCAGTCCTCTGTATTTCTCTGTAAAATATAGTCCCTACAGCATGTTCCTCAGTGGAAAATATTTGCAGGAAAAACACCTTTGTTCATGCACATCTTGCGTGTAAGGAGGAATTAAATGCATCAAAACCGACAAAAAGAAGAACTCCAACCCTTTCAAGAATTGTCCCCCCTATGGCAGAAATATGTCACCGCCAGCTGAGCAAACATTCAAGCAGTGAAAAAGAAAGATGCTAGCCTCAGGGTATGACTGACAGCAGAACTGCACATAACAAGGAAAATAGATTTTTCTCCACTTTTGAATGGTTATAGTGTTCATTTTCTGTTTAGATTCTAAACTAAAGCTTCCTTTTTTTGTTCTCAAAGTGTCTACATAGCTAGTGTCCCAGAGTACACCAAAGCCATGATAGATCATTTGGTTGAGTTGAAGATCAATCACTGGGATGGGTGAGTTCTTGTATTGCTCAGTCCTCGCAAATGCCATTAAATATGAGACTGTATGTGTAGTAGTTCTGAATTCAGCTCTTAAACACAATAATATATTGCTTACATGTGTTTTGCAGTGTGATCCGAGAGCTCGCCACTAAAGCGCTCCACAACCTGACGCCTCAAGCACCTGATTATATGGCAACAACAGGTAAACAATGTAACCTTACCTGTTAGCCAAGCAATGGAGAAAGTAAATTGCTCATAAGAGGTGGCTTTTGGAAGCCGACTGAAACCCTTAATTATCGGTCATGAGTAGACATAACATGCTCTTTCTTCCTTGTGGGTTTCAGTTTTGCCACAGCTGTTGTCCATGGCAGTGGGTATTGACCTCCACGGTCGCCATGGAGCCATCCTGGCATGTGGAGAGATCACGCATGCTCTGTACAAACTGGGCCTCCAGACCAACAGGTAGTCTTTCAGTACTCAATCAGTCTGATCATTGACAAAAAGAAAGAAATTTCTAATAACGAATCCAGTTTCAGTGGTAACAGGTCAACCCTTGAGCAGTTATTAATTCTGTTCTTCTCAGTCTCAGAGCCTGTTGTACTAACGTGTCTTAGGGGATCAGATCACAAATTAGACAGCTTTTAAGTATGTCAGTTCAGCAGTGTTGTGCATGAATATACTAAAAGAGCACCGTTTATTGAGCCCCAGACTCCATTGAAAAATCGCACTAAATTTTGAGTTATTGAATCAGGAGAGATGTTACAGACTTTGTTGCACACTGTCTATGACAAGTTTTTCTTCTTATAAATTCGGCACACGTTATACATGAAGTTAAATAAATGCAAAAAATTAGGTTGTTTCTTTCCTTGTTAAAACACATTGTGTTGCTTAGAAGAGCAGACATGGGAGACGCTCTGTGGCTCTCTGTCAATTATGCATTTCTTTGTGATCTGTGATCCTGATCATATTTAAGTTGGGAAGCAGGCAGGAATGGACATTCAACTAATAAAATATCCCGAGTATTTATTTGCATACACAGCGGGAAGGTTCCTTTATCTCTCTTTTTTCTCTTTAGTCTCATGTGTTGTCTGTCTATATTTGTCCTACAGGACTGTGGTGGACATAATTTCCCCAGAATGCGTGGACGCATTAAAAAACATTCACCAGATGGTAGGTGTACCTCATGGAGCCAATCCAAAAAAAAATGTTTTCGACTGAATAAACTGTTCAAAATGTCTTCTGTTGCTGATGTGTTCATTTGATGACTTACTTTCAGCTACGTGACAGAAAACAGTACAGGTAGGCAGAAAGAGCCTGTTTATATTTCTCATGAACAGTATGGTAAAAAACAAAATTAACTAAATAATGTGTTGTTGCTTCATATCAGAATTGTGCTTTTTTTGTAGGGGTTTTGTTGGAGAGTTAATGAGGCCAGCAAGTAAGTATAAAATAATCAAAAACAAAACAAAACATGGCTTTCACAAAGCAGTTTATTGGTTTTAATGATTTGCTGCATGATGTACAGCCAATGCTCTTTTCTCACAATCTTTTCCTTTTTTTCCGCAGTGTGCGGTCTTATAGAAATGTTGGCCTTGTCCAAAATGCCTTTTAAGAATGACCCTATAATCAGTAAGTTAATTTTTTTAAACGGTTGTTATCACACTTTTAAATGTTTCCATTTCACGCAACATCATATTTGAATGTCTCCTATGTTGTGACACTTTGTTTCAGCTGACTGGCAGTGGCTTATTGACGACACCATAAAGACTCTTGGCGTTAAGGAGGGCATTATGGTAAACTTTGTGTTCCATCAGTTCAAAAGTACAAAAATAAAGTTGTTTTATTCAGGGTTTTTCATTATCGTTTCATACACACGCAATCTCATACGCAATCTTCCTCCGCCTCCGTCTGCAGGTTGCCGCGGTAACAGCCTTGTCGGCCTTGTGTGAGGAGTACTACCAGGCTGAGCCAGGCCAGGCCGACTCAAAAATACAGGGTGAGTTGAATATTATTTTCTTGTTCTGCTAGTTACACTCTGTGTCTGAATTTGAAAGTATCCTCTGCCTGGTCTAATTGTGTGTTTTGTTCACACGTGCAGATTACCTGGTGTCTCAGTACGTCGAAGGGCTGAAGAGCGAACAGGCGCTCACTCGTTGTGGATCTGCCCTTGCCCTCGGCTGTCTGCCAACATTTATGATCCATGGCAAACTGAAGCAGGTGTGTGTGGAGGATGTGTACATTTCGAAGCCATTTTACATCTCATTGCCTCAGTATTTAAGTGTAAGGTGCTGTGTGTTTGTGTTAGATCCTGGAAGGCCTCCAGCAGATGTGCAGCGTCAGCCAGAAGGATGGCAGTTTTACGGAGGCGAGGAGAGATGCAATCAGAGCTATTGCTCAGTGAGTATCCATTTGTATTCCTATTTTATTGAACTTAAGGTTCAACTCTGAAAGTTGGAGAAAATTTTGATACACCAAAACCAACCAAACTCCACAGGCAAAATCAGAAATTTTACCGTGCAGAATATGGAAGCTGCTGGTCTGCCGCTGTCCCAGTTGGTTGAATTGTTTGCGTGATTGTTTCACTTCTGTGTTTTAAAGGATCAGTTCAGATTCACTGGAGTCAGGGGGGCTTAGGAAGAGCCAGTCATTCACCTGACTGCTCAGAAGATTTGGGCGTCTAAAAAAAATGATAGCATTTTCATATTTCATTCATTGAAACTGGCCACCACCAGTCAATTAGAGTGGTTGGTTTTTACCGAAAGACGGGGCAGGAGCATGAGGCAGGAGCAAATTGTCCCGATGGACTGCTCTCATCCATGGGAGCATCCAAGCAGCGTGTGAGTCCAGCCTGTGTCATGAAGCCCAATCTGTCTCTCGTCTGTTCTTTGTCTCGCCTGTCTGCTAGCTAAACAACATGCTTGTATAGGCAGTAATGCTAAAATAAACAGTTGACTGACTCTACCTGCTGGACCTGAATGACATGTCCTTACATTTGCTTCTGTACAACTACAAAATTCTTCTTTTTTAAAAAATTTTTTGAGTACATCACATACTGCAGGCCTGTTCAATTGCTTTTTTTTATTTTTTTAAAAAAGGACCAGATTTGAAAAAGTGATGGGAAGACAGATTATGTATACATGTACAGGAAAAACAAAGCACCATTGTAATAAGAAGTGGCCTGTTTTAATATACACAATGTTTCATTTAACACCTTTTTCTTTCAGGTTGACCTTCCTAAATTCTTTCTGCCTAAATAGCCTTAGTTAAAACTTAAAATAATAAGACCTAACCAACGAATGGGCCAGTTAGCCTATTAGTAAAATGATGATCTTCAAATAAAAAATGTAAACACCCATAAATCTGGGGATGTTAGCAGGTTATTTAGATAAAATTATATACTTTTTTCATATTTTTAAATGATCAAGGGGCCAGATTGATGTTGTTAAAGGACAGGATTTAGCCTGTGAACTGCAAATTAAATACTGTGTCTCCTCTTTTGGCCCTTTTTTTTTGATATGCATTTCTCCTCCATCCTCCATCAGAGTGTGTGTGAAGGCAGGTGTTCGTGCCCAAGGCTCCTCGGACTCCGCTCTGTGCTCGGAGAACGTGGCAGAGGTGTACGGCGCTCTGCTCGACGGCATGAACGACTACACGACGGACAGCAGAGGAGACGCCGGGGCCTGGTGAGTTAACTTCCTCGTCATTTACATCAGTAAACGCACGCACAAACACTCACATGCTGTTTTAATTTGCCTCGGGGAGTAGGAATGCTTCACCGCCTGAGGCCTCTGGTGTTTCTCTAACCCTCCACCTAAGGACATGCAGACGTGTCACACATGCCTGTCTCATTAGTAGCCCCGGGCCATGCTTACCATGAAGAATGTCACCAGGCTTGTCACTTGTCCACGCAACATGGGATGGGCTGCTTCCTTCAAGCTGGCTAGCAATCTTTTCTCTTTCCTTCATTCTTCCTCTTGAATGTGTTTTCCTCCTTGTTTATACCCGCTTATCACTCCTGTTCTCATTTTTTTTTTTTGCTCCACACTTTTCCCCTTTTTTTTAAGCTCACACCCACACAGTAACAGATCTCCCTTTCTTCTTTTTCATCTGTAACCACATAAATGTTCTTTAATTTGTCTTTGCCTAAAATGTTTGCCAATAACAAGAGTTTCACCGCTCACCTGGCCTGTGCACCTGTTTGAGGGTGTGACTTTTGAATCATGTGGAACATGTCACATAAACAAATCGCGCCCTGCAGCCATGGAGCTAATTTGATTATAAAACTGCCAAATCCAATGAAGCCGAAATACAATTTTCAAGTTGCGGCTTGTGTCTTTCTGCCAGCTTATGTTTGTGTTTACATGTGTGTATCATTTGTCATTTGTGTATTGAAGTTGTAAGGTGAGATTGTGAGTGTAATGCAGGTTACTCACGGCGTCTTAAATGTATTTAAAAAGTACTGAATATTCTCAAAATATATATACTTATTCATACATGCAGCTTATCTGCTTCCACATTTACAGTTCATAAGAATACATTTTTTTGATCAAAACTTTAAACAAGTAAATGTAAACTTCAACAACTACAACAACTTAAGTGGAAAAAAGAAGAAGAATACAAAAAAGAAACCAAAAAAAAAACAAAAACAAAGTAGGAGATAAAACAAACAGGTTGGATGCTGTACATATTCTTGCACCAGTATACATATATACATGGCTGGGAATACATATTAATTACAGGAAGTGGCATGCCGAGCACTGTCTACTGTAGGTAATACACGGACTATCAGTACCTCAAGTACTTCATTCAAACCTGGTTGAAATAATTTGAACTATCCCAATAAAAAGTCTCAAATTTTATTTGGAGAACCCTGATATAAGGTAGGTTTTAGCTCATGTCACTCAAACTTAAAGTCTTGATGCTTTGTATCTTGTGTTCAGGGTGAGAGAGGCAGCGATGAGCAGTCTGATGGAGGTGACGACGCTGGTGGCCAGCGGCGCTCCGGAGATCCTTTCGCCAGACCTGTGAGTTAGTAATCGTTTCTAGACAGCGACAGAGACTTAACATTGCGTGTATCGTCACCAGCAGGTGACTCTAAGTGTTGTAATGTCAGTTGGCGTTTATTCATTGGTTTGAGTAATCTTTGGTGTCACTTCGATGTCGCAAGGTGTGGCCACTAAGTCAATCCAACTTGGATCATGTTGGCTTTGTAATTATAATAGAGGAACAGGATCAAAAAAATGATGCAACATTTACTGTTGAAAAAGAGTCACATCACAGTGGAATCCACACCCAGTGTTGCCTTTGGGCTTATTTATATTCTAATGATTGATTTATAACATTGATTAATTCCTATTAACTGTTAGTCATCACCAGAACGTTCGCTTTTTGGATAATTCTGTGAAGTTACACCCTGCATAGATAATTTTGTATTGGATTATTGAGTTTTTTGTTTTGACCTGCCAAGGGACTACAAATGCAAATTAGTTTAAAGTTACAATCTGACTCAGTGCTCAAGTTATGTTTTTAACTGGACATGGTAGAGGGAGAGTAATTATACACCCATCATGTAGGTGCAAGGCTATCAGAAACAGTTGGAAACCCCACCCATATGAGGCTGACAGGCTGAGCGACAGCAGGTGTGGTTAACCATTCACACCGCGCAGGGTGATAAACATACAAAAACTATTAACAATTAACAATTCATTAAATTGCATCTAATTTGATGGTTGAAACTTGGTTATTATGCTTGTTAACATTTAGAGTTTTAGAATTGTTTGCAGTTTTGTTTTTGCAAAATCCATGTTAAGTCATTAAAAAAACACCTGTTTTATACTTGCACACTGGTGACCTTATTGAGTTGTACAGCAAAATAAACCAATTGTCCCCACATGAGGATGTCATTTTTGTTTTCAAAAACTACTTCCTGTTCAAATACAATGCTTAGTTTTTATGCTTACCAAGTTCTGCTAATCCCAAATAGCTAGGAGAATTTTAAAATGCATATCGAACAAAAGGTCAGGTCTCAGGAACTTACATTTCTGTCTTTAAACCATACATGATCCCTTTTAGATTAAAGAAATAAATAACCCTAAACCTACAGGTTCATTGACAAATGTAACCTGTACTATTTAGGAGTGAATGTTTTACTTTTCTTGCACTGTGTAGGATAATGTAGCCTGTCACATAGTTAATTGTTATTTATGTTTCTCTATTAGGGGGATTAGTTGCAGACTGAAAACTACTCTCTATTTAAGACAACCTCTCTTTGTCACAGACAGTTAGTCTAACTTGCAGTATTATATTTATTTGCAACATTCAGATACTAGACTGTCATCAGGCAGTGTGCAGGAGTTTACTTGCAACTTTTTGTACTATGTGTAATAAAATGACAGCCCTTATCTGTATTCTCTTTATTCTGTGTGCAGGGTGAAATGTGTGATGTGCTGTCTGGCCCAGCAGGCTGCAGAGAAGATCGACCGCTACAGAGCTCACGCTGGCAACATCTTCCTGCACCTCCTCCACAGCACAGAGCCTGCAGTGCCTCACATCCCCCACAGAGAGGAGCTGTTGAACATTTTCCCTGTGTGAGTCACTCTTGCCCTCAACTTAAAAGCTCTTACAGCCGCAGTGATATTCATCTGACAGTTTTGGCAAATAAACATAAAATATGGAAGTTTTGTGATTTTTTTGATGATCTGTGACTCAGCTTGTTGTGTCTTTCAGTGAGACCACAACCAGTCTGAACTGGAATGCCCCATCCCAGGCTTTCCAGTATATCACCCAGCTGCTGAGACTATCCCAGTATCAGTGCCACACCCTGCTGGGCCTCACCGTGTCTGTGGGAGGGATCACAGAGTCCACGGTAGGTCAAACGTGATGGGAGGAAGAGAACGTCGTCAGATCAGATCAGAGCAAACTGACGTACAGACGGGCAACAAATTTAAAGAAAAATAAATACAGGCACTTAATACAGGACACAGGGGTTATTAAATATTTTGAGTATTAATTTCATGCTATAGATTATACAGTCAAAAGATCTTTTTGGGCCTGATTTTTAGACCAAATGATGAAATGTGTTTTGAGAGAACAATTTTCCATCCTTCCAGTCGCTCTCTTCATAGCATCCTGGCATCTCATGGTGAACTCACACTTTATTAAGACACCTACTGTTTTTCCTTTCATTTGTCACCCACTTGTATGTTGTAAAATGTCACTCTCACCTTCGTTGTTTTACATTTCAAGGCCATAAACAAGACAAAAAATAATGATGAATAGGACAGATTATATTCTTATCTTCCCATTCAATATTATCAGGATACTCTCAGGATTTGATCTATGTTGCAATTCTACAAGTATTGTGATTAGATGTTATGATTTATTGTTGTTAACACCAGACCATGGAAAAAAGTTGAATCATACACTTGTAGAGACGGCACATCATGAGATCAAGAGTCATATTTCCAAGAGCAAAGCACATCACATGCCAGTTAGTCAGTTTTTTTAAGTTTCCAAGCAAATGAATAAAATTTGCAAACAGGGACTCAGTAAAACTCAAAGCAACTACAACAAATACAACGAGCAAACGACAGCCAGTAAAATCAAAGCAAATAAAATGTATAAAACCAGTGAAAGGCAGTTAATAAAAGTCAAGTAAAATCAAGAAAGGCTCTCAAATTAAAAGTAGGTTTTAAGAAGAAATTAAATAGAAGTCACTGATTCTGCTGACCTGATTTCATCAGCGCTATACTGGTTTTAAAAATGTCAATTAAAAGTAAAGTGAGCTGCTATATTTAGCTGTTACTGCTCATCCAGATATTACCATGAGAAAATAAGAATAAGGCCCGATTAACCATTGGGGGCCCATCTGCTGCTTCTTTTTTCTGTTCTTTCGGGGTGTTTTTTTGTTTGTTTTTTTTGGGATGGTGGTAAATTATGCTGCCAGTCATGAGTTGGCAAAGTCAGCTCTTAGTTGGAGGAGTTTAGGCCAACAGGGGGAGCCGTGTGTCTTAAATAGTCCACTCAGTCATCTGCACTGTATCTCCTCCCTCTCTCAAGGTTTCTGCAGGTTCTTAAAAGTCTAAAATTTAATCATCTTTTTTTAGACCTTAAAATGTCTTGAATGTGATTTTTACTGGTCTTAAAATTTTAATTTTGACGTTATTTTAACACTGAACTTAATTAAGTCTTGCTTTTAGATGTGCTTTGGGGGAAAAAAATGCATCAGTCACACTGTAACAACTGCAAAACGAAACCAGCACTGCACCAGTAAACACTAATACAAACTGCACATGTACCTTTTTGACATGAAATAGATGTTAGATCACAAATTACAGCGGTCTTAACTTGTTGAACCCTGCAGAAACCCTGCTCTCTCCAGATCGCCTGACTTTGAATGATTTCTTAAAATCACAAATATCAGGTTGTGTTACTTCGACTCATCTCCACCCTTGTCCCCTGTTGCAACACCGTGACCTCCACCTGAGGTCGAAGCATTGATCCAGAGTCCTCCAGAACGAATTGATCTGACCGCTCCCTCGTGGTACTGACAAGCGAGAATTTCCCTTCAGCTGAACCTTGTCTGCTACTTTCCACTCCTGACCCCTGGCACACATCACACTGGAGGCTCGGCTGGGGCCCCGAACTGGGGTTGATCTAGTTCTCCCCCCTCCTCCTCCTCCAGTATGATCCAACCTGTTCAAACCAATCATTCAAAAGGTCCGGCCCACAAAAATTTGCGATGGTTATTTTTAACTTTTAATGTATGTTGATATAATAAAAGAAAAATAAGTTTAAAGCCTGTAATAGCATCAGCGAGGTCAGTAAAGTTGAGCTCATCTGCCAGTGGGGCCTGTAAATGTATTCCCTCAGAGACGATCTGGCTCTCGTCTTGCTTTTACCTCCAGATACATCCTCAAAAAACAGGAGGGACTGATATGTTTATACAGGGTTGCATGCAGGAAAGTGAGCCAATACTACATCGATGCATGGGCCAAGATTGCCATTCTCACACTACAGGCACATATTCACACAGGCCAGAGGGGGACGGAGCATCCACTAACTTTCCAGGAACTGCTGTGAAGGCCAGCCTCAATGCACAGAGACCAGACTGAGAAAAATAACTCTGTACCAGCAAGTGTTTTTACATTTCACGCAGTATTTATTCGGTAATTTGAGTATTAAATGCTTAAAATAACCTTTAACCAGTGAAGCACGAAAAATATAAACACAAGTTAATCTGTTTTTAAAGTTGAGATAAGGAAATCAGACACCAGGTTTCCATGTAACTTTGTTTATCTCTATTTCAGCGTGTTGCTATGTTGTGTTGCTATGTTGAAAATGTCAACGGTTGACACTTTCTTTCCTGTAGTCTGATGATATCATCAATTTCACTGTTTTTCTTTCCACGGGCCCCCAGGTTCACACAATCAAGTTTTCTTTCTTTTATTAGTCATATAACGTAAACAGATCTCCTTACCTCACTTTGCAACTAATAACACAACATTTTTTCCACTACGAATTTTAACACTTTGTTTTTACACATTAATTATGAAAAAAAATAAATTTTAAGGTTTGTTCGATGTATTGTTTTTGCTATAATGAATATTGTCTTATGACATTATAAGCAAAACATTCCACAGATTTTTGTTCTGAATCTGCAGATTCTTTTCGAGCCTGGTGATCCCATCATGAATTATGACAAGAGATATTCAAAGCTTCATTTGGAAACGTTACCTCACTGAGTTTGAGTGTGTGTGTGTGTGTGTGTTTAAGTCCTAACCTTCAGGCTTCTCTCTGCTGCTTACATTCAGGCACATTTTTCCTCACGGTCATTGTTTGACTATCTGAGAGGCATCCAGGATGATGATGCAGCTCTGACACAGTTTGGAGACACGTTGCTGATCATCTTCAGAGACAATCTCCGAAATGACAGGTACACACACAAATACCCTTTTGTTCCCCCCTTGACCTCGCTAGATGTTTAAAGCTGTAGTCCATCCCTTTGACACAGAAAAGTCATTCAAATGAGAAACTCATCTAACTGGAGTTTGCCAGCATAAATACACCTGATATCACAGTCGTAATGATCATTTTCATTATTCATTAATCTTTTGATCACTTTCTGCATTAACTAATTAGTTGTTTGGTTTATAAAATGTCAGAAAAAAGTCTTGTTTTGTCCGCAACCCAAAGATATTCAGTTTACAGTCTGAGAGGAGTAAAGACACCAGAAAATATTCACATTTAAAAAGCCGAAATGAGAGAACTTGGACATTTCTTAATGACTGAACCCGATTAATTGATTATCAAAATTGTTGGCAATTAATTTAGTAACCAGTTAATCCTTGCCACTCTAATTTTTACTGTATGTAGTATTTGTGTTGTGAAACATGCTGCAACAACATTGTAGTTGCCAGTTTCATTCAGTTCATAAGTTTTTTTATTTGCTTTTTTAACAGTACACCATGACAAAAACTGAATCACTCACTTCTAGAGACTGTAACATAATTTGTGTTTCCAAAAGCAATGCACACAACATGTCAGTCAGTCTGAGTTCTTCCTGAGTTTTATTTCATTAACATTACTGCTATACTGCCTATGAAAGTTTTTGAATAAACTTTAGCTGTGCCTGCTCATCAACAGAGCCCCTGAAAATATATTTCACATATGAAATTGAACTTGAAAAATGTCCTTTCAAAACCCAAGACAACTTGGAAAAGATGTTGATTTCTGTCAGGGCGTCAATGACAATTCCCATTATATGTTAGCATCAAGCTAACAGACTAAGTGCTAGTTATTTGTATATATATAAAACATCAATTCAGCAACTCAGATTGATTCAGTAATAAGTATCATGATTCTTTTTATGTATTCATTTTGTCAGAATAGTTTTAACATTCATAGCATGATTTATCCTCTAAGTGACTAAGTGTTTTCTTTTTCCTAGGGTGTCTATTCCTTTTCTCAAGATGCTCAATCAGATGTTTGCTAACAGCTGCTTTGAAATCTTCACCACACAAGAGAAGTGAGTGTTGTGACAGTTTTGTTAAAACACTGTGGATATCTGAGGGTGCTAAAGTTTTTCTCTCTTTGTTTGCTAAGTCATCAGTTCTGTGTGGAGCTTTTGACTCTTTGCAAAGAGTTCAAGAAGACCAAAGATATTTCCAAGCTGCGCGCCTGTATAGCTGTGTAAGTCTTCATCTCATTGACAAATACACACATTATGTATACGGGACTAAGGCAGAAAACAACATTCATGCTGACTGTGATGCTCGGTGTTTCCCAGCTTCTGTGGGCTGATCCAGTTCCAGGGCGATGTGAGGAAGAAGGTCTTGTCCCAGCTGTTGATGCTACTCTGCCATCCCTTCCCTGTGGTGAGTTCACAAGGCACGAATCAGTCTTGTTTGTCTTCTTACATTTCTTTGGTTAACAACAGCTGCAATAGAAAAAAATACTGTGCCTCTCTCGCAACTGTAGATCAGAAAGACCACGGCCAGCCAGATGTACGAGATGCTGCTGACCTATGATGATGTCATAGAGCCAGAGGTGTTGGATGATGCCATGACCCTGCTCAGTGATACTAACTGGTCAGTGGTCACATTGGATGCAGTTGTTAAATCGTCTCTTATTGTTAAATTTTGGTATGTGTGTGACACGCTGTCTCTTTTGCTGGATTTTCCTTCCAGGGAGAGTGACCTTGCCACAGTACGGACCCACAGGAATCAGCTTTGTGATTGGCTGGGAGTCCCCAGGCCGCAGGTGGTTGCCAAGGTAACAAACTGATATGAGTGAGACTTGATAGAATTTATGTAGGCAGATACAAACAGCAGTCATTGTATGTTTTATGACCCTGTTGCATTGCTGACCACTTTCTTTCATCTTCAGAACACTGTCCAGGCGTCCTGATCACCCGAGGCTGCGAGGAACAGCTGCACATGATGCACTTGGATGTCGTGCTGTAAGACTTGAGACTGGACCATGACTGCTGCTCCTCTGAAGCTGCCCGGTACCTGTTGGTCCGTCCACCTGATAAAAAAACAAACACAAGAAATTAATTACAGTCTGACATTTTTACATGACAATAAATGGATGAAACCATCAGTTATTCCCTCTGTTTTGTTATTATTACCACAAAGATCAACTCAAAACTCATATGTCAGAGATGGGCAGTTTAATTTATCAGTCAATATCTGATAAGATATTTTCTGCTAAGGCAAGCTTACTGAACAACAGTAAAACAGAAGAAAAGCGCAAATAGCAGACATGTTCTAGAATTGACAAATATTAATATGGTTTACTGCCAGTTACTCCCAGAACGACCAGTGGAGAGTCCTGGCAGAGACATAGAGGCATATCAGACTGTTACATACTGTCACAGAAGTCATATCTCAGTAAACGTGTGGTTAACATTGTGAAATAATCACAGTTGGTTTGCTTTGGGCACCAAAACAATTTGGTTAGGGTCAGACTACTTTAAATGTGATAATATCAGTTTACATGGAATGTATTTTTGTATTTTCATATTACTGGTATTTTAATTAAACACATTTCACATACCAGTATTCTGTATTTTTACTTAAATACATTCATGAGCAAGTATTTGTAACAAGATACTTTTTGATGTGTTTGTGCGCCCTGACGTGTGTATAAAGCTTTCATTGTAGTTTCCTGTGTATAACGCCTTTCTTACATCTCCCCTTCAGGTCACGGTTCAGTAGAGCTGTTTACTTGTAATCTGTACCTGGAACAACATACATGGGTGAAACTGAAACTATAGTGTGCGTACACTCCAGGGAAATGGTTGCCATTTAGCTGTTTTGGCACAAACTGTGGAATGTCACTGGGGGCCTGCTTCCCCTTGGGTCCCATGCAGACCTACTTTTTCTGCATCAGTGGAGGTGCCAGGGACTGGAGGCGTCCCAGGCCTGATAGCGGAGCCTTCCTGGTTGCCTGTGGAACAGAGCCTGTTGTGTCACCGTTGGTCCAGACTTTCTCATTAGAGTCTGATAGTGGCGGCATTGTCTCAGCCAGCTTCCCGTCTCACAGTGACAAAGATACAACTGCTGCATTACTGTAGAATGAGGTGGTTTCTGAGTGTTTATCATGCATCACAGTATATTGCATTACATTTTTCTGTAATATGATTAATTGAACTAAGTATATCCTTTCCCATGGAAACTGGAGGGTATTTGGACCCTCATAAAACTGGAAAGAAAATGCTTGTTATTTTTATCCCAACTGTTTGGCTTTCTGTATTTCAGCAGCTCTTTTAATTGTGTGTGTGTGCTGCCAAATCATTAGTAACATCTGGTCATTATTGCCTGGTTAATCTTTTACAGTCAACAATCATGAAGCCATTGACTGTTATTCCAAACAAAATGGATCTTCACTAATTTGTGGTTTTACTCCAGTTTTCAACTTTCCAATCACCTGTTTTAAAGTGGATCACAAAGGCCCCTTTTACACTGGACAAAACACTCATTAACGCTTTCAAACATCTGGCTGTTGTCTCCAATGGGAAAAGGTACACGCAGCATTCATTCGCAGGTCAAATGACCCTGCAGTAGTCATGGGTATTTGCTCTGTTCTGAACGGCAGTGATGTTAAGATGAGACATGGATGGAGGAAATAAAGCCTTCTTGCCTCCATTGGTAACTTCTGCAACTCTTTTGCTCCTTTTTCATACACATGTGCTCCTATTAGCTGAAAGCAAACATCAAAGAGTCAAATAAAGCAGATACCCTGAAAGTACAAACAGTGACTCAGGAGAGAAATTAACCTTAAAACCACAGAGATTCAGTTAGAAGCTACAAAAGTACTGAGAGCTGACCACACAGACACACATCTTTCTGCTTTCATGCACATGCATGAGTTGTCTACTGGAAAAGGTAAAAGGGTCAGTTGCCTATTTTTTGCGAGTTTTGTATCAGTGTTTTTTTACACCCCTAGTTCTATGTTTGTTGTAAGATTTTGTTAATCCTCATATTCCTTCATTTGTTAAGAGCAATTGCACATCTAGATTAATAACGACAATTATGTACTTTAGATATGCTATTCACACTCAAACTTTAAGTAAACTGACAAGAGCTTATTCCAGTCTGGGTCTTGTGTATGTCGTTCTTTATTTTAAAACGTTTTTAAAATTATAATCCTGATAAATAATCCTTATTTTTCTAACTAAATGTTTTTTTTCTGTTACTGTTATGAAATACAGTCATATTTTTTGTATCCTTAGTACATAATCCTGTCACATGTAATTCATTGCTCCCCAAGCCTCTAAACAAATATATTATATATATTAATGAACACTGCCCTGATCCAGTGAGACATAAATTTGGTACATAGAGGATAGTGTGCAGACGTTACCAAATAACTTCAGCCACTAAGAGGTTCAATTGTGGCCAAGAAAAATGGATCCATCAATGATCACATTGTTATTTGTCTTGTCGCTCTCTGGCCTCAGAGCTGCTGTGTTAGTGTCTCTGACAAGTGGCTTTGCTAGCCTCTTACCATGCTCATTAACAAGGCCACATTCACTCTTACCCTCCTCCATGGGTGCTGTTGAATTTGTCTGGGTTGTCCAATATTGCCGCAGCCCATAATTCGACTTTAATTAATTCCCAGCCAGATGGAAATTCCTGTAGTTTCTAATGAAAGAAATGGTGTGTTTCTCTCAAGGCGGATTGATGGTAAAGTGAGCAGCTTTGCTACAGTGCTCGGGGTAGAGAGGAATGCTAATAATTCTAAAAGGCTTACAGTTCGTCGGCAGTAGCCATGGCAATTCTTCACATACAATGGTGGCCTTTTAGAGGAGTGGAGAGGGGATGGGGCTGCTCCCTCATTGACTCACTTTGGTGTGATATTAGGAAAGACCTCTTTGCACTTTCCACTGTTCTGCTTATTATGAGATTAAGTGGTACCCACAGCAGTTTGCCCAAGTTAACGATTGTGGAGTAGAAAGGGCAGCAGTGTTTTTGATCAGCAGAGTTTTCATACTGTATGGAAAACGGCCAGGTTGTCTAGAGCACTGGTAATTATTATTCTGCATTAGAAGATAGTTAAGACTTTTGAAAGTGAAGTTCTGTGAGGTACTTCTTAGTCAGTCAGTGTATTAGTTGCAGTAGATGATGGTCAGCTTGGACCCAGTTTGGAGACGCAGCAGAAGTACCTGCCAACATTTAGGTTTCAAAATATGAGCCTGATGTGATCATTACCAAATCCATTTCTTTCTTTTTTATTTTGATCGTTATTACCTGATGGCAAATCGCACTCATCTATCTGTGGGTACAGATTTGTGGTCATGTTATATTCATTTTGTGGTTGTGTGTTCTGAACCATCCTGACAAGTTGGACGTTTCCTGAGGTGAAGCAAAGACGTCGATATCACTTTTAAAAGGGTAGTTCACCCAGAAATGAAAATTCAGTCATTATCTACTCATGCTCATGCCGACTGAAAGTTGGACTTGTGAAACTTCAGCAGTGTTTTGTGGATGTAAAAACATAACCTGTCAGTCGGCATGAGGGTGAGTAGATAATGACTAAATTCATTCATTTTTGGGTGAGCTGCCACTTGTCAGTTATTATTAAATTTTCAATCGAGGATTTGATTTTTTTTGCTGACCCTGTTGACAACAGTGCATAGCTTAGCTTCCTACACTGACTCCTACTGTTCCTGCTGCTTTACTCTAGATAATAAAATAACTATCCCTTTAATAGTTTTTTGTTTATATATGAGATCCTCCTTCTGAAATTAAAGTGATGTAAATAATGCACATATTGATAGCGTTGTTACTCATATTGTAAACTGTGTGCAGCTCTCTGAGATCTTTGCAGCAAGTCCCTCACGCACAGCAGAGTATAAAAGTTTGAGACCTCATGATTTTGATTACGGTTCATCCTTGTTTTGTTAAACATGTCGCTGAGGACAATGTGAGCATTTGTGCAGTTTTTTCCCAAAAATGAAGTCAGCCTCTGTTGGAAGACTTTTTACTGTTATTTCATAGAGAAAACTGTGTGTTTCTAATTTTCCTCATGATCCACTGATTGGTATCAACATCACAGGAGCATGTATAATCACAATCACCTCCCCTTTCACAATCAATGACTCAACTGTGGTGGACACAGAGGCAAATGTTACACTAGTTGCCCTCAGGATAACCTTCTGTTTACGCAGTCGTTTTGTCTGTCGAGTACTTTTCTGGATTAAAGGACGATGGAGCCCATCAGAGAGCACACAGGGCAAAGGACAGGAGGACAATCTGATATATTAACAGCTTTTAAAACAGATGCACTTCTGAGAGGCTGCACTGCAATATTTGGATGATATGGATGGAATCTAACAAGCACAGTAATTCATCATTTTGAGTCCAAATCAATGTGATAGAGCACTTCTGTTTATTGCCTTCCTTCCCTGCACAAACACTGGTGTAGCTGGTGCTGATTAATCTGTGAACTGCTGGCAGAAATTTTGGATTTATGCAGTTGGAAGAAGAGACCCACTAATACACTTTTTAAAGCCCCAGTCCAATTTCTGTCTATAGCTAGCATGAATTCCTGTTGTTCCTCACATGAATGCAAATGTCAAATTTAATTCTACTCCTCAGAATGTCGGTGTTACACACATTAAAAGTTTCTGTATTGACTTTCTGTTTCGAGACTTGAATATCTCCAAACTAAGGACCTGTAGAGTTAGCCTCATGTTACTAGCTCACTCAGTTGCAGACTTGTGTTACGTTAGAGAGGGTTTATGGTCCAGCAGAGGCTCCAACTGTACGTCTAATATTACAGAACTCAGAAAAATAATATACTGGATATCTTGGTATATCTTCATTATTACATGCTTATAATTCATTGTCACGGCCTCCATACAAAAAATAACAGTTTACCCACAAGCTTTATTATGTAAACCCAAAGTATTGAACAAAAACACAAACATAACTAAAGAGAAATTAAAAAAAGGGGCTGGAGCATGGAGGTAACAGCGTGCATGGGGAGGGGAAAAAAGAAGGGAGGAAGAAAAAGTCTCCTCAGCACCTGTGCTGCTGTCCGTGTGTGCTGTGTGCCATGTGCCCCATCCCTCTACACTCCCTGCCCCTCTTATCCCCTCCTCTCTCTATCTGAGTGTTGATTGTTGAGTGTCGCCAATCTGATATCTGATTAGTGAATGACATCAGTATCTGGTACTGATAAGCCTGTTGTTCTCAGTAACAGTTGCAGGGTGTTTCTGAAATGCAACTAATTATGGTTAAAGGTGCTGAATGTATTATTTACTTCCTTGAGAGGTCACAACAGAGCACCAGCATCTCAGACAAAACAAATTCATGCTTTGTTTACTCCACAGATGCTCAACCTGCTTTGCCACTTTTGCAAAAAATGACAGAAGGCCAGGGACCTGTTAATAAGACAACATTAATAAGAATCAGATTTATTAGATATATGTAATCTAAAGCATTAGCCAGTTTCTTCTCATGGTACCAGGCAGGAATACACCGAAGCTGGGATGTTCTGACTTGTGAAGGTGCCTGATAATAGCAACATTGCATACAGTCATTTACATTTTGCAAGTTAAACGCAATGGTTTAGGATTGGTATAAGATGGCAAAATAATCTTTCCATTTTTCAGTGACTTGCCTGGTTTCATCATTGCTGACTTGTCCACATTTGTTCTGTCATCTTTGCTAAACTGTAATTCTGACCGCAGCAGCCCTGCAGAGGTCAGCTGTACACAGACATCAAGTGTCATTATAGGCTGACATGTCAATTTATTTATTTCCATTGCGAATTAGAAAACTGACAAACTAATTTGCCTCTTTCTCAGCTAAAATGTTTCCAGAAACCTATTTCTGTTTAACTGTAATATGTTAAATTGCTTACCGCCATGTTGAAAATGGACACAGGGAAGACAGAGGGAGACTCACATGCACAAACATGTATGCACAGTCGTCCTGGATAAACAAAATAGCTTGGATTACAGCACACACACACACACACACACACACACACACAGGGAGTGTGACTTCATTCTCTACTCAAGACTATTACTCTGAATGCTGTGGCTGAATGTTGCGTATTTAAACTAAATTAGTCAAGATTGTTATCAATGTGTCCCAGCCCTGAGATGGAGCTGTTGTCTGCTATAAGAGACTTTATTATTTCCAGGTGTTGCTCCTGCTGGGACGTCCTGTTTATGGTCTCAGCACCTGGTCTAGGGGCAGCAGCCCTCCTCCAGCTTGTTAGTCAGGTTCATTAGCGGAGCTCAGGCCTTAATTGCCCCAAATTTATGGAGTGGAGGTACTGCGGAGCAGCTGTTACAACCCGCTTTTAGTTGAGGACTCCTTTCAGCCCTAAAAATAAGGTTTGTTATTATTATTATAAACCTTATATGAAGGTTGACTGGCTGGTGGTTTTTATTTTCTCATATCAAGTATGTGATTTTCCCTCTGTTCTCAGTTAAACCAGGTAATCTAACACTCAATTCTTTATCATGTCCTCTAGTGAGAAAAACGCTTCATCGGGTGGAAATTTCTATATTATTTTGTCTTTAAATCATAAAAGAGGCACAACTTCACATTTCAGTTACAGTTCTGCCTCCAGCTGTGAAAATATTCAAGAACATTAATTTAGAAAACATTTACAGGTAAGACCAACCACTAACATCAGCTACACAGAAATCTACTTAAAGTTTACTTTAAAATGTGTACAATAACTGCTGTTAACCTAAATGTGGTATAACCTTTTCAGTTCTGGTGATTTGAAAGCGGAGATGTGTGTGTTCAGTTGAGGCTGCCCTTTATGTCATGTTTATGTAGGGACAGCAGCAGTTCATGTGCTCTGACACATCTTCTCCCTCAATCAAAGGATCGTAAGTCTGTCGCGACTTAGCCATGCAAACATCAAGGCAAAGCTACGCGCTGAAAACGAGGACGGAATAGAAAAGCAGGACGTCATGGATCTTTAACTGTAAAGAAAATTGTAGAAACAAATTTGAGACAGAAATGACTGAATATGATAATTATATGACTGATAGAAATAGCAGAGATACGATAATTATATGATTGATAGAAATAGCAGAAATGCTATAATTATGAATATGACAGCTGATGCGGTCTCCCTCCAGGAAACCACAGTCTTTATAAGTTTCCAAAAAGCCATAATCAGCAGCACACCAGGCATGCGCTCTCTGCCGAGGAAATTACCACGTTGTTTGGAATTATAGTCATTTGGAAATGGGGGCAGCTGGATAGGTTTGGGAATGTGGGCTAATTGCTAAGCCTGTGTCCTTTTACAGACCGCAGGTTAATGGGCAGTGTGTTTTTATATCAACAGCACACACAGATGCATACAGATAATTTGGCTAATTGAATGGAGAGGTTATACTGTGCTGCTGACCCCTGTTACTTTGATAGAGGGCCGCTGTGTGCCAGACTGCCTGACAATGTGTCACAGTCTCAGCATTTTCTTCCATTTTGTTTATTTTCTTTTAACAATGGGCACTTTGTACATGCTCTGACCGCCTTATCTCAGCAGTCATGTAGAAAATGTGATTTAGAGCTACCGAACAGTTTCCTTGGTTTGTGTTTTCTGAGGACTGGCTGGTTTTGTTAGAGAGCAGGCAGTCTCCAATTAGCCTTCCTTCCTTATTGCTGTTGTCCTGAACAGCAGTCTGACAGCCCATTATCAGCTCCAGCTCCTCCAGAGTCCACATTCACCTGCACTGACCAACATGTTCTCACTCTGTACAGTATGTTTATTATATAAGCACAAAATTTCCAACTCACATTTGGCAGATTGCCATTACAATATGCTCATTTTT
Source organism: Lutjanus erythropterus (assembly GCF_056507025.1). NCBI lineage: Eukaryota > Metazoa > Chordata > Actinopteri > Lutjaniformes > Lutjanidae > Lutjanus > Lutjanus erythropterus. Next base: position 13,498,122 of record NC_139335.1, on the reverse strand, counting down.
TTTTTTTTACCCAATTGCAGAGAACATCATGGCCCTTGTCAAACTCGCTTAAATCTTTACGCTTGCCCTTTTTTCCTGCTATTAACACATCAACTTTGAGGACAAAATGTTCACTTGCTGCCTAATATATCCCACCCACTAGCAGGTGCCACGATAAAGAGATAATCAGTGTTATTCACTTCACCTGTGAGTGGTCATAATGTTATGCCTGATCGGTGTATTGTCGCGAAGGGAACGGCTAAACATGTAGATGCAGCGGCCGATAGCTCCTTCAAACTTTGCTACTTTCCTCCTTTAATCTATTATTTATTCAGCTTAATTGCTGAAACGTGCTAACCTGACATGCCAGATGTTTTGTTACACAACCATCTGGGAAGTCGTAAGTGCAGTAGGAGGATGTGGAAATATATTTCATAATTAATTATATGCCAACATTATATCATTTTGATGCTTTGTAGGCACAATAATTGCATTGTCAATGAATATTAGGTCTTCTATCCAAATACAGATACAGAGATAAATGATTTTGTTTGTTGAACAGATACAGATACTCAGATGTCTGAGGGTGAAGAGTGAGTGTCATTGCTGCGTCAGGGAGCAGCAGAGGAGGTTGTCAGCCAGCTGGTCTGTTGGGGTTAAAATGATATCAAGAAGCCTGCTGGGAGTTGCTCGTGGCCTTCTGGGAAAAGTCTTCCTCTGAACTGTGTCTGTTTGATGAAACAAGCTGAGGGCTGCTTACTTAACATCACTCTGAGCTGTAAAGGTCTCTCTGTCAGATCAGATTTGTTGTCTTTTCACAGTAGCGGTTATGGGTTTGATAAGACCAAATTTAGTCTTGTAGACAGACACGCTGACTTTTTCTTTCTTGCCTTGTTGACCTCCTCGCAGTTTCTTTTAATCAAACGGTCCTTTTTTCCGTTGCCAATCCTTCACACCGCTGCTCACCCTGCTGGACTTCCTTGGACTTGGAGCGAGCAGTCAGTTAAGATGTGCCTCCTCTTCCTGTCATCACTCTGGCCTTGGTTGAACCTCAGTATGTCCCTCTGTTTGTGCAGAGACTGTGTGCTGCCGCTGCTGCTCGGTGCTCAGAGTGACTTCATGGAGACAGCTCAGACGTCAGGGGGCCTGGCTCGCCTCTTGCTTGGACGGCAGCCAGAATGAGCTCATCCTCGAAAGCGAGTCCAGCTGCTCCGCCATAGGAGTGCCGTTCTCTTCTCGACCTCTGCACCCCGGGCCCTGAACCCGGGAGCCGGCTGGTGTGAGGACTGGGGGTGAGAGCGAGTGTGACACCCTTCCCAGAAGCTCCGGCAGGGACTGACCACTGGCAGCCTGCCGCCCCCTCGGCGCCTGCTAAGCAGCACGGCCTCAGGCCTCCGCTGTTCCCTATGGAGAGAGGCCCAGTTTGTTCTGGACACACGCCAGCACTGAGCGGTGGGGGGCATGGCCAGGTCAGCTCTCAGGGGTGGTCCTGTAGCCCGTGTGTGTGTGTGATGTGTTTGGAGCCATGATGATTAGCTTGTGTTTTGTTTTTATGTGATTCTATTATTTTTGCTTTAGTGTTAAGCCTGCGGGCTGTAAGATCTCTCCGTCTTTGTCGAGCTCCCACACTCTTAAAAGTAAAGGTGCTAACAAGGACCATGAAGCGATCTTTGTCTTGTTACCATAGGAGAATCCTTTCGGGTTCCTGGCTGAACCTTTTATGAAGGTTCCACTTGGAACCCTTTCAGATGGGCTAACAAGACTAACAAGAACTCATCCAGGGGGTTCCACCAAGATTCCACCATTGGAGTTCTACCTAAAACCATTTTATATTCAAAGAGTTTTATTTAAAAGCGACCAGAAGGATTCTTCTGAGAAGCTTCTCTTTCTAGGGATTTTATTCAGAACTCATGTGAGAAGTTGTGCTTAGAACCTTTTCTATGGGTTTTGTCTATAACCCACCAAGGGGGTTCTATGGAGAATCCTTTTAAATTTCAAGTGTTTTACCTAAAACCCACCTAGGGGGGGTTCTACTGAGAACCTTTTTTCAGTGTAGAACATCAGCCGTTCAAGAAGAATTCTTTTGCAACCCTTGTTTCTGAGAGTGCAGTGTGTCCTGGGAATGGAGAGGAGGACAGCACATAAAAGATTATGGTTCTAACTCATTCAACTTTTCTCAGAAGATGAATGCTGATGGGGTTCTGGTCCTGAGGGACCACTGAGGGTTCCTAGCTCCGGCTCCGAGCTACATGACCATACTGAGTGGAGTGGTGCCGCTCTATCAGTAATATCAGCGTGAGTTAAAGATCTCTTGAGCATACAAGGTCTCACCAGCCCAGAAAGATAGCTCCTCTGGGCTGTGTGTATTCGGTTAGTGAGATTATTCTGTCACTCAGTCATCTCCTGAGCTAACACAATCAATCTGCTCTCAATCTGTGGCAAAGCACACAAGTGTGAGGGCAGCCAAAGGTCAGAACCTGAGGAGTCATATCTCTTTTCTCCTCCTCCTCCTCCTCCTCCTCCTCTCTATGTGGCCACCTCCTCCTCCAGCTCTGCACCCGCTCCTTACCCGAGCTCACCATTTGGAATCCATTATCCAAGCCAGCTTGGAGTTTTCTGATAATTAAAAGGAGACGTTTTCCAACGTTCTCCCTCAGATTAACGGCTGTTCTTTGGGATCAGCCAGTGGGAGGGCAAACACAGCAGGGAGGTGGGTGCTCTGGAGGCTCTCGAGCTGGAAGATGGGGATAGGTATATAGCGGTGAGCCAAGTCCATGTGTTGGACAAGTTGTCTTAAAGGAATAGTTTGGGTTTTTTGAACTGGGCTTTTATGTTAAGTTTGGAGACGCAGTAAGAGTGGTGTAAGAAACTAAGTAATGTGCTGCCGTGGACATGGTCAGTAGCAAGATGTATTTTGGCCTCCTAAAAAAAACTTTAAAAAATCTGTATCACTGTAAGTATGTGCTATATTTAGAATATTTTCACCACCGGCAGACAACATTTTCTGATGGGAAACCATGGTTATATCAGCCAAATATTGCTCTCTCTAAACCAACCAGACTTCTGGTTTACCAATGGTTTGGTTGGTTTGGGAAAGCAATACTCAACTTATAAAGTAGAGTTTCCTGGCAGAAAAGCAGTGAAAATATTCAAAGTCTTAAGTGTAGTGTACACTTAAACTGATATTGATTTCTTCAGGTGGCTAAACTATTTTTTGCTGATGACCTCGTCCACAACAGCACATTGCTTAGCTTCCTACACCTGTACTCCTGCTGCTTCTCCAAACTGGGAGGTGTGTCAACTGACACCTACTGTAGGTAATATGCCAGCCATGGATAAGTACCTCATATAACCTCACTTCAAAAAATGTGAACTAACCCTTTAAGTTAGCTGTTTGGAGCTGGGGTTCAGGATTCAGGATGGATCTTTGAGGGGATTTTGTGGGAGACTGAAGGAGAGAGGTTCTTTTGGGGTGCAACCTGTAGTGGGCAGCAAAAAAAAGCTATCAGAAACATCTGTCACATCTGTCTCATATTGTATATCCTATTCTGGGCCTGTGGGTCAACTCTGGACCCAGTTGGATCTGCTTGCAGCGTTTGACCGGGGACTTGGCTGCTTGACACAGAAGTCAGAAACGCTGTGATTGCAGCTCATTGCCACAATATCATCAAACCGTCCCACCAGAAGTGCACTTAGTCAGATTGAGTTCATCCCACGTCTCTGAAATTGTGTTTGACAGTGTTGACTTTTTTAAAAATTCTCTAGTCTTGGCTTAAACTGGTATTTGCGTTGCATTTCTCTTTTCCCAGATGATGGAAATGTTAGCCGGTATCCCAGCGTCCACGTTAAATGAGAATAAAAATCAACAGCCTGAATTAACATGAAACTTCTGTCCAAATACATTTATTCAGATCAGTGGATTCGTAAATAATGTCAAATGAAGTCTAAGTGGACAAGCTGTGCTGGAGAGGAACTGGTCTGACAAAACACAAGATATATGTGCACTCTTAGAAATAAAGGTGCTTTCTAGAACCAAGGTTCCACCCAAAACTCCTAATGTGAGGTTCTAAAGAGAACCTTTCTATGGTGTAATGGTTCCACCAAGACTCTCTAGTGGTTCTATTCAGAACCATTCCACCTTCTAAGGGTGCTGACGAGGACACATCCAGGGCCTTCTACCAAGAGCCTTTTCATATTCCAAGGGTTTTACCTTGGACCAACCCAGTGGGTTCTGCTTAGAACCTTTTTATTTTCCAAGGGTTTTATCTAGAACTCTGACAGTTGTATATTCCAAGGGTTTTATTTAGGACCTACCGAGAGGGTTCTGCCGAGAACCTTTTTTTTTTTCAAGGGTTTCATCTAGAATCCAACCAGGGGCTCTACAGAGAATCTTTTTAGGATTTCAACAATCCTTGAAGAACTCTTTCTTCCAAATAAGGTTCTTTAAGAACCCTTGACAAACCCTTTCTTCAAAACAAGGGTTCTTCAGAAGCACCTGGTTCTGGGTAGAACCTCAGTCCTTCAGGAAGAACCCCTCTGTAACCTCTAAGAGTGTACATCCATGCAGTACTAAAACACTGATGGTTAAAAACAGATGAGTCACATCAGATAACATCAGTTCATTGGAATTGTATCATATCTGCTGCACTCAGCTGTGTGGACTCAGATGACTGTTTTCAATGGAGCAACACAGAGTTTGCACTAATTTTTCCTGGCAAATTTCAGTGTTATCAATCAGAAGTTTGAAGTGGGTCATGGACAGTCACTAGTTTGTGGTCGGAGCATGTGATTCGGCTGCAGCACCAAGTGTATCTGATGACAGTGCAGCCAGAGTTGCTCTCTCCAGGGCGGTTTATTAACCGTGGCTGGTCTTGAACTTGTGACGTGCAAACAGACGGACACTTCAGACCTGCAGGGCCCAAAGATCATCACAGGACTCTCAAATCAGATGATATGGTGGCTGTTAAAGTCCTTTTGTCTCGTGTTGACAGCTTCCATATTCTCCTGTCATGTGCTGCAAGGGGCTGCCATATTTCTGTGGGGCTGTAATTTTTCAATATGTGCTTTATTTCACACACAGCTGCATCCTGTGATCTTTGTACATTCTTATGGTGTCTTTGTTTTCTTGGCTTCTTGTTGCATTCTGCAGAGGTCAATTCAAGGAGTCTTTTATGATTATACTGTATTCACATGGATGGTAGATGACAAACCGGATATCACTTTAGTGAGCACAGCAAAATTAAATGAAGCTGGTGCAGAATAAAATAAAGGTAACGGTAGACAGTATTGCTGTCCAAAGTTAAAATATTTTAACTTTTTATTGTCCTCTGCAGGAGGGACTTACGCAAGGGTTGGCAATTGCCTTAGTCCCAATAATAAGAAGTAGCAGTACTTTATTAATTCCTCTTGGGAAAATTAGGTTTTCACTCTGTTCTTGTTTACACACATGCCTGACACATGAAAAACTCACTCACAGGACCTATAAACATGCATTGCAGAGTTGTCAAAACAAGGGAACTGCCAAGTGGTCAGACACACCAGGCAGTTAGGAGTTTGGTGCCTTGCTAAAGGACACCTTAACAGTGTCCAGGAGGTGAACTTGCACCCCTCTAGCTGCCAGTCCACTCTGACTGGTCTGTGCTGGACTTGAACTACCCTCCAGTTCCCAAACCAAGTCCTTACAGACTGAGCTACTGCAGCCCCAAAGCTACTAAGCGCTCCATAAAACAACTCATAATGTGGTTAATAAAGTTTTGTTTAATTTTGGCTGATTATGTCTTTCTAAAAATCCATACACTAAAATGGTAACAGAATGCTCAATTCATGAGTGTCTAAGGTGAGAAGTGTCTCCTCACTAACTCGGACTATTCAGTGATCTTACTGCACATCTGCAGAAATTACTCAGGAAGACAGTAGCCCACTCATGTAAACAAATGGCTCGGTGTGGGGAAAATGAAGCAAAGTTGCCCCAGGAGGATATTTAAAGACAATACCCATCGTCTGGCAAGAGATACAGAAGTATCTGCTGCACCACCACACTAGAGAACAGCTTTTTTCCTGAAGCAGTGAAACTACTTAATTCATCCTTAGCACTTCTTTGTGGAGTGCAGAGTTTATTTTTATGAATTATTATTTATTCGAGGATTGAAAAAAGGGGGAGAGTAAAGGCTAGTTCAGGAGTAAAGTCATCGACGATTTGAAGACGTTGATTGTACGTTCACATTCGGACCATATTTCACAGTCACGTTTTTCATCCCCTGCGTTGTGCAAATAGTAGCCTATCGCCAATTAGGAGTATCACTAAGAAACTACATCCTTGTAAGTTGAAAGCCTTTGCTGCACACAGAACTCAAACCCCAGTTTCCTGAATGAAAGTCCTGTGTTCAGCCAGCTCCTCTACTGTACCATGTCTTCTTGCTTAATTAAATTTCCTTGCTAATTACTTGCGCGTGCACTTTAGGTTAGGCTAGCCCTCCAGGAGTTTACGGTCTTTTTTGGGAATGTTGCGGCCTCCAATTCATTAAAAAGCAAAGGCCACTTGTTTCTGGGAGAATAAAACCCTACTCTGTTCTAAGTGTTTACCAAAAAGCCTCAGGATTACAAAACAATCTAACAAAACATGCTGTATATGAATAAGTGCACCTAGGGGTAGTATAAAATTCAAAAGTGCATAGGGCACTGATAAATATCAATAACAATGACAAACATTGTGTTCTTTTCAGTACCTGTGACTAAACTAAAAAAAATAAAAATACAAAAAAAGTAAATAATAAAACACTGAGTTGGTTCATTGAGACCTACATGTATGATGTTTACATGGGAGTCTGCTAAGATTGGTGGAACGTGCGGGAAGCTACAATGATTTGTCAGATTTGTAGAAAAGTTGCAGTGATTGGACGAAATTGCAAGGTTGTGCAGAATTCACAGGGATTAATAAAGTTTGCATTAATTGTTTACTTTGGAGAAATGCCTTCCCGCTAATAAATATTGACTCTCTTTAGACATAGAACTGAACAAATTATCAAATTGCTTAAATGACTTTGAGTTAAGTGACATTTTGATGTAACTGCCAGTTGATAAGAGGGTGAAAAGGAGTCTTCTGACCAAATATCACCCAGTTTTCAATTAGAAATCAATGTAGAAATCCCATTTGGTGCTCATTGGGCATGTAAATGCAGCATTAGCGAAATATTTTTGGAAAGGCCAGGGTTGCATGGATTGATATTACTCATCTTCATGGGGCTCGAGGACAGATCCAAGCCACTTCAAAAACAAACTGCTTTTGCGGTTAAGTGCATCTGCTGTACCATGCCATTTAGGGTAGCATCAAAACTAAAACTTGACCCAACATCTGAGCTTTGAAGATTTCTACATCTGCTGGTCTGATGAGATTTTTGTTTTCAACACCATCTCTCTGTTCAATAATCAGATTTGTTTTGTTCGTGTAACAAGACTCTGAAATGTGGTCGTGGCCGCTGTTTAGTCTTGTCTGGTTCACTTCAGCGAGACAAATCGGTGACTTGCTTTCAAAAGGTGCTTGTGTCTTTGTTTGCTCAGACAGCCTTCACTGTCAAAAAAAGCACCGCCTCTTTACTCGTTTTTTGTGACCGTTTCTTCTGTTATTGTAGCAAGCGCCTCGTCTTTTAGCAGTGGTCCAAATTACAGGGCTGGAAGCTGTGACTTTCAGGTGGTTGTGTACATACTGAGCTTCATAACCTCTGCTTCCTTTGAAATCTTTCAGCTCTTCATGCCTCATTTCCTACCAGCCTCCAGTGAGTACAATGACCAGAGCAGTTACACTGTGCCAGACGTGTGTGGGTTATTAACATGATAAATATCGCACTAGTTACAGCACTGCCATTCGCTCACAACACTCAGACACATGTTTCATATAAAGCAGCACTACGAAATAGATGTTTAGCGATACTGAACCAACCAAAACATGACTCCAAGCCAATACCTCCTCTGATGTTGAGGTCGGCTCATGATCTGGGTACATTGTTATGAGTGAGCATGTTTGTGTTTACATTGAAATCTAAGGAATGTCTTTGAAATCAATGATACACAAAGAAAAGCTGTCAATGCAAGAAGCAAAGCTAGAGAGAGGGGCCTCAGCACTGTAAAAATAAATTGATTCAACTTAAAACAGTTAGCGATCCAGCTGCCTTAAAATTTTAAGTTGACTGAATTTGAACAGACAATTTTTTTTAATGATTCAAAACAAACTTGTCTAGTCAAATAAACTTGATATTATCCAGCTGTAAGTTGACCAGCAGCTGCAAATATTACAAATAAATTTGATTTCCTTTCACAGTTTTAAAAGTCAGTTCTTCATTGGAAAAATAGCAATTAATAAACAGAAATACAAATAATCAAGAATAGAAATAGATTAAAATATAAAAAATAACAGAATAATTCACAGGATGGCTTTACAGCATGAATCAATTTTATGGCACGGGACGATTTCAGTGGGTAAATGTAAATATAAATGTGTTAATTTAAATATACAGTATATTGCACAAAATAACTGCATTTCTTATCTTAAAGTGTATTACAGATACACACCAAGTTTTCATCACATTTTTTCATCAAATTCTTAAAAAGATTTAGTGTCTCAGGGTCAATTGGTCGCTTTTATAGATGTTGTTTATCTTGAACTGTCCACAGCATGCATCCATGGGGCAAAAGAGGAAGCAATTAAACTTTGGGTCCAAACAGTGGAGGGGAAAAGGCCTTTTTTCCTGCAGAAGAAAGTAGTTCCAACGTGAAACTATCACAACAGTGTGTGAATTATCTTGAGTAACTGGGTGATGATTTTTGGGAAGAGACACCGGTGTTGAATTTTTCAAAATGTATTTTATTGGTGCTTTGAGCACTACAAGCCAAGTCCCATTTAGTTCCATTATATTGGAGGAAAGGCAGACATCTTTATGTTCAGAAATGGATAAAGAGCACAGGCCGGAGGAAAAATATGTATTTTCGATTTCCGGGTGAACTGTCCCTTTAAGCTGATGAAAAAAGTTGATTACGCTAAATTCCTGTATGATTTTTTTTTTTACAGTGCGAGTGAGTGATGCCATGCCTCTGTTTGCCACATGGCAGGCCTGCTGCTGCGGTCACGGGTCGACATCAGCCTAATAACAAATTGCTGCTCTGCTCCAATCAGAGGAATTCAGACATCCGCCCAGGCCAGCCGCCCTCCTCTCTATTTCTGTATTTTAAGAGCCAGACCGAGGGGGGTGGAATTACACTCCAATATGCTTAATCATTTCCATCAGTGATGTGGGATACGGAGCAGGGACTGAACTCCTCTGCAGCTCCAGGGCTGTTTCCATGAGGCACATTCACTGTACACATTAATGGCCTCGGCCGGTTTAGCAGAGATCACCACACAACTATCATTTGAAGAAAAGGCCTTTGAAACTGTCAATGATTTGCGTCACTCATGCTTTGACCCAGCAGGAGTAGGGTGCAGCGTGTGCAGGCTAATTCTAGAGCTGAGGAAAGAGAGAGGGAGAGGAGATCTGGGATGAGTAGACAGAGGAAGAAAGGACATTGGATGCGGTTGCGGCGGTCTACCAGCAGCTGTCATCCTAAATGAGTGACTCAACTCTAGGAAGTGGCTTTTGACATAAAGTTTAGAGTGAAGGAAGCGTGCTCTGCAGACTGAACTGTTTATCAGCTCATTATTTCTCCACGGGGTAATGATGGTGCCAAAGTAACAGTATTGTCACCTGCAGAGGAGGTAAAAGTACACGCATTTTTTACTTGAGTAGAAGTACAGATACTTGTGTAAAAAAAAAAAAAAAGTAAAAGTAGAAGAACTGATTCAACTTTGTTACTCAAGTAAAAGTCATCTTGTTAAGTCTTTCATGTTATTTGGTCTTGTTGAATCGTTACATTGTTTTTGTCTTGTTACATTTTCTGTCATTTTAGCGTTTCTTTGTTGTTACATTTGTCTTGTAACGTCTTGTTACATTGTTTTCATCCTGTTACGTTGTTTTCATCTGTTTATGTCTTTTACATATTTTTTGTTTTATGTTTTTTTTATGTCATTTGTGTTTTATTATGTCTTGGTACACTGTTTTCATCTTGTTACTTTGTTTTCGTCTTATGTCTTGTGTCATTTTTGTTGTTACATCGTTTTATGTTGTTTTTGTCTTGTGTTTTTTACGTCAACATTTTGTAATATCTTGTTACGTTGTCTTCACATTCCTACGTTTGTTACATTGTTTTTGTCTTGTTACGCCTTTAACATCATTTCTGTCTTGTAGCATCTGTCTTGCATGATATGCACTGACGGATGGAAGGAATCATCTTTTCTGTGAGTCATTGGCTCAGCGATTTAGGTTGAAATCAGTCTGGATGTTGGGAAGGCAGCGCACAATAATGTAAAATAAAAATAATCAATAATTTAAATACATTAAAACTAAAGTAAAGTAAACTAAACTTTGAGGGAGTAAAAGTAAAAAACTGTCAGAAAAGTACAGATATCTGAAAACTCACAGTACAGAAACAAAGTATTTATTACTGTCCACTTCTGGTCACTGGTGGCTCTGTACTCCAGTAATGTTATCATACTATCCTGAGGTTCCTCTGACAAACAAGAAGGTAAAATTGCAGGATGTGGGATTCCCCCGATGAAATAATCATCCTTCTTCTCTCATCTATGTGGTTAAGCTGGGGGAGAGCAGAGGAAGGAAAAAGCGTGTGCAGGGGCACAGGCAAGCTCGCACGCTGTTGGGAAGATCACAAAGACTATGGCGGGCGGGTGGCTGTGATGTGGCGGCCTGCTGACACACACGGCCACCAGCCTGTCCCTGGGTGGCAACAGTGGAGCGCTGCTCGCCGGAAAGCCCCAGCCTTCTGCTGCATGACACACAGAGTACTTTAAGGACAGTGCTGGATGTGTCTCATATCCACTTCAGAGCTACAATGGGAGGTGACGTAACACAGGCTCACTTTACATAATACAGTCCAGCTTTTAATTACTAAAGGAGAACTCTAGTATTTATTTAGCATAATAAATCAGAAAATGATCAAAACATTTTTATCACTTTACCTTGCCATCAGACAGCCTTTTCCAATGGGAAAATGTTTTTATAAGCCAAATATCACTCTCTGTGAAGCCACCAGACTCCTTTGGCAAAAACAGTGATTTTTACCTCACAGACTATGGGAGTTACTGATCTATGGCCTTGATTGGTTAGTTTATTAGTGACTTTGTTGTTTTAAAAGGTTAGTTCAGATTCACCGAAGTCGTGCAGTAATGCTAACTGACTAACAGATCAAGGAAGCAGCTGACCAGCAACTTGAGGTAAAATTACTGATTTTGGCAACGGAGTCTGATTGAGCGAGACAGTGAGTGGTATTTGGCTGATATGATGGAGGTTCCCCATCAGAAAGTGTTGTCTGACGGAAAGTTGAAGCAGAGAAAATATTCTAAATATAGCATATACTTAAACTGGTATTGTTTTTTTACATGGGCCTTTTTTAAAAAGTGGTTAAATGTGTTTTGCTGCTGACCTTGTCCCCAGCAATACATTATTTAACTTCTGTGCCGATACTCCTGTCTGTGTCTCCAAACTGGAACCGTGTCGACTGTCAACTGCTGTAGGTACTGCTCTGACAATCGATGAGTACCTCACACAACCCGACTTCAGATAATCCAAACTATCTCTTTAAGCCATTGTTGTCGTACAGGTGCAGGCAGCCCATCACATGTTGTTGTGGCATTCATCCAAGTAAATCTGTCTTTCATGCCTTATTACTGGCTGTCAGCTCAACCCCTCCTACCAACGCACACACTGACATACTCTGTGTTTTCTGTGGTGAAGAGGCAAGTCTCAGCATGTGAATGGAACAATAGCAAGTGTTTGTCATGATGGCAAAAAATCCCGGAAGATAAACATAATGCAACAGTCCAACAGCACCATAAACACGATGGCTTGTTAAGAAGTCTTTTTGTTCTTCTGTGTGGTCCTCTCAGACTGTTTCCTTTTTATATTATTTATCACTTGCACTACGCTGAAGAAACTCTGACATCCAACTGACATCCTGACAGCAGTTTGGGTTCAATCTGAGTTCACTTGGCTCATGAATGTGGGTGTAGAAAATAGCTCAAAAAGTGTGAAGTATTATATGCTGCTAATGTGTATCAATTGACGGGAAACAACGTCAACTGATTCTGAAAGTGAGTAAGTGTGAAAAAAAAATTACATGAAACAATTGGGGGGGATTTTTACTGCTATTCTGTGCTCTAGCTGTGAGAATGAATCAAGAGTGATTGCAATCATGATAAGGGTTTTAATGACTTCATAACTTGGTCAGCTTCTCTCTAACATGGCGTCAGCAACAACTACACTTTATAGGAGGATTTTTTTCATTGATAGGACTGGGTGTAACAATCCCTGAAGGGAAGGGAAGGGATCCCTGAAGGGATTGTAACACCCATTCCTGTCAAATTGTGTTGTACTGGTTTAACTAATGAATTCAAGTTTGTAAGGACATTTTTTTTTTTTTTTAAATAGCCTTTTTAACTGTATATTTATAAAGTTAAAAAAAAAAAGTCAGTTGTAGCAAAGCTACTTGGTATGTCAGTGGTAAACTGAACTGGATAAACAGTTCAAATATTTGCTAAAAGTAATGGATTTAAACAATTAAGATAGTATACTAAAAATAATTAATAACCAGTTAAAAATGTTAGCGAGCTAAAAGTAAAAAGTTAGTTTAAGGTTAATCACAATTATGGATAAACAATTCAGTTGGCTAAAAGTGGATAAGCAGTTAAACAGTTAACTAAAAGTAGTGGGTTAAGAGTTTTAGTTTTAGTTAATAAATACATAAAAAGTTAGCTAAAAGTACTGGATTAGTTAGTAAAGTTAGCTAAAAGCATACCACTGATCTTGTTAGGTAAATTGTTAGATATAAGTACAGTTTTGTACTATAATGGATGATATAATCATCAAAATAAGAGCAACAGTGTTTTGGAACAGTATTCAGTTTTATTTGTATAATAGGTTTAGATAACATTCACTTTAAAATTGATTGAAATGAGCACATTTGAAACATGATGGATCAATGTGGGGTCGAGCTCAGCTGATAGCGCTGTGAAAAGGCTGGAAACTACTAGTCTGGTATTTTGTGCGACATTAATGTCAGCTTTTCAGGCAGTTCACCAGACGTATTTAACTTCACTATTTGAACTGCTTTCTCTTTAACCTTAGCTGAACACTGTTTAATAAAGAGGGCCGTCTGAAGTGAGTCATTGCACACAGGAACAATAGTGTTTAGATAGTCAGCAGCATTTCTGTTGCATGGATGAGTCATTAACAAGGAGTTATGAGTGGAGTTCAGGTTTTGAATTCCCTGAAGAGCAGTAGCCATATTATGGCTGCTCAGCTCTGCTGTTTACACTCTGTGATGGCCTTTGACTCCCCCCCTCCTCTGCTGACTCTCTCCATCAAATCCTGTATTTATTAAACAACCCCACCACCTGTCTGTGCAAGAGGAATGTGTGTGTGCCGTCAGGACTCAAGAACTGCTACCGCTGCTGCCAGTTTCTGCCTCCATTTTGGAGGAGACAGTAGAGGGAGAGGCAGCGAAAGGTTAACCGCTGGACTGCCGCGGTTTTAGGCCTGCCTTACCGGACCATGCAGCCTGCTGGTTCTCTCATTAGCCTGCCTCTTTTTCCTTCCAAAATCTCTCGTTCCCCCATCATTCCACTGCGATGTGCCAGTGGGTTTTTGCCTGGAATACTGAAATAGCCTGTGTCTTGTTTTATTTGTCAGGCATTCAGTGAGAATTCCCCCTCCAACCCACAGCTGGCTCAGGAATGTCCTGCGACTCCCCTCTCAAGTCTCCACTCACTTCATCACCTCTCTATCCCACCACTCGCTCTTTATTTTTCCTCCTCTCCTTCACTTTTCCCTCCATTCTCCTCCTCTGCCCACATTTTATCTCCTTCCCTCATTGCGTCCCTTTCTATCTGTCTGCTCGTCTTTTCAGGGATGGCAGTTAGGAAGGGGCTAGCATGGGGAGAGGAGTCAGCCGGTGCCAAAGCTCACAAACTGCTCGCTGCAAACACAAAGAGTTGCTGTGGAGATAGGATCACATATGGCTAAATTGGATTTGCTCACTTTGTCTCCCCCGCTCGTTTTTATTATTTTTCTCTCTGTCCCTGCCTCTTCTTCTCCTCAGTGTTGCTTTTTCCACTCTGCCCTACTGCGAATCTCTTTTTTTTTTTTTACCTCTCAGGTGTCCACCTTTCAAAATGATTTAGACGGGTTACAAACACCTGCCATGTGTCACAAAAGCATTTTTCACATCTGGTGATACAGTGTTGAAACAAAGGTGAAACAAAATGTGGATCTGAAGGAAACAAAGAAAGTATTTATACGTGAAGTTGTAAGCGCTGTGAAAATATTTGCCTCAGGCACTATTTGTCAGGAGTCAATCATCCATCGGTATCAAGTCTGGCATAGAAACATGAGTTTCTATTTCTATGAAACATGGGTTTCTATGGGATAGAATCAGAATATTGAGAATATCTTCTTTGAAAGTATTTAGTACTGATGGTCGCTCGCGGCGAGTGAAGAAAATTAACGGGGATACTTCTCCCAAACTTGGCTCCCAAACTTATTTTTCTGCTACAGGGGGAAAAATTCTCTGGTTTGTTTGTATTTCTTTTAACAAATCACAACTGTCTGGGTGGAGCTAAACCAAGCAGCGACGGTGACCCTGCAAAATAGATTTGTGGGGTATTATTTTGATGGAAAATTTGCAGAACAGGAGGCAAGGCCTGACATTAAAATGGCTAAATCATACCGTTAGTGACCAAGGTGTTCATTATCCATTTTCAGCTGTAGGTAGCTTTCAGGTTTTCGCTGGCTCCTACAGAGACATAGGACTTATTCAAAGAAAACCGTACCATACGTTTCGTCAAAGTCTTTTTTCAGTCAAATTAGTCAGTCTAGTTGAGCAAAAATTGCCATTTTTTTTAGTATTTATTATTATTTTGTATGTTATTAATATTTTAACACCAACATATTATCACCTTTTACAGTAGGTTGATATTTAACTTCTTTGCATACTCATCCAGCAGATACAGAGCAGCATGAGCATTTATTTGGAGTCATGTTTCTTTTCATCAAGCAAATATTCAGTCTCCTTTTCACTCTATTTTTGGTCTCCTGAGGGAAATAAGTTGTTTTTTTAGCTGTTAAATGATCCTGCTGATAATTATCTGTGGGTTCATCTCCATGACGGAACCCCTTCACATGCAAGTAGTCCTGTGATATTGATTACAGCTGGAGGATATTCATAAATCTATAAAAAGATTGGTTAAATGCGCATTTGAAGGCAACAAAGAAGCTATTTATTTTTGAAGATGTAAACATTCCTGGAAATGAAAAAAAAAAAGTGCCCAGGGCACAATTTGTCATCAACCTCTCCTCCACTTGAATGTATCAGGAGATGTATGGCAGCACAGTTTGCTCTGAATCCCCCACAGAGAACTGTTTTGTGTGTTCAAATAAATACCTTTGACATGCCACAGGAGCGAGCGCCTGTTCCCTGCCAAGCTACCTGCATTCAGCTCTGCAGAAAGCAGCAGCTGGCCGAGAGGAAGAGATCGCTCATGGGGCTGATACTCAGTAAGCGTAGCTGTTATAAACTACAACCAACCCCACCCCCCCACCACCACCTCTGTTTTAAATGATTTACAGCATATAGGACCACGGTCTCCTTCATTTTCCACTCTTCACACAGAGGAACAAAGAGAGCATTGTTCGGGACACGGAGACCGTAGTAGAAGCAGGTTTATGGACAGGGTTAGGTCAATGTTAAGGTTGTTCAGTGAACGTGTTGCTTTCTTCTGAACATGCACAGCGCCTGGGTTAAGTTTGTGTGTATGAGTTCCAGATTTGCTCTTGATGTTCAGATGATTATCCAAAAAATCATGGCCTCTGGAGGAAGTTTTTTTCCCCACTTCATTGTACTCTGCCACAAAAAGCTTTATCATGCTACAGTATCGTCCAGTCTACAACTAGGCAACACCCCATATACTGTATATTAAGTGGACGGAGCTTCCAGAAACCAAGTCTGAGTGCCCTAAAACTGTATCTTCTCTATTGCCAGCAGTGGGCGACTCCACTGGTTCCAAAAAGAAGTTTGATTATGGTAAGCTTATGGAAAAATGACACTTCTTCTCACTTGATTTATTCTAAAGTCATCTTCAATACAGCATACACTTTTTATATTAAGGCCCTATTTATTGTAAAATAGACAGTGAAGCAGGGTATGCTTTAGGTTTTTAAGCATTTTTAAGCATTGTCCTTGAGAAAAAAAGATAATTTAACAGTTGCTACTCACAGGCCTCACGAAACTCAGATCAAACTGCCGATGAAATCTGGATCAAAATATGGAATAAGATTATGTTACTGCATTGCCTATTCCACACTGAACTTGGACGTTATCTGTTTTTTACCTTCACACCTTCCTGACTTTTTACTCCATGTACGATATTATTAATACAATTGCATAGGCCTAGCTTATTCAGCCGTGGACAGTTCACACAGGAGGCAGATTTATTCCTAATAAGATTATTTATTGGTGACTTTTGTCAGCCACAGTCACACTGCCATCACAGTTTACTGCATAACTAATCATGGATGATGTATGTGCGTGTTACGTGCATAAACATGACTATCTAGTAGGCTGGATATTGAAACAAAAATGCCAGAAGTTTTTGAAATTCTTCAGTGTACCATGAGAAGGAGCCTGAATATCATCAGTGGTACTAGTACCATAGTTTGAGTTGCACTCATACCTTTACGCCGTTTAAGCTGATTTCAGAAATGGATGTTTTCAGAAACACATTATAGTGTATTGTTTAGCTGCAATAGGAGAAACTTTGTGGCCAGGCAGGCCGCCATTATTTCCTGCGGAACAGAGGGGTGAAAACCAAGCAAGTCTCAAGTCGCAGTACGTCACCCACCAGCTCTGCTTGCAAAAAACCAAAATGACGACTTCCATAATGCCAAACTTGAGGCTTCAAAACAGTAGGCTACAAACCAATGATGACGTCATGGTGGGTTCACCCTTTCTACACTCTCTGATTCCAGTTGTCTCTCCTCCCCCCTCTGCTCTGCTCGCCTCCAAAACAGAGCCATTTCTATGTAAAGAAATTCCACAGAATGATTAACAAGAATTCTTCCACAGAAAATCACTTAATACAATTATGAATGGACCCCTCCAGTGAATGCTTGTGGGCTTTTGTGGACTATTCTAATCCTCCATCACTATGCCATGAATCTATTGTTCAGCTTTCTCTCTCCCAAACAAAACAGCAGCGGAGACCAGCATGAATAATACGGCGTCTAATGCCTCATGAAATATACATCGGGTGCTATGCTTTCCCAGTGATCAGCAACGCTTTGCAGCACATCATCCTCCATGATTCATATGTGCTCTGTGTGTGTGTGTGTGTGTTAGTGAAAGAGAGAACTGTGGAGGTGGAAGCACTTGTTGATGCTGAAGCTAAAGTGAACCAGATGTAGTAGATGGGACTTGCTGCGTTGCTCTGCGCTGAGGTCATTCTTGGGCGCAGTTTTAGTGATCATGGTATATTATTTGCATGCTCACATAGTTGTAAACAAGGAAGTGCAGGTGTGAAAGACGTTGCTCTTCCTGTTAATGTGTTGAGTGATGTCAAGGCAGAAAATTAGTAAAGTGAGAAACCATGGCCACGGTTCTCAATTCTCCATATTATATTGTCTTTTGGCAGAGTCTTTGGCACATTTGAGGCGGAGATATAAAAAGCAGGTTTGTGCTCCACATCCTGAGGAATATTTCATGGTTTAGAGTGAATGCAGTCCTTCAGTGGAGCCTCATGTTTTAAACCTGCCAATCACAGGCACCGCACAGCCCTGCTGGTTTCCTAAATGTGAAGGGAAATGCAGATAGCTTATTTATAAATTACATGTTTGAGATGTTGAAGACGGCGGTGTCACTCAAGCAAAAAAATGGTTATTGCATAATGACGATAGATTGCAGAGTGATATCCTCTGGCACAAAGGCATGGTTGAGTTTGGTTGAGAGATTCTTTCTACGCAATTTCTGTCTGTTTTTTTGTTTTCTGTTTTTTTTTCTTTGTACAACGTCTCTATCTTATGGAAGCCCTTTCTACCAATGCATGATAACAAAAGATCTTTTGGTCATTATTATGAGAAACTCTCTTGAAACAGTGACTTAATATCTCGAAATAATGAGAATCTTTTAAACGTAATGAGTGACAATGAACAACTTTGCAGTACAAACTCATTATTTTGAGTTTCTCATTATTTTGCTATAGAAACTCATTAGTTTTCTATACTAAGTCATTATTTTATGATCTTCATCACATTGGCTGAAATAGGCCTTTATACTATTCAGTGGTCTTTTACAATTTTGGAATATTGATTCATATAAAATTTATGATATTCAAGTCCAGGTGTCTGACTTGGAGCTTTTCTTGGCAAATAAATTGCACAAGAGCTTTGAAGGCCAGATCAGAAGACAATCTCTGTTTCTACGCTTGTCCCAGACACACATAGGACATTGTCCAGAGCTTTATTCCGTCATATTCCTCAGAATGGAATAGATATGCAAGACCTTGGGACCAGAACAAGATATCCAGCAGGGTCTGAGCTGTTCTAACTTGTCTAATGCACACAAATCAGCATATGTAAACACACACACACACACAGACTGGAATGTCAAGATAACAAACAGCATATCTGGCTTGCGACACAAGGTTGCTCCTTCTCTGTATATGCAAATACTGTTTGAGGTGAGCTTTGCTGTGTATGATATAAAGAGATGTTAGGATACAGGTCAGACATGGGTTGCCGTGGCGGTTTAAATACCAGTTTTCTAACCAAAAACACATTGTTCTAAAAACAGTATAATGAGCAAAGCCTTTGATTGCAGCCAAAATAAACAAGAATCTGTGAAATATGAGTGAAAATGAAAATCTAAACCGTTGGTAAGCTGCGTACTCCTTGTCCATGAATGTAAATGTGCTTCAGATACTCCTGACAATGACTTAAATGCTGGCTGTACGAGTGGAGAGTTTTGGACTGTGTAAGGTACATCCCCACTCCAATCATTTTCATATAGAGAATGATTGGAGTGGGGACAGGGGGTGAACTAGAATTACTGCTTCGCAGTAGTATGCTCCTGCCTAACAGTCAAGTTGCATACATACGCACATGCATCTACATGTGCATGCACTGACACACACATAGACAACCACTTGACCTCCATGGCTAAAGTATAACTGGTTGATTCCACTAGGCACGGCATGCCTGCACCATGGGTTTAATCTGTCCTCCACACATCTGCAGCCCCCACCAGCAGCTTTTCAGAAACGTTTCAGCAGTGGAACATTTTTTCCCCACCTGATTATGTTTACTTGCTCAGGTTTTGTTGATTTGGTCCTCTTTCTTTGCTCTTTGTGCTTCCACCATGTATAAGTACACTATGAAGATAAATAGTTTATTTTATGTCTGTCTTTATGATCATGAGTCTGCACAGGGTCTTTTATTTTGAAAATTGACCGGATTCTCTCTACTTTTTCTGTGTCCGACTTCCTGCCCACTCGATATGCTCTGTGTGGATTATTATCCGTCAAAAATAGACTGCACATATTTGAAGCGGAGCAGAGAGCTGCTTCTGGGACGCTCTGAGGCACTGCTGGTGAAATCAAATGCATAAAATGGCTGGAAGCCCTGGCTGCTGCGGCCGAACCTGGTGGAATTTAGCAGTAAGGAGTGGGACTAAGTCAGATAAGTGGAAAAAGGAACTCTCTGCCAAGGCCAGTGATGCCTTCCACAAAGCTCTTTGTCAAATGGCTCTTGAGTTATGAAAGACGGTGTCACTAAAGTATAGGCTAACCTTCATCAGTGAAGAACAAACCCTTCACGCGTGTCTAAAACAAACAGGTAATGAGTTCTTAAGCGGCGTGGCTAATGGTGTAGGGAGCCAGCCTAACTGAAACCAATAAAATAGGAATTATCCGCAGAGACCAATGATGTAGTTAATCAGTTTGGCCATGTAATGCTAAACTATTTAAAAGTTATGCAACTTTTTTGTTACAGGCCACTCCTACAGTTACTTCCCTTTTTGCCAGCTGGCATGAAAAGTTAATCTGTTGTACTTTGGCTAAGACCAACTTTTCCACTAGATCTTTTGCAAGTCTGTGAATTGGTGTGAGAGTTGCCTGCTTTTTTTGTGATAGGTCACTCTCATTACCACACCCACTTTTAGCCAGTTGGCTTGAACACAAACACAGACACACTTGACCTTTATGTCTAATTCCAACTGCTTAGGGTGAAATTTATTCAACAAATAAGTAAATGATTTGATGTAAAGTTTTGCAGCGTGTTCACATAAATATAGTACTCATGGTGTGACTAAGGCAAAGATGCATCACACACAGAAGATGTGCCTGAGCAATAAACGCGGACCCATGCCTATGTTGTTGCTGTTGTGGACCAACCGATGGAACGACCTATAGAGCAGCCGGTTGCAGCCAAAAATACATAACCTTCCCATTTTTCTGACCTTCTCTCCACCTCTGATCATTTGTGCACAGAGCCTAAGAATTTGGGATCTTTGTTTTTTACCTTTTAACCAAAGCAAGAAGAGGCTTCAATCACCACCAAGATGATATTGCCCATCCAGTCAAGTCCTGCAGCTGTGAGCGAATCAGAGTGGGAACAAGCTGAACTTAAAGCTAATGGACAGAATAACAACCTCTATCAACCTGTAGTCACAAAACAACATCACCTTCTCTCATCACATGTCCAGTTACCCATGAACAACATGCAGGTCCACTCCTAGGTACACACAGAAGTTGCAAATGGGGCCCCTGCTGTCTTAGTCCATTGTCGCAGGACCGCAGGCATGCTTGGACACATCAGCCGAGGATCAGATTGCTTTTGTTGGGCCAGTCCCAGGGTCCACGCTGCTCCCCACGACTTCAAAGGGCCACGTCAGTGTGTGTTAGAGAGGATGAGAAGCGGTACGAGTGCAAGTCAGCGGAGTGTGATCAGTGGGGGCCGCGGTGCACCCTCAGGACGACACCATGTTGTCTTAGCAGGCGCGGGAGTCACACAGCACTGACAAAACACTCATGAGCGGGAGCCGAGATGTGCCAGAGAGCCAGCTAGCAAAGGTGTACGGGACAAGAGAGCGGTCGGACACACCGGTGATAAATCGTATGGAGACAGGGATAAATGGGAGGTGAGAAAGGACAACGTGTAGGAAGAGGAAGCCTATGGGCTAGATCCTGCACGTAGGGGGTGAAACAACAAAAACAAAACAATAATGAGAACAGTGTTATCTCTGCATAGTGGACTGGATGTATGTACACCCTTAAAAATAAGAGCTAATTGGGTTCTTCTTGAAGGGATGTGGTTCTACCCAGAACCATCTGCTTATGAATAACCCTTTTTTGAAGAAAGGTCTTGTCCTTGTTCCTTGTAACACTAAGCGCTCCATTCAGAACCCTTTTCATCTGAAGAACCCTTTTGAGAAGAGAGAGTTCTTCAAGGATTGTTCTCAGAAGAGCTCCCCAGTTGGGTTTTTGTTAGCACCCTTAGAAGGTGGCCAGGTTCTAGAACTGGTCCAGTTCTGGGTCAAGCACCTACTTTGAACCATTCTGAGCATTTCCACATTCTTGAAATGAAGGTGCTAACTAGAACCATAAAGGGTGTGAAACCATCCAGGACTATCCAGAATATTTCCACCCACTAAGGGTGCTAACAAGAACCCACGCAAGGGAGTCCACTGAGAACCTTTTTATATTCTAGGGTTTTTATCTGGAACATACATAGAGGATTCTACAGAGAATGTTTTTTACATTACACTTTTTTTTTTTCTAGAAATCAGTTATATTATTGTGCAATGAACCCTTGACCCTTCTGAACAATCCTTGCAGAATTCTTTCTTTCAAAAAGAGTTCTTTGGATTAAAAAAAGGTTCTTAATGGAACTTTTAGTCTTGAAAAGAACCCTTGGTAACTCCCCTTTTTAATCAAATAAGGGTTCTTCAGAAGCAAACCTCTTTTGGAACCCCTAAAAGGGGTTAGGACCAAAAATAAACTGGTTAGTTAGTTCCCAGCTAGAACAAAAAATGACCTGCAGCTTTTCCTTTGGAACCCAAGTGGGCATGTCTTCTTCTACAGGTCGTTGTGCATTGTGCAGCACCCTCGATTACAATGGTTCCACTCAAAATTGGTGGACACGTGGGCCGGTTCACCAGATAGCACCAAGGTTAATAGCTATTTCGGTGGAAAAGGAACACTAAGGGTTTTGAGTGGAATCGTTACACCATAGAAGGGTTCTCTGTAGAACCTCTCATGGGAGGTTCTGGGTGAAACCTTTCACAGGTTCTACATGTAACAGGTTCTACCAGGAACCACAAACCACCTTTATTTGTAAGAGTGTACAGCATTCAGCTATTTGATTAGATCTACAATAGGACAGAGGTGAAGCAGGTTGGGAGAGGATGGTGGAGGTCAGGAGTCACCACACAGGAGGCAAAACATCCTCCACAATACTCTCAAAAATCACATCCCCTGGTGTTGCTGCAGCCAGACCTGAACATCCTCTCCCCGGTCCAAACACAGCAACTCTCTTCCCTACACACCTAGTCTGCAACTATTAACTGCATCACATGGCACGTAGAAAATTCAGCTGTGAAAATGTTCAGATCGTGATATTTGAGAGAAATGTCTGGATATTTTAGGGTGTTTAAACTCTGTGTACATGTATACAATACTTTGTTACTGTACTTCAGAAGATTTTTCAGGTATCTGTACTTTATCTGAGTGTTTATTTTTCTGACACCTTCTTACTTTTACTCCCTTCATTTTCAAAGCAGGACTTTTTCTTTAGTTTTAATGCATTTAAGAGAAATTAATGAATAATTTGACTTTGCATCCTCGCTCACCATCTTCCCAACATCAAAGCTGATTTTCAAAATAAAACAATAACACATAGAAAAAGACAATTCCATCAGTGCATATCACACACGACAGATGAAAAGATGAAAAATGATGAAAACACTGGAAAAGATGCAACAAGACCAAAATAAGACAACAATGATGTAAATGACAGAACATGATAAAAGCATGTAAAAGCCATAATAAGACAAATAAAGTAAAAGGCATGATTAGACAAAAAACTGAAAAAGACATAAAAGACTAAGAAGATAAAAACAACCTAACAAGATGAAAAAGCATAAAAGACAACAAGAAGCAACAAGACAAAAAAGACATAACAAAGACATAACAGGATGAAAACAATGTAAATGTTGTAACAAGACAAAACAATGACATAAAGGATGTAAAAATGCAAAAAAGAGGAAAATTATGAAAAAGACTTTGGACAAAAAAGGCAAAAAGATGTAGCAAGATAAAAATGTTGTAAAAGACCGAACAACTAAAAAAATGAGCTAACAAGATGAAAACAATGTAAAAGATTTAAAAAGACAAAAATATTGTAAAAGACACAACAAAACAAAAAAGCCATAACAAGTTGAAACAGAAAAGAGAGGTACTGTGAAGAAAAGGTGAGGTTTCATTAGCTTCGCCCAGAATCAGTCAGTAGAAATGTGCTTTTTTTTTACTTTTTCACCTTTATGTTAATAAAAAAGTTGAATCAGTATCTGTACTTACCAGAGTAGAGCTGCGTGTGCTTTTGCCACTTCTGATGACAACCAGTGGACGAGGGAGGAAGAGATGTTTGCATGATTTTTTTAAGATTATTTTTTGGGCTTTTGTCTTTATTTTGATAGGAACAGCTGAAGATATAATAGGAAAGGGGGTAGAGAGAGATGAGATGACACGCAGCACATGGGCCGCAGGCGGGAGTCAAGCCGGCAGCCGCTCCAAAGACCTGAGAGCCTCAGTGCATGGGGCGAGATACTATGCATGATATTTTCACATGTTGTTTGTTGTTGTGTGAAAGCCACTTAACTCTTTAACTCAACCACTTGTTGATTTTCATGTTTTAACACCAAAAGAAAGATTACATGTTCGGGATGTGTCGGTGCTTCAAAAAACAATTGAATGTGCTCGAAAATACACGGCGGCCTGAGCTGAAAACAGGGCAGTTTGTCTTATTTTCTGAGGTTTTCACCGCACAGTGACACAGCAGACACTGATGATGTTTTTCACTTGTTATTCTTTGCACGAGAAGGACTTGACATTTTTGTGTGCAGCCTGCAGGTATTTCCAGTCATTCGGAGGTTGCGTGGCGCGAGTGTGTGCTTAATGTTGAGGTGACGAGGCACCGTGCGCAGAGAAAGGGGTGTTTTATGGACAGGTGTGACTCCTGACCCTACCTCTGTCAACACACTCGGGCCTGATGTCTCGGCTCGGGCGTGGAGAGACACGCCGCACCACCACAGGCTTTGTCTGCTCACCTGCTCGCGTGGATACAATATCCACTCTGTTGAACAGCAACAGTGCACACATGTAACTGCTTCTGACTATTCAGGCTCTTGTAAGTATTTTCTTTGACAAGTTAAAAGCCATAGAAAATGGGATGATTGTATATAAAGCGGGGCAGGAATTACACCACAGCCGTGTGAGACAGTGCTGTGGATGCCCTGGAGTGTGGCTGCAAATTAAAGGAGAAGCCTGTAATATATTTACTGCAGTGAATCATAAAATGACCACCATGTCATAAGAGATTAAGGAAACATGCGTACATGCATAAGTTGAAAAGTTGACTGACAGCAATGCTAAGGAATGTGTAAGTCTCTGTTTGTGAGTCATTACAAATCGTTAATCCTATTTTAGAAGGAGTAGATTTTTATGATGGAGTCTGGCAGGCAGTCACTGAACTCCAGCTCCAGACTGTTGTATTTTTAGAACAGTGGTCTTTTGCTTTCAGGTAACGGGCTTAGCTTTACATTGACAGTTATAAACAGTTGAATGTTATTGTTCAGTTATAATTTTACGCTTTTCTTGCACTCTTCCAGTGTTCCTGCAGCCTGCCTGAGCTTCCTCGAGTCTGTAGCAGCCAGGCAGTGAGAAACAGCTTCCTTCAGCTATAGACTTGAAACAGGTTTTCAACCTATTGTGGCTCCAGCTTGCCAATTGGACTGCAGTACTCATTTTTGGTTGTGCAGTTGTTTCATATTGCTCTTTTCGCCACCCACGCAGCTAGTTTGACATGTCATGCTTTGAACTGTCTGTTGTGCCCTTTAAAGAAAGGTTTAGATTTCCTCATTTAAAACTACATTCAATGCAGCAAATTTTCCCAGTATCTCCGGCATTATGTTAGACATCAGTATGAGATGTCTCCCACTCCCTCGTGTTAATAGCAAAACCCGCTAGCTAATATTAGTTAACAATTAATGTTATGTGATAGACACTGGTGTGTTTTAAAGTTTAACAAGGTATTACTGTATAGTGTTAGCTAACTACAAACGTACAACGTTTAACTTGCTGGAAGATCTGATGGGTTTGGGGAACAAATCAGTTTCACAATAATAAATGATAAAATTCTCAGTCATTAGTATTATGATTTCAGTGTTTAATTACTGTAATATACTTTGAAAAACTCTCACTAAATACTGTCTAGCGTTAACCAAAGTTAGCAACAGATTCCATTTCAAATTGTTTTCAAAATAAAAGTTTATGTATCAGTGCTTTTTAAACATTCTCAGCACATGTAACAAAATCGTGATAATTTTGGTCATGATATGAAATTTTCCACACAGTTTCATCTCTAGATGGGTTTTTACTTCACCAACACCCAACGAGAAGCAGCAAACTGGGTATTTCTTTTGCCAACAGAAAACAGTGTTATAAGTCCACATTGATTAATTTTTTAAATAGTTCACGTCTCATTCCAAAGGTCTTCTCACACTAAAATAGCACAGCCCACCAATACAGTTTATTTTTATGGATTATAGTGATGTGGGATTGACAAGAAGACTGTCGACATACAGGATGTCACTTTTTATCAGAATAACAATCAGAATCAGTAAATTAATAGTATTAGTAATAGTGATAAATTAAAGTGGCCTTGCGCTGGCTTGCCTGATAAAGTTTGTTTTGTTTTCCTGTCTCAGTGCAGCAGATATGGCACAGTTATGTGGTGCACCGCCCTGCCATGAGTAATGAGGAGGGGACTGATCATAAACTAATTGTTGATGTTCAGCAGGAATGTGTTCGCTGGAAATGATGTCAAAGCCCAAACATCTATTGGCAATTCACCAGTGAGTTTCCTTAATTTATTTTCTGGACAGCGAGGTTAATCTTTACACAATGATAACATTCCTGGCAAACCTCCTGGAAGACACACACACGCACACACACATACACGTGCACGCTTTCATTCAACTGGTCGATGATTCCAGATGTTTCCTAAACGGATGAAAGGCAGAGAAGCTCCTCACAGAACTGCATTAGACTCAGCTAAAGAGTTGGAAGCTGACCAGCTGGAACCGCCCGGGCCTTCCATACTATTTCCTCCTCCCCAGACGCAGGCCCATATTTGTGATTTATCTCCCCAGGATGTGTCAGGCGCGTGGGGAGGACGAGAGGGCTGACATCCCTATCGTTAAATACAAAGCCCCATGATAAGAGACAGTCCAGGGAAAGAATAAAATGAACTTGAGAAACCAAATCTCAAAGAATATAGATGTATTCTTTTCAGCACATTCGTTTATGTGTCGCTGGACTGGCCGATGTTTCTGCAACATCATCCAAGTAGAAAACTTATTTCTCATTTGGGGTTTCAGATTGGCAGCAAGGAATTATTAAGGTCCTCCAGTGGACCGTTCTTTCATCACAGATCACTGATTCACCTCATGGAAATATTGGTATGTTATTAAATCTGTCACTCCAGCCCTGCAGAACTTGTGGTCTGGACTTTGGCTTACATAGACACACATGGAAATACAAACAGGAGCTCATTTCAGCTCCAGCCACAACCTCAGGTGAGCGCGAGCCATCCACGTTTGTTCTTCATTGTATCAGCAACATCACTGAAAGCCACAAACCTCTCAAAATGCCACTGGGAGTCAAAAGTGGGTGTGTTTTTCACCTGAATGGGAAGATTGTAACAATTATGGTGTTACCTCACCATATACAATGGGCCCATTGTGCAACGTACAACTCCCCAGGCTGCTGGTGGATCTGAGGCTTGGCGAGGAGAGAGTGGGACAGGGTGGAGGTGCAGAGCGAGCCCACCGCTGAATCGCCGGCTTTGTTTGCAGACATATCCTCGGATTTTGATCATACGGGTGAAATGGCTGGGGCTCAAAGCTGCTTAGCTTTGCTTGTAGTCTGGCCTGCACACAACGTCAGACACATGTGAAGGCACGTTTAATCTTACTATGAATATTGTGGTCATCTAAACCATCTGGATTTAGTTTTAAACAGTGTTAAACACACAATCAGTTGTGTGAATGTGTGCTATGACTTATTTCTTGTCACTTTTGATGATGATTGGTCTAATTTCAGCCATGATTTTAAGTGATTTTGAGCCCTTGATTGGACACAGTTGACCGGATCCTGTGCATGACCCAGGGGCCATATTATAGAAAATCCCTAACTTGCAGATCCTCACCTGTTTGCTAACCATGGTAATTAAGGTTAAGATCTGATTTAGGAAGACTAAAGAAGGGAAAAGCGCATGCATAAATATCCTAACTGCCCAAAATCTTAAATCAACTCTCCTAACTTAATTATAATGTTGTCCTGACTTTCACTTTTCTACCTGTAGTCTAATCTATTAACTCGCAATTAGTAGTGTTAGCTAACAGTAGCTGACGGTTGTGTTAACTAACTTGTTTAATCCATATAGCTGCTCTTTAAATTGTCTGCTATCTTAGCCCACTCTCTTTCTTCAAGTTTCTGTAATACAACCACGGGACTCTGTGGTGGCAGATTTAAATGATCCAGAACATCATTGGTACCCATTTACGAATATCAGCAATATCAGGGAGGTGAGGTGCTGCACAGACCCTAAAGGATTTTAAAAAGGACAACACCCATCCAAGCCACAGCCTGTTCACCTTGCTGCCATCTGGCAAGAGATATGGAAGTATCTGCTGCTGTACCACCAGACTACAGCAGCAGCTTCTTCCCTCAGGTTGTGAGACTGTTAAATTCATCCCCAATACTCCACCATGTAAAATGGCTTGTTTTCTTCTAATTTATTGAATCTATTTAATTGCAATGTTGCTTTTATGGCTAGGAAAATAGGGCACAATCTCTAATCTCTAAATCCATCCCGTACCTGCACTCTGCTCGTGCCTCCTTTGTGAGGGAATGTGTGTGCGTGTGTGCGCACTTGTGGCTGCGTCACCTGCTGCGGCTCTTTCGGCTGGTTGTGATTCACCTGCACAGACGCATGTCTCATCATGACGGGCTCTCCTGTGTTTCAACAGGTGTCAGGCAGCACAATAACATGAACTCCTTCACATGAGGGCACATTCAACAAACACATAAAGCAGTGTGTGCCTTTTAAAAGATCATGTTTGAGTATTCTCTATAGGGTACATGCTAAGGTAAACACATTGTTCTACTTGTTGAATACAGTTATTTTCTGACCACATATTTAAGCTTAATACTTTCCATGCTGTTGAGGAATGATCTTTCACCACAACATGATTTCCGGCATCTTGCTATGAGTGTAACTTAACTTCAACTATCACATTTGTTCTCACTTTGTGAACTTTCTCTGCTCTGCTGTGAGCGTATCTGATATGTTTCCTCATGCAGCTCCACATGACTTTTGACCTGGACATTGAAGCGTGTCTGCATCCTTGGGCATATGACCCTGGGAGTGTGTGTGGAGTGTGCCAGCCTTGAGTATGCGGGAGGGTTGCAGGATCAGTGTTCCAGACGTGTGTGTGTGCGTGTCATAGACACAAACTGGCCAGACAACTTGCTGATTCAACCCTGCAGTGCTAGAGGTGTGTGTTTGCGTGCGTCAGACGCTGAGCTACTTAGGCGGGCTGAGCCGGGCGGGCGAGCAGCGGAGTAGAGTGCCGACGAACACAAAGCACAATAATGAGATCACAGAGCACTGCCTCCATGCTCGGCTCCCATGATCCCTCAGCTGATCCCGCAGCTGATCTGGCAGCGACGGCCTCCGTGTTCCACTCACTCAGCACATCAGCCGCTTTCAACTTCATCCAGGTTGATAAATATTAAGACTTTCCCCACATTCAGCGCCACCTGCTCAAACCATAAAATGATCTCTTCATGAGGACGTGGCCTTTCAGTCTTCACGCTAATTCATTCAAGCACTACATGTATGTAGAGGAGAGTGTTAGCATACTCATTTCCATCTCTATATTTTTATTCTGGAGTACCTTTGCATGATTTACATTACAAAGAATTCACTGTTTATCTTATACTGGCCCTTTTTGCAGCCCTCAGTTCATCCTCTGTCTGAAATAAACTGTTTTCAGGTCCAGGGCCGGCTGGGTCAGTTAATAAGACCTCTAACTTCACAAGTTATTCACAGGTACCTGCAAAAAAAGTTATTTAACAGGTAAAAACATATATTTATAGTTAACGGGTATGGGCACATGTAAAAATGAGAACAAATAAAGCTAATGAGAACAATAATATAACACCTACAATACAATATGTTTTCTTTTTCCCTGGAGAATCAGAGTTGAAAATGATTGTGCTGTATTTGACTCTTAAATCTGGTAATTAGTCTCATCAGCTACCACGATTCTATTATGAAAGCCATGACATAACCTTTGACCTCTCATCTGGCCAAATCGTGGGACATCACTGTCTTATCTGACAGCAATAAAGGCTAGTTGATAGCCAAAATAGATATCATAAAGACAAAGCTAAAATCATCAAAGGCCAGGTCAGATGTTCTACAGAAATCTGGTGTGATCAGAGATTGTGAGAATAATGTTGTCAGTGGCTTTGGTGTTTGTAAATAGTGCCAAATGGTATTAGCTTTTGATAGCCACAAGCTAAGCCCGTCGTCAGTATGGAAACACATCAATAGCTGCAGGACCACACGTGCTGCGCCAGTTGACCCTCCCTTAGTCCCACCCTTTTTTGCTCTGTGCGCTGATGACAGTTAGGCAAAGCTTGACTACATATTTTTTTCCTTTCTTTTTTTCTGTATTTATAGATATGCTATGTGCAAGTCAGTGATAAGTGAGTGACATGCGTGTTGTAATCAGGGATAAGGACACAGGACAGGTTTGAATAACTGGACCCGTGCAGGACTCTATACTGGCTTGCTAACAGCAGCTAAGTCACAGTTAGCAGGAGTTCGCAGTTACTTTTGCAACAAGTGTCCATCAAAACACTCTATACATAACAGTGAGTTCAGGCAGAGCAGCTGGAGGATATCAGAGGGACACCCAGAAAGTATTTTCTCTATAAAATATGATCCAGTTCTGGTCAAAGCTGCAGTAAATCACCTCGGTATGAAGCTGGTGGATGGACGCGTCCATGCAAATCATGTGTTGTGCCTGGAGCAAATGACAAATAAAGAAAGGCATTAACATCATCTTGTCGTCAAAAAACACTGTAGTTATTGGAGTTCAGAATGGTCGGAAACTTGAGCTTTTACTTTTACCTCATTATTTAAAGCTTTGGCCAGATTTAATATGAACATCTGACATAAGGGAATAATAGCTCCCATTTAAACTTAACACTGAGTAGCTGGTCTTCTTTACATGTCAGAAGGGAGGCCATTTCCATCAGCTCTCTGGATACCTGCTCAACTCAAAATGGCTCTATATTTCGCCACAGGCTATGTTGGCGGGCTGCCTAACACAGCCTCGATGAATGGAGGAAGACACAGACCTAACAGGTTATTTGTGTGTGGCTCTATGTTCTTTATTAATGCCATGGTTCATGTCTTGGCATGCTATCGCATTGTTTGTCTCATGAGACCACAAAACAAAGGAGAGATTACAGTATTTAGCAATGACTTTGGCACGGAAGATTGCTAAACTTTGTAGTACTTGTTTTCTGTTCCATGTTGCTCATCCCTTCACAGCACACTGAGGAACAACATGATGATGAAATGTGGTCATTTTATATGCTGGGACAGCCAGCGTGCTCCCTGCTATAACTGTAGTAAAGCCTCAAACATAAATAAAAGCTTTAACAAATGTTTCCCAGTATATCTTCCGAGTGTATAGTACCATTTTGCTCCGTTTATTTTACTTGTAGTGAGGGGCATTTCCTGTAAAACATGTCTGAAAGTTTCCGTTTTGCAGTGGTGTAGTTGTGTTGAAAGATTTGTACTGCTGTTCAGGAAGCAAAAATTAAATAAGGAAACTTAATTTAATATTCTGCACATTAAGTCAGCTCACAGCTGACAAACAAAACATACTTCATTTGGCAGTATGAGAAGAGGAAACAGCTCTGACATCCTGGTCTAACTGAATTTCATTATGCATAGGGCTGCAGATTCAAATCAGCTGTGATTCTTCAAACTGAGCAGGGGTTTTTTTTGTTTTGTGTTTTTCTTGTCAGAGACTTTGCAGTGGAGGCTACTTCAGGGGACATTTCGGTCCTCAGAAGTTGTTGCTTTTTCTCCGGGGTAAACTCATTCATTTCGTCGAGTTGTCCCGTCCACTCAGTGAAGATGTCTGCGACGGGTACGGGCAGCTGCAGGCCGGGACTCAGGGTGAGTCTGAAGGACTGAATATACTCCCAAACGAATGTGTACACGGACAGCTGCAGACACAACAGACGCGTGAGTGAGACAGAGACAGCTGTCCTCTAAGGAAGAGAGGCCTTGCCTGGTAGCCCTTGAGATAATGTTGTCTTCTGCCTTCTGCTTGGACGTCATGAACTTAAAGCTCACAGCAACTAGCAGTTCCCATGAAGTAAAGTGATTTTATCACATATTTATTGCATTATACATCACCTACATGCCAATATCTGGCCTAATAAAGACAAAAACGTTGTTGTTTTATTTAGTGGTATTTGGAAAACTATTAAAAATGGTTGATGACTCATCCAGCACTCGGGAGAATACATCCATTCACCAGAACAGACTGGAGTGTTTCTGGGGGCGTCACTATAAAAAAAGGACAACTTTATAACTTTATCACTGATTTGGGTGAAACTGGATCATAATTTATGGAGAAAATATTTTCTGGTTTCCACTCTGGCTGCCAAACTTCAACACTTGGTTATTAAATTACCACATTTACTGATGGGCCGATAGCTTTTGGTTCTTGCTTAAGTAGCAAACCATAACCATTAGCTGTTAGCTGAAACACAGCCTCTGAGACAGGCAGGGAATACAGTACTAAGGTCTTTCAAAGAGTTTCCTTATGGAAAGATAGCTTTACTTTCAAAATGCAACTGTAATACAGTTACAGTATTCTAAATTTATGGTATTCTGAATACAGTTACTGTCTTTAAAATGAATAGCTTGAAGGGATTACTTGATTACTTTTGTTTTGTTTGTTGTGAAATTCATATGAGGGACACATTTCCCATGAACTGATTTTTAAAAACTATTTTAACAACTGTTTGATGCACGACCAATAATTACAAAAAAGGCAGAATGTACAATAATTTTGACATTTCCATAAACCCGCAATGAAACCTTGTTTTGAGAGCAACAACCAATCACATCAGCACAGCACTGATCAAGCAGCTGGTAGAGCAGTGACACACTCTGGGGCTTTTGTTTTGACAGGTAAGAACAGGAGGAGTGATTGTGTGATGAGCTGCGATTGATTCTGTGTAAAGTGATAAATGGTCACCGTCTTGTTTAGATGATGGAGCCTCCCTGTAATATGGTGGACATGGCATACTTTTGCCATTCAGTGTAGCATCCTGCTCCCCTCCCAGGTTGTTTCTGTGTGTATGATAAGTTTCATTAAATTTTAAAGTGGCAGAACAATACTGCTGCATTTTGCATCTGGCAACACTGCACACAACACATGAGGAGATGCTATCAGGAACATGTATTCAGCATTGAAATATAAGGAGATATAAAGCAAATGTACAGTATATCCAGAGTGACTCAGACAGCATGACGATTTTGAAGTAAAATAATCCACTTGAGTACATTTCAAGACATGCAGGCTATGTGCAAATCTGTAATGAAATACCTTTAAAAGTAACCTTCCCGACACTGCTTGTTTACTGTATCACATGAATGTCGCTGTCATCCTAAATGTCCCACCAAACCCTGTTCACAAATCAATAAAGCATTGCTTGATCGTCTATATGGGCAAAAAGGTACGAATGGTTGAATATCTGGATTGATCAGCCAAATCTGACTCGACTGACAGAATTTTGGGTACAGCCCTAATTTCACCATGAAAGATGAAGCACATTAAGAATCATTATGAAACGTAAATGCAGCCTTATCTTTTTTAATCTTCTCCTTCAGCACAGCTTCACCATGAGCTCAATGTATTACACAGTTGGAGCTGCTGGAGCTCAATTAGCTATAACAAGTCTGTATTGTTGTGTCTGTGAATAACCCCAAATGTGAACTCTCGGTCTTCTCATTGACCCTTATATGGTTCTCCATGACCCATACCTTTCCCGTGAACCTGCCTCCTCCCGTCACCTGTGACCACAGCTGTCACCGGCTTGTGAATCAGCAGACGAGGCGAGTATCACCTTCAGAGCCGACCACCGACAGAACTCGGGGTTTCTGAAATCCTGCTCTTGTTACAGGCAGAATGAGATGCATTCAGAGGGGTGCCAGAGGATCTTAAAGACCCCTCTGTGTCAGTGCTCCGAGAACCAGACCACTGGGTCAGAATTTCCATAAAAACCCATCATGCTTCATCATGCATGGTTTATACCAAGATCTGACTGATTGTTATGCTCTAAGTTGTTTGTTGGTTGTTTCTCCAGGCAAACCATGCGCTAATATAAAACTGTGCATGTGGATGGACACAATAAGACAACTGTTCTCCTCTCCTGCATTTCCTTTCCTCGTTCACTCGCCCTGTGTAAACAGCATGAGCTGGTTAATGTGATTTGCACTGAAAAAGCTGTGCTTGTTGGCTGACTGCATCAGCTGTGCAGTAGTGGGAAAAGTATTTAGATCCTTTAGTTGAGTATAAGTATCAATACCACAATGTATAAATACTCTAGTCCTGCATCCAAACTTTACTTAAGTATATTATTTATTATGAGCTGTAATTAACATATCAAAAGTAAAAGCACTCATTATGCAGCATGGCTCCATTCAGCATTTCAGTGTTAGTGCTTGTAGAGGTGTAGGGAGGAAATGTCGAGGGAATTGAAATTCCAGGGGAACAGCAGGGAAATGAACAGGAAAATCAAGAAGTATTGTTAAGCACAGGATGCATATTTCATCATTTATCAGAATCAGATCATATTTAAGACTTTTCAGTCTCAACAGACATTTTACAAACTGCAGTGTGTGCAGGATGTAAAAAACTAATCAACAGAGTAACTGAGCTGTTAATGACTAAATGTAGCAGAGTAACAAGTGCAATATTTTGCTCTGAAATGTTTTGAAAATTGAAATATATATATACTTATACTTGAGTAAAATAATTTAGTTATTTTCTACTAATGCTGCAACAATTAGTCAGTCAAATGATTTTATGCCAGCTATTAAATTAATCACCAAGTATTATAATTACTGATTAATCATTTTGAGTCAATGTCTATGAAAATATGTCCAAACAGGCAGATTTAAGCTTCTCAAATGTGAATATTTTTTGGTTTCTTTAATCCTCTTTGGCAGTAAACTTAATATCTGGATATGGGTTTGGAAAATTAGACTTTTCACCATTTTCCAACATTTTATGGACCAACTAATCAAATAATCAAGAAAATGATGGGCAGATTAATCGATAATGAAAAACTTTTCACAGCTGTGTGCGCCCGGTGAGAAAGTCTCTGTCTTTTGTTAATATTTGGCTTCAAAAAGCAGACCAACAAATGTGTGTGTATAGGTAAGCGCTCTTTCTCTTTGCACACTTTTCAACACTTAAAACCACACGAGGGAAAGATCTTCTCCTCGAAGATCTCCTCCTCAAAGTATATAAAAGCCACAACCAGAAACATAACCTCAATCATGAATCAAATATGCCCAGGGAGTCTGACTAAAT
Source organism: Lutjanus erythropterus (assembly GCF_056507025.1). Classification (NCBI taxonomy): domain Eukaryota; kingdom Metazoa; phylum Chordata; class Actinopteri; order Lutjaniformes; family Lutjanidae; genus Lutjanus; species Lutjanus erythropterus. The sequence goes on along the minus strand of NC_139335.1, from coordinate 13,463,016 downwards.
CTCATCTGCACTGGCAGATGATTGCATCTCTGATTGAAGACAGACGACGTCCCCTGCAATGTTAAAACTCCATAAAAATCTGTTTTGCCTTGTTTCCAGGAAACTCAGTTTACAAAGAAAACAGCACAGACACCGATGCGGCCGATATGAAATCAATATTATTTAGATAGTCAAATGTTTAAATGTTCTCCTGCAATGTTGAAGAGTGTTAGAGCCAAAGTATTGCACAGGAATGATGCCAGAGTGTGTGAGTAGATAGGAGGAGCTGATCTCCCTGTGTGAACCAGAGAACTCGAGAGTTAACAAAAGAAGGCGCTCCTACAGTCTCTGAGTCTATCATGGCTGTCAACCAGCATCAGCGGGCCTAATGGCTGAGGCTTTTTGTGTGCCGCATCCTGGACTGATTGGGCGAATCGAAGAATGAGTGTACGCATCAAGGAAGCTCTCATGTCACCGTGCCATGAAGAAAACAGGAGGGACCTGGGCCAGAGCTTTTTCTCCACAGGAAGCCTTGAGAATCAGATCAGCGAGGCTAATCTGCAGAGCGGAAGTCGTCCTGGAGAAAGGGCGCTGCAAAGATACAGATCTGCTTTTACCTTCAGTGCTAGTCCCTGTCTTCCTCTGCTCTTTGCAATGTGACGTTCCTCTTGTTTGGTCACTGATTGGCTAATCCTCAAGCCTCGGAACCACCTGGACCTGCAGGCCTAATCCATATCTGATCTCTGTGAAATTTGAAGGCAGAGAGAGATAGTTCACTTTTATTGTGTTGCTTTTATAAGAGCTGCCCACCTGCTAGCTCACACCTAGCCGTGTCCAAATGAGCTCTGACCCAAATTCTTTTTATGAGCCCTCAGCGCTGCAGTTCCTCAGGTTTCTGGGTGCCCCTGAGAGAGGGATATGAAGGAGCTGATAGCGCGGTGTTGAGAACAGCTTGAAAGCATCAAGGGCTAATTCAGCATGGACTTGAGCATGCCGCTGTGTTGAGGCCATGGCAACATCTAATCTGCTCTGCCACCCCTCACATGGCCTGCAAGAGATACAGCGCAAGGAACTGTGACATTTTCCAAAACACTTGACTTGTGTAGAGACTTTTTTTTTATTTTTTAACGTATGCAGCACTATGTTTTTTCACATACTTGTGTAGTTGAGTATGGATACCCAACCTTGTTAGTGATACTTCCACAAGTCTCTACCCTTTTCACTCCGTGCTCAAATAACAGCCAACTTTCTCTTTTCCTGTTTCCTGTTCTTAGATATGCCATGTGCTTGGCTCATTTATGTTGAAAAGAAAGCCAAATTTTGCTGATGCTTAAAGGACATAGCTGGGGGACCTGCAAAAGCAACACATATTCAGTATCCTGATATGATTTGTTTTGATGAAGAGAGGGTTGCACTAATTTTAAGATTCTGAACTGAGCAAACTGATTTTCAACTTTTGTTGTTTATTTCTAAGATTAAAGCTGCAACAAACAGTTATATTTGTTTTCTGTTAATCTGTTGATTATTATCTCAATTAATCAATTAATTGTTTGGTCCAGAAAATGGTGAAAAATATCAATCAGTGTTTCCCAAAGTCCAAGACGATGTCCTCACAGGTCTTGTTTTGTCCACAACCCAAAAATATTCAGCTTACTGTCATAGAAGATTAAAGAAACCAGAAAACTCACATCAGAGAAGCTGAAATAATATAATTTGGAGATTTTTTAATTAAAATGTGATTCAAACTGATTAATTGATTATCAAACTAGTTGGCAATTAATTTAATAGTTGGTTAATAATTAGTTAATAGTTGCAGCTCTCTAGCCCAGATTAGCAAAATGTTTAATAAAAACATCAAAACATGTGACAGCTAATGTTAGTAAAACACTAGCTAATTAGCTAGCTAATCCACACTAGTTAGCTATCTACTTAGCTAGTTAAATAGCATTTTACTAACATTTATTAACTTATGATGTAACAATGTCACTTTAACAGTTTCCCCACTAACATCAAACTCAACTGTTATTGGAGCACAGAGCAAAAAGGGGCGGGACTTTGGAAAGGTCAGTTCTCTTTTTTCATTCAGTTTTGTTGCCCTTGTTCTTAGCTTTATATCTGCATGTCTTACTGTGTAAGCACATTGACAGAAATGAAAAACCAGATCTAAATTCCTCATATATGTGCACATAGTTGGCGCATAAAGCAGATTCTGATTGAGATTTTCTGGCTTTCTCCACTTTGGCCTCTCCTTTCTCTGTATTTCAGTATGTTTTTTTCTTCCTGCAAGCACATGCACTTGAGCTATACATCACCATCAGGGCTGAAACAAAAGACATGCTTTGTCTTCAGTGGCTTGCAAAAACTTCAGGGAATTTTGAGTGAGATGCGCCAGTTGCTGCATACTTCAAATATGTCACTTCCTCCCACATATTTTAACACTAGCTGGATGTGTGTACTTTACTAGCAGCTATACAACCACTGGCCAGGACTGATGATATAGACACAGGGGCTTCAGAGCTGGAATGTACATGATCTCCATCACCGTGTCGCTCAATCAAGAGAAAAAGACAGGAAAAGTCACGCAAGGTGTGAGAAGAGTGGCTGGCACTTCAAAATGATAGGGTTGTTGTTTACGAAGAGGAATGCATGCGCAGGTTTGAGCTCAGCTGCATTTCTGACAGTCTGGACAGGAGCCAGAGAGGGATGATGACAGGCAGACGGCCTCTCGATGATATCAGCGCCTTCCAATCTGCCTTTGCATACCACAAGATATCGGACATGCTTGTGTGACTGCAGTTCACAGTTTATCTGCACAAGATAGCAGGCTTAATGAAACAGGTCGAGACTGGCTCTGAAAAAGAGCTACAAACTGGTTCTCAGAGCAGGGGGTTGTTGAAAATTAACTCCAGACACTTTAAGATCTCCGCCAAACGGATCAGCAAACTGTATCTTTTAAACCCAGAGAAGAACAATAGGTTTCTTCACCCTCTGCTGTTTTACAAAAAACAGTTGTCTTAACAAGGGTTTGTTCAGTCCTTGACGAGACTGGTTTCTTGTTTTTGCCACAGTGAAATGATTAAGGAAGAACAGACAGCAGGGACAGTGAGGACACACACACGTACATGCAAACACACGTAAAAATCACATCCTGTCAGCAGCCTAATCTACTTTATGACTGCTTTTTCACCTGGAGGCTAGCTCCGGGGCGTAAAAGTGAGTCACACTCAGCAAGAGTGTGGGGAGAACAGGCCTGACAAAAAAAAACAGTCTCACCCTACCCCCCAAACTGCAGCAGCTCCTCCTCCTCCTCCTCCTCCTCCTCGCTGCCTTACTAAACTCCACTCGTCTTCTACCTCACTATCCTAGGGTACATATTTACCAAACGCTCCTAATCCCCTGATTTAAGCTGCACCTCACTGCTCCTGTGTTGAATGTCACATCTCCTCTGCCAAGTTTCAATCACAAACCAACAACAGGAGTGAACACCCATAGAAATAAAGGTGCTAATTAGAACCGTGAAAGGTTCTTTGGCTGGTCCCCATGACAGAATCTTTTTTGGTTCTAGTTCCAGTTTCACTTGGAAGTCTTATAAAGAGTTATACCTACATCACAACTTGAAGGGTTATACCTAGAACCATCTGTGAAAGGTTCCATCCAGAACACTCTCTGGAGGTTCTATCCACCTTCTGAGTGAACCTAGAGAACCTTTTTATATATCAAAAGTTTTATCTAGAACACACACGGGGATTTTTACCATATTGCAAGGGTTTTATCTACAACCCAACAAAGGCATTCTACCAGGAACCTTTTTATCTTCTAAGGATTTTATCTAGAACCCACCAACGAGTTTCTACAGAGAACCTTTATATATTCCAACGGTGAGGGGATTTCAATAATTCTTTAAAAAGTCTTTTGTTCTTTGGATGAAAAGGGTTCTTCATGAGACCCTTAGTCTTACAAAGAACCCTTGACAAACCCTTTCCTCAAAAGAGGGTTCTTCAGGAGCAAATGGTTCTTGGGAGAACCTCAGCCTTTCAGAGAGAACCCCTTTGGAACTCTCGCTTCTAAGAGTGAATGATAAGCTGTCTGTTTTTCACTCTCCTGCTATCTGTCATCGATTTGTTTTTTTTTTCCTCCTCTCCTCTCTGCTCCCACCGGCAGTGAAACTTCAGACAGGTGGAGGGCGAGTGAGAGCTGAAGCTGCTTCCTTTAAACTGCAGAGAGAGAGAAAATAACAAACACTAACAGCAAGTGATCAAGCAACTGGAATAACAAGACAAACGCACCCTTCTCACAAGAGTTTAATTTCTATGGGAAATAATTTTGTGGGTTTTTTCTAACAGAGTAGGTGATGTTACTCAACAATGACCTGTTTCTCTCTGACTGTTAGTTGTATAATATTGAGTGTAGGGCTGCAACAACTTTAATCTGTTGATTATATTTGTTGGTTAATTGTTTTGTCGATAAAATGTCAAAAATAGTGCCCATCAAGGTGACATTTTAAATGTTTTGTTTTATCTGGCCAGCAGTTCAAACCCCCAAATATTCCTTTGATAATATTCCTAAACAGAGAAAAGTAGCAAATCTTCACATTTGGTGTTTGTTATTTCTGTATGATAACTGATTTTCTAATCTAACGATTGTTAGTTTATCAAAATTGTTGTTTTGGATATTTTTCTGTTGATTGTGCTCTGGTTTTGACCATACAGTCACTCACAGGATGTACATAAAAATGGCAGAATCTATACTAAATACTAATTTACAGTTGCTGTTCCATTATTTACGCACACATGAAAATATTATACTGAATACTCAAAGCTGGAAAAAGTGAAATAATGTTTTGCAGTGATGCCATTGCTCTTGACTGCTCAGAGTTGTGAAGAGTATAAAAAAGCAGTAGTAGTACCCACAATGCCACTCAGTATACAAGAGTTCAGTCAGAGATTTGTTATGCAAGCCCCCAGGAAAAGCGCTGGGCTTTGAGGGCAATTTGACATAGTGGCCAAACCGTGAAACAACAATGTCACATGATGCACCGTGGCCAAAAAAGACTTTCTTACACTTGTAGTACACTTGTAGTCTTCAGCCTCAACTGAGAGCGACTCAAGTGACATCTTGGGCAGTTTAGCATATTTCACACAGCTCTTTCTGGAGCCACAAATACAACTTTTTTCAATAGAGCTCAACAGTGCATGCCCACTTTTTCAATGGCTCTGGTTCTGGAAGTGAATTTTCCTTTCATTCACAGGTGCAGTAAACATTTCCATGGTAACAGCGAGCTGAGCCATTCAGAGACGTTGCTGTTATACTTTAGGATTGTGCGTATTGTAGTAGTACTTATCATATGGGCTTGTGGCTTCTACAGGAGCATAAACCACATTTTCATAGCTCGTGGTTTGTCTAACTTGAATGGTTGCAACATTATGGCTAATAATCTAAATCCTGTATTCGGAAAAAAAGGGATTTTGATTTCTGGAGTCTCACTGAGGTTGAGTTCTGTACTGTAAATATGTAGTGTTTGTCCTCAAGACCTGTAGTCAGACTTTTATGTCTGTAGACAGACTTTAAAATTGGTGGTTGGTTTCCTTTTAATCATAGAGTATAACACAAAGTGTATAAAATTGCAGACATCTTTGACAAACTCTTACAGGTGTAGCTCTGGTGTAAGAGCGCAGGTGTCATGGTTCCTCAGACATCATGTTCAAACACGCCTTGAGGTTCTGTTACCTCATCAAGAGGTTTAACTCCCAAACAGCCTTCAGCACGGCGAGGACAGATACAGAAACCAGAGAAAACACACACCAGCCAAAACCCACTGATCTACGAACTAGATTACGCAAACGATACCAATCAGTTGCTCAGTGTCCAAGTCAGGAAGATGGCTTGTAGAGTTTGAGCAATTTTATTAGACCGGGAGAATCTGGAGTCAAAAAAAAAAATGTCTGCACATGCGCCTGAGGTTTGTGGGGCCCTGTGGCGGCATGCAGCCCAGGCTCGGACATGCATCTTACACGTCAGGTCAGTAATAAAGACATGTCGATCACCAACCAGCCACAACCGGGTCCAAGTCCTAAGAAACCAGAGAGAAAAAGTAGCAGTTACCTTCTCTGGTTTTCCTCGTCAGACGGGTTTCTTTCCCATGTCAAACACCATCATCCACACACACAAAACATCTTGTTCCAGAAGAAAACCCAGGATCTACAACTTGAGTGATGAGGAGTTTTTGTTTACAGATGCACCCAGTGGTAACGGACCCCGCTGCTCTACAAGTCCCTGCAGCTCCTGTTGCACTCGGAAACAAACGATAAAGTTTAGCAGAGTTATCTTCAATCTTTGGTTGGGATTTATTGAGGTATAGATCAATTGTCAAACGAATTATGTGAATTAATAGTGATTATTATTTTCATTGGATGTTTTGGAATGTCTCTTTGACCTGAGTGTTGTCTGGAAGGCATGGTGTGGTTTTCTGACATGTGGTTTTCCAGATTCCCCCTCGTCTTATACATGAACTATTGCAGAATAAATTTAAATCTTGGAGCCGCTGTGTCATTATACCATCATTTCACATAAAACAACATGTGAAGTTGTGTCTGCTTGACCAGTACTTATGACTTGCATTCATTCATTCCTTCATGTGGCCAGTATTTGCAGATGTTTTTGGGGCTGCGACCAGCGAACCAAACCATGATTTTCAATTTCAGTTGTTTCTTCTTTCCAACCCAGAATAATCTGAACATAAATAACTGTTAATATGCTCCACGATGGTGAGCTGAATTTCTACAGTATTGTTTGCAGATGTCTGTGGGCCTGCATGTTTCTCACACATCTTTTGAACATTTTCACTAATATAAATCTAAGGCGATTATTAGGGTAATTGCTAATGTATTGTTATAACACATAATAGAAATGTTCCACAGTTTTGAGCCCTTAAATTTCAGCATTCTGCAAAATTGCCGAAAACTGTTGCATAATGCAGTAAAACTGAGCAGTAATACAGCTGAGTTACTTTATTCTGAAGCTAGTTGAGATAAGATTAATGGCTCAATTCAGTCCATGTATGAATAATAAGCTGGTCTTAGTGAATTGTTTTGTTTCACCTTTTTTCCTAAATGCATTGCTGACAGATGCTTTCCCTCAGTTTTCTTCATTTTCATTTACCCCACTTGGCTTGACTATGATCTATGAAGGCTGTTGGAGGCCTGTATTGTATCCCAAAGTGTAAAAAAAAGAAAAAAATGTGAGCATGGACGGCTGTCATTATCCTTTGCAAAACAAAATTCTTGACTTTAATGTTTATTTCAGGTGCTGTTGGAATTTCCTCTACTTGCCAAACAGCTCATCTTAGCAGAATATAAATAAGTAACTTAGTCAAATATACTAATGAAATAATGTTAGAGACGGCATGTCAACCTTTAAAAAAACAAAAACATATTTTGTTTTGATTTTTATAACACACCTCAACAGAAAAGAACAAATTTTTCCCTGTCATGATGAAATAGGCTAATTATTAGTTAGTTAGTTAGTTTTTATTATTTTCTGAAGTCTAGTTTTTATTTTTATTTCAGTTTACAACTTTTTTTTTAGTTTTAGCTTTAATAACTTTCTGCACTGCTACGGAAGCGTCATTTCACCCTGTGAAGCTCGAAGCTCGGAGCCTGCGCTGAGCACCTGAAGGCAACATACGCGATAAACTGCCGTGGATGGGGTGTGACGTGGAGCAGAGCGATGAACTGAGTCGCGACTGAACTTCAGTGCACATTTTACGCAGAGAGGAGCGGACTGTCAGCACCGACCGGACGCTACGATCGAGGCTGAACCAGCGCTGTTAGTCGTCTGAGGCTTCCGAGAACGGAGTGAGAAGCCCCGGGGAGCAGCACGGAGCGGACCGGGGGCTCATGGAAACGTCATGTAGCTGGAGACCCGGCGGGCGGCGGACTTGATCATAGTTTGACCGGAGAGGAGGCGAAGTGAGCCGCCTGTGAGATAAACATGCTCACCCCGATGCTGGCCTCCGTGCTGCTGCCTCTGCTGCTGCTCTGTCGGAGCTCTTTCTGCCAATACTCAAGCGACCAGTGCAGCTGGAAGGGCAGGTGAGCTCACCGTCCTTGTTTAAATCAAATACATCGGGTTAAAATGTTCATTTGTGAAGCGAAAGTACGCGAGTTTCAGCGACCTGAGATGAGTAAACTCGAGAGAGCGGGCAGATAGTAGAGGGAAACGAAAAAGAGACAAAATTCAGAATAAAATACAGATGTAGAACAAATGTCATGAAGTTGTTAAAGTATGTTAATTTAATGATATGAAAGAAAATGAGACTATTAAAGTATTAAAGTTTCGCGTCAGTTGTGATCTGAGTTGGGCTGAATTTATGAATGACTAATTTGGAGCTGCCATGATTTATCATTAGTTGTCAACTATTGAATAAATCGCCAGTGATTTTGATAATCAGGTACTGGTTGGAGTAATTTCTTTTAAAAAGCTAAATTCTGTGATTCTAGCTTCTTAAATCTGGATATTTTCCTTCCTTTCTTTCTTTTTTTTTTTTTTTTTGATTTTACTCCTTTATGACAGTAAACTGAGTATCTTTGGGTTGTGGACAAAACAAGACATCTGAGGACATCATCTCGGGCTTTTGGAAACACTGATTGCTGTTTTCCACAATCGTCTCACAGTTTATAGACCAAACAAGTAATCTGTCATTTAAGAAAATGATATTCCATCATGAAAATAATCAGTTGTAGCCCTGGACTAACTGTCAAAATGATCTGATCACATTTGAATAAATTTGTGTTTCCTGGTGTAACATGAACTTTTATTTATACATTGAATCAGAGCTGCAATGACTAATCAGTTAGTCTTCAACTATTAAATTAATCATCAACCATCTGGATAATTGTTTACTTAGAAAATGATGACAGATTAATCAACAATGAAAATATTTGTTAGTTGCAGTCTTACATTTAATTATTAGTTATGGCATCTAGAACTGCAACAGTTGATGAGCTGAGTAGTCGAAAAGAAAATTGAAAGAAAATATTATGCCAGATATGTAGATTAATAATTTTCAAGCAAAAATACCAAACATTTGCTGGATCCAGCTTCTTAAATGTGAGGATTTGCTGCTTTGGGTTCATGACTCTTGGTCGCTGTTCACATTTTTTCAGTTTTTTGACATTCTTTAGACTGAACCAGGTAGTCGAACCTGGGGTCCAGGGGCCAAGGGGGGTCTTCAATAAAAGAATACAATATTTCAGTTTTTTGTATGTTGGAACAACAAGGAGAGGGTATTATTGGAATTAATCATAGATTGACTATGAAGACTTTATCATCTTTAAACTTTACTTGGATAAAATTATGACAAAATCATCTCAGATTGGGGGTCTGTCGTATAATGCGCCTCTTTTTTGGGGGTGCTTATAATGAAAGTGTTTGGGATCCCCTGGACGAAACATTGAATGGCTTAATCATGAAAATAAGCATCAGATTAATCAAAAATGAAAATAAAAGTTGTCTTTTAAAGGTGAAATCAGTTGGATTACTGTTACTAAATGCACCAGAGATTGTTGATTGATTGATTGATTGTTGACTCTCATTCCCAGGTCATCAAATATCACACAGCAAAATAATGAGAAAATTAGGAGATACAGTCAGAGGGCAGGTTATCTACAAATAAAGACACTACCACACACTTCTAGTGGGTCACAACTGACGATTCAAAGGGATTATGAGTCGTTGATGAGTCGTTGTTTTTAGGGAAAATGTTGCATATTATGCCTTTCAATCTCAGTAATTATTCTGATGTTGGACTTTTTTGTCTAATAATATCCCTTGCTAAAAAAAGATAGTGGAGTATTCATAGGATTATATGCATAGATCTCCCAAGAGCTTTTAAGTATTTTTGGTTTATGTTTAGAAATATTTCTAGCAGATTCTAAAACCTCAGGCAGCACATACTGGAAAGTTTCACCTCCCATCAAACATCTGCTGAAGTCTGTTTTGCACTTGAGAGCGAAGCTGTGCCTCAAATGGTGCGGTTTTGTTTTTCATCCTCCAGTCAGGAGGGCTAGGCCATATTCTGTACTTTGAGCTCTTAACCAATAATCTGTTGTTCATTAGTGAGACTCTCGACTAATCTCCTTTAATTGCATGCAGAAGTGATGAAGTTAGAAGGGACTTAATTAGAGGCGTGCTGAGGAGAGCCTGGTTATGGGGCTTCAGCTGCATATGCTCAGCATGTGCCACGGGTTACTTTAGATCTATGGCAAATTTGAATTTCAGCATCTCATTTTCAGGAAACTGGGCGTTTCTCCCCCAGAGTCAAACCGCTAGCTTGGCATGCACACGCTGGTAGACTGCTGATGGCTTCCTGCCTCTGGCTTTGCCACAGAATGACTGACAGCCTGGAGTTTTCAAACCCTGACCAGGCATTAAGTTCTGGAGGGAGTCATTTGGTCATGCTGGCGCCAGAGTCCGAAGTGCTGCCCGGACAAGTCTCTTCCAGTCTCTTTGGTGGCTTGAAAGCAAGGGGAGGTTCGGTGCGTGACCTGCATTTGCACTTGCATGCAGCGGGCCCAGCTACTGTTGCTGCCGTTGTCTGCCCAGAAGCCCCTGTGTCCCTCCATTCATCCATTTCTGCTTCCAAACTCTTCCCAAAGGCAGTATGCCAGTGGTGCGTTTTGCCAAAGCTCTGGGAGGAACAATGTGGTATGGAGGAGGGGGGGTTAGTGTGTGTTGGAGCTGAGGTCATTTTGGCTGCTCCGGCTCGTGACTGGTCATGCAGCCAGTCTTGCGCGCAGACGGCCCTTAATGCTTTAGCAGGAATGTGGTCTAATGTCCTCACAGGCTGCCAGAGGTCTTCACCTTGGTCAGTTAACCGAGGGAATAAATGACCAGAAAGTCATTTTTAGATTACTGAATAATCCCTTTATGCTGCATTAAACAAAAAAAAAGAAAAGGTTCAGCATGAGTTTAAGAAACACTTTTCCACAAAGAAAGCTTTCACATCCTTTGGTTTATGTAATAGAAACTTTTCATAGCAGGCATTTTGACATGAAATAGTAGAGTAAACACATAGAGATGTGTACGTAAAGACCATATAACCCTGTAGATCATACATCAACATTGCCGTCATATTGAACCGGGCAAGACTAGCCTGTAGATAAATACATGTAAAGGCAGGAGCTGCAGTGTGTCTGAATAAAAAGCACTATAATCTAGGGCCGTAATTGAATAGATTTTCTTTCACTGTGGTGACAAAGCAACATATTTCTACTGAATGGCGGTTCACCAAGACTGCCTTAATAATTGTGTTTTATTGGACTTTTTTTGAAGCATGCTGTTGTAAGAGTAGCATAGCTCCTTTAAGGAATAGAGCAGTGCAGTAGTAATAGTGTGTGTGCAGTGTGAAAGTAAAGGAGAGCGAGCCACTGGCTGAATGATGGTGCTGCTAGCAGAGCAGAAACTGTAACTATGCAGCAAGTTGTCAGCCTGGCAGTAAATGTACAGTTCAGGTTACACTGTGTAAGTTAGTAAACGTTGCAGCTTCTCAACAATAAGAAAAGTTATTTCCAAATGAAAAGTGAAGGAGGTTAGCCGCAAAGTAAGCTGAGCTTTATAATCCTAGAAATCAGTTGAGAAATGTAAATGTTGTGATATCATTTACCTTGTGATATCAGCAGTGACATCATTGGCAACACCTGTGTTTACACTACTGTTTCATGTCAGTATGGTTGCTGTGAAAATGGTCCAAGGCTGCATCTAACAATGGTTTTCATTGTCGATTATTTTCTTGATTAATCAATTAGTTGTTTGGGGAAAGACTGATCGATATTTTTCACCATTTTCTGACATTTTATGGACAAAAGCCCAAGCTGACATCCTCACATGTCTTGTTTAGCCACAGCCCAAAGATTTTCAGTTTACTGTCATAAAGTAGAAAAGAAACAGAGAAAATATTCTCAACTTAAGAAGCTGGAATGAGAAAATTTTAATATTCAGACAGATTATTCAATTATCAGAATAGTTGGTGATTAATTTAATAGTTGACAACTAATCAATTGATCATTGCAGCTCTAAAAAGGTCTATTATACACTTTTTCTTGACTCTGTCTGTCTGTATTGTTTGATGTTTCTTCCAGCGGTCTGACGCATGAAGGTCATGCCAGGGACGTAGAGCAGGTGTACTTGCGTTGCTCCCAGGGCTCTCTGGAGTGGCTCTATCCCACAGGGGCCATCATTGTCAACCTCCGACCCAACACGGTCTCCCCGGCCGCCGCCCGCCTCTCTGTCTGCATCAAACCCTCCGCAGACTCCAGAGGCACCAACATCTACCTGGACCGTAACGGCAAGCTGCGGCTGCTGCTGCGTGAACAGGAACAAGCTCAGGGCAAGGTGCAGTGCTTCAGCATCCGGGAGGGGGCGCTCTTCATTGAGGCCGTCCCACACATGGACATCAGCCGCCGCATCACGGCGTTCCAGTATGAGCTGGTCAGCGACAGGGTGGGACACTCACTGAGTGGTAAGATGCATCTCCATTTTTATTGATTAAACCTTTAAACATCTATGGTACAAGATTTATGGGTGTTTATGGATGAGAGCATCCCATCTGGGTAATGTGCTCCTGTATCATGCACCCGCCTCTTTTTGGGTGAAAACAACCAATCTAATCTGATTGGCCGACAGTTCAAAGTCTGAGTCTGAAAACTTTAGTCCCACCATCACTAAGATTCTTTTCTGATTCACTCTGATCTACAGACACCATATTTATCCAGTAATGTCATTTACTAACATTACTGTTAGTATTTTCTAAGTGTTTGCCACTTTTACAGCACTTCCTTTCACCCAAAAGGCATGGTTGTGGGATGTGACCTGTAACTGCTCTCATCCATTGGCATAATATGGCAGAAATGGAATATAATATTCATTAGTATGTTTTCTTTAGTGTTAAATCACTTCGAAATAAGAATTTTGGTGTTTTTGTTACCTTAAAATGATCCGTTCGTATTTATGAAGGGCATGGGTCCTCTTCCACAGAGGCCAGTTCTGTTTCTACAGAAGCTGAGAGCAGACAAACCGAACACTGTCTCTAGATACGGCCTTTTGCATTTTGTGCAAGCTTCACAGCCACCGTAGGTTCTTCTGTATCAGGGGTCAGCAATTTTTACTATCAAAAGAACCATTTTTGGCCAGCTGGAACTGCACCTCAAAGGGATAGTTCAGCTGAAAATCAAAAACACATATTTTTCCTCTGACCTGTAGTGATATTTATCCATCCAGATAGTTTTGGTGTGAGTTGCCAAGTCTTTGAGATATCAGCTGTAGCGATGTGTGCCTTCTCTCCAATAAAACAGGATTAGATGGTCTTCAATTTGCCAAAAAGTACTTTTGAAAAATCCAACAGCGGTGTCTGTTTCCAAAAATCATGGCCCAGTTATTCAGGATAATCCACACACTGTGTGGTGAGCAGTTTCATGTAGGAACTACTTTCTTTCTACTATTAAGAAAGTAGTTCCTAGATGAAACTGCTCACAACAAGGTATGAGGATTATCTTGAGTAACCAAGATAGTTTTTTTTTTTAATTCTGGGTTTAGGCTATATATATTTACAATTCAAGAATCTAAGGATCAGTTCAGGCAACACTACAAAGATGAATGAAAATTACAATGTAAAAAAAAGTGAGTGATTTCAATTAATTTTTTGTCACAGGGAGCTACTGGAGAGGAGCAAAAGAGCTGCAGGTTGCTTGGTTTGCAGTCTGCAAGCTCAACTCTAGATCCCCCTAAATCTTCCACGCTGGACCTTTAATTGTCATGTATTTCATCTAAGTCAGGGTTATAAAGGTCTCAGACTTTTGATTGATTCCCTGTAGGACTGGGCTCCTTTGTGCTTCGTCCCTGCGGTGTGTGCTGTGCACTAAATGCAGCCATCTACTGGTGGAAACTTTTATTAAGTTGGACTCTAATAGTAGGAAACTCAACATTTGCTCCAGCACACTGCTAATACTGAAGCCAAAGTCCATTTCTTTGCTAGCATTGTCTGTACATTTTGGTTTTGGGAGAATATATTTCTCGTCAGACTCTCTGCGAGTATCAAAACACCAAAATCTGAAGCCTTTAAGTCTTTATGGAACTTGTGTGTTTCAGGGTAAAATTTTTGAGCTAATTTCACAACTTGATCTGACTCGGCTCTAAGCTCTAATTGTTTTCCTTTGTTTTTGTTTTTTTTTATGATGGCTTGTGTGTGGAGGGGCACGGTCAAACAGAGAGGGCCTCCACTGAAAAACAGCCATCTTATTTTCACGCCGCGTACCTGCCAAACCTGCACAGTATCAAGCTGCGCGACTGTGTTTTTTTCCACCTAAAGCAAAACACGAGCGGTATCGGGCCCACGTCTGTTTTTACGACTCTCTGGGTTCACATATCCACATCCCGCGTCATTATCTGGCAGAGCAGAGAGACAGAGGGTTAAATGTAGAGGAGTTGTTTTGACCACATTAGTGTGCTCTGCAGTATAATCTGGCTCTGTGATGTGGCCTGAGATAACACTGGGATGATTCACAAAGACACTGGTCTCGTGTCATCTGAAGCCCGGACTGCTGGATTGATTGCTCCTTTTGCCTTTTCTCATCTTCTTTTTCTTTCCTCTCCCCTCCTCTTCTCTCTGACCCGCTGTGCTGGGATTGAGTTGCTCACCGTCAAGCTGGAATGTGTCTCCACTCCAGCCAGATGTTGGGAGGACCTTACTACGAGCATATAGGCTTTTTTTTTTTTTTGCTGTCACTCCCTCGGCCTGCCTTTCAGCTCACTTAAATTATTCTTCCCCTCCGTCTCACTGTTTCCTACCTCCTCTTTCTTGTCTATTTATCTTCCAAGTATTTTCCTTTTCATTCCTCTCCCCTTCATATATCTTCCCCCTCTCCTCCTGACTGTTTGAAGTGGTTTTCGTCTGTGCCGAGTGGTATTAGCAAGTTGTGCTCCATTACAGAGGAATGCATCAGGGCCCAGATGTTGCAGGGACACTATATTGTGCCCCCCCCCCCTTTTCTTTTTACCACTCGTCCCATCCTTCATCCCTCTCCGCCCCTGTGAAGTGGTTCTGATCGGAGCGGCGCTGCATGTGCACGGGCCAGAGAGAGATGCTGACTCGGCTCTCAGCCCATTCCTGTGGTTCTGTTTCATGTCTGACATGTGAGCCCCGCTCGACTCTGCTGCTGTGGAGGAAAGAAAAAACACCCCTGGGTTTAGGCCTCTTAAGGCTCTGATGCTATGGCAGCACGCAGGCTCACTTCAAAGGGCCTTTGCACTCCGCTTCGGGCTCTTTGGGCGAGGTCGGCCCCTCTGAAGCCTCCCTGGCTCTCCAGCTGTTCTTAAGCCGTCCAAGTCTTGTGGCTGTTTGACCTCTGATCTCTCTGGTGGTGCAGGCAGCGCCTCGTGTTGCTACACATGCTGACCTAAGACATGCTCACCCCTCACCCCTAAAGCCTCCACTTCAGACAAGCCAGCTAAAAATAAGATCCAGCTCTGCTCCCGAAGATGACAGAGGGCACACATCTCTGTTTTCAGACTTGATTCAGGATAATGGTCCGTGTGTTTGTCTCCAGAGCATTGAATTTCAAAAAACAGAATCATTTTCAGATCTGTCAGAGCTCAACTACGGGGACTAATCACTTTTCCGGGGCAAGTAAAATGCCATGTTGGGCTGGTAAATGTAGCAACTCACTCACAATGCGTGTCAAGACAAGTGATTAAAAAAAGAATTAAACTATTTTAATATAATTTAATTGTTAAAGTAATTTTTCTAGTAACAGTAACAGAAGATGCTGTTTTTAGCCTCTCAAACATGGAGATTTACCACTTTTCTTTATTTATTATCATATTTGGATTAATGACTAATCATTAATTGCTGATAAGAATTTAACTTACTGAAAATGTATTGAAAATTATAGTCTAGAAAAGGAATAAACCAGTTTATACAGGAAAAAACGTTGGAACTCTGGATTTATGACCAGACTGTGTAAACTACGGTGGTTTCCAGTGCAGAGTCCACCTGAGTTAACAGTTTTAATCATTCTCCCTCTGATTATATGGACAGACCCCCACTGCCACCCCGCCCTCAGCCCACTGCTGACTCGACACCCCTCCCTCCCCGCTCTTCCACCTCCTTCTCTCCCCACCTGCCCCCCCCCCCCCCCCGTACCAGTCAAACCACAGCAGATCCAGGGCTAATAAAGGCGTTCTGGTCAGACTGGCCACAGGACCACCTGAGTCAACTAATCACCGACTTGACTGCTCTCATTTAGGGCCCTTTCTCCTGCCATAAAACACTCTGGAGGCGGGCAGGCTGAGTTGCAGCTTGCCACCAGACGGTTGTAGGTGAAATGAAGCCTCGGGGAGGCTGTTTAAAGTACTGGCTATTTCACTTTACACTTTTTTGCCCCCAATTATTTGCCCTTTAGTTGTGAGAGCATGCCCTCTCATGGTTTCCCTTCATTGTTTCAGTTTGTTCCACTTTCTGAGTTCAAATTTTTCTGTTTTACTGAACTAAGATGAGCTGTAATTGCCTTGTTAACCCTGTAAAACATCAACATCACCAACTCTGGCCTGGTAGAAATAAATCCATAATTCAGTGTGTTGGATGTGATGATATTGTGGCTCAACAGGCTCTTTTCTTCTTACTCATCCTCGGTTGTTGTTGTTGGCTCGATTGTTGTGTACTGTGCCACTGAATGAGAGAAGGCTGTCACTCATGAAGACCAATAAATTAGCAAATTTAAAATGACAAAAATTGCTCCAATAAACCTAAACGTCAATAGACTCAACATGTGTACATGAAAAATTACTGAAACCATTGATCCATCATCAAAGTATTTAGTATTAATGTCCTATGTATTGAGATGATATATGGTGGGAAGGTGTGGGGAACAGGCTAATTTTGTCCATCTTGTCCTTTCTCCTCCTTAATTTTTTGCCTTTCTGGAGAGATTTTCACTTTTAGGGCTGTTTAAAAACTCTACTTGATGTTATCATTGAGACTCACTGTTTGAGTCCATTTAGGCCTGCTGGAGCGCTAACAGAACTCAGGTCAGAGATGTAGCCTCTCCTCGTGTCTGTATCTTTTTCATCTGGTCCTTGTTTGTCACGGAGTATCAGGGGTTCCTCTGGTGGTGGGAAAGCTGACTGAACAGCCCCCATGAGCATTACACACTGATTAACTTTTTTTTTTGTTAACCATCAGCAGCGTGTCCTGCTGTGCTTGGTGTTAAAACCCAGAGCTCATGACAGCTTTGTAAATAAATAATCATCTGTGGGGACGGAAATTACTGTGCCTCCAATTGTCTGTGTGTGTGGACATACTCCCTCATGGCTGGTCCAACCACAGTTGTG
This sequence comes from Lutjanus erythropterus, assembly GCF_056507025.1. Taxonomy (NCBI): domain Eukaryota; kingdom Metazoa; phylum Chordata; class Actinopteri; order Lutjaniformes; family Lutjanidae; genus Lutjanus; species Lutjanus erythropterus. Next base: position 13,445,655 of record NC_139335.1, on the reverse strand, counting down.
TGTTTAACTGGAAAGTTGTGGACCTGTCAACAGGATTTTTATCATGCTGCAAGATCTAAAGAAATCATGGACTTTTCCTGTTTCTGTTTGTAGTACTCTACCAAATTTGGCTCTGAACTCATCCTCCCTCTGTCTTTATTTCCATTTAGCACCCTGTCAGCCCTGCGGTGACGCTGAGATGCTTCTAGCAGTCTGCACCAATGACTTTGGTAAGTTTGGGAGAATTATAGGCTTCTTGCTGCTGTATTTTGTGCAGAAATGTCCAATGAAAACATGCTGTGTAGCATGAAATGCAGCCGTCACCAGTATCTAAATCTTGTCTTCCTGTTTGGTGTTTTCAGTGGCACGGGGCAGCATTAAGAAGGTGGAGCAGGAGGAGGAGCACTCGTCTGTCACGGTGGAGATCAGCCGCCTCTACAGACAGAAGACCAAGGTCTTTGTATCCGGGGGCGTGAGGGTACGGAACTGGACGGGCCACATCAAGATGCCCCTTCAATGTGGAGTCAGGTCCGGCGAGGGCGAGTTCCTCTTCACGGGGACGGTGAGATTCGGGGAGGCCTGGATGGGTTGCGCCCCACGCTACAAAGACTTCCTGCGGTTGTATCATGAGGCACAGCAACAGGGGACCAACCCGTGTCACGTGGACACTGAGTGATGCGCTACCTGCCCACGCTTGGAAATAGGACAAATCCTCGCCGGCTCGGGAGGAGAGCTGAAGATAGAGTTCATGCTGAGGAGAGAGAGAGAGACAGACTGAGCCTCTTTCCTCTCCTGCTGTCTCATGACTCTTTGGAGGCAAAGAATGGAGCTCCTGAATGTTGCCAAGCAGCATGCTGGACAGACTCTGTTCTCAAAGTCGAACGTGATGCAACGTGGAATGTGTTCGGACTGCCTTTTCTCGCAGACGAGGAACTCCCAGGATTTAAATGTAGCAAAACCCCCTTTGGTTTTTTTTTTATGTGTATAAAATGTGAATGAACATTGTATATTTTGAAGCTCTGTGTGCTTTTGTAAAAAGCTTGATGTACAGTTCTGAAGTTATTTCTTATGACAGAAATGTATAAAGTGAAAGCCTCTTATTTTTATTTTGTTTAAAAAATGATTCGCAATTTTAATGCCTGAAGTCTTTTTTTTTTTTTTTTCAGGCCGTACAATTGTAAAAAGAACAAACCAAAAAAAAAACAAGATCTTAGGTTTTTTTTTTTTTTTTGCCCTTGAGAATAAAAGCTTTTATTCCCTGGAACAACGCTGATGATGTCTGTTGTGTTTAAGATTAGATAGTGATCCTTTAATAGCACTGCAAACTTCCAAAAAAAGCAACATGAAAAAAGTAACATCTGATTACTACTAACATAGTTTAGTTGGTAAATTAGGCTTAACGCTCAAGTGATTTCTCTTGACTATCCCTCAATATTACAGCATTAGTGCTGGATCGCCCCAGCCTGTAGTAGTAGTCACATTAAGTGCTTAACATGCTAATGTTCAGTTCAAGTTCCACAGTTTAACCTGCAAAAGCAAAATAAATAATAAACCAAACAAAAAAAAAAAACCTGAAACAACATAAAACTAGCAAAATGATGCTTTAAAAAGTTCTCTTTTTGCATTATCTTCTTCATGGGAGAAACAAAAAAAACACTGTTCTGAGTGTTTTAAGTATCCTTACCAAAAAGTCTATATTCTAACAATATATGTGTTATTTGTAAGTGATGAAGTGCACCTGGAGGGTATCTCACAAAGAAGGAAAATCTTTTAGGCACTCAAACTCAGTTAAAACAACAAGTACAAAATGTAGCTGAAGTGCACAGAGCATTGATAAATGTCAGTAACAACAACAACCCTTGTGTTCTTTTGACAAATTAAGAAAATTAATATCTAATATCTGATGTTTGCATGTGGGACCCGTAGGTGGGACTCTCGATAAGCTGCAATGATTTGTCAGATTTGCAGAGAAGTTACAATGACTGGACGAAATTGCGGTGTTGTGCAATATATTTACAGGGATCGGTTGAATTTGCAACAGTTGCTGCGATTGCAACATCACAGCCTCCTGGAGGGGCTGAAGTGTGAACGAGGAGCAGCCAGCCTCTTGAAAACAAGGAAAAACATGAACAAAGTGGTTCTTGCAATCCCCTGCGTTTGGCTTATCAGTTGCGCTGTATTTCAAAATGGCAGTTACTGAGACAGCCTCAAGGGATGGTCAGACATAAAGACATTTGAAGACATCTGGAGGGAACTGTAACGGGCACTTCTTACAATTCTGTTTTAATTTAATCATTAGTTGCAGCCCCAGTTATATTAAAGCTAATTTATTTTGACACACTAACACTATAAACACAAACTTAGATGGGCACAGTGGGGAATGTCAGATCACATATAATATTCACAGTGGTGCTAACAGTCGGGTTATTTTCCTATATTTTCTGTTGGAATAAAAACACACTCATATGATGTGCATTAGCCTTCTCTCCAAGGTTCACCTCAGCCTTGAGCTGGGACTGTCTGCCAGGGGTACAGAGAGATTGATATCAGAGAGCTGGAGTGGATTCCTCTGTGTTGGTTCCTGTGGTGATGGGGGTGGCCGTGTGTCAAGGTCAATGTGAAAGGCCTCTTTGTTCCAGTGCAGCAGCCTGGTATGAGAGCGAGGACTGAAGACAGACCTGAATACAGCCCTGTGACTGGGCACGCAGTGGAAAGCAGCACTCTCCAACCACACTCCAAATTTTGATTGGCATGTACAGTCCAGCTCAGGCTCCCCGTTTAAACGAAGGCTTTTCATTTTCATCACCTCAAATCAAAACACGAGGAACGAGTCAGGTTATTCACCCTAATCACACAGCTACCATTTTCCTTAAATGTCACACTCAGGGTGGAGACCTCAAAACTCGCAAAAAGGTTGCAAATCATTTAAATGTAGGGAATCTGACAAATTGTTATCATTCCATTGCTTTCTGATTGATCGGCAACTGAGAAGACAATTGATAGTGAAATCTGGAGGGACACTGGGCCATATTTCAAGCTAATAATCTAGTAATCTGTATGAAGGAACTCTTAGCTGTGCTGCCACGACAGATGATGCAGCCTGCGAGCCAGGCCTGTTAAGATGACATCCAGTTCATGGCTGAGGCCCTTTTTGTCTGCCTTTTCACTTAAACGGAAACACACCTAGAATGCCTCTCAGTTAGTTGCCCCACATAGACAATTACTTTTCCAGACAGCACTGTGCATTTAACTGAATGTCTGAATTCCAGCTGAAAGCCAGCGGTCCCGGAATTGCTCACTGGGAAATGCAAACAGAGTTTCTATGGTAACGATGCCTTACTGTGAACCTTCTCGCTCTGGCTTTGACCAGGAGCCTTGGAGGAGGAGGAGGAGGAGGAAGAGGAGGGTCAGCGGGCATTACTTGGCTGATGGGTTCTTTGCTGGTCCAGCTGTCCTGGTTGTCAGGCCTCCCTCTCTTCTTCCTCTCAGCTGCTGGTGACAGATGCACAAAGTCTTCAGGTGATTCCACGGCAGCATAATTGGCATAGTTGGCTTCATCTTGAGAATTGCTTGACAGAAACTTCTACATCTTTTTTTTTTTTATTTCTGTTGTATTTCCGGCAGATTAGACACTTTACAGCAGGCAGAACCAGTTTGCACACGTCAAAAACATCACAAACATGATTGATTGGATCACTTTACTTAGCATCCATGTCTGAATTTCTAATCAAAATGATTTCTATCAGACTGAAGAAATATTGTAAATGTCTGCATCACACTGTACAAAGTTTTGATGGTGTAATCTGTACTCTAATCAAATGCACATAGGTGTTTTCAGCACTGAGCAGGACACATTTTTGTTGTGATTTTTGCTCAGTAGCAATGATTGTCAACAGGGACAGTATATCTAGGGATTTACTTTCACTACAGCTGCAATGAATCTGTAACTGTTTTGATAACCAGATTTACAGATATTTATTGATATAAATATGTAGACAATGGAATATAATATTGAGGATGTTTTCATTATTGTGTAATCATCTTTTTTGTTACCTTTCATAGAGCCTTTCATATCTACAGAGGGTGAAGGTCCTCTTCCAAAACTGTCCTGTGCTGTGATTGGCTAGTACTCTATGTCTCAATGATGCATGCTTGTGACTGACAGGAAGCCTTTGTTATGTTATGTTATGAAAGGGTCTATTTTAATCATAAACCAAAATCTTCTCCTAAACCTACCATTGTACTAAAACTCAACTCCCACAAGTCCCAAAAAAAGTTTTAGACGTTTAGCTTAACACGGGACAGAAAACCCACTCTTCCGGATGAGAGTTCTACCACAGACTCGGTGCTAAATGTCTCCCAGCTGCCAGTCTACACTCTCACTCACTGCCAATCAGAGCAGAGTAGGGCGGGACTCGGTGGAACAGTTTTGGGGGGAACAAATATGGCTCTTCTGAAGCCCACAGGAAGAACGGCAGGCTTTAAAGCCTGTTTGACATAGTGGCCAAGCCATGTAATGACAATGTCATGTGATGCTCTATGGTACAAAAAGACTTTTTCCCCATAGACTTACATTGTGAAACACCAATGAGCATACGGGGAAGTTCCTGACTGTATCCAGTTATTATTAGTACACACACGACTCTTCCACAGAGTCTGTCATGTTACGCTACCGTGTTTAGCAGTCCAGAATGGACAAACCGAACACTGGCTTTAGATACAGCTTTTCACTTTTTTGAATACGTCACACAGCTTCTCCTCCACACTTGGAAGAGGAAAGTGAGATGAAGTGTTCGCAATCTGCAAGCTCACCACTAAATCCTACACACTGGTCCTTTAAGTCATTCTCAAGTGGAAATGCCAAGCATTCAGTGTTTCCTGCTTCTCAAAATGGGCTGTTTACAATATAGTAAACTGAAAGTGTTTGTGTTGTGGACTGTTGGTCAGACAAAACAAGATATTTAATGACAGCTTTTTGAGGTCTAGAAAACTGTAATACACATATTTCTGATGGTTTATATACCGAATGATTAATCAGTTAAATGAACAAACTACTGCTAGACCTCTCTAAGACAGATCATGATATAAACCTGTGCTTACTGGTATTGGCTTACCAAAGTATAAATAAATAAAATATAAGAAAAAACAAAGTAAAATATTTCTTGTGAATAAAAGCGTACAAAATTACATCTAATCAGATTTTCTTCAACATAGCTCTTACAAATAATCTGATTTATACACACACACACATATACAAATGCACATGCAATCGGTTGCAACTTTGTGGGCGAGGTCAGATTTATTTGTCATGTCATTTGAGAAGGGCCAGTTTAAACCAGACATGAATACGTGGAGTCTTTGTGCTGTCGGTGTGATTCAGCCAGAAGTCACTGCATGGTCATCTCGTGGGTGGAATTAAAGAAGAGAAGGAAAAAGAAAGTACTGTTTAAAACTAAAGTGCACAGTCACTTGTCAGAAAGAGGAGAGCAGCAGGACCCCAGCAGAGGGAAGAGGCCTGCGAGCTCAGAGCAGTGGCTAATATTTTATGCCTCTTTGGGAAGTGCTGGAATGTGAGGAATGTGTTGACTTCACACACACACGCGTGTGCAGCAGCATCCCCCATCGCCGCTGCCTTGATTAGCTGGAATCAATAGAGTCTCTGTGGTTTTCTCTGTGTGTGTGTGTTTGTGTGTGCCCGCACTGTGCACGTGGCCCTAACCCCAGCACACATAAACACATCGCCCCAGCAGCGAGAGAGCCGCCACCCACACTGAACCACAACTCACTCTGCAGCTGCAGTCCTAACACCTCCAATCGGACACAATGCTGCCCTGACACTTCTGCAATGCAGCCTTCACATGCTGAAGAAAGTTTAGAAAGTATCATCTGACTTTTCCTCCCCAAGAATCACGTGGAATACACTCCTTTTATATGAAAATGTAAACACAGGCTTGTTTTATCTAAATTCAGGGAGACTCTGACCTGGTGGCAGGCATTAAGAATGAAACAGAAATAACCAATCTTCTCACAGAAGGCACCAGTAATAAACTGAGACTGTTTCATGTCCAGTTAAAAACTCCTGGAAGTAACTTAAAAGATCCTCTCCGCTCAAATTTGTGATTTTCTGATGTTTTTGTTCCCTGAAATGTTTGACGTTCACAGACTTGTATTTTGCAAAGTTTGAGGTGTTTACTCGTTCCTCTACTGAAGCGGGAGATGTCTGTGCCCTAGCTGTGTTAGCCACTGTCAGTTAGCTAACAAATAACACATGCAAATAAAAGATGCTAGCTACCACTCTGATACATCTGCAGGTCATTTTGGTGCACAACAGACACCTCATCTGAGTCTGGCTCTGACTGAAGTGAGTCGCAAACCCCAACTGTCTGGATGAATTCCTGTCCTCAACCCACTTATCCACCACATCTTCCTGTTCAATCGAGTATCATTGTTTCTTTATGATACGTCCCACTGCATATACCAACAGTCACAGCTGCAACCAATACGCCACAGTAATTGTGAATGCGCGTTAGGCTGCGGCAAGAAGCACAATTGTCCCATAGAGCGAGTCTTCTCCGTGGTTTGCTATGTGGAATTTTCAGAAAGTCCTTCTGTGACGTTCGTGGCTGTTAAGTGAACTGCAGTCAGCATCCTGCTGCTCGTGCGAGTGCTCCTTGGGAATCAGCCAAAACACTGACATGACCGACACAAGACTTAACATCATTGACCAGCATCATGTTGATGAATGGATGAAACAGTAGTGTCTGGGCTGCCTTTGAATTTTAAGTTGACTGACTTTGAAAAGACAAGTTGAGTTAAATTTGTAATGATTAAAAGCCAAACTCGATATTAATTGGGTTGCACTTGGGAAAACAAATTTAATTTCCTTTCACATTTTCTCAGTTTGAAGAGTCAGTTATTCATCTTAAAATGTATTAAAGACACACAGCAAGTTTTCATTATACATGTTTTCTTAAACTATAAAAAAGTATGGTCTCAGGAGAGTTTTAACTCTCGCGCAGTGCATTCTGGAAAGTCTGCAAATGCTGATGACGATTCTTTAGAAACTTAATTTAATGCTTTAAAGGAAATGATACATTCATTCAACTCATTTTTTCAAGTCAGAACGCTTCTGAAGTTCTGAAGTGTTCTGGAATTAAATAGTAGGTATTTTAAGCTCAATTAACTTGAATAAAATTTGTATTTACATTCACTTGATCCACTAAATTCAATCATTTCTACAGTGTATACACAACCAAGATAGTTGAGCAGGTCTAATTCGTTTTTGTCCGTACACACAAATTGATAATTCAAAGCAATTAATGTTAGTTGCTTCAGAGTACCTTTGCTACCTTTTTTGATTGGACATTAAATACATTAAATATACAGGCATTGTTGAAGTTCTATGTATGCAGAGATGAACACATCAGAAAGCACAGCAGTCAGGTCAACAAGCCAGTAAGACACGTCACAGAATGCTTATTAATCCCCAGAGGGTCATGAGTTTTCCAGTCGTGAAATGCCTCCTTCGCTCCGCCTCTCCCCTCTAAGCGGTATGGCAGGATTAAGGACTCTGGTGTTGGGTGTCTCCAGCAAAAAGTGATTGCGGGGTCACAGCATGGGCCTGCATGTCTAAATATCGGGTATCAAAGGAGATCTGGGAATTGTGTTGCTCCGACTGATTAAATGGGTAGCGTCCGCGAAGCAGACCACGCACCGTCTCCATCAGATGGTTTTGAGATCAGAGTTGCGTTGGATGATGGTAGCCTGTCAAGAAGATGCTCCACTTTGTCTTAAAGTTGGCAGAGACTTTTGGGATCATGTCCAGTCAAAAACATACAGTAGCAATAGCCAAAGTCTGTAGAGGAAAACTACTTATAGAGTCCTCGCATGTGATAGAACACAGCTAAGCTTTATAATGTAAATTCCTCTCTCTTGGCTGACGTCTGTATTATGACTAATTATTTCTGTTTGTGAATGGTGATTTGCTGCTGCAGTCTGCTGCTACAAGACTGTCTCCTTCTTCCTTTTGTCCAACGTCGTCCTCTTTTCTTAATGAGTGAATGTGTGCGGCTGCTGTCAGCTCACATGGCTCCCAGAGGCCGCGTCAGGGTGCCCTGTTCGTTCAGCAAACACGCCAATGTCCTCCAGAGTGGGGGGTCCCGCCGCTGCAAAGGAGCCACTGGGAGCCCCCCAACGCTCAGCAGCCCAATAACGGAGCAGAATTTGGCTCCAAGGACGTCAAGCAAACACACTGCAAATGGCACTTTTATTTACTTGCCTTTGCGTCCCCTCCCCCAACATCCTTCATTTACTGGGATCCGCAGTGCCATTTCCAGGAGCCCCATGGCAACAGCAGGCCTTGTCAACTGGGGGGACAACTTTCTCATGATGTCACCATGCCATGGTGATTGGCGGCCTGTTGCAAAGAGAAGAAGCTCGCTCTGAGATGTCAGAATCCCAATGGAGCTGATATTTGGATTTTGGCACCGAAGCTTGACCTCCCACCTCGGCCAAGGAGGTTATGTTTTCAGTTTGATTTGTTTGTTTGTTTGTCTGTTTGTCTGCAGGATTACAAAAAAACTACTTGCACGGTTTTCATGAAACTTTGTGGAAGGGTGTAGCATGGGCCAAGGTAGAACCAATTCAATTTTTGAGTGGATCTGAATACTTTAGTGTATTTGAAATACAGTTTAAATACACAAATGTTATACTTGTACTTTTTTGCTTAATTTAAAGTATTTTAAATATTTAAAATGTACTTCAAAATAGATTAGGTTTATTGTACTGAAAAAACATATTCAAATTCTGCAGTATTTAAAGTGTTATTTCATTACTTATAAGAAGTGCACTTTGTTGTAACTGTATTGTGTACTGTACATTAGTGTACTTTTAATAAGTATACTAAATTGCAGATCCTTATAGTGGTAAGTTAGTTTACTTTTGAATTGTATAAGTAGGTATATAATTACTTGCAAGTTCTTTGTAATACACTAGTAGTGTGCTTCATTACAGTGTACTTTAATCCAAATCTTGTATGGCTGTTGTTGTGTTGTTCTTGTTTGTTTGTTTTTCATTAGAATTGTTTCATTATCTTGTTATTTATTTTTCTTAAATGTTCTGGCTTACTGTATTTCTAATGTGCATTTGTTGTTAAGTGCACTTAAGTATGCTTTAATTGTATTTAAAATATACTTGGTACAACATTAGTTGTTCCAGAGTAGCACTTAAAGTACTGTCAGCACCCAAAGTAAAATACTTACTACTTAGCATAGATATTTTTCACCAGGATGGACATAATTCTAATAGTTTTAGAAATACATCCAGTCGTAGTGGTTGCACTTCTAGCTCATAGATGACTCAACTATTGGCCCTAGCAGAGGTCTGTGTTCTCTGTGCATCTTTCTAGTTCTTTGTAGTTTATCTCATTATTATATTTTCAGCATAGGAAAGGCACCAGCACGCACTGGCCAGGTGTGCAGAGGTGAGAAAGCAGCCATGGTTTGGCTCTCAAATGCTCTATTTTTCATTTGTGGTGCAACAACATTATAAATGGCTTCCAGGAAAGAAGTATGCATGATTGTCTACATATTTAAACCATTCATATGATGCATAAGATGTAACATTTCTGCATTAAAATATCTGTTGTTGTGAACTTATGTTATTCCAAATGTTTCCAACAATGTTTAAATCCAAAGAAATCCATAATTCTATTCAAGATTGAACAGTGCACGATGTCCCCTTTACTCCTTCTAGTCGTTTTAACTTCCAGGGAAACACAGGAAACACCAGGTGATACATCAAGACTGAGGAAGGAAGTAAGCGAACAAGACTGTGAAGTGAATAAAACTTTTGATGCATTACCTCACCTATGAACTGCCTGAGTCAGGTCAGATTTTCTTTCAGCAATGGTGGTTCAACTTCTATGATCCCATGCGCTACTTTACAACATCAGCAAAGTCTGTCTTTTGTTATTGTTTTTACTGAGAGATGTCTAGTGCCAGGACTTACGTACTTTACGTTTAACTGGTTCTAAACCCTTTTGCCCTCAGATGTGGTCAGACAGCACATTGTACACTAACCCTAACCTGGGCCTGATGCATTGCGGACGGATCCTTACAGAAATCTTCACTGATCACAATAACTTGTCCTGCTCTCTTGACTTCATCTTGGCTTTGAATGAGTGTGTTGTTGCTTGTTCTACACAGCCTGTCATTCATCAACACTCGCTCCTTATGTGATTGTGAAAATGCGATCTGCACTGGCTCTTCTGCTCTCAGGCCTGTCAGACTCAGCAGATCTGCTGTTTGCACAGTCCAATGAGCATCAGTGGCTTTGCCTTGTTGGTGGACTCCTCCCTGGCAACCAGGCCAACCCCCTCTGACCTCCGACCTCTGTCGTGGCCTTCGGATGAGAGGAGGAAAAAGAAAAGGTTCCTGTCTAAATTCAGCCATTAGAATCTGGAGGAGACGGCGAGGGCGTGCCCTCTAGCCTCTAAAGGAAACACACAACTTTGGGCATTGTGAGGTGACAAAGATCATCAGCCAATGGCGGGACAAATGCAGACCGTGATGGATTGTGTAATTGAACATGTGACGTTTGATGGATGTCTAAATGAGGAGCATAATAGGTTGTGTGATGGATAGGTAGGAAGCAAACACTTAGATTTTCACACAGGAGCGGATGTGAGCTGTTTGGTTTCTGGACAGAGGATGATGGATCGATTCTTGAGGGAGGAGGACTCAGCAAAAGAGGGAATGGGCGCGTCATACCGATGTTTTTTTATCAACTGGATGATTTTGTGCAAACAGCCTATTTAAAGTCACAAGACAACAAACATCATGATCCAACTCAAATATTTACAAATTACAAATGTTGTACTGTCACTTTCAATGAGGAAGACACCAGATAGACACCGTATTGACTGAGCAGGAGCTACGACTGAGGACGCAGAGGTCATGTTCTCAGTGTTGTTTCTGGGGAGGGGAGGGGGTTTAACAACACAAATACTTGTTTATATTGCGCAATACCACACAAACTACACATGGTGTCTTTTTAGGACTGATTCTGGTATTTATTTTAGACCTAATAACTTTCAATTTGACATTCTTACACAGACAAAAAACATTTTATTGAATCCTTTTTCACTTAGAGTTTCCTAGGAGCATTTGAATCTGTTTCCAATAAAAACTGAGTAGTTTGAAGTATTTATTTCTAAAATCTAAAAAAAATTTGGAAAACTCTTGAGAAAAGTTCTACAGGACTGAGGAAGAAATATTCGTGCATAGATAGATTTTTACTTTTTTCAAGTAAAAAATTGGTTTTACAGCTCAATTTAGAAATGAATGATATAATAATAATAATAATAATAATAATAATAAGAAGAAGAAGAAGAAGAAGAAGAAGAAGAAGAAGAAGAAATAAAATAAACTGAAATTAAAAAAATTAGTTTTTTTACACACCATTTAATAATAATGATGCTTACAACAACAACAATAACATTAATAACAACAATAATAATAATAATATATTTATATAGCATCTTTCATATGTAAAATGCAGCCCAAAGGGGGAAAAAAGGAGAACAAAAGTAAAAAAAAAAACACAAAAACATAAAATCCTCAAGATCAAATAGAGTAAAAAGTCAAATGTTAAATATTGAAATTTTTAAGTATTAAAAGAAAAAAACAAAAACAATAATAAAGACCATTTTGTATGCAGTCCAAAACATTTTTACAGAAAATACTAACTCTTCTTTTGTATTGATCCCTTTCATATACTTGCACAGTAACTGAGGATCCCCTTTATTTAACTGCATGTGTTACTTTCTATCTCAGCATGTGACAAATAAAGAACCTTGAACCTCAGCAAGCCTGCAACAGGAAATGTGCAAAACAGACCCATTATCACACATCTATTTAGACTGCACCAGAAATTCATGCTTTTGTGACTGAAAATAAACTCAAAAGAGAAATATGTAAGACTCTGTTTTGAATTTGAAATAAACTGAAATATACACATTAAAGGAGGATTGGTGTGAATTCCTGCTTCAAAATTGTCAAATTAAGATAATTCTGTTGATTTTCGCCCAAAAGGAAAAGATCAATAAAAGCTGTTAAGTCATTTGAGTTTGCTTCTTCAACACTGTGAACACATGCTAAATGGAAATCCAACCCAACAACAGCGCTGCCTAATTCAGGATAGCGTCACAGGAATTTAGGGCCTGTCGCACACCAGCTCACACATAGCACAGCTCAGCACACGCCCCAGTGCCAACGATGGATTAAACAGAATTTTTACTCTTTCAAATGCTTGATTGGATAGAAAAACTGTTTAATTTCTCTCTGTACAATCCTCAAAATAAGATTAGAGTCTGGGTTATGAGTCAGACAGAAGCGCAGGGCTTTAATTAAAATCATTAGTGGTTGTAAACCAACGTGCTGAGTTCTGAGTTATGGCAACAGTTATCAAGTGGACAAGTGTTGGCAACAGCTGAACGGTCAGCTGGGAAAAGAATGGCTGAGCCCAGGGAAAGTAGAGCTGTTGGGGGTCACACACACACACACGGTTGCATGCACACATGCATGTAGCTGTTTCACATCGTTGCTCGGCACAGGTGACAGTCAGTGACCCTTAATCGGTTCAGAGTTCAGGACCTTGTTATGTTGCCAGAAGCCTCCCTGCACTCCAAAAGGTCAAAGTTCAACCTGATTAATTACCAGTGAGGGTGTAAAAGACAAAAAAAAAAAAGATTACAATTTTTTGGTTGAGCTTGTGAAAATGAACAATTGGCAAAGGCGAGACAAAGAAAATAAAAACAGGCGCTTTTTTTTTGATAAATGAGACCGCAGACATGAGAAATCAATTAAATATAAAGAATATTTATTTCATCCTTTTTGACTCGCAGCCTGTTTCAATTCTTTGCTTCACTCGCACTGTTTCCAATCTGTGTAGTGGAGCTGTGTGTGTGTGTTCATGTTGCACCACAGTCACGTCAACTTTACCCACTTGCAGAATCATGAGACAAGTGCTCAGATTTTTGGGAGGATTATCGCCGCTCTGCTGTGGAATCCATAACGTGTCTGAGTGAGGAAAACAGAGGCGGCAGAGTGCTGACAGTAAAATTTTGTTTCGCCCTTCTGTCAAAAAAAATATGAGACTGCTCAAAGACATCTTAAAGGGACAGTTCACACAAAAATCACATATTTTATCCATCTAGATTATATTGGTGTATGTGTATTATTGGTGACATCAGCATTAATGGTGTCCTCCTCAGCTGAGCTGTAATGTCGAAATGCATGGTACTTAAAGTTGCAATTCCAAGTCAGAAACCTGAACAAGATCCATCTAACCGGAGTTCGCTGACATAAACACACAGTGAGCCATACGTAGAATTACGTTTTCAGATTTTTTTTTTTCTGTATGTGGTGTTTGTGTTGTGAAATGTGCAGTAGCAACTTTGTTGTCACATTCCAATGTCCAATTTTGTGTGCTTGACTGAAGTCTCTGCAGGTATGTGGTACTAGCCTACTTGTATTGTCTCTTTTGCAGTGTGCCTAATCTCTTAAATCAGCTGCTGTAGATACAAACATAAATTTGCTGCAGGTGTCCTTGTTTTCCCGACCAGATGCACTGGGACCCTGAACTATCAACTTCCAACTTGCAATGGATTGCAGCATGACCTCACATGGTCATGTCTAAAATGGAACCCTGGTTTTGTAAAATCACTGTGAGATTTGTACATGCCGTTTCTTCATTGTGCACGGGGCAAGGTCTAAACAGACACCACTTTCCACACACTTACTGGGTCATAAATGATGAGTGAGATGGATTATTTTTGTATGAGTATAAACTTTGATTTTTGGAAAATCCTGCATGGTTTGCCTTTAAAACTTTTCTGTCGAGTCATCCAACTTGGAAGTGTGATACTAAATCACTGGTGCAAGTAAATAAAACATGAGAATCACCAGGCACCTCAGAGTCAGTTGTTGAGTTTCATTTAACTCTTCAGGCAGGTATTTTCACAATTTTGGCATTTTTCATGAAATGCCCTTAGTATGCCCTTGGTATGTAAAAGAGAAAATATTTCAAAAAGTTCACTTCATCAATATTACAAACTCACCCTTTAGTTTGAACGTTCTAGTGTCAGAATTTGTTACATTTTTGCACTTTGAAAAACAAGGCAAAATGCAAACCCCACAGAAAACCACCAGCCTGTGAAATTAATGGATTTAAGCTGGATTTTAACACAAGGCTCACGTCTCTCTCTTAACAGGACAGATGCTGCCCCCCTCAGGACAAATGTCACACTCCCGCAGCAGCTTCATGTACCCTGTCACTGCTGTGTGAATCCTGAGACAATGACAATAGCACATTCATCTACTTATTACAATCATGCCTGAGCCTATGGACTGAGTTATGCAGAGTATTATTAGCCCACTAACCAAAGCCATAATAACAGTGCAGTGAGAGTACAGACTGCAAGCTTCATGCTTAAAATCTTTCGCCAATCCCAGAGAGACTGCTCATATTTCCAGCTGTGGTGAAATGTAGATTTATGCTGTAGTCATAACAAAGCCTGAACAAGACTGACACTGCATAATAAGACGGCTGGAGCTGTGATCATTTGTACTGCAGACATGCTGTCCGCACGCTGATGGATGGGTTGATTCTGTCTCATGTTAACAGTGGATGTGTCCAGTTAAACAAAACAAGGCATTGATCAGAAGTGTGCGTGTGAGGCCGTGCCTACCTGCAGACATGAGTCAATATACAAAGAGAAAGAGCGCGTCTGCCCTGCTGATGCAGAAAACTGACGACTGCAAGTCGCTGTCCCAAAGACAACAGTGACCCCACGAGGGAAGGAAACCAAACTCTGCTTTCTGCTGAGAGCGATTTGGCCGAGTGTGTACTTAAAAACTCATCAGTGTATCCGCAAGGGTTAGATTTTCAGTGAGTGTTGGAAGATATTTCATACCAAATTTAGAAAGAAAACACAGTCCATCAGATCAAGTTCAGTTCATGACGCCTGGGAAGAAATCCAGTAATAAAATAACAGTTATTGTGCCTGTGAGGGGTCCACGAGGTTGTTTATAATGGGCCTGTGAACACTGATGACCTTTAACTCATTTTACTGATTACAAAAAGTGAAAAGTTGTGCCATATTTTTAAGATTTACAGCTCTGGTGCCAAAAAGGCTGGGATGTTTTGTGAAATGTAAATAAACAAGAATAGACGAAGATTTTTCATTCTTAAAATGATAAACCTCTCTTTTTTTTTTATCACTTTCAGAATGAGCGTATATTCACAAAAAATAATAAAGTTTATAAGTTTGAACATTAAATATCTTGCCTTTTTACTGTATTCAACTGATTATAAGTTGAAAAGTCAAGAAAAATCATTTACGTTTTACACTGTCTCAACTTTTTTGGAATTGGGGTTGTACTTTGATTTAGATAAAACAAAACAAACACTTCATGTTTTTCTATATAGTCATTTTATTAACTCCTGAATGGATGAAACAAGACTTTAAACACATAGTGTACAGGTTTTCCCTCAGTGGAAGATTCATAATATAGAATACAGTCGAGTGGGACGTTTGCAGTTCAGCTATGGGTTTGTGCGGCCAGTAAGGATGTTTCCCTTTGTCAAGTTTTGTCTCTGAGAAAGTCTCGTTCAGGTCTTCAAGGGTCATTTGGTTGAAGGGAATCATGTTCTTGAATTTGTCCAACTGGGAAAAGAAGAGTAGAGGATACTGATTAAGTGTTTTCACATTAGAATCAGGCTAATTAAATTAAATCTGTAGATTTGTGTGTGAGACAAGTTTCGGCTCCTGAATTAAAGGTGCACACAGAAGTAAGTTTTTACATTTTTGAATCCCCACCTCTTTTTCATACTGTGCAATATGAGCTTTGGATGCTTCACTGTAGGCAGCAGCTGTTGTGTTCTGGATGACAGAAAGACACATGGGGGAAAAAAATCAGAAAAGCATTAAGGGAGAAATCTGTAATAAATCTACTGTAATAAATCATAAAATGACTGTGATATGTCATCAGAGACAACAACGCTACAGGGGTCAATTATTCCCTGTATTACTTAATGATTTATTAGTTAGCAGGTCACAACCTTCTTATTAGGCCCTAATTCAGACTGTGAGTGACAGGAGATAAGACTGAGATAAGAGGTGATAACAGAGAGGATTTTTCAGAAATGGAGTAAAACAGAAATGGGGATGAACAGAGGTATTAAAAGGGTTGGAGGTGATGAGTCAGTAGCTGTGGGTAGGTGCGAAAGGCGTATGTAAAATAAGGCAATCTTTTTTTTCTCTTGATGGATTATGTTTGTAAGCAGCTACTTGTCTCTTGCTTTTTGAGTTGCAGACTAAATCTTTAGCTTTTTCTCTCCACTGAGGCAGGAGAATGAGTTGTGTGTGAACTTGTGAATTGTTTGAACTCTCCCATCAGTGTGGGACATTGCCAAATGGCAAATATGCTCTTATCTCTGACCTCGTCAGTATGCGTGGAAGTTAAAGATTACACACACAGTGATAATGACGAGAATCAGCTCACACCATACTGTCTCACTCACTCTTTAGATCCAGTTGGAATAGACTGACTGTGTGATAGTTGAGGCTGATGTCAGTGCTGATTTCTTTGTCGCTAAGGTCCTGGGCTCGCGGGCTCAGATCTGTGGATGGACTCAAACATGGCAAGACTTGGAAATTATGCAGCACAAGTTTGCTACAGTGGTTTAAGTAAGTTTATACTCTTCATCTTCAGTGGTCAAATTGTGTCAGTCACAGATATATTAAGATATCTCTGTTCTATAAAAGTCTGTAATGATTTGATGCAGAAACAGTTTTAAATCAGATGACAATGCTCAGTCCAAAAAGACTTGGCTTGGGGAACAGAGAGTGACCAGTTCAATTCAGGTCACACTACAGAATGTGGACACGCATGTGTGCATACGTGTGTGCTTCAAGCCTACTTGTGTGTAAAATTAACAATGGGGTTAAAAAAAAAAACTGAATTATGTCTTAAAGGGTACAAGAAGCATCGCTTGCTGAGGACCCCCATTGTTTTTGTTCTTTACTTCTTCTTATTTTTCTCTACTAAAAGTGTCTGATCAGCAATAACTGTAAGATTAAAACTCACCAAAATTGGCAGGTGCCTCACAAATTCCACCCACTGCTCTACTAAAAAAAAGACACTCGTTGACATCATGGTGGCGCTATGTCATAGACTAAACATTATTTTCTTTCTTCACCATTTTAATCTTTCAGTTCGTCTCCATCCTTTATCAATTAGTCAGCTTGTAGGACTTCTCCTCAATGTTATCAAAAAACTACTTTTGCAAACTCCTCCCAGACTGTTGGGCCAATCATATCTGAAAATGTGTCAGCACCATCTACAGACTTTGCTGATCTAAAGTTACCAAAAGAATTTTGAAACATCAATCTATTTAGATTTTACTAGTCAAACAATTTTCATTAAAGTAGCAAATTTTATAAAATTTGCAGTAACTCATGATCGCGATGAGATATAAAATTGTCAGATGTGTTCAGAAGTGTTCACTAAGCTTAGCTTTTCAAACACATGGCATTTCATGTCTAGAGGGCGCCACAAATTTAAGTTTATATCCTGTAATCGGCCGCCTGAATTTGTATGAAAATCAGTTAGCGCAATCTTGGGTCAGTCAACGCATGAATTTTGGTAATAATTGATTACATTTAATTTAGATTCATAGACATTTCACAATCCAAACTTCAAACCATCCCCTGTACATCCTACATAGCTGAAATTTCTTCATCACATCTGCTGAACTGTGACAAAAGTTTATGTCACTGCAACCTGTGGTCAGAAGTCTGCCAGTCTGTATCAGTCAACCTCTCCACAAGTCTCCATACAAGTGCAGTGAAAATTTACACAGATGTCCTGTAAATGATAAACAGCAATGCATAATATCTTGCTGTACTTTGTACTGCACGGACATTTTCTTCTTTTTTGCTCTGTGTTGCGTCAAATATAACCAAAATATCTGACAAAACACCTGAAATTGGCAGTGTGATTTTTTTCAAAATGTCCCCATCTTTGTACACCTGATGTGATTGCCTTGTCAGATGTTATATTGAAACTGTCCACCTCAGTGGTGCTGTCTGTAAGTCACCTGCACTGATGATCCAAAGGTCAAGTCCACATGTGGATAAGTCCCACTTGCCAGTGTCGTAACAACCTCTGCATGACTTGTGTCTTAACAATGCTTGATTCTTACAAGCATCTAGATACTTATTAAAAAAATAATAGGTAAACCTGTCTCTAATGATTAACCTAATGATTAACACTAGCATTGTTAATTTGCCATGAATGATTTTGAGACTGATCTTCCATCTACACAGTGTTACAAAACAGTCTGTGTCTCACCGGGTGCTTCACCTTTTGGCTGGAGGCAATCTCATAAAACAACATCAGCCTGTATCTGAATGCCTGAATTTCTCATTTGCCGTCTAATGGGATGTTAATATTCACTGCACTTCACTGATAACTTTTGAAGTGTCTTACATATTTATCTTTTCAGCTGTGTAAAGTTTCCAAAACCAGTTTTTTTTTAACTAGACACTTAATTCCTGGAACAATCTCTGCTTTACTTCACTGATTTAACAGTACACATCTATTCTCTACCTGCAGGATGTGGTGTCATATATCAGTTTTACAAGCTGCACATGTGTTCACTTCCTCTCAGCACCATAGTAACGTTACCTTTGCCTCCAGTGTGAATCCACAAATAAATTGAATTCCCTTAATTTCCTGAATCAACAAACATTAACACTGTTCATTCTCAGCAAGTTGACACTTAACAGTAATTCCCCACAATCCACTTTGTTTAAACCATTCGGACAGCATCCAATCAAGTTCAACTTCAACTTTCAACTTTAGATGCAGACAGTAAAAAATGCAAAAAAAACGTACATATGGCACATCAAAGGAGGGAGGGAGAACGCTGGTATAAATAAAATGTTGCAGGCTCAGGAAAACAGCACTGGTCCCAGGTTGGCTTTACAATCGTAGAATACAGTACAAATTAAGATAAAGTGCTGAATTTAGGGCAATTTAAAAAAAAGTACAGTCCTGTGGTCCAACGGAAACATGGTGTCACTCATCAATTTATTAAGATGTCAGTGTTACACTGAAGTCTTGAACGCATGGCTCTTGAATCAGGGGACAAAGATCTGTGTGAGAGACAATCTTGTCTCCAGTACCTAACCTGAATGCTCCTGTTGCTTCCACAAGCATTGTTTAATTGACTTGAATCCTTTATCCACACAGTTACAGTTTAATAGTCTATACCCTTTGCTTTTTGGCAAGAGGTGGTCAGATTAAACAAAGTTAAACTTTTAACATCAGCCTGCCGTTACGTGCCTGAATTTCACATCTGCTGTCTGATGGATCACAAAAAAATACAAAGAATGATAGGTTGATGATTGTTTGGTCATTTGCGGCTAAAAAACTTGCAGTATATATATATGTGCCTGGTGCACTTTTGTGTTGTCTCAGATTGGGTCATTTCATCACTTTTTTGCACACATGACTTTCATCACTTCATATAGAGAGCTTCTGTCGTACATATTTGGGAAATCTATCTTAGACTTTTACAATGTTAAGGCTAAATTTAGGAAGTGTCTGTAATGTGGCCTCTGATCCATGTGCTTTTTTTCCTGAATCTTGCTGTCTATGCCAGGTCACTCCACGTGGACAGTCCTCCTCACATCCCCTCTCTGACCACCAGCTATGTCCATGGTACCTCCTCCAACTCTCTGCTCCCGCTGACAGTAAGCCAGAGCTTGGATGCCACAGTCCAGCGTTGGCCTGACCGTGAAGCTGTGGTCTTCATGCAGGACGGTATACGGAAAACCTTTGCACAGTTTCAACAAGATGTGCGTCTCCGATTGTGGGCCTTCAACTTTTGCTTTCAGGAGCCTTCATGCTTGTTATCAACCCATATTTGTGTTGTCCGATTAAGTCTCCTGTTTCAAAAATACACTAAGACAGCCTGTATTAGTCTGGTTTGTTAGTTTGATAATATGAACTTGATCTCTTTTTGGGAGAAATCATCACCAAGCTTCTCTAAACCACAAAAATAATTAAACTGTATACAGTGGGGGAAAAAGCCAGAGAGCTATATTGCAAAATGGCAGAATTTATACCATGTAATATTTTTGTGGTGCAGGTTGACAAGGCGGCTGCCGGTCTGCTTGCTTTGGGCCTGAAGAGGGGTGACCGACTGGGAGTTTGGGGGCCCAACACATACGAGTGGATCCTTTTCCAGTTTGCTTCAGCCAAGGCTGGAATTATACTGGTCAGTTTGGGAGCAAACACCCTGCGGTCAAGCGTCAGTGAGCAGGACATTGAACCCTCTCGGGGGGCCAGGGAGCTATTCCATAATGTAGGTATATGATTGAATATTCTTGGCTTAAAATTGTTCTTATCTATGCAGGTGTCACTGAATCCGGCCTATCAGGTGAAGGAAGTGGACTTCACTCTCAGGAAGGTCAGATGAGTTCTGTTACATGAGCATTAGCCTCCTTACATAATCTACTAAGATACAATGAAAAAGCATGACAACTTACAGTGGACAATTTTGTGTTTTTATAGTAAAAATAATTCTTACTCCCAACTACAGTAAGTAAGAATATACAACAAGACTCCAACAGAACTGATTTGTCATATGCAGGTCCAGTGTAATGCTGTGGTCTGCCCTACCCACTTTAAAACACAAAATTTTTGTGAGATGCTGAGGGAGATCTGTCCAGAGATTGACACAACACGAGGAGGCATGATCAAAAGCTCCAGGTTTGACAGAGTCAATGTCAAATATCAGATTTAAAGGTTCAGTGTGTAAGATTTAGGGGGATCTATTGGCAGAATACGGCAGAAATTGAATATACTATATGTATATATGTTTTCTTTGGGATATAATCACCTGAAAATAAGAACTGCTGTGTTTTCGCTTTCACAGCCACCATAGGGTCTCCTACCCTTGGAAGGAGAGTACTTTTACTTCACAAAAAATTAAAACCCCTGTACAATGTCTTACGAATGTTGATCATATTGTACAGAATAAAATATGAGCTTGTTTAGCCTGCAATACATCATGTTTCAGCATGCAACTAATCACTGGGGGGCAATTACCCATTTTTAAAAAAAACATGGAACAAGTGCCACCTTGGTTTTCCCTATAGTAGAAATGGAGTGCCCTCTAAAGTGGCAAAATGTTCAAAACACTGTGATGCCCCTCCAGGCTTTCCAGCTGCTCCCGGGGCATCCTGCAGCATTCATAGGCAAAAAAGTAGCAACACTGCTTACAACTACAAGCCACTAAATCCTACACACTGGTCCTTTAATACATGTTCTTCCTCTACTGTGATCACGGGAGTGAATAAATACTTAACAAAGATGTCTATAAAGATCCTATCTTGGGTCCTCCAGGCTGCCGGACTTGCGTATGGTGATTGTGACTGATAGCAGACAACCAGGCATGCTCCACGTAGAGGATGTGATGAATGCGGGGGAGAGTCGGCACCACAAAGAGCTGATGGATCTGCAGAGCAAGCTGTCCTGCGATGAACCCATCAACATTCAGTTCACTTCAGTAACCTTCAGCGTTGCACCTTTCACACTGGCTCATTTGGACTGACTTTATGACCTAACGTAGATCTGACATTGATTCAGATTAAGTCATGTTGCTTGTTTTATTTGTTTCAGGGAACAACGGGGACTCCAAAGGGAGCCACTCTTTCCCATCATAATATTGTAAATAATGCTTACTTTGCAGGTCTCAGACTGGGTTATAATAGCAGGGTAAGTTTGTCACTTGGTTTGAAGAAAACACAAACGCAACAGTTCTTCTATGCTCTCAAATTTTGTTCACAAACTTGTTAAAATCCATGTTAGTGAGCACTTCTCCTTTGCTAAGGTAAAACAGGTGTGACGAATTGAGATGCTGTAAAAATGTACACTTTTATCTCAAAAAAGACATTTATAGGCACTATACTGTGTTTATTTCACATGAAGCTACAGAGTTACACTAAATTTGATGCTGAAACGGTGTAGCAAAAATTTGAACAAATTTGGGAACAAAATTTGAGAGAAATAAACCTTTTCTGCGCACAGAAGTTGTCTCAGATTTTTTATACTTCAACTCATGAAAAATGGGAGCAAAAACAAAAGCACAGTGTTTATATTTTTGGCCATATTTCCATCAGCCTCAGGTACGAATATGCGTGTCTGTACCCCTTTACCACTGCTTTGGCTCCGTTGTGGGAGGGATGAATATGGCGGTGCATGGTGTCACACTGGTCTTCCCCTCTGCTGGCTACAACAGCCGAGCCAACCTAGAAGCCATTCAGAGTGAGAAGTATGACATGTTGCTCATCACCAAAATTAATTTCAAATTCACAATATTATGCACTTTCACTGATTGTCATCCATGTTTTTGCATTCAAGGTGCAACATCGTCTATGGCACTCCCACAATGTTCACCGACATGCTTAGCCAAGATTTACAGAAGTATAATTTATCATCAATTGAAGCTGGTAAGAGATCTGACGACTGAGATCAATCAATTTGGTGTAAGCACTTGAGGCATCCATGTCTACGTGCTGCTATGTTTTAGGTTTGATGGGAGCTTCCCCGTGCCCTCCTGAGATTCTGAGAAAACTGAAAACAGACATGAACATGGAAGAGATAGCGGTGAGTAGTTGCATTTCTGACACATTTTCAAAGAGGTGTGGGCTTCAGTCAAAATTCAGTGACTTGCAACTTGACATGTATTTAAAAGAACACAAAAAAAACTCCAAGGCACTCTCTTCCAAAACAATTAAAATGCCTTTATTGTCATGGCATGGTCATGTTAGATCTTAAAACGAACAAACTGCAACACGACAAAAAAGCAGTAAAATATAGGCCCTTTCCATGTTTTTGTTTGTTTTGTTTTGTGTGATTATTGTCAGTCTTTGTATTTAATATGTTGCTCTTTGTTGCAGGAGAGAACTATGGAGAACTAACATTATGTTACTGAGCTCCAGTTGGAAACAGTGATACCAAAAATAATTTTATTTGCGTATGTTACTGGCCATAAGCCTTGGGGTTCTTGGTGGCTGCAGAACAGTAAGGAACACGTACATGAACAAAAACAGTGCGGCCATCAGCAAAATACAGATCAAAAATTACAGACGCAACAACTTCCAACACTCCTCAAAATTTGAGCACATTGTGACTTGTTTAGCACTCGAAACTTAAAGCTTAGGACTTTGGAATTGTCAGTCTTGACTTGGGGCTTGACTTGGTACTTGAGTAAAAATGAGACCTTATGACTTGCAAAAAAATGGCTTGAGTGTAGCTTTTTCCAGCCTGTACGAACATGTCTACATTATGTTTTAACAGGTAGTTTATGGAACTACTGAGAATAGTCCGGTTACATTTCTAGGATTCCCTCAAGACAACGAGGAGCTGAAGCTTCATACTGTTGGATGTATCCTGAGCCACACGGAGGTACGCCTTAGTTTTTGTAAAAAACTTTTGTCTTGATTACCACAACAACACCGTGGCTCATTTCTGTGAGTCTTTGCAACAGGCTAAAGTGGTGGATCCTGCTACTGGGGAGATGGTCCCTGTGGGGACCTCAGGAGAGCTGATGATCAGGGGCTACTGTGTGATGCTTGGATACTGGGACGAGCCTGAGAAAACCAGTCAGGTTGTCTCCCAAGACCGCTGGTACAGGACTGGGTATGTACAATACTGAAGGTTGTCAATTGACAGAATAAATTACAGCATACTGTATTTCCTCAAATGGTGACTCTCAGTGATACCAGTGACATCCAACATAGTGAACAGAACTTTAAAGTTCTCATGAAACAGCTTGTGGACTGCTTATTGTGTTACATGTTTCCTGTAAAACTGGCAGATAGGGAGGGACTTGTTGCCAACATTGTTTGGTGTTTACAGTAGCCTTTAGTGCTCATACTGCAAACGACCTGTATTCCCTGTCTCGGAGGCTGTGGTCTTCCTGGTTGTGTTCATTGGGAGGCTGCTGAGCTGGTTCTGCAGCAACAGTTACCGTTAGCTACTTTAGCAACTAGTAAGCTAAAGCTATATCTGTCCATCAGGAAACTCTGTTAATAAATCACTGAGAGTTGAAGCTAAGCAGGCAGAGGACATCGGACTGGAAACCAGAAAATATATGTACCTATGAAAAATGATCTAGTTTGCATCCAGCTTTTCAAATTAAAAGCCCTCTAATCTTTTAGTGGACAGTGCAAGTTCGTATATTTTTTCATGTTCTTTATCAGTTTAGAAATGCAAATGTTAATGGCAATTCATGGTGCATTTTTATAAGTTTGGGTCCTGGAGAGACACCACATTTCTCTTTTGGGCATTGAGTTGAAAAAGAGAGACGTGTTACGGGAATTGATGCTCACATGCTGGGAGATATTGCATACATCTTGTGTGACTTTTTTTTTTTCCTGCACAGTGACACTGCCAGTCTGAACAGTCTGGGATACTGCCGCATTGAAGGACGCTTAAAGGACATGATCATCCGAGGAGGGGAGAACATCTACCCGGCTGAGATAGAACAATTTCTCTATACACATCCCAAAGTACAGGAGGTGCAGGTGAGACTCAGAACCACTGGGGGGCAGCAAAGATCAGAAACAATGTCTTCAAACAGCTGACAGCAGTTTTTACTTTTTCGCTTTATGAATGTGTGGACAGTTATTCTTTATATTGAAAACAAAGTGTATTTCATGAGGAAAAATAAAGATACCTAAAGACATATGGTTGACTTTCACTTTTACTGAAGAAATGTTTTAGCAAGATATCTTTACATTTACTCAAATATGACTTTGGGGTACTTTTTACAACACTGATGAAACATCTCAGGATGAGTGCAGTGAAGTCTCTGACAAAATAGGCTTTAGTTTCTCTGATGTTTATGATTTGTTCCATTTGTCTGCTTGTTTCCCAGGTGGTTGGAGTGAAAGATGAGAGGCTGGGTGAGCAGGTGTGCGCCTGCATCAGGCTGAAGGAGGGCCTGACCTCCAGTGCAGAGGAGATTAGAGCATTCTGCAAAGGCCAGGTGAGAGTCGGTGATAAATTAAATTATCAAAAGCTCAACGTACTCAAAATCAAAGCACAGCTGTACAGTTTGTCAACTTGTTTTTTTCCCATCCTAGATTTCCCACTTCAAGATCCCACACTATGTGTTCTTTGTAGACAGTTACCCTATGACAGCCTCTGGAAAGGTACGATACCTCTGCTCTAACGCCACCAACATACCTGAACCATCATCTATTGTTGATTAATATAACAAGACTGAAATGGCTGCTACTTTCTGTGTTTCTAGATAAAGAAGAACGTATTAAAGGAGAAGATGGAGAAGAAATTAGGCCTTTAATTGTGTGGCCCTGCTGGACATTGGAAAGCAGTGGGATTTCGTGCTTTCTATTCCATTCTATTCTGTTCATTAGCTTTACTGACATAAAGTACAATGTTTCCAAAGCACATCAATGTAAACATGCAAAAAGTAAACAAAATAAACAATAGCAACACAAAAGGCAAAAGGGCATGGAGAGCAAGAGGGGCTATCGAATAATAAGAGTTGTTGTAGGTTCATCATCTTTTGACGGACTTTCAACAAATAAGTTGTTCTTTAATAAGCAACATTAATCACTGGCCTTGTGGGACAGGAGGGTTCACAGAGTTGCGGAGCTCATGGCTGCAATATATTTTGCTGCTAGTCTACAGCAGTCTTCCCTCTCTCCCAGTAAGGCCGGAAGTCTTTCAGAGTCACTTAGATAGAGAAAATCAGAGAATATTTTTTTTTTATGATTTTTGTAAAATATACCTCTCTAATATCTTTGTATTGTTTACACTGAGTTAGGAAGTGCAGCTCTCACACTAGGAACACAACGTCTCCTCTCTGAGCAGGTCTGTCTGCGTTGGTCTACCTCCACTGCCAGGTTGTGTTCACTCAGTCTGTGTTTAGTCAGTGCCTTTCTCAGTTTTTTGTCGGACACTTTGGTCAAGTAGGTCGCCACAGTGTACTCTCTGTTGAGGGTTAGACAGGTTTCCATTTTGTTTTGCTCTGCTCAATAATTTATGTACTTTTCTTTTTCTTTCATCATAATCTGGTTGGGTCTAATTTTTTTGGGTGTATGTGTCCTGAGGCTGAGGTGGTCGTGATGTAACTAACTTCAGGACAAGTTGGCAGAGTGGACTCCTTTCTTTACAGAAAGCTGAACTGGGACTGTATAACTGATCAGCTGCTAGATTGTCATTACTTAAGATGTATCTACTTTTACTTCCTATGTATGATAACTCCAACATTACAGTCTTTGTTGTTTTAATCTTTACATAAAAGCACATCGAGTTCATATCATCTTTGAGCTTGAAGTTTTATTGCCATCGTCATGACGCAAACTCCACCCATGAAGACCACAAGATGCAACTGAAAGCTCTGGGAAATATCCAGTAAGTGGTCCTTGTTGCTCTATCATCAAACTGCATCACTTTAAAATGTTCACTCAAAGATCAGAGTTACATATTTTTCTCTTACCTGTAGTGCTATTTAAAGGGACGGTTCAGATTATTTAAAGTGACAAGAAACTTAATGTATAAGCATTACTCTCCCGAAACCAACCAAATCCCATAGACAAAATCAGTCATTTTACCTCACAGATGACAGGAGATGCTCATCTACTGCTGCAACAATCTGTTAGTTTGTGTTATTGTGTGCCTTCAGTAAATCTGAACTAAGCCTTTAAAACACCTAAGTCACACAATAACAAAAACAATTTAACTGATCAAGGCAGCAGAAGATCAGCAATGTCTGTGAGCTACAAGGTAAAAAGATAGATTTTGCCTGTGGATGTGGTGGGTTTAAAGAGAGCAATATTTGGCTTTATATAATGGCACTTTGCCACCTGATGGAAAAGTAAAGCAGTGAAAATATTCTAAATATGGCATACACTTAAACTGATAAAGATATATATTTTTTTTTTACAATCGAGGAAAAATTTGTATTTTAGATTGTGTGAGTATATGACCCAAACTACACAATATATTTGTCATCTCAATCTTTATTTACTTAAACAATTTTGACAAACAATCTGATATCATAATACAATGGCTTTAACCATTCATTATCTGAACATGCCATACAGAATCTGAAATAAATAGGACCTTAATGCCAAATGTCAGTATGTACAAATGTGGTAGGCAAAATTTACCATCCTTACGAGCTATATACACTGACGGTAGAACACACTTTAGTAACAGGCTCATAAGAGTGCCCAAAATGACATCTCATATTATCAAATAACAATGAATACTAAAGGCTTCAACTTAAGATTGGTGACACAAAGGTCTTTGAAGGGGAGAACTGTGTGAGCAAAATGGATTTAGACAAAATTCTGGGATGTAAAATGAATGCATTGCCAGTGTCCAACCTGCTAAAAAACCCAAGAGCCAATTCAAATTAACATTAAATTCACACAATAACAGACAACATAAGCAAATGTGCTGCATGACACAAAGGCCACAATGGACCATAAACTCACATACACCAGCCAAAGTTAACAAACAGTCTCAAAGAAGTCCTTGAGTCAGTTTTGGTTTGCTTCGAGTATCGTTTTATGTGAGTTTTATAAAGCCAAATTCGCCTATTATGAATCCACCGTGAGAATGAGGTAAACGAGCCTGTCACAGGATTTAAAAAAAATATGTTCAAACATTTAAAAAAAGGCAAAAACTTTTCCTCAAAATGTTTATGGATGTCCGCAGAGGAAAAACACTCGACTGCGGCCAAACCTGTGAGGAGCAGTTTAAGTTTTAAGTGCAGGTTTAACCCAGAGGACAGAACCAGCTGATATTTCCAAATGAATTACAGCAAGTAGCCAGTAACGACAGGAACAATTGCACTACGGCTACATGGCTTTGAACGATCAACATTCACTTCAGTCATGAACATGGGGCTCCCACTGTACCTCTCCAACCCCACATTACATATGCACACATGCCAGAAAATTGCAAATAAGAAGCATTTTAAAGCATACTGTGAGATAAATTAGTTAATATGAACATATCCCTTTTTAAATATAATACATTCTAAATTAGTTTAACTGTGCAATTTAAGTGAAAATACAGGAGGAAAGGATAAGAAGCTGTGGTCTATTACGGACCTTTTGTCAGGGATAGTAGCTATGCAGATAAACAGTAGAACTGAGAATATAAAGGAGCCACTTCAGAGTTGACATCTAGAGAGCAACGCATTTGCAGTGACATTCATACGAGCACAGTACAGTTCAGCTTTAGGCACATGCAAGTATGCGGTAGGACACACGGTGGCGCACCTACTCGCAGATGCATTTAGAGCTGCAAACATTGTATAGTCGAGCTTTCTCTTCCACACATCAAAAATGCACGATCCCAAACAGGCAAAACACACACACACACATCACTCTTCCTTTCAAACACTCTCTCTTTCTCACACACACACACACACACACGATTAGCACACAATGTAATGGTCTTTCAAGTGTCCTCTCTGTTCATGTATTGGGTGGATAGGAGTTTCAGTAGAGGTTTGTGAGGCATGGGGACGCCTCACACACTCAGAGGCAGCATGCCGGGTGGAGACACGGCTCTGGATGTTGCCATGGAGGTCAAGGAGCTGGGGTCCAATCCATTAACAGTCCTGCAGTTGACACATGGGCATTAGAAAAGATATAAGCCCCAAATCCAAAAGAGTCAGAACACTGTGTAACGTGAAACCAGAGTGCAGTGATTTGCAAATACGTTTGAACCTAAATTCAGTTGAAAACAGTACAAAATTTTATTGTCTTTTCTAAATGTACACTCATTTTGAATTTGATGCCTGCAACACTTTCCTCATCATGGATGCATGTCCTACGGGCTAAAGAGGAAAAGGATCATTCAGATTGTTACCAGCGCTAATGTCAAAAGCCAGCATCTGTGATGGTATGTGGGTGTAGTATCATGGGTAACTGTCACACCTGTGAAGGCACCATTAATGCTGTAAGGTACATTCAGGTTTTGGAGCAACATAAGCTGCCATCCAGACGTCTTTTTCAGAGATGCGATGTCCCTGTTTATTTCAGCAAGACAATGCAGGGACACATTCTGCACGTGTTACACTGCGGCTTCATAGTAAAACAGTTCAGGTCCTAGAACCTGTCTTCCACTGTTAATGTGTGGTGCATTATGAAGCGCAAAATATGAACCTGAAGAACCTTGACTGTTGGGCACCTAAAATCATTCTTGAACAAAATTCTTGTACCATAGATTGCTCAGAAGTTACAGTAACATAAGAATAAAAACAATAAAGTGTATAAGGAGTAAATATAAACACCAGTGGCTGATAGAATAGCATGAAAAAAGCATGATAGGTTAAGTACAACAAAAAATTGCAAACACAGACTTAACTAAATGACAGTAAAGTAGTGAGGGGAAGAAAGACTCACGTTTTGTCAAAGTAAGTGGTGTGTAGAGAGTGGGAAAACTTGGTGGCGTTGCTGTTGATGAGTGTGCTGTTGTCTTTGGAGTAATTTTTTCTGGCTGCCTGGTCTTTGGCGAAGTTCCTACAGGCGGCGAGTTTGGACTCCAAAGCCTGGTCACAAAACAGGAAAATACAATCTGTGTTTAGCCTAATCATAAACATCTTCCTGTTTGTCCTGTGGCTGAAGACACACTGTTCCTCAGTGCTCTGCAACATATTCACAATTTGAAAGCACTGTGTCTTACATACAGAGAACAAACACTCCATGCAAAAATGGGTAATGTAATTATTAGACGTGGGTAGTAATTCGTTACATTTACTCTTGTTACATGTAGTGAAGCAGTGAAGGCACAGCCGCTGCATTATGAATATTAGGTTAGAAAATACAACATATGGCCAATTTAACCTGATGTCCGGTATAAACCACGCCAACTTCCAGTCTTTTATCTAAATACAAATACAGATAGATTTTGTTGGTTTAACAGATACAAACCCAACTAAATACTTTCATATTCTGACCCAAGGAGTATTTTGATGACTAGTTTTTCTTCTATTTGAGTACTTATTTTTGCAACAGTACTTTTTCTTTAGTACAGTTTTTGGTAATTATGTGTTAAATTAAAGGGAATAATACCTACCCCAACTTTCCGCAGGAGATCACCAACAATATTAAGAGCTGAGATTCTAGCAGAGGGAGTCAGGGCCGAGTTGCCACAACCATTGGTCAATGCTGCACAAGCACACGAAGTGAAATTAGTACACAGATCAGTGAATTGCTCATTTCATGTGTGCTGTAAAGAGTAAGATGGAGGAAACCTGACCTTTTGGGCTGATGAAGGGGTGCTCTATGCTCTTTCCTACAGGTGTGGCTGGGAGGGATAAAGAGGCCTGGACTGCAGAATCCATCTTGTCGATGTCTAAGGTGGGTGAGCTGGGTGCAGACATCCTGTCTGTAGTCCGCTCCCGTACTGCCAGCTCCTGTCTCAGGTCTGCAGAAGACAAGAGTCAGACTCATGAAACACTCCTCTGCTAACCCTTACACAGGTGACATATTGCCAGAAAAGGGGCAGAATGGATTCCTCTGTGCTTTGTCTTTACCTCGTGCTTCATCTTTCAGCCGCTGCACAGATACCAGAAGAGACTCCTTCTCATCCAGCTCACTTTCCAAGAAGGCATTTCTCTCAATGGCCTGGTTTAAACGTCCCTCAAAGTCTTCAAGAGACACTATTGTTGCCCTGCACAAACAGTAGAGGTTGAGGTACACCTGTTAAAACCTTTTATGAACGCTACTAGGTCAAATCATGATAAAATCTAAATACATCAATTCATCTGACCTCTTGGCTCTCTCCAGGTCATCATTAGCCTGCTCAAGCTCCCGGACGTATTTGTGGAGTTGCTCCTTGATGCTGCGTGTCTGGCCCAGATCATCCTCTAGCATAGAAATCTGTTTATAACTCTGGGCATACTGCTGCTCCAGCTTCTCCTGATAGAGACGGACAGAGTGAAGAAGAGACAAGTTTGACTGTGAGTGTGTGTGGAGAAAAAGGGAGTCCTTAAATGTCCCTGACAGGCTTTGTAGTCTGTTTTAGCCACTTGCTAGCAAGACATTTAAAAGCTTAAAAATGCCCACTACTGGCTAATTTTATATCATAGAACAAATCATGAAAATCTCTTAAGATTCTTTCAGGCTTCTAACCAAACTCATGCCTGGGTTTTTAGGACTCATTCCTGCAGTACTCTATTGTTCCAGGAAAAAAAATCCACTTTTATTTCCTTTTGATGAGGCATGCAGTGTGAAAGCACCATTTTATGCACATTACAATAGTCATCAACGAGAGGACCCCTACTACAACATGGTGATTCATGAGACAGTTAATAAAGGTGTTTTCCACATTATTTCACTTTCAAAGAGTCTCTTTGTTCCATGGGGAGGCCCCCGTGGGTTCATTTGCCCTGTGGTAAACTTTACAGTATAGTTAGTTAGTGGCAGGGCTGCGTGCCTGTACTGTGGCCCCTGAGGCACAAAGACAGGAAAGCATGATTCGTGATCTCTCTGGTTCACTGACACAGTTTGTTTTTAGCATTAGGTGCTGCAGGCATGCTCACATGTTGCGCCATGTGAAAAATTGCCAATACTTTTCTGCTCTGGGGCCTTCTTTAAAAAACTCTGCAGAGAATCCACACTAAATGTTTGTGTATGCACAAATGAATGAAATGTATGCATGCCAAAATATATTCTGATTTATGAAACCTAGTGTACGCCTCTTAGCGTACAATTTCCTTTTATAAATTTGAAATTGTCCACACAAGCACATGTCCAACACACCACCTACTTCACTCCCGTGATTACCCATAAATGGCTAAAGAAACGCCCTCTCTGGGGGCCGAGCTCATCTGTGGTGAACTGAGAGTTCAGATACTAGACTGGCCTGTCTGCAGTCCAGACCTGTCTCCCAGTTAAAATAAGTGGCGCATTTGTGCTGAATTCAGTTGAATATAGGTCAAAAACGTTTTGCAAATCATTGCATTCTGTTTTCATTTACTCTTTACACATTGTCTCCACTTTTATGGATTTGGGTTTGTATGTACACTATCACCTAACCACCATTCATCCCTGCAGTGATTTGGAACCAGATTTGTTCTTGTAGTTTTCTATTTCCTTCTTCTTTATCCTGACATCCACTTAAGGAGAGCCAGAGGATTACCTAAGAGCATGCTTTATTAAGAACCAAATGAGACACTGGACCTTGTCCTCAGGATCAAACACAGATCAGATAACCTGTTAAGTAACCGCCAATTAGTTTATTGGCGTCTTAACCCATAGGCCGTAAAAGAAAGCTGAATGTTAAAATAAGCTGCATGCAATGGCAAGTCAGCAGGCACAGTTACCTTGAGGTTGGCCATCTCGTTCTTCAGTCTCTCGTTTTCACTTTGGAGATCTCGAAGGCGGTGCTCGGCCTGACCAAGCTGCGCCTCCAACTCTGCCTCCAGCTCACGGCTCCCTTCCTGAAACTCCTGCAGCTCCTCCTGGGCATCTTGGCAACTGCAGGGTACACGAACAGACACAGCAGGGAGAGACATAAACAGTCATTGTCAATTCCCAGCTACCCCTGTCCACTGTCCGCCATTCAATTCTGCAGAGCTGACTGGGTGAATGACCGCGGGTGCGAGCTCTAGAAAACTGACCGGCTTTTGTCCTGTAAGATGAGCTCAGGCTCAGGCATGTTCTAGTAGCTTTATCTCCAACAGCCAAAAATAAACCTGCATGAACAGCCTGGCAGATATCTGTAGATTTTTAACCTTCAGTCCTGTCTCTGCCAAACAGGAAACAGCTCAGCATTGTCGAGTTAAGCACTCTAAATATACAGCTCCGATGAGACAGCTGAACTGTCACAGTCTGTGGTTCAAGAGTAGCTCAGAGAAACAGGCCTGTGGTGCTGCGCCTTCAGCTGTGGGAGAGGTCAAAGGTCAGAGGTGCAGAGAAACTGAGAGAGCAGAGAAACAGGAAGAGGACATGAGGCTAGGAAACAGGATGTGTGTACACACGGGTATGGGCTGACCCCATGGAGGTGATCTAAAAAACACAAAATGGTCCTCATGTATCAAAATTTGTTTAAATTTCTCTACATTCTCGCTTAATTTTTGATGAGGACAGGTTTTGTTTTGCAATTTTACCTACATAATTCAAGCATTCATCGCCAAAGATAATCAATGAAAAGTTTGCACATGCTAAGGTTGTGACCGGCTACTTTTATTTTCCGTAAGAGGGAAAGCAGAAGCACTGCAAGTTAAAAAACTTTTTTTTAAGTTGTAATTTTTCTTCGTTTTTAATATTGCGATAAATATTGTATCTTTTTATCGTGGTATTATCATGCCATGAGTTTTTGGTATTGATACATCCCTGTTATTTAGATATATTTTTGACGTATCTGATAACATTTTATTATATAGAATTATTTATTATATATAAAATAAGAACAAATCATGTTCAAAGTGGAGGATGAAGGAAAAATTAATTTTGTGGTCATCTCTGTAATCTAAATGGACCCTGTTTTTTTTTTTTTTTTGCCTGATGACACCGTGGCTAACCCCGTTGTGATATCAGCTGACTCGTGTTGGGATAATGGCCTCACAGTGGCTCTCCACAGCCCTGGAATCCATGAATCAGTTGTTGTGCCGGGGTCGTTCCTCACATACCAGCACCACAATGGCTGCTTCATCAGCACGCTGGGCCCTACAACCTCCCTGTTTAACAGCCGGGCTCATCCTCTCTCACACTGTTCACGGCTTTAAGTGACCAACAGCTCTCTTCATGTGTGAAGTTGAACGACAGTAAGTGTGAAAATCAACCATGAAATGTGTGAATGCAGGAAATACAAGCGCATTTCACGTGCTGCAATGATTAGTCTAATTGATTAAATGATTAGTTATTAAATTGACCGCCAACCATTTTGATTATGGGTCATTTTTGAGTTCTTCAGTCCTCGGTAAACTGAATATCTTCGGGTTGTGGACAAAACAAGATATTTGAGGACATGATTGCCAGATTAATAATAATGAAATACAACTGCAAGTTTCAGCCCCATTTCACATTATGAACTCTTTTAATGATAATCATAAACTGTATGATGAAAATAAAAACAGCCAAGATTAAAAATATCACTTCAGAGATAACTCTTCACTTGGTAACTAATAAACACTGGATGCTACAGCTGTGAATGGTTTACTTATGTAATCCTGAGAAAACATAAGAACAAAAACATATGTGAAACAAGCCACACTGAACTGTGTACTCTGTGTTGTTTTTTCCGTGGGTTGACATTTTTTCCACCGTGTACCCACAGCAGGAATTTCTTAGAAAACCACCGGGAGTTTAACCCTCTCTGTGCCGTTTTACTCTTCCTCTGGGAGTGTGATTGAACCCAACTTCACAAATGGAAAACAGACAGAGTTTAAAGGGATAGTTTAGATTTTTTTTGAAGTGTTGAGTTGTGAGGCACTGATCCACAGTCAGTGTATTAGCATGCAGCAGACGGTCAACACACCCCCCGGTTTGGAGAGGCAGCAGGAGTTCTGGTGTAGGAAGCTAACGATGGACTGCTGTGGACAGGGTCAGCCGCAAAAGTCTGGGTTTTTGTCTAGTGTAAAAGGGGCTATAGTTTTTTGTGTTATTGTGTGACTTAAGGGTTAATTAGCCAAAAGAGTTGGTCTTTTTCGAAAGAGAGCGATATTTGGCTTATATAACACTGTTGGAAAAGCCTGTCTGATGGAAAGGTAAAGCAGTGAAAATATTCTAAATATAGTGAACACTGAAACTGATATAGATTTTTTTTTTGGTGACTAACATACATTTTGCTGCTGACCCTGTCCACAGCAGTGCATTGCTTAGCTTTCCTACACCAGTCAGTGCTCCTGCTGTTTCTCTGAACTGGTGGCATACCAACCGCCATCTACTGTCGGTGATATGCTGACTATGGACTACTGCATACTGCCGCTATCCCTTTAAATTTACATGACGTTCAGCAACAGGCAGCACCACTGCTGCCTGTTCCAACATCGGCTATGGTCTCTGTTCAAGAAGTCAGAGATGTAATCATTTCCTCCTGAGCAGGCCACAGCTGTCTGTGGGCACTGATTTCAAAAAGCTTGTCCGGTCATTTGCCTTATATGGCTAAACACTGCGTCTCTGTGATGAAACTTTAAAGCACACATTCAGCAAATTTGTCATCTGCCAATTATGCAAGAGGAGTCGACGACTACAACTTCTTAAACAAAGTTGCCTCACTGCTGTTCGGAGTTTGGAGAGTCTGTTTCACATGGGGAACTGCTGCCATCTCCTATTTGGTTCAACATTTTTTTTACAAGGCACATCACAAAATAAAATATGACACATTGTTACATTACACAATTTGTAGGCAAACGGTTACATTCTCCATGTACAAAAAGTTGAGGACACAACAGAACATCTATCCCGTCATCTGATACACACAGTATGTACTAAGGACTGG
The DNA here is from genome assembly GCF_056507025.1 of Lutjanus erythropterus. Classification (NCBI taxonomy): domain Eukaryota; kingdom Metazoa; phylum Chordata; class Actinopteri; order Lutjaniformes; family Lutjanidae; genus Lutjanus; species Lutjanus erythropterus. The sequence continues at coordinate 13,410,100 of NC_139335.1, read as the reverse complement.
TCATAACAAGATGTTAAAAATGTCTACAGAGGTTATACGTGTCACGGACCATCTACACATGCGCAAAATATTCAGATGTTTTCCTTTATTCAGACAAAGACACTATTCCTAGCTTTTTAAATGGCTAATCAAAATCAATATTCCATTAATATTCTTATTTAAGGTGTGTTTCTGCTCCCGACCAGAGGTGTGGGCTTTTCTCTTGTGCATACATCTCTACCTCAGCGCTGCAAACTGTTGATTAACTGGTTTGTTCACAATGCACAGGGCTGACCGTAAACAGGCAAGATGCCATGTGCTGCAAACTGCAGAAATACCCCAGGTATGATATAGATGCGTATTCCAAATGTGCTGTAAACATTTCCAAAGAATGCTCCCGAAACCTGAATAAGTTAGTGTGTACATAAATGTGGTCGCTATTTACTTGTCATACGAGAAGTAAATCACATTGCCTACCTTTTCTTGTATTTGAGGGCTTGGGACTTCCAGTAATCAAGTTCCTCATCCTTTGACGAAAATTTTGGAATCATCTCTTTGTCCATGTCAGGGCACCCTGAGGATTAAAGGGACATATTTGTTAGCTTCACAGTCAACCAGATGACTCAAACAAACACGGAACAAAACTTTCACTACAGTGGAACTCTAACAGTGATCAGATCTGTCCAGTCCAGTTGACCACAAACCACAACAACAAATAAATATAGAACACAGTTAAAGGTTGAATATTTGTAAAATTTTGCACAGACTTATTGCAAACTGTCAAATTGTTTTTGCTTGTTTATGGCAATTTTTCCCAAGTAGCATTTGTATAGGAATGATTCTGTCCAGTACTTTTTGATGTATGTATATATAAGTGGTTGATCACTGTGACTGTGGTAACTGTAAACGTTAAGTTTCTTTTGCATCCTCAGGCATGTTGAATCAGACACAGTGCATTCCCCTGTCTTATCTCTGAGATAGACAACCGGGTAAATCAAGATTCAAAATCCCCCCTTCATTCCTCAGCTGAGAAGATAACCGAACAGATCTCTCTTTATTTGAAAGCGACGAACAACGTCAGATTGGCCCGGCCGTGATCTGAGGTCACGTCATCCCCAGTTACTCATGAATCACTGACTAAAGTACCAACTCTTGTAGAAGCTGATCAACTGACTGACTACAAACACGGCTAACAAGCCTTTCTATGACTGTGAAAAGGGTCCCTCCTCCTCATTAAATTTCAAACCTCACAACTCAGCTCATGTGATGTCAGCATAACTAATTCATCAACAGCCGTCCGCGTTAATTAAGCGTTGCTAATGCCACACGGATCAAAGCTGTCTGTCATGGCCTAGACTTTCTGAAGTTTTTACCAAGTGTTTAAAGTTGTTCCTCTTCCGTCCTGTTTGCAGAAATACCACTTTACTAAACGCTTGTTCCTCTTTTCTGGTGAGCCAATAAACTCTGCGTCACTCTGATCTATGTGGACCAGCGGGGCAGGCTTCCGGAAATTACAAAGACACATCTGGAAAGAGCTGCTGTGTGTGTGTTCCTCTGAAAGCTTCAAACGTCACTGGTGCTTTGGAAAGCATGTCATTCAGTTAAGAGTTCTGAAAGCTTTACGGCTTTGTGATCAGCACATTAGTAGAATAAGAAAAGAAGAGAATAACTGAGAAAGGTGGAGATGTGTCTATATTTAATGCAGGACTTCTGATCAAAAGTAAAGACCTACAGATTTATTGACATGCTGGCTTCTTGGACATTTCTTGGACACATATGAGACTGAAACTATTCATATCAGCGAGGTGTAGTAGTGCTTTGACCCCTGTCTGGAGGGGTTTCTACAACTTCTATTAACCAGCAGCCCCAAAGCTTCAAAGCCCAGAATTTCTTTCAGTAGAAATAGAAAAAAAAGACCCAAAGCTTGCACATCACTGCAAATCCACATATGTTTGTAATCTGAACAGAGATGATATCAGACAGCTACTGGATGTAGCACAGAAAACAACAACCTGAGCAGTATTTGGCAGTTATTGGTAAAGATGTGAGGATTTTGGTTTGGTTATTGTTAAAACTGTCTGTGCAAAAAGAGTGTAGGCTACATAAATAAGAAAGTCTAGTTGTAGGCTATAATTTGACCACACCGGCCTGGCTTGGGTTCAGGCAAGGAAGGGGGATGATGTGTTGTTTTCCCTGCCAAGAAGATGGTGGTCTGGACTCAGAGGCTGGACCGCCTGCTCTTCCCTTTTAACATTCCTCTGAGATGGCGTCATCAACAATTTACTCGCTACGGGCGCCTCACGTGTCAGGACACTACTCTGGAAATCACGAAGGGAACTGGAGACCAAAATACAGTAAGGGTGGAGTGAGGGAAATGTTTCTACTGACGTAACATGTTAGCTGTATTATATGACCAAGGAGAGCCTTCAAATCTGCCCGTGGAACAACCCAAGATATTTTCTCTTCTTATATTTCCAAGAAATCTAGCAAACATAGCAGATGTTTTTTGGTATGATGCTTAAAGTGCCTGAATGGGATCCAGTACCTGGAGGTCACTAAAGGCATGACTGGCAGGAAACTGTTTCCATGGTGATTCAGATCAAACCCCTCGAAAAACCAAACATGGCTAATTATCAGTCCACTAACCAGTGACAGGATACTTAAATCAAATGGTGCCACAAAGATATAGCACTTGTGCTGGGTATAGTTTCAAAAATGATGATACTAGTACCAATACCAGTACCCTGAAAATGATATTGATACCAATAGATGTAAATGGAAGCTTTCCTGAAATAATTCTCCCACATTTTATGTATTTATTTTCATAAAATGACATGTTGTATAGCCATACCTTTGAACATCTTCCTGGCATCTCGGTAGGGCTGCAACTAACGATTATTTCATTATCGATTAATCTGCCTGTTATTTTCACATTTAGTCTATAAAATGTCAAAAAAAATTCATGTTCATCACAAGAGCCCAAAGATAAGTTAAGATAAATTGCTTCTTTTGTCCACCCAACAGTCCAAAATCCAAAGACTCTTAATTTACTCTCAAAAAAGCAGCAAATCCTCACATTTAAGAGGCTGCAACCAGCGAATATTTAACATTTTGATCTTTTGATCTTGAAGTATTATTGATATATTTAACAGATTATCAACAGATTATCTACAGCTCTACATCTCAGCATGCTGAACTGACACCTCTTTTGAATGCATATGAGTCGAAGCTCCTGTCGCCTTATCGTGTCCCATTAAACTGAAGAACGCTTGTGGTGGTTGGCTGTGAGCAAAGCCATGCAATTAGTCTTTTTTTTTCTAGATTAGGGTACAAAAAGGATCAAATGCAGGTATTGTTTGACTGAAAGAGTTTCAAAGGTACACAGGCCCAAACGATACTGGATTGTTGGGGCTTTTAGGGAGTGAAAAATTCTGATATCAATATATGATGATAATCTTTGTAAAGAAGATAGAAAAAAAATCTGTATTATTCCTGTTAAAATCATACAGGCGCATATCAGACACCATATATGCTGATATAGATTTAGACCGATATAGCTGTGATAGGTCAATATCAGTCGACCGATATATAGGTCAAGCCTTACTTGGTACTGAGTTATTCTGGTCGATATTTTAGAGGTAGGTATACCCCTATACATGTGTTTATTCCCTATATCACATAACAGGTCAAATGCTGACGCTCTGCCAGGACAAATGACAGTTCCTGTTATCTCTCATTTCAGCATCCTTTGGAGCGTTGTCAGCTTGACCCCTGGATCTATTTGTCTGTTGTAACAATACCTGGACAGGCAGGGCCGTGGTAACAGTGACACCACACACACACACACACTCACTGTGGAGCCATCTGGAAATTACAGACGGAGGGAGGCAGCGGAGAGAGTTTCCTTTCCCACATTCTTGTCTCTACATCCTCTTTTGTTGGTGATGACGAGGTGCTTACTAAGAGTTCAAGCTCTCTAGCACTGATGTAGTCATATTTTTATAGTGTGGGGCCCATGAGAGGGTTGTTCAATCCTAGATTATAATAGTTAACCTAACCTAAACTAAACTATGCTAAAAACTAAAACGTGTGAAAAAAATTCTTTAGTGAACTGAAATAACTTCTGCAAAAACTGAAAAATACTTGAAATGATAATGCATACTTAAAACTAACTAAACTAAAATTAAAGTATGATAAAACATACAAGAAATGTCTTTAGTTTCAGTCTTGGGGAGACATTAGTGCAAGTTCATTGAAACTGGGATGTCTGGATGAGTGTGAGTCATTTGTGTTTGCATTGTAATTCATATTCTGAACTTCTGACAAATCCCCCCCAATGCTGAAACTGAACTAAACATTTCTAAAATAAAACTAACCCACTGTGGAAACTAACTGAAACTAATCTGGACTGAAAACAAAAATAAAATCTTAAGTATTAAAAAATTAGGGTTTTTCCCATCACCAGTATCACTATTGGCCTCCAATGCCGCCTAAAATGCTGGTATTGGTATCAGTGAGTCCACATGTCTTTGCACTGATTCAGTTCTTAGCGGTATTGGTACACAGTATCAGCTGATACAATAAGTTCAGGTACCGGGAAGGAAAAAAATGGCATCGGAACATCTCTAGAAAAACACAAAGCTGCAATATACCTGATTTTTTACAGCGCCACAACAATTAAATGATTATGAATCGATTATTAAATTACTATTTTGATAATCACCTATTGCAAAAATCAATTGTTTGACTTTTTTTTTTAAGAAAAAAGTCAAATGCTCTTATTTTTTTTGCTCCTTTATAACAATAAACTGAGTATCTTTGGACCGTGTACAAAACAAGACATTTAAGGATATCAACTTGGGCTCTAGGAAATACTGAAGAATATTTTTCACAATTTTCTGGCACAATTATATGTAATTTAATATGTGTAATGTCTTGTTTTTGATATTGACCTTGAGTCCATAGTAAAGTTTACATTATATAATGACTGTGCCTCTCTCTTGTTTGTTCCAATGTGAATATTAATCAAACTACAGATCTACAGGGTGTGGTGGTAGTGTCCCCCTGACCTGAGTCCATGTATTGGTCCTCTGTGTTATGGATTAGATGCAGGATAACAAGCAAAATATTTACACTTTGTGTGCGTTTGTCAAAGTGTACATTTAAAAAAAAAAACAATAAAATGAGACCTGACTGTAAAAATGACAATTACCTTTCACCACAAATTGCTGTCAGTTTCAGCTAATATGCATATAATCACAAAAATGATAAAGTGAAGCACTAAAAAAAGAACAAACACATTTATGAGGCCAGATTTAACCGCTATGTGAAGGGTGTCAGATGTAATTTAAGGTGGCTAATAAACGCAGCTGTCAGTGTGTGGATATCTGATACTGTGCGGTTTGACACACAACACAGAAGCTAAAAACCAAACACTAACCAACACGACATGTTGTTAGAAGAAAACCGAAAACACCGCAAACACAACCTTAAAATAAATAACATTTGAAGGTGGGGAAGAAAAATCGACATTTAAACCGAGCTGGAGCTGTCATCGTCGCGCAGACGCCGAGCGACTGAACCCGACAGCTCAGCAAACAAACAGGTCATTTAAGCAGTAAACACATCAGACGTTATATTTTAACGGTTAAATTCGGTACCTGCTCATGTCAGATCGGTGTTCAACAGTCCTCTGTCCCAGCAGGTCGTCCTCCGACCGGTGTTACATCCAACTCACACACCGCTCCTCTGCCCTGGCCTCGGATGATACTGAAGTGACTGAGCTGTGTTTAGGAAATTGCCAACGCGTCTCCCGGAACCGACGTAAATCCTGACATGGACGTACGACCTGACGTAATTCACGTTACGTCAGAACTGGGCAGGGCTGTTATAGAAATAGATGTACTAGAATTAGGCGTACCTTTATGTTTTTTCGGTTGGACTCTATAGGGCCCTGTCTGTCACTGATCCAAAGCGCACGTGGAAAGCGCAAGGCGCAGTGGATTTAATTTATTCATGCTGGGTCTAAAGCCACCTTTGCCGGCAGGGGTATCCTGTCCTGTCCCGCTACTTGCGCCAGCAGCAGAGAGCAGAATACACCTATCAGCTGCGCCCAAGTAACTTGATTAAATCACCAGCGAGGGGCAGCTTCAAGCCGTGCGCAAAATGACACACAGGTTATCCCCCCAGCATCAGGCTCTGACAGAAATACATATACCATTTTCTCCCCAGATCGAACTGGTCTTGTGGTCAGATATAACGATAAGATCATAACTTTTCAAACTTTGTTTTTCTGGATCCCAATAAACATGCAGACCCAAACACTACAGCTGCTCTCTGACAGCTGTGATGCCGTCCCGTGCACAGCTTGCAGGTCTATCAAGATTTATTTGGCTTTTTAATTATGACGAGAATTCCTGGTTCCTTATTAGTGAGAATAATTTCACACACACGCCCATTAATGGAAGGTGTTTTTAGATCATGGGGACGTGCACGCCTCAGCCAAGCGCGAGAGACACAAACCTGTACGCTTTTAACTTCAATGTTTACACTTTTTTGCTGATAGTAAAGGTATTCAATGGACACTTTACCAATCCACACTCCTGTATGAGGAAACGACTGGACATAGATGGAGGTGTTTTGTGACTGTGGAGACGTGTGTGTGTGCGCCTCAGCCATGGCGAGGAGCAATTGCATTTGCTGTCTTGCAGACGTGGCAAAAACGGCAACTGCGCTGGTGTAAAATAGCAAATCCACCTGCACCACAAACTTAGGGCCCAATAGAAGATAGGGCCCTATATCTGAAGCCACACAGTTTTCACTACAGTGAGTGACCACGAGGTGGCGTATGATTGCCGGAGAACAAACCAACACAAGAACAGAGTACAGTAAGACCAAATACCACATGATCAATGATAGGGTTTCACCTGCGTCTGACTATGTTATTTGGGAAAACACAAAAAAATATTTACTATTATTTACTCTGTCCGAATTTTCTTGTTATTATTCAGGGAAAATAATGTCAAATTTTTTATATTATCATAATATATTAAAATATCTATTTATGATATTCCAGTACTGTAAACTGCAATAAGATTAACACATCAAGAAACATGAATGTAGCATCTTTGCAAGTTTCTAATTTTTAATGCAACACAAATTTTTTTTAATTTTATTTAGTTATTTGTTTTCAGTTTCTGATTGTTCAGTGTCCCCTGGTAAAATGAAGGCTGGTGGAGTTCAGTTTATAAAGATAAAAAATGAAAAGAGACAGAGATGAAATGTTCAGTACAAGGATGTGGAAATATATTCCATAATTAATTATATGTCAATATTAAATCAACCTAATGCTTTGTAGGCACTACAATTGCATTTCCAGTGAGTATTAGGTTAGAAAATGCAAATTAATTTGATTTAATGTGCCTTCCAGTATAAACCATGCTCACATCCAGTCTTCTGAATCCAGACATGGAGACAGATAATTTTGCTGCTTGAACAGATACAGATACACATAATGAACATCTGTCTAATTCCCGAATAAATGTGTAATTGTTTTTATGGACCTAAAGTCTAGATAAGATAAGAGTTAAGATAAACTGTATTGATTTCACATTTGGAAATGTACTTGTTACAGCAACTCAAGGGTCAAAAGTACAGGGAGAAAAAAAGAGAGCCAGATAAATAGAAATACAAATAAAGTAATAATATAAACCATACAACTCTACAGATATATGGATGATAAGGATGATAATTGCACACATTGTATTACACATGTGATGTGGTGCATTATACTGAGAATAATATATATATAATATAATACTCAGAGAATAATCATAAAATGGATGATTACACAGTGATACTGGCAGCAAATTCACAGGATGGTTTCACAGTATGAATATATGGTATTGCGCAGGATGATTGCACTTTAGAGATATTAGGATATATAAGGGATACATAAAGGGATACATATTCAGGGATTAAAGGATAATTGCACAGAACACATATGAATAAATAATTGTATACAGTACCAGGATTACAGGGGCCTGCATGAGAAAGCGAAGAAAATTAGTTCAACCAACTTTATTAAAGTGACCATATATATGAATTACACCAGACTTGATTAAATATGGGTAGAGCTAACATTTTACAATATGGTGCACAAAACTGTGAGTAGTTACTAACAAAGTTACTAACAAGATACTGCGCAAATGAGGAATGATTGTTAATGAGAAGAAAAACTTTGATTAGACGACCATAGCAGACTTCTTCATAATTATTAAAAAGGGTTTGAAAAAGAGCTAAGTACAAGCACTACTGAAAAATACAACACTATAATAAGTGGTTGTATGAAGAGCAGCAGTGAAGGGCTTTTTTCAGTCATCACTACACCATACATACTGCAGCTTTAAAGAATGAGAGTGAACATATGAAATGTGAACCGGCTTGGCCACTTGAACTTCCAATGATGCATTCAGGGGACCCAATCAGTCAAGTCTCCACAGCTACAGGTGGTAGGCCCTGTTTTACCTGGCGCAGCTCTCGCCTCCACCCACAGCCAAGACTACAGAAAGTCATGTGCTGAGAGGATAACCACTTGGAGAGGAATTCACGCTGCATTTAACAGATTGTTGTTGTGGCTAGTTTTCCTTCCATGGCATTTCAGAAGGAAGACAGCCAGGAGGACGCACAGGAGTGTCCGGTGTGCTATGAGAGTCTGTCAGGCACAGAGAGGACACTGAGCTGCGGACATGTGTTCTGCCACGACTGTCTGGTCAAAACGCTGGTCAGCATCAACAGCGATGGAAACATCAGAGACACTATTGCCTGTCCCATCTGCCGGCATCTCACATTCATCAAGAAACAGAAGGAAGCCGCGCTGGTGTCCCTCGCAGCGCGCAAGGATCGACACGATGAGGCGCAGACGCTGGAGGTGCCTCTGCCTCTGCCGCTGGTACAGCTCGAGAGCGCACGGCGCGCCTCCAGGGACTCTTCACCGAGGGCAGTTCAGTGGATTTCTCACTGCTTCAGGGGGATCTTCGAGCGGGTCCGCAGACAGAGGCTGATCAGCCCCGGCCACAACGCGTCTCAGATCTTTATCATAAGCGCTGAAGGGCGACCCATGGCTGAGGAGGAAGCGCTCAGCGTGGTAATGACTGTGGTTCAGCCGCAGCGCAGGCGAAGGCGCAGGATCTGCACAACCGCACGGTGCCTGGTTATTCTGCTGTCAGCGTTTACTATACTTGCACTGGTGGCTGCAACTTTACCCTGGATTCTGTTGGCATAATCCAGTGGGTCCATGGATGCATGGATCATAATGTGCCAACAGGGACTGATGAACATTTATAGAAAACATTTTGTCAAGTGGCTACCTGTTATACAATGAACTCACCAAAAAGTTTTACCAACAAATGTTTTGTTGATTTATTTTTCTTCTTTAGATAAACTTGATTCTTTGAGATTTAGAAATCCCCCCAAAAATGTATTTAAAAATTGTTGAGTAAAATCACTGAGATATAGGTGGATAATGGTTAGTGATTTAATATTTTGTTGAAACTCAAAGATTCAAGTTTATATAAGAAGAAAACTAAACTCTCAACACAAGATTAGAGGTCTACAAAAACTTTGTTTAGTTTCAGGGCTGCAACCAATCACTATTTTCACTGTTAATTAATCAGTCAGTTATTTTCTTGATTAATCGATCAGTTGTTTGGTCTACAAAATGTCAGAAAATAGTGAAAAACCCAAGATGATGTCCTCAGATGTCTTGTTTTACCCACAACCCATATATATATTCAGTTTATTGTCAAAAAGGGATGAAGAAACCAGGAAATATTCACTTTGTACAAGCTGAAATCTGAGAACTGTATTAGTTTTTCCTTAATAATTATTTCCTGACGAGATCCTAGCCTGTGCTGCATCTGCTAAATGAACTGTGAATTGTAAACTGTACTCAAACCAATTAATCAATTATCAAAAACGCTGATGGTTAATAGTAAATTACTATTAAACTAATTGTTACAGCTCTTTTCACTTCATTTTAAAAAATGAAGAGTTGGAGTTTGATTCAAAACTCAAAAATCTAGCGAGGGCACTTTTAGCAGTTTATTTGTCTTCCTGATCAAAATAACTTGGTGCATTTCAGTGAATAAATTTACAATTTAAGGTGAACATTTTCACTTTCATGCTATCGTTTTAAGGCAGAGTCAGGACGTTTAGAGGCATGCCCATGTTGTTTATGTGCATCACCAAGCAACAGTCTTCAGTAAAGTCAAGGTTAGGACAGCAGCCTTGACAGCAAAGTCTTTTGTTTGGCATTCCTGTCTGTAACATGTTCTACCTGTTTTATGAGAAGCAAACATGCAGAACTGTTTGTTTTTCAATGCATTTCAAAGCACATCCAAAAATTCAACTAGAGTGGACATACTGAAATTAAAGTTTCAATCATTAAGAAAAAGTTTTTGTTGAAAAAATGCAATAAAAACGTTTAATGACACTTAATCTTCATTGTTATGAAGGCAACTCAGTTCATTGTGCAGCTATCCTGTTGTTGGATACACACCGTTTCCAAGCAACTTTACAGGTCAGACACTGTAAACTGCAGAGTTACACCCATCCCAATGTCAGGATTATTTTAGGAAGGTTACATTTTGGAGGGGAAACACGAGCTCAGTTAAGTGAGGGAGCAAAGTGTGAAAATAAAGACCCTGTTAAAATATGCATCACATTGACAGGCATTCTCTCCTCCGTACATCACAAGCAAAGATGCCAGACATTTTTTAAAAAGATTCTCACACAGTTTTCACTTAAAACTTTAATTTTACACATGCTGAGCAAGTGGAAAAATGGGACAGTTCACCCCAAAATCAAAATATATTTTTTTCCTCTGCGGGGGTGTAAACAGGACTTTATATATACTAAAAGTAAAGAGGCCAGATTCCCTTTTTGGGCTGAAAAAATCTTATTATTATTATAAATTCTTTCATATTTATGAACTCATTTTAATATCATTTAATCATATCATTAAATCATTTTCTGTACAAATGTATTAGCCAGCCTACATAATGGTCTACATGGTGTGTATTTAATTTATGTCTGCATCTTAAAGGATAATGCAGGTTGTTGCGCTAGAATCAAGAAAAAAAATCTTTACAAACACTTAATTTTTTTTATTGGAAATAGATTCAAATACTCCCATTAAACTAGCCGTTTTTAAGAAAACTCTTAGTCAGAAATGATTCAATAAAATGTCAAATTGAAAGATGCTGAGTCTAAAATAAACACCAACATCAGTTTTTAAAAGACACCATAGTGTGTAACTGTACAGTATAACAATACAAAAAAAACTATTTATGTTGTTAAAATTCCCCAAATCCCCAGAAACAATGCTGAGAACTTGACCTCTGTGTCCTCAGCAGTAGCTGCAGCCATGTTCCTCTGAGCTGTGGTGCTTTTTATCCATCCAGATGTTTTTGGTGGAACTACTGAAACTGCTCACAACAATGTGCGTGGATTATCTTGAATAACTTGGTCATAATTTCTGGAAAGCACCACAAGCCGAGTGCCATCCAGCTCCACTGTATTTGAGAGAGGGCAGACATCTCTATGGCTGATATCTCAGAAACTCAAAAACCACACACACACACACAAATCTAGATGTATAAATAGCACTACAGGTAAGAAAGAAATGTATATTTTTGATTTTGGGGTGAACTGTCACTTTAGCATTTAGATGGAGGGAGTTAGATCCCTCAGTTAAGTGTGACTGGCTCATCTTGTAGTGTGTACAAAGACGGTGTAAATAAAGCCACCTTTAAAACCTTCAGTAAGAAATAATTGATGCGTCACGGTGGTCTGAAGGAGACAGACGAGCAGGTGATGATGAGCTGAGCCTGGCTGGTTGCTGTAAGGAGATACACTGCTGCACTGTGGCATTAAATTACCAACAACTCTCAACACTGAGACGTTGCAGAGAGAGACCCAAATTATGCAACCTGGGGTGGAGATTGACAACAAATGAAAAACTTGTTCTCAGAATGAGTTTAGTCAGTATCACTAGTCTCCATCCTGACAAACGCGTACACTCCTGTGACAAGCCTTCAGCCATCCTGCTGGGCCGGTCCTGCAGGTCACACTCGTCACATGAGGAGGCAGCCATTCCTGGTTTCTCAGAGCGTGGGAGGAGGAGGATAATGATTTATTTCGTTTCATGACTCAGACTTTTTGTTTGTACTCCTGCTGGTGACTTGCGTGTCAACCTGAAAGTTGCAAATGCAAAAAAGTCACAGATTTCAAGGCAAACAGTTGAAAAAAGATATTACTAGCGTTTTATTCAGGTCAAAAAGAGGGAGAAAATTGCTCAAACATTCAAATGTTATTTTGCTGTTATATACATTCCTATTGCAGGATTACCCTCCAGAGGGAAGAACTCAGCTCTGTTACTAAATTACTATGCAATAAAAAGTACCAATACAACAATGTAAAAGTATGCCATTAGAAACATTCTTAGTATTAAGTGTTTATTACTTAGTGTTTAGTATTAGGGCCTGACCTAGGGGGAGAAAAATGAAAGGAAGAAGTTTTTGATTTTGCATTTTGAGAATAAAATCAAAATGTTGTGAATAAAGTTGAAATGTAGATAATAATGTCAAACTTTGAGTATTAGTACTGTGCAGAGGAAAAAAAAATATTTGAGGAGGATCTAATCATTTATTGATTGATTTATTTAGCATTTTGATAATATTGTTGAAATATCAATAATATAGTTGAAATACAGTTTAGAGAGTAAAGTCAAAATGGTATTTCAACTTTGTTCTTGACATTTCCTCCTCTGATTTTTTCCCTTACGGCTGGGCCTAATACTCTTACTTATGCATTTCTTCGAACTTAAATGGTGCAATGAAATGTTGAAATCGTGTGAAAGGATTAGAGGTGAAAGTGCTATGTAAGAGATCAAGCAAAAAAAAAAAAAAAAAGTTTGCAATGCAAGCAACCATTGCTTCCAGGGCATTTCCCTCTCCAACAGGGACGATTCATGGGTAGAGAAAAGTCTTAAAGGACCAGAGTGTAGGATTTACTGACATCTAGAGGTGAGGTAGAGGCTGCACATCGCAACCAACTGAATATTGCTTGCCTCACCCTCCCCTTCACTGTAAAAAAAGATTTTTCCTAATGGCCTTAAATTTAGGCCCCATTAATGCAAACTGATTACTGTGAATGTAATCCACTTATTAAATACATCTGAATTACAGCAGTTGTGTTCATCTAACTTGTTCAACTTGAAAAAAACTTAATTCATTTTGTTTGTATGTTACTAACTGTAGTGATTTTTTAAAGTTGGTCCAACAATTCTCAGAGAACCTAAGGCAGCAGCAAAACTTAAGAAAAATGCAAAAGGCTGTATCTAGAGCCAGTGTTTGGCTTGGTTGAACTCAGTCTAACTTGAGAAAAACACAATTCTTATTAGGAGATTATACACTAATGAAAATATCTTTGTGAATAATGTATTAAATTCCTGCAATATTCTGCTGATTCTGCTGCTCGGACCTTTCATAACAGTTCAGTCGTCAAGGATCATCCAATTTAAAGCAGACGAAAACAAAACAACAGGAACAGAAAATGAGAAACATTGAAATAAACCCCACACAGACCAGGTGAGATTATTAAAAATGTAGAGTTTAATATATATATTTATTTCTGACATTCTGATAAGGATTGCAGGTAGGCTTCACAGTACACACTGTGTTCCACTTGATATGCTAAGCAGAGGAGGGAGGGGTGGGCATGGTGGGCTTGACAAGCGGCAGGTTTTGTTTGTACACTAGTAGTGAAAGCAGAAGGAGGCAGTACATCCACAGGCAACATCTACTCCTCTACCGTATATTGCTCAAAACCCCACAAAGGACCATGTATTGTGATCCACATTCTCTAGAGTCCATCTTTACATTTTACCCCTCTTACAATCCCTAAAAAGACAGTGATTGACACAAAACGTGGATTATCAAAAGACTATCTAAGCGCATGCATGACACTTCTTCAGATTTTCCTTTTTTCTCATTTAAAATCCCCCCCACAAAATGTAAACAAATTGAGCCTTACTTTAGACCGACATACTTGGTGGCGAGGTGAGTTAGGAAACGTCGGCCTACAGTAGCTAAAATGCTTGATAAAACTATGTAACAGTGTACCATTTGGTGCAAAAGGTGGTTCTTATGAATATGCTCTTGAAAATGTTAATTTACTGGCTGAAATTAGATATGTGATGAAGTCATGACTCGTGTTTTGGGGGGAGGGTACAGATGTTATTTTTTTTTCTCTTCAGCAGCATAATAATCACACCTATTATGAATATGAATGCATGCTTTTATGTGGCTGTAAGTTCCAGTTATGATGCACAAAAGCATTGCAGCAACACTGCCTTGTACTGATAATAATACATGCCAACAGGCCGTAATTAACCTTCATCCAAACACACGCTCTCATTTGCCTGTAAGTTATTACAAAATCAGGTAGCCTACCGTTTGAAATCTGAGTGAGTCACATTCAGTCTGCACAGGGAGAGAGAGAGAAATACCCCTGCCTCCTCGTATTTATAAACGTATGGATCCAGCACAGAAAATAAAACCTCTAGTACACATTAATTATGCCTATAGTTCCAAAATAACAACCAGTGTGAGGGCACTTGCAATTGTTGTCATACAGTATAATCACCACAACTATCAATATAATTATCAACATCACCAAAATCTTCATAAACGTAGTCCATTGAGAACATACACCGAGGCATACCATAGATCACTTTTGGAGAGAGGTTAATCAAGAATTCATTTTGTCATAAGTAAACTCACACATAAAACAACCTTAAAAGAAAAAAAAATGAATTGCTTTGCAATAAAATCAATGGCTTTTTTTTTCTATAGGTTTGGGGAGGGTGACTTTGACCACTTTTTGGACTGAGGTGGATCAGTAAACACTGTAATTGCACTTTAATTGACAAAATTATTGTCCTAAAGACATTTTGTATGGAATTAAAAAAGTGACACTGCAGCATTTGTTGTCTGATGAATCCGAAATACGTCTGATTAATTGTCTGTGGTGAGAATAACAACAAAGGGCACAAAAGTTTTCAACTTTAGAGGTGCGTCAGATTTGCTTGTCTAACTGACCCCTGCGTATTTCCCACACTTTTTTGCTCTTGGCTCCAACAGCGGTTGAGCGAGCTGCATACCCAGCAGAATCTCTGTTGACTTTCTTCTTTCCTGTTTTCCTGTACTTAGACATGCTCTGTGCTTGGTTCATCTATGTCAAGGGATCGCAAACCTTTCCATGCCAATGCCATATAGCATTAGCTTATGGATTGGCTCCCCATTTTGTAGGGTATCTCTGAATCCCACTGGGAAAAAAAGATGAATATATGCCTTTACATTACATTTGAAATTATATATTATAGTTTCTATTTCATCATAATACATGTAACCAGTAAAAAAATATAGATTTTTATTTGTTGTTTTTTTTTTGTCTTAGCATTTTCCTTCATATTCCCTTTGTTGAGCCCCCCTCCCACCCCCTTGAGAACCATGAGCCAAGATAGCCTAATATTGCTGTTATACATAATGTCAGACAACACCAAATACAAAAAAAGGTCTGTCCAGAGGCAATTATTTGCTTCTGATTTTTTTTTTTTCACCTCCATTCAGTGAGCCTCCCCTGAAACTGTTGGGAGCCCCACCCCCTAATTTGAAAACCTCTAGTCTATTGCTGAAAAAAATCAAAAAATCAAAAATCAAAACTAGCTAGCTGGTTAGCTAATTAATCTACATCAATGCTTAGCTAGCGAGTTATATCTGACATATCCCTAACCCTAACCCGAGTTGTGCAAAAAGTTAGATAATTAGCTAATTAATCTACAGCAAACATTAATTTGCTAGTTAGCTAGCACTGTGCTAACATTTGCTAACCTAAGATATGACCATATGTCGCTTTTACAGGGCTTTTTATTTAGCTTTATTGAGTAGGGATATTTTCACATTATGATGCACTTGCAGAATTTAGTTTACTGCTAAATACACTACATTATTATTTCATTACCATTCACAACACTGCAAGTATTATTTTAATGCGAAGTATTTAAGTTGCTTCTTCGTGTCTGCCTTGCCTATGAGTTATTGGTACTGAGCTATTAGTTCTTATCTGCCATTGTCTAGCAGGGGAAGGTGAGCGCCATGTGCAAACAGAGTGGGAAGCATGCTGTAAACCCAAAGAGTGAAGCTAGGTGTACTGTACTAACTTGCCATTTGGTGTTGATTAAAAGAAAACTAAAAAAAAAGAGAAAGAGATATTGGAGCCTGCTTATTATCTACAGCCCGGAAGATCTGGAAAACGGTTACGACCAACAAAAGAGGGTTAGGTAAGTACAGGGAATGAGGAAGGAGATAGTTCACAGAGGTTCCATCGAGTACCAAGTTTGCCCAACTATCACTGGAACACAGAGCAAAAAAGGGCAGGACTTAAGAAGGGAATCAGCACATATTTTTACTTTGCTATAGTCAGTCCAATAATATAGGCTTAATTACGACTACATTTATCCTCATCATGATTTAATTAAATGGTCCTTATTTACACAGCAATCAATTCAAAAGGGAAAAAAGCAAAGATAGGGCATTGGTGTGCAACTCATTAGTGCTCTAGCATGTTAGAAGTAAGAGCTCAGGAGACAGAATTAGAAAGACCATGATTGATTTCTAGCAGAAATAACATTCTGCATTTCTGCTGCAGCATCGTTGTAACCTGGTGTTAAAGTGAAACACTATGAATCTACAGTAAACCTGTTCATCGTGTGCAGGGACAAAAATAACATCAATTTTTTAATCATTACATTTTCTACACATGATAAATATCAGCACATATATTATAATTATTATATATATTCAAGATATGCATTTTACATATACTTTCCCTCTCATTTATATACATCAATTTATTTACAGTCTTTGTATTTACACTAGGGGTCAAAGGTCGAGAACCTGAAGCACTTGAAACAAGGTTAAGGGAGAGATCATATGAACCTAAAGGCAGTGTAGTCATCCATACATTATCATCAAACTGTAACAGCACGTGGGTGGTCTAAATTTACTCTCCAAGGACAACAACAACAACAGAAACACTCACGCAAAATAAAAACACTGCCATTCTGAGGCCCTTGATCCAAAGCAGTTCGTTCATATCGGCTCGTCATGCAGAAAAACACATCGTGGTGCTTTCTTCAAAACTGAATAAGAGTTGCAAGTTCAAAAAATTTAATTTACAGTAACATTCCTCTCATACTGTGCTGGTATAAAGTGAGTTAAAGTGAGTTTACCCATGTGGAGGTAAACATCAGATAAAGAACTACAGTTGTATTGTGTAATAGAAGAGGGGAAGTTAAGACCAGGTGTGACAGTAAGAATTAAACTGCATTAAATGTTTCATCCTGCGTACCGAACCTGTCTCTAGGGCTCAGCGTTTTCCTAATGTGCACAAAGCTTGAATACCCTGTGAGCAATATAAGACTACTCTCTCAGTCTGTCTCTCTGATTCACCCTGAGGATGGGCTTTGCTCCTAACCATGTCAGGCTCTGAGTTTCCCTAACCAAAAGTTGTACAGAATATCATATTGCAATTTGATTGCATGTTCTAATAAGGCAAAAAAAAAAAATCAGAAAAACTCACAGAAATACAAACCACTGCATCAAACAACAAAGATGAACAAAGCAAAGCGAGAGAAAAAAAATAAAAAAATCTTTTAATGTTATACTCATCTATATTCCAGTCTTTCCTCCTAAAGGCAACTGTTCCTCCACTATGGCATTTTGGTGTTTTTTTTTTTTGTAGTCACATTTATGTACTAGCGAGCAATTGTAAGAGATGAGTTTCTTTGCAGCCTGTAGCAGATGTGTTCGAGTTCTGGTTTCAGGTGGGCATTGGTGAGGCCAGTGTGTGTGTTTCCATCAGGCCTTGGTGGCGACAGTTAAGAGTATGTACAGCCATAGGGGTGCTGGTAAGCTGTGATGCCTTTAGGGTCATAGGTCATAGAGTGGTGCTCTGGGGCTCCTCCTCAGGCACAGCGTCCCCCTCTGGAGAGTCTGTCACTGCCACGGACCTCCTGCAAGGGGCACCGCTGAACTCATCGATGAGGCTGTCCAGATTGACATTGATGGAGGGGATTTCATAATTGAAGATATCTAATGGTGAGCATGGCGGGAGAGGTGAGTGTGATGAGCAGAATGGTTGGAAATGGTGATGGTGAGCAAGAGGAGGAGGAGAAGAGAGCGTATGATGATGATAATGAGGTGTAAAAAACGGAAGAGAGCAGAAATAATATTAATCTTTTTGAGTCGGAACTCATGGTAAGTGGCATATGATGTCTGCCCTGATTGAGATAATCAGTAGATTACATGTGCTTCACATTCTACACAGGGATGTTTTCAGTGTGCTAGTGCTAGTCACACCTGAACAAACTAGTGTGCAACTAGTGTGGGTTTGTCACAGCTTTTTGTGTCTTTTAAGACAACAACAACAGATATTTTGTCAGATAAAATACAATAATGACTGCACAATGACACATTACTGTACACGTTTACAACAATGGCCAGATAAACCAACACAGAGGCAACAAGATGTGTGTGGAACTCTGTGGAAAAATGGCACCAAGACACCAAGTGGGCTTGAAGTAACAATGGAAATCTCATGAGGACTGGATACAGGATATATATATATATTTTCCTAAATATAGGTATTCTAATGTGCTGCTGCATTTACTGGAAGCAGCAGGTCCAAGCAGAGACTGATGACTACTCCTGTGTAGGAATGAGATGGAGCGTGGCAGTGTAGTAAGAGGGAGCAGAGGTTATAAAAAGCGATGAACCTGCCAAAGGAGGAGTGGGAGTTACCTGTGGCCCCCCATACCGGTGGCAGGTGCGTTAGAGGGGGATGTCTGCTGGTAAAGGGCTGGGAATGGGGAACGAAAGGAGGAGGGGCTTTAGGATGGACCTTTGTAAGCGACGGCGTCTGCAATGTGAGCGCAGTGTGGTGCACTCTGGGAAGTCCTTAAGCCATGCAATATCGGCTGAAGTACAACACCATACAAAAGAGTAAATAGTGCCAACCTGCTGTGAGGAAATTGGGAAAACAGTCCCTCCAGGAAGTTGCTATGTTGCGATGACAACAATGAATGCAAATTCAACCAATAAATTCTGCACGACCTTGCAAATTTGTCCAATCACTGCAATTCTTCCCACAAAGTTGACCAATCATTATAACTTTTCCTGCAAATAATAATGTTTTGCAACTGGAGAACACAATTTGTGGGTGAGGCAAACCCTGCAGCATTACAGTACTTCATTATCATGATTGTTTGTCACACATTTTTCCTTTATCACTTGGACATATTGTAATTTCAAATATATTGCGATTAATTGTGCAGCACCAGTTTGTCATTCTTACTGACATTTATCAATGCTCTGTGCACTTTCATATTATAGAATCTTTTGCTTGCTGAATTGAATGAGTTTGATCTCAAAAAAAGTTTTATTTTAGTTTAGTTTAGTTTACGGTACTTTAGTTTCTTTGACAAAGGATCAAATACAATAGTTAATGCAGTGCCAGCGTATATGACATTGTCAGGAATAACACAATAAACTCCACAACTTTTTTCCATCGTGGTCCCTGATATTCCATCAAACCTTTTGCAACAGTTTGCTTGTGGTGCATGTCTTCATTTACAACTAAAGCATTTTGTCAGAATTTTTGTAATCCTGAGCCTTTTTGTAATGTTATTAAGAATACTCAGGATGGAGTGTGATTTTATTTTCCTTGGAACAAGTTGCCTTTGATTTTAACTGAATTCTACAAAAAATATTAAATTAAAAACAACTTTTTTATTTAGAAAAACTTCCATGAAATCAGGAATTTTAGGCTGCAACAATCCCAAAAAAGGCTGTGAAATCCTGGAGGGACTGAGGAAATGGTCTGATTGAGAGCTATTGGTAGGTACGTTTGAGGCAGGCTGCAGGAGACCCCAGAGGCAGCCACAGCACGAGGCCAGGCAGTGAGATGGAGCGCATGGGGCGGGGACGGTCTGGCTTACCCTAAAAGTCCCCCTCACACTTAGCCCACACTGAATCCCTGGCCTCACACAGCTGCAAGGTACACAATAGTAGCAGGGGGAACAAGAGAATGATAAATATAACAAAGTGACAGAGTGATTGGTATATTATGACAGAACACCTCATCATCAGAACATCATACTGTAGATATAATGTGGGGTTTGTCTGGCTAGGTGTCCACGCCTGCTACACACTGGTGTGAACTGTGCAAGCCTCTGACCTACCTCTGCCGAGTGAGGGTCTGGGTAACACAGATAAACAGAGAGCACATGATGAATCTAATGGCAACTTCCATACAAGCAGGACGAGCTATGCTTCTCTGATGTTTCCACACATTACCCAGAAACATCATCACATAACACAAGCAATGAGTACATAGGTCAGGAGATTTGCTCACTACAATATTTACATCGTCTCATTCTCAGGCATCTGTGTCTAAAAGGCAACGTTTTTTCATTCAGATATTCGTTTGGGAGCAGTCAATAAAGGGGGGAGGGTATCTTTGTACATCTACAGTCCTACAGAGTCCTACACTCGTCCGCCGTCTCCATTGGACAGAGCCACAGCGAGTCTGAGAGAGGGCCGCTGCAGCCCCACCTGTGGTGGCGGCGGGGGTGTTGTTGCCAAGGGGTGGTGTTTACCTGTAGACATGCTCTCCCCAGGAGACAGTCCATCCAGGAGGCCCTGCTCCAGGGGCTGGGGAACTGGGGCCATGGCCGGGCCAGTGAGCCCAGGTGGGGCTGTGGGTGGCTGAGGAGGGGGCAGACTGGGTCTCTGCCTGGGCTTGGGGGCGGGCCGCGACTTGGTGAGCGTTCCGGTCAGGGAGGGCGGGGACGAAAGCGAGTGGGGCGCCCCCAATGGGGTCTGCCCAGGGGACGATGGGGGCACTTGCCCTGGAGGGCAGGCCAGTCCATAAGGAGAGGGGGTGCTAGGAGGTGTGGGGGACAGGCTGACTGGTGACGGCTGACCTGTGGACTGGTCGGACATCCCGCCAGACTGGCCGTAAGGGACCTTGGGAGGCACAGGAGCCAACTTCTTGGAACCTGGAAATATGCAACACAGTCATATTACTGTCTCCTGTTAAAAATGTAAATATGTTCTCTTAAAGGGATAGATACATTTTTTGTGGACTTGTATCAGGTACTTCTCCATAGTCAGTGTATTAACTACAGTAGATGGCTGTTGGCACATCCAAAGTTTGGAGAAGCAGAGAGATGACTGGTGTAGGAGATTAAAGCAATATACTGCTATAGATATGGTCAGCAGCAAAATGTATTTCAGCCACCTACAAAAACGTTCACCTAAATAAAATCTGTTTAAGTTTACGTTATATTTAGACAGCCTTTTCTGATGGAAAATGGGGGTCATATGAGCCAAATATTGCTCTCTTCAAAGCCACCACACTTCTTTGGTGAAAACAGCAATTTTACCTCGCAGAACATGGACTTGCTGGTCTACCACTGCTTCGACCAGTTAATTTATTTCTCTTTATCAGAAAGTACAAACAGTCAAACCACAGAGATTCAGTTAAAAACTACAAAAGTACTGACAGCTGAATACACAGACTTAAAAACGCAATTCTCTTTGCTCTCCTGCATACAACCCTGCAAAACACTGATTGACTGGGGGAGAGGGAGAATGGTTTTACACTGCAACCCACTTCAAGGCAGGTCAGGCATGCTTTGACCCCCACTCCACAGACGGTCCATCTCAGGTGAGATTTGGCCTAGCTCTGCCTATCAAAAGTGGTAAAGAAAAAGCAAATCAGCGTGGCACGGTTTGACTCGGTATGGCCATAACATAACCGATTGAGGCACCAGCCACTCATGTTCTGCAAGGTAAACATACTGGTTTTGACAAAGGAGTGTGGTTACTTTGGAGAGAGTGATATTTGTCTTCTATAACAGCTGGGTGCTCTCAGAAAAGGCTGTCTGACAGCCTGTGAAAATATAGTGAACACTATAGTTAATGATATTGACTATTTTGGGTGGCTAAAATACATTTTGCCACTGACCCTGTCCACAGCTGTACGAGCTGAGCTGAGCTTATCTACTGCTGCGTCTCCGAACTGGAGGTGTGTTGGCAGCCATCTACTGTAGGTAATACACTGACTGTGGATAAGTCTGCATACAACCCCACTTCAAAAAACTCAGACTATCCCTTTAAACTGTAGAAAGCGTAAGCTCAAATGGAGAGAGGTGCTGACCTTTGCGCAGGGTGTGTGGACTGTGCTCTGTGGAGTGGGGGGACTGGTTGCTGCTCTGAGGACTACTGCTGGGGGGGACTGTTGGACCTGCCACCTGGATGGCTTTGTGTCCAATTACAGGGGAGAGCTCTTTACTCTTCAAAGAACTGAAAAAGACAGGCAGACATTAGTGTTTGAATAGTGTCGGTCACAATATGTTTGTCAACTGTCAGTATACCTCATTTACACTACCTCAGTGCCCCATCAGTCACAACCACCATCACCACCATCATCATCATCACCACCATCACCATCATCACCATCAGTGTTTCACTACTTTTAAAGTCCAGATGAAGCAGCATTTCAAGAATAACTAGTTACCCTATTGTGATAAATTTCAGAGTGAAACAGGACTGGCGTGCGGGACATAACATTAGAAGGAATTTGACTTGACCGTTGAAAAGAGGGCGTGTCATAACATGACATATCATGCTGTTGCAAAGTAACTAATGAATCTTAACTCTGTGCTGAAAAAAAGCTGACGATTGTTTGATGGGTGGATGTCAGGGTAAAGCTTGGTTCAAGCCTGCATGAGCACAGGTAATATTTAGAAGACTGAAACCCCAAACCCCGATTCCAAAATATTTGGGACACTGTAATATGTAAAACAGAATGCCACAACTTGCAAATAATTTTCGATCTGCTTAGTTCATCAGGTTGCGCATTAAATATCTTCATCATTGCATTCTGTTTTTACTTATGTTTTTCACAGCATCTCAACTATTTTGGATTTGCCGTTGGTATTTTTTATCTTTTTATGGCATAATGTTTTTTACAGGTGCACAATATGACCGGAGTTGTGATCAAAACGGGTTGAAAAGGCATTTTTCATTTTTATCTCGTCCTTAAGTACGTTGTTACAACTTTCTTAAGCTTTCTGAAACCCAGAAAATCATGTCAGGCGAGGTAAGCAAGTGTTTACAGACCAAACAGTTTCACATGTTTCATCACATATATCTGCATTATAAAAAAGAATAACACATTTCAGTTGAAATACAATGAAAACAAGGCAACGTTAAAAAAAAAAAAAAAGCTTCGAAGTGTGTTTTTCAGACCACCAGTCAGTTGGGAAGAGTTTTCACATGTTAGTCATAGTGTATTCTAAGTTATAAAAAAATAAAAACATTAAATTTCTTTCTTCTCTGTTAAGACAGGAGGTTACAGCGGTCAAAAAAATGAATAATGTTGACTGAACTACAGCCCAGCTAGGGTCTGAAGTGAACTCATAACATTTCTATCTCAGGATGGATACCTGAACAAAATGCTACTGAGCTCCAAGAAGTCGTTCTAACATTCATGAACAGATGGTTTTAATAGACAAACAGAAGGAAGTAACATGAATGCCTCTTTGGGCAAAAACCCATTAATTAACCTTGTTCAGTATTATGTTTACCTTTTTATTACAGCACAGACAGTAGTGAAGATGCAAAGCATATAGAGAGGAGATACTGCATATCAAAATCTTAAAACGTGAAATTAATATGAACAGAAAATAAAATTCATCAATGAATAATAAACATGATTAATTATAATGGTTATTAATAGTAATATTTGATTAACTGTATATTTGTCTTTCTCCTCTTTTTGAATCACTGTATTGTAAGGCTCAGGTCTTCAACGTTGCTTCAAGACAGACAGACAAGGACAGAGCAGAGACCCCCTCCTACGTGTTAGCCATGATGTTACCACTTTCAGAGGTGAGATGAATGCCTGTGTCAGTGTCTCTTGCTCATGAAGTAACGAAACAATTCTGGTGACTCACAAGAGTGTCTGTATGCTACACTGGGGATAACAATGCAGCCAGTTAGCCAACATGTTTTAATAATACATAGCTCATTGTCATTATCAGTAGGTTCTATGAAGTGTAATTTCGTAAGCTTTTGTCAATGTCATATGTCAATATGTCAATTTATTCGTGTTTACAATATACTGAATTCATGTTGGTGTGTATTTTCAGACATATTTTAAATTTGTGGGGAAAAAAAAACAATAATTTGGCAGACCCCCTGCAGTAACTCTGAGGACCTCTAGGGGTCGTGGACCTCCTGTTGAAGACCTATGCTTTAACGTGTATCTATCATTAATAAAGATATACAAAATAATATAGACTAGCATAATTGCTTAACTCGTATGAACTCACACCCACAAAGAGCGCCCATACTGAAGTATCACGGTCACATTTTGGATTATGTGACATCTAATTGCAATCTCCTGCAGCCCCTTTGAGCTGCCTGTCCCCTGAAGTAAGACATCTGAATGGGAAGTCATGGAGATACCAAATCACAAGAAGGATGGTTATTAAGCGAGCTTGTTCTGACCGCTGACAAAGATTTGCTGTAATGACTCACTCTGTCCTGCGTGGTTGTAACACCATAGACTTATGAGTCAGGAAACTGCCACAGTCGCTCTACACAAACTCAGCACTTTGGCTGTAGCTGGAAGATGCTTATTCTGTATGAAGATATTCTATACTGTAGCTTACCAGGACACAATTGCAAACTGGGTGCCCCATTACTAACCCTGAATATCTTGGTCCCACTTTATTTTACAGTACACTAATAAGACGGATCAGTGGGAAATAATACATTTTAGTTTGCAGTACAGTTCTGTTGTAATGTGTCCCTATATACCATTAAAAAAGTAAAATAAGTGGGAAATAATACATTTTATTTTAAAGGACAAGTCCCTTGTAATGTGTCTCTAATGACCCCCTGTCTAATGAAGAATATATTATTTCTAGTTTTTGTCTAATTTGATACACAACATGGCTTGTTATGTGTTATTACTGTACTGTAAAATAAAGTGGGACCAAACTCTTTACTTTTAAAAATGGGATCCTTCTGCTGGTTAGTAAAAGACTGCTGCAAACTGTAGAATAAATACATTCATATGCTATTTGATAGCCATATGCAGCTGTGTCCATGTATTTATCGTCTACTCAATACCAGCATGAAACCGAGCGCTATATAAGCCAGTAACATCCTCAGTTGCTAGGCAACCCCCATGAGAGGAATCCCTGGACAACCTGAATGTTACAGAATCTGAGGTATGTAATTTGAGGGGGGAGGGAAAAAAAAGCAAAAAGAAAATATGAGCCAGCGAGCTAGAGGAGAGGAGAGATACAGCTGCCACTCTGTGATGCATCCATCGTGGCCATGGGTGTGTTGTATTTACCTAGTCAGCCTGGGGGGTCCTCTCTCTCGGACACACGGACAGGCAGCCCACGGCGGGGGCGGGGGCGCGGACGAAGGGAGGCTAGGGGGGTTGCCAAGGGACTGGTCATGGCGGGTTAGTACCAAGGGGGTTTTGATGTAGAGTGGTGAAGCATTAGTGTCTGGCGGGGGGGCATGCGACATGTCACCAGGCGGGCTGTGCTTGGGGAAGTGCAGACAGCTGGGTTTGGGGTTCGAATTGATGTCAAGTGACGAGGAGGAGGAGGAGGAAGAGGAGGAAGGGGGCGGGGCTGGGGGAATGAAGCCAGACCAGCGCAGCGGGGGCGGGGGTGAGCCGGGGGGCTGGGACTCTGGACCCGGTGCCACGGGGCGAGCGCAGGGTGGGGGTTTGGGATAGAAGTGGTGGGGGGCGGCGTGGCACGAGGAGGTGGGGTAAGGGGGGGGTGGCCGGTCCTCCCCTGGGGGTGGGTGGGCATGAGAGGTGTCCGGCCGATTGGGCGACACGTTGTCTGAGCTGTAGATATTAAGAAAATAGACAGCACAAAAGAAACAGCTCTAGTGATTGAACAGGGAGACGCATTGGAGCGATATAGGATAAGCTGTTTTTGATGATCAGGGTGTTAGTGTGTTAGTTGGTCCGTAGCCAAAAATAAGAGGAAAAAAAAAAACAAAAAACCTGCATTTTAGGGTGGGTGGTGGGCACCAAGCTTAGCACACACTCAGCTGAGTGCAAATACAAAGACAAGCACAAAGAAACAGCAAAGGAAAAGAAAGATTTCTTGCCAAAGGAAAAGAATAGAGTGTGTAGGACTCCCTCTGTGATCACCTTGTGTCTGCACACTGCATGGAGCTGTGAGGAGGAACCGTCTCTGTAGTCAAAGTGCTGGTCTTACCCAGCTGAGCTGATGACTGAATATCTCCTCTCTGCTGCATATGGAAACCCTATCTGCCCTTATCTGACAGTATATGACTTGTTTGCATTGCAGGTCCTGCAGTCAGCCCAGGGCAGTGTGAAACAGACACAAAACCCTTTCATCGGCTGAAAGAGCCACAGGAGAGGAGGGGGAAGCCAGCCAAGCCAGAAGCCATATTATCTCTTGTCTGCCACACAGGCAGAGCCAGTGACCATGAAGTGATTATTCATGTGTTTAACTATGATAATCATATCAAAAAATGGTGAAATCAGTCTGAGTGTCAACAGAAAAGGAAATAATTCACGACCAAAGCTGAAAATGCCAAGCCACAACAATGGGATATTGGAAATATTAGCATGCTTGCAAAGGACTTGCAGATTGAACAAAAATTCCATACAGTATTTGGACTAAAACCCTTCAGAGTCAAAAAAGGTCTTTATCCTTTTCTAAATTTTACCCACAGGGACATCAACCTTACAAACCACAGGGAGAACTGAAGAAATGTGGAGAGTGAGAAACTATAATAACAACAGAATGAGATATGATGGTGTTGACAAGGAGGATGGGAGTATGATTAAACACAGCCAAGCACCTCCATCACACAGAGCTCAGAAAGTTAACAATGGTGATGATGATGATGGTGATGGCAATAAAAATGAACAGGAGTGGATGCGTGAGTAGGAGGGGGACAGCGTCTCCACTGTAACTTACCAAACCCTTTCTCCAGGCGGCGGTGTCGCGGACGGGGAGGTGGCGAGCTCTCCGGGCTGTTCGGGGATGAGTGTGTCTGCAGGAGAGCCGGGGCCTTGCATGCCTGGAGGGGTGGAGGAGGCCTTGCGTGCCAGTGTGGCAGAACCCTTACGAGACACCCAGGAAGTATCCATAACCCGGACACCCATACTGGAGACAAACATGTAGACAGAGTCATATATGATGACAAGGGAAGAGGTGAGAGGGGTTAGTCAGGAATAGGGTTGGGTACTGAACTCAGGTGCAGACGCCAGTACCACGAAAAGCAATTCACGCTAACTCAATCGGTGACAAAATTTTGGCACCTGAGTGCAGAGAAAGAGAGAGCAATGTTACCCCTGCAGCTTGTTCCAAAAAGCTAGTTAGCAAGCTAGCAACAATATGGTACCTTGGTGTGTCTTCCATAATGTTCACCATCTCAGACCTTGACCTGCTTTACCAAAATACCGTGGTAACAGGCTGCATTTTATTCACTTTGAGGAAATTTTTATTTCTGAGGCATTTTACAGAACAGGGCTCAGCAGCCTTGTCGTGAACACAGCTGGACCGGGACCGAAAACAGCCACATAGATCCACATGGAACACAGTACACAGGTCATTTACCCAGTTTCCTGATGCTTTCCTGAGCATTCTGATAGCTGTATGTGTTGCTAAAGTAGCTTATTTCCGTTAGCTTGGTTAGCTGCACAGCTAAGTTAGCTAAGTCAGCTAAGTTAATAAACCGCTGCACTGTAGCTGTATGGGTATGGAGGCATTGCATTAATGCTCATTCAGCTTACTGGCTACTGCTACTAGTCTCTCCGTAGTTTCCTGTTTTTACTGGAAAAGTGTTAATATGCAGAATCAAATACCAATCTGATTTTGCATTTCACATGGTGTTTAATTTAGCATTTTCATTTATGTTAGATAGTACTAATGGTATGTTCATACGACCACCAACAAGGCATCAGAAACAACAGTTTTTTCTGAACCATTCTGTATGTCAAGCGTGAGGTGCTACACATCAAATATGTCAACCAATTCCTGTGCTGTGTGAATAAAAGAAAAAAAACCATTAACAAAAAAAAAAATGCTTGACGCTCCATATTCACTGACTTTACAGATAAGCATTCATTGATATCAACGAGATGCTTAGCGGCACTTCACTGAGCACTCAGTGACATTGGGGCTTGGACAGTTTGGCTGTTTTGCAGCTCTGTTGCTGGTAAGTTGAACATACAGTAACGTCAGACACTGGCCGTGTCTGAAATTCCATACCAACATGCTATTTAGCAGGCTAAAACAACAAGTGAGATTTTTTAGTATGTCTGAAAATTATGTATGAAACCAATACTATGTGAATTGCATAAATTCAGTATGCAACACTGCAACAGTGTTGAAATTGATAAGTGTTATAACTGAAATTACAGTTTTATTCTTACATGGAAAATGAAGTATTGAAAAATGGCACTGTTAGGCTCCCGTAACAAAGTCACGGTAGTGGTATTGCGTCAGTTCAAAGGTGAACAGTACCCAACCCTATTAAGGAAAGAAGTGGGAAAATGGCATACCTTTGTATCTTCCTAATGCTGCGTTAGTAGGGGGAAGAGAGGCAAAAAGGATATGCGGTCAGAAGTAATGCAGACATGGTTCGCAATCACATCCTCAAACCACTCAGTCACTCAATATACTGGATATGATGGGGAAATGAGATCCACAGTGACAGAGAGGAGGAGGAGGAGTGATGTTGCAGAGGTGAGAA
Source organism: Lutjanus erythropterus (assembly GCF_056507025.1). NCBI lineage: Eukaryota > Metazoa > Chordata > Actinopteri > Lutjaniformes > Lutjanidae > Lutjanus > Lutjanus erythropterus. The sequence continues at coordinate 13,381,160 of NC_139335.1, read as the reverse complement.
GATGTCTGGCCACATAACCAGCCTGCACTACAGACCAAAGACTGGCTTGTTTTTTCTAATTAAACCTGTTTGATCCTACAAATACACACAGACACACACACACAGACACACAGAGTGGACACTTTTCCCAAAGCTGATAATTACTCTAAACGGATAAAAGCAATTTTCCTTCACCCCATATTGATAGCCGCTGATTAAGGGAGGCACAGATTTATATAACAGCCTTTTCCTTAATTTGATGGTGGTGTTTTGGTGAAGGCATCGGTTTGTAACTGCCAGTGTTTTTCCACCAGCTGGATGAATGACTCAGGCCAGGTGACGTGCTAGCCAGACTGTGAAGGAGGAGCTGGGTGTGGGAGGATGGGAAGATAGCCCTGGAGAAATATTTCCTGATTTTAAAAAGATAAAAAAAAAAGGTAACCAGCAGCGCTCCATCACAGACCTGTTGCCATAGAGACATGCCACTCAAGGCCCCATGTATTCAAATGAGGCTAGTTTTCAGCCTTCTCTTCTCCTAATGAATACTGATAATAGGGGATGTAGTTATGTGTGCTGGAATTATTGACAGGTGAGATATACGGTGCTATCCTCACCCTCCTATGGCATATGGATGCATCTGGAAAACTTTCAGATTACAGGATCTGTAAATACTCCACCAAGGTAATGGATTTTTAATGTGCATGTGTTGCTGGACTCAAATGTAAGAATTAAATATCAGATGCCTGGGAGGAGGCGTGGGTGGAAAGAAAGAGAAAGAGAGTGAGAGATAGAGTGAGATGTGGGCAGCAGAAGGATGCGCTTGGCATCATACCCATCCTTCTTGTAAAACTCCAGCATCATGTTGTCAGTGGCGACGCTCAGTGGGCGTCGGCTCTGGTCGTGCTGCTGTTTGCGCTCAGATTGGTCCATGTCTGGTGAGGGCATGGAGCTGTAGTTGGAGTTGTGGTTGGTGTGGATCGGGCTGCCGTAGCTGCCTGTCAAGTTGAATTCAATCTCTGAGGGAGGAGCGGACACACCATCAGCATACAGTATATTGATGTTACAGTAATACCAGTTTTAAAGGGATAGTTTGGATTATTTGAAGTGAGGCTGTGGGAGGTACTTATTAGCCACAGTTGATGGCGGTTGTCACACCTCCAGTCTAGAGAAGCAGAGAGGAGCACCAGCAGAAGCTATGCAATGAGCAGCAGCAAAATGCCATTTTAAAAAAAAATCAACTAAGAAAATCAATATCAATTTAAGTGTATGTTATATTTAGAATATTTTCACCACTTTAGCTTGCCACCAGACATCCTTTTCCAATGGGAAACCAGCCAAATATTGCTGTCTCCAAACTAAACCAAACTCCATAGGCAAAATCATAAATTTTACCTTGAAGAATACAGGAGTTGCTGGTCTACTTCTGCCTCTATTAGTTAGTTTGTTTGTGTTGCTGTGTGACTTCCGTGCTTTAAAAAATTAGTTCGGATTCACTCAAGTCACACAATAACAAAAAACAAGCTAACCGATTTAGGCAGCGGTAGACAAAATACTGCTGTTTTCTGTAAGGTAAAATCACTGTTTTTGCCAATGGAGTCTGGTTGCTTTGGGGAGAACGACATTTGGCTTATATAACGGAGGTTTCCCATCAGAAAATTCTGTCTGATGGCAAATAAAGCTGTGACAATATTGCAAATAGAGTGCAGTACATTGCTTAACTTCCTTTGCTGGTACTCCTCTCCTCTTTTCCAAACTGGGGGTGTGCCAACTGTCACTGACTGCAGGTAATACACTCATTATGAATAAGTGCCTCATACATTAAATACATGTCTATATTATTTTTTGACTTGTGCATACAAGAAGTGATCCATTATATTGAATGACACATCGTTCAAACAACAAAGCATGAACTGCTGCCATATGCCCTAAGATACATGATGCAGCAGCTTCGAACATATCATGTTCAGACAACATGATGTGTGCAGCACTCATGAGCAGTTTATTAAGCCTCCTGTGCATTTTTGTTGTGTTATAGCTGGTTTGTTGTATGGCTGTTTGCTGTATTCATTGTGTTTGTGTGATTTTTTTTCTTTTAATGTTTAAGAAGATGAAGGACAATGACAGCATCATAAGGTCATCATATTCATATAGGGGAAAAAAATCACAACAGCTATAACACTTTTTCTTATATAATAAGTTATTATTCTGAAAAGAAGTTTGACTTCACAGCTGCTGTGGTATGCTAATTTGAACAAAACAAAATTGTGGGTCATAACCTACCAAAATCCCATTATTTACAACAATAGAAGATCAATAAATATCGATGTGGTGCCCAGCCTGACTACAATATTGCATACATAGCAGTGATCCTCACCTCCAGGGAAGAACCAGTCAGCGTGCTGGATGATGGGTTCAATGATGCCAACAATCTGCAGGGACATGGTGGTCATCATCTCTGTCATGTTCCTGCATAGAAGAAAAAGAATTGAACTGCAGCATAACCGTTATGTGAAAAGTTGTATGTATATATGTATAATATGTAAAACAGTTAGTAAATACGTACGGTTCAGTGTGTGTCCAAAGCAAGTTAGGGCCAAGAACAATCGCCATGTTACCGGGAGTCATTTTGTTTGCGTCTTGGTACTCGCTTAGCTTGGCTAAGAATTTGATTAGATATCTGTGGGATTTAAATAGAAGGTCATCTTAATACCATATAATATTATAATTATTTCTTCCTTTTCTACCTTCAACAGATTTTTGAGTTTTTAATAAAGGTCAATTTGGTTTTGAATAAACTAAAGTTTTGCTGACCTATAATCTTTTGTTGAAATAATTTACATTTCTTCTTCAGATAATCTTTCAGTTTTAGAAACTTGCAATTTGGATTGTTCACAGTAAGCTTTGGACCTGGTTTATCATTGTCTGGGCGCTTGAAAATTAAATGCAATTGAAAATAAGAAATTATTTACCATTATCCACTTTCACTTAAATGAGTTTGAGTTTCTAAAACTAAACGATTGAAGTTTATCTAAAGAATAAAAATAAATGATGTCAACAAAACATTATTAGTGGCTAAAACATTCTCAGAACTTAAATGTCTGAGTTGGGCTCAAAACTCAAAAATCTATTGAAGTTGTGTTGAAATTTTTAGTTTTCAAGCCGCAGCTTGACTCGACTCGCTCTGTTTTGGTTTTCTACTACAGACAGAACTGGTACCTGGCACTTCTTTGGTATCAGCTCAGTCGAGGTTCCAAACAAACTGGGCCAATACTAAAAGGTGATGTGAAAACACTGCAGACCACTGATTGGGCAGAGTAACGTAGTGTTGTGAGTGCGTTGGTGAGGCGCTCAGAGATTGAACGGCAGAGAGGAAAAGGTGTGTGGTGAAGTTGTCAAACTGGCAGTAAATGCACAGTGTAGGTTGCACTTTGTCAGTCGATAAAGGCTGCAGCTTTTCAAGACCAAAGTAAAGGTCAGCTCCGCCTACACTGAGGGCTGCTATCCGCACTGGAATACATAGATGAACCATAAGCAGGTAAAGTCGAAATTTGAAACCTGCTGCTGCCGTTACGCCTCTTGCCTGTAGGTGGTGTCGGTTGGACTGAAACTGGAGGGATGGCACTAGTTTATTTCAGTTTGACAATACTGTCTGGCTTTGTTTTGGATAATTTGCATCAATGACACAGTTGTTCTCATTTTGTGGAGTTAGTTCTTGTCTTCTTAGAGAGCTGGGGGGTGGAGGGTAAAATGTCAACTCTGGAGTCGTACAATGATTGTCTTACTTTTTGTAGGAGCAGGGCCACATGGGAACAAGTACAAATGATAGGACAGAAAATCAGAGGAAGCAACTGACCTGAAATTGTTCAAGTTGTCCGTGGGGAGTTTTTCACACGCTGCCATTAATGCTTGTAGTCTCTTGTCCATATCTTGAATGCTGGTGAAATAAAAAATCATTTTGGTTTACAGTTGCTCCACTTCTTAATAAATGTCACCATTTTTCATTTTGGCAGCTTACATCCCCCGAATAAAGACTTTGGACTATTTTCTGTTTTCACTGTGGCCAATGGCATAATTCAAGAAAATGCTTTTAATAAGAAAACAACAACTCACTTGGAGGCCTGAATCCATTCATCATAAAGTTCAGTGGTCATCAGTGGCTCAGGGAGCTCACGGAGGTATGATTTCAGAGCCCCTTTGGGTGGGAAAAACAGGGAGTAATCTCTGGTTAGCTTTTTTTTAGAGGAGGGGAGGGTTGTTTTCTCTCCTCCTGAGCACTGCCGAGGCCGTGCCCCATATCTCCACTCCCCTCCAGCAGGCCCTCGCAGCCAGTGCAGCTGCCAGAGTCAGATTGCTCAACACAGATTTCATGCTAATGTGTGAAATGGACAGCAATATTAGGACATAAAGCCTCCAGGAGAAGAGCACTGAGGGCGGAGCTGATGAAGACCGCCCAGTGACTGTTCTGCTCGCCTTAAAAACCACATTTTCTGCCAACGAGGTGCATAATCCATCTAAAAACTTTTGTACAGTACAGATGACTTTTCCACAGCATAAAAAACGGTTGTAGATGTTGAGTAAAAACCCTTGCCTTTAACATAGATGTATTACACAGTTTTTCCTGCTGACTTAAGATGACAGAGTGTAGGGGTGTTGTTATGGAAATGGGCTTCGAACAAGGCATTTGTGTGGGCATAGTTCACCTGCGATGGCGTGTGGGTCGGAGGAGTACTCCTGCACATCCAGAACTCCACAGTCCAAGGATGCTTTCAGCTTCTTTAGCTTGGAGGCTGAGGGAGCCACTCTGAAGAGGCCCTGCAGCCCACACACAGGAAACACATCATCATCATGTGTAATTACCAGATCTAACATGACCTGTGCATAAATGCTGTACAAGAGTCGCAGCCCCTATCTGTGGTACTTGACATCTATTGATGATAATTATCACAGCAACATACTGAAGAATACCACATGATGTGGTTTGGTCTAATTACCACAAACAAATAAAACCATCACAAGGATGATTAAAAAGCTCAATATCACAGCCGAACAAAAGAAACTTATTTCCTGGTGCAAAAGATACTGCTACTTGTCCTCTCTCTCCTTCCTCAATTTAATTTAATTTACTTTAAAGGTCAAAAAGATAAGAGTCAGTATGCTGTAAGCTGTCCAATCTCCAGTTTCTGGGAAAAAACAGCAGCTCTGTTCTTTAAGATGATCTTTTATTTTGTCAGTTATACTAAAGAAATAAAATGCTGGGTTTAACATTTCTGCCCGGCTGGCGGGTGGGTCAGACATCTACATGCCCAAAGGGGCAAATAAAAATTATGCCCCTGTACAAATTGTTTTATTTATTAGCACTAATCAAATAACGGCAAACACTAAAGTTAAGTGTCATGTTTAATCTTGGGCTGCAATATTTATAAAATGTGAAAAACACAAGTGAAAGAGTTAAAAATGGCCACACCAGTTTTTCATAGTCATTCCAAAAACCAAAGACATTCACTCTAATATGATAATAAACGTAGAAAAGCAGGAAATGTCAATATTTGAGAAGTTGAAAGCAGCATTTTCTGCAGACAAAGATGATAAAAATATACATATTAACCTAAAATGTCTGATGTGTACTTCTGCGTGTGTGTGTGTGTGTGTGTGCTCTCTACCTCCTCTTGCATGCCACACTCTAATAGCATGGTGACACAAGCTTCGATGGGGAAGGCAATCTCTCTCCCGCTAATATTCAGGTGTTCTTCCAGAGACTTTCCAAATGATGGCTTCTCCACCCACGCCTCTGCAACACAAAACAGCATCTTGAATCACACACAGACACAAACAAACCTACGCACCATCACTGCATCTTCTCCTCCTGGAAGACTTCACACCAATGACTGTATAGAAAGTTTGAGGCACTGCCTGCAAGAACCTTTACTGACAACAATCAGTAATTAAATTGTGACTTTCAAGGTTAGATTACACATGAGTGTTTCACCGGTGCCACATTTCTATTTGTGGTATATATTAGGAAAATGTGATGATTAAGACCTCTGTTTGATTTGGCACTTGCAAGGTAGCCATAGCTTAAAGGAGCAATATATAACCAAAAATGAGAAGAGCAGTCCAAATAGCAGGGTAGAGCCAGAGAAATCGTATGTAATATACGATCTATGGTTGAGACAAGTTGTTTCCTCCCCAGACTTGAGGAAGCTCAGGCAGGCTGCAGGAACACTGCAGGAGCACAAGATGACCACAGCGATAACAAGGTAAGATAAGATAAAATGAAATATTCCTTTGTTAGTGCCATATCGGGGAAATTTGCAGCAAGTGGACGACAAAAAAGAATGAAGCATCAATAAGAAGGGATTAGTATAGTAAGTAACCAAGCAATATAAATAGAAGGATATATAAAAATAGGAATACTATAGTCAAGGGCAGATGTAAAAATAGGAACAATATAAAGAGAGGAAATATAAAATTATATATAAACAATATATACAACATACACAATAAGCAGACTGTAGCGTTGTTGTCAGAGAAGCGAGTATTTCAATTCAAGTCATCTCTGATGACACGTTATCACCATTTTATGATTTATTACAGAATATATTACAGATTACTCCTTTAAGTATGAGGGTGGATAATTATAGCTTAACAAGGTTGTTATGTGACACGTCAGGGCTATTAACTACATGACATCTCATCTTGATATTGCTTCAGGTGCAGAATTAGAGCAGATCTATACACACAGACACACACACACACACACACGCAGTGTAAGACTCACCTTGGTGAGCTTTAATCTGGGGCAGGACGCTGTGAAGAATCTCTAATGACTTCCTGTGGTATTCTGCCTGTGTTTCTATCAGCTACAGAAGAAGAGGAGAGTGTGTAAGTGTGCATCATGTAATGAAGCTATTACATCATCTCTAATGTTAACTGTAACATGTGAAAATAAATAAAAACTACAATATTTACAGTCTTTTTTCCCAATATACTTACTGTCTGGAAGTAGTTTGCATAGTCTATTTCTTTGGCCACAAAACTGTACATATCTGCTGACAGCTGATCCTGAAACAGAAAGTAGAGAACCATCACCCCATGAGAAATGATCTGACCTGCATGTGACTGTAAAACCATCCTGGCATTGTGGTTCATTTATGTCTGATACATGCAGGAGGGATATAAATCAGACGGAGAGCAAAAGGAGCCTGAGGAGAGAATAATATTTGAGTTGCTCTGTCTGGTGGCTCACCCTACAAATCTCCATCCGATTGGCTGCCTCCTCCATCTCCTCTCTGAGGGACTCGGACTTGGCTCCAGGCTGCAGCGTGCTCGGGTGACTCGATGACTTGGACGACTGCTGATATCTATGAGCATGGGGTAAAAAACAGACCACACTGGATCACGCTTCTTGCACAGACACTTAAAACCCGAGCCTTTATTTTAAAAATAAATGAACAAGAGCAGGTTGTAGCCTGACTAGGGCAAAGCCAGTAAATTCAGTGAGTGAGAACTTAAGCTTGCTGATTTGGGGAATTTTATTAATTTTGTACAATTTAAACATAAAATTGCACCCATTACTGCTGTGGTTCCTGAACTTTTTCTAGCATCCCCCCTTCAGAAGCCAAAAAAAAGTTAACATCCCCAAAACCACAATTATTATCAATCACTAACAATAATCAGGGAAGCAACTGATAAAAAAGGACTTAAGAGAAATAAAGGTCAGCATTATAGCATCAGTATACTCTTGTTTGTTCATTTTCATGGCCAATGCAGGAGAGGACGTCATCAACGTCCCCCCAGCAGTGGCTCAACGCCCCACAGTCACGTGATTTGAATGAGTTCAGATTTTAATTATGAATTTAAGTAACCGTAAAGCAAAGAACACAGTTGTTAATTTGCTAACACCTTGTCTTTCATAGTTAATAGCTTTTAAATGTGGATGTGGTTTCACCTTGTCCGTGCAGAGTCCATGTCCAACACAAGTTTAGCTAAGTGCTTCCTCTGTTTCTGGATGTTGGGAATATCCACCTGCAAAAGAAAGGCAGCTCAGAGAGTAAAAGTGCAGTACTTTTATGTAAATGAAGACCATATTCTGCTTGTAATTTTATGTTAATAACATCTGAGATAATAAAAAAAAAGTGACAGAGTGCGGCTCTGTAACTCATATCTGAAGGGTGTTAGGTCTCTTAATTGGTGCATTAAGTTACAGCAGTGCCAGCTCACCTCTGCGAGCACATATAGAGGCTCCACCACATCTCTCTCTATTTGGAACTCAAACTGGAGGAGCTCCTGGGCCAACTTCTCCTCCGTCTCCCCACACAGCTTCAGCATCTTCCTGTTTGGTGACAGCCAAAGTCACAGGCAATCAAGTGCAATTAAAATGCAGACAAGGGTAATGAGGACAGAGAAGAATTCAATAGCCAAATCAATAATTAAAGATGACTCTCTTTCTCTCTCTGTCTGTGTAAGTATGCTAGGGAAGTGTGTGAGCAAAGGCCTGTTAACGACTCACCCCAGGAGAGAGTCGTCCCCCAACACAGCAGCCCCTTCTACCATACACTGTGCCAGGATTGTGAGCGGTAGCTTTTTCTGATAACAGAGAGAAATAATATGTAAGATTCATGCAAGATTATGAATAACGTCATGTTGCAACATCAAGCATCTCAGCATATCAGTGTCTGACAGGATGATGGATACAGATACTCACAGAAGGTGACTTGACAGATCTCTTCTCCATGTCGGTGCCCTGCTGACCCTGCAGGCAGGCAGTCAGCTTCTTGTGAGTGCTGTGCGTCACCTGTTTGACCAGGTCCAGACGCTTCTCCACCTGGAAGAACACAAACATCGGAAATGCACACAAATGCGGCCATAGCACTGTCTGTGGTAACGCTGCAGTACAAAAGTTGTCACTCAACATAAGCAGCTTAAAAGCATTGTTTTGGGCTGTGTTGTAAGTTGTAATGGGCAAGAATCACTCTGTCATTAACTGCATGAAGACATATGTAGCCCGTGATATGAGTCCTTGGTTCGCTTTAACACAGCTGTGTCATAATCACATTATTTACACCTATTAATATAACACAGTGTGAACAATGACAGGAGTGACTGCTAAGAGACCATCAGTTAATGAAGCACCTGTGATCGCAGCGACTGCCTACACACACACAACCATACGTACTGTTACACCATAGCTCACCTGTAGAAGGTCCTCGCTTAACACCTCTGTTTTTTCTGCCCTGTAAAGAAAAAAAGTGTAAAACTGTCAGGGTATCCAGGGGAGACAACATGAACATTAGCTGATGCATTTTGAAACAAACGACCGTATGTGAGCAACATTGCACGTCTGTTGCTTTCAATCAGTGCAACTTTGTGCATTGTAGAGTCAGGAAAAACATTTTTCCTTTTGTGTATCATCTCTCAGGTCACTCAACAGGCTACACAGCCTGTGATGCACATGGCGGTCATTCTCCTCTGACATACACAGGGTTGTAAGATCAAAAGATGAACTGCTGTGTTGCAGGTTGCAAGCCTTACAAACATAAGGAATCTGACAAACTGTTATCATTTCATCGCCTCCTGATTGATCAGCAGCTGAAAAAACAATGAATGGTGAAAATCTGCAGGAACATTTAGCTAAAAGAAGATATTTGATAACCCATTTATTGTGAGAAAACAGCTATTGCTTGCATTTAGCAACTTCCTTGCCAACATATATCAACATATATCTTGGATGTATTTATTTGAGCAGCTGTCTTGCTGACTGCACCTAACTTCAGAAATTTCTGGTTTATTCAGTAATGTTAATGTTACTAACGCTAGCCTTCTGATCTTAGTCTGCAGGAGGTGCTAACATTGAGAGACAAGCACTAAGTTAAAGTGCTACATACAATTCAGTGCTACATACACAATAAAACCCTTTTTATAACCTCAAGGTAACATGCTAGTTGATGTGAGGCACTCAAGTCCCACGTTTCCCAATGTATTTCACACTGAAGTGTCTTTGCCAAAATGTTTCACAGTTGTGAAATAAAGTCCCAGCTGTCTTGCCTTGGATGTAGACTCATTCACTGACTTTTTGCACATCATCAATGTGGCAGTGCTCCAGAATGGGTGGGCCGCATCCACGCACCTGTCCCTTTGGAGCATGTGTGGGTGTTCATGTGAGTGCACAGTGTTTGTGTGGTTGTCTCTCAGAGTCTTAGACAATACATAAGATCAACATATTAATTATCATGCAAGCTATCCATGTTGTAAACTCTCTGAAGTGTTCTAACACCAGCGTGACTGCAACAAGCAGGACAGCAGCGACCCAAGGCCACTGATTCAAATATGCCAGGTCCCACTGAGGAGCATCACATCCCACTGTGAATCCAGCAGACTGGGGAATTAGCCAAAGACTGAAGGAAAGGGCAGAGCTGCATCGCCGCTGAAGCAGATAAAACTACTCATCCAGAGTCCTGAATGAGCCTTAAGCTCAGAAAAGAGCAAACCACTGGATATCATAAATATACGGTGTCAGCTCAGTTTAGACAGCTTATATTTTAAGACTGAGGTCCTTTTTTGGCCAGAATATTTCCCAGCAGAGCTCAATATGCTTTTTTAAATCCTTCAAGGAAAGACAAAATCGGCAGATTGTCTCCTAGAAACATGCATATTTAGGGCTGCAGCTAACTGTTATTTCCATTATCAATTTATCTGCAGATTATTTTCTAGATTAGTGGTTTCACCCATAAAATATCAGAAAAAAATGAAAAATAGAGCCGCAACGATTAGTTGATTACTCAATTAGGTGCCAACAATTAAATTAATTGCCACATTGTTCATTCAAAAATAAGTTAAGCTAAAAAAAATAGAAAACTGATTACTAAGTACTTAAAAGAACTTAACTTTGCCAAGTTGTGCGTTACTACCATCAACTTACTCGGAAAAGTATGAGAGCAAAAGGTACTGAAAACCTAGTGTAAGCAAGTAAAAGTGAAAGACTAGTATAAATTAAGTTAAAGACAATTTTTAATTGAAGTAAGGACAATGTTTGCATTTACAATGCAACTATTCTGATACTCAATTGTTTTGAGTCATTTTTTATTGTCCACATTCTCTGATTTCAGCTTTATTATTTTTATTGTTTTATTATTTTTGTGTGATTAGTCTGATTTCTTTAGACCTCTATATATTCACTGAACTGAATATTTTGGGTTGTGAACAAACCAAACAGTTGGGGATTCCACCTTAGGTTTTGGGAAAGACTGAATAACATTTTTCATCTTTTTCTGACATTTTTGGACCAAACAGCTAATCAATAAATCAATAAATTGATCAACAGATTAATTGTTAATGAAAATATTTGTTCATTTCAGCTCTAGTGAAAGTCTCAAAGTCTAAGGTGATGTCTTTGTTTTGCTATTTGAAAAACTATATGATAATACAGAGAAAACAGCATTTTCTGCCATTGCAGAACTGAAAAATGGATTACCTAGACAGTCGACTAATCATTGCAGTTCTACATACATTATATATCAAATTTGGGTTATTGTTCGTGCGGACACAACAATGCACACATCTAAAACAACAATCCAGGACCAACTAATTAGAGTGGAGGATAACATGTACTTCCTGCTCAAAAAGAGCTGTAGGCTGAAAAGGGAGGGACTTCTTGGGCAGACAGTCTGACCTCTTAAAATGAGTCCAAACCAGACCTGCAGACCCCCAGCAACCACCCACTGGTGCAAATACTCTCTGGGCACTTCCTCTTCCTGTCTGCACAACCTCTTCCTGCTATTGTGACCCAACCATGCCAATGCCAATTGCAAATAATAGCCTTTTTTGTATCATTCATTCAAAAACAAAATGTGAAATTATCTCACCATTGGCCAAGAGAATGGGAAAGACCTTGGTTTGTGTTCTATAATTCATCAGCCAGACAAAAATACATCATAACTAAAATGTTCTTTTCATGTATGATGCCTTGTTGCTGGTCTAACAGTGGCCGACAAGAAACTGCGCTTGTTTCATGTTGACATGTAGTTGTGTGTACACAGCTACATGTTCTATGCATTGTTTCCAGTGACAGAAAACTAAAATTTAATGATGTCACTTGTTAGCATCCTCTGGTCTCAGTGCCAAGATGTGAGCATGGAGCCATGGGAACTGGGTCAAATCATGTACCAATGCATCTAATCACACTCAGCCTCTTGGAAAACTGCTCTGCTCACTGCTCTAGGAGGAAAAATACAGGAAATCTGTGTGTGCAATGTCGCCTGAGAGGGAGAGAGAAAATGATAGCTGAGCGAGAGATTTCTGGCATGATCTGTAAGGATAAGTGTGATCGCAGATTGCTGATTACATGACAAAGGGGGATAAAAATAACCCAAGCAGTGCACTAAAGTTTGGCTCCATTCTGCTGCGACACTTCAGCAGGCTCTGAAAAATCTCTAAAACCCCATTCTCTATAATAGACCTTCCAGACAAGACTGTCACATGTATCCATGCTGAGTGTATAGCCGGAGGTCTGCATTGCAGCTGTGAGCTCGTCGCTGTCTATCTGGCCTCAAACTGGCTGGTCGAGGTGTCCTTTGGGAGAATCTGGCAGCTGAGGGACCCTAATAGGGTGCCCAACGGCACAGATGGGACAGGCACTCCAGCAGTGACAGGGATGTGGAGAAGCTGCTCTGTTAGCGATGTTTGGCGGAGATAAGCAGACAACCTGTGAGGCTCTCTCTGGCCTGGCAGGAGCTCCACTGATAAGCTAAACGATCAACTTTTTCAGCAATATGACAGCTGCATACGCTAGAAAGTTTTAATTCGTCCTCTTCCTCTCAATCTTTCTGTTTGTCTGTGCGGGAGTTTGAAGCATGAGCTGACTGAGGGAATCTAGATGCAGTGCAAACCAAAAGTGTCAACAAAAATACAGTAAGCTAAAGGGATAGTTTGGATTTTTTGAAGTGGGGTTATATGAGGTACTCATCCATAGTCAGTGTACTAGTAGACTGCGGTCGGCACATCCCTAGTTTGAAGAAGCAGCAGGAGTACTGGCATAGGAAGCTCAGCAATATACAGCTGCAGACAGTCGTTTCTGACAGGAATTTAGGTTAAAGGAGTCTGGTTGTCGGACGGTGGTTTCCTGTTGGAAAAGACTGTCTAACGTCAAAGTAAACCGGTAAAATATTCTTAATAGAGTGCAGACTTGAACTAATATTGCTCTGCTGCTTTCCCAAACTGGGGGTGCGTTGACTGCTATCTATTGTAGGTAAACAATATAATTTGTGATTTTTTCCAATACCAGTACTAAAACCATACTTTTAATACAGTACCAGAGTGTAAACAGTGCCTTAAAAAAACAAATGACAGTCAACAACATTTATGAATATTTTTATTCATTGCTGACTGAACTTAAAAATAAATAATATGGTATATATAGTTTTTAATTCAGATGCTTCCCCTTTGACACGCAATTCTTTTTAAACATTTGTCACATGGTCCGTCTGGTGTCGGAATCCTTGGGCATGTAAGTGGCACCAAAATGAGGCACCATAATCTTTGTTGTGATTTGGTCTAGTAGGTACAGGTTGTATGGAACCAGTGCCATATTAGCATCAACTTTCGGTATGCAACCTGAGGTAATACACTGATGATGGATAAGTACCACACTTCAATAGATCTGAACTATCCCTTTAATTGCTGTTTGAAATAGGGGAGTGAAAATTTAAAAGCAGACATCTGCTGTTCTCACTGACCACAACTGATGTGGCCATTATGACCCAGACTTCAAACAGATCGGAGCCTATCTTCAAAGACAGCAGAGCGTCTTGTTCTTTGAGCTTGTTTGTTTTCAGACCGTGGTATTTCCTCCGAGGAAAGCAGTTTCGTACATAATCGGCCTCTGAAGGCACAGAGACAAAGTGGCATTGCATAGGCTCAAAAACAGGCGTTACCAGAGTCGCTTGAAACTGATGAAAAGCTAAAGAGATTTTGGAGGTGAGGAGAGAAATTCGTCTCAGCAAACAGTGAGCAGAACGAGTCCTGGGAGGAAAGTAAACACGTGGGAGAGTTGGCAGCCATGTGGGCGGTGTGCTCATGGAGGGGGAGAGAGAGTTTGCCAGGTTTATGCCAACCATCTGCCACTTCGCAGGCATTCCTTTACCTGGAGCTGCTGCTGATGACTCAATACAAACACACACAAACACACACACACACGTGCACACACATCTATAAATATTCAGATTAATTAACAAAAGTCAAAATTCTGAAATTCATCATTAACTTCCAGTCCAGTACTTGTTTCTGCTGCTTGTTTCTTTGATACAAGAGCTACAAATCTGTGCACTGCAAACATGGACGACTTAAAGGAGTTAGCTGAGAAAATATTGACACAGACAAATCAATTGGCAGACTTTGTATAACTCCCGCTCCACCTCTGGTGGCAACATTAACAGAGTGCTGATAAAGGCGGGCCTGGATCTGTTCAGAACATCTGGGCGGTTGTATTTACAGCTGGCCAAAGAGAAATGCAATTTTATTGAGCAAATTTTCCCAGAGACCTTAAACACTCCAAGTCATCGCAATTCCATAGAGTTGGAAGTAACACGTGTGCACCAAATACCCAGCTGACCGTTTCAGCCACACATTTCATACAAATATGTCTTATATAATAAATATTTCTATCCCGGGATATGTTATTGTTGGAAACCCTCATGCTCAGCCCTCCAGCACTATGCATGGTTTATGAGAGCATGAATAATCCATGTCGACATAATCAAAATGTGAATAAAATAACATCCGTACTCTTGAACATATTGTCTTGGTAGCTAGCCAACTGTTGGCTGTAACACTTTCAGGCTACAGGTCCACCTGAGATCCATCTGAACAAAAATTCTCTGGTTTTGGTCACACTGCTGCTAGCCTCACTAACAAAAGTGCTTACTCTGAGGCCTGGAAGAGCTGTGCTAGATGCTTGGTCCTGTGCTGCAAGAAGAGGGTAGTGGAGCAGAATGGTGGCCCTGGGCCTCAGCAGGGCACCAAATGGCCTGGAGCGCTGGCATGAGATCCACAGTCAGACACACACACAGAAACACACAGCAGTGTCCGTGCTACAGATGCTCCGTGAATATTTCTCCATTTAATGCCTTTTTTTTCCTCCAGACCTTTCCCGTGCAGAGATGCATCTAGAGAGACCCACTCGGTTTCCTCCCAAATGACAAGGCGGAGGACTGATGGGATACAAGGTTACTAAAACAGAAAAACCCACTTACTGTAGTTGTCCGGCAAACTAGGTCACAGTTCTGTTAAGTATGCAAGAATAACTGTGAGAGGAGTGTACACGCACATGCACACATAAGTGTACACGCGCGCACACACAGGATACACACATGTCCAGAGAGGGAGTAAACGAGGGAGAGAGCCTGCAGCATTCAGCAATGTTTCACTGAAAACACAAGCAGTGAATTATCTCTAATAACTTTATTCATGGTGAATAATCTCCACAAGAAGCACTCTACTCTGTGACTTAACTATGTTTTTACACTTTTACACACACACGCACACACGCACACATGCCTCACCTAAATGTCAAATGTCCAGTAGAGAGCATCAAATAGACAAAGAGGTAGAATGAGGCAACAAAGATCGATACTGCGCTTTATTGACACCCAAGCCATATATAAAAACATTGTGACAAGCCATCATTCTTAAAATATTCCACCATGTGGGTTGGCAAAGCCAAACCAATGTGATGGAACAGCTAATACCAAATCAGTGTTTCTAGGCAACGAAAGCACATGAAAGATTTTGCACCTACTGTATAGAAAGGGGCGATGGAGAGTCATCCTTTATAATTAAAGAACAATATTTTACATGAAATGTAAGAAAAGGGTAAACAAAACAGGAAATTGTTATTAGTGGATTAGTGCTTCCTGTTTTGAGTCTATTGGCATTCCTGAATGGAAGGAAGTGGGCATGCTGATAGGGAGTCGCCCGTTTCTTTAACAACAATACCACTCTACTGTAGCTACTCTCACTTACATCTGTTTAATACTCAGAATGATGCAGGACTTTACTGAATGTACAGGACTTCAGGTGGGTAAAATAGTTCAAAGCATCTTCCCATTTCTGCATGAGCATTTTCACATGAGGCACAGCAGCATGACTGCTGAGACATTACTGCACACACGGAAACCTTAATGACTGAGAGCAGCCTCTCTAATCATTTAAGTAAATTGTTATAGAAAACATTCATGCATCAACACAACACACAAAGAATTCACCTGGAAAGCCTGCACTGCTCAACATAATTTGAAAGATGTTTTAATGATTAGAGAGGATTTCAGTTTCATTGAAAATGTTTCCATGCAGGCAGTGCAATGCCACTGCACCAAATATCATTAATATCTAAGCAGCAAAACTACAAACTGTAGTTATAAACTCAGCAGAACAGATAAATCTCTCCAGAGGAAATCCTTTTAGACAGCTCTGATGGAAGTCGGGATTTATGTCTGCTTTACTCCAAACACACATACACTTTGTATATGAGAGCTTTTGGATGTGCACTCTATTAATGCCCCAACCTATACTGTTTTATCTGTTGTATCTTACTATCTTAATAATGACTCCTTTAACTAGCAGGAAAATACTGCGCCATTGACTTCAGACCAGGTTTTTGTTGGTCAAAGGAACAATAGCTTTCTGCTGCCTCAAAATAGTGACATGCCAACAATGTGCCTGACCACACCTCATATTAAGACCAAAATGTGCTACCTACACAATGCGTGTGCTGTCAGAAAATATTATTGTTACCTGCACTGTGCTATTTGCAGTAGAAGACAGAACCTATTGACTTTGAGATGAGGGAACCTGAGGTCAAGCTTTCATTTCAAGGCTTTAGGACTCATTCTTGCAGCACTCTATAAACATAAATTTAACCTATGTGTATCTGTTTTACTGAAGAAGATAATTTTGATATTATGTAACTTTAACAGTGCCACTTGGAAAGTGATTTGTCAAAATCAAGCTTTACATTATTTTTGCGCAGTACACTAAATCCTCTTTAGAGCTTGATTTGTTCCTGAATGCCTCGCAGCTTGAACTGCATCTGATTCATTTGCTGTATTTCAGTCAGGCCCCGAGGTCACTTTCTGTTGGAGATGAGATCATGAGTAACAGATTGATCAAAACCACTTTAATATGCAACAAGTCAACATGGACAAAAGTAGCTCAAAGTGCAAATGAGAACAAGCTGCCATCCCCAAAGCTGTTTGTGTGCCATGTTGTTTCTTACAGTTTGTAGAGGCGCAGCAGCACAGCACTGGGCTCTGTAAGAGGTTAGCCTTTTGAGGGAATCAACGACATAGAAAAGGATAAACAACGCTTCTGTCTGATATTACATCATCTCTCTTTTGATAGCCAAAATGGCCCCGTTACAAAGGCTCTTTTTCACTAACTCTACCCTGTAGTATGCTGTCTCTGAGAGGCACTGACGGGGTCATGGGAGGGTTATCAACATGGATACTAACACTGAATGGCTCTATACAATCACAGCTCTTGCTTTTAAATAAATACAATACATACATGATCTAGAACATAAGTAATGACTCATTTCCAATGACTGCTGCCTAAAACTCTTGCTATGAAAGGGCCTAAAATGGGATCACCTACAGTAGAAACAAGGATTTCTACATTCAGAGCATCTATTGAGGATTTCTATTGAAGTTCTGAATCTTTGTTGCCACATTTAATGATGTCATCCTCCAACAAAATCCTCAGTTTGGATAAAGTGATTCATCGGAATAATTGGGTTAACCGTTTTTATGAAAAACTGAAACTGTTCAATAGATTCACTTATGTGCAATAAATGCAAACCAGCATGAAAGCACATAACGAAAATGCCCTGGCTCATAAACAGCCTGTCATATTCCTTGATAATGGAAAAGAACAGGTAAGCTTGCTCGAATGCCATTGTTGTTTTGTTTTTTTTTAAGACGGACGACTATCAGAGGGTGAGGGGCTTGGACATTCGAAGGAAGCTCTGAGTCAAACCGCACCTCCTTCATGCCAAAAGGAGCCAGCTAGGGTGGAGGAGCTGGAAAGCATTCCTGAAGGAAGGGAGGTTCGGCCTGCTGCCACCACAACCTGACCCCGGATAAGCAGAAGAAACTATCGGAACAGCATTGTGCGTCAACTTTTCAACCAATCCAACAAACTTTCAGCATTTGGAATACACAACATGTTGTTTGTCACAAGCTAGATGATCAATAATAATCGATACTGACCTATATGAAAC
Source organism: Lutjanus erythropterus (assembly GCF_056507025.1). Lineage (NCBI taxonomy): Eukaryota > Metazoa > Chordata > Actinopteri > Lutjaniformes > Lutjanidae > Lutjanus > Lutjanus erythropterus. The sequence goes on along the minus strand of NC_139335.1, from coordinate 13,362,913 downwards.
TTCACTTCACTTTTCAGACATGCAACAGGGTGGCCTCCTCCATCTCATGTTACCTGTCAGAGTTGCGCTCTTGTCAAGAGGTGGACATGTGCTAATGCAACGCTGAACGTGAAAACAGGCAAAGACTGTGCTAACAGAAATTAGTTTCCAAGACAATGTGCTCCAGATTCATGCATAATCTTTTATTCCTGTCTTCCGGTTTGCTTTGTGTCCCACATGGACACTGAAAATCTATGAGAGACCAGCATGCAAGCTCATCAGTAAGACAGTCACCTACTGCGTCACATTTGTCAGATGGAAGTGAAAGAGAAACAGAACAAGAGTGAGACAATGCGAGGGAGAGAAAGCATCTACAACTCATCTGCCAGCCCACAAATGGCTGCCATTTGCTGATAATTACATTGTGGAGTGGTGAGCTAAAGCCTACCCTAAAGGCATGAACAGGAAGAATGCCATTACCATACACTAGTGGTGAACATCATCCAGGTGAGTGGTGCAGAGTGTGAAGGTGGGCGGGAGGCGAGAGGCAATTTATCAGCAGGTTAGAGCTAGAGACAGTGGCATCTTTTTCAAGGATAAAACAGAAAAAGGCTGCTTTTTCATTTCATTTCATGGGTAAAATTGGTGTGACATACAGTATTCTTGTACCATGGAATCTTTAACCAGGCTGTCCTAGACCTACATAGGGCAGTGAGTGGGGAATAGAGAAATAGGTCAAGAGAAATGGAGGGCGGGAGCTGACTACACCAAAGTAATCTTTCCCTGTTTTGTTTGTGTGTATGAGGACACTGAATAAATTACAATGAAGACAATTACTTGTAAATGAAAATTGTAAGGTCATGGGGAGCAAAACACTGAGGCCTAAATTAGGTCTGAATCACCAAAAATTATGGCTTAAATTAGCTAAATGAAACCAGATACAGCCATAATTTCTCACCCTGTGCAGAGCTGTGACACCCCTTTGTCTCTCCCACTGCACCATAACACACTTCTTTTAGCTATAGAGTATGCATGGCTGCACATCCTCCAGTATGAAGTCTTGCTCCACAGAGGTGATTGGTCAAGCTCGCAATCACATGACGTGGATCTCACTCAGGCAAGCGGCAGCAGCAGCAGCAGCAGCAGCAGAGGGATGCTGACACAGCACACCTGATCGCCAACCGCCCACTGAAAAAGACCTTCAATCTCCATCACATGTAAGACGCACATAAAAAAAAGACTCTTAGAAGCAGGACTGCCATTACAGACATGATAAATCATGCCAGAAAATGGTGAGAAAGTCTGCAGTCAGTCTGAAAGTCTGCAGCTTACTAATTATCTCTTAAAGGTAGAATCAGTAGGATTTGCGCAAGCTGTTCAGAAACGCACCAGAAAGACCGTTGAGTCTCATTCCCAGGACAATAAATACCAACGTTTTGAGTTGGTAAAGAGTGTCGAGCACAACAGGGAAATACAGGCAGGGTCTCTGCAGATACAGACAACACCGCACACTTCTAGTGGGTCATAAGTGATGAGTGAAAAGGATTATGTTCATATGAGTCTGTAGATTGTTGTTTAGGAAAATGTTGCTTCTTATGCACTTAATGAATACACACAGATCCTTGTTATCAAAGTCATACAGTTTCCAACATGGCTTGTGTGCTTTGTGTGCTTTGTGTTGACAGAGATGGACAGTATTTCAATTCAAGATCATGTAAAGCAACAATACAGTGTGTTCTGAATTTGTCACACCACAAAAATGTGTTATTTACCACCCTGCCAAATTTGAATGATCAAAAAAATTGCAAAGTATATAAAATTGGGCCTGAAAAACAACCTGAAACATGATTTTATTTTTTTTCTTCTGTGTCGGGTTGGACCTGAAGTGGGCCGAAGTGACCTGCTGGGCTGAATTGTACTGGGAATCGCTGACGGTGCATTTGTAACTGACCATTAGAGAGGGAGAGGGGAGGGGGGCGGGCAGCTGTTCGTGATTCGGTTCACAGGGCTTATAAAGTGTGGAGCTCTGGCATGTCGCCAAGCCATGTTTCAGGTCAGGCCAAAAAACCCTGAACACAGAATCCTGAACAACAGTTGTAACAATCTAATTCCACAATTCAGTCCTATATAGCTCTCAGTGTTTTCACATGTTCTCAGCAACTATTTTCTAATATGTATAACGTGTTTAGAAGAAAAACTTTATTTGAAATACTTTAAATACATTCTTTATCCAGTTCAAGACAATGATGTGATGTGCAAGAAACTGAACATGATTGTCCGGCATCATGAGGTCTGCTAAGTTTGTGACCTGACTCCATTTCTAAACTAAAGTAAGCTAGATCCTTTGGATTTTCCTGAAAAATCATGGTGAGTCCTTTACATAGAGATCAATCCACAGACTGATATAGACAATCGAGAAAGTTGAGGAAGGTCTCATTTTTTACTTTGTTTGTCATGGTTTGAGTTTTTAGTTGTTTTTTTATTTATTTATTAGTTATTGCCTTCCCTCTTAGCCTACCATTTTATTTAGTTGTGTGTCTGCTCCTTAGTTGCCAGTTCATCTTCGCTCGTCAAGTCTCCTAGTATTCCCTTATACACCTTTCTGGATCTTTTCCCAGTGTTTTTCCCTCTGTTTTCTGTGGATTTTTACCTGTTTGTGGCCTTTGACATTTGTACCTTTTTGACTTTTCTCTGGCTCAACCTCCTCCTGGTTTATCCGAGTGTAAGGCATTTTTGTTTTGACTTTTGTACTAATAAATATTTTTGAAAAGCTACAGTGCTGCCCTCTAACCCTGACAACATTACAATCTGTTCACATACTGACAACACAAAGTAATTCATACATGGAAACTGTGATTGCAACACATTTTTCATATTTTGTATTTTATTTTGATACATTTAATGATGAGGTATTTGTTATTTTGTAACAAGATACTATAATGATTTGAGCCCATCTCTGCTTGTTGAATTGTTGAACTGGTTTGAAGAGACTGAGGACTGGTCAGTGGTATTAACGGCTCCGCTGAGACTGCCGGGTTTCAGGAAGGTCAAACCAACAGAGTGACCCCGCGCCACTCTGTAGATGGTTGAAGGTTGAGTCAGCAGAATAGCATGAAGCCTCAGTGAGTACAAGAAGGAGCAAAACTATGATCGGTGAAATCAATTTGTTTGATTTGCTCATTAATTCCTCTCTTTGCAGGCTAACATATGTTCCGCTACAACGAGCATGAGAATTGATCTCATATGGGACGAAAATGAAAAGAAACCCAAAGCATCTCCATTATTCTCGTGGGTTATGTTCAGTAAACATTAAAATCGTGACTCTCCTCCTAGCCAAAAAGGAGCCGAAATGATGTGTGAAGTAAAGACAGGAAGAGTAGTAGAACTGAAGCATGATGGGAATGTTTGGCGTATGTGAGTGTTTATATTGAGATGCCTCATTAAGCTGCACATACACACATTTGTCTGACCCCAGCCGCTGATCCTGCACTAACCAAGGCACGTGTGTGCAACGAACATGGATCCAAACAGGCATGCATGTAAAGCATCCAAACACACTCACACATTTCTGCTCTGTGGGTGGTACTATCAGGGACATTATCATCCTTCATGGGTTGCAAACAAAAGTTTATTTGTTCTGATGCATTTTTTCCTTTCCTGATACTGATTCTAATGCCTGAACTTTGCATCGATCGATATCAAGTACCAATCCAACAAAAGTGTACTATATATTATTATAATTTGTTAACAGCTGTATGCTACTAACTCTGTGTGGATGTGATATGATTGTTATCTTTGTGTGGCCTGCCTCAGAATAAACCTTTTGTAAAGCTTGAACAAATGCCTACAAAGAATGAATGCCGTGCAACATGACTTCTCCTTCCTGGGAAAACAATACTGTGACCAGACATCCTGAGAAATTTATGACAGAATTACAAGCAGTTATCCTTAATCCCAAATCCTGTCCTTTAGGTCCCCAAAATTAACCATTAAAGTAATAGATAATATGAACATCAAATGAGTTCTGTAGGACAGTAGTTTTGGCATGCCCACCTCTCTAACTGCCTGCCAGTCAAAACATCATTCATCAAATCACAAGACGTCAGTGTTGACCTGGACTGCTGCTCTGCGCCTCAAATTTAGCATGCTAACTCCCAAAAATGATGTTTTTGAAAAGGAAAAAAAAAGACTTGACAAGCAGACCAACAGCCCAGCTGCAACAAACCTGTAGAACTCCTGACCAAGTAAAACTCATACGTATGATACCTAAAGTATGGATTTACTGCGCATGCAAGAATGGCTATGACAACCCAAACACATTCTCTGCTTCGAGACCCTCTCAAATGACTGTTTAAAACCATCTAAACTTCAACGCCACTTGAAACAAAACCACTCTGCAAAGGCCGAATCAACAAAGTGGGGCCCTGGCCATAAGCTAATGCAATTTGAGGGGCCTTGTGATGGGAAAGTTTGCTCTCAATTAGTCTATTTTAATCCTTTACATGATGTGCCCGGCCCCAGGTCCCTGTCCTGAATTTCACCCATCCTCATTTGGTTAATCAAGACAAACAATGGTTAAAATGAGATGCTGCTGGAAAGTAGCAGGGTCATGTTTTGGGGTTATTAATAGACTTGCATCCTCGCTCATATCATTACATTCCTAACATCCACATAAAAAGTGATGAATTTACCCTTTGAGTTGCCCAACTGGCCCCAGGTGACTGTGGATGGTAGTGATTTGGCTAATCCTTTCCTTCCATCCCTCCCTGTTCGACACAGCCAATATTTGACACTGCTCAAGGTCACCAGAGGGTCACATCTGTTACTTTTCCTGATCTGAAGCCCAAATTACATGACAGAAGTCATGAAGAAGTCACAGAAGTGCCCCTCCGTATTAGGGGTGTAAAAAAATATTGATACACTTGAGTCTTATGATATAATGAGGGTAGTTCATTTTGTGTTGTGTCTAAACCCTTGACCACTAGATAGCAGTGTTATTATCGATTTTCACTATTCTGATTGCATAAAAAAGTAAACTTTTTACACTTCGATTTTATGCATATGGTTGTGTTCTTTATACTAAGACCATTACAAGTTAGGCAAATTAGATTTTAAAAAAGCAATATATTTCCTTGCTTACAGTATTGCATTATATTGCAATATATTGGGCCGTAACTAGAGCCCGGCCGGTGTATCAGTCGACCAATATGATCGTCCGACAGAGCTCCATGGCATAAATGTCGTCTGACGTTTGGCAAGAAAACTGTGCATTTTTTTTTTAACAGAATATGCCTTTTTGTTCTGTGCACCAATCAGAGATGACAAATTGGTATCTCAGTCAACTTTCTCATTTTCCTGTGAACATGACATATAGGGTTGCAGCTCAACTACTGTTTGCAAAATGCTAGGTAACTAGCTAGCTAATGACTGATGTAGATTAGCTAGTTGTAGATGATTAGGATTATGTCACTTTTACAAGTCTCCAAGCAACATCTATAAACCATCTTCAAAATCTGGTTCTATTTTCAACACAAATGAGCCTCGCAAGTATCATATAAGTACAGGAAACAGGAGCAAAAGGGAGCAGGAGTTAAGATCAGCTGATAGGTGTGAACCAGTTCTTTCCTCTGAGGGTTGGAGAGTTGCAGTCCTGGTGGTGAACTGGAGGAACCATTAGGCTGGAACTGTACAGAGAGGATGCTGGTGCTCATTATGGCTCTGTGGTCCAGCAGGCAGATCACCTCAGCAGGCTGCTGCTCTTAAGGCGGACAGCTTCACTGTGAGAGGAACATTATCCTCACAACAGCACTGGCATGCACTACATGTGGGGAGTGCATTCAGTGTGCATCTGATCATCTCTGCTCATACTGAAGGCCCACACACACATCCAGAATCACACCCCCCTACCCACACACCCACACACACACCAATGAGTCACACAGAAATGATTATAAAAAGACTGGAGCTAGAAAAAGCAGCCTGAAACCGAGGGGGTAACTGACAACGATAGCACCAACACAGCCCGCAAGGTGTGTCCCCTCCCTCCCTTCACACAGCTGTCTGTGTAATAATAATGACCCACACCTCCTGGCCCTAATCCCCCCCCCCCCCCTGTACTGAGCAGAGAACACCTCCTGACAGGCTGATCTGCCTCCCTGTGAGGTGAACGAGCAGGGGGGGGGGAAGAAGAGTGATAAACCCACAGGACCTGCCTGCATAAAAGGTCACAAAGCATCTATTTCTGAAGGTGGAGAGGGATTTCAGGAACACCCAGGTAGGTGCAGGGCAGGTACAGGATGGAAAATCCTCGCACATTAACCTCTCTTCTACTTTGGATCTGGTTTTTGGGGGAATGATTACGCATCTTCTTTAATACAGTCACATTAAAGAAAAAGTGTGTTAGCTGCGGAACACGACCTTCAGGAATTCACAGACCTGGTTATAACCCACGCCTAGGAGGTGCTTCCCTCCTCACAGCTGATGTTACTGCGTAATGAAAACATTGCGCCTTTTTCCATTTTTCCCTCACGTCGCAGCCCACACCGCATCCGTCTGCATCACGTTCACCTATTGACAGGTTGTGTGGCAGGAGGTAAATTTAATCACACCGCAACTTCACCACTGTGTTTTTCGTGCACTCCAGGGTTGATACCTGCACTCTGAGAGGGTATCGTCTCTGTGTGATGCTGCGATTGTCTATATTTAATGTATTTCCGTGGGCAGGTTGCACTGGGGCAATGCGCCTACACGCTGCCTATGCGGTAGCCTCCTCCAATGGACATTACGCATAGGAGCACCACAGGCGTTTTGAACATGGGGTCTCCTTTTGTTCCCCTGAATTAGCCCCATTGCACTGAGAATATACTCCACATATTAAGCGTAAAATCATATCGCAGTAATCATATTTGCCTGGATATATTTGGTGGCATACGGGGGTTTTCTCCTCCCCGGCTTTGACTTGGCCCGGCGAGAATAGCGCACGGAGAGGGTTTGCTTACCTTCCCACCGTTTGGTTGGCGAGCTGTCGCATCCGATTGAATTGCTTCTTCATCTTTGTATTTTCTGCGTTAACACCTACAGGGGGAAATATTCCGCATTATTTCTCTCAATATAACGGTCCGTGCTCCACACAGGCGCAACACAAAATCCAATCTGCCATATTTTCCTTCCTCCCTCATCGCAAAGCCGCCGACGCCGAACACTTATCCCACGATTACATCTTTTCAAACCGTATTTTCGCGTCTACATTTGCCCCACTGCCTGCGCAGGGATGCTGGACCAATTCACCGTGGGCACCCACAGGCAGGCAGAGAGCGACAGCAGCGACAAGCAGCGGCTGCGCAGCAATGCAGTGTGGGAAATGTAGTAAATCAACGCTGCCCGCTCCCAGAGGGATGTGAGGCGTGATCAAATAAATAGTAATTTATTCTGACACGTGCTTAGATGTGTTTTAATCAAGTTTAGTAAGTTTAGTTGATTGGAACAATGGAATTAACTATAAGACAGACAGACAGACAGACAGATAGATAGATAGATAGATAGATAGATAGATAGATAGATAGATAGATAGATAACAGCTCCAATACACACAAGAATAAAAGAATCAACACCAGAACTACAATAGAGAGCTTACACTATGACGGTGACTCAAAGAAAGTACGTGAATCTAGAGGATTGCACTGTCATTGCACGTGAAGAAATATGTACATATGTTTTCTGTGGTCATCAAAAGGGAAATAAAACAATTAATGTTATTTTCATAGAGAGACTTTTTTTTACGTCACGTTACGCCTCCCTGAAACTCTGGGACAACAATGACCCTGCAGCCCACACAAAGAACAGCGTTCACTTCATTGCTTGGAGTCAGCCTGGCTGACATCTCCATCCAGTGTCTATTATGTGCCATTGCAGCTAAAAGGTAGAGAGTCATTAAACATCGTATAAGCAACATGTTTCTGGTGTAACATGCAGCTAGTTTCAACTTCTAAGGGGAGACTGGGGTCAAGTGTAACATATTTACTTTTTCCGTCGTAACTCCCAGCCTCCTCAAAATACAGTCATCTTTTGATATAAGAAACATATATGTGAAAAAACTATTTGTACACTTGATAAAGTTTCATATTAACCTACTATATCTCAAATAAAAGCACAACTTAGAGTAACCACACTACTACTGCAGTATCTGATAATGTTACTTTCATGATTTGTCTGCATTCAAAGCAAAAGTCTATTTTCACAGAGGACTTGGCAACTCTCTAAACAGTAACTAAACTTTCAAATTTAGTGTAATATGTTTCTTACAGCGCAGACAAACAAAGTGCCTTGTGCCCCGATGGCCTCCCCTAATTAGTCAGTTTATTCCCAGATGAGGGGGTAAAAGGATCACCGGATAAATCTGAGGAGTACTGAAATGGGAGGAGTCAAGTAAAGTGATACACAAATGTCTTTTCATTGTTTGGACTTTTCTCCAAACTTTGTGTTTTGTTATTGTTTTTTTTTTTTTGTTTGTTTGTTTGTTTGTTTGTTTTTTTAATGAAGTATTGGATCATTTGAGATATACCGGGGTTGAATTTTTCAAATATATGTCCCTTTAATATAAAGAGTAACTAGTGACCACTGCCATTAAACAAATGTAGTGTGGTGGAGTAAATAGTGCAATATTTTTCAAATTTTTCCTAAACTATGTTGAGTTACAAGAGTATAGTAGTAATGTAAATACATTAAGGACATGCACTAAAGCAAATTTACTTCCACCACTGTGACGTGGTCCTTTGTCTAATGTTATGAATTTGTTGGGTGTTAGCCAGGGTTAAGACTGATGCCAAAGGTTTTGTGTTTTTCATTATTTTTCATATATTTAGGGGTCCAAGCAGTGTCGCTCAATGTGGATCCCTATTTTTTCTTTCTTTCTTTTTCTATTTATTTTCTCCACTAAAATGTTTTTCCACATCTAGTTTTGGTTTTTACTTTAGTTTTAAATATAATAACTTTGCAAGCAGCCACAGGTGAAGTTTTGACATGGTTGTGATATATTATTGAACTGTGTGCTGCTTTTAGATTAACTGTCCAAAAGGGGGCAGTCTTGTTTTAACAACCCCTCCAGTAGTAAAGTGTGAAGCACCAGCTGCAGCATCATGACTGAACTGCTGTATGTTACCGTGTAATATGTTGAAACAGAAATGACATGCCGCATAAAATGCTGTGACTGTGTTTGTCTTGGTGTTTGTTATCTGTTCAGTTCATCTCAACAACTGTGAAAAAAATGAAACATATGTATTAGTCACATGGAAAAGCAAACTGTGACCACATGTCAGGAAGTGAAAGTTTCAAGACAATCATCACTGAGCAAAAAGTCACACATTTAATATCCAATCTGATTATTTATTTGGAAGCAAAGGTGAGGTGATCTACTGTGTACCTGTACATGGCAACAATTACAATTACTTCATTGTAATTTTTATACAGTATAAAATATTTCAATTTCAGTGTATCAGCAGTGAATTATAGTATTTGTTTTATGTGGATATTCTACTGATAAGATAAGATAACAATAGAAGTTACATAAGTTAGGTTAAAAAGTAGGCTAAAATAAACTAAAAATAGAAATGTAATATTTGCAATGACATTGAAAGTACTGTAGGCAGTGATGGTGAAAAGAAATATAAAGTAATATTGCCCCTGATAATGAAAAGTAATACTGAACATCACATTGAAAAAATAATATAGCAATAATGTGACTGTAATAAATTCTCATTTATTGTTCTATTAATATATATTTTTCTCTTCTTGTGTTTACATATATTTATTTATCTATCTTGTGTTGTAATGTCAGGAGTATCAACGCACACATGGCTTTGGAGGCTGTTGGAGGCAATGTTTGTGTCGAGCTACGACAGTACAATATGCTCCTGTCTGTGCTGTGAACAGGACGGAGCAGCATGTCCCTCTGGCTCAGTGTCATAAGGCCTTAATAGGCCAACAGGTGGGCTGCGCACTGCTGCCATGGCGTTGAGAGGCCTCAGGGAGTAAATGATACAGAGAAATGGCTGTTTTCTGCCCTCATTAATCTCCCAAGCTGGAAATTGAGAGGGGCGGAGGATCCTCCAGCCTTGATCTCAACCTTTTGACCTCGTCAGATCATTTGTTTTCATTAGTCCCCACTCAGACGAACTGGCCAGTCCCAGACCAGACACCCACCAGGCCCCACCTCCCTACAGCAGGGAACCATTTCTGAAAGCATCTCCAGGGGTCTTCTTGACTCTAAACCCAACCCCCAAAACTTACAGCTCTGGAGTGTCTCTGGACACTTCTAAATCAGCATGGATGATTCTTCACATCCGCTGGCCTGTTTCAGAAACCCTCTCGATGGTAATCCTTCCACAATGACCAGTATGCCCTTGTGTAGAGAAACAACAACACAAAGGGCAGATTTTAACCCCCAAATATCATTACAGAGGTCCCAAGTTTAAAACCAGATTTTAGCATTCAACTCAAGAGGGCATGACAAGAAAAAAAAAAAAAAAGATTTGAACAACAGCTGACCCGTCCTAATTCACGCCCCTTTTCCCTCTGTGCTCCAATAACAGTAGCAAGTTTGGTACCCCGCAGAACCTTGGTCAACTTTCTCCTCTCCTGTTACGTGTACTTATATGCTAGGTTAGTATATTTTGAAAAGAAAAACAAATTTTGAAGATGGTTATAAGATGTCGCTGGGGAACGTGTTCAAGTGACATATACTACATTTTAGCTAATGTCAGAAAAACATTTGATAAAAACATCAAAAAGAAAAGGTGACACGATGCAGGTGTCAAATTCAGAATGAGTGAATATTTACAAAAAAGTATATAGTTAATAAGTTGAATATAGGTTGAATTGCCTTTGCAAATCAATGGATTCTGTTTTTACTTATGTTTTACAGTGTCCCAACGTTTTTGGAATCACTAATCAACATAAATCATGAGTTGGGTAGTTAACTAGCATTTTACTAACATTAGCTGACTTGTGTGTATGTAGCTTTTACAGGTCCCCTAAAAACATCTTTTAACCGTCTTTGAAAACTGGTTTTCTTTTCAACATAGACAAACCTGGCACACAAATTCAGGAAACAGGAAAGCAAAAAGTTGACAAATATTCCACTCGCTCAACTGTTGGAGCAGAGAGCAAAAAAGGGGTGGGACTTATGCAGGGTCAGTTTTTCATCTGGTCTCCTGCTGTTCCTGTCGGTGAGTGGGATGACTGAGTGTTCTTCCTCTCACTCTAATGCTCCTCCACCAGGCAGCTGGGGACTAATTGGCTCCCGGTTCACTTAATGAATCCCTCTCTCAGGTCGTACCCTCACCACCTGATGACCCATTACTGCCACTGATATCTGGACTGCTCTTTAACCGGGTCAGACAGAAGCCTCGTCGTTTCTGCACTGAGGCATGTTATTACACCAACACTTGCAAGACCTTTGCATGCAGTCATTAGATGGGTTAGGTCTTGCTGGAAACAAAATGTTGGTGCGTCAATTGTTAGCTTTGCTCAAAACAAACAAGGGCAGGGCATTAGGAAGGACCTAACGGCACGTTATGTGCTCAGGTTAAAAGCTGCCAGGTCAAAAGAAGGTAAGATTGGTGGGATCGCCACGTACATCATGCTTGTGTTTTATCTTGAGACGTGCAGCATCATATTACCCAGATCAATCAGTCTGGGTGTGAGGAGTGGGCTGCCACAAGCCTTTGGTCTGTCATTAAAGAAAAGTGTGACATATTCATCAAGAAGGTGTGTGCAAGGCAGCAGGCGAGCACTGTGAGTCGTACAGCCTCTGGCTACAACTCACAGTTCTCCTTTTATTCCAGGGAAATTCACATTTAAGTTAGTGGCATCTAGTGGCGAGGTTGTAGGAGGAACGATTTCTAAGAAATTAGTGTGATAACTAAATTAAAATTGGCAAAATAAATCTGTTGAGAGACTGAACTTTGTATATATATTTTAAAAAGTACATAGTGCAGACTCTCTCCATGAAATAGTTTAGTATGCCCGTGCACTATGGAAAGCGAAATCATAGTGCCAAAAAAGACAGCAAACTGAGGTAAAACAGCCAATTTCTTTCAAGACAAAGGTGCCAACACAACTAACAGTGACTAAAGGCAGTGCCAGAAATCCACAAAGTTTTTGAAAAAAGCTAAATTTCAAGGCAACTGGCTTTTCTTTTTTTTCAGTTTTAACTCAAACTCTTCTGTATTGAAATAAACCAAATCAAGTTTTGCTGACCTGTAATCTTTTACTGAGATTGTCTGTTTTCCTTCGATAAACTTGAATCTTTTATGTTTAACGCTGGGGATTTACTGGCTTTTTAGTCGTTCTGAGGAAAGACGCAACCATCCCTCCAAATGGACACAGGGTACATGAGATAGTGTAGCATGTTGTTAAAAGCAAGTCTACCATCAGCCTAATCCAACAAAATCTGTATTTCAAAAATTGTTTACAGTGGACTATGAACCCAATATGTCATTATTTGGTGGCTACAGTTTACTTTAATGAATTAACCCAACAATTTTTGAAATTTAGTCTTTGTTTGTTTCAAAAGATGCATGAGGAACACGGAACAAGAGAGGAAGGGGATCCCCAGAGATTGCACACATATAGGGTCCAGAAACTTCTGCTACACCCGTGGGCTGCAGATTGCAACCAATTGAATACAGCTTGCCTCACCTTCCCCTTCCAAACATGTAGGAAAACTTACAATGATTTCAAAACTTGGGGGAAAAAAGCGAAAGGCCAACCTCTCCTGATATAAAAGGCTTGTTCTAAAGCAATTAAAACTGTTGAACTGAAAACATACATATTCTGCTAATACATCTTGCACACATGTCCTTTAATTCAATGCCCAATATAATCAGGGATTAATGACTGATATTCCAATTTGAAACAAACAACTTTGCAAGAGGCAGAGAGGCATGCCTCTCTTTGTAGCTGATAAAGTGTCTCTTGAAGGCTGGGTGTGGAGACAAAGCTCCCTTTTGGTATTGTCTTTCAGGTAAGCCTGAGTGCTGAGGCCAGACTTTGTGGTGTGTCTTTGAAGGGTTATCTAAGGCCATAATAAGCCCCAGCAAGCCCAGCGCCAGGCCTAATGAAAATGCTGTGACATCTGAGGGGGACAGATATTACAGGTCTAAACTACGGGGGCTGTTTTAACATGCATCAAATGACAGAAAATGATGGTTATCACAAACACCTTTCAGACACTAAATGCAGGTCTGCAGGCGGGCAGGCATGGAGCTAAGAGACACGAGCTGAGAGCTAAACACTGATAGCAAGTTGGACACTCAACAGAAACAGAAATAAACAAGCAAGAGATGAAATTAACACATGAAAATGTTTCTTTCTCTGGACAAAAAGAGAGAGGTGATGGTGGCTTCACCACAGAATAACTCATGGCTTCTATTTATAAGGTGCAAAGAAAAAAACTGAGAAGATGGTGCTCTCATGTCAGCTTTCAAGGTGTCACCCTGCAGTGCACACCTTTCATCACCTAAGTTTTCCAGGGTGAAAACATAATTCACACTCGAATGGATGATAACAAATGATAGCTGTAAAATGAGGGTGTAATTATATTATTAAACAAAAAAAAATATATTTCTTAAATGTACAAACTCCAATTCAAAATGAGTTGGGACATTGCGTAAAACAGAATGCAATCATTTGCAATCATTTGTTTTTGTAAATATACACTAATTCTGAACATGACGCCTGCAACACTTTCTGAAATAGTTGGAACTGGGGCATGTTTACCGCCGTGATACATCACCTTTTCTTTTAACAGCACTCGGTAAGTGTTTGGGAACTGAGGGCACTAAAAGTTTGAAACTTGCTTTGGGTTGAAGGCAGGAGCACGTCGCCTCTTCACCACAGGAAAAATAAGCAATCACATGTGCTGAATTCACTGTGAACACTGTTATAACCTATGCAGCTAAAGATAACCTCTGAAACACTGTGGTGATTTATAACATATGTACATCTATGGCCAGGTCATCTTTATGTTTATTCCTTTTGGAAGAAGCAGAAGCTGGTATCAAGGGTGGAGCAGCGGTTTTAAAAGTGTGGGGGTTGTAGGGGTGAGACATGAGTACCACAGCCAGCACTTTTTAGTGTCTCATTAAGAATGGGGTTTTCACAAAAATAGAATGACTTTAATTATGTTTTTCTTATTTCACCCACAGTAAATTATACACTTTCAAAACAATAGGTTAGATAAAATATTCATTAAGGCCACAGTTTTAAGGTGGGTGGTAAATAATGCTATTTTGCATTAATAGTTCAGTCCAGTCTCATATTATCTGAGTGTCGGTCAACCTCACACAATTTGCAACAAAAACAAATTCAGCAGATTTTGTGTCCTTGGTGTGTTCTGAACAAGAGAAAAAAAGTCTTCAGGAGTCGAAGGAAATGAAAGTTTTGAGCTTCACTTAAATATTATCCTACCAAAACTGCATTTTTTAAACATTTTTGTGAGAAAACAAGGGGGTTAACCTAACATAACTTGCAACATGAAAGTCCAAGTGGTGGTTCAAAGGTGTTCCTTAGTGTGGCACACACCCAAATACACCCAATCATTCTCACACAGAGCTGAAATTAAATGAGTGGACATAAATGAGATGAATTATAAAATATTTGGTTTCTTTCAAGGGGGGGGCACGATCGTTTGAGAAACACTGAACATCTTGTGAGTCCAGGTTTGTCTCCAGTCAGCTGATGCTTTGATAGCAAAAGTGTCACAAAGGTGATGCCAGTTCACCAGTCACCAAAACAAAGGAGAAAACATTTGGCCTGCTTCCTGTGATTGAACTGCATGGTGTTCATACCAGAAATGAACTGGCCCAGAGTTCACTTGATAGTGGTCTGAGACCACCCCTTCCAAGCAGACCCGAATGTGGTTGTTTAGTCTGTACCAGAGTTTGAGTCCAGCATTCACACCAACCCAAACAAACTGCACAAAGAGGGGAAATTCTGAAGGGTTACGTTCAACAGGACTAAACAAAGTTACTCTGGCAGCATTTTTTTTTTGCTTCCTAAAATAATAATTTCAATCAACTTTATTAGTATACTATACAAGGCAACACAAATTTGCACTAATCCATATAAATGTTGACATGTTAGTTTTTAAGTAAAACATATTGCAAGAAAACAAACCCACTCATTTTGACCCACTCATGTATCTAAAGGTTAAGAATTTCCTTTTGCACATTCACTGTGCTGCATTTTGTCTCATGTAAAACAGTTTTTGGTCGATTTCAATTTCCCTTCTTTCATAATACTTTTGATATGCTATAAATGATATGTTTACAAGACTAGCACAGATGAGAAGAGTGTGGAAGAGTTTGTGCTGCAGTGTGTGTTTGGGTTCATGTCGTATAAAGCCTGTACTACGAGTTTGCCGGCCAGCTGGCTTGCATTCGGGATGATTGAGGTAGCACAACAACTGGGATAGCCAATTTAATTTTATGTTCAGTGACTGATATTCGCTGACACATCACATAACAAGACAAAGACAATCTACATTACTGACTAGTAATGTAAATAGCTGCCTCATGCCTCTGATTTATTCTTAGACTGTCATCACAGCCAGCGAGTGACAGAAGCCTGTTTCTGAAAACATTTACTCTTCCCTGGCCTGGTGTGTCGGCCAAACGGCTGTGAACGGCTGGATGTCCGTTTGATCAATGGGTTTTCACTATGGAGAACTCCAATGGACTGCTTTTAAATATTTTAGTTTCGTTTCAGCAATGACTGCCTCAGGGAAAAGTGCGTGTG
Source organism: Lutjanus erythropterus (assembly GCF_056507025.1). NCBI lineage: Eukaryota > Metazoa > Chordata > Actinopteri > Lutjaniformes > Lutjanidae > Lutjanus > Lutjanus erythropterus. The sequence goes on along the minus strand of NC_139335.1, from coordinate 13,347,139 downwards.
TGAGAGAGAGAGGTGTGTCATAACACCTGGTGGTGCCTGCCTGGAACACCAACAGCAACAGAAAAAAGTTGCTATTCCATCATAAACATATAATTTACATGGTGTAATACAGTATAGATCTATATACAGAAAAGGCCTTGACCTTTTAATCTTCAGCGACCCTCTAGATTACACAAAGGGCCTTTTTTTTATCAGCTTTTAGCACATAAACAGAGAGGAGTTCACCAGAGTGACAGGTATTAGCCTGTGGCAAACTCAATGATGCGTTAAATCTGATGATAATACTATGTTCCTGGCATGCTACTCTCTTCTTGAATACCAACTCAGTAACTGTTTGCAGGGGTGTGGTGAACTCCAGCTGCAGCGCATTGTGAATGTGTTTGTGTTCGGAGACGGAGCGTGTACATACATGAAAACGCACACGTAATACATGGCGGGTTTTGCTTTAAATGAGAGCAAGAGAACGGATGACTGTGAAAAAAAACTGTTTGGAAGATCAATATGTAAAACTTTTCACTCTTTAAAATTGAAAAACGTAAGTTGATATAGTTTTAAAGAGTAATCATTATTGATCTGGTGCCTCATTAAAATTCATGATCATTGTTTTTTTTGTTTTTTTTTTTGCTGTTTTTTAAAAATATTTTCTTGTTGAGTTTTTCATATTTTAAAGGTCTATGCAGTGATGGGGATTGCAAATATAACTGCTATAAATTCTGCAGTCAGTGGCATTGATTTGTTTTCTGAATTTTCTAACTATACCATATTAATTACTTAAAAAGATTATACAGCATATAAAAATAAACACTAAATAAAAAATAATTATACCTCTGTGGCTTTGTACCGGTGAGATACTTGTAGTAGTGAAAACTCGGTACATTTATTCAAGTACTAGACTTTAATACTATTTTGAGGAATTTGCACTTTCCTTAAGTATTTCCATTTTCTGCTACTTGTTACCTCTACAAAAGCAAATATTACACTTTTTACCCCACTACATTTATTTAATACAACTATGATATAGGCTATTATTGTAGATAGAGACATGATTTTATTGATTCCTGATACGCATAAAATTGAGGTACGTGCGTACCAAGAGCTCCAATATGTCAAGCGCATTAATGTTGAAACAGACACGCACATCCTAAAATTCACTTGGATGGGTGCTGGATCAAAAAACAAACAAATGTCTCAAAATGTCTCTTACGTGCATAAGAAATCTTTGTAACCGGAGCTTCTCGGTGTGTGGATCTGTCTGTTTCCATTCTGTATAATGAGCACTAATAATCAGCAGAACTAAAGTCTGTTTTAATGCTCATACTTTTCCACTTTTACTTGAGTAAAATTAAATGCAGGACTTTTACTTGCAAAACAGTATTTCTGCTGTTGTTTTGCTACTTTAAAGATCTGAGTTCTTCTTTTTCCACCACTGGATGTTTTTATTTTACGATGGTAACACTTACTGCATGATAGAAAATTTAGAGACTACAATAAGAAACACAATGTGAAGATTTAATATTAGCACCTCACTGTAACACTTACTAGTGTTTTTAGAGGTTAATGATATCCAGTGATATAGCACTTATAATAGCGAGGGCCTAGCTGTTAACTCCACATCTCGACATTGTTGCAGGTGTAGATGGAACATTTCCACACCCACGCACCCACACACATACAGCACATTTGATATGAGACCAACACTTGTGGAAACTGAGGCCTTGAGGTAGCCTTGGCATTTCATGGATCTGAAAGACAGATTGAGCTCAGATGGTCCAGGATTTATGATGTGCAGCGAGCAACCTGAGGGACAAGCCAGCTCCTCCCTGGGCTGGCAGCCACCAGTGATAGAGAGATTTACAGGCTGGATATTACAGCTGATTGCATGTAAACCATGGGAAAACTAAAATGGACATGGAGCACGCAAATGCTGTATCCACACAGCATTCTTGAAAGCTGAATTAGAGCGCTGGATCCCACAGCACTTGTTCTAACCTAAAGCTTTAGAGACCAAACTAAAAGCTGAAGGGCCCATAAATCAAACGTTCAGAGGGCTCTGAATCCCCGAGTTAAGACGTGTGTAGTGTTTATTTGGCAAAAGTGCTAAAAATCTTGATCATGACCTCAGGAAAGTATGTATACACTCTAAGAAATAAGGGCTCCACGGGGGTTCTTCCTGAAGGGTGAGGTTCTACCCAGAACCGTTTGCTTCTTCTAAGGGTCCTTCAAGGTTCTTTGTAAGACTAAGCATTCCATTAAGAACCCTTTTCATTCCAAGAAGAATCTTTGATCCTCTGGGTGGGTGGGTTCTAGATAAAACTCTTGAAATATAAATGGGTTCTTGGTAGAACTGCCCTGGTGATGATAAATGAGTTCTACATAGAACCCCCTGGGTTCATGCTGCATATAACACTTGAAATAAAAAAACAGATCCTTGGTAGATCCCTCTGGGTGGGTTCTAGATAAAACCACTGAATTCTAAACAGTTCTAGATAAAACCCTTGGGATATAAACCGGGTCATGGTGGGACCCACAAGGTAGGTTCTTGGTAAAACCCTTAAAGTATAAAAAAGGTTCTTAATAGAACCCCCTTAGTGGGTTTTAGAGAAAACCCTGGAAATATAAATTAGTTTTCAGTAGAACCCCCTGGGTGTGATCTAGATAAAACCTTTGAAATATAAATAGGTTCTCAGTAGATCTCCCTGAGAGGTGGCTGGGTTCTTGGTAGAACTTTCTGGTGGGTTCTAGATAAAACACTGTAAAAAGTTTCTTGGTTGAACCCTCTGGTGAGTTCTTGTCTTCAAGCATCTTTAGAAGGTGGAAAGGTTCTGGAAAGAACCCCCCAGAGAGGGCTCTGGGTGAAACCAATACATCATAGAAGTGTTCTGTGTAGAACCTCTCTTTTGATGTTCTAGGTGAAAACTTTCACAGATAGGTCCAAATAAAACCCTTCATGTTGGGTTCTTCCCAAAAGGGTTCCAAGTGTAACCTAATAAAAGGTCCTATCTGTAAACAAAAAGGTTCTCTGTTGAGGACAACCCATAGAATCCTTTATGGTTCTAGTTACCACCTTTATTTCTGAGAGTGCAGTGAAGGTGGTTGGTGTGGTTTCTGTGGTATTTGCCCACCCTCACTGCTGTAGTATGTACTGTAAATCTGGAGGAGGTTGAATTTTCAGTGGACTCTCATGAAATATGCACAGACTGAACAGGTTTCTAGTGAAGCAGTGTGTTTATTCAATGCTAATGAGCGTGGTCAGCTGTGCACAGAGAGTTCATGATCGTCAGAACACTGTTTGCATTGGCTTCACACAGCTTCTTTATGCTTTATTAATGTGGGATCAGTGTATTATCATTGAAATGTGTGTTTTGTGTGGACATAAAGTGCAATAAGGTTTGCATGTTTGCCTTGTGCTCAAATGGTTGAACTTAATGTAATAATCGGCCTCTTTTCCTGTTGACATTTGCGTTCAGGAATGTAGGAAGCGTCAATGTCAGCGTAGGAGCGTCGATGACTGACTGACCTTATACTTCCCTCAACCCTGAGCTGAACTCCATTAAGGGCTGCCTGCAGTCTGTAATTTAACCAACAGCCTCTTATCATGTTTGTCTTGTCTCTTCCTCGGGGGGTTGACGATTTGCCCACAGACCAGCTTTGCTTCATTTCGGCCAGCTTTCCACAAAAAGCAGCGTCAACAGATATGACAACTGTGTGACTGATTGAAAATGCAACTGGGAGACTGAAAAATGACCGAGTACATTGCTAATGAGGGCAGTCCAGAGACAAACAGCATGTGTCCGGGCTCTTACTGATTTATTTAAGTGCTTTGCCTGGCAGAGCAGTGATTGCATTCTTACTAAGTTTAAAACTTTTGAGTTTTGCAACACAGAGGCTCCAAAGATCATTTATTGTTCACAAAGAATTACAAACAAATCCACTCCATTACATGCAGTTTTGTACAGCTTTGTTTCGTCAGTTATGCTGTTTATTGTGTCGTGCACAGAAACGTGCCCAGCTCACATAGACTTATAAGACACCAAAACATACTGTTGGAGTGTTTTTTGTTTATTTGTCAGAAATTAATATGACTCTTCTTACTCTATGCTGGAGAGTAGTCAACTACCTGTAATTAAACTACATACTGCAGTAACTTGCTGGCTGTTTTGCTACATTTATATTTGCATTGTTTTGTATATTTAACTTCAGAAACTACAGACAATTTGGGGCCATAAAAAGAAAGAAATGGTTTCTATTTATTATACCTTTGCTTACTGTAATTGACCCCCTTCGTCCAGACCTTCCCCTGTGCAGGCTTGTCCAAGCAGCCACCGCCACGCAACTGACCTTACCACACTTACCTGGCTAACCTGACTAGTCCACAATGCTAAAGACCCTTTTAAAGTTTCTAAACAATGAGCAAGACGCACGCGCATTTTGGCAACAGAAGTATGGCAGACCACAACACGTTTAATAGCTTGCAGCCACAGATGCAGCTGATTGCTCTAAAATGGCGGTGAATCGCTCCCCTGCACTTCTTATTACACTTCTGAAATAAAGAACTTTGAGCTTCCCCTCCAAAACAGTGTTTTGTTCTAAATATTCATGAATCGAGAAGAACTACTAATTATTTTAACCTGATCACTCTTTTGGCAGTACCTGGTTTTCATATCTATTGTAGTAGTTCATTGTTTATTATTCATACTAATTTTCCTTCATATTAATTACACTGAGGCTGTTACATACTTACTTTTGAAAGGTTTTATTTCTTTGTGGGTTTAAAATTGGAATAAATATACATAAAATGTTTGTGAATGTACCTTCATTTTTTCATTTTAATGTTTATTGAGGATTTCAGCAATTACAAGCATACAAAACTGACACATGATCTTGTAAACAAACAAACAAACAAACAAACCCAAAACAAAATATTACCAAAAAATCTAAAAAAAAAAAAAAAACAGTCAATCAATCATATATTCTTTGTCACTGTTTTGGATCCTGAATAATGTCCACTTCTCTCTTTTTCTTCCAGCTGTTTCTTGGAATCTCAAATGATGTGTCAGTTTTTCCATTAAGTAGATTTCCTCTACTGTCTCTATCCATGGTCCACTTTACCCCATTTCCTCGTGAGCTTTACCTTGAAACATGTTTCAGTGTAAACACTCAAGGGTCCGTGTCTAAGCTTAACCGTGTTCCCCCCACTCGGTCTTGAACCCAGTTGTACAGGTAGATTTGAAATCATGGGTGTGTTACCTCTGTCCCACCCTGACTGACCTTGTCATGTTGTGCCTGTGGTGACGGAGGAGGCCTGGGGTGCTGGGACCACACAGCCTTGTCATCTCAGATCAAAGGGACCCTCCCGCTCTGGTCTGACAGAAGCCAAGGCCATCGATGAAGGCTTTACAGTGAGCACGCAGCTAGACAGCGGAGCTCGATCAACACCATGGGTGGTGAGAAGGTAGGGTAGTCCAGGTGAGGACGCACGTGGTTCTTCTAACTTTGCTCAAGATGTCTGAGTGAAGAAGTGAGATTTGGAAGTGCTTGTAATCTGGACAGATGAGTGAAATGAAAGAAGCACGACAGGAATGTTCAAACAAAAGCACCGGGAAGGAGAGGTGGTGGAAACGTGGAGCGTGACGCGTCTTTAGAGGACCTCCACCCAGACGGAGATTCAGAGAGCAGTTTTTCTTGGCTGCAGCCCTGCTTTCTTGTGACCTCAGAGTACTGTTGACATGCCCGGTCTCTCCTCTGAACAATAAACACCGGCTGAGAAAAAGATCAACTAATTAAGACGCAAACCTGAAATACATAGGGGTTTATGAGCTTCATCTCAGTGTCTTCAGCTCACTTTGGTTTATGCTGTGATGAGAAAAGAGTGAACTTTATTCAATAATATTATTATCACCACCAGGAATCAGACTGTATCTCAAAAACACAGAACAAATTTCTTCAGTTTTGGCACAAATGTCCACTTGGACTCAAGGATAAAATGATTACATTTTAATCATCAAAGGTCAAAGGTCAAGGTCATTGTGACTTCATGCCCATTCCGTTATTGCTCACGCGATATCTCAAAGAACTTTTCAAGGATTTTTTTTCAGTTTTGGCAGAAATGTCCACATGGTTTCAAGTATGAACTAGTTATATTCTGGTTTTCAAAGGTCAAGATTAATGTGACCTCAGAGAAGCAACTCATTTTATTTAGAAGTTAGGAGAATTCATATACATATATACAGTCACTTATCAAAGAGACTCATCAAAAAAAAAAAAAAAAATATATATATATATATATATATATATTTAGTTTGCCTGGCAGACATCTGCTCTCTACCGAGTTCACCCTTCTAGTTTGGATTGGATCTTAAAATATAAAATAACTGGACATTGTTTTATGTGTTTATTGATAATTACAATAATGAATGCAATCCATTTCACATGACAGATTAAAAACAACTTTTTGACCCACTCATAATTTTCATGTGTGAGTCCAATTAACCTGGTGAGTGCCGGTTAAGAAAACTCATCCACTCCTTCTTAATGTAAGAGAAGTTTCCTTGTTTTTCCATCTTTGTTCTATAAATGGCTTCTCTAGTTTGACTCACAACCTGGGCATCTGATCTGCTCTGCTTTCGAAAGGCCACATCGTAAATTCCTGGACCTTGATATTTTCCCTCATTTCCCACAGGGCCGTAATGATGCAGGGTTCTTTGTTGAAAGCACCTGTTCTCAGCTCGAATAATGGGCTACATTTTCATCCAGGATATACTCCCGAAGGGACGCCCAGCCTCCGAGCCTTCCACTTGAGGGTATCTAGTTGCCTTCGTTGCCAGCGAAAGCTCGCTGCAGCCTTTTGAACATGTGTTCTCTGACTGGTGGGGTCTGTTTTTGGAAATGATCAAAAGGCAAAGCTGTGTTGTCTTTTGAAGTTATTATCTATATATATATGATAATAAAGCAGTGGTAGGGGTTGATGCACTGACTGTGTGTGAATTATTATTTTTTTTAATTTGCTTGTAAACATAAGGGATAAATTAATACATAATTCATATTTTCGTTTTTGCTCAGAGCGATAATGGTAACCATTGGTAACACCTGAAGCAGAAGTCAGACCCTAACTGGCAGCTTACATGACACCTTCATCTTCTCCCATTGAACAGTCAGCTGACTGAGTGTGACATCTTTAATTATACTGTTGACTCTCGATCAAATGATGACTTCAGGTAATGTTTCAAAGTAAAAGTGACAGAAATGTCTTCCTATGACATTAAATTACTCTTACCTCCATGCTCCAAGACTTTTACAGACTTGTCGCCAGGGAGTTTCCTCCACTTGTTTTTTTTTTTTTTTAATTAATTTATTTTATTGAAAGTGGAAGTAGATAAATTAAATTAAAACAGACCCGCAAATGAAGTGGTACTGTTGTGTCATACCCCGATAATAAACTTGTGAACCATGTGGATGTTGTGAAAAAGAGCCTTACAGAAAATCATATGATTACAGGAATGTGCAATATTTCGGAGGCATTTTCTTTTTTTTCCCAATGTGTCTTATTTTTTATATCTATCTATTTATTTATTTATTTATTTATTTATTTATTTACTGGTGGCATTTCTGCTTCATTACTATGATAGTGACAGCTGAAGAGAGACAGGAAAGGCAGAGAGGAGAGAAAGAGGATGACATGCAGGAGGCAGGAGGTAAGGACTCAGTTGTACAATAGCACACTGTAAAAACACAAAAATAATGCATCAATCATCCTGAATTATGAAAACTTCAGGTGAAATAAAGTTGGACTAACTACGTACATTGGGGCAATTAGCTTTTCTTCTACAATCAAAGGTGTTTTTGATTACAACTTAGTCAATAATTGGTTATAATTTAAATTTGATTACTCATAAATATTAAGTTGTTCCAACAAGTTCTTTCACATTATTTAAAGGATTTTAAGTGCACTTACCATAATTGTGAACAGGAAATGCCATATCTCATGCAACAAAGCTCCCCAGCAGGAGTTGAACCAGTGGCGTTGTGGTTATGTGGCATGCTTTTTCTTTACAAGAGCTCGTTCTGTCTGTTAAGAGTTAAAAGGCCAGGAGAACAGTCTGTATACAGTGCAACAAAAGAAACCTCCTTATAGGGTAAAAGAAGGACAAAACAAATGTCAGCATTAGGTCATTTTGTTAAACCAATACAATTATATGTTTGAAACACTTTCATCTGTCCAACTGGATAAATGCTTTAAAAGTGATGTGCCACATCTGGATGTTCACCGGCAGTTTGTTCAAATTAAAACCCATTATGATGTCACCCGCTGATTTGTGGACTACTCTTTTGAAGCCTGAAGTTTGGTATTATGGCCATCGCCACCTTGGTGTTTTGAAATCAGAAGTGAACATATTTGGATGAGAGGGGAGTGGAGCTGGGGAGGGTACCTTTTGCTATGCCTCTGTTCTGATTGGATATGACTGAGAATCTGAGAACATACTGCAGTAGCAACTTGTCAATCACAAGGTAGCCACACCCTAGCTTAACCTGCTTTATCGTTTCTTTTTTCACTCCAAAAGTGCTGTTATGCTTCAAACTGTAGCGTCAGTTCTGGAGGTGCCCCCTAGCGTTATGTTTTAATATGCGGTTGAAGCGAGATGACGTATTATAAAGGACAAGGCAGTTTACGTTTGGAGGAGGTGGGGTGGATGTGTGGATCAAGCAAACCCAAGACATTCACCAAGGAGACCAGTGCAGTTGCCCCCTGCTGGAAATTAGAAATAATAACAATATTACTTCTGGATGGATGAGAGCAGCCATGTGTCACATCCCACGACCACACTCCCTTTAAATGAAATCACGTGCTGTAAAAGCAGCCAGTCAATATGTCTATCTGTGGCAAACACTTCATCACAGGTTAGTTAATGATGTTACTGAATAAATGATGTCTGCCGATAGTGTCTGCGGATCAAAGTGAATCAGAAAAGAGTCTCAGTGATGACTGAACCAAAGTTTTTACTGTGAAAATAGAGGCCCTACCATAAAACACCTGCTTTAGAATGGATCTTGGTTTAACAGTACCAAAATGGCAAAATAAAGTGTCTTAATGATATAAAATGTGACAGATATCTGAACTACATTCCTGGAAGATTCAGTGAGGTAGTCAAGCGAAAGAACCTCTATTTCTTTAATTTTCTTTGATGTAATGATGCCAATCATGGATCAACAAAGACATAGCGAAATTGCTCAGTTGATTTGGACAATAGCTAAACCCTGAAATGATTTTACAATTAGTATTGACCACCATGCAAATTAGAGTATTTTTTACACCCAAAAGGGTTGGGGTCATGACGCAGGACTCTTTCCCAACTGCTCATTTCCCAAACTATGAAAGTAAATGCATCTTCATTTCAGCCACTGTTTCACACTCACCTATGATAGAGGAGCTAACAGCATTATGGGATTTCTCAGCTTGCTTGAGACTTGGCAGGACTGGGACATCTAAGCCCGGCTGAGCGCCCCAAACTGCCACAGGGCTGCTTCCATGTCCAGGAGGACAGCAGTGAGGGCTAAGACCTTTTCTACAGGATCAAGGGAGGAAATCCGCTCAGGCTACGGCTGTTCTTTAACAGAAGATAAGATGGTCTCCAGCACGGCTCC